>NC_138113.1:61007229-62207229 GCF_964146895.1 Miniopterus schreibersii | reverse complement strand
AGGACATTCAAGAAAGCAGAAAAGAAGGGCCCTAACCCTAGCTCCAATCCTAACCCTAATCGTCTCTCTACCCCTAGCCCTCAACATAACCCTAACCCTAGGTCCAATCCAAACCCTAATCGTCTCTCTACCCCTAGCCTTCAACATAACCTTAACCCTAGGTCCAATCCTAACCTGAACCGTCTCTCTAAACCTAGCCCTCAACATAACCCTAACCCTAGGTCCAATTTTAACCAGAACATTCTCTCTAACCGTAGCCCTCAACATAACCATATTCCTACGTCCAATCCTAACCCTAATCGTCTACCTAACCCTAGCCCTCCACATAACCCTAACCCTAGCTCCAAACCTAACCCTAATCGTCTCTGTAACCCTAGCCATCAACATTAGCCTAACCCTAGGTCCAATCCTACCCTAATCGTCTATCTAACCATAGCCCTAAACATAACCCTACCCCTAAGTCCAATCCTAACCAGAACCGTCTCTCTAACCCTAGCCCTCCAAATAACCCTAACCCTAGGTACAATCCAACACTAATCGTTTATCTAACCCTAGCCCGAAACATAACTTTAACCCTAGGTCCAATAATCACCCTAATCGCCTCTCTGAACCTAGCCCTCAACATAACCCTAACCGTAGGTCCAATCCTAACTCTAATCGTCTATCTAACCCTAGCCCTCAGCATAACCCTAACCCTCGGTCCAATCATAACCCGAACCTTCTCTCTAACCCTAGTCCTCAACATAACCCTAACCCCAGGTCCAATCCTTACCCGAACTGTCTCTCTAACCCTAGCCCTCAACCTAAACCTAACCCTAGGTCCAATACTAACCCTAATCGTCTCTCTAACCCTAGCCCTCAACATAACCATAACACTAGGTCCAATCCTAACCCGAACCGTCTCTCTAACCCTAGCCCTCAACATAAACCTATCCCTAGGTCCAGTCCTAACCCTAATCGTGTATCCATCACTAGCCCTCAACATAACCCTAACCCTCGGTCCAATCCTAACCCGAACCTCTCTCTAACCCTAGCCCTCAACATAACCATAACCCTCAACATAAACTTAACCCTAGGGCCAATCCTAACGCTAATCGTCCACCTAACCCTAGCCCTCAACAAAACCCTAACCCTATGGTCCAGTCCTAACCCTAATAGTTTATCTAACCCTAGCGCTAAACATAACCATAGCCCTAGGTCCAATCCTAACCCTAATCGTCTATCTAACCCTAGCCCTGAACATAACTCTAACACTAGCTCCAATGCTATCCCTAATCGACAACCGAACCCTAATCGTCTCTCTAATCCTAGCCCTCAATATAACCTTAACCCTAGGACCAATCCTAACCCAACGTGTGTTTTCACTGCTGGAATAAGTTTTGGGATGCAGTGTTTCAATCTCTTGCAAGCCTCATGTTGTTTTTAGAGAATATGGAAAAACAAAGAGTATGTTTCCCAAATCACTTGTAATCCAGAAAAAGGCACACTGCATCACTCTTGCTGAAACACGCTCTTTCTCATAATGTTTTGAGAACATTCAAGATACCCCAAGAGAAGTGCATTTTGCAGTGAAATTCAGACGGGTATGTTCAAAATGACATTTCTATTGGTTGCAGAGTGCAAAAGCACGATTGCCTTCACGTTCTCCATGACACCCTTACATTTCCAACTGACCTGCAGTAGGACTTTCACAAAAAGATGTGTTTGCGGGTCTGTGGTTAAAGGAGCTCTAAGTTGTGTATTCAGTGCTGGAGAGTGACACACTCTACGTAGGTTACACAGCATTTTGAGAGCAGCAACATGCTTCAAACTGAAACTGCTACAATGTGTGTAGCATGCAGAAAGAAGGCTTGTCATTTCAAAGAAAGAAGACGAAACCAAAATCCAGGTAGTTAAACAAGCACAAAAGTATGGGAGATGTGCATGTGGACAGTTTCAAGCAGCAGCTCTTTGTGGACACTTGGGAACAGCGCTGTGAAAAAATTTCGTATGAAGCAGGATTTGTCCAAAGTTGAAAGACCTTCCAAAACCAGCCCTAAAGAACTTAGCCAATCAATGAATGTTGCAATAAGCTCCTGCAGGAAAGGTGCTTCTATGACACAACCCCCGAGCAGGTAGCTACATTCTGCACAGTACAAAATGAAAATGAATTCCAGGCTGAAAATTCTCCACAGAAGAATGAAATGCATGTGTTTCTCTCTGAAAGAACACTCAGCCACTAGGCTTTTGCTTTCTCCTTCAAAGTCTTTGTACAAACGTGTGTTTTCACTGTTGGAATACGTTGAGGGATGCATTGTTTCAATCTCTTGCAAGCCTCATGTTGTTTCTTAGACAATGTGGAAAAACAAGGAGTATGTTTCCCAAATCACTTGTAATCCAGAGGAACGCACACTGCATCACTCTTGCTCACACACGCTCTTTCTCCTAATGTGTTGATAACATTCAAGAAACCAGAAAAGAAGGGCATTTTGCAGTGAAATTCAGACGGGTATGTTCAAAAGGACATTTCTATTGGTTGCAGTGCGCAAAAGCACGATTGACTTCATGTTCTCCATGACACCCTTACATTTCCAAGTGACCTCAATTAGGACATTCCCCAAAAGATGTGTTTGCGTGTCTGTAGCGAAAGGAGCTCTAAGTTGTGTATTCAGTGCTGGAGAGTGACACAGTCTACACAGGTTTAACAGCGTTTTAAGAGCACCAACATGCTCAAAGGTGAAACTGCTACAAGGTGTGTGTAGCATGCAGAAAGAAGGCTTGTCATTTCAAAGAAAGAAGAGGAAACCAAAATCCAGGTACTGAAACGAGCACACCAGTATGGGAGATGTGCATGTGGAGAGTTTCAAGCAGCAGCTCTTTGTCGACGCTTGGGAACAGCGCTGTGAAAAAATTTAGTAGGAAGCGGGATTTGGCTAAAGTTGAAAGACCTTCCAACCAGCCCTAAAGAACTTAGCCAAACAATGAATGTTGCAATAAGCTCCTGCAGGAACGGTGCTTCTATGACACAACCCCCGAGCAGGAAGCTACATTCTGCACAGTACAAAATGCAAATGAATTCCAGGCTGAAAACTCTCCGCAGAAGAATGAAATGCATGTGTTTCTCTCTGAAAGAACACTCAGCCACTAGTCTTTTGCTTTCTCCTTCAAAGTCTTTGTAGAAACGTGTGTTTTCACTGTTGGAATACGTTGTGGGATGCATTGTTTCAGTCTCTTGCAAGCCTCATGTTGTTTCTTAGACAATGTGGAAAAACAAAGAGTATGTTTCCCAAATCACTTGTAATCCAGAGAAACGCACACTGCATCACTCTTGCCAAAGCACGCTCTTTCTCCTAATGTGTTGAGAACATTCAAGAAACCAGAAAAGAAGGGCATTTTGCAGTGAAATTCAGACGGGTATGTTCAAAAGCACATTTCTATTGGTAGCAGAGTGCAAAAGCACGATTGACGTCATGTTCTCGATGACACCCTTACTTTTCCAAGTGACCTGAAGTAAGACTTTCACAAAAAGATGTCTTTGCGTGTCTGTGGTTAAAGTAGCTCTTAGTTGAGTATTAAGTGCTGGAGAGTGACACACTCTACGTAGCTTACACAGCGTTTTGAGAGCAGCAACATGTTTCAAACTGAAACTGCTACAAGGTGTGTGTAGCATGCAGGAAGAAGGCTTGTCATTTCACAGAAAGAAGACGAAACCAAAATCCAGGTAGTTAAACGAGCACAAAAGTATGGGAGATGTGCATGTGGACAGTTTCAAGCAGCAGGTCTTTGTGGACACTTGGGAACAGCGCTGTGAAAAAATTTCGTACGTAGCAGGATTTGTCCAAAGATGAAAGACCTTCCAAAACCAGCCCTAAAGAACTTAGCCAATCAATGAATGTTGCAATAAGCTCCTGCAGGCAAGGTGCTTCTATGACAAACCCCCGAGCAGGTAGCTACATTCTGCACAGTACAAAATGCAAATGAATTCCAGGCTGAAAATTCTCCACAGAAGAATGAAATGCATGTGTTTCTCTCTGAAAGAACACTCAGCCACTAGGCTTTTGCTTTCTCCTTCAAAGTCTTTGTACAAACGTGTGTTTTCACTGTTGGAATACGTTGTGGGATGCATTGTTTCAATCTCTTGCAAGCCTCATGTTGTTTCTTAGACAATGTGGAAAAACAAGGAGTATGTTTCCCAAATCACTTGTAATCCAGAGAAACGCACACTGCATCACTCTTGCTCACACACGCTCTTTCTCCTAATGTGTTGAGAACATTCAAGAAACCAGAAAAGAAGGGCATTTTGCAGTGAAATTCAGACGGGTATGTTCAAAAGGACATTTCTATTGGTACAAGAGTGCAAAAGCACGATTGACGTCATGTTCTCGATGACACCCTTACTTTTCCAAGTGACCTGAAGTAGGACTTTCACAAAAAGATGTCTTTGCGTGTCTGTGGTGAAAGTAGCTCTTAGTTGAGTATTAAGTGCTGGAGAGTGACACACTCTACGTAGCTTACACAGCGTTTTGAGAGCAGCAACATGTTTCAAACTGAAACTGCTACAAGGTGTGTGTAGCATGCAGGAAGAAGGCTTGTCATTTCTAAGAAGGAAGAGGAAACCAAAATCCAGGTAGTGAAACGAGCACACTAGTATGGGAGATGTGCATGTAGACAGTTTCAAGCAGCAGCTCCTTCTGGACACTTGGAAACAGTAATGTAAAAACATTTCGTTCGAAGCGGGATTTGTCCAAAGTTGAAAGACCTTCCAACACCAACCCTAAAGAACTTAGCCAAACAATGAATGTTGCAATAAGCTCCTGCAGGAAAGGTGCTTCTATGACACAACCCCCGAGCAGGTAGCTACATTCTGCACAGTACAAAATGCATATGAATTCCAGGCTGAAAACTCACTCCAGAAGGAAGAAATGCGTGTGTTTCTCTCTGAAACAACACTCAGCCACTAGGCTTTTGCTTGCTCCTTCAAAGTCTTTGTAGAAACATGTGTTTTCACTGGTGGAATACGTTTTGGGATGCATTGTTTCAATCTCTTGCAAGCCTCATGTTCTTTCTTAGACGAAGTGGAAAAACAAGGAGTATGTTTCCCAGATCACTTGCAATCCAGAAAAACACACACTGCATCACTCTTGCCCAAACATGCTCTTTCTCCTAATCTGTTGACAACATTCAAGAAAGCAGAAAGGAAGAGCATTTGGTAGTGAAATTCAGACTGACATGTACAAAAAGCCATTTCTTTCGGTTGCAGGGTGTAAAAGCATGATGGTCTTCATGTTTTCGATGAAACCCTTACATTTCCAAGTGACCACAATTAGGACTTTCCAAAAAGATGTTTGCGTGTCTATGGCAAAGGAGCTCTAAGTTGTGTATTCAATGCTGGAGAGTGACACACTCTACATAGGTTAAAAAACGTTCTTAGAGCACCAACATGCTTAAAATTGAAACTGCTACAAGATGTGCGTAGCATGCTGAATGAAGGCTTCTCATTTCAAACAAAGAAGAGGAAACCAAATTCCAGGAAGTGAAACGAGCCCACCCGTATGGGAGATGTGCATGTGGACAGTTTCAAGCAGCAGCTCTTTGTGGACACTTATAAACATTGCTGTGAAAAAATTTCGTACGAAGCGGGATTTGGCCAAAGTTGAAAGACTTTCCAAAACCAAACCTAAAGGACTTAGCAAAACAATGAATGTTGCAATAAGCTCCTGCAGGAAAGGTGCTTCAATGACACAACTCCCGAGCAGGTAGCTACATTCTGCACAGTACAAAATGCATATGAATTCCAGGCTGAAAACTCACTCCAGAAGGAAGAAATGCGTGTGGTTCTCTCTGAAAAAACACTCAGCCACTATTCTTTTGCTTGCTCCTTTAAGGTCTTTGTAGAAACGTGTGTTTTCACTGCTGGAATACGTTGTGGGATGCATTGTTTCAATCTCTTGCAGGCCTCATGTTCTTTCTTACACAACGTGGAAAAACGCGGATTATGTTTCCCAAATCACTTGAAATCCAGAAAATCGCAACCTGCATCACTCTTGCTCAAACACGCTCTTTCACCTAATGCGTTGAGAACATTCAAGAAAGCAGAAAATAAGGGCCTTTTGCAGTGAATTTCAGACTGGTGTGTACAAAAAGCCATTTATTTCGGTTGCAGAGTGCAAAAGCATGATTGACTTCATGTTCTCTATGAAACCCTTACATTTCCAAGTGACCTGAAGTAGGACTTTCAAAAAAACATGTGTTTGCGTGTCAGTGGTGAAAGAAACTCTAAGTTGTGTATTCAGTGCTGGAGAGTGACACACTCTACACAGGTTAGACAGCGTTCTTAGAGCAACAACATGCTTAAAATTGAAACTGCTACAAGATGTGTGTAGCAGGCAGAAAGAAGGCTTGTCATTTCAAAGAAAGAAGAGGAAACCAAAATCCAGGTACTGAAACGAGCACACCAGTATGGGAGATGTGCATGTGGACAGTGTCAAGCAGCAGCTCCTTCTGGACACTTGGAAAAAACAATGTAAAAACATTTCGTTCGAAGCGGGATTTGGCCAAAGATGAAAGATCTTCCAACACCAACCCTAAAGAACTTAGCCAAACAATGAATGTTGCAATAAGCCCGTGCAGGAATGGTGCTTCAATGACACAACTCCCGAGCAGGTAGCTCCATTCCGCACAGTACAAAATGCATATGAATTCCTGGCTGGAGATTCACTCCAGAAGGAAGAAATGCGTGTGTTTCTCTCTGAAACAACACTCAGCCACTATTCTTTTGCTTGCTCCTTCAAAGTCTTTGTAGAAACGTGTGTTTTCACTGCTGGAATACGTTTTGGGATGAATTGTTTCAATCTCTTGCAAGCCTCCTGTTCTTTCTTACACAATGTGGAAAAACGCGGATTATATTTCACCTAATGCATTGAGGACATTCAAGAAAGCAGAAAAGAAGGGCCCTAACCCTAGCTCCAATCCTAACCCTAATCGTCTCTCTACCCCTAGCCCTCAACATAACCCTAACCCTAGGTCCAATCCAAACCCTAATCGTCTCTCTACCCCTAGCCTTCAACATAACCTTAACCCTAGGTCCAATCCTAACCTGAACCGTCTCTCTAAACCTAGCCCTCAACATAACCCTAACCCTAGGTCCAATTTTAACCAGAACATTCTCTCTAACCGTAGCCCTCAACATAACCATATTCCTACGTCCAATCCTAACCCTAATCGTCTACCTAACCCTAGCCCTCCACATAACCCTAACCCTAGCTCCAAACCTAACCCTAATCGTCTCTGTAACCCTAGCCATCAACATTAGCCTAACCCTAGGTCCAATCCTACCCTAATCGTCTATCTAACCATAGCCCTAAACATAACCCTACCCCTAAGTCCAATCCTAACCAGAACCGTCTCTCTAACCCTAGCCCTCCAAATAACCCTAACCCTAGGTACAATCCAACACTAATCGTTTATCTAACCCTAGCCCGAAACATAACTTTAACCCTAGGTCCAATAATCACCCTAATCGCCTCTCTGAACCTAGCCCTCAACATAACCCTAACCGTAGGTCCAATCCTAACTCTAATCGTCTATCTAACCCTAGCCCTCAGCATAACCCTAACCCTCGGTCCAATCATAACCCGAACCTTCTCTCTAACCCTAGTCCTCAACATAACCCTAACCCCAGGTCCAATCCTTACCCGAACTGTCTCTCTAACCCTAGCCCTCAACCTAAACCTAACCCTAGGTCCAATACTAACCCTAATCGTCTCTCTAACCCTAGCCCTCAACATAACCATAACACTAGGTCCAATCCTAACCCGAACCGTCTCTCTAACCCTAGCCCTCAACATAAACCTATCCCTAGGTCCAGTCCTAACCCTAATCGTGTATCCATCACTAGCCCTCAACATAACCCTAACCCTCGGTCCAATCCTAACCCGAACCTCTCTCTAACCCTAGCCCTCAACATAACCATAACCCTCAACATAAACTTAACCCTAGGGCCAATCCTAACGCTAATCGTCCACCTAACCCTAGCCCTCAACAAAACCCTAACCCTATGGTCCAGTCCTAACCCTAATAGTTTATCTAACCCTAGCGCTAAACATAACCATAGCCCTAGGTCCAATCCTAACCCTAATCGTCTATCTAACCCTAGCCCTGAACATAACTCTAACACTAGCTCCAATGCTATCCCTAATCGACAACCGAACCCTAATCGTCTCTCTAATCCTAGCCCTCAATATAACCTTAACCCTAGGACCAATCCTAACCCAACGTGTGTTTTCACTGCTGGAATAAGTTTTGGGATGCAGTGTTTCAATCTCTTGCAAGCCTCATGTTGTTTTTAGAGAATATGGAAAAACAAAGAGTATGTTTCCCAAATCACTTGTAATCCAGAAAAAGGCACACTGCATCACTCTTGCTGAAACACGCTCTTTCTCATAATGTTTTGAGAACATTCAAGATACCCCAAGAGAAGTGCATTTTGCAGTGAAATTCAGACGGGTATGTTCAAAATGACATTTCTATTGGTTGCAGAGTGCAAAAGCACGATTGCCTTCACGTTCTCCATGACACCCTTACATTTCCAACTGACCTGCAGTAGGACTTTCACAAAAAGATGTGTTTGCGGGTCTGTGGTTAAAGGAGCTCTAAGTTGTGTATTCAGTGCTGGAGAGTGACACACTCTACGTAGGTTACACAGCATTTTGAGAGCAGCAACATGCTTCAAACTGAAACTGCTACAATGTGTGTAGCATGCAGAAAGAAGGCTTGTCATTTCAAAGAAAGAAGACGAAACCAAAATCCAGGTAGTTAAACAAGCACAAAAGTATGGGAGATGTGCATGTGGACAGTTTCAAGCAGCAGCTCTTTGTGGACACTTGGGAACAGCGCTGTGAAAAAATTTCGTATGAAGCAGGATTTGTCCAAAGTTGAAAGACCTTCCAAAACCAGCCCTAAAGAACTTAGCCAATCAATGAATGTTGCAATAAGCTCCTGCAGGAAAGGTGCTTCTATGACACAACCCCCGAGCAGGTAGCTACATTCTGCACAGTACAAAATGAAAATGAATTCCAGGCTGAAAATTCTCCACAGAAGAATGAAATGCATGTGTTTCTCTCTGAAAGAACACTCAGCCACTAGGCTTTTGCTTTCTCCTTCAAAGTCTTTGTACAAACGTGTGTTTTCACTGTTGGAATACGTTGAGGGATGCATTGTTTCAATCTCTTGCAAGCCTCATGTTGTTTCTTAGACAATGTGGAAAAACAAGGAGTATGTTTCCCAAATCACTTGTAATCCAGAGGAACGCACACTGCATCACTCTTGCTCACACACGCTCTTTCTCCTAATGTGTTGATAACATTCAAGAAACCAGAAAAGAAGGGCATTTTGCAGTGAAATTCAGACGGGTATGTTCAAAAGGACATTTCTATTGGTTGCAGTGCGCAAAAGCACGATTGACTTCATGTTCTCCATGACACCCTTACATTTCCAAGTGACCTCAATTAGGACATTCCCCAAAAGATGTGTTTGCGTGTCTGTAGCGAAAGGAGCTCTAAGTTGTGTATTCAGTGCTGGAGAGTGACACAGTCTACACAGGTTTAACAGCGTTTTAAGAGCACCAACATGCTCAAAGGTGAAACTGCTACAAGGTGTGTGTAGCATGCAGAAAGAAGGCTTGTCATTTCAAAGAAAGAAGAGGAAACCAAAATCCAGGTACTGAAACGAGCACACCAGTATGGGAGATGTGCATGTGGAGAGTTTCAAGCAGCAGCTCTTTGTCGACGCTTGGGAACAGCGCTGTGAAAAAATTTAGTAGGAAGCGGGATTTGGCTAAAGTTGAAAGACCTTCCAACCAGCCCTAAAGAACTTAGCCAAACAATGAATGTTGCAATAAGCTCCTGCAGGAACGGTGCTTCTATGACACAACCCCCGAGCAGGAAGCTACATTCTGCACAGTACAAAATGCAAATGAATTCCAGGCTGAAAACTCTCCGCAGAAGAATGAAATGCATGTGTTTCTCTCTGAAAGAACACTCAGCCACTAGTCTTTTGCTTTCTCCTTCAAAGTCTTTGTAGAAACGTGTGTTTTCACTGTTGGAATACGTTGTGGGATGCATTGTTTCAGTCTCTTGCAAGCCTCATGTTGTTTCTTAGACAATGTGGAAAAACAAAGAGTATGTTTCCCAAATCACTTGTAATCCAGAGAAACGCACACTGCATCACTCTTGCCAAAGCACGCTCTTTCTCCTAATGTGTTGAGAACATTCAAGAAACCAGAAAAGAAGGGCATTTTGCAGTGAAATTCAGACGGGTATGTTCAAAAGCACATTTCTATTGGTAGCAGAGTGCAAAAGCACGATTGACGTCATGTTCTCGATGACACCCTTACTTTTCCAAGTGACCTGAAGTAAGACTTTCACAAAAAGATGTCTTTGCGTGTCTGTGGTTAAAGTAGCTCTTAGTTGAGTATTAAGTGCTGGAGAGTGACACACTCTACGTAGCTTACACAGCGTTTTGAGAGCAGCAACATGTTTCAAACTGAAACTGCTACAAGGTGTGTGTAGCATGCAGGAAGAAGGCTTGTCATTTCACAGAAAGAAGACGAAACCAAAATCCAGGTAGTTAAACGAGCACAAAAGTATGGGAGATGTGCATGTGGACAGTTTCAAGCAGCAGGTCTTTGTGGACACTTGGGAACAGCGCTGTGAAAAAATTTCGTACGTAGCAGGATTTGTCCAAAGATGAAAGACCTTCCAAAACCAGCCCTAAAGAACTTAGCCAATCAATGAATGTTGCAATAAGCTCCTGCAGGCAAGGTGCTTCTATGACAAACCCCCGAGCAGGTAGCTACATTCTGCACAGTACAAAATGCAAATGAATTCCAGGCTGAAAATTCTCCACAGAAGAATGAAATGCATGTGTTTCTCTCTGAAAGAACACTCAGCCACTAGGCTTTTGCTTTCTCCTTCAAAGTCTTTGTACAAACGTGTGTTTTCACTGTTGGAATACGTTGTGGGATGCATTGTTTCAATCTCTTGCAAGCCTCATGTTGTTTCTTAGACAATGTGGAAAAACAAGGAGTATGTTTCCCAAATCACTTGTAATCCAGAGAAACGCACACTGCATCACTCTTGCTCACACACGCTCTTTCTCCTAATGTGTTGAGAACATTCAAGAAACCAGAAAAGAAGGGCATTTTGCAGTGAAATTCAGACGGGTATGTTCAAAAGGACATTTCTATTGGTAGCAGAGTGCAAAAGCACGATTGACGTCATGTTCTCGATGACACCCTTACTTTTCCAAGTGACCTGAAGTAGGACTTTCACAAAAAGATGTCTTTGCGTGTCTGTGGTGAAAGTAGCTCTTAGTTGAGTATTAAGTGCTGGAGAGTGACACACTCTACGTAGCTTACACAGCGTTTTGAGAGCAGCAACATGTTTCAAACTGAAACTGCTACAAGGTGTGTGTAGCATGCAGGAAGAAGGCTTGTCATTTCTAAGAAGGAAGAGGAAACCAAAATCCAGGTAGTGAAACGAGCACACTAGTATGGGAGATGTGCATGTAGACAGTTTCAAGCAGCAGCTCCTTCTGGACACTTGGAAACAGTAATGTAAAAACATTTCGTTCGAAGCGGGATTTGTCCAAAGTTGAAAGACCTTCCAACACCAACCCTAAAGAACTTAGCCAAACAATGAATGTTGCAATAAGCTCCTGCAGGAAAGGTGCTTCTATGACACAACCCCCGAGCAGGTAGCTACATTCTGCACAGTACAAAATGCATATGAATTCCAGGCTGAAAACTCACTCCAGAAGGAAGAAATGCGTGTGTTTCTCTCTGAAACAACACTCAGCCACTAGGCTTTTGCTTGCTCCTTCAAAGTCTTTGTAGAAACATGTGTTTTCACTGGTGGAATACGTTTTGGGATGCATTGTTTCAATCTCTTGCAAGCCTCATGTTCTTTCTTAGACGAAGTGGAAAAACAAGGAGTATGTTTCCCAGATCACTTGCAATCCAGAAAAACACACACTGCATCACTCTTGCCCAAACATGCTCTTTCTCCTAATCTGTTGACAACATTCAAGAAAGCAGAAAGGAAGAGCATTTGGTAGTGAAATTCAGACTGACATGTACAAAAAGCCATTTCTTTCGGTTGCAGGGTGTAAAAGCATGATGGTCTTCATGTTTTCGATGAAACCCTTACATTTCCAAGTGACCACAATTAGGACTTTCCAAAAAGATGTTTGCGTGTCTATGGCAAAGGAGCTCTAAGTTGTGTATTCAATGCTGGAGAGTGACACACTCTACATAGGTTAAAAAACGTTCTTAGAGCACCAACATGCTTAAAATTGAAACTGCTACAAGATGTGCGTAGCATGCTGAATGAAGGCTTCTCATTTCAAACAAAGAAGAGGAAACCAAATTCCAGGAAGTGAAACGAGCCCACCCGTATGGGAGATGTGCATGTGGACAGTTTCAAGCAGCAGCTCTTTGTGGACACTTATAAACATTGCTGTGAAAAAATTTCGTACGAAGCGGGATTTGGCCAAAGTTGAAAGACTTTCCAAAACCAAACCTAAAGGACTTAGCAAAACAATGAATGTTGCAATAAGCTCCTGCAGGAAAGGTGCTTCAATGACACAACTCCCGAGCAGGTAGCTACATTCTGCACAGTACAAAATGCATATGAATTCCAGGCTGAAAACTCACTCCAGAAGGAAGAAATGCGTGTGGTTCTCTCTGAAAAAACACTCAGCCACTATTCTTTTGCTTGCTCCTTTAAGGTCTTTGTAGAAACGTGTGTTTTCACTGCTGGAATACGTTGTGGGATGCATTGTTTCAATCTCTTGCAGGCCTCATGTTCTTTCTTACACAACGTGGAAAAACGCGGATTATGTTTCCCAAATCACTTGAAATCCAGAAAATCGCAACCTGCATCACTCTTGCTCAAACACGCTCTTTCACCTAATGCGTTGAGAACATTCAAGAAAGCAGAAAATAAGGGCCTTTTGCAGTGAATTTCAGACTGGTGTGTACAAAAAGCCATTTATTTCGGTTGCAGAGTGCAAAAGCATGATTGACTTCATGTTCTCTATGAAACCCTTACATTTCCAAGTGACCTGAAGTAGGACTTTCAAAAAAACATGTGTTTGCGTGTCAGTGGTGAAAGAAACTCTAAGTTGTGTATTCAGTGCTGGAGAGTGACACACTCTACACAGGTTAGACAGCGTTCTTAGAGCAACAACATGCTTAAAATTGAAACTGCTACAAGATGTGTGTAGCAGGCAGAAAGAAGGCTTGTCATTTCAAAGAAAGAAGAGGAAACCAAAATCCAGGTACTGAAACGAGCACACCAGTATGGGAGATGTGCATGTGGACAGTGTCAAGCAGCAGCTCCTTCTGGACACTTGGAAAAAACAATGTAAAAACATTTCGTTCGAAGCGGGATTTGGCCAAAGATGAAAGATCTTCCAACACCAACCCTAAAGAACTTAGCCAAACAATGAATGTTGCAATAAGCCCGTGCAGGAATGGTGCTTCAATGACACAACTCCCGAGCAGGTAGCTCCATTCCGCACAGTAAAAAATGCATATGAATTCCTGGCTGGAGATTCACTCCAGAAGGAAGAAATGCGTGTGTTTCTCTCTGAAACAACACTCAGCCACTATTCTTTTGCTTGCTCCTTCAAAGTTCTTTGTAGAAACGTGTGTTTTCACTGCTGGAATACGTTTTGGGATGAATTGTTTCAATCTCTTGCAACCTCCTGTTCTTTCTTACACAATGTGGAAAAACGCGGATTATATTTCACCTAATGCATTGAGGACATTCAAGAAAGCAGAAAAGAAGGGCCCTAACCCTAGCTCCAATCCTAACCCTAATCGTCTCTCTACCCCTAGCCCTCAACATAACCCTAACCCTAGGTCCAATCCAAACCCTAATCGTCTCTCTACCCCTAGCCTTCAACATAACCTTAACCCTAGGTCCAATCCTAACCTGAACCGTCTCTCTAAACCTAGCCCTCAACATAACCCTAACCCTAGGTCCAATTTTAACCAGAACATTCTCTCTAACCGTAGCCCTCAACATAACCATATTCCTACGTCCAATCCTAACCCTAATCGTCTACCTAACCCTAGCCCTCCACATAACCCTAACCCTAGCTCCAAACCTAACCCTAATCGTCTCTGTAACCCTAGCCATCAACATTAGCCTAACCCTAGGTCCAATCCTACCCTAATCGTCTATCTAACCATAGCCCTAAACATAACCCTACCCCTAAGTCCAATCCTAACCAGAACCGTCTCTCTAACCCTAGCCCTCCAAATAACCCTAACCCTAGGTACAATCCAACACTAATCGTTTATCTAACCCTAGCCCGAAACATAACTTTAACCCTAGGTCCAATAATCACCCTAATCGCCTCTCTGAACCTAGCCCTCAACATAACCCTAACCGTAGGTCCAATCCTAACTCTAATCGTCTATCTAACCCTAGCCCTCAGCATAACCCTAACCCTCGGTCCAATCATAACCCGAACCTTCTCTCTAACCCTAGTCCTCAACATAACCCTAACCCCAGGTCCAATCCTTACCCGAACTGTCTCTCTAACCCTAGCCCTCAACCTAAACCTAACCCTAGGTCCAATACTAACCCTAATCGTCTCTCTAACCCTAGCCCTCAACATAACCATAACACTAGGTCCAATCCTAACCCGAACCGTCTCTCTAACCCTAGCCCTCAACATAAACCTATCCCTAGGTCCAGTCCTAACCCTAATCGTGTATCCATCACTAGCCCTCAACATAACCCTAACCCTCGGTCCAATCCTAACCCGAACCTCTCTCTAACCCTAGCCCTCAACATAACCATAACCCTCAACATAAACTTAACCCTAGGGCCAATCCTAACGCTAATCGTCCACCTAACCCTAGCCCTCAACAAAACCCTAACCCTATGGTCCAGTCCTAACCCTAATAGTTTATCTAACCCTAGCGCTAAACATAACCATAGCCCTAGGTCCAATCCTAACCCTAATCGTCTATCTAACCCTAGCCCTGAACATAACTCTAACACTAGCTCCAATGCTATCCCTAATCGACAACCGAACCCTAATCGTCTCTCTAATCCTAGCCCTCAATATAACCTTAACCCTAGGACCAATCCTAACCCAACGTGTGTTTTCACTGCTGGAATAAGTTTTGGGATGCAGTGTTTCAATCTCTTGCAAGCCTCATGTTGTTTTTAGAGAATATGGAAAAACAAAGAGTATGTTTCCCAAATCACTTGTAATCCAGAAAAAGGCACACTGCATCACTCTTGCTGAAACACGCTCTTTCTCATAATGTTTTGAGAACATTCAAGATACCCCAAGAGAAGTGCATTTTGCAGTGAAATTCAGACGGGTATGTTCAAAATGACATTTCTATTGGTTGCAGAGTGCAAAAGCACGATTGCCTTCACGTTCTCCATGACACCCTTACATTTCCAACTGACCTGCAGTAGGACTTTCACAAAAAGATGTGTTTGCGGGTCTGTGGTTAAAGGAGCTCTAAGTTGTGTATTCAGTGCTGGAGAGTGACACACTCTACGTAGGTTACACAGCATTTTGAGAGCAGCAACATGCTTCAAACTGAAACTGCTACAATGTGTGTAGCATGCAGAAAGAAGGCTTGTCATTTCAAAGAAAGAAGACGAAACCAAAATCCAGGTAGTTAAACAAGCACAAAAGTATGGGAGATGTGCATGTGGACAGTTTCAAGCAGCAGCTCTTTGTGGACACTTGGGAACAGCGCTGTGAAAAAATTTCGTATGAAGCAGGATTTGTCCAAAGTTGAAAGACCTTCCAAAACCAGCCCTAAAGAACTTAGCCAATCAATGAATGTTGCAATAAGCTCCTGCAGGAAAGGTGCTTCTATGACACAACCCCCGAGCAGGTAGCTACATTCTGCACAGTACAAAATGAAAATGAATTCCAGGCTGAAAATTCTCCACAGAAGAATGAAATGCATGTGTTTCTCTCTGAAAGAACACTCAGCCACTAGGCTTTTGCTTTCTCCTTCAAAGTCTTTGTACAAACGTGTGTTTTCACTGTTGGAATACGTTGAGGGATGCATTGTTTCAATCTCTTGCAAGCCTCATGTTGTTTCTTAGACAATGTGGAAAAACAAGGAGTATGTTTCCCAAATCACTTGTAATCCAGAGGAACGCACACTGCATCACTCTTGCTCACACACGCTCTTTCTCCTAATGTGTTGATAACATTCAAGAAACCAGAAAAGAAGGGCATTTTGCAGTGAAATTCAGACGGGTATGTTCAAAAGGACATTTCTATTGGTTGCAGTGCGCAAAAGCACGATTGACTTCATGTTCTCCATGACACCCTTACATTTCCAAGTGACCTCAATTAGGACATTCCCCAAAAGATGTGTTTGCGTGTCTGTAGCGAAAGGAGCTCTAAGTTGTGTATTCAGTGCTGGAGAGTGACACAGTCTACACAGGTTTAACAGCGTTTACAGAGCACCAACATGCTCAAAGGTGAAACTGCTACAAGGTGTGTGTAGCATGCAGAAAGAAGGCTTGTCATTTCAAAGAAAGAAGAGGAAACCAAAATCCAGGTACTGAAACGAGCACACCAGTATGGGAGATGTGCATGTGGAGAGTTTCAAGCAGCAGCTCTTTGTCGACGCTTGGGAACAGCGCTGTGAAAAAATTTAGTAGGAAGCGGGATTTGGCTAAAGTTGAAAGACCTTCCAACCAGCCCTAAAGAACTTAGCCAAACAATGAATGTTGCAATAAGCTCCTGCAGGAACAGTGCTTCTATGACACAACCCCCGAGCAGGAAGCTACATTCTGCACAGTACAAAATGTAAATGAATTCCAGGCTGAAAACTCTCCGCAGAAGAATGAAATGCATGTGTTTCTCTCTGAAAGAACACTCAGCCACTAGTCTTTTGCTTTCTCCTTCAAAGTCTTTGTAGAAACGTGTGTTTTCACTGTTGGAATACGTTGTGGGATGCATTGTTTCAGTCTCTTGCAAGCCTCATGTTGTTTCTTAGACAATGTGGAAAAACAAAGAGTATGTTTCCCAAATCACTTGTAATCCAGAGAAACGCACACTGCATCACTCTTGCCAAAGCACGCTCTTTCTCCTAATGTGTTGAGAACATTCAAGAAACCAGAAAAGAAGGGCATTTTGCAGTGAAATTCAGACGGGTATGTTCAAAAGCACATTTCTATTGGTAGCAGAGTGCAAAAGCACGATTGACGTCATGTTCTCGATGACACCCTTACTTTTCCAAGTGACCTGAAGTAAGACTTTCACAAAAAGATGTCTTTGCGTGTCTGTGGTTAAAGTAGCTCTTAGTTGAGTATTAAGTGCTGGAGAGTGACACACTCTACGTAGCTTACACAGCGTTTTGAGAGCAGCAACATGTTTCAAACTGAAACTGCTACAAGGTGTGTGTAGTATGCAGGAAGAAGGCTTGTCATTTCACAGAAAGAAGACGAAACCAAAATCCAGGTAGTTAAACGAGCACAAAAGTATGGGAGATGTGCATGTGGACAGTTTCAAGCAGCAGGTCTTTGTGGACACTTGGGAACAGCGCTGTGAAAAAATTTCGTACGTAGCAGGATTTGTCCAAAGATGAAAGACCTTCCAAAACCAGCCCTAAAGAACTTAGCCAATCAATGAATGTTGCAATAAGCTCCTGCAGGCAAGGTGCTTCTATGACAAACCCCCGAGCAGGTAGCTACATTCTGCACAGTACAAAATGCAAATGAATTCCAGGCTGAAAATTCTCCACAGAAGAATGAAATGCATGTGTTTCTCTCTGAAAGAACACTCAGCCACTAGGCTTTTGCTTTCTCCTTCAAAGTCTTTGTACAAACGTGTGTTTTCACTGTTGGAATACGTTGTGGGATGCATTGTTTCAATCTCTTGCAAGCCTCATGTTGTTTCTTAGACAATGTGGAAAAACAAGGAGTATGTTTCCCAAATCACTTGTAATCCAGAGAAACGCACACTGCATCACTCTTGCTCACACACGCTCTTTCTCCTAATGTGTTGAGAACATTCAAGAAACCAGAAAAGAAGGGCATTTTGCAGTGAAATTCAGACGGGTATGTTCAAAAGGACATTTCTATTGGTAGCAGAGTGCAAAAGCACGATTGACGTCATGTTCTCGATGACACCCTTACTTTTCCAAGTGACCTGAAGTAGGACTTTCACAAAAAGATGTCTTTGCGTGTCTGTGGTGAAAGTAGCTCTTAGTTGAGTATTAAGTGCTGGAGAGTGACACACTCTACGTAGCTTACACAGCGTTTTGAGAGCAGCAACATGTTTCAAACTGAAACTGCTACAAGGTGTGTGTAGCATGCAGGAAGAAGGCTTGTCATTTCTAAGAAGGAAGAGGAAACCAAAATCCAGGTAGTGAAACGAGCACACTAGTATGGGAGATGTGCATGTAGACAGTTTCAAGCAGCAGCTCCTTCTGGACACTTGGAAACAGTAATGTAAAAACATTTCGTTCGAAGCGGGATTTGTCCAAAGTTGAAAGACCTTCCAACACCAACCCTAAAGAACTTAGCCAAACAATGAATGTTGCAATAAGCTCCTGCAGGAAAGGTGCTTCTATGACACAACCCCCGATCAGGTAGCTACATTCTGCACAGTACAAAATGCATATGAATTCCAGGCTGAAAACTCACTCCAGAAGGAAGAAATGCGTGTGTTTCTCTCTGAAACAACACTCAGCCACTAGGCTTTTGCTTGCTCCTTCAAAGTCTTTGTAGAAACATGTGTTTTCACTGGTGGAATACGTTTTGGGATGCATTGTTTCAATCTCTTGCATGCCTCATGTTCTTTCTTAGACGAAGTGGAAAAACAAGGAGTATGTTTCCCAGATCACTTGCAATCCAGAAAAACACACACTGCATCACTCTTGCCCAAACATGCTCTTTCTCCTAATCTGTTGACAACATTCAAGAAAGCAGAAAGGAAGAGCATTTGGTAGTGAAATTCAGACTGACATGTACAAAAAGCCATTTCTTTCGGTTGCAGGGTGTAAAAGCATGATGGTCTTCATGTTTTCGATGAAACCCTTACATTTCCAAGTGACCACAATTAGGACTTTCCAAAAAGATGTTTGCGTGTCTATGGCAAAGGAGCTCTAAGTTGTGTATTCAATGCTGGAGAGTGACACACTCTACATAGGTTAAAAAACGTTCTTAGAGCACCAACATGCTTAAAATTGAAACTGCTACAAGATGTGCGTAGCATGCTGAATGAAGGCTTCTCATTTCAAACAAAGAAGAGGAAACCAAATTCCAGGAAGTGAAACGAGCCCACCCGTATGGGAGATGTGCATGTGGACAGTTTCAAGCAGCAGCTCTTTGTGGACACTTATAAACATTGCTGTGAAAAAATTTCGTACGAAGCGGGATTTGGCCAAAGTTGAAAGACTTTCCAAAACCAAACCTAAAGGACTTAGCAAAACAATGAATGTTGCAATAAGCTCCTGCAGGAAAGGTGCTTCAATGACACAACTCCCGAGCAGGTAGCTACATTCTGCACAGTACAAAATGCATATGAATTCCAGGCTGAAAACTCACTCCAGAAGGAAGAAATGCGTGTGGTTCTCTCTGAAAAAACACTCAGCCACTATTCTTTTGCTTGCTCCTTTAAGGTCTTTGTAGAAACGTGTGTTTTCACTGCTGGAATACGTTGTGGGATGCATTGTTTCAATCTCTTGCAGGCCTCATGTTCTTTCTTACACAACGTGGAAAAACGCGGATTATGTTTCCCAAATCACTTGAAATCCAGAAAATCGCAACCTGCATCACTCTTGCTCAAACACGCTCTTTCACCTAATGCGTTGAGAACATTCAAGAAAGCAGAAAATAAGGGCCTTTTGCAGTGAATTTCAGACTGGTGTGTACAAAAAGCCATTTATTTCGGTTGCAGAGTGCAAAAGCATGATTGACTTCATGTTCTCTATGAAACCCTTACATTTCCAAGTGACCTGAAGTAGGACTTTCAAAAAAACATGTGTTTGCGTGTCAGTGGTGAAAGAAACTCTAAGTTGTGTATTCAGTGCTGGAGAGTGACACACTCTACACAGGTTAGACAGCGTTCTTAGAGCAACAACATGCTTAAAATTGAAACTGCTACAAGATGTGTGTAGCAGGCAGAAAGAAGGCTTGTCATTTCAAAGAAAGAAGAGGAAACCAAAATCCAGGTACTGAAACGAGCACACCAGTATGGGAGATGTGCATGTGGACAGTGTCAAGCAGCAGCTCCTTCTGGACACTTGGAAAAAACAATGTAAAAACATTTCGTTCGAAGCGGGATTTGGCCAAAGATGAAAGATCTTCCAACACCAACCCTAAAGAACTTAGCCAAACAATGAATGTTGCAATAAGCCCGTGCAGGAATGGTGCTTCAATGACACAACTCCCGAGCAGGTAGCTCCATTCCGCACAGTACAAAATGCATATGAATTCCTGGCGGGAGATTCACTCCAGAAGGAAGAAATGCGTGTGTTTCTCTCTGAAACAACACTCAGCCACTATTCTTTTGCTTGCTCCTTCAAAGTCTTTGTAGAAACGTGTGTTTTCACTGCTGGAATACGTTTTGGGATGAATTGTTTCAATCTCTTGCAAGCCTCCTGTTCTTTCTTACACAATGTGGAAAAACCCGGATTATATTTCACCTAATGCATTGAGGACATTCAAGAAAGCAGAAAAGAAGGGCCCTAACCCTAGCTCCAATCCTAACCCTAATCGTCTCTCTACCCCTAGCCCTCAACATAACCCTAACCCTAGGTCCAATCCAAACCCTAATCGTCTCTCTACCCCTAGCCTTCAACATAACCCTAACCCTAGGTACAATCCTAACACAAATCGTCTATCTAACCCTAGCCCTCATCATAACCATAACCCTACGTCCAATCCTAATCCGAAAGGTCTCTCTAACCCTAGCACTCAACATAACCCTAACCCTAGCTCCAATCCTAACCTATTTGTCCCTCTAACCCTAGCCCTCAACGTAACCCTAACGCTAGGTCCAATTATAACCCTAATCGAATCTCTAACCGTAGTCCTCAACATAACACTAACCCTAGGTCCAATTTTAACCAGAACATTCTCTCTAACCGTAGCCCTCAACATAACCATATTCCTACGTCCAATCCTAACCCTAATCGTCTACCTAACCCTAGCCCTCCACATAACCCTACCCTAGCCCCAAACCTAACCCTAATCGTCTCTGTAACCCTAGCCATCAACATTAGCCTAACCCTAGGTCCAATCCTACCCTAATCGTCTATCTAACCATAGCCCTAAACATAACCCTACCCCTAGGTCCAATCCTAACCAGAACCGTCTCTTTAACCCTAGCCCTCCACATAACCCTAACCCTAGGTACAATCCAAACACTAATCGTTTATCTAACCCTAGCCCTAAACATAACTTTAACCCTAGGTCCAATAATCACCCTAATCGTCTCTCTGACCCTAGCCCTCAACATAACCCTAACCCTAGGTCCAATCCTAACTCTAATCGTTTATCTAACCCTAGCCCTCAACATAACCCTAACCCTAGGTCCAATCCTAACTCTAATCGTCTATCTAACCCTAGCCCTCAGCATAACCCTAACCCTCGGTCCAATCCTAACCCGAACCGTCTCTCTAACCTTAGCCCTCAACATAACCCTAACCCTAGGTCCAATCCTAACCCTAATTGTAGACGTAACGCTAGCCCTCAACATAACCCTAACCCTAGTTCCAATCCTAAACCTACTCGTCTATCTAAACCTAGCCCTAAACATAACCCTAATCCTAGGTCCAATCCTAACCCGAACCATCTCTCTAACCCTAGCCCTCAACATAACCCTATCCCTAGGTTTAGTCCTAACCCTAATCGTCTACCTAACCCTATCCCTCAAGATAACCCTAAGCCTAGGTCCAGTCCTAACCCTAATAGTATCTCTAACCCTAGCGCTCAACAAAACTCTAACCCTAGGTCCAATCCTATCCCTAATCGTTTATCTAAAACTAGCCCTAAACATAACACTAACCCTAGGTACAATCCTAACCCGAACCGTCTCTCTAACCTTAGCCCTCAACATAACCCTAACCCTAGGTCCAATACTAACCCTAATTGTAGACGTAACGCTAGCCCTCAACATAACCCTAACCCTAGGTCCAATCCTAAACCTACTCGTCTATCTAACCCTAGCCCTAAACATAACCTTAACCCTAGGTCCAATCCTAACCCTAATTGTCTATGTAACCCTAGCCCTCAACATAACCCTACCCCTAGCTCCAATCCTAACCCTAATCGTCTACCTAACCCTAGCCCTCAACACAACCATAACCGTAGCTCCAATCGTAACCCTAATCGACTCTCTAACCGTAGACCTCAACATAACCCTAAACCTAGGTCCAATCCTAACCCTAATCATCTCTCTAACCCTAGCCCTCAACATAACCCTAACCTTAGGTACAATCCTAACAATAATCGTCTATCTAAACCTAGCCCTAAACATAACCCTAATCCTAGGTCCAATCCTATCCCTAACCGTCTACCTAACCCTAGGCATCAACATAACCCTAACCCTAGCACCAATCCTAACCCTAATCGTCCCTCTAACCTTAGCCCTCAACATAACCCTAACCTTGGCTCCAATCCTAACCCTATCGTCTCTCTAATCCTTGCCCTCAATATAACCTTACCCTAGGTCCAATCCAAACCAAATCCGTCTCTCTAACCCTAGCTCTCAACATAACGCTAACCCTCGGTGCAATCCTAACCCGAACTGTCTCTCTAACCCTAGCCCTCAACATGACACTAACCCTAGGTCCATTCCTAACCCGAACCTTCTCTCTAACCCTAGCCCTCAACATAACCCTAACCCTAGATCCAATCCTAACCTTAATCATCTACCTAGCCCTAGCCCTCAACATAACCCTAACCCTAGCTCCAATCCTAACCCTAATCGTCTCTCTACCCCTAGCCCTCAACATAACCCTAACCCTTTGTCCAATCCTAACCCTAATCGTCTATCTAACCCTAGCCCTAAACATAACCCTAACCCTAGTTCCAATCCAAACCCTAATCGTCTATCTAACCCTAGCCCTAAAAATAACCCTAACCCTAGGCCCAATCCTAACCCTAATAATGTATCTAACCCTAGCCCTCATCATAACCATAACCCTACGTCCAATCCTAATCCGAAAGGTCTCTCGAACCCTAGCACTCAACATAACCCTAACCCTAGCTCCAATCCTAACCTATTTGTCCCTCTAACCATAGCCTTCAACGTAACCCTAACGCTAGGTCCAGTTATAACCCTAATCGAATCTCTAACCGTAGTCCTCAACATAACCCTAACCCTAGGTCCAATCCTAACCTGAACCGTCTCTCTAAACCTAGCCCTCAACATAACCCTAACCCTAGGTCCAATTTTAACCGGAACATTCTCTCTAACCGTAGCCCTCAACATAACCATATTCCTACGTCCAATCCTAACCCTAATCGTCTACCTAACCCTAGCCCTCCACATAACCCTAACCCTAGCTCCAAACCTAACCCTAATCGTCTCTGTAACCCTAGCCATCAACATTTGCCTAACCCTAGATCCAATCCTACCCTAATCGTCTATCTAACCATAGCCCTAAACATAACCCTACCCCTAGGTCCAATCCTAACCAGAACCGTCTCTCTAACCCTAGCCCTCAACATAACCCTAACCCTAAGTCCAATCGTAACCCGAACAGTCTCTCTAACCCTAGCACTCAACATAACCCTAACCGTAGGTCCAATCCTAACCCGAATCGTCTCTCTAACCCTAGCCGTCAACATAACCCTAACCCTACGTCCAATACTAACCCTAATGATCTACCTAACTCTAGCCCTCAACATAACCATAACCCTAGGTCCAATCTTAACCCTAATCGTCTACCTAACCCTAGCAATCAACATAACCCTAACCCTAGGTACACTCCTAACACTAAACGTCTACCTAACCCTAGCCCTCAACAGAAACCTAACCCTAGGTCCAATTCTAACCGTAATAGACTCTCTAACCGTAGTCCTCAACATAACCCTAACCCTAGGTCCAATCCTAACCCTAATCGTCTATCTAACCCTAGCCATAAACAGAACCCTAACCCCAGGTCCAATTCTAACCCGAACCGTCTCTCTAACCCTAGCCCTCAACATAACCGTAACCCTAGCTCCAATCCTAACCCTAATCGTCTATCTAACCGTAGCGCTCAACATAACCCTAACCCTAGCTTCAATCCTAACAGTAATCGTCCACCTAACCGTAGCCATCAACATAACCCTAACCCTAGCTCAAATCCTAACCCTAATCGTCACTCTAATCCTAGCCCTCAACATAACCCAAACCCTAGGTCCAATCCTAACCCGAACCGTCTCTCTAACCCTAGCCCTCAACCTAACCCTAACCCTAGATCCAATCCTAACCCGAAACGTCTCTCTAACCCTAGCGCTCAACATAAACCTAACCCTAGGTGCAATCGTAACCCTATACGTCTATCTAACCCTAGCCCTCAACATAACCATAACCCTAGGTCTAATCCTAACCCGAACCGTCTCTCTAAACCTAGCACTCAACATAACCGTAACCCTAGCTCCAATCCTAACCCTAATCGTCTACCTAACCCTAGCCCTCAAAATAACACTAACCCTAGCTCCAATCCTAACCCTAATCGTCTACCTAAACCTAGCCCTCAACATAACCCAAAACCTAGCTCCAATCCTAACTCTAATCGTCTCTGTAACCCTAGCCCTCAACATTACCCTAACCCTAGGTCCAATCCTAACCCTAATCGTCTATTTAACCCTAGCCCTAAACATAACCCTAACCCTAGGTCAAATCCTAACCCGAACCGTCTCTCTAACCCTAGCCCTCAACATAACCCTAACCCTAGGTCCAGTCCTAACCCTAATCGTCTACCTAACCCTAGCCCTCAACATAACCCTAACCATAGCTCCTATCCTAACCCTAATCGTCTCTCTAACCCTAGCCCTCAACATAACCCCAACCCTAGCTCCAATCGAAACCCTAATGTGTACCTACACCTAGCCCTCAACATAACCCTAAACCTAGCTCCAATCCTAACCCTAATCGTCTCTGTAACCCTAGCCATCAACATTACCCTAACCCTAGGTCCAATCCTAACCCTAATCGTCTATTTAACCCTAGCCCTAAACATAACCCTAACCCTAGGTCAAATCCTCACCCGAGCCGTCTCTCTAAACCTAGCCCGCATCATAACCCTAACCCTAGCTCCAATCCTAACGCTAATCGTCTATCTAACCCTAGCCCTCAACATAACCCTAACCCTAGGTCCAATAATAACCCGTATCGTCTCTCTAACCCAAGCCCTCAAAATAACACTAACACTAGGTCCAATCCTATCCCAAATAGTCTACCTAACCCTACCCCTCAACATAACCCTAACCCTAGGTCCAATCCAAACCCTAATAGTCTCTCTAACACTAGCCCTCAACACAACCCTAAACCTAGGTCCAGTCCTAACCCGAATCGTCTCTCTGAACCTAGCCCTCAACATAACCCTAACCCTAGGTCCAATCCTAACCCAAACCTTCTCTCTAACCGTAGCCCTCAACATAACCATAACCCTAAGTCCAATCCTAATCCTAATCGTCCACCTAACCCTAGCCCTCAATGTAACCCTAACCCTAGGTCCAATCATAAATCGATCCGTCTCTCTAAACCTAGCCCTCAATATAACCCAAACCCTATATCCAATCCTAACCCGAACCCTCTCTCTAAACCTAGCCCTCAACATAACCCTAACCCTAGGTTCAATCCTAACCCGAATCGTCTCTCTAACCCTAGTCCTTAACATAACCCTAACCCAAGGTCCAATACTAACCCTAATTGTCTACCTAACCCTAGCCCTCAACGTAACTCTAACCCTAGGTCCTGACCTAACCTTCATACACTCTTTAACCATAGCCCTCATCATAACCCTAACCCTAGGTCCAATCCTAACCCTAATCGTCTACCTAACCCTAGCCCTCAACATAACCCTAACCCTAGGTCCAATCCTAACCCGAACCGTCTCTCTAACCCTAGTCCTCAACCTAACACTAACCCTAGGTCCAATCCTAACCCGAACCGTCTCTGTAACCCTAGCCCTCAACATAAACCTAACCCTAGGTGCAATCCTAACCCTACACGTCTATCTAACCCTAGCCCTCAACATAACCATAACCCTAGGTCTAATCCTAACCCGAACCATCTCTCTAACCTTAGCACTCAACATAACCCTAACCCTAGGTCCAATCCTAACCCTAATCATCTTCCTAACCCTCGCCCTCAAATTAACCCTAACCCTAGCTCCAATCCTAACACTAATCATCTCTCTAACCCTAACCCTCAAATTAACCCTAACCCTAGCTCCAATCCTAACACTAATCGTCTCTCTAACCCTAGCCCTCAACATAACCGTAACTCAGGTACCATCCTAAACCTAATTTTCTCTCTAACCCTAGCCCTCAACATAACCCTAACCCTAAGTCCAATCCTAACCATAATCGTCTTCCTAACCCTAGCCCTCAACATAACCCTATCCCTAGCTCCAATCCTAACCCTAATCGTCTCTCTAATCCTAGCCCTCAATATAACCTTACCCTAGGTCCAATCCAAACCAAATCCGTCTCTCTAACTCTAGCTCTGAACATAACCCTAACCCTCGGTCTAATCCTAACCCGAACTGTCTCTCTAACCCTAGCCCTCAACATGACACTAACCCTAGGTCCCTTCCTAACCCGAACTTTCTCTCTAACCCCAGCCCTCAACATATCCCTAACCCTAGGTACAATCCAAACACTAATCGTTTATCTAACCCTACCCCTAAACATAACCTTAACCCTAGGTCCAATAATCACCCTAATCGTCTCTCTGACCCTAGCCCTCAACATAACCCTAACCCTGGGTCCAATCCTAACTCTAATCGTCTATCTAACCCTAGCCCTCAACATAACCCTAACCCTCGGTCCAATCCTAACGCGAACCTTCTCTCTAACCCTACCCCTGAACATAACCATAACCCTAGGTCCATTCATAAACCCTAATTGTCTACCTAGCCCTAGCCCTCAACATAATGCTAACCCTAGCTCCAATCCTATGCCTAACCGTCTCTCTAACCCTAGCCCTCAACATAACCCTAACCCCAGGTCCAATTCTAACCCGAACTGTCTTTCTAACCCTAGCCCTCAACCTAACCCTAACCCTAGGTCCAATCCTAACCCTAATCGTCTCTCTAACCCTAGCCCTCAACATAAACCTAACCCTAGGTCCAATCCTAACCCTAATCGTGTACCTAACCCTAGCCCTCAAATTAACCATAACCCTAGCTCTAATCCTAACCCTAATCATCTCTCTAACCCTAGCGCTCAACATAAACTTAACCCTAGGTCCAATAATAACCCTAATCGTCTCTCTAACCCGAGCCCGCAACATAATCCTAACCCTTGGTCCAATCCTAACCCTAATCGTCTACCTAACCCTGGCCCTCAACATAACCCTAACCCTAGGTCCAATCCTAACCCGAACATTCTTTCTAACCCTAGCCCTCAACATAACCCTAACCCTAGGTCCAATCCTAAACCTAATCGTCTTTCTTACCCTAGCCCTAAACATAACTCTAACCCTAGGTCCAATCCTAACCCGAACCGTCTCTCTAACCCTAGCCCTCAACATAACCCTAACCGTAGCTCCAATCCTAACCTGAAGCGACTCTCTCACCCTAGCCCTCAACATAAACTTAACCCTAAGTCCAATCCTAACCCTAATCGTCTACCTAACCCTAGCCCTCAACATAACCCTGACCCTAGGTCCACTCCTAACCCTAATAGTGTATCTAACCCTAGCCCTCACCATAACCCTAACCCTAGGTCCAATCCTAAACCTAATCGACTCTCAAACCGTAGCCCTCAACATAACCCTATCCCTAGCTCCAATCCTAACCCTAATGGTCTACCTAACCCTAGCCCTCAACATAACCTTTACCTTCGCTCCAATCCTAACCCTAATATTCTTTCTAACCGTAGCCCACAACACAACCCTAACCCTAAGTCCAATCCTAACCCTAAGCGTCTACCTAACCCTAGCCCTCAATATAACCCTAACCCTAGGTCCAATCCTAAACAGATACGTCTCTCTAAACCTAGCCCTCAACAAAACACTAACCCTAGACGCAATCCTAACCCGAACCGTGTCTCTAAACCTAGCCCTTAACATAACCCTAACCCAGGATCCAATAGTAACCCTAATTGTCTACATAAGCCTGGCCCTCAACATAACCCTAACCCTATGTCCAATCCTAACCCTAATCGACTCTCTAACCGTAGCCCTCAACATAACCCTAACCCTAGGTCCAATCCTAACCCTAATCGTCTATCTAAAGCTGGCCCTAAACATAACCCTAACCCTAGCTCCAATCCTAACCCTAATCGTCTCTCTAACCCTAGCCCTCAACATAACCCACACCCTAGGTCTAATCCTGACCCTAATAGTCTATCTAACCCTAGCCCTCCCCATAACCCTAACCCTAGGACCAATCCTAACCCTAATCGTCTATCTAACCATAGCCCTCAACATAACCTTAACCCTACCTCCAATCCTAACCCTAATCGTCCACCTAACCCTATCCCTCAACATAACCCTAACCCTAGCTCCAATCTTAACCCTAATAGTCTCCTAACCCTAGCCCTCAACATAACCCTAACCCTATGTCCAATCCTAACCTGAACCGTCTCTCTAACCCTAGCCCTGAAGCTAACCTAAACCTTGGTCCAATCCTAACCCGAACCGTTTCTCTAACCCTAGCCCTCAACATAACCCTAACCCTAGGTCCAGTCCTAACCCGAACCATCTCTCTAACCCTAGCACTCAACATTACCCTAACCCTAGGACCAATACTAACCCGAATATTCTCTCTAACCCTAACCCTCAACATAACCCTAACCCTAGGTACAATCCTAACACTAATGGTCTATCTAACCCTAGACCTAAACATAACTATAACCCTAGGTCCAATCCTAACCCGAACCGTCTCTCTAACCCTAACCCTCAACATAACCCTAATCTTAGTTCCAATCCTAACCTGAACCGTCTCTCTAACCCTAGCCCTCAACATAACCCTAACCCTAGGTCCAATCCTATCCCTAATCGTCTACCAAACCCCAACCCTCAACATAACCCTAACCGTACGTCCAATCCTAACCCTAATCGTCTCTCTAAACCCAGCCCTCAACAGAACCCTAACCCTAGGTCCAATCCTAACCCTAATCGTCTATCTAACCCTAGCCCTCACCATAACCCTAACCCTAGGACCAATCCTAACCCTAATCGTCTATCTAACCTTAGCCCTCAACATAACCCTAACCCTAGCTCCAATCTTAACCCTAATAGTCTCTCTAACCCTAGCCCTCAACATAACCCTAACCCTATGTACAGTCCTAACCCAAATCGTCTCTCTAACCTTAGCTCTCAAGCTAACCCTACCCCTAGTTCCAATCCTAACCCGAACCGTCTCTTTAAACCTAGTCCTCAACAAAACCCTAACCCTAGGTCCAATCCTAACCCGAACCGTCTCTCTAAACCTAGCCCTCAACATAACCCTAACCCTAGCTCAAATCCTAACCCTAATCATCTAACTAACCCTAGACCTCAACGTAACCCTAACCCTAGCTCCAATCCTAACCCGAATCGTCTCTCTAACCCTAACCCTCAACACAACCCTAACCCTAGGTCCAATCCTAACTTTAATGGTCTATCTAACCCTAGCCCTCAACATAAACCTAACCCTAGCTCCAATCCTAACTTGAACCGTCTCTCTACCCCTACCCCTCAACATAAACTTAACACTACGTCCAATCCTAACCCTAATCGTCTACCTAACCCTAGCCCTCAACATAACCCTAACCCTAGGTCCATTCCTTACCCTAATCGTGTATCTAACCCTAGCCCTAAACATAACCCTAACCCTAGGTCCAATAATAACCCTAATCATCTCTCTAAACCTAGCCATCAACATAACCCTAACCCTAGGTCCAATCCTATCCCTAGTCGTCTACCTAACCCTACCCCTCAACATAACCTTAACCCTAGGTCCAATCCTAACCCTAAACGTCTAACTAACCCTAGACCTCAACGTAACCCTAACCGTAGCTCCAATCCTAACCTAATCGTCTCTCTAACGCTAGCCCTCAACACAACCCTAACCCTAGCTCAAATCCTAACCCTAGCCGTCTCTCTAACCCTAGCCCTCAACATAACCCTAACCCTAGGTCCAATCCTAACCCGAACTGTCTCTCTAACCCTAGCCCTCAACCTAACCCTAACCCTAGGCCCAATCCTAACCCTAATCGTCTCTCTAACCCTAGCCGTCAACATAACTCTATCCCTAGGTCCATTCCTAACCCTAATCGTGTATCTAACACTAGCCCTAAACAAAACCCTAACCCTAGGTCCTATCCTAACCCTAATCGTCTATCTAACCCTATCCCTCAAATAACCCTAACCCTACGTCCATTCCTAACCCGAACAGTCTCTCTAACCCTACCACTCAATATAACCCTAACCCTAGGTCCAATCCTAACCCGAATCGTATCTCTAACCACAGCCCTCAACATAACCCTAACCCTAGGTCCAATACTAACCCTAATGGTCTACCTAAAACTAGCCCTCGACATAACCCTAACCCTAGGTCCAATCCTAACCATAATCGTCTACCTAACCCTAGCCCTCAACATAACTATCCCTAGCCACAAAGCTAACCTAATCGTCTCTCTAACCCTAACCCTAACCGTAACCCTAACCCTAGGTCCAATTCTTACCCGAACCGTCTCTCTAACCCTAGCCCTCAACATAACCCTAACGCTAGCTCCAATCCTAACCCTAATCGTCTACCTAACCCTAGCCCTAAACATAACCCTAACCCTAGGTCCCATCCTAACCCGAACCGTCTCTCTAACCCTAGCCCTCAAAAAAACCCTAACCCTAGGTCCAATTCTAACCGTAATCGTCTCTCTAACCCTAACCCTAAAAATAACCCTAACCCTAAGTCCAAACCTAAGCCAAATCGACTCTCTTACCGTAGCCCTCAACATAACCCTAACCCTAGCTCCAATACTAACCCTAATCGTCTACCTAACACTAGCCCTCAACATAACCCTAACCCTAGGTCAATCCTAACCCTAATCGTCTATCTAACCCTATCCCTCAACATAACCCTAAGCCTAGATCCAATCCTAACCCTAATAGTCTACCTCACCCTAGCCCTCAACATAACCCTAACCCTAGCGCAAATCCTAAACCTAATCGTCTCTCTAACCCTTTCCCTCAACATAACCCTAACCATAGCTCCAATCAAACCCGAACCGTCTCCCTAATCCTAGCACTCAACCTAACCCTAACCCTAGGTCCAATCCTAAACCTAATAGTCTATCTAAAACTAGCCCTAAACATAACACAAACCCTAGGTACAATCCTAATCCGAACCTTCTCTCTAACACTAACCCTCATCATAACCCTAACCCTAGGTCCAAACCTAAGCCTAATCGACTCTCTAACCCTAGCGCTCAACATAACCCTAACCCTAGCTCCAATCCTAAACCTAATCGTCTCTCTAAACCTAGCCCTCAACATAACCCTAACCCCAGGTCCAATCCTGACCCTAATCGTCTATCTAACCCTACTCTTCAACATAACCCTATCCATAGGTCCAATCCTAACCCTAATCGTCTACCTAACCCTAGCCCTCAACATAACCCTAACCCTAGGTCCACTCCTAACACTAATCGTCTACCTAACCCTAGCCCTCAACATTACCCTAACCCTAGGTCCAATAATAACCTTAATCGTCTACCTAACCCTAGCCCTCAACATAACCATAACCCTAGGTCCAATCCTAACACTAATCGTCAATCTAACCCTATCCCTAACAAAACCCTAACCCTAGGTACAGTAATAACCCTAATCGTTTCTTGAACCCTAGCCCTCAACATAACCCTAACCCCAGGTCCAATCCTATCCCTAATCGTCTACCTAACCCTAGCCCTCAACATAACCCTAACCCTAGCTCCAATCCTAACCCTAATCGTCCCTCTAAACCTAGCCCTCAACATAACCCTAACCCTAGCTCCAATCCAAACCCTAATAGTCTCTCTAACCCTAGACCTCAACACAACCCTAACCCTAGGTCCAATCCTAACCCGAACCGTCTCTCAAATCCTAGCCCTCAACGTAACCATAACCCTAGGTTCAATCCTAACCCGAATCGACTCTCTAACCGTAGCCCTCAACATAACCCTAACCCTAGGTCCAAGCATAACCCTAATCGTCTATCTAATCCTAGCCCTAAACATAACCCTAACCCTAGCTCCAATCCTAACCCTAATCGTCTCTCTAACCCTAGCCCTCAACAAACCCAAACCCTAGGTCTAATCCTAATTCAAATCGTCTATCTAATCTAGCCCTCACCATAACCCTAACCCTGGACCAATCCAAACCCTAATCGTCTATCTAACCAGAGCCCTCAACATAACCCTAACCCTAGCTCCAATCTTAACCCTAATCGTCCACCTAACGCTAGCCCTCAACATAACCCTAACCCTAGCTCCAATCCTAACCCTAAAAGTCTCTCTAATCCTAGCCCTCAACACAACCCTAACCCTAGGTCCAATCCTAACCCTAATCGTCTGCCCAAACCTAGCCTTCAACATAACCCTAATGCTAGGTCCAATCCTAACCCGAACCGTCTCTCTAAACCTAGCCCTCAAACTAACCCTAACCCTAGGTCTAATCCTAACCCGAACCATCTCTCTAACCCTAGCCCTCAACCTAACCCTAACCCTAGGTCCAATCCTAACCCGAACCATCTCTCTAACCCTAGCCCTCAACACAACCTAACCCTAGGTCCAATCCTAACCCTAATCGTCTACCTAACCCTAGCACTCAACATAACCCTAACCCTAAGTACAATACTAACCCGAATCGTCCCTCTAACCCGAACCCTCACATAACCCTAATCCTAGGTACAATCCTAACACTAATCGTCTATCTAACCCTAGCCCTAAACACAAGCCTAACCCTAGGTCCAATCCTAACCCGAACCATCTCTCTAACCCTAGCCCTCAACCTAACCCTAACCCTAGGTCAAATCCTAACCCGAACCGTCTCTCTAACCCTAGCCCTCAACATAACCCTCACCCTCGGTCCAATGCTAACCCTAATCCCCTATCTAATCCTAGCGCTAAACATAACCCTAACCCTAGCTCCAATCCTAACCGTAATCGTCTTTCTAACCCTAGCCCTCACCATAACCCAAACCCTAGGTCTAATCCTAACCCTAATCGTCTATCTAACCCAAGCCCTCACCATAACCCTAACCCTAGCACCAATTCTAACCCTAATCGTCTATCTAACCCTAGCCCTCAACATAACACTAACCCTAGGTCCAATCCTAACCCTAATCATCTACCTAACCCTAGTCTTCAACATAACCCTAACCCTAGGTCCAATCCTAACCCTAATCGTCCCTGTAACCCTAGCCCTCAACATAACCCTAACCCTAGGTCCAATCCTAACCCGAAACTTCTCTCTAACCCTAGCCCTCAACCTAACCCTAACCCTAGGTCCAATCCTAACCTGAACCGTCTCTCTAACCCTAGCCCTCAACACAACCCTAACCCTAGATCCAATCCTAACCCTAATCGTCTAGCTAACCCTAGCACTCAACATAACCCTAACCCTAGCTCCAATCCTAACGCTAAAAGTCTCTCTAATCCTAGCCCTCAACACAACCCTAACCGTAGGTCCAATCCTAACCCTAATCGTCTACCAAAACCTAGCCTTCAACATAACCCTAACCCTAGGTCCAATCTAACCCGAACCATCTCTCTAAACCTAGCTCTCAACCTAACCCTAAACCTAGGTCCAATCCTAACCCGAACCATCTCTCTAACCCTAGTCCTCAACCTAACCCTAACCCTAGGTCCAATCCTAACCCGAACCGTCTCTCTAACCCTAGCCCTCAACACAACCCTAACCCTAGGTCCAATCCTAACCCGAACCGTCTCTCTAACCCTAGCCCTCAACACAACCCTAACCCTAGGTCCACTCCTAACCCTAATCGTCACTCTAACCCTAGCACTCAACATAACCCTAACCCTAAGTCCAATACTAACCCGAATCGTCACTCTAACCCTAACCCTCAACATAACCCTAATCCTAGGTACAATCCTAACACTAATCGTCTATCTAACCCTAGCCCTCAACATAACCCTAACCCTAGCTCCAATCCTAACCTGAACCGACTGTATAACCCTAGCCCTCAGCATAAACTTAACCCAACATCCAATACTAACCCCAATGGTCTACCTAACCCTAGCCCTCAACATAACCCTAACCCCAGCTCAAATCCTAACCGTAATCGTCTACCTAACCGTAGACCTCAACATAACCATAAGCCTAAGTCCAATCCTAACCCTAATCATCCACCTAACCCTATCCCTCAATATAACCCTAACCCTAGGTCCAATCCTAAATCGATCCGTCTCTCTAAACCTAGCCCTCAATATAACCATAACCCTAGATCCAATCCTAACCCGAACCCTCTCCCTAAACCTAGCCCTCAACATAACCCTATCCCTAGGTTCAATCCTAACCCGAATCGTCTCTCTAACCCTAGCCCTTAACATAAGCCTAACCCTAGGTCCAATCCTAACCCTAATCGTCTACCTAACCCTAGCCCTCAACATAACCCTAACCCTAGGTCCAATCCTAACCCTAATCGTCTCTCTAACCCTAGCCCTCAACATAACCCTAACCCTAGGTCCAATCCTAACCCGAACCGTCTCTCTAACCCTAGCCCTCAACCTAACCCTAACCCTAGGTCCAATCCTAACCCGAACCGTCTCTCTAACCCTAGCACTCAACATAACGCTAACCCTAGAGCCAATCCTAACCCTAATCGTCTCTCTAACCCTAGCCCTCAACATAACCCTAACCCTAGGTCCAACCTAACCCGAACCGTCTCTCTAACCCTAGCCCTCAACCTAATCCTAACCCTAGGTCCAATCCTAACCCGAACCGTCTCTCTAACCCTAGCACTCAACATAACGCTAACCCTAGAGCCAATACTAACCCTAATCGTCTACCTAACCCTAGCCCTCAACATAACCCTAACCCTAGGTCCAATAATAACCCTAATCGTCTACCTAACCCTAGCCCTCAACATAACCCTAACCCTAGGTCCAATCCTAACACTAATCGTCTATCTAACCCTAGCCCTAAACAAAACCCTAACTCTAGGTCCAGTAATAACCCTAATCATTTCTCGAACCCTAGCCCTCAACATAACCCTAACCCTAGGTCCAATCCTATCCCTAATCGTCTACCTAAACCTAGCCCTCAACATAACCCTATCCCTAGCTCTAATCCTAACCCTAATCGTCTCTCTAACCCTAGCCCTCTACATAACCCTAACCCTAGCTCCAATCCTAACCCTAATAGTCTCTCTAACCCTAGCCCTCAACACAACCCTAACCCTAGGTCCAATCCTAAACCGAACCGTCTCTCTAATCCTAGCCCTCAACATAACCCTCACCCTAGGTCCAATCCTAACCCCAATCGTCTACCTAACCCTAGCCCTCAATATAACCCTAAGCCTAGGTCCAATCCTAAACCGATCCGTCTCTCTAAACCTAGCCGTCAACAAAACCCTAACCCTAGATCCAATCCTAACCCGAACCTTCGCTCTAAACCTAGCCCTCAGCATAACCCTAACCCTAGGTTCAATCCTAAACCGAATCGACTCTCTAACCCTAGCCCTTAACATAACCCTAACCCTAGGTCCAATCTAACCCTAATCGACTCTCTAACCGTAGCCCTCAACATAACCCTAACCCTCGGTCCAATCCTAACCCTAATCCCCTATCTAATCCGAGCCCTAAACATAACCCTAACCCTAGCTCCAATCCTAACCGTAATCGTCTTTCTAAGCCTAGCCCTCAACATAACGCAAACCCTAGGTCTAATCCTAACCCTAATCGTCTATCTAACCCAAGCCCTCACCATAACCCTAACCCTAGCACCAATTCTAACCCTAATCGTCTATCTAACCCTAGCCCTCAACATAACACTAACCCTAGGTCCAATCCTAACCCTAATCATCTACCTAACCCTAGTCTTCAACATAACCCTAACCCTAGGTCCAATTCTAACCCTAATCGTCTCTCTAACCCTAGCCATCAACATAACCCTAACCCTAGGCCCAATCCTAACCCGAACCGTCTCTCTAACCCTAGCCCTCAACCTAACCCTAACCCTAGGTCCAACCCTAACCCGAACCGTCTCTCTAACCCTAGCCCTCAACATAAACCTAACCCTAGGTGCAATCCTAACCCTATACGTCTATCTAACCCTAGCCCTCAACCTAACCATAACCCTAGGTCTAATCCTAACCCGAACCGTCTCACTAACCCTAGCACTCAACATAACCCTAACCCTAGGTCCAATACTAACCCTAATGGTCTACTTAACACTAGCCCTAAACATAACCCTAACCTTAGGTCCAATCCTAACCCTAATCGTCTCTCTAACCCTAGCCCTCAACATAACACTAACCCTACCTCCAATCCTAACCATAATAGTCTCTAATCCTAGCCCTCAACACAACCCTAACCCAAGGTCCATTCCAAACCCTAATCGTCTACCTAACCCTAGCCCTCAATATAACCCTAACCCTAGGTTCAATCCTAACCCTAATCGTCTCTCTAACCCTAGCCCTCAACATAACCCTAACCCTAGGTCCAGTCCTAACCCAAACCGTCTCTCTAAACCTAGCCCTCAACCTAACCCTAACCCTAGGTCCAATCCTAACCCGAACCGTCTCTCTAACCCTAGCCCTCAACATAACCCTAACCCTAGGTCCAGTCCTATCACGAACCATCTCTCTAACCCTAGCACTCAACATAACCCTAACCCTAGGACCAATACTAACCCGAATTGTCTCTCTAACCCTAACCCTCAACATAATCCTAACCCTAGGTACAATCCTAACACTAATGGTCTATCTAACCCTAGTCCTAAACATAACCCTAACCCTAGGTCCAATCCTAACCCGAAACATCTCTCTAACCCTAGCCCTCAACATAACCCTAAACCTAGCTCCAATCCTAACCTGAACCGTCTCTCTAACCCTAGCACTCAACATAAACTTAACCCTACGTCCAATCCTAACCCTAATCATCTACCTAACCCTAGCCCTCAACATAACCCTAACCCGAGGTCCAATACTAACCCTAATGGTCTACCTAAAACTAGCCCTCAACATAACCCTAACCCTAGGTCCAATCCTAACCCTAATCGTCTACCTAACCTTAGCCCTCAACATAACCCTAACCCTAGGTCCAATCCTAACCTGAAGCGACTCTTTAACCCTAGCCCTCAACATTACCCTAACCCTAGGTCCAATCCTAACCCTAATGGTCCTTTTAACCCTAACCCTGAACATAACCCTAACCCTAGGTCAAATCCTAACCCGAACCGTCTCTCTAACACTAGCCCTCAACATAAACCTAACCCTAGGTCCAATCCTAACCCTAATCGTGTACCTAACCCTAGCCCTCAAATTAACCATAACCCTAGCTCTAATCCTATCCCTAATCATCTCTCTAACCCTAGCGCTCAACATAAACTTAACCCTAGGTCCAATAATAACCCTAATCGTCTCTCTAACCCGAGCCCGCAACATAATCCTAACCCTTGGTCCAATCCTAACCCTAATCGTCTACCTAACCCTGGCCCTCAACATAACCCTAACCCTAGGTCCAATCCTAACCCGAACATTCTCTCTAACCTAGCCCTCAACATAACCCTAACCCTAGGTCCAATCCTAAACCTAATCGTCTTTCTTACCCTAGCCCTAAACATAACCCTAACCGTAGCTCCAATCCTAACCTGAAGCGACTCTCTCACCCTAGCCCTCAACATAAACTTAACCCTAGGTCCAATCCTAACCCTAATCGTCTACCTAACCCTAACCCTCAACATAACCCTGACCCTAGGTCCACTCCTAACCCTAATCGTGTATCTAACCCTAGCCCTCAACATAACCCTAACCCTAGGTCCAATCCTAACACTAATCGACTCTCTAACCCTAGCCCTCAACATAACCCTAAACCTAGGTCCAATCCTAAACCTAATCGACTCTCAAACCGTAGCCCTCAAAATAACCCTATCCCTAGCTCCAATCCTAACCCTAATGGTCTACCTAACCCAGCCCTCAACATAACCTTAACCCTCGCTCCAATCCTAACCCTAATAGTCTCTCTAACCGTAGCCCTCAACACAACCCTAACCCTAGGTCCAATCCTAACCCTAATAGTCTCTCTAACCCTAGCCCTCAATATAACTCTAACCCTAGGTTCATTTCTAACCCGAACCTTCTCTCTAACCCTAACCCTCAACATAACCCAAACCCTAGCTCAAATCCTAACCCTAATCGTCTCTCTAACACTAGCCCTCAACATAACCCTAACCCTATGTCCAATCCTAACCCGAACCGTCTTTCTAACCCTAGCCCTCAACCTAACCCAAACCCTAGGTCCAATTATAACCCGAACCATCTCTCTACCCCTAGCCCTCTACATAACACTACCCCTAGGTCCAATCCTAACCTGTACAGTCTCTCTAACTCTAGAACTCCTCATTACCCTAACCCTAGGTCCAATCCTAACCCGAATCGTCTCTCTAACCCTAACCTTCAACATAACCCTAACCCTAGGTACAATCGTAACACTAATCGTCTATCTAACCCTAGCCCTAAACATAACCCTAACCCTAGCTCCAAATCTAACCTTAACCGTCTCTCTAACCCTAGCCCTCAACATAAACTTAACCCTACGTCCAATCCTAACCCTAATCGTCTACCTAAACCTAGCCCTCAACATAACCCTAACCCCAGGTCCAATTCTAACCCGAACCGTCTCTCTAACCCTAGCCCTCCACATAACCGTAACGCTTGCTCCAATCCTAACCCTAATTGTCTATCTAACCTAGCCCTCAACATAACCCTAACCCTATTACCTATCCTAACCCTAATCGTCTATCTAACCGTAGCGCTCAACATAACCCTAACCCTAGCTCCAATCCTAACACTAATCGTCCACCTAACCCTAGCCCTCAACATAACCCTAACCCTTGCTCAAATCCTAACCCTAATGGTCACTCTAATCCTAGCCCAAAACATAATTCAAACCCTAGGTTCAGTCATAACCCGAACCGTCTCTCTAACCCTAGCCCTCAAACTAACCCTAACCCTAGGTCCAATCCTAGCCCGAAACGTCTCTCTAACCCTAGACCTCAACATAAACCTAACCCTAGGTGCAATCCTAACCCTATACGTCTATCTAACCCTAGCCCTCATCATAACCATAACCCTAGGTCTAATCCTAACCCGAACCGTCTCTCTAATCCTAGCACTCAACATAACCGTAACCCTAGCTCCAATCCTAACCCTAATCGTCTACCTAACCCTAGCCCTCAACATAACACTAACCCTAGCTCCAATCCTAACCCTAATCGTCTACCTAAACCTAGCCCTCAACATAACCCTAAACCTAGATCCAATCCTAAGTCTAATCGTGTCTGTAACCCTAGCCCTCAACATTACTCTAACCCTAGCTCCAATCCTAACCCTAATCCTCTATTTAACCATAGCCCTAAACATAACCCTAACCCTAGGTCAAATCCTAACCCGAACTGTCTCTCTAACCCTAGCCCTCAACATAACCCTAACCCTAGCTCCAATCCTAACCCTAATCGTCTACCTAACCCTAGCCCTCAACATAACCCTAACCATAGCTCCAATCCTAACCCTAATCGTCTCTCTAACCCTAGCCCTCAACATAACCCCAACCCTAGCTCCAATCCTAACACTAATCGTCCACCTAACCCTAGCCCTCAACATAACCCTAACCCTAGCTCCAATCCTAACCCTAATGGTCTACCTAACCCTAGCCCTCAACATAACCCTAACCATAGCTCCAATCCTAACCCTAATCGTCTCTCTAAACCTAGCCCTCAACATAACCCCAACCCTAGCTCCAAACCTAACACTAATCGTCCACCTAACCCTAGCCCTCAACATAACCCTAACCCTAGCTCAAACCCTAACCCTAATGGTCACTCTAATGCTAGCCCTCAACATAACCCGAACCCTAGGTCCAATCCTAACCCGAACCGTCTCTCTAACCCTAGCCCTCAACCTAAACCTAACCCTGGGTCCAATCCTAACCCGAAACGTCTCTCTAACCCTAGCCCTCAACATAAACCTACCCTAGGTGCAATCCTAACCCTATACGTCTATCTAACCCTAGCCCTCATCATAACCATAACCCTAGGTCTAATCCTAACCCGAACCGTCTCTCTAACCCTAGGACTCAACATAACCGTAACCCTAGCTCCAATCCTAACCCTAATCGTCTACCTAACCCTAGCCCTCAACATAACACTAACCCTACCTCAAATCCTAACCTTAATGGTCACTCTGATCCTAGCCCTCAACATAACCCAAATCCTAGGTCCAATCGTAACGCAAACCGTCTCTCTAACCCTAGCGCTCAACCTAACCCTAACCCTAGGTTCAATCCTAACCCAAAACGTCTCTCTAACCCTAGCCTCAACATAAACCTAACCCTAGGTGCAATCCTAACCCTATACGTCTATCTAAACCTAGCCCTCATCGTAACCATAACCCTAGGTCTAATCCTAACCCGAACCGTCTCTCTAACCCTAGCACTCAACATAACCGTAACCCTAGCTCCAATCCTAACCCTAATCGTCTACCTAACCCTAGCCCTCAACATAAACCTAACCCTAGGTCCAATCCTAACCCTAATCGTCTACCTAACCCTAGCCCTCAACGTAACCCTAACCCTAGGTACACTCCTAGCACTAATCGTCTATCTAACTCTAGCCCTCAACAGAACCCTAACCCTAGGTCCAATTCTAAACCTAATCCACTCTCTAACAGTAGTCCTCAACATAACCCTAACACTAGGTCCAATCCTAACCCTAATCGTTTATCTAACACTAGCCCTAAACAGAACCCTAACCCTACGTCCAATCCTAACCCGAACCGTCTACCTAACCCTAGCCCTCAACATAACGCTAACCCCAGGTCCAATTCTAGCCCGAACCGTCTCTCTAACCCTAGCCCTCAAGATAAACCTAACCCTAGGTGCAATCCTAACCCGAACCGTCTCTCAAACCCTAGCCCTCAACATAACCCTAACCCTAGGTACACTCCTAACACTAATCGTCTATCTAACCCTAGCTCTAAACATAACCCTAACCCTAGGTCCAATAATAACCGTAATCGTCTCTCTAAGGCGAGCCCGCAACATAATCCTAACCCTTGGTCCAATCCTAACCCTAATCGTCTATATATCCCTAGCCCTAAACAGAACCCTAACCCTACGTCCAATACTAACCCGAAAGGTCTACCTAACCCTAGCCCTCAACATAACGCTAACCCCAGGTCCAATTCAGACCCGAACCGTCTCCCTAACCCTAGCCCTCAACATAACCCTAACCCTAGGTCCAATCCTAACCTAATCGTCTCTCTATGACTAGCCCTCAACATAACCCTAACCCTAGGTCCAATCCTAACCCGAATCGTCTCTCTAACCTAGCCCTTAACATAACCCTAACCCTAGGTCCAATCCTAACCCTAATCCACTCTCTAACCGTAGTCCTCAACATAACCCTAACCCTAGGTCCATTCCTAACCCTAATCGTCTATCTAACCCTAGCCCTCAACAGAACCCTAACCCTAGGTACAATTCTAACCCTAATCCACTCTCTAACCGTAGTCCTCAACATAACCCTAACCCTAGGTCCAATCCTAACCCTAATCGTCTATCTAACCCTAGCCCTAAACAGAACCCTAACCCTACGTCCAATCCTAACCCAAACCCTCTACCTAACCCTAGCCCTCAACATAACCCTAAACCCAAGTCCAATTCTAACCCGAACCGTCTCTCTAACCCTAACCCTCACCATAACCCTTACCCTAGTACCAATCTTAACCCTAATCGTCTATCTAACCGTAGCGCTCAACATAACCCTAACCCTAGCTCCAATCCTAACCCTAATCGTCTATCTACCCTAGCCCTCACCATAACCCTAACCCTAGTATCAATCCTAACCCTAATCATCTATCTAACCGTAGCGCTCAACATAACCCTAACCCTAGCTCCAATCCTAACACTAATCGTCCACCTAACCCTGCCCTCAACATAACCCTAACCCTAGCTCAAATCCTAACCCTAATGGTCACTGTAATCCTAGCCCTCAACATAACCGAAACCCTAGGTCCAATCCTAACCCGAAACGTCTCTCTAACCCTAGCCCTCAACATAATCCTAACCCTAGGTGCAATCCTAACCCTATACGTCTATCTAACCCTAGCCCTCATCATAACCATAACCCTAGGTCTAATCCTAACCCAAACCGTCTCTCTAACCCTAGCACTCAACATAACCCTAACCCTAGCTCCAATCCTAACCCTAATCATGTACCTAACCCTAGCCCTCAACATAACCATAAACCTAGCTCCAATCCTAACTCTAATCGTCTCTCTAACCCTAGCCCTCAACATTACCTTAACCCTAGATCCAGTCCTAACCCTAATCATCTATTTAACCCTAGCCCTCTACATAACCGTAACCCTAGTTCCAATCCTAACCCTAATCGTCTACCTAGCCTGAGCCCTCAACATAACCCTAACCATAGCTCGAATCCTAACCCTAATCGTCTCTCTAACCCTAGGCCTCAAAATAACCCCAACCCTAGCTCCAATCCTAACACTAATCGTCCACCTAACCCTAGCCCTCAACATAACCCTAACCCTAGCTGCAGTCCTAACCCTAATGGTCTACCTAACCCTAGCCCTCAACATAACCCTCACCATAGCTCCAATCCTAAGCCTAATCGTCTCTCTAACCCTAGCCCTCAATATAACCCCAACCCTAGCTCCAAACCTAACAATAATCGTCCACCTAACCCTAGCCCTCAACATAACCCTAACCCTAGCTCAAATCCTAACCCTAATGGTCACACTAATCCTAGCCCTCAACATAACCCAAACCCTAGGTCCAATCCTAACCCGAACCGTCTCTCTAACCCTAGCCCTCAACATAAACCTAACCCTAGGTGCAATGCTAACCCGATACGTCTATCTAACCTTGGCCCTCATCATAACCATAACCCTAGGTCTAATCCTAACCCGAACCGTCTCTCTAACCCTAGCACTCAACATAACCGTAACCCTAGCTCCAATCCTAACCCTAATCGTCTACCTAACCCTAGCCCTCAACATAACCCTAACCCTAGGTACACTCATAACACTAATCGTCTATCTAACCCTAGCTCTAAACATAACCCTAATCCTAGGTCCAATAATAACCCTAATCGTCTCTCTAACCCGAGCCCGCAACATAATCCTAACCCTTGGTCCAATCCTAACCCTAATCGTCTACCTAACCCTGGCCCTCGACATAACCCTACCCCTAGGTCCAATTCTGACCCGAACCGTCTCTATAACCCTAGCCCTCAACATAACACTAAACCTAGGTCCAATCCTAACCTAATCGTCTCTCTATGACTCGCCCTCAACATAACCCTAACCCTAGGTCCAATCCTAACCAGAATCGTCTCTCTAACCCTAGCCCTTAACATAACCCTAACCCTAGGTCCAATCCTAACCCTAATCGTCTATCTAACCCTAGCCCTCAACAGAACCCTAACCCTAGGACCAATTCTAACCCTAATCCACTCTCTAACCGTAGTCCTCAACATAACCCTAACCCTAGGTCCAATCCTAACCCTAATCTTCTATCTAACCCTAGCCCTAAACAAAACCCTAACCCTACGTCCAATCCTAACCCGAACCCTCTGCCTAACCCTAGCCCTCAACATAACCCTAACCCCAGGTCCAATTCTAACCCGAACCGTCTCTCTAACCCTAACCCTCACCATAACCCTAACCCTAGTACCAATCCTAACCCTAATCGTCTATCTAACCGTAGCGCTCAACATAACCCTAACCCTAGCTCCAATCCTAACCCTAATCGTCTATCTACCCTACCCCTCACCATAACCCTAACCCTAGTACCAATCCTAACCCTAATCGTCTACCTAACCCTAGCCCGCAACATAATCCTAACCCTTGGTCCAATCCTAACCCTAATCGTCTACCTAACCCTGGCCCTCGACATAACCCTAACCCTAGGTCCAATCCTAACCTAATCGTCTCTCTATGCCTAGCCCTCAACATAACCCTAACCCTAGGTCCAATCCTAACCCGAATCGTCTCTCTAACCCTAGCCCTTAAAATAACCCTAACCCTAGGTCCAATTCTAACCCTAATCCACTCTCTAACCGTAGTCCTCAACATAACCCTAACCCTAGGTCCAATCCTAACCCTAATCGTCTATCTAACCCTAGCCCTAAACAGAACCCTAACCCTACGTCCAATCCTAACCCGAACCCTCTACCTAACCCTAGCCCTCAACATAACCCTAACCCTAGTACCAATCCTAACACTAATCGTCTATCTAACCGTAGCGCTCAACATAACCCTAACCCTAGCTCCAATCCTAACACTAATCGTCCACCTAACCCTAGCCCTCAACATAACCCTAACCCTAGCTCAAATCCTAACCCTAATGGTCACTCTAATCCTAGCCCTCAACATAACCCAAACCCTAGGTGCAATCCTAACCCGAACCGTATCTCAAACCCTAGCCCTCAACCTAACCCTAACCCTAGGTCCAATCCTAACCCGAAACGTCTCTCTAACCGTAGCCCTCAACCTAAACCTAACCCTAGGTGCAATCCTAACCCTATATGTCTGTCTAACCCTAGGCCTCATCATAACCATAACCCTAGGCCTAATCCTAACCCGAACCTTCTCTCTAACCCTAGCACTCAACATAACCGTAACCCTAGCTCCAATCCTAACCCTAATCATCTACCTTACCGTAGCCCTCAACATAACATTAACCCTAGCTCCAATCCTAACCCTAATCGTCTACCTAAACCTAGCCCTCAACATAACCCTAAACCTAGCTCCAATCCTAACTCTAATCGTCTCTATAACCCTAGCCCTCAACATTACCCTAACCCTAGGTCCAATCCTAACGGTAATCGTCTATTTAACCCTAGCCCTAAACTTAACCCTAACCCTAGGTCCAATCCTAACCCGAAACGTCTCTCTAAACCTAGCCCTCAACATAAACCTAACCCTAAGTGCAATCCTAACCCTATACGTCTATCTAACCCTATGCCTAAACATAACCCTAACCCTAGCTCCAATCCTAACCTGAACCATCTGTCTATCCCTAGCCCTCAACATAAACTTAACCCTACATCCAACCCTAACCCTAATCGTCTACCTAACCCTAGCCTCAACGTAACACTAACCATAGCTGCAATCCTAACCCTAATCGTCTACCTACACCTAGCACTCAACATAACCCTAAACCTAGCTCCAATCCTAACCCTAATCGTCTCTGTAACCCTAGCCATCAACATTACCCTAACCCTAGGTCCAATCTTAACCCTAATCGTCTATTTAACCCTAGCCCTAAACATAACCCTAATCCTAGGTCAAATCCTAACCCGAGCCGTCTCTCTAAACCTAGCCCTCATCTTAACCCTAACCCTAGGTCCAATCCTAACGCTAATCGTCTATTATCCCTAGCCCTCAACATAACCTTAACCCTAGGTCCAATCCTAACCCTAATAGTCTACCTAACCCTAGCCCTCAACATAACCCTAACCCTAGGTCCAATATTAACCCTAATCGTCTACCTAACCCTAACCCTCAACATAACCCTAATCCTAGGTCCAGTCCTAACGCTAATCGTGTATCTAACCCTAGCCCTAAACATAACCCTAACCCTAGGTCCAATCCAAACCCTAATAGTCTCTCTAACACTAGCCCTCAACACAACCCTAAACCTAAGTCCAGTCCTAACCCGAACCGTCTCTCTGAACCTAGCCCTCAACATAACCCTAACCCTAGGTCCAATATTAACCCGAACCTTCTCTCTAACCCTAGCCCTCAACATTACCCTAACCCTAGCTCCAATCCTAACCCTAATCGTCTATTTAACCCTAGCCCTCTACATAACCCTAACCCTAGCTCCAATCCTAACCCTAATCGTCTACCTAGCCCTAGCCCTCAACATAACCCTAACCATAGCTCGAATCCTAACCCTAATCGTCTTCCTAACCCTAGCCCTCAAATTAACCCTCACCCTAGCTCCAATCCTAACCCTAATCGTCTCTTTAACCCTAGACCTCAACATAACCCTACCTCAGGTACAATCCTAAACCTAATCTTCTCTCTAACCCTAGCCCTCAACATAACCGTAACCCTAGCTCCAATCCTAACCCTAATCGTCTACCTAACCCTAGCCCTCAACATAACACTAACCCTAGCTCCAAGCCTAACCCTAATCTTCTACCTAACCCTAGCCCTCAACATAACCCTAACCCTAGGTACACTCATAACACTAATCGTCTATCTAACCCTAGCTCTGAACATAACCTTAACCCTAGGTCCAATAATAACCCTAATAGTCTCTCTAACCTGAGCCCGCAACATAATCCTAACCCTTGGTCCAATCCTAACCCTAATCGTCTACCTAATCCTGGCCCTCGACATAACCCTAACCCTAGGTCCAATCCTAACCTAATCGTCTCTCTATGCCTAGCCCTCAACATAACCCTAACCCTAGGTCCTATCCTAACCCGAATCGTCTCTCTAACCCTAGCCCTTAACATAACCCTAACCCTAGGTCCAATTCTAACCCTAATCCACTCTCTAACCATAGTCCTCAATATAACCCTAACCCTAGGTCCAATCCTAACCCTAATCGTCTATCTAACACTTGCCCTAAGCAGAACCCTAACCCTACGTCCAATCCTAAGCCGAACCGTCTACCTAACCCTAGCCCTCAACATAACCCTAACCCTAGTACCAATCCTAACACTAATCGTCTATCTAACCGTAGCGCTCAACATAACCCTAACCCTAGCTCCAATCCTAACACTAATCGTCCACCTACCCTAGCCCTCAACATAACCCTAACCCTAGCTCAAATCCTAACCCTAATGGTCACTCTAATCCTAGCCCTCAACATAACCCAAACCCTAGGTGCAATCCTAACCCGAACCGTCTCTCAAAACCTAGCCCTCAACCTAAACCTAACCCTAGGTCCAATCCTAACCCGAAACGTCTCTCTAACCGTAGCCCTCAACCTAAACCTAACCCTAGGTGCAATCCTAACCCTATACGTCTATCTAACCCTAGGCCTAATCATAACCATAACCCTAGGCCTAATCGTAACCGGAACAGTCTCTCTAACCCTAGCACTCAACATAACCGTAACCCTAGCTCCAATCCTAACCCTAATCATCTACCTAACCGTAGCCCTCAACATAACATTAACCCTAGCTCCAATCCTAACCTTAATCGTCTACCTAAACCTAGCCCTCAACATAACCCTAAACCTAGCTCCAATCCTAACTCTAATCGTCTCTGTAACCCTACCCCTCAACATTACCGTAACGCTAGGTCCAATCCTAACGCTAATCGTCTATTTAACCCTAGTCCTAAACATATCCCTAACCCTAGGTTAAATCCTAACCCGAACCGTCTCTCTAACCCTAGCCCTCAACATAACCCTAACCCTAGCTCCAATCCTAACCCTAATCGTCTACCTAACCCTAGCCCTCAACATAACCCTAACCATAGCTCCAATCCTAACCCTAATCGTCTCTCTAACCCTAGCCCTCAACATAACCCCAACCCTAGCTCCAATCCTAACACTAATCGTCGACCTACCCCTAGCACTCAACATAACCCTAACGCTAGCTCAAATCCTAACCCTAATGGTCACTCTAATCCTAGCCCTCAACATAACCCAAACCCTAGGTACAATCCTAACCCGAACCGTCTCTCTAACCCTAGCCCTCAACCAAACCCTAACCCTAGGTCCAATCCAAACCCGAAACGTCTCTCTAACCCTAGCCGTCAACAAAAACCTAACCCTAGGTGCAATCCTAACCCTATACGTCTATCTAACCCTAGCCCTAAACATAACCCTAACCCTAGCTCCAATCCTAACCTGAACCATCTGTCTATCCCTAGCCCTCAACATAAACTTAACCCTACATCCAATCCTAACCCTAATCGTCTACCTAACCCTAGCCCTCAACGTAACACTAACCCTAGCTCCAATCCTAACCCTAATAGTCTACCTACACCTAGCCCTCAACATAACCCTAAACCTAGCTCCAATCCTAACCCTAATCGTCTCTGTAACCCTAGCCATCAACATTACCCTAACCCTAGGTCCAATCTTAACCCTAATCGTCTATTTAACCCCAGCCCTAAACATATCCCTAATCCTAAGTCAAATCCTAAACCGAGCCGTCTCTCTAAACCTAGCCCTCATCATAACCATAACCCTAGGTCCAATCCTAACGCTAATCGTCTATCTAACCCTAGCCCTCAACATAACCTTAACCCTAGGTCCAATCCTAACCCTAATCGTCTACCTAACCCTAGCCCTCAACATAACCCTAACCCTAAGTCCAATATTAACCCTAATCGTCTACCTAACCCTAGCCCTCAACATAACCCTAACCCTAGGTCCAGTCCTAACGCTAATCGTGTATCTAACCCTAGCCCTAAACATAACCCTAACCCTAGGTCCAAAAATTACCCGTATCGTCTCGAATCCTAACCCGAACCGTCTACCTAACCCTAGCCCTCAAAATAACGCTAACCCCAGGTCCAATTCTGACCCGAACCGTCTCTCTAACCCTAGCCCTCAACATAACACTAACCCTAGGTCCAATCCTAACCTAATCGTCTCTCTATGACTAGCCCTCAACATAACCCTAACCCTAGGTCCAATCCTAACCAGAATCGTCTCTCTAACCCTAGCCCTTAACATAACCCTAACCCTAGGTCCAATCCTAACCCTAATCGTATATCTAACCCTAGCCCTCAACAGAACCCTAACCCTAGGTCCAATTCTAACCCTAATCCACTCTCTAACCGTAGTCCTCAACATAACCCTAACCCTAGGTCCAATCCTAACCCTAATCGTCTATCTAACCCTAGCCCTCAACAGAACCCTAACCCTAGGTCCAATTCTAACCCTAATCCACTCTCTAACCGTAGTCCTCAACATAACCCTAACCCTAGGTTCAATCCTAACCCTAATCTTCTATCTAACCCTAGCCCTAAACAAAACCCTAACCCTACGTCCAATCCTAACCCGAACCCTCTACCTAACCCTAGCCCTCAACATAACCCTAACCCCAGGTCCAATTCTAACCCGAACCGTCTCTCTAACCCTAACCCTCACCATAACCCTAACCCTAGTACCAATCCTAACCCTAATCGTCTATCTAACCGTAGCGCTCAACATAACCCTAACCCTAGCTCAAATCCTAACCCTAATGGTCACTGTAATCCTAGCCCTCAACATAACCCAAACCCTAGGTCCAATCCTAACCCGAACCGTCTCTCTAACCCTAGCCCTCAACATAAACCTAACCCTAGGTGCAATCCTAAACCTATACGTCTATCTAACCCTAGCCCTCATCATAACCATAACCCTAGGTCTAATCCTAACCCAAACCGTCTCTCTAACACTAGCACTCAACATTACCATAACCCTAGATCCAGTCCTAACCCTAATCGTCTATTTAACCCTAGCCCTCTACATAACCCTAACCCTAGCTCCAATCCTAACCCTAATCGTCTACCTAGCCCTAGCCCTCAACATAACCCTAACCATAGCTCGAATCCTAACCCTAATCGTCTCTCTAACCCTAGGCCTCAAAATAACCCCATCCCTAGGTCCAATCCTAACACTAATCGTCCACCTAACCCTAGCCCTCAACATAACCCTAACCCTAGCTCCAATCCTAAGCCTAATGGTCTACCTAACCCTAGCCCTCAACATAACCCTCACCATAGCTCCAATCCTAACCCTAATCGTCTCTCTAACCCTAGCCCTCACCATAACCCCAACCCTAGCTCCAAACCTAACACTAATCGTCCACCTAACCCTAGCCCTCAACATAACCCTAACCCTAGTTCAAATCCTAACCCTAATGGTCACTCTAATCCTAGCCCTAAACATAACCCAAACCCTAGGCCCAATCCTAACCCGAACTGTCTCTCTAACCCTAGACCTCAACATAAACCTAACCCTAGGTGCAATCCTAACCCTATACGTCTATCTAACCCTAGCCCTCATCATAACCATAACCCTAGGTCTAATCCTAACCCGAACCGTCTCTCTAACCCTAGCACTCAACATAACCGTAACCCTAGCTCCAATCCTAACCCTAATCGTCTACCTAACCCTAGCCCTCAACATAACCCTAACCCTAGGTACACTCATAACACTAATCGTCTATCTAACCCTAGCTCTAAACATAACCCTAAACCTAGGTCCAATAATAACCCTAATCGTCTCTCTAACCCGAGCCCGCAACATAATCCTAACCCTTGGTCCAATCCTAACCCTAATCGTCTACCTAACCCTAGCCCTAAACATAACCCTAACCCTAGCTCCAATCCTAACCCTAATCGTCTCTCTAACCCTAGCCCTCAACAACCCAAACCCTAGGTCTAATCCTAATTCAAATCGTCTATCTAATCTAGCCCTCACCATAACCCTAACCCTAGGACCAATCCAAACCCTAATCGTCTATCTAACCAGAGCCCTCAACATAACCCTAACCCTAGCTCCAATCTTAACCCTAATCGTCCACCTAACCCTAGCCCTCAACATAACCCTAACCCTAGCTCCAATCCTAACCCTAAAAGTCTCTCTAATCCTAGCCCTCAACACAACCCTAACCCTAGGTCCAATCCTAACCCTAATCGTCTGCCCAAACCTAGCCTTCAACATAACCCTCATGCTAGGTCCAATCCTAACCCGAACCGTCTCTCTAAACCTAGCCCTCAAACTAACCCTAACCCTAGGTCCAATCCTAACCCGAACCATCTCTCTAACCCTAGCCCTCAACCTAACCCTAACCCTAGGTCCAATCCTAACCCGAACCGTCTCTCTAACCCTAGCCCTCAACACAACCCTAACCGTAGGTCCAATCCTAACCCGAACCATCTCTCTAACCCTAGCCCTCAACCTAACCCTAACCCTAGGTCCAATCCTAACCCGAACGGTCTCTCTAACCCTAGCCCTCAACACAACCCTAACCCTAGGTCCAATCCTAACCCTAATCGTCTACCTAACCCTAGCACTCAACATAACCCTAACCCTAAGTACAATACTAACCCGAATCGTCCCTCTAACCCAAACCCTCAACATAACCCTAATCCTAGGTACAATCCTAACACTAATCGTCTATCTAACCCTAGCCCTAAACATAACCTAACCCTAGGTCCAATCCTAACCCGAACCGTCTCTCTAACCCTAGCCCTCAACACAACCCTAACCCTAGGTCCAATCCTAACCCTAATCGTCTACCTAACCCTAGCACTCAACATAACCCTAACCCTAGCTCCAATCCTAACGCTAAAAGTCTCTCTAATCCTAGCCCTCAACACAACCCTAACCCTAGGTCCAATCCTAACCCTAATCGTCTACCAAAACCTAGCCTTCAACATAACCCTAACCCTAGGTCCAATCTAACCCGAACCGTCTCTCTAAACCTAGCCCTCAACCTAACCCTAAACCTAGGTCCAATCCTAACCCGAACCATCTCTCTAACCCTAGCCCTCAACCTAACCCTAACCCTAGGTCCAATCCTAACCCGAACCGTCTCTCTAACCCTAGCCCTCAACACAACCCTAACCCTAGGTCCACTCCTAACCCTAATCGTCTCTCTAACCCTAGCACTCAACATAACCCTAACCCTAAGTCCAATACTAACCCGAATCGTCACTCTAACCCTAACCCTCAACATAACCCTAATCCTAGGTACAATCCTAACACTAATCGTCCATCTAACCCTAGCCCTAAACATAAGCCTAACCCTAGGTCTAATCCTAACCCGAACCGTCTCTCTAACCCTAGCCCTCAACATAACCCTAACCCTAGCTCCAATCCTAACCTGAACCGTCTGTATAACCCTAGCCCTCAACATAAACTTAACCCAACATCCAATACTAACCCCAATGGTCTACCTAACCCTAGCCCTCAACATAACCCTAATCCTAGCTCAAATCCTAACCGTAATCGTCTACCTAACCGTAGACCTCAACATAACCATAAGCCTAAGTCCAATCCTAACCCTAATCATCCACCTAACCCTATCCCTCAATATAACCCTAACCATAGGTCCAATCCTAAATCCATCCGTCTCTCTAAACCTAGCCCTCAATATAACCATAACCCTAGATCCAATCCTAACCCGAACCCTCTCCCTAAACCTAGCCCTCAACATAACCCTATCCCTAGGTTCAATCCTAACCCGAATCGTCTCTCTAACCCTAGCCCTTAACATAACCCTAACCCTAGGTCCAATCCTAACCCTAATCGTCTACCTAACCCTAGCCCTCAACATAACCCTAACCCTAGGTCCAATCCTAACCCTAATCGTCTCTCTAACCCTAGCCCTCAACATAACCCTAACCCTAGGTCCAATCCTAACCCGAACCGTCTCTCTAACCCTAGCACTCAACATAACGCTAACCCTAGAGCCAATCCTAAACCTAATCGTCTACCTAACCCTAGCCCTCAACATAACCCTAACCCTAGGTCCATTCCTAACCCTAATCGTCTACCTAACCCTAGCCCTCAACATAACCCTAACCCTAGGTCCAATAATAACCATAATCGTCTACCTAACCCTAGCCCTCAACATAACCCTAACCCTAGGTCCAATCCTAACACTAATCGTCTATCTAACCCTAGCCCTAAACAAAACCCTAACTCTAGGTCCAGTAATAACCCTAATCATTTCTCGAACCCTAGCCCTCAACATAACCCTAACCCTAGGTCCAATCCTATCCCTAATCGTCTACCTAAACCTAGCCCTCAACATAACCCTAACCGTAGCTCTAATCCTAACCCTAATCGTCTCTCTAACCCTAGCCCTCAACGTAACCCTAACCCTAGCTCCAATCCTAACCTTAATAGTCTCTCTAACCCTAGCCCTCAACACAACCCTAACCCTTGGTCCAATCCTAACCCGAACCGTCTCTCTAATCCTAGCCCTCAACATAACCCTAACCCTAGGTCCAATCCTAACCCCAATCGTCTACCTAACCCTAGCCCTCAATATAACCCTAAGCCTAGGTCCAATCCTAACCCGAACCGTCTCTCTAATCCTAGCCCTCAACAAACCCAAACCCTAGGTCTAATCCTAACCCTAATCGTCTATCTAACCCAAGCCCTCACCATAACCCTAACCCTAGCACCAATTCTAACCCTAATCGTCTATCTAACCCTAGCCCTCAACATAACACTAACCCTAGGTCCAATCCTAACCCTAATCATCTACCTAACCCTAGTCTTCAACATAACCCTAACCCTAGGTCCAATCCTAACCCTAATCGTCTCTGTAATCCTAGCCCTCAACATAACCCTAACCCTAGGTCCAATCCTAACCCGAACCTTCTCTCTAACCCTAGCCCTCAACCTAACCCTAACCCTAGGTCCAATCCTAACCCGAACCCTCTCTCTAACCCTAGCCCTCAACACAACCCTAACCCTAGGTCCAATCCTAACCCTAATCGTCTAGCTAACCCTAGCACTCAACATAACCCTAACCCTAGCTCCAATCCTAACGCTAAAAGTCTCTCTAATCCTAGCCCCCAACACAACCCTAACCCTAGGTCCAATCCTAACCCTAATCGTCTACCAAAACCTAGCCTTCAACATAACCCTAACCCTAGGTCCAATCTAACCCGAACCGTCTCTCTAAACCTAGCCCTCAACCTAACCCTAAACCTAGGTCCAATCCTAACCCGAACCATCTCTCTAACCCTAGCCCTCAACCTAACCCTAACCCTAGGTCCAATCCTAACCCGAACCGTCTCTCTAACCCTAGCCCTCAACACAACCCTAACCCTAGGTCCACTCCTAACCCTAATCGTCACTCTAACCCTAGCACTCAACATAACCCTAACCCTAAGTCCAATACTAACCCGAATCGTCACTCTAACCCTAACCCTCAACATAACCCTAATCCTAGGTACAATCTTAACACTAATCGTCTATCTAACCCTAGCCCTAAACATAAGCCTAACCCTAGGTCCAATCCTAACCCGAACCGTCTTTCTAAACCTAGCCCTCAACATAACCCTAACCCTAGCTCCAATCCTAACCTGAACCGTCTGTATAACCCTAGCCCTCAACATAAACTTAACCCAACATCCAATACTAACCCCAATGGTCTACCTAACCCTAGCCCTCAACATAACCCTAACCCTAGCTCAAATCCTAACCGTAATCTTCTACCTAACCGTAGACCTCAACATAACCATAAGCCTAAGTCCAATCCTAACCCTAATCATCCACCTAACCCTATCCCTCAATATAACCCTAACCCTAGGTCCAATCCTAAATCGATCTGTCTCTCTAAACCTAGCCCTCAATATAACCATAACCCTAGATCCAATCCTAACCCGAACCCTCTCCCTAAACCTAGCCCTCAACATAACCCTATCCCTAGGTTCAATCCTAACCCGAATCGTCTCTCTAACCCTAGCCCTTAACATAACCCTAACCCTAGGTCCAATCCTAACCCTAATCGTCTACCTAACCCTAGCCCTCAACATAACCCTAACCCTAGGTCCAATCCTAACCCTAATCGTCTCTCTAACCGTAGCCCTCAACATAACCCTAACCCTAGGTCCAATCCTAACCCGAACCGTCTCTCTAACCCTAGCCCTCAACCTAACCCTAACCCTAGGTCCAATCCTAACCCGAACCGTCTCTCTAAACCTAGCACTCAACATAACGCTAACCCTAGAGCCAATCCTAACCCTAATCGTCTAGCTAACCCTAGCCCTCAACATAACCCTAACCCTAGGTCCATTCCTAACCCTAATCGTCTACCTAACCCTAGCCCTCAACATAACCCTAACCCTAGGTCCAATAATAACCCTAATCGTCTACCTAACCCTAGCCCTCAACATAACCCTAACCCTAGGTCCAATCCTAACACTAATCGTCTATCTAACCCTAGCCCTAAACAAAACCCTAACTCTAGGTCCAGTAATAACCCTAATCATTTCTCGAACCCTAGCCCTCAACATAACCCTAACCCTAGGTCCAATCCTATCCCTAATCGTCTACCTAAACCTAGCCCTCAACATAACCCTAACCCTAGCTCTAATCCTAACCCTAATCGTCTCTCTAACCCTAGCCCTCAACATAACCCTAACCCTAGCTCCAATCGTAACCCTAATAGTCTCTCTAACCCTAGCCCTCAACACAACCCTAACCCTAGGTCCAATCCTAACCCGAACCGTCTCTCTAATCCTAGCCCTCAACATAACCCTAACCCTAGGTCCAATCCTATCCCCAATCGTCTACCTAACCCTAGCCCTCAATATAACCCTAAGCCTAGGTCCAATCCTAAACCGATCCGTCTCTCTAAACCTAGCCGTCAACAAAACCCTAACCCTAGATCCAATCCTAACCCGAACCTTCGCTCTAAACCTAGCCCTCAGCATAACCCTAACCCTAGGTTCAATCCTAAACCGAATCGACTCTCTAACCCTAGCCCTTAACAAAACCCTAACCCTAGATCCAATAGTAACCCTAATTGTCTCCATAAACCTAGCCCTCAACATAACCCTAACCCTAGGTCCAATCTAACCCTAATCGACTCTCTAACCGTAGCCCTCAACATAACCCTAACCCTCGGTCTAATCCTAACCCTAATCCCCTATCTAATCCTAGCCCTAAACATAACCCTAACCCTAGCTCCAATCCTAACCGTAATCGTCTTTCTAACCCTAGCCCTCAACATAACCCAAACCCTAGGTCTAATCCTAACCCTAATCGTCTATCTAACCCAAGCCCTCCCTAGCACCAATTCTAACACTAATCGTCTATCTAACCCTAGCCCTCAACATAACACTAACCCTAGGTCCAATCCTAACCCTAATCATCTACCTAAACCTAGTCTTCAACATAACCCTAACCCTAGGTCCAATCCTAACCCTAATCGTCTCTGTAACCCTAGCCCTCAACATTACCCTAACCCTAGGTCCAATCCTAACCCGAACCTTCTCTCTAACCCTAGCCCTCAACCTAACCCTAACCCTATGTCCAATCCTAACCCGAACCGTCTCTCTAAACCTAGCCCTCATCATAACCCAAACCCTAGGTCCAATCCTAACGCTAATCATCTATCTAACCCTAGCCCTCAACATAACCTTAACCCTAGGTCCAATCCTAACCCTAATCGTCTAGCTAACCCTAGCCCTCAACATAACCCTAACCCTAGCTCCAATCCTATCCCTAATCGTCTACCTAACCCTAGCCCTCAACATAACCCTAACCCTAGGTCCAATATTAACCCTAATCGTCTACCTAACCCTAGCCCTCAACATAACCCTAACCCTAGGTCCAGTCCTAACCCTAATCGTGTATCTAACCCTAGCCCTAAACATAACCCTAACCCTAGGTACAATAATAACCCGTATCATCTCTCTAACCCTAGACCTCAACATAACCCTAACCCTAGGTCCAATCCTATCCCAAATAGTCTACCTAACCCTACCCCTCAACATAACCCTAACCCTAGGTCCAATCCTAACCCTAATCAACGCTCTAACTGTAGCCGACAACATAACCCTAACCCTAGCTCCAATTCAAACCCTAATAGTCTCTCTAACACTAGCCCTCAACACAACCCTAACCCTAGGTCCAATCCTAACCCGAACCGTCTCTCTGAACCTAGCCCTCAACATAACCCTAACCCTAAGTCCAATCCTAACCCGAACTTTCTCTCTAACCCTATCCCTCAACATAACCATAACCCTAAGTCCAATCCTAACCCTAATCGTCCACCTAACCCTAGCCCTCCAATATAACCCTAACCCTAGGTCCAATCCTAAATCGATCCATCTCTCTAAACCTAGCCCTCAATATAACCCTAACCCTAGATCCAATCCTAACCCGAACACTCTCTCTAAACCTAGCCCTCAACATAACCCTAACCCTAGGTTCAATCCTAACCCGAATCGTCTCTCTAACCCTAGCCCTTAACATAACTCTAACCCTAGGTCCAATACTAACCCTAATTGTCTACCTAACCCTAGCCCTCAACATAACCCTAACCCTAGGTCCAAACCTAACCTTAATCGACTCTCTAACCGTAGCCCTCATCATAACCCTAACCCTAGGTCCAATCCTAACCCTAATCGTCTACCTAACGCTAGCCCTCGACATAACCCTAACCCTAGGTCCAATCCTAACCCTAATCGTCTCTCTAACCCTAGCCATCAAAATAACCCTAACCCTAGGCCCAATCCTAACCCGAACTGTCTCTCTAACCCTAGCCCTCAACCTAACCCTAACCCTAGGTCCAACCCTAACCCGAACCGTCTCTCTAACCCTAGCCCTCAACATAAACCTAACCCTAGGTGCAATCCTAACCCTATACGTCTATCTAACCCTAGCCCTCAACCTAACCATAACCCTAGGTCTAATCCTAACCCGAACCGTCTCACTAACCCTAGCACTCAACATAACCCTAACCCTAGGTCCAATACTAACCCTAATGGTCTACTTAACACTAGCCCTAAACATAACCCTAACCTTAGGTCCAATCCTAACCCTAATCGTTTCTCTAACCCTAGCCCTCAACATAACACTAACCCTAGCTCCAATCCTAACCATAATAGTCTCTAATCCTAGCCCTCAACACAACCCTAACCCAAGGTCCATTCCAAACCCTAATCGTCTACCTAACCCTAGCCCTCAATATAACCCTAACCCTAGGTCCAGTCCTAACCCGAACCGTCTCTCTAAACCTAGCCCTCAACCTAACCCTAACCCTAGGTCCAATCCTAACCCGAACCGTCTCTCTAAACCTAGCCCTCAACCTAACCCTAACCCTAGGTCCAATCCTAACCCGAACCGTCTCTCTAACCCTAGCCCTCAACATAACCCTAACCCTAGGTCCAGTCCTATCCCGAACCATCTCTCTAACCCTAGCACTCAACATAACCCTAACCCTAGGACCAATACTAACCCGAATTGTCTCTCTAACCCTAACCCTCAACATAATCCTAACCCTAGGTACAATCCTAACACTAATGGTCTATCTAACCCTAGTCCTAAACATAACCCTAACCCTAGGTCCAATCCTAACCCGAAACATCTCTCTAACCCTAGCCCTCAACATAACCCTAAACCTAGGTCCAATCCTAACCTGAACCATCTCTCTAACCCTAGCACTCAACATAAACTTAACCCTACGTTCAATCCTAACCCTAATCATCTACCTAACCCTAGCCCTCAACATAACCCTAACCCGAGGTCCAATACTAACCCTAATGGTCTACCTAAAACTAGCCCTCAACATAACCCTAACCCTAGGTCCAATCCTAACCCTAATCGTCTACCTAACACTAGCCCTCAACATAACCCTAACCCTAGCTCCAATCCTAACCTAATCGTCTCTCTAACGCAAGCCCTCAACGTAACCCTAACCCTAGGTCCAATCCTAACCCTAATCGTCTACCTAACCCTAGCCCTAAACATAACCCTAACCCTAGGTCCCGTCCTAACCCGAACCGTCTCTCTTACCCTAGCCCTCAACAAAAACACACTCTACACAGGTTACTCAGCTTTTTGAGAGCACCAACATGCTTCAAACTGAAACTGCTACAAGGTGTGTGTAGCATGCAGAAAGAAGGCTTGTCATTTCAAAGAAAGAAGAGGAAACAAAAATCCAGGTATTGAAACGAGCACACCAGTATGGGAGATGTGCATGTGGACAGTTTCAAGCAGCAGCTCCTTCTGGACACTTGGAAACAGTGCTGTGAAAAAATATCGTACTAAGCGGAATTTGCCCAAAGTTGAAAGCCCTTCCATCACGAACCCTAAAGAACTTACCCAAACAATGAATGTTGCAATAAGCTCCTGTAGGAAAGGCGCTTCTATGACACAACCCCCGAGCATGTAGCTACATTCTGCAGAGCACAAAATGCATATGAATTCCTGGCTGAAAACTCACTCCAAAAGGTAGAAATGCGTGTGTTTCTCTGTGAAAGAAAACTCAGCTACTATTCTTTTGCTTGCTCCTTTATAGTCTTTGTAGAAACATGTGTTTTCACAGCTGGAATACGTTTTGGGATGCAGTGATTCAAACTCTTGCAAGCCTCATGTTGTTTCTTAGACAATGTCGAAAAACAAGGAGTATGTTTCCCAAATCACTTGCAATCCAGAAAGTCACACACTGCATCACTCTTGCCCAAACACGCTCTTTCTCCTAATGCGTTGAGAACATTCAAGAAAGCAGAAAGGAAGAGAATTTTTTAGTGAAATGCAGACTGGCATGTACAAAAAGCCATTTCTTTCGGTTGCAGGGTGTAAAAGCATGATGGTCTTCATGTTCTCGATAAAACCATTACATTTCCAAGTGACCTCAATTAGGACTTTCCCAAAAAGATGTGTTTGCGTGTCTGTGGTGAAAGGAGCTCTAAGTTGTGTATTCAGTGCTGGAGATTGACACACTCTATACAGGTTACTCAGCTTTTTGAGAGCACCAACATGCTTCAAACTGAAACTGCTACAAGGTGTGTGTAGCATGCAGAAAGAAGGCGTGTCATTTCAAAGAAAGAAGAGGAAACCAAAATTCAGGTAGTGAAACGAGCACACCAGTATGGGAGATGTGCATGTGGACAGTTTCAAGCAGCATCTCTTTCTGGACACTTGGAAACAGCGTTGTGAAAAAATATCGTACGAAGCGGGATTTGGCCAAAGTTGAAAGCCCTTCCAAAACCAACCCTAATGATCTTAGCCAAACAGTGAATGTTGCAATAAGCTCCTGTAGGAAAGGTGCTTCAATGACACAACTCCCGAGCAGGTAGCTACATTCTGCACAGTAAAAAATGCATATGAATTCCTGGCTGAAAACTGACTCCAGAAGGAAGAAATGCGTGTGTTTCTCTCTGAAGGAACACTCAGCCACTAGGCTTTTGCTTGCTCCTTCAAAGTCTTTTTAGAAACGTGTGTTTTCACTGCTGGAATACGTTGTGGGATGCATTGTTTCAATCTCTTGCAAGCCTCATATTGTTTCTTAGACAATGTGGAAAACAAGGAGTATGTTTCCCTAATCACTTGTAATCCAGAAGAATCCACACTGCATCACTCTTGCCCAAACACGCTCTTTCTCCTAATGCTTTGAGAACATTCAAGAAACCAGAAAAGAAGGGCATTTTGCAGTGACATTCAGACAGGCATTTACAGGAGGACATTTCTATAGGTTGCAGAGTGCAAAAGCATGATTGACTTCATGTTCTCAATGAAACCCTTACTTTTCCAAGTGACCTGAAGTAGGACTTTCACAAAAAGATGTGTTTCGTGTCTGTGGCGAAAGGAGCTCTATGTCTTGTAATCAGTGCTAGAGATTGACACACTCTACACATGTTACTCAGCTTTTTGAGAGCACCAACATGCTTCAAACTGAAACTGCTACAGGGTGTGTGTAGCATGCAGAAAGAAGGCTTGTCATTTCAAAGAAAGACGAGGAAACCCAGTTCCAGGTAGTGAAACAAGCACACCAGTATGGGAGATGTGTATGTGGACAGTTTCAAGCAGCAGCTCCTTCTGGACAATTGGAAACAGCGACTTGAAAAAATATCGTACGAAGCGGGATTTGTCCAAAGTTGAAAGCCCTTCCAACACCAACCCTAAAGAACTTACCCAAACAATGAATGTTGCAATAAGCTCCTGTAGGAAAGGCGCTTCTATGACACAACCCCCGAGCATGTAGCTACATTCTGCAGAGCACAAAATGCATATGAATTCCTGGCTGAAAACTCACTCCAAAAGGTAGAAATGCGTGTGTTTCTCTGTGAAAGAAAACTCAGCTACTATTCTTTTGCTTGCTCCTTTATAGTCTTTGTAGAAACATGTGTTTTCACAGCTGGAATACGTTTTGGGATGCAGTGATTCAAACTCTTGCAAGCCTCATGTTGTTTCTTAGACAATGTCGAAAAACAAGGAGTATGTTTCCCAAATCACTTGCAATCCAGAAAGACACACACTGCATCACTCTTGCCCAAACACGCTCTTTCTCCTAATGCGTTGAGAACACTCAAGAAAGCAGAAAGGAAGAGAATTTTGTAGTGAAATGCAGACTGGCATGTACAAAAAGCCATTTCTTTCGGTTGCAGGGTGTAAAAGCATGATGGTCTTCATGTTCTCGATAAAACCATTTCATTTCCAAGTGACCTCAATTAGGACTTTCCCAAAAAGATGTGTTTGCGTGTCTGTGGTGAAAGGAGCTCTAAGTTGTGTATTCAGTGCTGGAGATTGACACACTCTATACAGGTTACTCAGCTTTTTGAGAGCACCAACATGCTTCAAACTGAAACTGCTACAAGGTGTGTGTAGCATGCAGAAAGAAGGCGTGTCATTTCAAAGAAAGAAGAGGAAACCAAAATTCAGGTAGTGAAACGAGCACACCAGTATGGGAGATGTGCATGTGGACAGTTTCAAGCAGCATCTCTTTCTGGACACTTGGAAACAGCGTTGTGAAAAAACATCGTACGAAGCGGGATTTGGCCAAAGTTGAAAGCCCTTCCAAAACCAACCCTAATGATCTTAGCCAAACAGTGAATGTTGCAATAAGCTCCTGTAGGAAAGGTGCTTCAATGACACAACTCCCGAGCAGGTAGCTACATTCTGCACAGTAAAAAATGCATATGAATTCCTGGCTGAAAACTGACTCCAGAAGGAAGAAATGCGTGTGTTTCTCTCTGAAGGAACACTCAGCCACTAGGCTTTTGCTTGCTCCTTCAAAGTCTTTTTAGAAACGTGTGTTTTCACTGCTGGAATACGTTGTGGGATGCATTGTTTCAATCTCTTGCAAACCTCATATTGTTTCTTAGACAATGTGGAAAACAAGGAGTATGTTTCCCTAATCACTTGTAATCCAGAAGAATCCACACTGCATCACTCTTGCCCAAACACGCTCTTTCTCCTAATGCTTTGAGAACATTCAAGAAACCAGAAAAGAAGGGCATTTTGCAGTGACATTCAGACGGGCATTTACAGGAGGACATTTCTATAGGTTGCAGAGTGCAAAAGCATGATTGACTTCATGTTCTCAATGAAACCCTTACTTTTCCAAGTGACCTGAAGTAGGACTTTCACAAAAAGATGTGTTTCGTGTCTGTGGCGAAAGGAGCTCTATGTCTTGTAATCAGTGCTAGAGATTGACACACTCTACACATGTTACTCAGCTTTTTGAGAGCACCAACATGCTTCAAACTGAAACTGCTACAGGGTGTGTGTAGCATGCAGAAAGAAGGCTTGTCATTTCAAAGAAAGACGAGGAAACCCAGTTCCAGGTAGTGAAACAAGCACACCAGTATGGGAGATGTGTATGTGGACAGTTTCAAGCAGCAGCTCCTTCTGGACAATTGGAAACAGCGACTTGAAAAAATATCGTACGAAGCGGGATTTGTCCAAAGTTGAAAGCCCTTCCAACACCAACCCTAAAGAACTTAGCCAAACAATGAATGTTGCAATAGGCTCGTGCAGGAAAGGAGCTTCGATGACACAACCCCCGAGCAGGTAGCTACATTCTGCACAGTACAAAATGCATATGACTTCCAGGCTGAAAATGCACTCCAGAAGGATGAAATGCATGTTTCTCTCTGAAAGAACACTCAGCCACTATCCTTTTGCTTGCTCCTTTAAACTGTTTGTAGAAAAGTGTGTTTTCACTGTTGGAATACGTTGTGGGATGCATTGTTTCAATCTCTTGCAAGCCTCATGTTGTTTCTTAGACAATGTGGAAAACAAGGAGTATGTTTCCCTAATCACTTGCAATCCAGAAAAACACACACTGCATCACTGTTGCTCAAACACGCTCTTTCTCCTAATGCGTTGAGAACATTTAAGAAAGCAGAAAGGAAGAGCATTTTGCAGTGAAATTCAGACTGGCATGTACAAAAAGCCATTTCTTTCGGTTGCAGGGTGCAAAAGCATGATCGTCTTCATGTTCTCGATGAAACCCTTACATTTCCAAGTTACCTCAATTAGGACTTTCACAAAAAGATGTGTTTGAGTGTCAGTGGAGAAAGGAGCTCTAAGTTTTTTAATCAGGGCTGGAGATTGACACACTCTACACAGGTTACTCAGCTTTTCGAGAGCACCAACATGCTTCAAACTGAAACTGCTACAGGGTGTGTGTAGCATGCAGAAAGAAGGCTTGTCATTTCAAAGAAAGACGAGGAAACCCAGTTCCAGGTAGTGAAACAAGCACACCAGTATGGGAGATGTGTATGTGGACAGTTTCAGGCAGCAGCTCCTTCTGGACAATTGGAAACAGCGACTTGAAAAAATATCGTACGAAGCGGGATTTGTCCAAAGTTGAAAGCCCTTCCAACACCAACCCTAAAGGACTTAGCCAAACAATGAATGTTGCAATAGGCTCGTGCAGGAAAGGAGCTTCGATGACACAACCCCCGAGCAGGTAGCTACATTCTGCACAGTACAAAATGCATATGACTTCCAGGCTGAAAATGCACTCCAGAAGGATGAAATGCATGTTTCTCTCTGAAAGAACACTCAGCCACTATCCTTTTGCTTGCTCCTTCAAACTGTTTGTAGAAAAGTGTGTTTTCACTGTTGGAATACGTTGTGGGATGCAGTGTTTCCATCTCTTGCAAGCCTCATGTTCTTTCTTCACGATGTGGAAAAATAAGGAGTATGTTTCCAAATGACTTGAAATCCAGGAAAACACACACTGCATCACTCTTGCTCAAACACGCTCTTTCTCCTAATGTGTTGAGAACTTTCAACAAACCAGAAACGAAGGGCATTTTGCAGTGAAATTCAGACGGGTATGAACAAAAGGACATTTCTATTGGTTGCAGAGTGCAAAAGCATGATTGACTTCTTGTTCTCGATGAAAACCTTACATTTCCAAGTGACCTGAAGAAGGACTTTCACAAAACCATGTGTTTGCATGTCTGTAGTTTAAGGAGCTCTAAGTTGTGTATTCAGTGCTGGAGAGTGACACACTCTACACAGGTTACACAGCGTTCTTAGAGCACCAACATGCTTCAAACGGAAACTGCTACAAGGTGTGTGTAGCATGCTGAATGAAGGCTTGTCATTTCAAAGAAAGAAGAGGAAACCAAATTCCAGGTAGTGAAACGAGCATACCAGTATGGGAGATGTGCATGTGGACAGTTTCAAGCAGCAGCTCTTTCTGGACACTTGGAAACAGCGCTGTGAGAAAATTTCCTACGAAGCGAGATTTGGCCAAAGTTGAAAGACCTTCCAAAACCAACCCTAGAGAACTTAGCTAAACAATGAATGTTGCAATAAGCTCCTGCAAGAAAGGTGCTTCAATGACACAACTCCCGAGCAGGTAGCTACATTCTGCACAGTACAAAATGCATATGAATTCCTGGCTGAAAACTCACTCCAGGAGGGAGAAATGCGTGTGTTTCTCTCTGAAGGAACACTCAGCCACTATTCTTTTGCTTGCTCCTTCATAGTCTTTGTAGAAACGTGTGTTTTCACTGCTGGAATACGTTGTGGGATGCATTGTTTCAATCTCTTGCAAGCCTCATGTTGTTTCTTAGACAATGTGGAAAACAAGGAGTATGTTTCCCAAATCACTTGCAATCCAGAAAAACACACACTGCATCACTCTTGCTCAAACACGCTCTTTCTCCTAATGCGTTGAGAACATTTAAGAAAGAAGAAAGGAAGAGCATTTTGCTGTGAAATTCAGACTGGCATGTACAAAAAGCCATTTCTTTCGGTTGCAGGGTGCAAAAGCATGATCGTCTTCATGTTCTCGATGAAACCCTTACATTTCCAAGTTACCTCAATTAGGACTTTCACAAAAAGATGTGTTTGAGTGTCAGTGGAGAAAGGAGCTCTAAGTTTTTTAATCAGTGCTGGAGATTGACACACTCTACACAGGTTACTCAGCTTTTCGAGAGCACCAACATGCTTCAAACTGAAACTGCTACAGGGTGTGTGTAGCATGCAGAAAGAAGGCTTGTCATTTCAAAGAAACAAGAGGAAACCAAACTCCAGGTAGTGAAACGCGCACACCAGTATGGGAGATGTGCATGTGGACAGTTTCAAGCAGCAGCTCTTTGTGGACACTTGGAAACAGCGCTGTGAAAAAATTTCGTACGAAGCGGGATTTGGCCAAAGTTGAAATACCTCCCAAAACCAACCCTAAAGAACTTATCCAAACAATGAATGTGGCAATAAGCTCCTGCAGGAAAGATCCTTCTATGACACAACCCCCGAGCAGGTAGCTACATTCTGCACAGTGGAAAATGCATATGAATTCCAGGCTTAAAACTCACTCCAGAAGGATGAAATGCATGTGTTTCTCTCTGAAAGAACACTCAGCCACTAGGCTCTTGCTTGCCCCTTCAAAGTATTTGTAGAAATGTCTGTTTTCACTGCTGGAATACATTTTGGGATGCATTGTTTCAATCTCTTGCAAGCCTCATGTGCAGCCATCTATGTTGTTTCTTAGACAATGTGGAAAAACGTGGATTATGTTTCCCAAATCACTTGAAATCCAGGAAAACGCACAGTGCATCAGTCTTGCTCAAACACGCTCTTTCACCTAATGCACTGAGAAGATGCAAGAAAGCAGAAAGATGGGCATTTTATCGTGAAATTCAGACAGGCATTTACAAAATGCCATTTCTATCGGTTGCAGAGTGGAAAAGCATGATTTACTTCATGTTCTCGATGAAACCATCACATAATGAATATATGCCAAAACATTATTGAAACACTCCCCAGCCGATTCAGTGAGATAAATCTATTGATTGACTGCCAAGAGTGAGACCTGGTGACAATCCGTGGAAAGCGGATTACAGAAACTCCCGTCAGCCTCGGAGAGGGTTGCTGCCAAGTACCAGAGTTGCTCATTTCCAGGCTCAATGGCCTGCATGACTCTTTGCAGGAGAGGATTGGATGCTTTGTATTACCTCATGTGGATTATAGTAAATAAAATTTTCTACTTTCAACCCTGTGTGGATTTCTCTAGGACTCACTTCTGATAGATTTTTTTAAAGTTAGTTTTTTCATAACATTTAAAAAATATATGTTTTTAAATTGTTTAGAAGAATTTTTTTAAATATATATTTTTATGTGTTTTAGAGGGAGAGGGAGGGAAAGGGAGAGAGAGAGAGAGAGAAACATCAATGAGAAAGAGACATCCATCGGCTGCCTTCTGCATGCAGCCTACTTGGGATCGAGCCTGCAACCTGGGCATGTGCCCTGACTGAGAATCAAACTGGCGACCTCTCAGCGCATGGGACAGCACTCACCCAACTGAGCCACACCGGCCAGTGCTAAAGTTAGTTTTATAGCCAAACTAGTCCCAAAGAGATTTCAGATAAGGTAAGAATTAATTAGTTGCTATTCATTTGCCAATTTGCTTAGTTTGTAAAAATGTTTATAAACAGCATAATTCTCCAACCTCATTAGGCTCTCCATAAAATCCATATAAATATTAAAAATGTTAAGTTGTAAGCATGATAGAAACAGGTGGCAGCTTTTCTAGTAATTATTGGGATACCTTCTTCTCACAGTTGATATAGACTTACTTACATCAAGCTAATCAGGGAACAGTTCAATTTTTGGATTTGGAATAATTCGTAGTGTATAACTTTATAATGCAATTGATCTGACTGGACTCACGCAGTGCCTTACACATAGAAGACATGTAAGGAAATTGTTGAAAGCATACCTATATATTCCTGATGACAACGAGTTGTCTCTATGTGATTCATCAGGTATTGTCTGAAGGCTTAAAAGAGTTTTCCCCAAGTAACTCACTGTCAGAATTCAACTTCAAATTCTTAACACCTGTGACAGGTACAATGAAAGCTTCACTCAGATGTTTCTGAGACTAATTAAAAAGAGGATACTTCTTACCCTGGCCAATGTGGCTCAGTTGGTTGGAGGGTCATCCTGTCCACCAAAGGGTCAGAGGTTCAACTCCCATCAGGGCACGTACCCAGACTGCAGGTTAGAGCCCCAGTAGGGGCATGTACAGGAGGCAACTGGTCGATGTTTCTTTCACACATTGATGTTTCTCTCTCCCTCTCCCTTCCTCTCTCTCTAAAGCCAATTTTAAAAAGTATAAAGTTGAATCTTGAACGTATATTAAAACCAACTAAAATGCTTTGAAAAGCCCTTATGCCCAGGCCCATCTCAAATCGACTGGACTCTCTGAGGACAGGGCCTAGTCAGTGATGTTATCTGAAAGCTCCCCAGGTGATTCTAGCAGCAACCAGAGCTAAGAGGCAGTGAATTTAACCTGGCAACAAAGAGACCACAATCAATCATATTTCTCCCCAACGAATCCCATCCTTTCCCCATCGCCCCCACTCTCCACACATACCCCAAGAATGCTCTAAGGAAACATGGGGTGTGTGGCCTTGAGCCTCCCGGTAATGGCGCTGCTGGAAGCGCAGGAGCCGGTCCCTGGGATGCCACAGGGCTGATCTGACAGCTGCATATCAGGTATCATTGCCTAAGACTCCTGCTCTCACTGCCCAGTCACTGTTGCAACATCAATGTGGAAACCCCTGTCCCTGGGCACTTGTCCTCCTTTACAGAACTCTCAGGAGGTTACGGTGAGAATTATCAGCATGGTATCACAGCCCAACAGTCTTCACCTGTTCCCTTAACCATGGGATTGGAATTACGTGTTCTGTGCATCCTGGCGAGTGACAGTTTATTTTTCTCTTTTGACCTTAAGTAAGCTTCTCCCGGTCCTTGTATTCGGAGTTGATCGTGTCCCAGGTGTGTCGCTACAGAGCAGGTGGCGAGCAGTTGTAAGACCACCGCCGTGGGTCTGCTGCGACCGAGCAATTAGACGATGCAGGAGAACGCTGTAGCTCACAGATTACACCCAGTTTCAGAAAAGCAAATACCTGAGCGCCCACCTTGTGGCAAACACTGGGTGCGTACACACAAACATACCCACAGGTAGGACGTCTGTCCTATGCACAGCTGTATGTCCCCTTAAGTGACTGGTACCTTTTCCACTTTATTCCTATTGAATCTCTTCATTGACTAATTGATCTCATCATTTTCAAATAAAATTGGGGGTAAGGAGAGGAAAAACAATAGCAAGACCTTCTTGAAGGGGACTTGTAAGTCTTTTGCAGTATAAATGCAAGTGGATTTAAAATGAAAACCCCCTTTGATGTATCAAGGCCTTATTCAGGAAACGCTAACATCCTAGATGTCGATTGGTAATACACGCCTCCCCGGAATTCTAGAAACAAACGGGTTCCAGTCAGCTAAGCGATATCAGGTATTATATCCGAGTTGCACACTTTTAAAAAGGCAAACCGACAGGCTTTACGTCCTACCTCATTGCCCCTTCTCGTCTCACCCTGTGGCAAACAGAAGGAAAAGCAAGGAAGGCGGCCACGGTTCAGAAACACTGTTTGAAAACCAGAGAAAGAGCTTTGCTTGACCTTTAAAGCACAAATAGAAAATGGTAAATCTCCTTCCCTCTCCCTGGCCTCCTCCAAGCAAAGCACTAGCAGCAAAGCCCATGGAACGTTTTACAAAGACTCGAGGACAAGGCAGGGCGGCTGAGTAAGAGGGCTGGGCTGCGTGTTCTGCCCGTGTTGGCTTAGCTCTGGTTCTGGGAACAGGTTCCCCAGTCCAGCCTCGCGGGCACCCTCGGAGACCAGAGAGGGGGGGTGGAGGGCATCAGATGAGGCAGGCCTAGGTGCAGAGGCATCAGATGACCACGCTGAGTGTCATGCTCTGGTCCTGCGGCGGGATCCTGCGGGACCAGGCGAGCAAGAGATTGCCCAGCTCCTCGCAAAAACTTGCGTGCTCAGCAGCGCCCCCTGGCGCCGGGGCCCAGTACTGCAGCTAGGCTGCTCAGCAGCGCCCCCTTACATCAGGCCCCTGTACTGCAGCGCCCCTGCACCACCCTCAATAACGCCGGTCGTGCCACAGTGCCCAGGGGCCGGGGCCTGTGAAAGAGCAAGGGCGGGCCGAGATTCAGGGCACAGCCTCTAGACTCACTTGGATTAGAGCATTAAGAGTGAGGGACAAAGGCAGGGGATGGGGTGTGAGGCAAGACCCGGAGTTGGGCAAGAAGTGGAGAGCCTTGTGGGGGACACAGGTGCGGGTGGCCCCAGGGACAGAGCAGTTGCAGGACACTGAAAAATGTGGGAGATGAGGCTCTGGCCCACCCAGTCTCTGGAGCAGGTGAAAGACATTCTAGGGGTGGGAGTGGGGGCAACAGATTGCAGGCCGCCCGAAGCCGCGGCAGGAGCAGGGACTTGTGCGCCAGCGCTCCGCCAGCAGCGCACGCTTGCGGGGTCCTGCCGTCCTCAGACAGGGGCCCGAGCTTGCAAGACTCCAGCAGAGGCGACCACGGCGTAGCCTTGGTGTGGGTCTGGCGCTCTCGGCCACAGTGAGATCTGCTGCAGAGGGGCCAGGGGCGCCGCCAGTGCCCAGCTCAGCTGGGGAATAGCCATGAACTCGTGGAGATCCACGAGGAGGACAGGAAGCCGAAACAGCCACACACACACACACACACACACACACAGGGAAAGGTTGCAGGGCAAGGGCTGCGGGAGGACGCCTGGGTAGCAGAGGAAGGCGCTGTACACTAAGCGCTGCGATTCAGTGGCATAGACCAAGGTCAGCGGCACGCTGCTGGGCACAGGAGAGGGTCCTGGAAGGCCAGGAGCTGGCCACTTTGCGCAGGGTCCGTCTGCTGCTGCTGACCCAAAGGAAGTTGGTTGCTGGTGACTCCCTCCAAGACGTGGAGAGCACAGCCCACGACGAGCAGTGGCTTGCACACCCCAGGGGCCACAGGCCTGCCAACCACCCACCAGCGTGCTGCGAGACACCCTTTGCTCTGCGGCAGGAAGAATGACCCCAGCAGCCCAGCTGTGGACACTCAGCCAGTCCCCGGAGCCCGCTCGCCCTTGCAGGGGGCCGAGGCACTAGTGGTGGCACTAGACGCGCTGATGCAGCACGCAGGCCCCACCAAAACTCCCGCTTCCCGATCCTCTTCCTCCACTCGAGCCAAACGCCTCCTTTGCCGCGACGTGAGACCACAGGCACCTGCATGCTGCTGACCCAGCCCATTCCCTGGTGGCTCCGTCAGGCCACAGGACGTGCATCCAGCCCGGCTTTGGCTCGGCTGCACTTCAAGACTGCTTGTTATTAGTGTCATTTTAAGCCTAAGTAGACATCCGTCTCCCAGGAAGTAATGTTGATGTGTTATGAGATCTGTTATTATGTCACAGAAAGGAAAGGGGGTTTGCTGGAGAAGCCTGGCACAGGAAGCAAATGGGAATACATAAGGGCGTGTTCTAAAGAAACAGTTATGGCCTTTGAAGGCGCTTCCAAGAGCTCTCATTTCCCACCTGCGCCTGCGTTGAGTCTTGTAAGAAGCAGGAGGTCAGTGTGACCCCACGTTTGCTCTGCAAGGGCAGGGCCCCAGAAGGACTGGCCCCGCACAGGAACCTGCCTGCTGCACACCCAGCATGGCCAGGCCACCCATCTGACCGCCCTGGGGCCGGTTATGCTGCAGCCCTGTGCCTCCTACCCAGGTGCCTGGGCGAGCCTTGTAGTACATGACCAAGGGCAACTGTGCTGTCCTGGGCTAGAGAAGGAGCCCAGCGCCTGACTTCTAACCCACAGCAGGTTTTACTTAATTTTTCTAGCTCAAAGGATTTTTTTTATTATTATATTAAGGGACAGAACAGAATGTACGATGTAATGACGCCCAGCTCCTGCATCCAGGTGGGTGGTGTCCTCACTAATTCTACAAAGAACTCATCAGGGTTTCCTTTCCGCCCACAGGAGACAACGCAGTTGCTAGGCTAAGGTGCAGCTGTGAAAACAGGGCGTACGAGGACACTGTCACTGAAGATCCAGGCCAAAATTTAAAATAAGCACCGTCTCTCAAAACCATTGTTTATACTTTCACGTGCCATGACTTTGACGTGACTGGACTGCTTCCTTTCGGAGGGTCTAGATTCAGGCTGCACGGACACAGGCGATTTAGCCAAATCAGCCGCATGTGCCGACGAACGAGACAATCGACCTGCATGCACGGTTTCCTGACACGGGCCCCACAGGAGCCGGTATTTAACTGGGGTGGAAAAGCTACACACTGTACTGGCAAGAACACAGGCAAACATGAGAAAGTACTTTCTGGGAAACAGTGTTTCGTCAAAGCAAAATGGATGACAAACCTCCTTTCTTCTTATGCTGCAAACTAACTAGGTAAGAATCCCAGTGGAATAAGTAAGGTCGACTCAGGCTTGAGATAAAGAAGCGGGTCCTTCACCCTGTCATGTGCCTCAGTGTGGAAATGAGGAGCAACAGTCACAGGCCCCAGGACATGCAGATCCCCCCTGTGGCCTCCCCTCCTGGCTTTGCAGGACCAGCCTGGCCCAGAGCTGGCTGCAGTCACCGCACAAAACTTTAGAGAGACTAAATTTCGCAGACTTTACTCTGCCCACTTTTTGTTTACACATATATTATAATAAAAAGAAGACAATATAAAATATTTCTCCATTAACTTAATAACGCAAAGACATCCAAAGGTTTTAATGCCAATTCACATCATAATACAGTGCTTTCATAAGGAAAGTTCTGCTGTTGGCCAGACAATGGTCTCTCACAGAAAAAGCATCTGGGTAATTATTAAATTACTGAAGAACTCACCCACATTTTATATTTGGATTTTAAAAATTCCAATTTTATTCCTTGCAGAAATATTATTAAAACTACTCAGGAGAGACTTTAGTTGCAGGTGTTATTTATAAGCCTGCAGCAAGCATTCCATTGAGAAAAGTAAAATTTGGCCTTCAGGGTAAAATGGAATTTTCCTTGATACTAGAATGTTACTGGTGCAGTAAATCAAACTATACAGGGCATAGTAAGAGTCTGTATATATTCTTACAGTAATTCAGTGTTTATCAATACAATCCAAGATACTCACAGAGTTAAAGAGTCTAACTCAAGTCCTCCACAAAACCTATCAACTCTGGTTGGTAAGTATTTAAAAAAATAAATCTGACAACCTTTACTTTTACTTCTCTGAATAATTTTACAAACAGAAGACTTCTGGTAGATGACTGACTTGCTCCCAAGATCACACTTCTAACTCTCCCACTCCTCCACTCCCCAAAAAAGGACAACTGAATTGGCAGAGGCAACTCTTATGAAAAACCTGCAAATCACAAGTGTGACGATCTCTAATGTCTTCCTTTTCCGCTCCAAGTTCTCTGAAGAGGTAAATATCAGTCCCACATAGCCGAGTAGGCTTGAGCACAATACTCAATTTAGAGTCAAGCAGAACTGATGAAAAAATTTTTCATTTGCCACATCTTTCTATTTTTCTTTGCCTTCAAGAACAACTAGAATAAGCCTCAGAGTCTAAACAGGAACTAACTAGCACTGTGGGTGTAGAAAAACCAAACACAGCTTTGCCACAGTTGGGCGGGGGCCTCAAATCAGCAGTGCTACTTCTCTCTGACTCCAATACGATGTCTGAAGATGCAGACTGCAGCCTTTTTTCAAAAGCACTTATCTTACCCATTTAAAATGAAACGGATCAGGAATCCCACACCACTGATTATATTTGGATTTAAAAACCGTATCTGCTTTCTAGAGCATCACAGGAGCCAGCTTTCACTGTTGGCTGATTCTCAACCTTACGAGGGGAGTTTTATTGCTGGAGTCCTGGCGACGCCTGAACTAGCGTGATGCTGGTACTACAGCAGCTGGTGAGTCATGTAAGTGATAGAGGGAATGGAAATGTCCTACAAGAGTTGGTCCCCAACATTAACATGAATGTGCCATAGTGAGGCGGGGGGAAGCTGACCATGAATGTGCAACAAGGTTCTGTCCTCCCACTTGTTCAGATTCCTGCTCCGAAGCCATGCCTGACATCTGGTGGCATCTTGGCGGGTTAGTCCATGATACCGTAAGCTTTTCCAGGAGGCATTTGTGAGTTTGACATGGTCACAGAGTTGCAAAGTGCACAAAGCTCAAGGCACAGAGTAGAAAAAGGTTGTGGACTAATGGGGGGAAAGGTAGAGCAAAAGCAGAGTTAGCATTTTCCTTTCACGAGACTTTCTAATGCTAAACAAAGACCAACTCTTTTCAAGGGGCTTCTTTTAGTTATGGGTGAAAAATACTGTATTGTAATGATCTGCTTGATTTTAAAGCAAAAGGTATCTTGATGTGTGAAACCAATATGCCGAGCGCCAAGTCCACAAATGAATAAAACAGTGCTTAAAAAAATTCTCCTGCTCCTATATTTTTGGAGGAAGCTGCTGGTTTGGGCTGCCCGATTTCACTTAGCAATGGTCACCTTTCAAGATGCCTGTTCCTCACGGAATCTATAGAGAGATTCATTAAAAGATTGTCCCATTTCAAAATCATCCCCAAGTCTAGCAGCAACTGACAGTTTTTTTGTTTGTTAGTTTTTTGTTTTTTAAAATTACAAATCAAAGTAAGACGTCTGACATCCTCTTCCAAGAACAGCTTTGTGACAGTGCCCGCGTGCAGGACCCACTGTGCTCGGAATACAATCTCTGCAGCTCCAGTGTGTCCTTGTGGCAGCAAGGAAAGTACATTCAACACATTCACTATCTGTAGCCTCTGGAACTCGCACATGCTGAGGAGCTGTCTGAAAAAAATCATCAAAACAGGAAAAGGTATGAATAGCAGACGGCACTGGATCATGGTAGGAACCTATTTAACACATATTCCTACCCCTCTCCCAATCGCCAAAAAGGAGATTTTTTAAAAAGTGGTTTTGAGTGGAGTGAAAGGTGAAAGGGGGCCAGGTCATCAGGAACTGAGACTGAGTCACTGGCAGCATCCTGACAACTGCCTGAGAGCCACCACCACCCACTGGACCTTAGATCGGCCGCAACTCACAGAACAGTCTGTCCTCAATCACACACAGTCCCGATGAGCCCGCCATCAAGAACACTGTGAGGATCATCATACTTGCTGCACGGTCACTGCCGGTGGCTATCTACACCACAACCCCCACAGATGGAAAGGAACCTTATTATTTACTATAAGCCAACTCATCTCCAGCTCTCTTCCGGGACTGGGCAGCTCTGCGGATTAAAAAGGAAAAGTGAGTCAACAGAGCTGACTGACACCTCCACGTACCAACAGGAGAAATGAACCGCACAGCTGATGATGAAGGGCAGCAGGCATTTCCATGCTAACCCAACAGCCTTAAATTGTGAAACAGACATTAGATTGCACAGTAACTGAGTCATTTACAAACTGATATTCTTAGCTAAAAGGTGTCCTTTTAAATATAGGAAGCTATTAAATGAAGGAGGGGTTATCCATGAAGACGGTTTACGCTAGGTTCTAGAAACAGCTCAGACTGTCTATCTTTGAAGACTGCCCTGGGCTCTGCTGCCAACGTGCCTAATGACCTTGCACCAGGGCAAACTCCAAGTCTGAACTACGAAGGGTAACTTAAAATCTTACCCTAAGAAACGGAAAACTGCTCAAGCTCTGAAAGTCTCAGGCTCTCCTTAGAATGAACGTGAACACGCTTCTTGCAGAAGAACACAAACCTTTCCCTACATTACCCAGTTTACCTTCAAACACCAAAGAAGTCCTGGTTCCACTTTAGAGGTGAGAGAACAGGTCTGATTAGGACCTATGCTACCCATAAATGCTATTTTTGTGTCTCTAGTTTCCCAGACAATAATTCAGACAAGTGACTAAAATGCCCGAACCATGAGTAGTAACGCCCAACTCACTAGCCTGTTCATCTGGCCAACACTCCGTCCTCGGTCGCCTTTCTCTCCCTTGTATAGTCTCCTTTGTCTAGAACAGTGATCACACCAGTCCTGTGACTTGAAATACTTGAGTGGGTTTCGTGGATTTCCATTACAGTTAAAAATCAATTCAAATTCACACGCCAGTGGGCCCCAGACTTCTATCTCCTGCTCTGATATTTCCTCCCTTGCACTTCAGACACAGATCAACTGCCCCATGACCACTGCCACCTGGATAATTTATACACACCACCAATGTACCATGGCCAGAAGGAATACCGCTGACTCCACGCCACCCCCACTCCTTCCCCAGTCTTACTCAATAAATGAATATCCACCCAATTCCTCAGACCAGAGCCCTAGCTCACCCTTGATTCCTCTCTTTCCCTCTCTCTGGAGCATTTACCCCCAAACAAAATCCAAAATAAACCACCCCTCACCTACTCCACAGCAAAAACCCCAATTCAAGATACTATCATCCCTCCCCTACACAACTGCAAGAGTCTTACTATTAGTCCAGACAAAAGCCAGAGTGATCTTATGTAAAAGCATAAATAAGATTAGTTCATGCCTCTGATTAAAGCCTTTCACTGGGTTTCCACTACAACTACAAATCAGTTCAAATTCATTTCCCTGGTCCTGTGAGATGCGGCTCCGTCTGCCTCTCCATCCTATCTACCTCTGGTCACTACACCCAAGCCACTCTGGCTTTCTTTCCATCCCTTGGACACGTTAACACTTCTGTACGTACTTAACCCTGCCTGCAATATTCTTCACTTAGTCGACCAGTGGCTATCTCCTGATCACCAACTCCCTGGCTGGAGGCCTTCTCCTCGGGAGGCACGACATTACCAAGTTAGCATGAATAGCCCCTCAAAATGCCCTGGTCACCCGTTCTCTATCCCACACACAGTTTCATTTCCTCAGAACACTTATTATTATTTGAAATAAACTGTTTACATGTTTATTATTTATCTCCCTACACTCAAGCACAAGCTCCATAAAAACAGGAACTTTGCTCCCTTGTTCCCCCAGTACCTAGAACAGTATCGAGCACATAGTAGAAAATAAGTATTTGCTAAATTAACAAATTAGTGAATAAATTCATAAACGGCCTCTACAGATGATTAAAATGCTAGCTCAAATAATTATTTTCTGCTTTTGAATAATCTTCCAGATGACCAAAATTTCCCACTTTATTTCTCTGGTTTTGCTCAAGATGAGGAAAGAAGCCTCTTGCTGGGCTGGGTGAGAGGAGTCTTAACGACGCAGAGAGAGAACACAGCAAATGGCCTTGAAAGGGTTTGTTCTTGGCAGGGCACTTAAGAGAAAAACATGCTCAACTTTTAGCATGAACTAGCCTCACGCAGTTAAAGGACTCGAAACAGAAGTTCTAAGGCCACTTTTTGAACATCTCTACTGTGAACACTGCACCTGCGCAAAGCCAGCTGAGCATCTTACATGAGCACTATTTACAGGATATCATCACAGCAGCATTCACCGAACATTCTGAAACAAGTTAACACTGATCAAAAGGAAAATGTAGGATTTGAGATATGGAGCCTCAACTTCTACAGACAACCTGCATTCCCAACCCCCAAATGCCAAATAACTGAAGATGCCAAAAATAACAGGAGAAAAACAGAAGTGAGGACAGGAGACAGGAAGCGGCCGTGCACACAGCGTACGCGAAGGCTGCCAAAGATCAGCCAACGAATGCGGCAGGGAAAGCTGCAAGCGGCACTCCAAACCAGGCCCTGCTGCTGAAGGGAAAAGCCCCGATCTAGAGGAACCCCCTCAGCTGAAGACCAACAGTACCCCCGCCCTACAAGGTTCTATTTGGGTTCAGAAACCCAGGCACCAATTCCTCAGAAAGAACATTTCATTTGCCCTTGAAAGCTATCTGGCACTCGCTTTGAAGAGGACCCCAGGCTGGTTTGAATGAGATGTTCCGTCTCAGGACATGCACGTTAGAAGTTTCCAGATGAGCTCATCTTCCATAATGCAGTCTGACAACACCGAACTCCAACCTGCCTTCCCTGACAATAAGCAATTCAATTATGCAGGTAACAGAAAAAGGAAAATGTCACTCTTAGCTTAGATGTTAATTCTAGCTTTGAAATAAGTCCACATTGTATTTCCATGCACCTGAAGATATTTCGTATAAACTCAGCTCAAATGAGGATGTGTCCATTAAATGCAAAAGAGGATATATTTGACAACATTCACACGATTTCAAAATACTTCAAAGACTTACTCTGTGCCGTCCACATTAAAGCTGTGAACTGCCTACTCAGGACTCCGTACATCGTGTAAGTGGAACATAATCTTAAATGAAAAAATAGTTTGCAAAGCTGAAAGGAATCATGTGGTTGGTTAGGCATAAACCATAAAATGACTGCTCATGTCAGAACAGCCAGTAATAGAATTCTTGTTAGACAGCCTGTACTATATTCCCAATTTTTATTTTTATTTTTGCATCAGTGGACACCATTTCTTCTAAAACAATTCTAGCCAAATACTGATCAAGGAAGGCATCAAAGCTGGCCGGGCAGAACGTGGAACGAGAGCCGGAAGCACAGGCAGACTTTCTCCCAGCGGCCGCGTGGACGGTGCTGCGCATCCTTTCTGCTCGGGATGGGCCAGCTCAGCAGTGAGGCGAGTGAGTCCAAGAATGTCAGCTTGGGAAGGGCCTTCTCTGTGCTAAGCACTTAGCAGAATAACTTATGAGGCAGACCTTAATCTTCACAGTAAATGTATAATAAACTGCCAACTTAATTCTAGAAATGCCCAATTCAGTTTGTAAAATAAAACATTTTAATGTTATCACCTCTTGGAATACTAACGTTTTAAATTTCAGGCAGAAGGCATACGAAAGAATTCCACTAAGAGAAACAAAAAATCCAATTTATACCCAAACCCTGAATGTGTTGGCCTTGGCAGAACAGTCCATGTTAGTCCATGTACCAGGGCAATGTTACATGAAGCTATTTATGGAGTCAGTCACTCACCCCAAGCAAATTTTACATAAGAGCTACTATACAGCACCAAGCAGTCCTGCACCCTGCTGTCTTATTCCAATTCCAAAATTAGGGTTAGGGAATGTCTCTGGAGATGTTTAAAAAGTTGCCCACACTGCTCGGAAAGGTGAATTCAAGGTGTTCAGAGAAATCCACACGAGCTAACTTCCTCAACTGCATCATAGAAATAAAAAGTTTTCAGAAGGCTGTTTGTTTTCTAAAGACACCAATAAGTTCATCTCTAAATTAAAAGCAAACATTCAAATAAAACATGAATAAAAGCATAAAAGACTTCAAATTTATGGTGATTTTTCTCCTACATTTATAGGGGGGGAACATAAAAAGTATACTCAGATTATTCCACATGTATTTTTTAAAGTTTTAAGGAAACACTTTTAACTATAATTCAAATTAAAAAGCCAGAAAAACACCTGACAAAGTTAGTTATACAAAAATAAAAACTTCTACATGACTTAAAATTAAAAAGAAAAACCAACACCAAAAGTAAAGTCAAAAAACAAACTGGAAAAAAAATAACTGTCTTCTCTCAGGCAAAGCATCAATCTCTATACTACAGAAAGAGCACCTAGAAACTAAGATTAAAAAAAACACTGACCACCAATAGAAAAATGAGTCCAGGGCATGAACAGGCAGTTTACAGAAAAAGAAATATACGAACGTGAAAATAGGCTCTGCCTCACTCATAACAAGAAATGCAAATTAAACCAACTCTGAGTAATTATGTTTCACCTGCTAGAGTGGCAAAATACAAAGGTTTAACAACAGACTCTACATGGAAGGCCACGGAGAACAGGTACGTTCAGACTCTGCTGGGCACATGCAAAATGACACAATCCCCTATGGAGGGCAATTTGGCAATATTAATCAAAATTACAACTGCATTTACTCTTGACCCAGCAATCCCACTTATGGGAATTTACTCTCCAGATATACCTGCAGCAGGTATAGAATTATGCATGGACAAGGCTATTGATTGCAGCAGTCTGGGTAATAGCAAAAGATTGGAAATAATCCAGTTGCCATCTACTGGGGACTGGTTAAACAAGGTGTAGTAGATCTACATGATAGGATGTGTAAGAGTTGAATAAAAATAAGAAAATACATTGTATTTGCTTGTATCTATATATTAAGAAAAACACTGGAAGGAATCACAAGAAACTTAAAAATTTATTACCTAACGGGGTGGGAGTAGATGGAAAGGCAGGTGAGGAAAAAACTTCTCAGTGTATATTTTTTATTTTCAATGTATATCATTTTCATTTTTGAACCACACAAATACATTAGTTCTTCAAAAATGATTAAGTAAAACTACTATGGCATGAAATGGCCTCATTCTGTGTATAAAAATAATACTGCTGTTAGGGACATTACAGTTAATGTCAGGAAACACGTGACCACTGGACATCAAAGAAGAACTAGCTGTCTGCGTGCTCCCATTTCCCATGGCCTTTCCCTCCCTCACTTGCTACAAGAAAGCCAGGCCTATCTACCCACTGAGCGTCACGGAGCCTTTCCAGTGGGACCTGATGGTGAGCTGGGCAAGTGGCCAGTGGACTGATTACTCAGTGCCCCCACTGCCATATGAACAGAGGTGCCACCAGGAAAAAACGGGGGGAAAAGCCAATCCATGGGCCAACCAGTCAGCTATTTTACTTCTTAACCTGTGCTGAAACTAGAGACTTGGTACCAGTGATCTTGGTCAAGACCAATATCCTGAGACTTAATTTGGCCTCAAAATCTATGGAAGTGAATGTCTCTCCCCAGTCCCAGCAAGAAAAGTGAGTCAATGATCCGCCTACTACTGTGGTCACAACTGTGCCAAATGAGGAGCCAGGTGCCTTCCTTTCCACAAACTAGACATATTTTGTCACAAAAGAAAATAAAACTTGCCTCATAAGACCATTCTGTATAAGTTCTCTCTGAAGTTTCTGATCTTGAGCAGCATATTCAGAAAGTTCAGATTCCACCGCCGGAGGGAGAATGTTTGGAATAAATTTAGAAAATAGAGTTGGAGCCATCTGAACCCACTCTGTGAGGGAAGGAAAAGATTCTTTAAGAAAATCATATAGACAAATTAAATTAAATATATATTAAACCAAACTTAAGTGCAATTTTATTCTGATAAAGAAGATACAAGAGGTTAAATTTCCTTTCTAAAAAGAATTTACAGTGTAAAGAAAACAGATGCCTTTACATTTTACCGATATAACAAAATTTAATGAAAATCTCTAGAGATTTTTAAATGGGCCTTATCAAAAATTCTAAATATGAGGGAAGGAAATATTTGCATCAAAGGTGAATTAGTATCTTTATTATAAAGCATTTTTACAAATCACTAAGACCAGATAAATGAAAGACAGGACTGAATAATTTATAAGAAAAACATAATAGAATAAAAGCCTTGTTAATATTTATGCAAACTCAGGCTAAAATAAACACAATCCCCCCCCCCCCCCCGCTCACTGACCTAACTGTAACTAATGCCCACCTGTAGCAGGGGTGTGCGGGAACCAGCACCCGCCTCCCTTGCTGGTGGCCCTGCCTGTGAGCACTGTTACCCTTTTGGAGTCTATTAATCTGGCCCTTTCAAATTTTCACTCTTTGAAAACATCTTAGCTGTGTATATCAAAAACCATAAAATGTCAATGCTCTATTTATTCCAGTGAGCTCAATTTAAAAATTGTAATCTTAAGTAAATATAATTATAAATTTGAAAAAAATTTACGCTAATGCTGTGCAATGCTGGGTCATTGGTAAGTTTAAAAAAAAAAAAAAATCAACAGGAGAACAGCCAAGTTAGAAATGGCAAAAAAAAAAAATAAGGACTGAAAATGACACAAGGGCCACCTCACTCAGCCCTGAACAAACTCATGGCAAAATGCCCTCAATCGTGTCCCTCCACCTCGCTCAGCTCAAACAGGGTGTGGAAAGAGCCTCGGAACAGTGCTCCGGGGACCACAACCAATCGGTGTGAGCCGCCAACCAGACCTGCCGTTTTATGGAACTCCAAGCAGTGATTAAAATAAAGATAAAGAAACAAAAAGTGTATTAAATGAAGGGCAGCTATTTTTAAGCTGAGTTTCTAAAGACCAAATGAAAATACACTTAAAATGTTAAGTCATCAGGATCTCCAAGGATTAGGGCCCAGGAATCTAGAGTTTAGAAAACCTTCTTGGCTGATTCAGATGCATTCACTATACAAAGATCAGCACGTGAGATTCACTGCAATGAAAGAAACTTTTACATTTAAAATTCAAGGTTTAAAATATTTTAACCTTAACCTTTCAGGTGAATAAAACTGCTTTAACAAACCAGGAACACAATGGGTGAGATATGTAAATGTCAAAATACGTTTAACAGTATCTCAGAAAATGCCAATGGTTACAAAAGGTTTGCCTTTGCAAAAGGACAATTCGTAAATACAGACTCTTCACAAGTAGCATGAATCCTACCTAAGAGCTCAACCTTAGAACAACAGCATTTAGATGAACACGTATCTCTGAGTGTTTCTCCCCTGATTACTTTTAGTCTGCAATTCGTTATTTATGATAAAAGCCAGAGCTTTTATGATAAAGCTGCCTACTTGGGAGGCAGAATTTAGAAATTTGTCAAACTGCACTTGGATGCCTTCCAAAATAAAATAAAATAAATCATTCATAACCTAGCACTAAAAGAAAAATCCATGAGCCGTTTCATCACATTTAGTAAAATGAAATTCAAAATTCTGAGAAACTACAAAAAGAAAAACATCAGCTTATTGGAAACATGAAATAAAATATTTTGCTACTTTATATAAATAATTACTTTACACAGATAATTTGTTTAAATTTTATGAATAGAGCGAGACCCGACCAAATTTAAGTAACACTGAATCTGAGTACTGAAGCCACTGTTTAAAGTAGCCTGAGAAAGAAGCATTTACATCACACTCTACTCCTACTACAGTTTTCACCAAATTTCCATTTTTAGCAAGTTAAATTCTGACGGATCTTTTAAATTTAGCAAACAATCAAGCCACCAATTAAAATAAAATAACCACTGGACCCAAGTGTACAGTAATACCTTAAGGTTAGTAAGCTTATTATATTATCAGGTATTGTGTTAAGCAATTTAGATCAGGTTTTATTTCACTCCATCTTCAAATGACAAAAGAATTTCACAAAAAGGTTATTAAAGTAGTCCCCCTTTCCCGAGGGGGATACCTTCTAAGACCCCCAACGGACTGCTTGCAAGTTATTCAACAAGCCTAAGAAGATGGCATCGTGAATGCGTCACGAGCGTGTGCTCCTGTGCACAGCGCCCGCAGTGTGGGCAGAAGTGAAGGAGGCTCCGTAACCAAAAAAGACAAAGATTAATGCCAGATGCGAGAGTCAATTTTATCAGAAGTGTCTCCTACAAACTCTTTTTTGTGTTTCCTAAACAAGTTGGTTTTCACTAGAATAGAGAGAATTCCACCTGAGTCCTGAGCTTACATTTCACAATGATGAGTATCTACTCAATTTTTTTTGCCATAACCAACCCAAATACCATTAGGGCTCAGAAAACACACAGAGAAACACTGTTTCTTGGGTAGGGCCGGAACTACCACAAACAAACAAGTCCAACCCCAAAGGAATGATGTACAATTTACCTGGTCTGAGAGTATACAGGCCTTGCACGATATTTGCCATAGTTGAAGGTGTGACCTGAAATGTGTTGACTGGGCTTCTAAAAGTAAAGCTGAAAAAAGAAGAAAAACTGGGACATAAAAATGATGCAACATTTACTGGTTTTTCTTTCTATTACTATTTCTCCCAAAGATAGAAGGGTAAACAAGTGCAAGAAAAAAGCACCCCAAGAGGACAAACCAAGAATTGCCTTTAAATCCAGTGCAGCAGAGCCCAGTCCAGCAAGTAAACACGTACAGGCTTCGGACACACTAATGGAAACTACTCAGTCCACGGCGGCTCTGAAAACAAGGAAAGCTTTCTAAAAGCAATGGTATTCATGGTACTTAGGAAGCCAAAAGTGCTTCCCGTTATGCTCATGACTCAAAAGACTTACATTTGGGGGTAAAATGTTCTCTAATTCTCTCAACCATTTCTCTCTCCCCCAGATCACTATATTTGAGGCTCTTGGGATTTCTCTGAAAGACACGTTATTGGTAATGTCAGTAGCTGCAGTCAGAGTCAGGCTGACTTTCTGAGTCAATGTGACTTTCCCAAATGCTACAGCTGTGTGTGTTTTTTCTCTTACTCAGGATAACAGCAGGGAGACCATGCTCGCTCACCCTTCTCACTCCCATGACTGGGAACTGCAGGACCCTGACTGAACCTGACAACAGAGCCAGCTTTCTTTTAGGTTATCTACTGCCGAACAAAAACTTTATTAGAACATTTTTAAATGGATAGAAATAATTTCTCTAGATAACATCATTAACAAATACAAATAAATTCCATTATTTAGTGGGTACAACAGATACTACTGACTCAAAACAGTTCTTTTTTAAAAAAAAATTTTTTTAAACATATCTTTATTGATTTTAGAGAGAGGAAAGGAGGGGGAGAGAGAGAGAGAAACATCAATGATGAGTCATTGACTGGCTGCCTAGCCCGCAACCCGGGCATGTGCCCTGACCGGGAATCGAACCCCGATCTCCTAGATCCTAGGTCGATGCTCAACCGCTGAGCCACACCTGGCTGGGCAAAGCAGCTCATTTTTAATTTCCCTCTCAAAGACTTGCAATTTACTAACCAAAATACTCCATAAAACTTGGCATAATTTTACTGTATGCTAGGCTTGTCAAATTGGACAGGCTGTTTTCATCTGTCCATGTCTCTTTCAACAAACAAATTCCATTTAGTGGGTACAATAGATACTACTGACTCAAAACAGTTCATTTTTAATTTCTCTCTCAAAGATCTGAAATTTATTAACCAAAATACTCCATAAACTTGGCATAACTTGGCTTGTCAAATTGGACAGGCTGTTTTCTTCTGTCGGTGTCTTTTTAAAAATGGAAACGCCATCTCACTTGGCCAACAATGACTTTACAGTTTCAAACATACACTGTGAGTTACACTCGAATTTACATGAAAGCTAAAAGTGCATTGTTCAAGTTTATCCTTTGGATTTTATCATCAGTAGATGGTTACAATTATAAATAGCATAGAGAAATTTTAAGGAGACAAATGCTAATTTGAGCACTCCAGAAAATACTTTAAAAATATAATGTTTAAAACTGAAATTCTAAATTTTAGGTTCTAAGAGAGTCTCTTCCAACTCAAGGTTCTCTCTAATATCAACAGGTACTCGAAACCCATACTCTATTATTCCCTCTCCCTACTTTTGACCAATTGTCTTGACCTCCAATAAGTCCAACTGAAGGTTGCCAGATGGGAGGGTAGCTGGGGGAGACCGGGTGGAAAGGGGGAAGAGGCTATGAAGTACAAACTGGCAGTTACAGAATAGTCACAGTGCCTGGTAACTGCTTAACAAATATCTCATAAGTTCAGTTTTATCCAACTTACAAAAGCTTAAGGGCCTTTTCAGTTTACTTGAAAAAGAAAAGATATATCCACCTTTAAGTGTAATGTTTATTAAAAATCAGATTCTATAATAAACGAAAGGAAGAAGTAATCCGTTTATGTTTTCTCTCACTAAATCTGGATTCTCTCTGAATATTTTCTTTGCATACGCCCAATAAAATTGATTTCCAAATTACTGACAAATATAAAAACATATTTACATAGTAAATATGCTTTTCTACCAACTGACAGCACTGGTCTAAAGAATTTTAACAGGAAAAACTCCAAAATGCTGTATTTTCTTTTACAATGAAAACAAGGACAATGTCGACATCAGAGATAATACTTAAGTGGTTATAATTAATAGTTGGGATACCTCACAAGATCGTATTTAAAAATATCTGTAAGCATCTGGAAAGCCTTTTTTTAAAAAGGCATACTCCCAAGATTCTAGATCTCCAGAATGATTCTGGAATCTCTTGAGGACATAATGAAATGTATTACCTTCATCTACAGTATTACTTGAAAACCCTGCCTTTCTAAAATAAATTGGCCCAATGTTTAATATTCCTTCCCTTTATTTACACTCAAAAATGAGTTTGTGGTCAAGCTTACAACAATTCTTTTGTAAATTCCAGTAAAAGTTCATTGTGGTAGAAACTATGACTATTAGAAAAGCAAAAATTACTGCAAATCCAAAATGTGCCAAATTCTAAAACATGACGTGATGATTTACTGCATAAAATATGAGCTTTTAATGACTGCTGACACATTAGGTTGTAGGGGACTCCTAAATTTCACTTGGAGAGGTATATTCCTTTAGGAAAGGTATAAGATGCCACCTACTATAAGGGGGCAGGGGCCTGGGAATGGGGGGAAAGGAAAAACTGAATTTGGCATTATGCTCCACTTACTTACTAATCTACATAATAACCACGTTAAACATTTTACTAATCCCAATTCACAGAAGAGAAAACACAGGACCAGAGGGTAAGAAACTGCCCTGAGATACAGTTAATAAATGCCAGAGCCAGAGGGGAAGTGTTTTTGCATCAAAGAGTAAACATCAGAGAGGATTCTGTGCTCCGGCTTCAAAGATATCACACTGGGCTCCTCCTAGAGTTACCAGTAACAAAGTTAGGGGCACACCCCTTCCTTGCTATGTCCCCCATTGTCAGAGGAGGGAAAGGCAGCAAGTATCAAGCACTGTCCGGGAACGTGGCTGAGCAGCTCCCAGCTCACGAGGTGACCTCCAAGTCACACTTTCAACTCCTCCGGCCCCCTCTACAGAACTGGGCTTCAACACCTTCTGCTGCATGATTCAGAAGATGCCAACACTGGGGTTTATGTGCCAGCGCTCGCTGACCAAAAACTATGCACATCACTGCTGGTGTTCTCTCACCCCAGCAAGGTGAATTACTCACGCAGTAGGCTGTAAATGTGCTTTTCTGCAACATGTTCCGTAAACAGCTTTATAAGGTCATCTTTTAAGCCTCTGTTAAGCTTCATTTCGGTGTAAAACTTATTCTGAAAAGGAAAATAAATTATTCTTCAGTGAATCAATTAGAGGAAATCATTAGTCTAAAACTGAAACACTAAAAATAAATTATTTTAGGAAACAATTCATAAAAGCATCAATCAAAACATAAAAACCCAACACCAAGCAACAAAAGAAAGCCCTATCCTATTTACATGTCTTTCTGGCATGGGGTTAAAAGTACATAAAGATAAAATGCCATGAACCACACACCTCCAAAAGAGCAAGGGGGAGATACCTGGCATGACCTAGAGAGGGATGATGGACAGACACACAGAACCCACTGTGTGAGACACTTAATGTGCCCTTTAAAAATACTGGATCATCTAAAGGCAGCACCGGGTATCACTAAGAAAAGTTCCCATTTATCCGTGATCTAGGCTGAAAGCAGGAGGCGAACGTGCACTGGCTGGCTCCCCAAATACACTCCACTCCAGTGCTTAGTGTAAGTCACTCAGCTTGTGGTATTCCCTGAGAGAGAGTCTGGTTCAAAGGGAGACGCGTGACCCACGGCAGCCCCGTAAGGCTGAGAGAAAGCTAGGCTTGAATGAAAAGTATCTGACAGTCATCTCAGCATTGTGCGGAGAACAGGTGAATCAGATGTTGTACACAGCAGAGACGAAAACCCGAGTCCTTGGCAGCACTGTTAGACCACAGATTCGGCCAAACTGGAGACTGCCTTATATCTGGATTTTGCTGTAAGAGCTAATGCTTTCCCTTATTTACTTAAATCGCTTTGAATCTGGTCTTCTGTTTCTGGCAGCCAGAAGCATCCTGATTAGAATTACTGATAAGTCAAAACAATTGAATTTGTTAGTGTTTAAATGTTAACTCAATGTACAGGAATGGAAAACGCAAAGAGGAATGTTAACAAGTTGCTGATTCTCTTAATTCTTAACATAACTTTTTTTTTCTCTTTAAAAAATTATAAAAATAACATGTACATGGTTAAAAATTAAAACCATGCAAAAGATTATACAATAAAAAGAACTGTCCCAAGGCAGACCCTCTGTCCCGTTCCAAAAGGTCCCACCCTACACTGGGAAAACTTCTGTATATTCTTCCTAAAAGGTTGCTTGCACATGTGGATATGCTTTTTTCCAGAAGAAAACACACTTGCTAATGGAGAAATATTATACCCTGCTCTGCATCTTACTTTTCCACATAATGTCTCTTGGGAACGATTTTTCTCTAAAATAACATAACACGTCATTATTTTTAACTGCGTATTTTTCAACTGTAAGTACCTTCCATAAATTACTTAAATAATGGCCCCTGGTGATAATGGAAATTTCTCCCAGTGTTCCGTTTTGTATGGCTTTTTTCTAGTTGTTTTGGTTTTTTTTCAGTGAAGTATATCTTATGGAGCATAAATAAATCATTTTGAAGATGGGTATAAGACATACAGCAATCTCTATGCTATAGAATACAGGATCAACCTACACACCCCAGTCCCTAATCTAATAAGCAAAGAGGAACTGGGATGATGGCTTCACTCCATTGGGATAACGAGCCCCTCCACTTGACAGGAACACTGACATTAAGATTCTGCAACTTGATATATTTAAAGGGAAGAGGGACTAATCAACAAAGTCAACAGACCACAAATTATGCTAGAGGCATAATTCTCCAAGTGGAAGAAATCATCAGAACGCAAGTAAATTTTATCATTCCATTTTTTTATGAAATGACTTACTTGGCATTTATCATACTTCACATTTTTAGATACACGCCTTAATTCTTTTTCTGAGGACAAGAAATCTTTCTTATACATCTTTATTTTCCAAGCACAATATCTTCCATATGGCAGAAATAAAATAAATGCTCAACGGATAACTGCTGATATTCATGCCTAATTGTGTATATAGCAATATTATTTATGGAACTTTAAAACAGAAAAGGGGTAAATAATTCTTCTATGGCAACACTTTCAAACATTCCTAAAATAGATTAATTTCCATTTCCACCATAACATATAGTAAAAGAAAAACAGAACATGCTTCGCTCTTGTTGCTTAGACCAATAAACCAAGCTCTAACTTACCATATAAATGAAAAGAGGCACAATGCTCTGCAATGCTCCCATATACTGTCCAAGAGCTATATTAAATCTTTCAATATAGAGATCTGGAGGGCTGGCCTGTGAGAAAGAACATAAATGTGGTAATTCCAGGAAACCAGGCTTACAGAGCTTCTGTCAGTCTAAAATGCAAATGGCTCTTTCTACAAGCTTAGAATACGTGTAGGGAACTCTCCTTACTTCTAATTGGGCCTCCACATGCAGTACTTACCCGTTCGGGATACACTCGTGTTTTTTATTTTTCTTAGTCCCCCTAAATGCCTGCAAATTGAATGTTATCTCCACTTTTACCTATGAAGCAACTGGGGCTCAAAATATTTAGTCACTTGACTACAGTCCCATAGCTAATAAGCAGAAGAGCTAAGTCTCAAACTCTGGTTAATCTGAGTCCTTCCACCTACTTACATTCCTCTTTCAGCGCCTTGAAACCTTTAGAACAAAGTTCAAATTTCCAACTGAGGGCACACTGTTTACCTCTGTGTTCATACCCGCTCCTCACGCACAGCCCAGCACAGCAACATGTGGAACTGGTAGCAGTTATCCAAGTATGACGTGCTTTCAGGCCTCCCTGACCGTATCTTCTGCCTGAAGTGTTTAACGCCCCCCAACCAGCTTCGCCTGGCTAACTTCTGTTTGTCCTTCAAGATTCGTCACTTCCTCATAAATATCTGGGATATATGGCCTCCCAACTGGGCACTATGACACTATTCACTTCTCCCACTGGGTGGTCTCTGTCCCTAAACTTCAGGTCCCTGCAGGGCAAGATCTACATCTTGCTTTTGCAGCTTCAGTGCTGACCACAGAGCCTGGAACACAGTAGGTATATATAGAGGCACGTCTTGCAAGGACAGAGCCTTGCTTAAATATAAACTTGTTGAAATCTAACCCTAACCTAGCCTTGTTTAGATCTAAATTATTTTGCTATTGAACAAGGCTGTATGGCATTATGCAATTCATTTAGTCCTCTGAATTTCAATTTCCACACATAAAATAGGAAAAATACTAATTGTGCTATTTCTGAGATGAGTTTAGATTCAAAGAAAATAATGTGTAAGGGCTCACATGAAACATGTTTATTTTGTGAAGACTCTCTTCAGCCCTGTCTTGTGCGGGGGTGGTGCCAATCCCAACTCTTTTATCATGAAATTTTCCAAGTCTTTATCAGATAATTGTATTTAAAGGTTCTCCCTAAATTGCTTTATCTCAGGTATGAAAACCCCACGGGCAGCCACCCCTGACTCCCCTTCCTGAAACGCCAGGCTGCCCATGGTCCCTCCATCACGGCCACAGATTATTCTAGCCTTCTTCTACAGCAGCTGGCAACTGACAAGTGTCTTATAGGATAGGCAATAAACTCCTACAAACATAACAAAAAGGTAAGACCACCCAATGAAAACATTGCCAAAAGCTTGAACGAGCAACTGACAAGAGAAAGTGTACAAATGCGTAACTAGCATAAAAAAGGTGTCCACTGCATCGGACACCAGGAAAGTGCACGTTAGGGTCGCCCAGCAGAAGGGCTCCATTTAAGGAGTTTATACACTGTTGTGGGTGACCGGCCAGAGGAGGTGAGAGGGTAAAGGGGGGTGAGTGGCGATGGAAGGAGGCTTGGCCTGGGGCAGCCGACACACTGTGCAGAGTGCAGACGATGTGCTGAACAATTGGGCACCTGAAACCTATATAACTTTATTAACCAATGTCACCCCAATAAATTCAATAAGAATCTAAAACATAATACAAATTTTAAAAATAAGGAGTTTATACACTGTTGATGAGAGGACTTATTGGTAGTCATGTTGGAAGATAGTTTGGTATTTTAAATAAAATATGAATATTTGTATATTCTATGACCCAGAATTTCCACTTCTAGGTATAAGTTCCAAGAAAATGATGACTGCATACACTAAGACATGCATGAGAATATTAATAGCAGTATTATGGTTTCAACCCCAAATATCCACCAACAGTACAGCAGAGGAAGAACCGTATGTCCGTAAAGTAGAACAGCACTCAGCCGTGGGAGCGAGTGGACCACAGCTGTGGGCAACAGTCTGGATTAACTGCACAAAGAATACTGGAGAAATTCATCACAAAAGAGTACCTGTTAGATTATTTCATTAATCCAGAGTTTAAAATAGTCCCAATTGATCCCCAGTGTTGCAAATCACGAGAGTGATTGCCTTTGGGGTGTTGTCACTTGGAGGTGTCTGGAGGGGCCCATAGGATGCTGGCAGTGTTTCATTTCGTGACCTAGGGGACGATTACGCAGGTGTGTTCATTTAGTGATTACTTTCTCTAAAAGTGCTTCCTATCTACATTTCTGCACGTTTCAGTTATCTGCTGCTACGGAACAAACCTCCCCAAACTCAGTGACTGGAAACAAGTAACCATTTATTTGTTCCACAGATCCGTTACTGGGACAAAGCTTAGCATGCACAAGTTGTCCCTGTCCCCTGCTGTGCACTGGCTTGAAGAGTTAGAGTGACTTGGACTTACCTGAAGACTCCTTCACTCCAGGTGTGGCAGGTAATGCTGGCTGTTGCCTGGATGTACAGGGTGCATTTCCATATGGCTTGTGGACTCTGTTAGGGCCCAGTGGCTGGGTTCCAAGACTCTGCACACCCACAGAGCAGGGCAGGTAGGCATGACATTTTATGACCCGCTGACTTAAGATCGCTTCCACCGTATTCCAATGGTCAAGGCAATTGCAGAAGTTTCTCTGGATCCAAGAGGACGGGCACAGATTCCGCCACTCAGCGGGAAGAATGTCAGTGTCACCATAGGAAGAGCATGTGAGATGGAATGTACCACTGTGGCTTTCTTGAGGAAATACAATATGCAGCTCTGTGTTATAGTTTTAAAAAGCATCACAGCAGCCCTGGCCAGTGTGACTCTGTTGATTAGCTGTCATCCTTGCATGGAAAGGTTGCCGGTTTGATTCCCGGTCAGGGCACATGCCCAGGTTGCAGGCTCAATCCCCAGTAGGGGGCATGCAGGGGGCAGCTGATCGATGTTTCTCTCTCACATTGATGTTTCTCTCTCTGCCTCTCCCTTCTCTCTCTCTAAAAATCAATAAAAATATATTTTTGAAAAAGTATCACAGCAAAGAACTGGCAAGCTAAAAAGTATAAAATAGCAACCTCTGCTGGTAATTTGAAGTCAAGGGAGTCCCTAGGACAAACAATCATTGCAGGTACAACATGGTGACCTCCATGTCACCTTGGGTGTCCCCCCGTCTCCCCAGCATCTGGGAATGGGTGACTCTCATTGATACTGATGAAAGGGTTGGAATTGTCCACACCAGCTGTGCTCACAGGTTCGTGCCACCATGATCCCCTGGCGGAGATATGAAAACACAACTTTGCAAATCCTCCTGTTTACAGTGTAGCAAGCTTGGGGGAGGCCTGAGCCACTTCCTTTCCGACAGGTCCCTGCCCTGCGATGCTGCTGGTCTGAGGCCCTCGAGAAGAAGCACTGATTGGGGAGGTGTCCCTGGCGCTGGTCAAAGGAACCCATCATCAGAGCAGCACCACAGTGATTAACAGGGAACCAGTAGAAATGCCACTTCCTCCAGGAAGCCTGTCCTGATGCATCAAGGCCTGTGTCCCCTGCACCACCCCCAGGTCCCCCACAGCGACCACTTCTGATGGCATGACCCACTGTGTGACCTTAGATCGGGGAGCTGGGGAGGTGAGAAGCCACTTCACTTCTGTCTGTGGCCCCCACAGGGAGCCAAGCGCTTGATGTCCCCAGACACTCAGTCACTTCAGAGGGAGTGACAATAAATACAGTGTGGCAATTCTGTGGGTACCAGAAAGCTATGGAAATAGCTAGTATGCCTCACAACATAGAATCCACAAAAGGCTAGAAAGGTGTGGGCTGAAATGAAAGAGATAATGCAGCGTTTCCAATTCAGGCTCAAAGGAAAAGGCGTTTGGAAGAGTCTGTGTTGAAGCTGATGTGGACATCTCGGGGTTTTAGTTAAATCTCAGGTGAGTACGAGCCAACAGTCTGAAATAGCAGATGGAGCATCTGATAAACCAGGAGGGGAGAGTATTTATACTTAGTAGAGTCATATTATTTGCTACTTTTTAGTTTAAGGACAATAGCAATGTCTGAAGGAGAAGAGCCCAGTAGGAGCAGGTACCAGAGCCAGGTTACCTGGAAAGGGGGAGTCTTTTGTCTGCTCCTGTTGAAACTTACTTCTGGAAGGTATACTGATTTTTTTTTTTAAATTGAAGAGCTGAAAACATTTAAATGCAGGTTCCCTTTCTTTTTCTAGCTGGGAGGAAGCTGTAGGCAGGTTCTCATTATCACGGCCACCATTGAAAAGGGGCCTCCGCTGTCCAGGCCTCCTTTCGCCGGCTCCTATTTTCAGATGGATCTCTCTTGCACTGAAGGTTCTTAAGCTGAGCCTCAGTCCAGGGGAGGGCGTTGTCCAGGGGAAGGGGGTTTAAATGAAAACCATTTACTTTTCCAGCCATTGGTATAAAGGTAACCGATGTCCTGTTACAGAGAAAAAAACCCTGACAAATATTTCAGGAAATATTGGCGTTTAAATAACTAACATTTAAAATTGGAAAAAGGTGTTAGTTTCAGAAAAGAAATGAAGACTGGAATAAAGAGATGGGAAAATGCTGGCTGATGGAGCCTCCCCTCTCTGAAGATGGATTGGGGAGATGCCAGCAAAGCCCAGAGAGAAGCTGGTGCTGTTTTCTCTGTTATGATGTAATTCTATTCCTATTTTTCTTGTGTTTCCCGACCACTCATCTTCTGTTTTCCTTGCTGGGCATTTATTTAGGGGCCACCTACCCTCCAATCCCAGACTCCGTTCTTCTTGCCCATGGTCCCCTTGGAAGGAATCTTTTCTCGCATCATTAACCGTCACCCTGATGCAGCTCATTGTAGTGCAGGGTCAGGCCCACGTTTCCCTCATCCCACACCTTCCGCGATGCTGTTCCGTCCACTCCACCCCGCGGGTCTTATCAGGTACAGACACCCGCCTGACTGCGCCCCCTCATTGCTTAAGGCTCAGCTTGTGCATTACCGGGTTCAGAAAGCTGACCCACGGTTTTGCAACAGTCCCCTCTTATTTACATCATTGCCCCAATATTGTATCAATATCCATATCTAAGCATCATTTTAGATATTTCCAGAGTTTGTCACACTGTAGATACATTTTCATTCTATTCCAAACATTTCTGCTTTCCTTGGAACTTTCTCTTGGACTGAGTGATTTAGCTTAGTTTCCAAATATTTCAAAAATTTTCAGATAGCTTTCTCGTTAATTTTCAATTTATTTCTAATATGGTCAGAAAACTTGCTTTGCACGATCTCAGTTCTTCCCAGTCTCCTGAGGTTTTCACAGCGCAGGATAAGGTCTCTCCTGGTCTGTGCTCTGTGTTCTTGTACATGCGTGTTCTGTGCGTGTCGGGCTGCAGGTTCTAGAAAAGCTAAACCGGTAAATGGCTGTTCGGGTCCTCTGTGTCTTGGTGACTGTTTTGTCTCCTTGTTCTGTAAGTTGTTGAAGGAAGAATGTCAAAATACTCAACAGCAATCGTTTACTTCTGTTATTTCTCCTTTCAGTCTATCAGCTTTTGCTTTTGGTATTTTGAAGCTGTCTTGTAAATATATACAGATTTGAGATTTTTACTCATTTTGGATGAATTGGCCTTTTTGTTCACTTAAGTACCTCACTTCTTGGACAGGTTCACAAAAATGAATTTGTAGTTTGTTTGCATTTTTCTTATTGTTACTGAGGGAGCAGCAGTCTTTCCAGCTACATTCGATACAAAAGCTGACTTTATTTTTATTTCTTCTATAGTCAATTTTAGGTAAACATATCTTAAAAAAATCTGGTACCGAAAATTCTGTTTTTAAAATTTTCACTATCTGGCATAGATGTTAGAAGCAAGACTGGAGATTATTCACATTGTGTTTCCCTCAGTGACAGTGGCCAAACTCCGGGTAGGTTTCCTTTTCCTCCAGTGTAGCCCTGACTCCAAGTCTATTTCCCCCAACCAGTTATTGCAACACACAGGGCCCCTTTACCTAAAAATGTCACGACATGATTAACTTAGAAACCCAACTCCCCAGCACATAAAAAATATAATCTAGTGTACTAAAATTCAAACTATAAGAAATCAGTCAGGGTCAGTGCTATCAGGTGAGGTCCGAGACAGAACTGGTCACTTTACAGACTTTCTGCCGCTGAGAAATTGCAGCAGCCAGACCCCACCCACAATGCGATAGAGAGCACAGGACGCAGAAGGGCAGGAGCTGTCACTTCCCTGTTAAACTCGCGGTTCCAACAATGACACAAGGAAGCGGATTGTCTCAGAGGAGCCTGGCTGAAGTTTTTTATCACATAAAACAGGATGAATTAATTTGAAATGGGCTCCCCTTTGGCTTCCCATTTCGAAACCTTGTGGGAGTTTTTAGATGCACTCCTGATAGAAGCCTGCTCGCCAGCACTCGGTTGCTACAGAGATGGTGTCCCTGCCAGGGCCCTCCATGGAGATGCCTGACGCCCTCTCCTTTAGGAAAGCCAGCCCTTTACAGTTACAAATGTGGGGTGTGGGAGAGAGACTATGAAGATGGTCCAACATTTTCCTATGTCTCATAGAAATGCTAACAATCTCCGTTGAATGAGGTTGGGTTACTCTCTCCCGAATGGGTGGTTTTTACCTGACAATTTCTGTCAAATTGAACTCAAACTGCACGCGGTAACTATGCTGGGGTGTTGATGGTGACTTCTAAAGTACCTCTGACCCCCTGGCCGGTGTGGCTCAGTGGTTGAGTGTCCACCCATGAACCAGGGCACATGCCGGGGATGCTGGGCTTGATCCCCAGTCGGGGGCATGCAGGAGGCAGCCGATCCATGTTTCTGTCTCTCCCTGTCCCTGCCCAGGAAGCTTGGTGAGACCACCCTTCTATTTGTTTTGGTTTCCCATCAATGTGCTACTTTCCCCACATTTCCTGGGATTGGAAATAAAGGACATCGATGGTAACAGACCTGCCCTCCTTGCTTCAAGTCCCATCCACAGTGAACAGTTTCTGTTCAAATCAGAATTCTTGGGACAGAGCCTGTCTGTTGCTTTCTAATTTAATTTTGTTTTATAAATGGGGCTCCCTCTCCTTGGTTTCCCCCTTTTGCCCTTCTGTTCCCTGGAATCTCTGGATTCTCTCTCCCTCCCCTTTCTCACCTATACAGATGCTGCCCTAAAGTTTTAGACCTAGGCTGTAGAATAACTTAAAGCCCCACTGTTTACTCTACAAAAGTATTAACTACACAAAAAAAAGTAGGAATTCTAGATGAAAGAAGGCTGGACGGACGTGGGACAAAGAGTGACAAATCTTTCACTTTTACTGCAAACACCTACATTTTCCTCGAGCATTGTCATTTTCAATGGGGCTCTTAGCAAAGGTGTATTAGAGCTGGAAATCCCCATACATGGTGCAGAGAATTGAATTTTGCTGCTAAATCACAGCAACATTTTCCTCTACCTTTGAGCACAGATGGAGACCTCACCTTACAATGGTCCACTTCATGACTTTCAAAAAGAAAATGTCAATTTTGTCACCTTGTAATAAAATGGAACACCAAAGACACAGGTCCTGCATCTGCCAGGGAAGTCAGCAAGGACAATAAAATTCACATCTTTATTAATGAATGTTGGAAAAGTGACATGGACAAAATAGACGCAGAAAGGACAGTGTTAGCAAGAGTCTAGAACAAAGGCTGCATATTACATTTGAAGGAAAATGCATCACTCATTTTAAACCTGGAATTTTTAAAAATGGGCAAAAGCTTTGAACAGGCTCTTTACAGAAGAATATTGATAGGTGACAAAAGACCAAAAACAAACAAACCCTAAACAAAAACAAAAAACACGTGAGGAAGTTCAGTGTCGTTAGTCCTCAAGGAAATGCCCATTGTAACAACAGTGAGAAATCGCAGACTGTCTGAGTGAACTAGGTCTTCCTGACCACCAGAGGGAAATGTTGGGCAGTGTGAGTTCCCAACATCCTCCAGATCTTAGTAGGTCTGGACACTCACGTCCTGAAGGCAGGTGCAGGCAGATGGGAAACAGAGTCTCTTTCCCCTGCTTTGAATTTCTTGGTTGGTCCTAACTGTGGAGAACCCAAGGCCCACCTGAGTCACTGTGACCCCAGCAGTGTCCCCGGACCTGACCAGGCAGTGGGGTGGAGATCTCCACTCCTGTTTAAGATTTTGATTCTTCCAGGAGGTGCCTGGGGTAAGACTAGGCCAAGCCATCTGAGCGTTTGCTCAGTAACTGAGGGCCCTGCCCAGTTTTCACAGGAGGGTAACTGCCCAGCAGCCACTCACCTGGAGGCATCCAGAGCCCCAACCTCACCAAGTACCCAGGTCACGTTCCCAGCCACGAGCTCATCCTGATTTGGAGGAGTTCGCCTTGCTGCACTGAAGGAAGATCTCAGGCTGTGGGAAGGTTTTCCAGACCCTGAGGTGGGGAAGTAACTCTGGCCTGATTCAGGGTGCAGCCAGTGGGTTGGCAGCGGTGCATGGGTCTCGGGACCCCAGCCATGCACCTGCTTCAGAACCTGCCAGGGCAACTCTGCAGGGGCTCCAGCCTCTGAGGGGGATGGAGCCTTACTCTGCTGTAGCTCAGGCCCTCTTTTGCATTTCCAACTCTGCCCAGGTGAAGCAGGCTGGAGGAAATGCGCTCTCCTGTCTGGTGACAGAGACGGCAGCTTGCAGCCAGTTCCTGGCCGGTGACCTCAGGGTATCAGTGAGCCTTTCCAGCAAATGAAGCTCATTTGGAATCCAGATGTACAACACTGTTAAGTGTGAATGAAAATAAAATATGAAAATAGATTAAAATTGGTGTGTTCATTGAAATCAACGCTTTGAAAATATATTCATATACAACAGAATTTTTAAAAACACAAGTCCAATTTTGTATCATGTCTTAAACAGACAGGTGGTGTCATTTTATTCTTGGGGTTGAAAGTTTGCTTCTGTATGCTTGAAATATTTATTCTAGAATCAGTGATGGCTTAAACACTACTAAGCAATATAAGCTTATTTGTACTTAGTACATTTTGGCTTATAAAACATATTTTGTATAACTTGCTTTATTTTTTTTCTCAACTCACACACTTAAGTACTTTTCTTAAGCTTCTCTTCACACAGAATTAAACAGAAAGTGTTGTCTCACTGACCAGAGGCTGTCTCACCCTTGGAAATAAGAGCTCCTTGGTGCTTCACACAGATGAAGATTAACTGCTCTCTGACTGTGACCTTTCTCATAGCTCTAACTGAATTTACTGTATTAACTCTGCACATTCCTAGAATTCTGCAGCATAGTCCTGAGAAAGGCTCAGTGTATGGTTATGTTCACACAGTTATTTCCACCGTGTTCCTCGGAACATGCGCCAGGAGGAACTTACCACTTCCGCCCATTTTACGGATGGAAAAACAGTTCCTGACAAGATCAGATAAGATGCCCAGCATTGGTTGGTGGGCCAGGGTTGCCCTGGTTAACACAACCGAGCAGGGACGGGCCCTCCTCTGGGCATCCTGTGCTGTCCTGTCCCCATGGCTCAGGACACCCTCTTGCCCCCCAGCCGTGCCCCCCATAGAAGCACCTCTTCTCCCCGGCCCCACACTTTTTACCCATCACAGGGATTTTACATTCAGCTCAACTCTCTGGATCGTGGAGAAATGTAAGTCAGTAAACACTTTAGATAGAAGTTCGTGCCCAGTAGCATCGCGATAGTTGGGGCCTATTGCTATACCTCCCAACTCTCGAGATAGTGGCTGCCTCTCACAATACTGCCCAACTCTCACTATAGATGAGGCCTCTCGCAATACTTCCCAACACTCCAGAAAGCAGCTGCCTCTTGCGATATTTCCCAAATCTCGTGATAATGGCTGCCTCTCGCAATACTGCACAACTCTCGTGATAGTGGCGGCCTCTCCTGATACTTCCTAACTCTCACAATAGTGGCTGCCTCTCGCGATATTTCCCAAATCTCGTGATAATGGCTGCCTCTCGCGATACTTCTCAAATCTCACGATAGTCGCGGTCTATCGTGATACTCCCCAACTCTCGTGACAGTCACGACCTCTCGCGATACTGCGCACCTCTCGTGCCTGTGTCTGCCTCTTGCCATACTGGCAGCCTTTTCAAATAGTGCCTGCTTCTCCCAATATTTTCTTCTTTACAGGATACTGGCCAACTCTCACGGTGATGGCTTCCTCTCCCAGCAGTGCCTGCCTTTTCTGGTACTTTTTGCCTCTCATGACACTGGCCAACTCTCCCAATACTGGGTATCTTGTCCAATAGTGCCCACCTCTCAAAATAGTTCCTGCCACTTGTGATACTGGCCGACTCTAGTGACCCTGGCAGAATCTCAGGATAATGAATGCTTCTCACAATAGTACCTGCCTTTCAAGATACTGGTTCCCTCTCGAGTTAATGGCTGCTTCTTGATGTAGTGTCTGATTAGGAAGCACTCTCTGGAATAGTAGCTGATGCTTTCCATAGTTGCTGCCTCTTGTGACATTGCACAGTCCTATGACCTTTGTCCTTGGACCCTTGAACTGTGACCTCTGACCTATGCATTTAGACCTCTCCCATATGACCCTGGAATCGTAGTGAAAGAGAAACGCACTTCACACTTAACACACACACAGCCAGGGAAGCACAAATATTTGGAGCTTGTGCAAGTTTGCCCTGGGGAGGCCTGTACTGGATTAAGAATCAGAGTTTGCTGAGCACATTCATGTACACTGGGTGTCACTCATTTAAACAAGAATCTTTAGGATACTTGAGCATCTTTAATTTGAATACAATGATCTCTCTACTAATTACAAAAACATGACTTATTCATTGATATTAGGACTCTGCTTGGTCTGTATGGTCTGAGAATGATTGTACTGCAAAGGAGTAAAGCTGCTTCCATGCACAGAAAAAATTCAAAATTTTTACCCATTCTGACTGGATTCTTCCCAGTCAGGGTAAACAAGCCAACCTCACCAAGTCTTTTTCGGGGTTTCCTTTGTGTCCTAGTGTCATTCTGTCTTCCTTTGGATATAGCTTTGACAACCATGTGGGCCTGGGCACCAGAACACCTAAAACATTTGGATGAGGAATGTAAAGGCAATTCATTAATATCATGTTCAATCCATCCTTCTTCTGGCCACAAGGTTCAGGTTCCAAGCTTCTGAGAGTCAGTGGCCCCCACTGGCCTAGGTGTCCTTTCACCATCCCTGCAGGGTATGCCTAGAGGTAGCAAAGTCTCAGAATTGGCCTCTGGGTACCATCATATCAGTTATCTCCTGTAAAATGCTTTGTGCAGGAAGATGAACCAAAAGAGCTCCATACAGGCCAATTTCCCTGTGTGAACTTCAAGGAGCATCCAGCTGGTCAAGAGGAACCAACACCCACAACTGATAGTGTGTTTGTTTCAGATATCACCTAGGAACTGCATGTGGGTTAACTCTTTAGTAATCTCTACATTATTCATTTCCTAGTGTGAGCACATGCATTCACTACAGTGGATTGTCTAGATTTCACACCCTCAGTTAGAGCACTATTTCTGGACTACAGAGATCCCAGGAGTGAATCTTCTGGTTACCCATTCATCCTCAGTTATGTAGAAGCATTCCTCTTTACAAAATTGAACCTGAATCACACAGCTTTTAAAGCTCCAGTCACACAAATGTGATCTATCCTGTCAAACCAGGTGGACTGATGACACCCTCTCTACCCAACCTGAGTCCCAGCAGGTGTACTCTTATAACTCACCTGGAGTTTGCACTGGACCCCCACACCATGATCGCCTGTGGTCTTTGTTCTACCTGCCTCACTTCTGTCTGCTCTGATACTCACAGATAGGGGTGCAACCCCTGGTCCTCCACCTGATCTCTCTGTTTGGGAAACAGCTCTGCTATGCTGGGCTTTGAGGACAGGAGCCCAGTGGCTCAGCATGATGTCATTATGAGGAGGCCTTTCCTTCATCCATTCATGTGAATTCATCCAGTAACTGGAGTGAGGCCCTGGCAAGGTCCATTGCGCTACTCGACTGTGGGGATGAAATTCAGTATGTACGAAAACACAGAGAATGTTTCCCATTCACAGGCTCAGCTCTGAAATGGGACATGTTCCTAGCAGCATGGGGCCTAAAAACAAGCCAGTGGTGAACAGATTCAAGTTCAACCTCAGAGAACCATTAAATACCCTGCCTTTCGTTCAACTGGTACCCTTCACATCTACTCTTCACCCTTGTGTACTCCACTCTATTGTAAAATAGGCTCCCCAGATTCCACTGGCCTCTAGAGTCCAGCTAAGTTTGTCCAACCAGACGTACTGGCAGGAGTCTGGGACGACATAGAATGTTTCTTTCCCGCTCTGCTTTAGAGGATTTTCTGGAAGCTTCTGGGGCCTCTTTGGTATGCTTTGGTGGATTCTCTGAAAGGGGACCTGAAGCTTCCAGAGAATCCACCACACCTGCAGTGGCTCCTGCTTAGAGGAGAGGCTTCAGCTTCACCAGGTAGAACACATCCTGTGCCTCCTTCATCCCTCAGTCCCTCCTGTCCCAGGGTCACTAGCAATCCCTTCATTATGCAGATATCTGCCTTCAGTCACATCCTTTGTCTACTTTTCAGCTTTTTCCTCTCATGCACCATTACCTGTGCTAAATTTACTGTTGAAAACCACATAAAACGGCTGATATTGAATTGAATTGAATCTGTTTAACAAAAATTACAATCATGGCTGCTTTGGGCAGACATCCATGGAGGTGGGGAGGGCTCTCTCTAAAAGAGAAAACAGGAGGCAAATCAAGTTCACTTCATTTTGAGGTAGTTATTGTTTGAGAGATAGGAATGAAAGGTACACACTGGGTTTTGATAGCTGAGGTTTGGAAGCCCATGCAGAGCATGTCCCTGGAGATCTCCAGGAGACCCTGAGAACATGGGGTTTTGGCTTCAAGGCTACATTTCCTGGGATCAACTCCCATCTCATCTTCCACTGTCAAGTTGAAGTACTTAGCTTTCTCAGCTGCAGGTTTCTGATCTGTAAGATGTGGTGGTTGGAATGTTTCCATGGCTTGTTGGGGGATGAAAGATAGAAGCCATGTAAAACAGCTTCATGCCTGGTGCTAAAATTCTTTACTATCTGGTGTTTGTCATCATGGTTACTACAGCTGTCCTGAGCAAGTCACATAAAACGTGAGGTGGGATTCTCCACTTTGCCACCTAAATGTTCTCCTTATTCAGGTGTGAGGCAAAGAAATCCTCAAAAAAATGAGGGCAGGAAAACAATTCTCAGCAAAATGATTTAAAAGGTATATAAAATTTAACTTCAAAATAAAAATCTAAGGTCCTGGGTGGTGTTCAGTTACTTAGAGCATCATCCCGCCACAACAACGGTGTGAGTTATGGTCAGGACATATACAAGAATCAACCAGTGACTGTGTAAATAAGTCTCTCTCCCTGTATCTGTCTTCCTCTCTAAAAATTAATGAACATATCCTCAGATGAGGATTAAAATAATAAATAAAATAAAAGTCTAAGAATAAAAGGGATTTTTGAGTAAAGAACTCGATGAAGGGTAAATGACAACTACTGTACATTATTAAATTGTTGCTATACATTAAATTAATACATGAGCTAGAATGATTTCTACTCCATCACAATGGTCCAGCCCTGAGAGAGTGCTCTTAGACAGTTGTAAGTGATCGTTGAATTCAATTGTTTATTTTGGGCCATCATGTTGAATTTTGAATGAATGTTTTGAATACTACAAGAAAGTCAAAATATTTCTGTAATTTTTTTGTGTGGTTTTATTTATTTATGAATTTATTTTGCATTCTTTCATGAAAGTATTATTGAGAAAGTCTAGCTACTCTGTTCATTTGTATCATAACCTTTTTTCAATAATCGATGCTATTTTAATCCTCAGACCTTGGTGCATTTGTTCTTGTGCAAATACACACTTATTCTTAATAATTACTGTGCTCTTGCTTCAAAATGTATCTCTGTGTAATATGATAAATATTTGGCACCATGAAGTCCAAACCTCACATTTCTGTGCTTCTTCTCTACAAAGAGATGAATAGTGTTCTCTGCCTTGCCATCTCCACTGAAAACAAATTATCTAATGGTGGTATAGGGAAAAGGGCTATCTCAACAAGGGCCAAAAGGGTACCCAGAGAGGCCTAACCCACAGAAGTGCACTCTCTCCATCATCAACAGCATCTTGCTACCCAACAGAGATTTGGTGATGTGTGCTCCCTTGTTCTGCCTTGAGCATGTATATCAGTCAGCATCTGGTCAACCCAACAACTATGTCTGTCTTCTGTGGGGAGAGTGTGGGCCACCTTCCATTGCGTCCCCAGAGGGGTTCATATAGGCCACTGGCCCTGTGTGAGCCAAGAGATGCCTCCAGCTGCTCAGGAGAACCCTCTCCCCACAATTGATAGTGTGTTCACTTCAGATAAGACCTAGGAACTGCATGTGGGTTAACTCTTTAGTAATCTTTGTATTATACATTTCATAGTGGGAGCACATATATTCACTACCGTGGATTGTCTAGATCTCACGTCATTAGTTAAAGCACTATTTCTGGTTTCCTGAGATCCCAGTGGTGAATCCTCAGGTTACCCATTCATCCTCAGTTATGTAGAGGCATTCCTCTCTACAAAATTGAACCTGAATCACACAGCTTTTAAAGCTCCAGTCACACAAATGTGAGCTATCCTTTCAATCCAGGTGGACTGATGACGCCCCTCTCTACCCAACCAGAGTCCCTGCAGGTGTGCTCTTGTACCTCACCTGGAGTCTGTCCTGGAATCCCACACCATGATTTCCTGCAGTCTTTGTTCAACCTGCCTGACTTCTGTCTCCTCTGGTATCTACAGGTAGGTGTGCAACCCCCCCTTCCACCTGCCAGCTACGTTGAGTCAGTGTGGAGACTGAGTGAGGTAGCTCATGGCATAGCTGAGCTGCACATCTGGCCTAGCCACTGCACAGATGTAGATGGTAGCTTGCTTATGTCCACGGCCCCAAGACCATATCTTACTCAACCTGGGCTGCCATAACAAAAATGCCACTGAATGAGTGGCTTGAAGAAGAGAAATTTATTTCTCACAGTCTGGAGGCTGGCGGTTCAAGATCCAAATGCCGGCTGGTTTGATTCCTTGTGAGAGCTGCCTTTCTGGTCTGCTGGTGCTACCTTCTAGCTGTGCCCTCACAGGACAGAGGGGAGAGGTCGTCTCTCTCCTCTCTCTCCTTAGAAGGGCACTCAGCCCATTCCTGAGGGCTCCACCTTCATGACCCCTCCAGATGCCAGCACCGGGGGGCTGGGCACTGACATGATGTAGAGGGCACAAGCATTCAGCTGTGACAGACTATGTGGATGGCTGATAGAGGCTGTGTGCCACTCCTTAGAGACACACAGCATGATGATGGAATACACTATACACTCCTAAACAGACACTACCTCAACAGACAGCCATTATCTTGAGAGGAAGCCAGTATCTGGAGAGGCAGCCAGTATCATGAGAGGTATTCATTATCCTGACATTCAGCCGCTATCAAGAAAGTAGGCCAGTATCACAAGGGGCAGGCACTATTTTGAGAGGCAGGCACTATTGGGAGAGGTACCCAGTATTGGGAGAGTAGGCCAGTATCGCAAGAGCCAGGAACTATCATGAGAGACAGGCACTATCACGTGAGCCAGCCAATATCTTTAGAGTCGGTAAGTATCAGGAGAGGCAGCCAGTATCACAACAGGCAAGCACTATTGTGAGAGGCACCCAGTATCCTGAGAGTAAGCCAGTATAGAGAAAGGCTGGCACTATGGGGAGAGGCCAGCATTATCGCAAGAGGCAGGCACTATCCCGAGAGTCACTCAGTACCATGAGAGTCAGCCAGTATCGAAAGGCTGGCACTATCGTTAGAGATGGCCAGTATCAGGAAAGGCAGCCAGGATCTCGAGAGGTGCAAACTATCGCTAGGGTTGGCTAGTATTTGGAGAGGTAGCAAGTATCATGAAAGGCAGCCAGTATTGTGAGAAGCTGGCACTCTTGGGAGAGGCAGCCAGTATCCTGAGTGGCAGGCACTTTTGTGAGAGGCATGCATTATCACAAGAGGCATCAGTTTCACAAGAGGCAGCCAATATCTCAAGAAGCAGCCAGCGTCACAAGAGGCAGGCACAAAATATGGGCCTCCTTGAAATCTGGAGGAGTTGGAAACAGAGTCAGAGGCATCCAATCCAACTCGTAGAGGCCAAGGAGTCCCCTGCCTAGCCCACACCTAACACATGGGCACCAAGCCTGTATGGGAGCTGCCTCAGGGATGGGAGTCTACTACCCACCAGTGACTCTCCTCATGCGCCCAGCACACTCTGGGTATAGATAGCCCTGTTATTAGAAGGATCTTAATTCCATTGAGACTGAATGTAAGAAAACATTCAAACCTGTAAAGATTTTTGTGAGATTATTTGAGCCAAATTGTCCACAAATATCAGGAAACAGAATCTCAATAAATTGAATTTATGACCAAAAGGGAACTCTATGAATAAAAGAGACCCAGTGCTAACCTGAAAAGCTCAGGCAAGGACTGCTTGACAGCCTCGTTAACACCAGAGATTCTGGCCCCCTCAATCCTAGTGCTGAAGCCACTCTGCCTTGCACTCAGCAGGAACGGAGTGCAGAAATGGGTGAGGACCACCCCCCAAAAACAAGCGGAGCTGATGGACTCCAAGCTTGCTGTAGCGAGGAGTCTGTGTTGAGGGGCTTCCTGTGTGCCCTGATGGGAGGCTGTTGGACAGGGAAGCTCGAGGCAGGCTAACTGGAAGCAGGACATCCTATGTGCTTGGTGTGGGCACATTTGACCTCCTGTGGTTGATCCTGAGTTGAAAACAGAGACATAAAAGTAGGAGCACTGGCATCATTGACCAAGTCCTGCCCATTCTGGGGCAGTTGCTGAGAGGTTTCTGCTCAGGGTTCTGCTGTCATGTTCGGTCTTGCTGCTGTCCATTCAAACACTCCGTCTCTTGAGAGCAAGTGGGAGCTGGGGCAGCACAGGCCTCTTCCTTGGGCTTGTATCTCTGTACGGTAAATGGTGCCTCCTAGGTTTATGCAAGTGTGTGGGGTTACTCTTGCTCATATTGCCCTTGAGTAGAACTCAGTCACTTGGCTGCATTAGTTGCAAGGGAAGCCGGGATGCACGATGGTTCCTGCTCCTGGAACAATGAGGATGAGTGCCACACCTGCAAATTCTTACCTTTGAAGATAACAAACTGAAGTCATGTGATACAGGGCACAGGGAGGAGAGCAGGGACTTTCCTGGAGCAAGCGACAGGGGAGCCGTGTCTCAGAGGGTGAGGAGATCCCCTTTTGGAGAAGGGTGGTATATGGCAGTCTGACATGCCCCTAGGGCACAATATTTATAGGTGGGGTCAACTGGAACCAAGGATTAGGGCACTGGGCTAAATTCTGGTCACCGGATTGGACCCTGGGCCCATCTACACCACACTCAGTTTTTCCCCAACTTGAGAGTATACCTCACACCTGCCTACCTGGTCCGAAGGGCAGAAATGCAGACTCACTCTTTTTCCAGGGAAAGATGAGCTACTAGTCCACTTAGACTCCTGGGACGGATGTAATTTTCACACCCTCCCACGCACCTCACAGCACCCAAAACAAACTTAGGAAAAATGTATTCCATTTTTCTAGTGAGAAGTGAAATAGGAATGTACCACTTAGGAATTGATTTCTAACTGCTTTTTACTAACAGTTGTGTCTTAAATGAATTAGGGATTTATTGTCTCAAATGGAGGAAGTCAGTTAAAAAAGCCTTGAGTTGAACAGCCCAGGTCCAGTACAGTGGTAGCTCCATTCTATTGCACCAGCAGGGACTCAGGCTCCCTTTGTCTTCCTGGCAAATCAACCTTAGTCCCTGGCTTTCATCCTCATGGTTCAAGACAGATGCTGGTGCTCCAGCCACCACACCTATGCTTCAGTCAGAAACAGGAAGGAAAGAAAGAAGTCAGGAAAATACTCCTCTTTAGCAAGTCAACCCACTTGAGGATATTTTCCAGAAATTCTGCCCAGTAATTTATACTTCCATCTCACTTACCACTTCTGCCTGAAAGGGAGGCCAGAAAAATCCAGTCTCTTAACTGAACACATAGTCTCCCTGACAACCCAGGATTCTGATGCTCAGGAAGGACAGAGTGGGTATTGAGAAGGCAATTACCCTTCTCTGTTACAATGAAGCTCCAGCAATTTGAAAAAGCTCTCTCTTAGATTATCAGTATTTCCCAATCAATCTTCAAAATGCCTCTAGTACTTCCCATGCGTGAGACCTCCAACTCATCTCCCTACACTTTCCACCAGACTTCTCAAGACAGATGCCCCAGGAGGAAGTTCTTCCTGCATATCTAAATGTGGGCCATGTCAAGCTACCCCAATGCAACAAGTTCCTGGAGGAAAGGTGCTTCTATGACACAACCCTCCAGAAGATAGCAACATTATACACAGTACAGAATGCATATGAATTCCAGGATGAAAACTCACTCCAGAAGGATGAAATGCATGTATTTCTCTCTGAAAGAACACTCAGTCACTACATTGGTGCTTGCTCCTTCAAAGTGTTTTGAGAAAAGTGTATTTTCCCTGGTGAATTAAGTTGTGGGCTGCATTGTTTAATCTCTCGCAAGCGTGATGTGCAGCCTTCAATATTGTTTCCTTAGAGAATGTGGAAAAACGCGGATTTGTAGCCCAAATGACTTGCAATCCAGGAAAATGCACACTGCATACCTCTTGCACAAACACACTCTTACACCTAATGCATTGAGAAGATGCAAGAAAGCAGAAAAGAAGGGCATTTTGCAGTGAAATTCAGATGAACATATACGAAACTTCATTTCTATAGGTTGCAGAGAGCTAAAGCATGAATTACTTCATGTTGTCGATGAAACCCTTACATTTCCATGTTCTCTAAAGAAGGACTGAAGAAAATGATGTCTTTGCTTGTCAATTCACTTTAAGTTCCCTGTATTCAGTCCTGGAGAGTTACACACTCTACATATGTTGAACAGCGTTTTTAGCCACCAACAGGCTTCAAATTGAAACTGCTACAAACTGTGTGAAGCATGGAGAAAGAGGTATCTTTCTAGGAGAAATTTACCTAATAACACATCCCAGAGAAGAGGAGCTTTCAATAATGGACTTCCATTGTCAATTTCTTCAAAGATGGGAGGACCCTGGAAAGAAGGCTTGTAATTTAAAAGAAATAACAGGAAACCAATATCTAGGTAGTGAAACGAGCACACTAGTATGGGAGAAGTGCATGTGTAGGATTTCAAGCACCAGCTCTTTGTGGACACTTGGAAAGAGCACTGTGAGAAAAATTTGTACGAAGCAGGATTTGGCCAAAGTAGAAAGACCTTCCAAAACCACCCCTGGAGAACTTATCCAAACAATGAATGTTGCAACAATCTCCTGGAGGAAAGGTGCTTCTATGACACAGCCCTCCAGGAGATAGCAACATTCTACACAGTACAAAATGAATATGAATTCCAGGAAGAAAACTCACTCCAGAAGGATGAAATGCAAGTATTTCTCTCTGAAAGACCATTCAGCCATTACATTGGTGCTTCCTCCTTCAAAGTCTTTGTAGAAAAGTGTATTTTCACTCTTGGAATAAGTACTGGGTTGCATTGTTTCATCTCTCGCAAGCGTGATGTTCAGTCTTCAATGTTGTTTCCTTAGAGAATATGGAAAAACCCAGATTTGTAGCCCAAGGAACTTGCATCCAGGAAAACGCACACTGCATAACTCTCACTCAAACACGCTCTTACACATAGTGCATTGAGAAGATGCAAGAAAGCAGAAAAGAAGGGCATTTTGCAGTGGAATTCAGACAAGCATATACAAAAGCTCATTTCTATAGGTTGCAGAGAGCTGAAGAATGAATTACTTCATGTTGTCGATGAAACTCTTACATTTCCATGTGCCTTGAAGCAGTACTTTGAAGAAAAAGATGTTTTTGCCTGTGAATTCATGTTAAGCTTCCTAAAGGAGCTCTAAGGTGTGTATTCAGTGCTGGAGAGTTACACACTCTACATATGTTAAACAGTGTTTTTAGACCACCAACATGCTTAAAACTTAATCTGCTACAAACTGTGTGAAGCATGGAGAAAGAAGTGTCTTTCTAGGAAAAATTTACCGTATAACACATCCCAGAGAAGAGGAGCTTTGAAAAATGGACTTCCCTTGTCAATTTTCTCAAAGATGGGAGGACCCTGGAAAGAAGGCTTGTAATTTAAAAGAAATAACAGGAAACCAATATCTAGGTAGTGAAATGAGCACACTAGTATGGGAGAAGTGCATGTGTAGGATTTCAAGCACCAGCTCTTTGTGGAAAGACCACTGTGAAAGAAATTCGTATGGAGCGGGATTTGGCCAAAGTAGAAAGACCTTCCAAAACCACCACTAGAGAACTTATCCAAACAATGAATGTTGCAACAATCTCCTGGAGGAAAGGTGCTTTTATGACACAATCCTCCAGAAGATAGCAACATTATACACAGTACAGAATGCATATGAATTCCAGAATGAAAACTCTCCAGAGGGATGAAATGCATGTATTTCTCTCTGAAAGACACTCAATCACTACATTGGTGCTTGCTCCTTCAAAAGTCTTTTGAGAAAAGTGTATTTTCACTGGTGGAATAAGTTCTGCGTTGCATTATTTAATCTGTCGCAAGCATGATGTGCAGCCTTTAATGTTTTTTCCTTAGAGAATGTGGAAAAATGCGGTTTGTAGCACAAATGACTTGCAATCCAGGAAAACGCACACTGCATACCTCTTGCTCAAAAACGCTCTTACACCTAATGCATTCAGAAGATGCAAGAAAGTAGAAGAGAAGGGCATTTTGCAGTGAAATCAGATGAGCATGTACAAAAGTTCATTTCTATAGGTTGCAGAGAGCTAAAGCATGAATTACTTCATGTTGTCGATGAAACCCTTACATTTCCATGTATCCTGAAGAAGGACTTTGAAGAAAAATATGTCTTTGCATGTCAATTCGCTTTAAGCTTTTTAAAAGAGCTCTAAGGTGTGTATTCAGTGCTGGAGAGTCACACACTCTACAAATGTTAAACAGCGATTGTAGTCCACCAACATGCTTAACACATTACGTGCCGCATAGAAATCTCTAAGACATACGCCTGGGACCTCACGATTTGGGGCAAACTGCACGTTATTTAAATCATAACTACAGATCATAATACACTTTAGGTGCTGTTTTTCAATAATTATAACATTTTTATTTACAAAAACAATTAAACAATTAAACAATTAAAGTTCCTAGTACTTTTTTAACAAATGGTACTGCATAAAACATTTTCCTCTATGAAGACGGACCAAACAAAATTTACATAAGTATCTAGATTCACTCCTTTTTCCATGGGCCGCCCAAACTCTGCAGGCTCTCGTGGGAAATTTTTTCTTTTCACTCACTGGAATATACGTAGGTTCATGCTGCTTCATATCACCTGACAAACTTTTGGGTGGATCTTTACGAGGTGCTCTCCTTGCACCCCCAGGGGAAGGGCTGGACAGATTTTTCTCTGGTTTTGGACAGCCTTCATTATTGTCATCCATTATTCAATCTCTCGCCACCAATAGCAGAAACTGTTTATACTTCATTTTTGCTTTTGGATTGAGGATGTTGTACACTCTAAATGAATTGAAAAGTCCACAGTTTATAAGGTACAGCACTACTTTTTTTGTCCATTTCTTCGTTTTCCTTAGAATGGAACAACATGAGGAGGGGAGGCAAGAAGGCGGCACTGTGAGAAGCAGCAGAGCGCCCCCTCTCCCAGCCATGGACTCGATTTCCTCCTAAAATCCTACGTAGCCAGCTTGGAAAAACCAGAGAAACATACCTGAGTGGACGGAGTGCGAGTGGGGAGCACTGAAGAGGCATCACAGAGTCTGGTAGGAGAGGGAGGCCATAGAAAGGGGGAGTCCCCCTGAAAGTTGTCCCGGGCTCCAAGCCAGGAGCCTTGGAGACTGCAAAGCTCCCTCCCCTCAGGAGCGTGGTTGGCATTCAAAAGCGTCGGTCCCCACCTGGAGCTACGAGAGGGGAAGGAGCACCAGTACACAGGGCAGAGGGTCCCAGGGGAGCTATGAGGCCCGGAGGGAACGGCGCCTTCCTAGGAAGCAAAGCCTCTAGTGGTGGCTGCGACTGGCATCTAATGCTCGGGGTGCTGACCATAGGGAAGGCTGTCCCAAGGTCTGTGGCACTCAAGTGGTAAGGGACCAGAGGACTGTGCTGAGCACCCGCACACGGGGATCCTCTGCCTCCCTGTGGGGCAGTGTGTTGAGCCCCAGAAAGCACTGAATCTGCATGGTGTAGGGGAGAGGAGGAGCCCTCCTGCCCTGAGCTCCCGGTGCCAGGAGGCTGGGATCTGTGAACAGCCCTGAGGGTGTCATCCCTCCCTGAGCTCCCAGTGCCGAGAGGCTGGGATCTATGACCAGCCCTGACAGGCACCGTGGTGGCGCATGGTGCTGCACCAGCTTTGCTGAGACCAGCGGTGCGGGGAGCTGCGTGGAGCTGACTTTGGGTCCCCTCCCGCTGGGTGTCTTGGAGCGAGGGTGGGGGGACCTTGCAGGGCGGACTCTCTGCCCATGTGTTGCTTTGTGCATTTGCGAGTTTGATTGAGGAACTGACTGCCACCTTCCAGGCGTGCACTGCACAGACCGACCAGCGGAGGCTGCAACTGGGGTCTTCACAGTGGACAGTCTGAGGGGTGGGCCTGGTGCGACCAGCTAACCAGAGCTGACCAGGGAGTGGCAGAGCCCACCTGCCTCTCCCACAGCCAGGAGCACTGTCCCCAACAGGAAAGGGGCGGGTCCCACTCACTGAGGCCCCAGACACACCAGCAGGGCACAGTCCTGAGGGGGAAGGGAGAGCAGATCACAGGAGGACTTTACAAGAATAAGACTCTGGGGACTGTTGTTTGGGACCTGGAGGAAACACTGAAAACCCCTGCTGGGGGCTGGGCAGGCAAAGGGCTCACCAGAATGTGTTCTTAATCGAACCCACTGAGCCCAGGCTGCTGAAACGGCCCCTACAGAAAAGGCAACAGACTGAACTCAATCTGAAGCTGCAGCAGGACAGAGCCTGGGGAACTAGAATCGGAGGACACGGTAGGGACTGAGGAGCTGACGGTGAAGCAGAGATTAACTCCCGCAGAGTGAGTGCCTGACAGCGACACCTCAAGGGGAGTGATACCCTGAGCTACACTAGCCACCCTGCACCCTAAAGACTCTACAGGAGACTGGAGTAAGACCAGGCCACTACAAGGTTGCAAAATAGCTGACAAGAGGAGGTGGTCCACAGAGAGCCTCAGATCAGCCATCTGCCTAAGGACACCAGAGCCAAACCTAGATGGCTCCTCACATTGGCTGATACACAAGCACCTCCCAGGAGAACTGAAATCAGCACACAAAACAGTGACCCTCAGACAACATAACTTGCCCAGAAAAAACTCACCTAATTGACTATTTTTTTTGCTGATGTTTGGTTTTGGTTTTTTTGGTTTTTGGGTCTTTTATTTGTTTTTTGTTTCTGGGTTTGTTTATTTTTTCTCTTTTTTTCTTAGGAAGAAAACAAAGAGGAGAAAATTCATTTTTTCTTCTTTTTGAAATCTTATAAAAAAATTTTTAATTTTTTTTTAACATTTTTTAAACTAATTTTTCTTTTCTCTTTTTTATAAAAGAATTTTGTCTTGCTTAGCTTGTTTTTGGTTTTGTCTTGGTTATGAGCTTTGTTTTGTTTCATCCTTGCTTCTAATATCAAGACTTTCTTGATATCCGTGCTTAACGACTGGGACTTTATCATTATAACCAAGTTTACTGCTTTCCTCTATAGTTTCCCACAAATCTCTTACTGGATTACCTCCCTGCCTGGGCTTTGTCTCTCTCTCTCCTCTCAATCCATTGGCATAACTTTTTTCTTCTTTTTCTTTTGTCTTTTTCTACTTTTCTTTCATTCTTTCATTATGCTCCATTCTGTCTTCCTGTCTGATTGTTAGTTTCTCTTATTCTCTTTATTGTATTTTTGTTTTCTCATTTTCAACTATTATCCTATTCCTATTTTCTCCCTTAATTTTTTGCTGGAACTTCTTTCAGAATCTTTTCTCTGTTTCTGTTATCTCCCAGTAGCTTCTTCATTTTACATTTTAGTTTATTATTATTTTCTAAATTTTCACCAGTATTAACAACAGTATACATCTCTCTCTCTAAGCATTACCTTTCTTTCTTTCTTTCTTTCTTTCTTTCTTTCTTTCTTTCTTTCTTTCTTTTTATGCATTTTCTTTTGTGTGTGCGTGTTCTCCCTTCACCCTTCCAGTTCTATTTTCACATGGGTTGTTTTCATTGTGACTGTCAAGATATTTTGTAAGATACCTCTTGTTTCCTGGAATTTTAGTTGTGTATTGTCCTGCCTTGCCAGCAGCCATACAACAGCTTACACGTTGAGGTTGGGGCTGAGACACAGTTAGCCAACCTGAGAGGAGGGTCCTCCCAAGGACTGATCTACAACAATCTAGACCCAACCACAACAGGAGAACATAAAAAAATCACAAAAGGGGCACCCACAAGAGGGACACGCCAGGAGCAAAGAGCTCAGAAGTGTAAGGAAAACACACCTCTGGGCTCCACTGGACCCACAAGGCAAAATCCCATCCCACAAGACTGGGGGACAGAAAATATATCTAATATATAGATACAAACACTAAGACCTACCAAAATGGGGAGACAAAGAAACAACCTCCAAATTAAAGAAAAGGGAACATCGCCAGAAAAAGACTTTGATGAGATGGAGTTAAGCAAGTTATCAGAAACAGAGTTCAGAGTATTGATGATGAAGATGTTCAAGGAACTTAAGAAGACTCTAGATGATAAGATCGAGGACCTTAGTGAAAACATGAAAAAAGAGATACAAAATATAAACAAAAATCAGAGAAAAAGAATGCAGTATCTGATATCAAGAATGCACTGGAAGAAATTAAAAGCAGGCTCAATGAAGCAGAGGATAGAATAACTTAGAAGTCAAGGCAGAAAAAATCACACAATCAGAGCAGCAAAAAGAAAAAACACTTAAAAAGCATGAGGACAGTCAAAGGGAGCTTTGGGACAACATGAAGCGAAACAACATTCGCATTATAGGAATGCCAGAGGGGGAGCAAAGAGAGCAAGGGGTAGAGAACTTCATGGAGGACATAATGATAGAAAACTTCCCTAGGCTGGTGAAGGAGAAAGCCACACGAGTTCAGGAAGCACAGAGGGCTCCAAACAAGAGGGACCCAAAGAGACCCACTCGAGACACATCATAATTAAAATGGCAATGTCAAGGACAAACAGAAAATATTAAGGGCTGCAAGAGAGAGACAAGCAGTGACCTACACAGGAACCCCATAAGGTTGACAGCTGATTTCTCAACAGAGACTCTTCAGGCCAGAAGGGAGTGGTATGAAGTTCTCCAAGTAATGAAAAGCAAGAACATGCAACCAAGATTGCTTTATCCAGCAAGGCTATCATTTAAATTTGAAGGTGAAATAAAAAGCTTCCCAGACAAAAAAAAAGGCTAAAGAATTTCAGTACCACTAAACCAGCATTGCAAGAAATGCTAAAAGGACTGCTCTAAGAAAAAGAAGGAATAGTGAGAGAAAGGCACATCAGCATAAAGGGGGAAAATGGCACTAAGTAAGTTGATATCAATAGTAACCTTACATGTAAATGGATTAAGTGGTCCAATGAAAACACAAAGGGTAGCTGAATGGATAAGACAGGACCCAAATATATGCTGTCTACAAGAGACCCACCTGAGAGCAAAAGAATCACACAGGCTAAAGGTGAAGAGATGGAGTAAAATATTCCCTGCAAATGGAAAGGAAAAGAAAGCTGGAGTAGCAACTCTTATTACTGACTAAACAGACTTCAAAATAAAGACCTTAACAAGAGACAAGGATGGTCACTACATATTACTAAAGGGATCAATCCAACAGGAGGAAATAACCCTTATAAACATTTATGCACCCAATACAGGAGAACCTAAATATATAAAAAAAATTCTTGGGGGACTTTAAAGTGCAGATTGACAGCAACACAATCATACTGGGGGACTTTAACACCCCACTGCCAGCATTGGACGAATCATCAAGACAAAAAATCAACAGGGAAACGCAGACCTTAAATGAATCACTAGACCTAATGGATTTAATTGACATTTATAGAACATTTCACCCCAAAGCAGCAGAATACACATTCTTCTCAAGTGCACATGGAACATTCTCAAAAATAGACCACATGTTAGGGCACAGGGCAGTCTCTACAAATTCAGGAAGATTGAAATCATATCAAGCATCTTCTTGGATCACAATGCCATGAAACTAGAAATCAACCACTATAAAAAAGCTCAAAAATATTCAAACACATGGAGGCTAAATAGCATGTTATTAAACAATGAATAGGTTACAAAGGAGATCAAGGAAGAAATCAAACACTTCGTGGAAAGTAACAAAAATGAACAGACAACAACCCAAAACCTATGGGACGTGGCGAAAGCAGTCCTGAGAGGAAAATTCATAGCATTACAGGCCTATCTCAAGAAACAAGAAAAAGATCTAATGAGCCATCTAACACAGCAACTTAAAAAACTAGAACAAGAACAGCAAGAAAACCCCCAAAGAAGTACAAGGAAGGAAATAATAAAAATCAGAGCAGAGATTAATGACATACAGACTAAAAAACAATTTAAAAAATCAATGAAACCAAGAGCTGGTTCTTTGAAAGGGTGAATAAGATTGATGCACCTTTATCCAGACTCACTAAGAAACAGAAAGGACCCAAATAAATAAAATCAGAAATGAAAGAGGTGATATAACAACTGATCCAACAGAAATACAAAGGATTGTAAGAAAATATTATGAGCAACTATATGCCAACAAATTGGACAACATAGGGGAAATGGCCAAATTCCTAGAAGCATACAACCTTCCAAAGCTGAATCAAGAGGAGGCAGAAAACCTGAATAGGCCGATAACAACTACTGAAATTGAAGCAGTAATCAAAAAACTCCCAGCAAACAAAGTACTGGACCAGACGGATTTACAGGCGAGTTTTACCAAACATTCAAAGAAGAATTAACACCTTTTCTATTCAGACTATTCCAGAAATTTCAAGAGGAGGGAAAACTCCCAAAAATTTTTTTATGAGGCCAGCATCACCCTAATCCCAAAACCAGATAAAGATATTACAAAGAAAAAAAATTACAGGCCAATATCCCTGATGAACATAGATGCTAAAATCCTCACTAAAATACTAGCAAACCGGATCCAGCAATACATTGAAAAGATCATACATCATGACCAAGTGGGATTTATTCCGGGGATGCAAGGCTGGTACAACATCCGCAAATGAGTAAATGTGATACATCACATAAACAAAATGAAGGACAAAAATCATATGATCATATCAATAGACACAGAAAAAGCATTCAACAAAATCCAGCACCCATTTCTGATAAAAACTCTCAGCAAAGTGGGAATAGAGGGATCATACCTCAACATAATAAAGGCCATATATGACAGACCTACAGCCAACATCATACTCAATGAGCAAAAACTAAAATGATTTCCATTAAAAACCAGAACAAGACAGGGATGTCCACTTTCACTACTCTTATTCAACACAGTACTGGAAGTCCTTGCCATAGCCATCAGACAGGAAGAAAACATAAAAGGTATTTAAATTGGAAAGGAGGAAGTAAAACTGTCATTATTTGCAGATGACATGATACTGTACATAGAAAACCCTAAAGACTCCATCAAAGTACTACTAGATTTGATAAACGAATTTGGCAAGGTAGCTGGATACAAAATCAACATCCAGAAATCAATGGCATTCTTATACACCAACAATGAACTTTCAGAGGGAGAAACTAAAAAAGCAATACCATTTACCACTGCAACTAAAAAAATAAGATACCTAGTAATAAACTTAACCAAGGATGTAAAAGACCTGTACTCAGAAAACTACGTGACACTGAAAAAAGAAATAGAGGAAGATTTAAACAAGTGGAAGAAGATACCATGCTCATGGATTGGAAGAATTCACATCATTAAAATGTCTATAGTACCCAAAGCAATTTATAAATTTAATGCAATTCCTATGAAAATACCAACAGCATATTTCACAGACCTGGAACAAACATTTTGAAAATTTATATGGAACCAAAGAAGAGCCCGAATAGCTGCAGCCATCTTGAGAAAAAAGAACAGAGTGGGAGGGATCACATTACCAGACTTCAAACTGTATTACAAAGCCACTGTAATCAAAACGGCCTGGTATTGGTACAACAACAGGCATATAGATCAATGGAACAGAACAGAGACCCCAGAAATAGACCCACGCCATTATGGTCAGTTAATAGTTCACAAAGGAGGCAAGAGTATCCAATGGAGTAAGGACAGTCTCTTCAATAAGTGGTGCTGGGAAAATTGGACAGATACATGCAAAAGAATGAAACTTGACCACCAACTTTCACCATACACAAAAATAAACTCAAAATGAATAAAAGACTTAAATGTAAGTCACGAAACCATAAAAATCCTGGAAGAAAACATAGGCAGTAAAGTCACAGACATCCCACGTAGTGGACTTTTCACTGATACATCTCCTAGGGCAAGAGAAACAAAGGAAAAAAATAAACATATGGGACTACATCAAACTAAAAAGCTTCTGCAGAGCAAAAGAAAACAGCCTCAAAATACAAAGGAACCCCACGGTCTGGGAAAACATATTTGCCAAGGATGAATCTGATAAGGGGCTAATTTCCAAAGTGTACAAAGAACTCATAGCATTCAGCAAGAGAAAGACAAACAACCCAATTAAGAAATGGGCAAAGGACCTGAATAGACACTTCTCCAAAGAGGACATACAGATGGCCAAGAAACACATGAGAAAATGCTCGACGTCGCTAATCATCAGAGATGCAAATTAAAACCACAATGAGGTGTCACCTCACACCTGTCAGAATGGCTGCCATCAACAAATCAACAAACAACATGTGCTGGTGAGGATGTGGAGAAAGGGGAACCCTAGTACACTGCTGGTGGGAATGCAGACTGGTGCAACCACGGTGGAAAACAGTATGGAGGTTCCTCAAAAAATTAGAAATGGTGCTGCCGTTTGACCCAGTGATTCCACTCCTAGGAATGTATCCTAACAATCCTGAAACATTCATCAGAAAGGATATACGCACCCCAATGTTCATAGCAGCACAGTTTACAATATCTAAGATCTGGAAACAGCCCAAGTGCCCATCAGTAGGTGAGTGGATAAAAAGCTGTGGGACATTCACACCATGGAATACTACGCAGCTGTAAATATGAAGAATCTCCTACCCTTTGGGACAGTATGGGTGGACCTGGAGAATATTATGCTAAATGAAATAAGCAAGGCAGCGAAAGACAAATATCACATGATCCTGCTTATATGAGGAATCTAAAGAACTTAATAAACTGATGAACAGAATAGATTCAATGACATGGAAGCAAAGATGAGACTAACGAATGTCAGAGGGATGGAGAAGGGCGGGTGGGTGGAGGGGGAGAGAGTAACCAAAGAATTTATATGCATATATGCATAACCCAAGGACACGGACAATGGTGGGGAGAGGGACTGGGGAGGGGGAAAGGATGGGGTGGAAGGGGCCACTGGGGAGAAAAAGGGACATCTGTAATATTTTAAACAAAAATTAAAATAAAAAAAATAAAAAAAAAAAAGAATGGAACAACACGAAAAGAATTGATCTGCAAGGTCAAAGCCTTTCATGTGGATATTGTATTCCTTGATGCAGGTAGGTTTTACAATATTCTCTCCCGTTTTTCTATTTTTTTTTCCTGTTGTCTAGACAGAAGTGTCATGGATCTTTGATATCCTTTGGACAACCCGCTTGTCTTTCCATGCTAAGAGAAGAATATCACCTTTTCTGGAAAATATTACGTCACCTTTCTTCATTCTTGATGTTTTCATTTTCAAATTTGGCGGTAAACCGCTACTCTTCGTAATAGTCCCACAGAATCTAGTTTTGTTCTGTAACAGCAATTCTGCAGATGTAGCATTGTAATAATTATCCTGGAAAATATGGTACCATATGCCAAGATAGGGTCCAAGGACTGAAAGAACAGTTTCTTGCAATTTCTTTCTTTCAGCAGTGTATATCTCCATAGTGCAGATATAGCCGGTGTCACTCACATACCATCTGAACAAGTAAACCATATTTTGTTATTTTCACTGGGTTGTATGTGAGAAATTATAAACGTCCTCTCCATGGAATCATTGACTCGTCCAAAGACAACCGTTGCTTTGTTTTGTATATTGTTCAAAATTTATGCAGGAAACAATCCAGCACAGGTTGAATCTTGGAAAGTCTCCCCGAGCTACTGTACATTTGGGCGTTATCATTGAAATGTCAGAATGTCCATATTTGCTCAAATCTATGGCAACTCATTATCTGTGGAAATATAGGGGTACATATCAAAGGATCTGTTGAACAACAGTCTTTCAAGCTATCTTTTCTTGTTTGACCCATCAGAATAATTAGCTCAAGGAATTTCTTGGTGTCCTTCTGTGTAACTGGAGACCACTTTAGTGTTCTAGATGGTGTTTTGCATTTCATTGCGGTTTGATCGTGATAGTTGGACAGCTCTTTGCACATCTCAAACAATTCATCACCAAAAAAGAGATTGGTCACCGAGGTACAGAGTCACTCTGAGAAGGAAATGTAGTGACCCCAGCATGACCTTCAAACATTTGTAAGCGTGGTGGTGTGTCAATTTCAGACCAACAATTATCAGTAGCTTCGTCCATGTCAGAATCACTTGAAAGCACCTCCACCTTGCGCTTCCTTACAAGTCTAATAATTTCACTGTCAGTAGAGTCAGTAGAATCGTCTCCGGAATCATCAAAACAGTCATCCGCATCTTTGATCTCACTAAGAATATCTGATAAATTATCATTAAATACTTCCAGAAGTGTATCAGTTTCATTGGTTTCCTTCCTTTTTCTGAGAGAGGGCATTTCTAAAAGCGCCAGGAACTTGAAGACGAAGACTACTCGAATGACCAAAATACAATGTAACTGCAATGCTTTATGGGTTCGTGCAATTATATAGTTTTTTGTAGATTGACCTGCACGGTTTCCACCAATGAGATTGCTTCATTTGATGTAGACAAGTCACTGTGTTGACATCTAAGGTCCAAAACAGATGGCGCGTGAAAAACGATAAAACTCGTGAGCGGTCCTTAACAGATGGCACGCGAAACACGAGAAAACTCATGAGCAGTACTTAAAAGATGGCGCATGAAAACAAGAAATCTCGTGAGCAGTACTTAACAGATGGGGCGTGAAACATGAGAAAACTTGTGAACGGTACACAATGTGTTAAAACTGAAACTGCTACAAACTGTGTGAAGAATGGAGAAATAGGTATCTCTCTTGGAGACACTTACCTTATAACACATCCCAGAGGAGAGGAGCACTCAGAAAAGGACTCCCCTTGTAAATTTCCTCAAAGACGGGATGATCCTAGAAAGAAGGCTTGCATTTTAAAGGACATAAGAGGACACCAATATCTAGGTAGTGAAACGAGCACACCAGTGAAGTTGCGGTGCATGTGTAGGATTTCAAGCAGCAGTTCTTTGTGGACTCTTGGAAAGAGCTGTGTGAAAAAATTCGTACAAAGCAGGATTTGGCCAAGGTAGAAAGACCTTCCAACACCATCACTAGAGAACTTATCCAAATAATGAATGTTGCAATAAGCTCCTGGAGGAAAAGTGTTTATATGACACAACTTCCGAAAAGATAGCAACATTCTACACAGTACAAAATGCATATGAATTCTCGGATGAAAACTCACTCCAGAAGGATGAAATGCATGTATTTCTCTCTGAAAGAACATTCAGCCACTAGGTTTTGGCTTGCTCCTTCAAAGTCTTTGTAGAAATGTGTATTTTCACTAGTGGAATACGTTTTGGGATGCATTGTTTCACCTCTTGCAAGTCTCATGGGCAGCCTTCAATAAAGTTTCCTTAGAGAATGTGGAAAAATGCTGATTATGTATCCCAAATGACTTGTAATCCAGGAAAACGAAAACTGCATCACCCTCGCTCAAACACGCTCTTTCACCTAATGCATTGAGAAGATGCAAGAAAGCAGAAAACAAGGGCATTTTGCACTGAAATTCAGACGAGCATGTACAAAAGTTCATTTCTATCGGTTGCAGAGAGCTAAAGCATGAATTACTTCATGTTGTCGATGAAACCCTTACATTTCCATGTGCCCTGAAGCAGGACTTTGAGGAAAAGATGTATTTGCATGGCAATTCGCTTTAATCTTCCTAAAGGGGCTCTAAGGTGTGTATTCAGTGCTGGAGAGTGACACACTCTACATATGTTACACAGCGTTTTGAGAGCACCAACATGCTTAAAGCTTAAACTGCTACAAAGTGTGTGAAGCATGGAGAAAGAGTATCTTTCTAGGAGAATTTTACCGTATAACACATCCCAGAGAAGAGTAGCTTTCAAAAATGGACTTCCCTTGTCAATTTCCCCAAAGATGGGACGACCCTGGAAAGAAGGCTTGTCATTTCAAAGAAATAAGAGGAAACCAAAATCCAGGGAGTGAAACGAGCACACCAGTATGGGAGATGTGCATGTGGACAGTTTCAAGCAGCAGCTCTTTGTGGACACTTGGAAACAGCGCTGTGAATAAATTTCGTACGAAGCGGGATTTGGCCAAAGTTGAAAGACCTTCCAAAACCACCCCTGAAGAACTTAGCCAAACAATGAATGTTGCAATAAGGTCCTGCAGGAAAGGTGCTTCTATGACACAACCCCCGAGCAGGTAGCTACATTCTGCACAGTACAAAATGCACATGAATTCCAGGAAGCAAACTGACTCCCGAACAATGAAATGCATGTGTTTCTCTCTGAAAGAACACTCGGACACTAGGTTTTTGCTTGCTCCTTCAAAGTCTTTGTAGAAATGTGTGTTTTCACTGGTGGAATACATTTTGGGATGCATTGTTTCAATCTCTTGCAAGCCTCATGTGCAGCCCTCTACGTTGTTTCCTTAGACAATGTGGAAAAATGCGGATTATGTTTCCCAAATAACTTGAAATCCAGGAAAACGCACACTGCATCACTCTTGCTCAAACACGCTCTTTCACCTAATGCATTGAGAAGATTCAAGAAAGCAGAAAGAAGGGCATTTTGCAGTGAAGTTCAGACGGGCATGTACAAAGAGTCATTTCTATCGGTTGCAGAGTGCAAAAGCATGATTGACTTCATATTCTCGATGAAACCCTTACGTTTCCAAGTGACCTGAAGTAGAGCTTTGAAGAAAAAGATGTGTTTGCGTGTCTATTCGTGAAAGGAGCTCTAAGTTGTGTCTTCAGTGCTGGAGATGGACACACTCTACATATGTTACACAGCGTTTTGAGAGCACCAACTGCTTAAAACTGAAACTGCTACAAAGTGTGTGTAGCATGGAAAAAGAGGTATCTTTTGAGGAGAAGTTTGGCTTATAACACATCCCAGAGAGGAGGACCTTTCAAAAATGGCCTTCTCTTGTCAATTTCCCCAAAGATGGGACGACCCTGGAAAGAAGGCTTGTCATTTCAAAGAAAGAAGAGGAAACCAAAATCCAGGTAGTGAAACGAGCACACCAGTATGGGAGATGTGCATGTGTAGAATTTCAAGCAGCAGCTCTTTGTGGACACTTGGAAACAGCGCTGTGAAAAAATTTCGTAGGAAGCGGGATTTGGGCAAGGTTGAAAGACCTTCCAAAACCAACCCTAAAAACCTTAGCCAAACAATGAATGTTGCAATAAGCTCCTGCAGGAAAGGTGCTTCTATGACACAACCCCCGAGCACGTAGCTCCATTCTGCACGGTACAAAATGCATATGAATTGCTGGCTGAAAACTCACTCCAGAAGGAGGAAATGCATGTGTTTCTCTCTGAAAGAACACTCAGCCACTACATTGGTACTTGCTCCTTCAAAGTTTTTTGAGGAAAGTGGATTTTCACTGGTGGAATAAGTTTTGTGTTGCATTGTTTAACCTCTCGCAAGTTTAAAGTGCAGCAAAAAAGCCCCAAAGACGCAGGAACTCTTTTTCCTAATTCATTTTACAAGTCCAGATAAGGAAAACAGGAAAAATAATTACAGGCCAATATGTCTGATAAACGTAGCTTCAAAAATTCTCAACAAAATATTAGTAAACTGAATACAGTACATTAGAAGGATCATGCTGCATGATCAAGTGGGCGTGATGGGACAGCAACGCAAAGATCGTGCAATACCTGCAACTGAAGCAAGGTGATACACCACGTCAACAAAAGGAACAAGAAAAATCATATGATCATCTTCATATATACAGAAAAAGCATTTTATAAGATTGAGCATACATTTATGATTTTTAAAAAACTCAACACAATAGGTATAGAAGGAATGTACAAGGTAATAAAGGCCACAGGTGACAGACCCACAGTGAGTACCATGCTCAGTGGTAGAAAACTGAAAAGCTGTCCCTCTGAAATCAGGAGCAAGGAAGAAATGCCCCCCTCACCACTACTATTTAACATGCTATTGGAAGTCCAAGCTAGAGCAATCAGGCAAGAAAAAAAAACAAAACAAAAGTTATCCAATTGGAAAAAAAACATGAAATTTATCTGTGGATGACTATTTGCAGGCAACATAAATTTATATGAGAAAACCCTAAAGACTCCGCACAAAAATACTCTTAGAACTAATGAACACATACAATAAACTTGCAGGCTATGAAATCAATACAAAAAAATCTGCTGTGTTTTTATACACCAACAATAGAAAATTAGATAGAGAATTTTTTTAAATCCCATTTAAAATTGCAACAAAAAGAATAAAATACTTAGGAATAAATTTAACCAAGGAGGTAAAAGATCTGAACACCGAAAACTATAAGACATTGTTGAAAGAACTGAAGAAGACACAAAAGAATGGGCAGTTATTGCTTGCTCATGGATTGGATCAATGCAGTCCCTATCAAAATCCCAACAGCATATTTTACAGAAATAGAACAAAAATATCCTAAAGTTTGTATGGAACTACAGAAGAGCCCAAGTAGCCATGCAATCCTGAGAAAAAAATAACAAAGCCAGAGATATCACACGTTCTAATTTCAAACTATACTACAAAGCTGTAGTAACCAAAACAGTATGGTATTGGTAGAAAACAGACACATGGATTAATGGAACAAAATCAAGAGCCCAGAAATAAATGCACATATATATGGACAACTAATTTATGACAAAGGAGCCAAGAATATACAATGGATATTCAATAAATGGCTTTAGGAAGACTGGACAGCCACAATCAAAAGGATAAGACTAGATCGCTATCTTACACCATACACAAAAATTAACTCAAAATGAATTAAAGACTTGAAAACCTGGAACAATAAAAAAATAAAAGAAAACATAAGCAGTAACTCCTTAAATCTGTTTTAGCAATGTTTTTGTGGCTTTGACTCCAACAGCAAGTAAAACAAAAGCAAAAAAAATTTAAACATGAGACTGCATCAAACTAAAAAGCTTCTGCGTGGCAAAGGAAACCAACCACAAAATGCAGAGGCAACCTACTGAGCTGGAGACGAGGTTTGCAAATCATGCATCTGATAAGAGATTAATATCCAAAATATATAAAGAATGCATACATCTGCACAACAAAACACACAGCCTGGCTACAAACTGGGCAGAGGATCTGAGTAGGCATTTTTCACAGAGGACACACTGATGGTCAGCACGCACAGGAAAAGGTGTTCGCCATCACTAGTTGGGGAAACGCAAATCAAAACCGCAACGAGGGGCACCTCACACATGTTAGAACGGCCACCATCAAACAGACAAGAAACAAGCAGAACTGGAGAGGGTGTGGAGAAGAGGAACTCTTACACTGTTGTAAGGAGTACCGTAAGTACACTGCTGTAAATTAGTACGGTGAGTCCCCATGCAACATCGTTGATAGGTTATTTGACTTTAAGGGAAACAACATATAATGAAACCAGTGTTACCATAGGCCAATTGACATAAACAAGAGTTAAGTTCCTACGGCATCTCATCACCATCATAACAAAACGATGTCATTCAAGGACCTGCTGTATAGCCACTATGGAAAACAGTATGAAGACTCCTCAAAAAATTAAGACTAAAACTACCATATGGGCCAGCTATTGCTTTTCTGAATGTTTATCCAAATAATACAGAAACACTCATTTGAAAAGATACATTCACACCTATGTTCATTGCAGGATTGTTTACACTAGCTAAGATACGGAAACAACCTACGTGTCCATAGGCAGATAAATGGGTAAGAAAATGTGGATATGCACATACGTGTGTGTGCACACACGCACACACACAGTGGAATACTACTTAGCCATAAAAAGGCAAATTCGCAACAACATGGGTGGACTCTGCAGATATTATGCTAGGTGAAACAAGTCAGATGGAAAAAGACAAGGGCCATATGATTTCACTCCTATGCAGGGCATTTAAAAAATAAAACAAGCAAACAAACAAACTCATAGAGGCAGACAACAGACCCGTGGCTCGAAGAAGGGGTGGGGGTGGAAGGAGGGTGAACCTGGCGAAGGGTAAACTGTATGGGGACAAGTGGAAAGTAGACTTTTGGTGGTGAGCACATGTAGTATAAACAGATACCGAATTATATAATGTTGCACACCCGAAGCATATCTGTATGATAAACCAATGCTACCTCAATTTTAAAAAACAAAACTAAATTTTGATAGCTACTCTAAAGGAACAGGAAGTGCCACAGGCAGGGAAAGTGAACTGCTCCGGGTGACAGTGAAGTTTGGGGAGCCCTCTTCAGAAAGGGGACATTTAAGGGAGACAGTAAAGAGGATTTGAAGGAAGCCAGAGAACTGAATGAAGACCACAGATGCAAGAGCCAGAGAGAATATCAGGAAAGGAAAGGCCGTGTCAGCAACACCAGAGGGAGCCTGGTCCTTGCCAGGACAGACAAGGCCTCCGGGGCTGCAGCCCTGTGAGAGCGAACAAGTGTGGCTTAACTTGGGGTCCAGGCAGGGGCCTCTGCAGGAAGGCCCTCGAGAGATCTTGTGAAGGTTTTGGGTGGCAAGGGATTAAGCAAGAACTGAAATGCCTTCCTTCTGGGAACAGAATGGATTCTGCTAAAGCCATTGTGGGTTGCTGTGGGCAAGAGAGTGTTCAAACAGCGATCTCTGACACCACCGGGTGCCCTGTAATTCAATTCAGGTCTGACACTAACTACCTGAAGTCAGTGCAGACCCACAGTTAAGGACAAAGTCTTTCACACTGACCCACTTCAGATGCCAGCCACGAGTCTCAGGATGGTCTGCAATTCTGACCAACCAGCTATAAATCTGGGGGTTCCCATGAAGCCCTGAGGTGGAAGAACTCCCTAGAATGGCTCCCGGGACTCACTGAAAGCACTGTACTTACCCCCAGCTTTATCATAGAGAAGAAGGGTCAGGGACTGTCAGATGGAAGAGGTGCACACTTCAGGGTCGGGGGAGAGGACAGACAGCTTCCGTGCCCTCCCCTTGTGGAATCCGGCCATGTCACCCTCCGAGAGCATCACCGTGCTCACCAACCACTGATGCTTTAGTGTCCAGAGTTTCCTTGGGGTCTTATCACATCGTCGGCCACAGGACTGAAGTCAGTCTCTAGCCCCTCTCCCCTCCCTGGTGGTGGGGATGGGCCTGAAAGGTCAGCCCCCCCATCACGCTGAGGCTCGGTCTTTCAGCCCCTGCTCTGGAACGACGGAAGGGCCCTCCAGGAGTCGCCTCATCAGCATATACCTGGGTGCAGGTGACGGCTCATTACAGTGACCTCCTAAAGGTCTGCAGGCCTGTGCCAGGAGCAAGAGAGGACCAGAGAGATTCTTTGTTATATCACAAGGAAAGACAGAAGCATGGGGCGGGCGGCCTTATCATACTTAGCAGTTAAACACGAAAACGAATTTGGCCTACTTATAGGTGGTCAGCAAAGAAGAAGTCGAGGTTGAACCAGGAGGGGGGAGGGAAATTCAGACGGGAGCCAGGAATGTTCCCAGGAAAGGATCGAGCGGGATAAACAAACCCGAAGGCATTTAATGAAACACGCCCTGGGAGGACTCTGGCACCAGCCTGGGAAGTGAGCTCCAAGGAGCAAGTGAGTTGTTCTGACACAGGCACCGTCTTTCGTAATCCTGGCGTTTTTTGCAAACATTTTGCTTTTGAGACATACATGTTTTAATGGCTGTGAAGAGGCTCCTGTTGATAGAAATATTAAGTGGCCTACAAAAGGAAGGAAGCCTTTTGTTTGTTTGCATTGTTTGTTTTACTCTTTAAAAATAATAAGGCTGAGCCTTTTAGATATTCCTGCTGGGAGATTCCAGCCCAGGGCCTCACTGTTAACAAGCCACAGAAATTTCCCTTCAGCCTTTCAGGGAAGTTACTCTGTGTTGCAATCTGCGATTCCAAGGGCAAATTCTCTCCAACTTTTCATTTAGCTTAAAATTCCCAGAAGAAACAGTTGAGGAAAGGAGCAGAGCTGCGTGCCCGTGGCACAGCTCCAGGACATGTGAGTGCCCTGGGAGGGGGCAGCCCGGCTGGGAGGAGGCTGGAGCCCGGACCGCCCCCGTCCAAAGTCCTAAACATTTCCAGCTCTGCCTGCAGCAGGCCCACTGCCACTTTCCCTTCATCAGGCCGCTGCCAGGCACCCTCGGCAGGGCTTGCGGTCAGAGTTTTGCATTGTCTGTACTGTATCAAAAACACAGCTTTGTGCTGACTAAAAGCTCACGTTTTAGCTGGACTAGTGCTCTGATTTCTGACACTAATGGCCTTAAAGAAAATGGGGGATTTGAAATTTGATGGAACAGAGCGCCTGACTTTCGACTATGTGAAGGGAATTCTTCAGACCACGCACACCTGTGACATCTGGGATCATATCTGGAACTTCCAAGCCAAGCCCGACGATATACTGATCTGTACCTATCCTAAAGCAGGTAAGTGGAAGGGGGCAGGGGAGGTGGAGAGGGGCGTTAGGAAGGTAAGTGGGGAAAACAACCGCATTAATAATGAAATAAAGAACTTGATTTGGGTTTGAGTGGAAAACTGCTTGCTGGGCAGAGTGACAGGGCTAAGACAAGTCACCATGGAAACTGAAACTACACAAAAAAATATTAAAATGAACTACAATTTTTAAGCATTTAATTCTTCCTATGATGTAAATTGTTTTTGCTTGCCCAGCAGGGAGTGAGTAAAGCAGCGAAGAGCAAAGGGCCACCGGCTTGCTGGTTTATTTACGCCCAGTGCAGGCCTTCCTCGTGGGTCTTGTAAAAAGCCCCGTTGTGTGAATGAGCTAGGAAATGGGCCCGGGGCTGGTTGGGGAAGAACTGGGGGAGCTGCGGCTCTGCAATGATGATTTCACCTCAGCAGCCCTCAGAAGCCTCAAAGGTCTCCAGTTCCAGGTCTGAGAATTACTTGTTCTTAAGAACAATGCAGCTAGACCAACAGCGTAACAGCCCAAATTAATGGTTGTGGCAGAAAACAGTGAACTGTGTATTCATCAGTATAAAGTCTACTTCAAATTGTGGTCTTTTCATAAAAAATCATGTTATGATAAAACCAGATATAAAGAATGATGTTTTCTTTTTTTTATGCTTTTATTGATCTTCAGAGAGAGAGGAAGGGAGGGGAGGGGGGAGGGGAGGGGAGAGGGGAGGGGAGGGAAAGGGGAGGGGGAGGGGGAGGGGAAGGGGAGGGGGAGGGAGAGGGAAACATCCACGAGAGAAGCACCCATGGGCTGCCCCCTGCACGCCCACTCCTGGGGATTGAGCCAGCAGCCCGAGCATGTGCCCTGACCCTGAGTTGAGAACTGAAGCAGTGACCTCTCCTGGTGCACACCGGCTGGGCAAGAATGATGTTTTCTTTATTCCATTATAAAACTAGCTTCAGAATTCACATGGATGTCCTAACAGGTGTTTGACCATCTCTTAAGGAATGTAGGATAGTAAATGTCTATGCATCTTCATCTTCCATGTGGAACAGGAACAACATGGACGCAGGAGATAGTGGACTTAATACAAAATGAAGGTGATGTTGAAAAAACTCAGCGAGCACCAACTCATGTGCGATTTCCTTTCATCGAATGGGTAATCCCATCCATAGGATGCGGTGAGTATGGATTGTGCTTAGGATGTTTGCTATCAAATAGCCTTCTCAAAATCTAGGCAATCAAACAATTTTTGATGGATTTTGTGATTTTTAAAAAAAAAAAAAACTGTACCTGCCCAATGCTGTACGGACCTACTGTTTAATATACAAAAGTAAGTTAAATTCTGACTCTCCAATTAGAAATTAATTTTACCTAGGATGAGCCTAGGTAACTTCATGGACAAAATGTTTGAATTTTTTAGGTTCTTATTTATTTGATTTGTTGCTTGTTATGGTTAGAAATGGTTCAGGCCAAAAAATTAATTCATAGGTTAGACATATTCTCTCAGATCAGATCTACAGATAGTTACAGTGCTCTTACAGCTGCCTTAAATAGTTCAATTGTATCTAAGGTAGTAATAATGAAAGCAGCAATATTTTGAAGCAAATAGAGAAAAATAGTGGGAAATCATCAAAATTCAATTTTACAGGTTTGGAACAAGCTAATGCAATGCCTTCACCACGGACCCTGAAAACACATCTTCCCATCCACTTGCTGCCTCCATCTTTCATAGAGAAAAACTGTAAGGTAAAGAGCAAAAGGAATTCTGAGTTATACTCTGGTCTTCAATCTATTTCCTCTTAAGGTCCTTCACTTAGGATTAAAGAAAAGTAGCTCAGCCTTCACAGCGACGACCGTGCAGACTGATATGAACCTTTCGTCTGCCACAAACACAAAGCTCACAGGACCGCAACGTCAAAAGATATTCCCCCGCAGAAATCAATGTGATCGCCCTAACATAATTTGTCTGGGCGTTCTGCAAAGGTCTAACCTGTTGCACTTCCCCTCTCCACTCCCAGATCATCTATGTAGCAAGAAACCCCAAGGACAACATGGTTTCTTATTACCATTTCCAAAGGATGAACAAGGCGCTTCCGGCCCCAGGGACCTGGGAGGAGTATTTTGAGAATTTTCTGACTGGGAAAGGTATGAAAATGCAGCTGTTAATCCTTCCTTTCTCACCACCCTCAAAAGCTGTGAAAAGAAAGAATCCTTTCCTTAGTACAGCAGGGATCTGCCGCACTTAATGTGAAGGATTCGTCACTGTGACGTTGGGGGGGTGTCGGCTGAGGTGCTGTGATTCGCGACCTGCCTTGCACCCTGTTTTGCAGTGTGCTGGGGCTCTTGGTATGACCACGTGAGAGGATGGTGGGAAGCCAAAGACCAACACCGCATTCTCTACCTCTTCTATGAGGACCTGAAGACGGTGAGGGGCAGTAATGTTTACTGTGTTCCTATTTGGCCGTAACATATTTAAGTCATAGTGTATGGGCACCATCGGACTCACAGATTGGAACAGGGAACAGGAAATTACCGCATTTCATCGGCTCTAGCTGTCCATGTATCGAATACACACGGGATATCATGAGTTCATGTATCGCATAGTCTCACCTGCAACTTCCTGGTGCTATGGGGTACGGGTCACCCTTTCCTTACAGACATATTTATTTTAAAATTCTGTTTAGGAGGGAAACTTTTTTCTAACACTTTTTTTTTTTTTCCCATTAGTACTTGAGGAACATCAGTTTCAGGACACCGTTTAAGAAATTATGGTGTAATGGGAAAATACGAATGATTTAGAGTCAGAATTATTGAACTCAAATTCTGGCTTTATTGCCAGACATGAAATGTCAAGAGTGAAAAGCACAGAATTGTTTTCCTATGCTTTTTAATTGAGATATAATTGATGTATAACATTGTATTAGTTTCAGGTAAGCAACATGATGATTTGATATTTGTATACATTGCAAAATGATCACCACAATTAGTCTACTTAACATCTTTCACCACATCTAGTTATAATTAATTCCTGTAATTAAAACTTTTAAGATCTGCTCTCTTAGCAACTTTCAAATATGCAATACAGTGTCATTAACTATGGTCATCACGCCGCACACCCATCCCCAGGACTTAATGATTTTATAGCTGGGAGTTTGTGCCCTTTGACCCCCCTTCACCTACCTCATATCCCCCACCCCTGCCTCTTTCAACCACCAACCTGTTCCCTGTATCTATGAATTTTTCTTTTGTTTTGTTTTAAATTATACTCTATGGTTTTTAAAAACAGATAAGTTACTACATTTCTAGTATTCTCACAACCATAGTTAAAGAGCTTTCAGGACATGGTACACAGTTATCAGTATACAATTCCCTCCTTCTTTGTGTGACACAGAAGTGTTGAGACGCCACAGAGGACACTGAAAAACAGGAAAGTGTACAATAGGAGACTACCATTGTCCATGTCCTGAGGAAATACCTTTCAGATATATGCACTATTTAAGTTCAGAGAGTTAATCACGGATTTCTAGATATAGTCAATTAAGCAACGTTATGGCAGGGAGCTCCACAAGGGAAGAGTCCACTCCTTTATGAGGGGATGTGACAGACTAGGGGTGCACTCAGAACAGAAAAATTCCAAGTGGGTGATGCTTGCCCACCATATGCATCAAACAGTGTCAAGGAGATATGTCCCTGGGAATGGCACCTTTTTGTTGAGGTAGACCCTAAAGTATTACGATGCCAGGAAGAAACTTTATTGAAACATGTAGTCTAACCTCAGAGTCCCTAAACCCTTTTACATATTTCTGTGGTCATATTCTGGACTATTCCCTGAATGTAGTCACACAAAGCCCACAGTTTTCAGCACTCTTGCTGATTCTTAATCTGTATGAGGCCAATTAAATTAAGCACTTTTGATATCCAACCTTTTAAAGCAGAAGGCCATTTTAAAGCCGAAGATACAGTTGTCCTGGTAACTTTTCCACTTTCCCTCCCCCACCACTCTTCCTAGAAATAGGGGATTCCCCACGGCCACATCTTCCCAGGGTTTTGTGTCCCTCTGATGAGAAAACAGTGGCTACCTTGGAACTGAGTTCCTCTCAGAGACACCTAACGCCTGGACATACTGGGAACCAGAGACATTAGCCTTGGGCACCTCTTGGTTGCCTCATGAGCACAAAAAAGTCCTCTCCCATGCTTCTGCCACCACAGCAATGTCTGGGAACATTCCTATCAATGTTAAAAACGAGAGACAGCCTTCTTTTGACCAGGTTTTAAATTGTCTGCCTCTGTGCTCCTGCAATATCTTTGTTCTCGTCAGTCCGTGGACGCTCCCTCTTAGACATTTGCAGACCAGGACTCTTCCAGAACTGATTTCAGCAGGACATTTGGTCATAGGTGTTGACACAATCCTTTAGTAAGACATTCTCCACACTCCACATAGCATCCTACTGAATGGACGCTTCCATCTTAAGGCCAGAAAAGCTTAATATTCTAATTAATAAAAAGAAAAACATGTGTCACCATATTAAAATGAGTCATTTCTGGAAAGGAGCATTTGTGAGGTAGGATTATTTTTCATTTTAACTCATCGTATGTTACTTATCACTGTTATTAAGTCAATTCAATATTCTTTTTAAACTATTTTATATCAAATCTTCACTTTTCTTTTCATTCTGATCATAGAACCCAAAGCATGAAATTCAGAAGCTGGGAGAATTTATTGGAAAAAGGCTGGATGACAAGGTTCTAGATACAATTGTCCATCATTCTTCATTTGATGTTATGAAACAAAATCCAATGGCAAACTATTCATCGGTTCCTACTGAATTAATGAACCACTCTGTTTCTCCATTCATGAGAAAAGGTGTTTATGTTTCCTTTTAGTCATAATCTTAAAAGAACTGTCCAGTATTTCAGCACCTTTGGGAGATTTCTATGGATAAGAAAATTAAGATCAATAATAAATGATACTGGGAAAATAAGTATTTAAGAGACCATGGATGAAATGAAAGAGTGAGGTTTAGTGTCTAAATCCAACCCCTCATCTCACTTTCCCTCCAGAGTTCTGGATGGTAAGGAGAAAATGCTGGGAATTAAGTCAGATGGAGCAAAGAATCCATTTTATAGATGGCTCTATGGTATCAGTTGGACTCATTCATTCTTCAAAAATATTTATTCAGTGGCCATTCTGTGCCACACACAATTCTGGGTAATGTTCAGAGCAGTGAACAAAACACACAAAAATCCCTTCCATCATAGAAACTATATCCAGCCATAAACAAAATAAACAAGAAGAATACACAGTATAGTAGATGATGGTAAACACCATGGAGGGAAAGGTGACAGGGATGGAAATGGGACAGCTTGGGGGATCTTCTTTTTTGTTTTCTTCCTTGAGACTGTACCTTTAGTTCTCTAGAAACAGGCCCTTCTTGGTCTGTTTACTGCATGGAAGCTACTAGCTTTGATAGGCAAGAGGACAGGAGGAAAAGACAAGGGGGCCCCTCAGGCCTGCTGTTTTGACGTGGTGATGATTCAGCCCCCACCCCCCAATAGCGTGGCTCAGTGGGCAATAGGCTCTCCACCCTCACAATCAGACAAGACTTCTTCCCCCCTTCAGGATGAAAACTTGGAGGGTTAGCAGGAGAGATGCTTTGTGCAGTACTGTCCCTCTGGAGGGCAGAATGGGAATCACACAAAACAGGGGAACAGAGAAACAAATTCCTCCAACAGCCACTGACTCTTCCACCGACTATTTCAGGGGCAGTTGGAGACTGGAAGAATCACTTTACTGTGGCTCAGAATGAGAGATTTGATGAAGACTATAAGGAGAAAATGGCTAATACAAGTCTGTCTTTCCACTTCCGATTTGAGTAAGAGAGAAAAAAAATTTGTTGGGTAACCATCAATAAAAGTTTTATTACTCAGACCACACAAGGTTGGATTCAAGCTCCCAGGCAGAGTGTTTATTATGTTTTCTTTTGTTCTCTCTAAAAAGAATATGACAGTGTGCAGAGGTTGAGGTCAAGGTGGGAAGTGGAGCAGAACGGCAATGTAGAGGGACGGGCTTCAATAGATTACTAGTTACAAACATGACATTGTTGTTAATTGTCATTATACTTAAGTTGACAGGTCATGTGGTTGTTAACATATTAAAAATGCTTCGGTCCTCACATAAAAATACACTACAGTTTTCAGATTAAGTGTTGGTTCAAGTGAAGTTTTATTTGTTTGTTTGTTTGATTGGTTGATTTTAGAGAGACAGACAAAAGAGGGGAGAGAGAGAGATTGAGATCAATTTGTTGTTCCACTTATTTATGAATTCATTGGTTGCTTCTTGTACGTGCCCTGACTGGGGATTGAATCTGCTACTTTGGTGTATGGAGACAACACTCTAAAGAACCAAGCTACCTGGCCAGGTTCAAGCTAAGTTTTAATGAAGCACTAAAATGTATAAACAGTGACTATTTCCAGCAATTGCTTGATAGCCATGTAACCATAAAATGACTCTGTTTCCCCATTAAAATCTCCCAGTCCGCTTCAGGGTTCACACTGTAATGCATCCATCCCCATCTCTAGAGACAACCTGTAGACTTATCTGGACTCTCTTCTGCCCCAGCCAGTGTTACAATTCAGTCAGTCACATTTTGACTCCTTTCAGTGCCTCCACAATCGTATTCTAATATTTTAGCAATATATGTCAGTCTTACCTCTATGAATTCTCATTTCTAGAGTCACTCTCTGGTTCAGGAGCCTTGTCTAGACTAGTGTGAGCTTCCTAATTCATTTCTCTGCTCATCACATCTGCCAAGGTTATTTTCCTGCAACAAAACTCTATTTTTCCTTAGCACTAAATTTTTCAATGATTCTGAATTTTCCCTACCTGAAAGATATATCCTAAGCTTTTTAGCCATGAATTAAGAGGCAGCTATAACTTATATGATATAGGTGATTGCATCTTCCAAATCACTTTTTCAGCTTGATTTTATCTCCCAAACTACCTCCACACTTCAGCAAATTAGCCTACTCATTGAGCACTGATCACATCTTCCAAGTTCCTACGCTACTAGTTTATTTTCAAAGTGATTCCTCCTGAAATTTCTTTTCTTTCTACCTATCCAAAATGTATAACATGCCTCAATAAGCCGTACAAGCTCTCCCATCCTTCTTATTCCTGAAGACATCATTTGCTGTTCTGAATCCTCTACATTTCATATAATTCTTTTTAAAATTTATATTATATTGTGATACCACTTGTATGTCTATGTTGTCTTTCTTGTGCTTATTTAAATTTCTTGTTTATGTTTCTCCAAGATAGAGACACTGCTATATGCTTCATTGCACAAGAAACAGCATATAACATGCTCAAAAATAAGGAACTGACATTCTAAGAAGTTCCGATAACAGCTATCAGCTATAGCTATGTTGTGCAATACAGTAGTTACTAGCCAGGTATAGCTATTTAAGATAATTAAAATCAAATAAAATTAAGATTTAGTTCCTCATTTGCACCAGCCAAATTTCAAGTGCTCAGTAGCCATATATGACTGGGGACTATCATTTGTACAGTGCATATTATAAAACATTTCTATCACCAGAGAACAATCTATCAGACAATAACTTTTATTTTTACAAGAATCCGTTGAGTGTGGCATTATTATCCCAATGGGAAAACTAAACCTAAAGTTAAGAGGTATTAGATAAGTTACTCAAATGGGAAGTACTGGAATCTAGTTTGAAACATAATTCCAATGGTTTCTAAGCATGGATTTTTAACTCTCAAAATAGAGCCTCTTCCTTCTGTTCTTGCTACAGTCTCACCACAGGTTTCCATCATGATCACATTGACTAAAGGCTTCTTCACCCAGTCCCTGACCCCAAATGAGCCAAGACTGGTAAAATGTTGGCCATTTTCAACCCATGATCAAGTGAAATTTAACAATAGTGTACTAGGGATCTAGTTTACAGGTAGCACATAACTGAGGGTCATTGCTGAGAGCTCGCATGTGTGGAAAAGACACATTGATTTAAGGCCTCATTCTCCATCCACTTCCCTTGGGAATGGCAAAACAGGCCTAACTGCAGGATATTATTAAACTTAATGGTGCCATTAACTGACCAAACCTCTCCATTGCCCACTTTATAGTAGGGTCAGACTATGTTGCAAAAGAAGCTTGAGAGACTTAGGTCAAATTTCACCCAAAAGGGGTATCTCAAGGCACTGTGGACTGGTTCTCCATCTATGGAGAGACAGATAAATTCCCAGCCAAGAGTTAGAGGTGTTCCTGCTAGTCCCGGCTATTTTGGGAAGCCCTGCAGTCACCCCATCCTGTAGGCAGACACCCCAGCTGTGTCTCCAACCTGTAGGTATCCAGCAGTGCCCCCAACATGCCTGCACCCACAGTCCCAACAAATATGATCCATTCAAGTGAGGTGTCCCTCTTTCAATGTCCCTCCGCCTTAGTAAGCTATAGGGACAGTGAAAACATTTAGGTTTTCTCAACACCTTCTCACAGCAGAAGGCCACAGTTATGTAAACATAATATAACATTGTTATAACAGATGCCTTGTTAGCTGACTAAAATATGATCCATTGTTGGCTGAGAGCCACTACTGTCCTAGCTCCTGTAAGACTGGCCCAGGACTTTCAAAGGTTTGGGGTTTGGGGTTTTGTTTCCCCTGGGGTGTGGTTTATTCTCTCTGGGTGGGTTTGTCCCCTGGGGTGAAGTGTGCCAACCCCCCCCCCATATATGCCCAGCTTGCTGCCACCGGGAGAGTGTGTGGGTTTGTCTGTCTTGTACATTTTGTCTGCCCTAGCCAAATAAAGAAAATGTCTCATCCTCCTTCAGCTCAAATAATAATAATAATAATAATAATAATAATAATAAAATAATAGTGTACTAGGACACCAAAGATGGTGGCAGAATGAGTGGAAACTACACTGACACTTTCCCCCAAACCAAACTGGAATTACAACTAAAATATAGAAAAACCATCCTGAATAATCAACTGAAGATGAGCTGGAGAGCATCCTTATAACCAAGGATCTAACTTGAAGACCACGTAGAGAGTGGTAGTAAGTGTGGAGGTGCTAGAGGGCAGGCTGGGCTCCCACAGGCAGCAGCTCAAGGTCCAGAGGGATATCTCAGGTGTGGGGAAAGAGTTCACACTGAGGACTCTGGGGTCTAAACCCCAAGCTGGGCTCCCCAGCCCAGAGCACCAGACCTGAGAAAGGGGCCCACATAACATCTGGCTGTGAAAAGCAGGAGGTTTCTGTCTGCCAGGGAGAGACAGCTGGAAATGCAGGCACACTCTTAAAGGGCCAACACACAAAGTTTTGTGTGCAGCCACTCAACTCTGGCAGAGGAAGGGCAGAGTGGACTAGAGCTGTGTGAGGAGAATCGAAGGGGCAGGCTTGGGGGATAGAGCTCAGAGGGCACCCCTCTGGATTCTTGTGCTGAGTCATTCCCCCATACTGCTGAGAACATATTTCTCAGGTAGACATTTACCTTCTAAGCAGCTTTTGCCTGGAAGGGAAGCAATTGCCCCACCCTGCTAGAAAACCTCTGGCCCCACCCCATCGAGTTTCTATAGCCTGAGGCTCCTTAAGAGACTGATAACAATCAGCCACCTCACCTTGTGGAATTTCTACAGCCTGAAGCTCATTAAGAAACTGAATAAAAATCACCCTTTGGGTGCTTTAAATCTCTGCCTGATTTGCTTCTGGACTCAGGGCTTGGAAAAACAGGCCTTGGTGCGCATATTGGTCCTGTCCAAACACACCCAGCTGTAGTAGAGGGAACCAGAAGCTGTGGAGTGCAGAAAACTTTAAACAGGTACTAAAGGCAGTCACAGATAGCATCTGACATGGGTCTGCACCAGAGACCCTCCAAAAAGCCTGGGAGTCCTAGCAGATCTACCTAACGCATAGAAACAAATCCAAACAGGCAACTAAAAAGGAGAGACAAAAAAATAAGCCCCAAATGAAAGAACAAAATAATTCTCCAGAAGAAGAGCTAAATGAAATGGAGATAAGCAATCTCTCAGATATAGAGTTCAGAATACTGATCATAAGGATGCTCAACAGCATGAGAAAAGAAATGGACACAGAAGGAAATTAAGAATGACATAGTGGAAATTAAAAAAAAAAAAAAAAGAAGGAATAAAGAGCAGATTAGCAGAAGCTGATGATTGGATCAGTGAATTAGAAGACAAAGTAGAAAACAAATCACTCAATCAGAGAACTAAAAAGAAAAAAAAACAATTAAAAAACAGGAGGACAGTTTAAGGGAACTGTGGGACAACATGAAACATAACAATATTTGCATCAGTGGAATGCCAGAAGAGGTCGAAAGTAAGCAAGGGTTAGAAAATCTTTTTAAAGAAATTATGGCAGAAAACTTCCCTAACCTGATCAAGGAAAAAGTCACACAAGTTCAGGAGGCACAGAGAGTCCCAAGAAAGAGACCCCAAAGAAGCCCACACCCAGACACATCATAATTAAAATACCAAAAATTCAGGGCAGAGAACCTTAAAGGCAGCAAGAGAAAAGCAATCTGTTACCAGCAAAGGGGATCCCATAAGGCTGTCAGATGACTTCTCATCAGAAACTCTATAGGCCAGGAGGGAATGGCATGAAGTATTCAAAGTAATGAAAAGCAAGGATCTAAAACCAAGACTAATCTATCCAGCAAGGCTGTCATTCAAAAAATAGGTGGTGAAATAAAGAGCTTCCCAGACAGAAAAAGGCTAAAGGAGTTTATCACGACCAAACCAGCATTGCAATAAATGTTAAAGGAACTGCTGTAATAAGAAGTTGAGATGGAGAGAGAGAAACATAGGCATAAAGAATTAAAGTGGCAATAGATAAATACCTATCAATAATAACCTTAAATGTAAATGGATTAAATGCTCCAATCAAAAGATATAGGGTAGCTGAATTGATTAAAAAAAACACACCCATGACCTAAAGATATGCTGTCTACAAGAGACCCACCTCAGAAAAAAAGACTCACACAGGATGAGAGTGAAGGGATGGAAAAAATTTTTCCATGAAAATGGAAATGAATAAAAAGCTGGGGTAGCAATACTCATATCTGACAAAAATAGAATTCAAAATGAAGGCCATAACAAGAGACAATGTAGGCCACTACATAATACTAAAGGAGTCAATCCAACAAGAGGATATTACCCTGGTAAACACATATACACCCAAAATGGGAACACCTAATTGTATAAAAAAAAACTTCTGGAGGACTTAAGGGAGAGCTTGACAGAAATACAGTCATAATAGGGGACTTTAACACTCCACTGACTTCACTGGATAGATCTTCCAGACAAAAAACAACAACAAGGAAACAGTGACCCTAAATAACACACTTGATCAGATGGATTTAATTGACATTTACAGAACACTTCACCCAAAGCTGCAGAATATACATCCTGTGCACATGGGACAGTCTCTAAGACAGATCACATGTTAGGACACAAAATAGTCTCTACAAGTTCAGGAAGACTGAAATAATATCAAGCAACTTCTTGGATCACAATGACATGAAATTGGGAGGATGTAGAGAAAGGGGAGCCCTGGTACACTGCTGGTGGGAATGCAGACTGGTGCAGCCAGGAATGTGCCCTTGACAGGAATAAAAGCTGAGACCCTGCAATCCAAGGGTCGAGGCCACTGAGACAAACCGGCTAGGGCCAGAATGAGGATTTTAAATGTCTGCTTATTCTAGGCAAGAGTCTACTATATTTAAATATCTTAATAATTCAATTGCTTAAAAAATAGCATTGTTTTGTTTAACTCGGTGCAGTTTCACAGGGGCAAGGACAAGGACCCATTGCTGAAAGACTGATCAAAGATGCTATGAAATCAGGAAACTGGGTATTTCTGCAAAACTGCCATCTTGCTGTTTCTTGGATGTCAATGGGAGAGCTAATTAAAGCCTTCACAGGTCCAAGTATGTTGAACACATATCATTTGCATAATATGTACCTTTCTTATTGAATCCATTCCTTATAGTAACTATTTATTCTTTCCCCTTATTAAAGAGGAGAAATTTGAGAGTCACAGAGCATTAGTTAAGTTATACAACCCAGATGCAAAAAAAGGCCTTCAGACTCCAAGTTGAGGGTATCACCCACTGGACCATTTCTGTTTCACATTGCCCTCTGTGGAAAGCCATTCAAATTCAAAATAGATGACACATAGACATGATAAAAAGGAATAGAAAAATGAATTTAGGACAAAGCAGGAAATTAAATCTTTCACTATAGAAGAAGAGAAGTTAGGGAACAGAGTTGAGATTCCCATCAGTTCCCTTAGAGTAGCATTTACCACTTTGTATCCTCACTACAGTATCACCACCTTCTTTCCCACTCAAGAATGTACAATGGGCTGCAAAGAGATAAGAAGTGGAGTTAGAATCGACTCATTTGAAAACGTTGGTATAAAAATAATTGAAACCTTAGGAATATATTGTTAGTAATAAACAGGGTGCTCCCTGCTTCTCCACTCTGCCAGGAGGCCATGGGAGAGAACCAACAACCTAGAGTATGCAGAGCCCTCCTCTGGGGTCTTCCTTTGTGTCTCAACCACAGAAAGCTTTCTGGAAAGGTGAGAGCATGCAGCTGGTCTTACAAGTACTTGACTTCATGCTGCACATTAAGGTGAAGACCTTCTCCCTCAGAGCGGCCAGCTGCAGTGGTTACCAGGCTATAGCCAGGGCTTTGCAGCCTTCCCCTAAAGGCCCCTGGCTTCCTGGTTCCCCTTCCCTGTCTCCTGCAGGCTGCTTCTAACAAGGCTGAAGAGCCATTCGCATCTACCATCCAGAATCTCCACTCTCTTTTACGGTGCAAATAAGAGGTGGCCTAATTCCAGATAGCCCTGTGGCTTATTTCCAATTAAACAGTTAAAGAAAAATGAGAAGAATGTTTCCTCTATGGTTTTGGGATCCCAATGATTAGGGTTATCATTAAGAAAAAATGCTGGGGAAGGCATCCAATAGGCAGTTTGCTGCAGGGGTCCTACATGAGCCTCAGAATAGAGACTGTTCAGCTTGCCTCTGACCCGCACCAGAGCATGTGCCAGTTCGTCAAGGAAGCCGGGGGGCTGTGGAAGCCAGAAGTCCTTAGAGGGTTTTAAATGATTGCATCTCACTAACGCTTAAGTGAATAGGAAAATCCTCCCCTGGCTCTTGTTACAGTCATTTATTAACTTAACCATTTGAGTTCCAATGTTTAACTTGAGCCAGTATAAAGTAAAATACATTCAGGTAATAAGCTGCAAAGAAAAAGTGAACAAAAAGAGAAAGAAAAACTCTGGACTTGAAATTTTACAACCAAAGTAGAGTTCTACCCCCACCACTTCCTGATGGTGCATATTACATTCCCACGCTGGGCCTCAGTCTCCCCAGCTATAAAATGATTGCATCATATCATTGCTAGAAGTCCCATGCTAAGATGATTTCTACGGTTCCAGTCCAGCTCTAAACTTCTATGATTTCTGTGAAAATTAAGATTCTTGATGCTTTAGCAATTATAAGAGAAAAAATGTGGGGGAAAAATGTAAAACACTTCTCTAAACCTGGCCTTTTTTATTTTTTGAGCTTTTTGGTTAGTGAAATCTTTAGCCCTAACACTTCGGTTGATGTTTGACTTCTATGCCTAATAGTTTCTACCTGCAAGTAATTTTAGTGTTGCTCTAGAGTTGTGCTAGAACTAACTTTTAATTTTGGCTATTTAAAGTAGCTCATTAATTTAGCTCAAAGAAGCATAAATTCAACCTTGATTTGCAGTCAGTCATTCAATAAAATTTGAGAACCTACTACGTGCCATGCACTGTTCTGAGTGCTTAGGATATGTCAGTGAACAAAACAACCACAGATATCTGCTCTTTTCAAGCTTATATTCTAGTGAGGGGAGACAGACAATCAAGAAGCCACGTGACAAGTAATTTGTATGGTAAAACAGATTATGGTCAGTGCTTTGGAAAACATTAAAAGGGGAGTAAGGAAAATCAGAAAGGCCAGGATGGAATGTGGGTAGGGAGGCAGGGTGGATAGCAATTTTAAATGGTGTGGTCCAGGAAGACCTCTTTGAGAAGGTGACATTTGATCAAGACTTGAAGAGAGTGAGGGAGTCAAAGGAAAAACATTCCAAGCAGAAGGAATAGGTAGTGCAGAGGCCCAGGGACGGAGCCAGCCTGGCACCTTGGAGCAACACCATAAATGTACTTAAAAATCAGTGCCAAGAAAGTCGTCTTTGGATGATTCCTGTGTCTGCCTTTGCTGTGAATGGTGATTTTCCCACATTGCTTTGGCCTTTCTAACCTAGACTGGAACACATTCTTTCTTCGGTTCTCAGTCCTCAGCTCGGAAATTGTATTGACTTAACCTCTTGATGTTGCACTTGAGGTCTCTCCATTTCCCTGCTCCCTTGGTTCCCTCTGCACCTTCTCTACAGAACGGAGAAGTCCCTTTCTTCTCCATAGGCTTCCTGACCACTGTCATGCAATTCAACTTAAATTGAATGGTTAAAAAAAGAAATCATGAGCATAAACGCACTGGCAGCCACAGTCCTCCTTTTCAATTGGAAATTTTCTCCATTTCAGAGCAAGGCCCTTAACTTCTCCTCCAGGTATTCAAAATTAACATCTCTCATATCTTTACTCAAATGTGCCAGTGTCTAGACTGCAGATCCTCCTGTACGAAGCTTTCTGTAAAGATTCCCTCAGAACATTTTACAACACACTTAAAAAAGATAAACTAGTCTTTAAACAGAGCTTACAGCATTTTTTGCTGCCATGTAATAATAACTGCTTATAGAAAAGTGTTACTAAGAGTTAAGCATTTCTGTTTTTAGTGCTTTGTCTTTGTTTTAATCAGATATTGCTATCAAGGACAGTTTTTGGCTTTCTTTAAGTTCCATGTCTAGTAACACATTTCCTGTTGCAGTTCTTCAGAACTCTGTCAAGGTAACGTGTGCACGTGGTTGGAGTGACGTGAAGTGACTGTCCTCAGGGTGCCCACCCAGTGGGTCCAGGGAGCCCAGGCCCCGTGCAGGACTGTGTCAGCATCTGTGCAGCACAAGTGGGGAGGTGGGAGTCAGCATCTCTTCACAAGATAGCAAGCAGGGAAACAGTTTCCTTAGCCACTGCCCCTCCTAGTGCCCTAGTCCTGTAGGTCGTTCAACTTGTCCCCTCTTCCCCTCCATCAAAAACTGTCAAGGATGCTGAGTGATGAGAACAGGATCCTTCCCAGAGTTAAAGGAATGTTTCAGCATTTGAGAGACAGGAAGACCTTCAGGCTGCTGGATTTCAGTGCTGCAAGTTTCCAGTGTGTGAGCAGCATCTGAGGATGTTCACACAGGGATGTTCAGAAGGGATCCCTCTTCCCTCCCTGCTCCATGTCATTAAGGCAAAATGTGGGATGATGCCATGTGTTGGGATGGCCAGAAAATCCAATGCAGGAGGCTTTGTTTAGAAAAATGGACACCAAATGGAAGTGTCTGAGGTTCTGGTGCAGGTGGTTCACCCACTGTAGGTGTGAGGACCCCACCAGGCCCTGTTCTCCAAGGATGGAGCCTGAGTAAGTTACAGAGCAGGCATGGAGGCACCACGATACCCTGTGGGCAGTGGCTATTTACATTTTCTCAGCGGATTCGGTCCACATGTGTTATTCAGAAATAATGCAAATCTATAACATCACCCTCTCTGCTCCCTATGTTCCATCTAAATCCAGGTAACCAACCAGCCTCCAAAAGGCTTATGTCCAAATATCAGATGAGCATTTACTGAAATGACTTCTTCATATTTTAAAGAAAATATACTTGGACAAAAATGGAGACAAATAATATTTGGCATTTGTTTCTTCCATGCAATCATTCAGACACACTGGTTTTTAATAGAAACAAGAAAGTGTATTTTGTTAAAATAAATAAAAAGTAAGAATTAAATGAAAGCTTACAAATGGCATTGTGAGGCCCTGTTCTGTGCCTGAACCCAAGTAGTTTTGACTCAGTTGCTGATGTCTGTGCTCCCCTTGCCTCAGTGTCTCTCAGACTTGCCTCCCAGCTCTATTCTGATCTGACCACAGACCACCATCACCTGGACAATTGCAGCAAGTCAGACTCAAAGCACAAAACTGATCTCAGCTCTGCCTCATTCCCCAAAATCTGCTTCCCCTCCAGACTCTTATTTCTGAAACCAGTACCCCCCACCTCTAAGGAAAATTTCAGGATTCTTTTTGTTCTTCCCTCTTGACACATATATATCATTAATCTCTCATATTTCTTGCAGTAATTTTACTCTCACCTGTTCCTATATGAGTGGCTGTACCAACCTTCAGCGTTTCCTCCCTGTGACTCGAGTCCCAGGTCCCCTGAAAGATGATCTTCAGATGAGCAATACTGTCTCCTTCCTTCTGTTCAAATCTCACTGCTGTGGGTTTGTGTCCATCCTGTGGCCTTGTCCTTGAATTTCAACTCTTCAAATCCATATTTCTAATTGGTGTCTTGATTATACTGGCTGATTGCTTTTCAAATGTGTGTAGTCTATAGAGAAAAAAATCAGTATAGAAAAAAAACAAAGATTATGGATGTAAGATATGGGATAAGTAAACAAGGTCCTACAGGAGGAGATCCAAAAGGACTGGGTTTCCAGGTATGAGGCCCTTGTTCTAGTAAAAGTAGCTGACATGAGGAAGCAATTTAAAATTTACAGAAAACTTGAAATCAAAAGAAGAGAACATAGGCCCAATACTCTGGTATAATCAATCATAGGCCCAATACTCTGGTATAATCAATCTAAGAAATTTCTTAATTTCTTAGAATTAAGAAATTAAGATGTGATAGGTAGAAAACAAACAAAGGGAAAGATTTCATTATGAGAAGCCATGAAACAAGGATTATAATTCTCTGTACCAGTTTAAAAAAAAAAGACCTCACTGTAGAGAAGTCAGTATGCAGTCAGCAGAGCATGGCATGACTGAAGACCTGCGTGATGGGCACGCTCCTTGGAGCGGCAGGGGGAGCTCTCTCCACCAGATGGAGGGTGTGTCAGTATTTTTATTTTAATGTCTTTATTGACTTCAGAGAGAGGAAGGGAGAGAGAGAGGGAGAGAGAGGAACATCAATGATGAGAGTCATTTATCAGCTGCCTCCTGCCCCCCCTCTTCCCGCTGAGGATGGAGCTCAAAACCCGGGCATGTACCTTGACCCGGAATGGAACTGAGATCTCCTGGATCCTAGGTTGATGCTCAGCCACTGAGCCATGCAGGATGGGCTAGTGCCAGTATTTTTAAGCCCAAGGATACTAGGTGGGATGTTTTTCTTATTTTGTTGGAGAAATATTTTCTTTTACGATGAAGAACAAATGACCTTTGACAGGCCTATCCCATTTCCAGTAACATCAAATGTTCTTTTAGAAACACTGGAGAGGGGCCAGTGCTGGAGGAAGAGGTGCCTCCTTGCTTGGTGGGAGCCAAACTGAAAGCCCAGTTGAAGTTAAACTGCATGATTTTAACTGATTTCACAGAATGAGGGTGCCCGACTTCAATAGGAACCTTGTCATTTTCAATATTTTACACAAAATTAATTTTATCAAATTTCAAGACCGTTTTCATTTTCCATTCTAGGGGAAAAAAAAGTTTGACCCTCTTGGGTGGAACATCTGCTATGAATTTAATGATAGTGACAGGGAATGTGCTTTACTGAACCTCAACCTTACCTTCAAGAAGGAAAGATTCCTTGGGGTGTGCTGATTTATATTACTGGTCAGTAGGCCACGTGGCCCCGGCCTCCAGCTGTGAGCCTCACGCAGCTGGTTCACACCCACCTGGTTCACACCCATCTGGTTCACACCCGCCTGGCCATACAGAGATGGCCACCTCCCCAGTGCTGGGTTGTGGTGGTGGTGACTTCTGATACTGCATTCCCCTTTCCTCCAATCTCTCTGTCTGGTGATGTATGTACCCCAGCAGAGCTGATCAGAACCTTGGAGTGCCCCACTATGTAGCCAAGCGGACATTTGCCAGATCCTCATTGGTATCTGTGGTGGGCAGAATAATGGCCCCCAAAGATGTCCATACCTTAATTCTCAGAACTTGTGAATATGTTGCCTTTCATGGGGAGAGGGGCTTTTATAGATAAGATTAAGGATCTTGAGATGAGAGATTATCCCAGACTATCTGGGTGGACCCAATCTAATCACATGGGCCCATAAAACCAGAGAAGCTTTTGTGATCCACGAGAGATGGAAGTACAGAATAGACAGAGAGATACAGTGTTGCTGGCTTCAAAGATGGAAGAAGGGGCTATAAGCCAAAGGATGTGAGCAGCTTCTACAAGCTGCAAAAATCAAGTGAACAGATTCTCACCTTGAGCTTCCAGAAGGGAAGGTAGCCCTGCCAACAGGTTGATTTTAGACCAAGACCTGTGTCAGCCTTCTGATCTACATAAAGGTAATATAATAAATGTGTTGTTGGAAGTCACTGAGTTTATAGTAATTTGTTACGGCAGCAAAAATATACTAATAGAGTATCTGTTATCCTGGGAGAGGGGTTAAACCCTCCACCCAGCAGGACCCCATCCCTTCCCCGTCTGTCACAGCCTGGAGCCTTGCCTGCGCATTCCAGCCTGCTGACAGGTGGAGGGGAGGGGATGCCAGTCGCCCTCCCTCTGACTTCCTAATACTGGCCTACCCCAGCACCTGGGGCTGGAGGGCCTGGGGAAAGCTAGGTCACCATTTAGCAGGCCTCTCGCCCAAACCCACACTAGCCTGCCCCAGATTCAGGTTTCATATGATCAATCATCATGGATTGTCACATGGGGCTGAGGAAGGGAAGAAGGAAGCAGGGCTCTCCACAGGCACTGCCCTGTCCTCGGCACCCCTTCACTGTGGGCACTTGCCCTGCTCTAGGCCCTTGTCCCCCCACCCCTTCTCCTCCCAGAACAAGAGCTCCTATGCAGACATCAAGGCCCCGCATGGCCTCACCTAGGAGCACTGTAGGCAAGTTCACCACTGAAATGACTGAGACTCCACCCTGACGGAGCTCGTTCTGTGTGCTGGGTGTCGGGACAGCTGCTGGGAAGTTCCCTGAGATCCTGCCAAAGGATCCCCATGAGCCCAGGCTGGGGGGGGGGGGGGCGTTTGCTCTGGATCTCACAGAGCCTGGTAGAATTAGAGGCGAGGGCAGTGAACGAATCAGTGGAGAGGAAACTGTGTGAACCGAGTAAGGGGCTGGGAAGAAAGAAGGGGGAGGAGACAGGGCAGAAGGGGAGGGTTGTGCAGGTGCAGGGTCCGAACTGTATCCTGCGCTGATGAGCTATGTGACCTTTCACAGTTTCCTCATCAGTAAAGGAGAGGAAGCACCCACCTCACAGGCTGGTTAACTGAAAGGCCGTGTGAGCCTGGCCACCACCCGGAACTCGGTCAATCAGTGTTCATTCCTCCCCTGCAAGTGCGAGCAGCACAGCGCCTGCTGTGCCCTCAGTGTGCATCAGCATCTCATGGAGAGATGTTTAAAATATTGATCCCTGACCTCTCTTCCTCTAGGGACAGGTGTCAGGGCTTAGAGGCAGCGTTAGGGAGCCTGGACCAACCCCCCCCCCCCCACACACACACAGAGGCAGGGCCCTCTCCAGCACCCCAAGGACAGTGTGTCAAGCCCCAGCTCAGGCAATCAGCCTGGGCTGGGGGCTGAGAAGGGACCAGAGGACTCAGCCCACCCTGCTTTCTGAGGAACACAGTCCTGTGGATGAGGAAAACCCCCAACTTCTCCCCCAAAATAAGCGGAGAACCACTGAGGTCCAGGCTTTCCCTCCAGAGCTGAAGAGAGCAGGAGGGAGAGAGGGGTGCAGACCTGGCACCCAGCAGAGCTGACTGAAGGGGGGCAGGGTTTTCCCATCAGCAGGAGGAGGGAGGGGCACTTCGGACACAGGAGTGAGGAGTAGCCAAGGCGAAGAGGCAGCGACCAGGACAGGCTCTCTCATGCAAGAGGCACACCTGTGCTGGGCAAAGGCAGAGTCTGGGTGCCAAGACCTCAGCATGAGGAAACAGACTTGGGAAGAGGAGAGTGAGACCCACTGAAGGTTGTGAGTAAGGGGCACTCGATAGATTAGGTCCACATCTGGCTGTGAAAAGCAGTGGGGTCTCTGCCTACCAGGGAAAGATTGCTAGAGATGCAGGCACACTCTTCAAAGGCCAACACACAAAATTTTATTTGCTGCCACTTAGCCTGGGCTCTGGCGGACGGAAGGCAGAGCCCTTGAGGAGAGTCTGCGGCTGGTGGCTATGGGGACAGAGCTGAAGGGCCAGCCACCAGGATCCCTGTGCTGAGTCATTCCCCCATGCTGCAGAAGCCACCTTTCTAAAGCAAAGCACTCCCCTGCAAGCAGCACCAGACTGGGGGAAGTAACAGTTCCACCTGCTGGAATCCCTCGCACCTGACCCTGTGGAGCTTACAGCCTGCTGAGGACTCCAGCCAGAGGCTCTTTCAGTGACTACGCCTAAGAGGGAGCCTGAAGACACAGGTGACTCTTGGGGTGCTTTGAGACTTTTGCTGACCAGCCCCCAGACCCAGAGCTGCTATAAGCAGACCTTGGTGCATAGCTTGGTCCTCTCTGGATGCACCCGGGGCCACAGGGGGAACTACAAGCTCCAAACAGGTCACCTAGTGCCAGTCACAGGCAGAATCTGACATTGGCCTGCACCAGAGTCCCTCTGAAAAAACCCAGGACCAATATACTCAGTGGCCTGATTCAGAAAACAGTATTGATTTTCTCAGTAAAACTTTGTCATCAGTAGTGTATTACTGAATTATCATTTCCAAAACTTAATGAGAACCAGTTAAAACTTACTGTGCTTCCAAAATTAGACTAATTTGAAAAAAACCCAAAAGAATCCTACTTGTCTGAGCAAGGTTAATCTTTAAAAGTATTTTGAATTATACACTGCAACATCAGACTCTTTTGAATTAAAAAGAATCGACACAATGCAGCCAAATTTGACTTTTTTTTTTTTTTAATTTATGGATTTAGTGTCTTGGCTGAATAAAACATTCTGTGATCACTCAATAGGTGCCAAAACCTTAGAGAGTGATGAGGCCCAGTTTTTGCTGAAGCACAGTTTGGTCTCAACTATTGTTATAAGTGAGAATAAAGTTACATTATTATTGTAAACCTGCTGGAGGGTTTTGTGTGTTTTTTAAATCTTCACCCAAGGATCTGATCTTTTATTGATTTTTAGAAGAAGGAAGGGAGAGAGAGCTTGAAAAGTTATTCCTTAAGACTGGAGTGATGCATTCCCCCCCCCCCTTTTGGCGATAAGGAGAAGCTAATTTCCTAGAAATAGTGCAGAAAAAAATGTGCAGTGAGGAAAATTCTGACAAAATCCAATTAAATTTAAATGCAGATACACTCTAATGGCAGTAAGGGACACAATGCCACTTCTTCCAAGAGTAACCTCCAAGTTAGTATGCATTGTTTTAGTCTGGTGGCTGATAAAGGCTTTTTTTTTGCAGAAACATGCAATAAAAGCACTTCTTATTTTCATTATATTCAACAATCTTAATTCAACAACCAGAAATTCAGCAAATAGAGATAAATACTTTTTTGGGGGATTTCTTATTTGCTAACTGGCTTTCCCTCTTTCAGCCACTCAAAGGTTAAAACTGAAATTTAAAAATTCATAATTAGGTCCTTGAAATTAATACATAATTGACACAAGTTTCTTAATCTGATCACTGAAAAGGACCATCAAATGGCTGGAATTACATGTGGCTAGGGTGCTTTTAGCATGAGGGGTCTGTCACTCAGCCCGTGGCAGCCTAGCTGTCCTCACCATTGGGCTGTGGTTCTGAGATAAGGCTTGTTGACTGTTCTGTCACTAGAAATATTGTTGAGTATGAGCTACTGTGTAGTAAGGCTCCTGGGGATACAGGAAGGGGGGAAAATAGAAGAAAATGTCACAGTGAGTTAAACCTGTAAAAATGTGGTTTTTCCTTATTTAAAATGTGAATCACTTAAGCATTATAATTTTTCTCATGATCCATGAGCTACTTGAGTGCAATGTCTTTTGCAGTTTTATGGTAAATCTATTAGACACTCTAACTTCCAGCGATGAGATTTGAGGAATGGGATACAATGCTGCCCTTAATATAATACCTATAATCAAACCCTGCAAAAACCTATTATAAAGCACCTTTATAATAATGTTAAAAGTTTAACATTTCCGTGCTTCGCCAGACAGTCTAGCTCAGCTGTTGAGCATCGAACTATAATCCAGGAGATCAGGGTCCGATTCCTACTCAGGGCACATGCCCTGGTTGCGAGCTGGATCCCCAGTAAAGGGCATGCAGGAGGCAGCTGATCAATGACTCGCACATAACTGATGATCCTGTCTCTCTCCGTCTCCCTTCCTCTCTCTGAAATCAATAAAAACATTTTTTTTTTAAAAAAGATTTCAGTGTTTTATTTTCTTAAGCAATAAAAAGTAGCAAAGATTTTCTATTTCTGTTATTGATTTACTACAATAAAATGTAGGAAGAGCATTTTATTGCAGTAAATGAAAGCCAATAATAAACATTTGTAAAGTTTGAGACAGTGTGACAAAACAAATGCATTCGAGGCAAAGCTGTGTGTGAGCCAGGGCTGCCCTTTTGCGAACAGGCTGGGGGCTCGAGGTCTCCCTGGGCCTCAGCATTCTCATCTGGAGAATAGAAGAGTGTTGGAAAGAGTCTCTCATATCCAAAAAACACAAAACAACAACTTTAACCATTTAACTCACTTCATGCTTAAATGAGGTCATTACATTACTCAAGGGAGAACCTCAGAGAACCCTTTCCACTCATTTCTAAATATTAATTTTATTTTCTAAGTTATGTGACACTCATCACTGCCATGCCCCCTCCTGCTCCTCTCTCTGCCCACTGTGCCCTTTCTTTCTTGTTGCCCAGCAAGCTGACCCTGCCCCACCCCAATATCCCTCCAGGAGACTTTGCCAGCAGACGCACTACCCAGCTGCTCCCTTTCTGCACATTCGCAGGTCTGAGCTCCCACCTGCTACAAGGTATCAGTTGCTACCAGGGTCCCCCCATAAACAGGGGGTTTCTCTAGGGAAGGCAGGACTCGCTCCTCTCCTACCTCCAGCTGCTGAGCCAGAGCCTGGGCATGCTCGGAGTTCAACAAGTGTTTGACACATTATGTAAAATTAATTACAATGAAAGGTCAGTCTTCCTACAGATACACACTCGAATTCATCTGCAGTGCTACTGGAGAGGTGACAATACCCTTTTTGAGAACCTCTAGAAAATAAACTACCTTTAACCCAGCTTGGACGTATCCATTTATTTGTGAAGTGTCCCTTGATTTGTAGAGAGCACAATACAGCAATTATCAAAACTGAAATAGCCTACACTACTTTAGGACAATTTGCTTCCTTAAATAAAGCCAATATCTAATCCCAGTCACTGTAGGAAGTTGAAAGTAATAGCATTTTTTCACATCACAGAAACCAACAGTTTTAATATGCTCAGTTTTGTTGAATGTTTTTGAAACATTCAGATACGTTGTCCTCCTCTTATTCATATCAAGTAGTTTTCATCGAGCTGTCATTCTTTCCCACTGGTGTCCCCCACAAATACACAAAAGATGGGGCAAATGGAACATCTACTTGATGCCCTTTAAGTACCGAGCACTTAAAATTGCCAGTAGCCAATAATCAGAAATATCCACACATAATGTAAAACACTATTTTCCTTCTTTCAGACATTTTACTGCAAAGCCACTTATTCTTTATTAACCAAAAATTCTAGATGGTATATTTTTTAAAAGCATCAATCAGTATTTTGAAAAGTAAAATTTCTTTCAAGCTAGAAATGTTTTCACTATACCTAAACCTTTATGCTGCACCGACAGAAAAAAAGCACAGGAGTGACACTGGTCTGAGGGTCACAGGCCTGCCCCTGCCAGCTCCCAGCATCACCTCCATGTGTCCTCACTGGCTGCAGTGACAGGTAAGAAGCAGTGCATTTTATCTGCAGGTTCCAGTGAAGCTTTCTTTGGGGGGAGGGAAAAACAATGTACGTTGTCAGGTGACCAACTAGCCTCCATATGAGAGCCTGTGTGATCTCTCTGGCTGCAGGGGACACTCTGATCATCAATCACAGTGTTCACATGAAGCTGACAAGACGGTGCCCCTGTGGCTAGACTGGGGGTCTGGTGGGGTGTCCTCAGATTCCCGGCCGAGGCCCAGACTCTCCCTGCGTCCCCCAGAGAGCTGCGCTGGAACCAAAGGCTTTCAAAGGGATCAGAGCATCTTTGCAGCTGGAAATAAGGTTAATTAGTGGGCCCCGGAGGGGGGAGAGTGTTGAGAGGCTGTGGAGACGGCAGCGCTGGGAGAGCCCGGCCCCTGCCAGGAGCCATCGGGCGCCTCTGCGTCTGCTTCCCTGCGGCATGTTCACAGGCCAGGGAGGGTCATGGAAGGAAGTTCCAGCATCAGCATCAGGCCCGTCAGAGCACTCGGGGTGCGCATTCCAGACGGGGTGCTTACAAACACATGGCACACGGGCTGGGGTCACGGGGGGCCAGCTTGGTCTCACAGCTGGTCTTCCAGAAACAGGGTGTTCATTCGACATCGCTCCCGTCCCGAGCACCTCTTTCCAGCAGCTCCTCTAGGTCTCTGAGGACCTCTGTCCTTTCTCCAGAAGTTTCTCCATATTCTCTCTGTTCTTCCTTAACTCTTGCAACTTATCTCTCAACTCGGACAAAAGATCACCAACACTCTTCTCCTCTGTCGCAGTCTGAACACAGCGTTTAGCTTCTGGAAGCGAAACTCCGGGAGCAGATTCTCCCCCGAGGCTCAGCCTGCGTGTGGGCACCTGTGTGGCGAGTGCCGGTGGCCTCCAGAACCCGCAGGGCTCCCCGCAACGCAACTGCGCTCCCGCTCAGCCCCAGCTCTTCCTCCGGAGGCTCCTGCTCGGGTGTGTAGCAGGCAGCAGCTCCCTCGTGGCCTCGCGACTCTCACTGCGATCCTCCCAGGAGCAGAGGAGCCCGAGGCTGGAAAGGAGCTGCAGGGGGCAGAGAGCTTGGGCTCCGTGCCTGGGGGTCTTTGGAGGCTCCAGGGGCCTCCCGTTGATGCTGGCATCTGGGGGGCTGTGCTGGGAGCGTGGGGCAGCAACCGGGAGTCGGGGGTCAGCTGCCCTGCCTTGTTGTTTCCCTTATGGCCCCGTAGGGGGAGCAGATGGGAGGGGAACACAGACGGCACTGCCCTTGGCTTCTTCAAGTTCTCAAAAAAGGCCTTGATGTACTGCTCAGCCATGCGTGGCCAGCTGTCTGCTTACTTGCCAGACAGGGGGCTCCCTGATATTTCCAGCCCATGCTTGTTGTTTTCCCTGCTCTCAGTCTGCACAAGAGAAGAAAGGGAATGCTTAGTGGGCTTAAGATTCTTTGGCAAAGACTAGAAGAACAATCACACTAGAAGCCTAACAAGTCACATCACAGGCTTTACAATCAGAGGTGAAGGGCCTGTACAAATTCTGCCCCCACCCACTGTGCCCACTGCCTCATCTTAACCCTATAAGAAATAAAGCTGAAGTTTACTTTTTTCTCTCTACTTTTTCACAAGACAAGTTTTGGATATTAAGAATTAATGAACTTTAATTAACTTAAAATTTTCTAACACTTCATGCATTAACAAAAACTGCTCCATCTCTGTTGCACATTAATGGGATGCAATGGCAGGGTGTATGGTTTTAATAGAATTTTTAATCAAGGCTTTAGTAAAAAAGTGTAGTACGCTAGTTACAGGTATAACCAAAAATATTCTCTGAATTAATATTATTTCTTATGTGGAATTAAAACTTTCAACTTTGATTTACACTTTAGATATAGGTTCTAAGTGTGTGTTAAATGTGGAGGCCACAAATCCATTCCCTCTCCTCTTCCTTTTAGAAATATCTCATTTAAAATTAAAGACATAGCCTTGGCCACTTTAGCCCAGTGGATAGACCGTCTGCCCACGGGCTGAAGGGTCGCAGGTTTGATTCAGGTTGAGGGCATGGACCTTGGTTGCAGGCTTCACCCCTGGCCCCTGTCAGGGTTGGGCACGTGCAGAGGCAACCAATCAATGTGTCCCTCTCACATCAATGTTTGTCTCTCTTCTCTCTCCCTTTCACTCTCTCTGAAAAGCAATGGAAAAAAATATCCTAGGGTGAGGGTTAAAAAGAAATTTAAATACATAAAAAAAGGCATTCACAATATAGTATAAACAGCAGATGATTTTTAATATTTGAAAGCTGAAAACTGGACAGAGGAGTGGTAACTGATGTGGCAGAACACAGGAAGCACAACCGTGATGTCTACAAAGAGTGACTGGGGCAGGAATGAGAGCTGGTTTATCTAAGAGCACTCAAGGCAGGTTCAGAATCCAGAGGCTCGGCCCCCAAACCCTTGCAGTGATGCCTGTCAGTGAACACAAGTCCTGCTCACTCCTGTGCTTCCAAGTAAACCTAAGGGACAGCCAGGGACCACTGCACACTTAAGGAGAGCCACCTAGAAAGAGAGATCAAAACAGGAAGAATGGAATTAATGGCAGTGATAAAACTCAGAAGCAAATTGGAACCTAAAAAATATATAATCCTTAGTCAACTTTAGAAAGACAAAAAGTGAAAGAACCAAATGCTATTAAAAGAAGAATGACAGGATATAAAAGAACTCTCTAAATTAAAAACAACACAGACAAAACAAAGAATTCCATAGGAAGGCTGGAGCATAAATCAAGAAAATCTGCAGGAAGTAGAAACAGACAAAATAAAAAACAGAAGGGGAAAGACTTCTAGATCCACACAGGAACACTGGCCTGAGAGTCCAACTTCTGAGTAATACGGATCACTAGACAAAAGGATAAGTGGAAAAAATAAGAAAGAAACAAAAGCAATTCGCTGAGAGGAGAGAAGATCTGCAGACTTAATGATCATAATAAAATAAAAAGGTACAAGCCAAACTGCATCATAAGATTTCAGAATCCCAGAGACAGAGAAGGTACTAAAAGCTTCCAGGATGCAAAGTCTGGGGTGAACATGAGCAATATTGGTAATATGCAACACACCAGACGATGCAAACGGACTGAAGAGCAGCACTGCAAATGAGCAAACAGTAGAAATGTCTTAAAACTTTTTTGAACCAGGAAGAACAGCCTACTTACTGCATCTGGTTCCGTGAGGTCATGTTGGCTACAAAGAGGGACTGAATTATCCTGGGGAAGTGGGGGAGTGCCAGATGTCAGGAAAATGTGAGAAAGAGAATAAAGGGCATGCAAGGGAGAGGCGCAGCCACAGAACTACATGGCTCGGCAGGGAACAATATTTGCACAGTCATAATAATGTAACATTCATTCTGAGTCAATGAAATTGTGACACATGTGAGGGAGCAGAGGGGGGGAAATAAGGGTGCAGTGGAGGGAGAAAGCTAAGCTTCCACCTGCTAGGACAGGAAGTCAGTAGACAGTGCTAAACATTATGTTAGCTAGTATACTTTTGTTACTTTTGCTAAAAAATAAGATTAAAAATTAGGGCAAAATACAATAAGGCAGATCATGTTATTGAAATCTAGCCCAGCCTGGCCAGTGTGGCTCAGTAGTTGAGCATCGACCCAGGCACAGGAGGTGAGCAGTTCGATTCCCAGTTGGGGCACATGCTGGGGCTGAGGCTTCATCCCCAGCAGGGTGCGGGTGGGAGGCAGCCAATCGATGTTGATGTTGATGTTTCTCTCTCATCACAGTTTTTATGTTTCTATCTCTCCTCCCTTTCTCTCTCACTAAAATCGATAAAACCATTTTTTTTTATCAAAAAGAACTTTAACCTAAAATGTCAAAAAACTTCAAACAAAAAAGGGCATTACTAAGCCAAAGACATTCCTGAATATGTATGTTTGAACATTAGAAAAACAGGAGACATTTAGAAAATCAACAAAAAGAAGTCCATTTTATTTTTTAGGAATCATGGCAGAGGATGTTTAAATCACACCATTAATTTCTTAACTTTTCAACTGTTCACTTACATGAAGTACATCATCGGTCTTCCTCTTCTCTTGCTCTAAGAATAGAAAAAAAATAACTGATCAGTTCTGATACAAGTGTCACAGAAAAATAAAAGTTGCTGATTATCTGACAGATTGATTACTAACATACAAAATGATACAAAGTTTTATTCAATTGTCTATAATATCCAACAAAATTTATAATTTAAGTTACCTGGAAAGATGAGTTCCATAATGTAAAATCTAAAAGCTTAGTTTTACTTTCTGACCAAATAGATATTCTCTATTAGATGCAAATGAAAGAACATCCAAGTACAGAAGAAAACAGCAAAGCCCATCAGAGCAGGGGAGGAACTTACCTAATAGAAAAGTTTGCCTCTTGCATATCTGGGCCTCACACCAGTAGTGGTTTCTAATCCTACATTGATTTCTACCCACCTCATTGAGTCACCAGGACCTCACAGTTGGCAGCTCTGAGAACCAGTTTCTGGCTGGGCAGTAACCCCTAGATGCACCAGCATCCCTGGCTGCATCCCGAACCACTTATTGGTAATCAACTAAAATCCCTTGATAAAAACATAAGAGGGTTTCTGCTCCATTGAAAAGTGACCTCTTTAAATTTGAATTTGAAATGAGTGTGGTCACCTGAGTGAACACGCCTGCAGCACACAAGTCATCCTGCTCTCACAAAGGCCAGGAGAGTAAAAGCTCCAAGAGGGTCTGGGCTGATCTTTGTTTCCCATGCTCCTCCTGTAACGTGGGCCGGGCATCGCAGGCACACATCCCTCATGACTGCAGAGAGGGGGCATGGGGTAGCTTTCCCTTCCCTGTCTCCCCTCTCTATGAGTTGGCTGTTGTCATGTGTTTAATTTGGCAATATAAGGGAAAAGAGGTCAGTGCCCCGTCTAAATAGTCAGGTATTGCAAGTTTTAAAAGTTCTTGCAGACACCAGCTGAAAATTGCTGATTTAGGCCGATTCTAAGTATATTCAACAAACAAGCTTATTTGGTGAGCTGTGGTTTACTTTGGGGCTATTCAACGTGGCACATTTAAATGTCAGCATGGAACCTCACTTCTAATCCACAGCACACTTCCAGGATAGTGATTTTTAATTCTTTCAAAGAAGTGGTTTTTAACTCTTGCCCTGTATTTCGAAAGCTAAGGTTCACTTCTTCCTTCCATGCCACGGGACCAGTTTGGGGCCTCAAGTAGAAGGCTTTCTGGAGCTAAGCATAGGGCTATGTGTAAAAACCTTTTGCTATACCAATGTAGAGGGTGGTCTGCCTGCAGCCCACCTTACACCCGGGTGGGATAATCTTCTATTTAGGCAGAAATACAAAACAGGCACTTATATTTTCATAAAACAAAGCACGCACCATGTGGAATAATAAAGCTGTCATTAAAAAAATAACCCGATGATTCTCCTCAGTAATGTCCATCTCAAACCGCTTACCCCATCTTGTAAGGAAGTGGAGCAAGATCCTGCTAGATTAATGGCTAAGGCACTATTTTCCAAACCACACAATAATGCTTCTATTTTTCAAAGGGAATTTGCCTGGCTGGGCGTCGCTCAGCGGTTGAGCATCAACCTAGGATCCAGGAGATCGAGGTTTGATTCCCTGTCAGGGCTCATGCCAGGGTTGGGGGCTCGATCCCCAGTTGGGAGCGTGCAGGAGGCAGCCGATCAATGACTCTCATCATTGATGTTTCTATCTCTCTCTCTCTCCCTGTCCCTTCCTTTCTATGAAATCAATAAAGATATATTTTTTAAAAGAGGGATTTTTGGTAAAATCTAAATATGCTCTATCTCTGGTTCTTATAGGACCTAAATGCTCGCTGATGTTAAAAATTAATCAGTCAAGTAATGAATAATATCTACCAGCACTTCACAGATTTATCTTCCTAGAATCCTTTTTTTTTCCCTCCAAGTAATAGTTAGATTCCTGCACAACCCTAATTTGGGGCTTCCTGCTTCATAGGAATCTGAATGATTCATTTGAACAGAATCACCAGCATTAGAAATGTACACACCAAACCAACTGCTTTGCTCTCCAAGTAAATTCCTCCACTGAATTTCAAGTTTATTAAACTGCTTGTGAAGAAATTACTCTAGTCAACATTTTTATGTAAAAGTCACATAAACTTATTTTAAAGGTTTTTCCCCACATATTTGAAAAGCGAAACCATGTAAGCTATTTTGAAAATGGAATTAATTTAGTTGTACAAAAAGTGACAGCTGCCTTCTAAGTTCAGACTAATGAAAGGACTCAAGACTATTCCCTATTGAAAATAAAGCCAATATATTGTGTTTGAATCTAAAAGAGATCTAGCAGAATCCTTGCCATCGCAGCCATATTATGTATCACTGCCTATGGCATGAAAAAGTTTCATTAAAATTCTTCAGTGGGAAGTGCAGGAAAAGTAAGTATGAGAATCCAAAAAGAAGTAGGCCTGGCCCTAGCGAGTTTGGTTCAGTGAGTAGAGTGGCGGCCCAGGGACTCAGGGGTCTTGGGTTCAATTCCAGCCAAGGGCACATGCCTGGGCTGCAGGTTTGATCTGATCCGTTCTCTGACACGTTTGGGAGGCAACATATCAATATGTCCCTCTCACATCTATGTTTCATTCTCTCTCTCTCCCCCCCCTCCCTTCCACTCTCTCTAAAAAAAATCAATGGAAAAAAAATATCTTCGGGTGAGTGTTAACAAAAAAACCTTGAAAATCAGATGACTAAACCAAAAGGTTAAATCATTTTTTCTGGCTCAATACATAATACTAACTTGCTTTCTAACTAAGGTGAAGGCATATTAGTGTAAAATACAACCTATCATACCAGTTTCAGCTTCTACCCCAGCTTTAGATAATGGAAAATCTTCCTAGTGACATGAATCAGGAACCTCACAGTGCCTGCATTTGTGACTTTTTGCTCACACAGTTTGACCACAGCTCACAGTGCGTTTCCCCTTGGGTGAGTTGCCTGTCACTTGTATACACCGGATGTATCCCACCCACTAGTGTCCTAGTATTTTCAGTTCACATGAGGCTTTCAGGAAATATTTTTTGTTTAAAGCCTACAGCAATCTTATCTATAACTGGCACTCTTTGCTAAGGACAAATATTGCACCATCACTTTTATAGAATGGATTTAAGCAGCGTATTTCAGAAAGACACTGATTTCAACATCGATTCTAATATATTCCCATTGAAGAGAAATGTCAGCACTTCCTGGGGCAACAGCTGGGCCCCTCTTTAAGGTCCCTGCCTTTACTGAACTGCTCAGTCCTTCCCATACTATTCATGGTACTGACCATACATTGTATTAGTTTCATGACCCATAACACAAAATTCAGAATCTGAAGATAACCATATACACTGATTTTTTTATCCAAGTCCACACTTTCTGCCCCAGCCAGTTAATCCTACCTGACGGCCTTGCGCTGGCCTCTGCCTCAGCAGAGGGACACAGCTCCCTCCTGCAGCACCCAGGCTGCTGCTGCTCCAGCCTCCACTCTGCTCTCCCGGCCTCTGACCATCCCGACTCCGGCTTCCCAACCACTCCAGCAGCTGCCTCTAACCCGGCTCAGTCTTGCGTTTTTTAAACTCCCAATCCATGCTTTAGGGACTGCGACTGAGATGTGACATTTCACGGAGTGAAGAAACCTTCCTTCATATATTTCTAAAGAGTATTTTGCTCAGTGTCTTGGACTTTTAAGAACATTTCTGAGTTGCAATTTACTTCCATTTCTGTAATGTTGCTATTTTAACCCTAAGTTTAATTATTTTGTTACACTAAAAAAAAAAAAAAAAAGAGGGTGAAACAAAGGTAGGATCCTGAAAGCAGATCACATGATGGGTCACTCTATAAATTATTTTCCTGTGTGCCACGTGTCGGGATTTTACATTTCTGCTCTATCGGGTTTCATTTTTCAAGTTTTGGACAATTCCGTTTACACCGCTGAGAACCTGTCTTCTCACGTGTAAAAAAGATACAGTTTCTATACGACCCAACTCAAAACATTTGTGAGGATCAAAGAAAATGCAAGTGCAATCCATACACTGTCTAAAGCACAAAAATGGCAAAACAAAGCTTTTATAAATTAACTCAAAAGCACAATGTGAACATTCAATATTTTATTGGAAAGTGTCTGAATTGTGCACTCATTACAAATTTCTAAATGTCATCTTAACTAAATATGTTTTGGGTAAACACTAAAGGGAAAGAAAGAAGAGTCACACAATCAGGAAAGAGTACTCCCAGTGGGTTGGGTTTTTTAAAAATAAGCAAATACATACTTCCCCTGCTTCTGTCAAGTGGATTACTGCACATCCTCTCTCTTTTTTTAAAAATGTAACTTATCCTGGAGATCAGCCCATAGTCATAAAGACTTATCTGAATTATTTTATAGCTCCATAGTTCTATACTGTGTGGATGTAACAGTTTATTTTACCAGTCATTCATTGGATGTGAGCTATTTCCATTATTTTTCTTTTGAAAATAATGCAACAAACACTTTGTGAGTACCTGGTTTTATATTTGTGGACCATGTCTTTGGGATAAACTCCTAGGAGCAGGATCTCTTTATTGATGCATCTGCATTGTTGTGAGGTTCTGTCATCATTCCCTTCACGGGGTCAAACAATTGTGCCTTCCAGCATGATATAAAGATAACCCTTTATTCTCAACCTTACCAAAAAATCAAGTGTCAAGAGTACGGATCTTCTCCCAATAGCTGAAAAAACACAGTATATTTATATTGCCATTTCTCTTATGTGTAAAGACTTGCTTAAAGGTAATTCTCATTTCTTTTTTTGGTGACTTGTCCATTCATATTTTTGTTAGTAGTTTCAGATTAACTTAGTTCCTTTAAGGCAGCCTGTTTTATGCCCTTATTGGATGTTTTGTTCAGGCCACTGCTGGCTCTCCCCTGAGCTACTGCACCAGCCTCTCTGTGGCCTCCCTGCTCCCACCCTAGTCTCACACCATCACACAGTAGCTTCTATTTCTCTCCCTCTCCCTTTCTCTCTCTCTATTCACCTCATTTCCTTGTATATAATCCTCCAGTGGTTCCCCATTATAACATGCTGAAATTCATATTTTTGTCAAGGACCAGGAGGCACACATGGTCTTCACCCATCACATTCCTCCAGGCAGCCCTTTCACTCTGCAGCAGCCACCCCTGTGTCTCTCTGCTCTTTCCTGCACTCAGTGTGCTCCCACCTGAGGTGCTCTGCAGGGAGCCTGTCCCCCCTTCTCCCGTGCTCCCTCTCGTGCCCAGGACTGCTCAGTGTCACGCAGGAGAGCAGCTGTCCGCAGCCACCCTGCCTTTCATGAGTGTTCACGTGCTGTCTGCCCCCAGCTCCTCTAGAATGTCAGGGCCTGAGGGAGGGGAGGGTTTGGGAGGTTGTGTTGTTTTATTTTGTTAATCCTGACCCAAGGATATGTTTCCATTGAGTTTTGGAGAGAGTGGAAGGAGGGAGGGAGGAGGGAAGAGAGGGGGAGAGAAGAGAGAAATATCCATGTGAGAGAGACACATTGAATGGTTGCTTCCCACATATACCTAGACCCATGTGGGAATTGAACCCACAACCCAGGTACATGCCCTTCAATGGAAAACAAACCCTGGACCCTTCAGTGCACCAAACGGCGCACTAACCACAGAGCCACATTGGCCAGGATGAGGGTAGAGTTTTGTCTTGTGTGAAACTATTTGTTCTGCACCTGGAATGATGCCCAATGAACATCTGTTTCAGTGAACCCAAACCAGTTAAGTTTCTCTCAATTTTCCAAGCTTTCATCTAATTCTATATTTTGATTTCTCGTGTAAGATCAGCATTACTTTCAAATCTTAAGAGTAGTAATTCCAAGTTAATGACACAAGAACCATAAAAATTTAGAAGAGGAGTTGTAATGTCCCTTAAAAAAAAACAAAAAAACAATGGTAACTTTAATTAGGGATAAGAAAATTTAATGTTAAAATACTTTAACTACAAAATCACATCCTAATTAGGTTATAAAAAAGTTACCAGAAAAGTACAATGCACCCATTTTTATCTGTGTCCTCAGAATACAGCGTTATAATGGGAATGGGAATGGTCTCCCTGAAAAGAGGGCCGACCTGAAAGGGCGGGTGATGGATGGCGCTGCAGCCACCTGAGGGGTCACTGAGCAGCTGTTAGTCCTGGGAGAGGCTCCCGCACCTGCTGGAAACACACCCCGGAGCGCCCTCTAGAGTCACGCACAGTCCCAGGAGATTTAGGCCATCGCTTCTCTATAACAAAACTTTACAAAGCAGCACATGGACAGTGACCTCAATTTTGTAAAATAAGCATAATATTTTGTTTATATGCATACAAAAAATTCATAAAGAATGAACACCAAGATATTACTAAAAGCACTGGATATTCTGAGCATAAGTGAATGAATTTTCAGTATTTTCTAAATCTTTTCCATCAAATGATTATTAATGTCACCAAAAAGGAGTGTTTAAATAGCTGCTGGAAAGAGGAAAGATCTGTTGCTCAGAGATTTTTCTACACAATACTGCCAGTTCCTCCCCACTCACTCCTCAGGGGAAGGGGAAAGAAAGGGACACTTGAGAGAACACCTAGAGCCAGCAAATTAGGAAAGTGCATAGAATCATAACATAAAAGGCTGTATGAAACATTGATGAGCAGTAATAAAATAGGGTAACAGGACTTCAGTGTCTTTACTGAGTGACTGATACTACATCAGTTATATTAGATATAGTGATAAATAAAGAGAAGCTAGTACAAACATTCATTTAACTTGCTCTGAAATCTGTACTAGGTTACTAGGAATAGCTTCTTTGAAATGCCTTGAAGACATCACGTTGGAAAAAGGCAGAGCAACACTCACATGCTTTTATGTAACCAAATAATTCAGTTCTCCATTGTAGAAAAGCAGACATGTTTTACATCTAAGTAGGTATTTCTCAGTTTCCAGGGAAACTGATATAAAATGGTGAGAAATAAAGACATTAAAAGCAAACTTTCAATGTGCTTGTGCTTAATATTTCAGTGTTATGACCTTGTTTCTATGGAAACTTAATAGGCAAATGCTGAAATTGAGGCTTCTTGTATTACTTTATCAAATGCCTCCTAAATATGAAAAACAAATTGAAATGAAAACTATCATGTTGAAAAGAAGGTGAATTCTGTTCTCGTAAAGCCTGTTTGTTAACTGTTCTGACCGCACACTTTTATCCCAGCCCTGGGCTTACTCCACGTCGCCTCACCTGCTTCCACACCAGCATCTCCGGAAGCTCCTCCGTCCAGGGCATTCTCAGCTTTAAATGAAAATCATCAGAACAAACTCATTAAAATACATCAACTTGTTTACCTAGAAATTCACACTGTTTCCTGACTTCTGCTTTTATTCTCATTCATTATAATGGGCTTATAAGCATAGGGCTGAGAGGTACATGTTTCTTCTGAGTCGTGTACAATCATTTTGGATGGAAATAATCAAAACTGGAGTCGGTTAAGACAGGCCCACTTCATGGGGAGATTATAAGATACGAGCCACATTCTAAAGTTGTGTAAGCACCACAACAGCTGCATTTGGCGTGTGTGTCACCTGCAAGTCAGCCCCTTCTACTCCGTGGCTGTGCTACACCGCCCTTCACATTTCTCAGCCCGGCCCCGGCCTCTTCAGCAGCAATATAGGGAGAGTTAACACGGGCGTCATTTGTAGTTAAAAGGCCCACATGATATATCCATGAAAGGGAGTTGTAAATCTCAAAATAATTTCATGAAGGTCCTACATTGGTCTCCAGCACTATTATCTCCTAACACTTTCCATTTATTCTAAAGCTTACCATACAGCACCGAGCAGAGCACACGTTCTTCCAAATTTTTATTCGCTTTTTGTTTAAAGCTACAGTTAATGAATTCACAACACTCTTTCACAATAATTAAATGTTGTGAAAAAGAGTACTTCCCAGTTACAAAGCCACAGCCACCATCTTATAAATCTTAATATAAAAAATCATATTATAAATCTTAATAAAATGAATAGCTTAACTAAAGTTTAAATAGAATAAGAGCCTTAAGACATTTTATCTATGAAATAATGAAATAATATGGCATTTATTTTTTTCAAAAAATTGTTTATTGATTTTTTTAGAAAGAACTATGGATCAACTGTCTCCTGCACACCCCCTACTGGGGATGGAGCCTGAAACCCAGGCATGTGCCCTGATCAGGAATTGAATCTGCAACCTCTCAGAGCATGGGCTGGTGCTCAACCAACTGAGCCACACGGGCAGAGCTAATCTGGCATTTAAATGAAACAAATGCACAAATAGAGTTTTAACATCTTTATGACAGAATGTTTTCTACTTCAAAGACCACAGTGTTCATGAGCCACATTGTTACCCAGAATTATTTTAAATCAACCATTTCCTCTCTGCTCCCTCTTCTTTGCCTCCCCCCCATTTGGTCTTTAGAACTTTCACCTCAGCAGTCTTAAAGTTGAACAGGATTCTTTTGGCAGGTGTGGGGGGGGGGGTGAGGTAGCCATGGATACAAATATTCTTGTGCAGGATCTGGCATCTTAATGTACAAAGTTTTATATTACAAATCAAAGTCTAAATTTGCTTGTTTCTTTTTTGAAAAGGTTGACCAACAAACAGTCTCATGAACCACACCACTTCTCTTTAATGTAATGTAAAAGGGACATCTGTTAAGTCACTAAAGACTAAAAACACTTTTGTGTAAAAGTGGAAATTTTCAAGTAATCAGAACTCCATGGGTTCTCCTTTGGGTAAAAAACAAACAAAAAATATGAAGTGCAGTGCTGGAAGTAACATTTCACATTGTTCACTTAATTTATGTTTTATTTTCCACAATGTTCTTTCTTTCTCTGTTCATATTACAGTTGGAAGGAATAAGGCAGCTTTTATCCAGAAAACTGAAAACAGCTCACTTAATACCATATAGACTCTCCCATGTCAGTCTCCATTTTGAATGTAAAGAACAGATTCTAAGTTGTTTGCTCCTGATCTGTCCTGAGTATCAACTGCATTAAACAGGTGGGAGCAAGGGTTCCACCAAGCTTATATCTGGTTCTTTCACTCAGGTACCATCTGGAAAGTTAAGAATAGATAAATAAAATGGGTACTCCAATGGTGAAGTATTAAAGTTTTCATTGAGAAAGGAAGAAAATATACCTAAAAGTTTTCTTAAAATCTCACAAAAAACTAACTTGTGTTATAAACAGAAAAGGCTGAGGACTGGAGTGTCTCAGGTAGGGTTGAAAAATGAAAATAAGGGAAAGACCTGAGCATTCAGGTAGTACAGAAAGAAGCTGGCTAGACTCGAGGGGGAAAGAATAAGGGGTGGGGTTCCAGGCATAGCCAGCCTTGGTCCCTGGTTTCCAGGCCTGAAAAAGTCAACTCCAGACAAGAAGGAGCCTGAGGCCATAGATCCCTCCCAAGGGGCCCAAGGGACGACGAAATCCAGAGGTACACCTGAGAGTAGATGGCACCCACCATCTCCTTACTTTTGAGCAGCTGCAGGTCAATGATTTCCTGTAGATGTTGCTCACTTCCTCCAACGTCCAACTTGGGCTTCAGGAAAGTGGGTGCTGCTGCTACTGTCACCATGTTTCTAGCTGTCACCACATAAACTTCAGACTCGTAGTCTGGTTCTACTGGCCCTGGGCTTCAGCCCAGCTTGGGGCTGGCATTGGGCTTCAAGCAACAGTTCAGCTCATTTCCCATTGTGTGCCTTCATTCGTTGCTTCTGTCACCACCTTTACCTGTCACCCGCCTTCCCTGCTTTCAGCAGCCCCTCCCCAACAATGACAGCTGGCACCCTTCAAGCAGGCACAAACTAGCTCCCTGATGGCCTGGCTGCCAGGCACAGGGCCCCACAGGGGCTCAGAGCCCAGCCACACACCCTCTGCTTTGCTGCTACTGCCTTCCTTTACTTGACTAGTATGTGAGGATGGCGACCAACCAAACTAATTTCAAATGGCAGGGAACAGACCAGTGCTGAGAACTAGAACCACTTCAGGAAGAGAACACGGCCAGAGCTCCTCCTCCTTCGCAGCCACTTCCCAACTGAAGAGCATTCTCCTGGCTGGCACCAGTCAACTAGAACACATTCTGTGGTCACCTGGCTACCAGAGACCAATCACACAGGATTCTCGTTATGTGCCCACCTCACAGAAAAGCATTTGATTGGCTTATGGGCGTGGCTCAGTGGGTGAGCATTGACCTAGGTTCCAGGAGATGGAAGTTGGATTCTTAGTCAGGGCACATGTCTGGATTACAGGCTCCATCCCTCCTACGGGGCATGCAGGAGGCAGCCAATCAATGACTCTCATCATTGATGTTTCTCTCCCTCTCTCCCTTTCCCTTCCTCTCTCTGAAATAATAAAAATTTTAAAGAGAAAAACAAACAAACAAACATGTTTTACAATGCCTGCCCCCTGCCCTCCCCACTCCCCATGCCCAGACCACTGCTGTTCTTCACCTCAGCAGTAGATGTGTGATAGACTCAGGTTTCCATTCATTACAGGGGTGGGAAATGTCTGGCCCTGAGAAATCATTTGTTCTGGCCCTGCCAAGTCACCCACAGGTGGTACTTGAAATTCAATAAATCTAGGAGCTTTTACCATAGCTAATTTTTAAGTTGATGATTTTGTATGGTGCAAGAATGATGTTATAAATATCCAAATGGCCTTTGGCACATAAAATGTTCACCACCCCTACATGACTATGGACTGCCTGGAGCTTTCTGGTTGTGTGCGAAGTGCAGCAGGCATTTGTTGATGCAAGCAAGCCGGTTTCATTAGCAACTCAGTTTCTTTGGGTCTGACAGCTGAGTTCTTTGATGTGTTGCTCACCAAACTTATTTACACACTGTTGACCATTTTTCTAACTAAATGCTCCTCCTCTTTACCTTACAAAAACTGTTAGTCTTCACCTGCACCTTGACCATAAAAACACCTGGAGCCCTGGTCCTACTCTCAGTGAACAGACTCTAAAATGAGGCTCAAAGACACTTTACCCTCCGCTTCCTCATAGGTAAAATCAGAACCAAACTCATCCCTCCCAATTCAGAAGTTCAGGAATTCACCAATTTGCATTTCTCATTTCTGTTTCTCCCTACCACAAGAGGAGTTTCCAGTTTTTCTATCCTTCCCAACAGTAAAGCTTAAAAGCAAAATTTTCTCACTCAAAATTGAGAAGCCCAAGTGGGGTACCACTATCTTGATTTGATGAAGATGATGATAATGATGTTAACATTTGGCAAGCACTTACTATGCCCTCAATCTTGTTTCAAGTCAGATATTTATTTAACCATCCAAAACAATCCTCATTTACAGACTTTACAGAAGAAATTGAGACACAGAAGTAAAGTACGGCTTCTCAGGTCACATGGTTGTTCAGGGGTGGAGCCAGGATTTGATTCCAGATAATGTGGGAGGTAAGGACCTTCTATCAGGATTTTTTTCTTCAATTTTTTGATGTGGATCTTTAATATATTTTCTGTCTTTCAACAGTAAGTTTCTCCTATGTGCCAGGCACTGTATGGGTAAAATACTTCTGCCTTCAGTGAGTCCAGGCAGATAGAAAACACAGAGGCTTAGAAAGTCCCATGGTCTGAGGCCACGAAGTGGGAAAGTGCTTTAACTTGGGACTCAAGCCTAGATCTGTCTGACCCCAAAGTAGATGCTGGTGTAAAGATTCTGAGTTTTATTCTGGAAACACAGACCAATTGATGTCTGGAAAAGTGAGTGAGGGCAGCATGGCAGGAGATGAGGTCAGAAGAGGAAGCAGGGTACCATGGGGTCCTGAAGCACCCTGCAGGCCTTCGAAAGGACTTCAGATTATATTCTGTAGGAGGAAGAAAATCACTGGAGAACTACTGAACCTAACATTTTAACAAAGGTCCTTGGCTCCTGTGGAAAGCCTAGACTAGATGTATCAAAATGATTGTAAACCTCTTATTAATAGATATAAACACATTTAGCAGGGCATCTTAAAGGGTTGGAGTAAGAAACAAAGGAGGAGTGTCGGGGACACTGGCCCCAAACCCTAAGCCCTCTTGGTACCCCTGCCTTCCCACCTGGCCATCCTGCTGACCCATCTGATAAACTGAATGAAGTGTCACTTTAAACAAGCCTCAGACCGTTCCATGAGTCCTTTTTCCCAGGGTCATTCAGCCGACATCTCTTCCCCAAATTTTAGGTGAACTGGTTGCTCTCCCTCCCCCTCCCTTATGTCTGTTTTCTATTCCTATGTCTTACACCCAAGTCCCCAACCTTTAGGCTCCATCCACCCCAATTGAAGCCTCACTGGTACCAACTGCCAACTGGTTCCAACTGCCAACTGCCAAGATTTCACCTTACTATCCTTTCTTACTCATTTTTTTTGTCTCTCTCTGCCACTTCCATGCTTGGGAATGGAAAAACAGAAGCCTCCCCTGATATCTGCAAATAAAATTTCAGGGAAGAGGACAATCTCTATTAGTCAATTATGGAAACAAAGTTAATGGCTACCCTGCCCTATTTGGAAACTCCCAACTTACTATCAAATCGCAGGCTATGGCTGCATGAGCAAAAACATAGTTCAGGGTTGGACCAAACTGGGACCAGCATGCTCCTCTCAGAAAGTTAGTTTCCAAACCCCTCTTACGTTCCTGATGGCTCTGCACTTATGGAAAGAGCCCTCATCAGTAACTTCTGTAAGAATGCATGCACTGATAGCCGCCATGGCTCTGTGGCTGAGCTGCAGCCCATGAACCAGGAGGTGATGGCTCGGTTCCAGGTCAGGGCACATGCCCAGGTTGCGGGCTCGATCCCCAGTAAGGGGCGTGCAGGAGGCGCCCGATCAATAGCTCTCTCTCATCACTGTTGCTTTTCCACTCTCTCTCCCTCTCCCTTCCTCCCTCTGAAATCAATAAAGACATATTTTAAAAGACAAAAGACGTATTCAAAAAAACTAATTTTTGAATTAAAAATTAACTTTTGAATTAAAAAACTAAATTTCCAGGTCCTCCACAGCCTCCTCCCCAGGCCTATTGACTCTATCAACATTTACTTGTCCTTCTTCTGTAGCTGCCTTTTGATTACTATTATTATTATTATTCATTGGAGACAAAAGACCAAACTGGCTCTCTTTCCAAAACCATATGTTAATTAAGTGTGCCAGTTCAGCCCAGACTCTTGGGCTGATCCACTCACTTGACCACAGTGAGGAACTGACATTAAACATTCAGGACGTGGTACTTCTATAAGCTGGGTGCAACCTACATGCCCAGAGCCTAAGAAGAGCAACAACAGTAGGGCCACCTGCCTGAGTCCTCACTGTAACAAGAGCTCCAGTGCCAGCAGGCTATACCTATAGTTACAGAGAAGTGTTGGCAGGTTTGAACAAAGATGATATCACTGTCCAACTTAAGTCAATACTTGTTATCTCATTACTGGGCCATATGTGTCATGAACTCTAGCCCAACATTTTTAACAAATCCTCTGATAGTTTTTTTCATTGCCTTGGAAATAGTGTAATTACTGTAAACTAAATGTGTATGCGTTGCATGTGCAAGTTGAATAGTTTACTTCTTAGATATTAACATTTAAAGTATACCAAGGGGCCTGGCTGGTGTGGCTCAGTTGGTAGAGTGGTGTCCCATGCACCAAAAGGTCACCAGTTCAATTCCTGTTCTGGGCACATTCCCCTGTTTCAGGTTTGATCCCAGTCAGGGTACTTCTCTCTCTCTCTCTCCCCCCCGCTCATTCCCCTGTCTCTAAAAATTAATCAAAACATATTAAAAAGAAAAAATTAAATATATCAAGGGGGGAGCAGATGTGGAACATCTGCTATAGTGTCAGTAATAATTAAAAATAAGATAAAATACACCACAGAGGAGCATTTGAGATCTTGCTCCCCAGGAAATGTCATCAGTTTGGCTCAAATAAACTCATAAAATTCAAAAAAACATGTTCCACAAATGGTGTAACCTTATTTTTGAATTTTCTTTTCTTTCTACTCTCTTTCTTTTTATCAGTTTAGTTTATGGTGAAGGAGGCCTGAGCATTTCTTGACCTCTGAAAGTCCCTCTGAAGACCCGAAACCGAGCTAAGGTGAGAAAGCCTGGTTGGCCAGCATGAAGAGTCCCCTCATTTAACTTTTTTACTTAGACAAATAAATGTTTGAGAAATCCCAGAGGGACAAATATTCTTCCCAGGCTAGTCAGATTCTGAATTGTTGGAGGAAAAGGCTTCCAAATAGGGGCAGCCACACAGGAGTGACAGAAGTCTATATGTGTAACTCTTACGAGGACCCTAAAGTAAACAAAGCTATGAACACTTTTTCCCATCACCTTTAGCCCCTCTGTCCTCTTCCACCTCCACCCCCCACCCCTGCAGTCAGCACACAGCTGTCCATGGCCATGAGCTCCCCCTTATTCTTTTCTATTTTGCTCAACCCCTCTCCCCCCAGCTGTGTGCCTCTTCTCTATCTATGAGTCTCTATTTGCCTTGGTACTTCAGTTTGAACATTTCTTTAAGTGACCCTAGTGATCAGTACGCTTTTAGGGCCTGGCTAGTGATTGTTCTCTAGAACCTTTCAGAAGCTCTAACTTGCTACCCCATGCATGTTTGGTTTGCATCCTTCATCCCTTCTAGAAACAGCTGCACCCATTTATTCAACACACTCATTAAATACCTGGGCATTTCGGTGCCCAGTGAGGGGTTCAGAACAGGCTGGACCCCTGGGCCTGGGGGTGTGTTCTTATCCCTGGTTGCACATTAGAATCACCTGGGGATCTCTGAAAACTGCTGGAGCCCATGCCCTGGCCTGGAGGCTCAGTTGCTGTGAGCATCATCCTGTACACCAAAAAGGTGCGGGTTCAATTCCAGGTCAGGGCACATACCTAGGTTGCAGGTTCTCTTCCTGGTTGGGGCACATGAGAGACAACAAATTGGTGTTTCTCTCTTTCTCCCTTCCTCTGTCTCTAAAATCAATATATGTATTCTCTGGTAACAAACAAAAACAAAACTACCAGAGTTCAGGCTCCACACCTGGTTAGGTAACTCTGAATCTCGGGGTGAAGGTGGAGGGAGCCTGGCAGCATCAGTATTTTTAAAGCTGCCCTGGTAAAGTTAATGTGCAGCCAGGGTCAAGAGACAGACAGACAAAAACAAATAAAATTCCAATATGGTAGAATGTGTGCCACAAAGGTCCGTGACAGCCCATAACCAAGCCTGTCATCCAGGGGGAGTTCCCAGTGCAATGATGTCTAAACAGAGATAAAAATTTGAACAGGAGTTGAGAGTCATTGACCGGCTGCCTCCTGCATGCTCCCTGCTGCAGATCGAGCCCACAGCCTGGGCATGTGCCCTCACCAAGAATCAAACTGCGATCTCCTGGATCCTAGGCCAGTGCTCAACCACTGAGCCACACCAGCCAGGCTTTGGATGCAATCTTTAGGGTTCTCTATATACAATAGCATGTCACCTGCATATGACAATTTTATGTCTTCCTTTCCAATTTGGATGCCTGTCATTTCCTCTTCTGGTTTGATTTCTGTGGCTAGAACTTCTAGCACTTTGTTGAATATGTTGGTGAAAGCAGATACCTCTGTCTTGCTCTGGATCTTAAGAAAAATACTTGTAGTTTTTGCCCACTGAGTGTCATGCTGGCTGTTTGCCATATGTGGCCTTTATTATGTTGAGGTATGTTCCCAGTTTGCTGAGAGGTTTTATCATACATGAGAGCTGGATTTATGAAGTGATTTTTCTGCATCTATTAATATGATCATGTGGTTTTTTCCTTCATTTCATTTATATGGTGTGTCACATTCATTGATTTGCAGATATTGTACCAACTTGCATCCCCAGAGTAAATCCCACTCTATCATGTTGTATGTATGATCTTTTTTAATGTATTGCTATATCTGGTTTGCTAATATTTTGTTGAGGATTTTAGCATCTATATTGATCAGGGATATTGGCCTATAATTTTGTTTCTTTGTAGTGTCTTCATCTGGTTTTGGAATTAGGATAATGCTAGCCTCATGAGTGGCACCATGTTGGCAGCTTGAAATGGGCTGTGGTGAACACACTCACACCATGGAAACTGGCAGATGTACCAAAAAGGGACTTGGTTGTTCCCATCAGTGTCCATCTCAAAACTTAAGACAGTGATGCAGAAAATGTTAATAATAAAGATTAAACTTAAAAGTGTGTCTTGGGTGAATATTATGGTATGTAAATTGAATTTCTGTTGTTAAAACAATGTCTGTAGTCATTACAATGCAAATACATTACAAGAAATTGAGGAACTTCCTCTGGCATTCACTCACATCATTAACAAATGAATGACTTTCTTACAAACATCTTCAGCCTGTTTTACTTGATGACACAAAAGAAAACATCATCTAACATTCAGGTTGGAACTACACTTATCCGTCAGTTGAGGGCAAGCTTAAGCTGGCTATAAATACACATGTCTGGCAAAAATCAATGAGAGCTTTCTAAGAATCAATTGGCTGTGCATGTACATGTACACATGTATGTATGTGTCTATATATGTATCCATACATGTAAATATATCCCTCCTCTTCCCCTGGCTGGTTGGTAAACATTTGGTTGGAAGTTTCCCAAGGTTTCTCCTACCTTTTCTAATTTTCTTACTTTGCTGTTCTCTCCAGGGTGAGCCCCTCTTGTCCCAGGGGTGATCCCAAATCTCTGTCCAGGCAGATATCAGCCCTGAGCTCTGGGCATGAATATCCAGCTGTCACTTGGATTTTCCCACCCACAAGATCACACATCTCCGAGGAAAACACAGAGAAGGTGGGGCCCTGGGGTTCAGCCGAGGCAGGATTTGGGAGCCCCTCAGCAACAGGATCTGATGGTACTGCCCAGGGGGGACCATCTTCTGGGGCTGGCTGGGTATGTGAGCGAGATGTCAGAGTTGGAACCAGCTGATGGAGTAATGGCTAGGACACCAGGGAGAGAGAGGGGTGCCAAACATGGTCTGGATGTAAGGGGCCAGATGTGATGAGATGAGGGACATAGCAGCTTGGGTGGGGGGAGGATGGTGAACTGAGTGTTGAGCATTTTGAGTTGGAGGTGTCTTTGGGACATCCAAGCTGGAAACAGATCTGGAGGTTCTGAGGAAAGGCTGGAGCTAGAGGTGTTTGGAACCTCTGGGAAGATTGTAATAAAGCTGAGGTTGTGTATGAGCTTGTCTGGGGCTGGAGAAAGGGGTGATAGAGGGCTGGGCGCACCCTGAGCTGAGCCACATAGAGACCCTAGACTGCAAAGGGATGGGTGCAGCTAGTGTGGAGACTGAGGGAGGAAATATTCAAAAAGGAAGGTCACTTGGGGTGAATGCCTGAGAGGTGCCATGGGGCTGAGAAGTTGTGTGAGGGAGGCAGACCAGTTGACAATCCTAGGGTCAGGGGTGTGTGTGTGACCCAGGATGAGAACAGTTAGCTAAGATGGGGGCAGGCAGATTCCAGACCCATTCTCAGGTTCAGCTGACCTATAAAATGTGGGATGTGGAGAGAGGAGGGGTCAAGCCTATACCACAGGCTTCTGTGATTCATGGCTGGTGTCCTTGGATTCAGTAGGGAGCCCAGAAGAGCCAGGGAGAGTCGAGGGAGCCTGAAGTCCAGTCAGCAGGGTCTAACAGGCACTCACTTCAGGCCTGAAGCTCAGGAGTGGTCAGTGCTAGGGGACCAGGGTGGGGTCAGCCCTGAAGGGGGCATGGAAGAAGGTGCCTGGGAGGTAGAACCTAGGAGTGAGCACACAGGAGCCTTCAATGAATGTTTGTGGGAGGAAGGAGTGAATGACTGAGGGACTGGCAAGTGTGAGCACTGGAGAACTGTCCCAGAGGGGACAGAACCATGAGACATAGGCTGAGAGCTCCAAGGAGTCAGATCCTGCAAAAGCCTGCACAGGACGCAGCCTCCAGGTGCCGCTGCTCAGTTTGGCTCAAAGCATTGCAGGTGGCAGCGCCCAAGGAGTAGTTGCCTGGGACAGACTGCAGAACCTGGGAAAGACGGGAGAGGAGGCACGAGGGGACATTTTTACAGAAGAGGTTTGGTGAGGAAGGAAGGGACATGGAGGCAGCAGCTGGACAGAAAACCATTAGAAGATTGGGCCCGGTGAGGATATTTACATGCCTTCCTGCCACCCTCACCTTTGAGCATCTATTCTGAGAGGCCTCCAAGATCTAACCTCCAGATCTGGCTCTTCCTAGTGGAGCGGCCTTGGAAAAATCCAAAGGATGACTTTAAGCTGAGCTCCTGTTGTGATATAAATCCCACATCAAAATGGTATTCGACTTACAGGAACTTAAACACAGATCCAGAAAAAAGCTACTGCATGGTGAGCAGGATACCTCACTTTCACATTTTCTGACCTCGTGGCAAAAGACTCATGTCCAGGAGACTGGGGGCTGACGCAGGGAGCCCTGAGTGCCCAGAAAGCCCGACACCCATTAATGCTGCCAGGGACGAGCAGTGAGGACAACTAGGACTCATTTTATTACAGTCCCATCCTTGTGTCCAGAATCAGTGGCTATTTAATACACACCCCAAAGCACCCCTGAAATTGACCATGTTAACATGCCCATTTCTTTCTCAGCATATGAACTCAAAAGGAAAAAATCTTTATAAAACCAAAACCACCAGGTTTAGTACGTTCAGGAAGAGCACCTTTAGTAAACAGGAATCAGTGTGTCAGGAACCTGGCCAAACACACACGGCACTAGGTGAGGCTCCCCGTGGCAAAGAATGACTCTCAATGGAACATACCTATAGGGTGTCCCCCCAAAACGTTTCACAGCTGAGACTCCTGATGGAAGCCCTTTCCCAACACCATGGGCAGTCAGAGAGAAGGCCGTCGTCAGAAGGTGCATGGGTGGTTTCAAGGCTCAGGAGCTGCTGGTCCAGGAAGGCGTCATACACAGCCGTACTCCATGCTGTCCCGCACCGTCTGCTCTGAGGTCACCGGCCTGGTGCTCTTTGACTTGTTCCCATGACTGAAGTCCTCAGGGACCCAGCTGGCATGGGGAGCCAAGTGGGGAGGCCTGCCCCGACTCCTGGCAGGGAGCCCCTCCATGGCCCTGTCCTGGACCCATCATGCCAGCTGTAGTAGGTGAATTCCTGGAGCTGGGAGTTGCTGCCACCACCGCCAGTGGCAATGGCTGGGGCTGTGGTAGATACTGCGGGGGAGCCAGCCTCTCCTCCTTTGGGGGAGCCAGCGAGAAGCACCTCATGTCCAGTGGTCAGCTTCAGGGACCCGGGCCCTGACAGGAGCCAGCAGCCTCTCCCACAAGAGGGGTCTTTTCCCAGACCAGGCTTTGGGAGCTGGAGTTGTGGGGCTTTGTGGGTGTGGCTCCCTGTTTCTCTGCCCCCTGAGGCTTCAGAATCCCTGGATTCTGAGGGGACTCTTGTTTGCAGGTCTCTGGCCCACTGGGCAGAAGCAGGATGACTGAGGCTCTGGCTGACAGGCATGTGGGAGGCTGGGGAAATCATGGCCTGCTGGGGTCTGCCCAGAGACAGGCTCTGGGGAGGCTGGGCCTGCCTCAGGGGGGTGCTGGGTGGGGCCTCTGCCTCAGCAGGTCTGAAGTTGGACTTCCCACACTGCCCCGGCTCCAGCAGCTTCTCCTCAGAGGTGCTAATAGCCATCTTGACGGTGGGGCCACAGAGCTGGTGAGCATCCCGGTCTCTTCTCTCCTGGAAGGTGGCCCTGGCTGGCCTGAGGGTCAGGACATCGGCCTTTCTGAAGAGGTAACATAGCAGGTCATTCTGGCAGCTGAGAGTGTCCTACAGAGAAGAGAGGAAGAACTGAGAGGCTGGAGAAAGGCCAGGAGGGTCCTGGAAGAGCCTCACCCACCCAGGACACCCCTGGGCAGGCTACATGGCCAGGCCTGAAGTTTCCAGCTCCTGCTTGGCCTTTCCACAGCCTAGCGTTCCCCCAACACACACACTGCCCATGGTCAGGATGGTGGGCCAGGGCCATACATGGATCAGGGAGAAAAACCAGGCAGCCCCCTAACTTCACCAGCAAGGAAACAGACCCAGAGAGGGAGAGGACTTTCCACAGACGCTTCCACTGGATGGGACGGTCAGGGCTGGAGGCCTGAGCATAGCAATGGTTTCCATCTGTTCCTCATTCCCACCAAGCAGAGCCTGGAGGAGCCTGGTGGAGGTGTCTCCTGAGGCAGATGGACACCATGAGAAGAGGAAAGGCAGTGAGTGCATGCAGAAGAGGAGCTGGGGTTCACCAAGGATGGAGTCAGACCCTGGCCCGCTGGACCCATGTCAGGGAGCGTCTGTCTGTGGGACGGCTCAGCAGCCCAGAACCACCTGCACCTACCAGCAACTCCGGCCCAGGAAGACATCTGGACGCTCAACTTGACAGAGACACAGTCTGCTGTTTTGCGTGCAGGTTGGGAGTCACATATCCAGGGTTTTTGTACAGTGAGACCTGTGGTCATTAATATCAACAGGTAGCACGTATCAGCTGCTTCCCATGTGCCAGGCACTATGCTAGAAACCACAGGTGTAATCGTAAGAGAATGAAACCATCCCCCCTCCCTCCCCCAAAACCTCATTCAGTTCTCAAAGCACCCTTGCAAGGCTGTACTAGGACAACCTGTAATAGGTAAGGCAATGGAGGTTGCAGAGGTCAAGCAGGTCCCACATTGAGAAAGGGACAGATTGAGGACTGGACCCCACAGCTGTCTGACTCTGCAGCCGTCTTCCCACCACCCAGCCCCTCTCTGCACATTTCTAAACCTCTGACACCCAGCTTCATGAGTCTGCCCTCTCTGACCACCCAGAGGGCCCATCTCCTCACCCCCCTCCCAGCATCAACACTCACGGAGTGGAGGCCTGGCACGGGCACCATTGTGACTTCCACGTCTTCAGGCCTGTTCAGAAAGGGGAGGGCGACAGGTTAGTGGGGTGAGCACAGTGGGGAGATGCAGGGAGGTGGGGGCGGCTCTCAGGAGAGGAGCATCCGCTTCCACAACCAGCTCCTGCAGGGAGGATGCTTTGGTCTCATTTAGGCTGAAAAGGACAAGCCATCATCGGGGCACTTGGCAGGAATGCAGATTCTCAGGGAGCCCCCCTCAGCGCTCCTGACTCAGAAACTGCAGGCCGGCCTGGGTCCAGGCAGCCCAGGGGAGTGTGGCTCAGGCCTGCGTGTCGGGGCCACGGCTTCAGACCGAGACCTTCCTGAGGGCAGGGCTTTGGTTTTTCTGCAGCTCCGGGCACAGAGTGCTTTGTAGACAGAAACAAATGGAGAGCAGAGACCAGGATACATATTTCCATTCAGGCCGATACAGGACCAGGCACAGGGCGAGTCTGTGATAAAACTTGCTGACGAGCCGGTTTACTCTGTTGTTTTGAGAGCAGGCATCACATAGGACACGCTCCAGAAATACCGACTGAACAGATACTTTGAACTCGCTGTGTCGCTGGGCTCCACTAACGCAGGCCACAGAACTTACAGTGTGGCCAGAGAGAGTCCCACTGCGTGTGTTTAAGGGAATGAGACTGTAAGGCACGCATTTCATCCATGGGGTGACCCAGAAGCGGTGACCCCACAGCTCCTGGCCAGCACTGTGTGAGGTGCCCCTGCGGCTGCAGGAAGCTGCCCTGAGCCGGGAGGGGGTCCCCACAGCTGACGGCCGGGGGCAGAGCTGCAGCACAGACCTCAGGGCGCTCGAGCTGCGGCCACCTCTGGCTTGCGCCTTGTTTTTGTATGGCCTGTGAGCTAAGAACAGTTTTACATTTTAAACGATTAAAATATTTACTATCTGGCCCTTTACAGAAAAGATCTGCCAAACTCTGCTGGTGAAGGTTCAGAATAGGTTTGTGTTCAGGGCTCTGCCGCACACCTAGCGGGAGATGCTAACTCTCAAGTGGGTGCTGACCACATCCTCAGGGGAGCTCCGGGGGTGGGCGCACACCCTCCCACCCCCATGTTGGCAACACACTTCTGTCGCCCACTTCACAGGGGAGGAAACAGTCTCCTGGTCTGGGCTGGCTGACAGCACGCTGTGATTTTCTGGCTAGTGGTTCTGCTCCCCATCTGAGCCAGGCTGCACCACCCCCAGTCCCATCCCTCTCTGTGACTTTGTTGTCAAGGTCCCTACCTCTGGTCCTGGTCCATCTGAGGGAGTGAGGGAGGAGAGTGCTCCCAGGCCTCTCACAGCAGTGGGGGAGCCCTGGTCACTGTCCTCCAGGAACTCCTCCAGGGTGAGCATCTCACTGCTCTGCTCAGGGAGGTACAGGGCTGCACCCCGGCCTGGGGCTGGGCCGCACCCCTCTTCTGGATGCCCTGCTGGAGGAGAGGCAAGTTCCGGGGTGGCGGTACTCATGGCAGCTGAGGGCAGTGCGTCCTGGGGTGCTGGCATCCCGGGGCAGGGTGGCTGTGTCCCTGCTGCGAGTCAGGTCTTCACTGCTGAAGCTCTTGGATCTGCAGTGGAGCTCATCGGAGGAAACTGGGTCAGGGGAGGGGACACAGAGGAACACACTTCAGTCTCCTAATCTCGCTCACCAGCCTCCAGTGGGCTCTGTGCTGCCTCTGGCTCCCTGAGCACAGAAAGAGCCCTGCCTAGGAACCCAGAGCACACTTCTCCCAGCTGGCATCATGGGTGTCCAGGGCATTCTGGAATTCTCTAGAATTTTACATGACATTTAAAAACAAAATAACTTGAGATAAAAGTGGAAAGCTTCTGCTACAGCTTAAATTATCAACAGCCATAAGCACCACACTCCTTAGCCTGGGACAGTGCAGACAGACCACATTCTGCACCAATAAACAAACTTTAAACATTGCGAAGGAATCAGTTACCCACCATGTCTTCTGCCCACTGTGGACCAGAACTACTGGCACTGTCCCCATCCCAAAGCTGAAGTGACTCAGACTCAGAGGATGGGTGGCTCATCCAGGTCCCCAGAGCTGGTCAGTGGAGAAGGGATTTGAGCCTAAATCCATTAAAACCTCCAGACCTGAGCTTGAAGCTGCGTGATATAGCCCTATGAATGCAAATGCATCTTTCTTTGTATTGTTTACACTACACTGTATTGTTTAAATTATATGAATTTAATTGTATTGTTTAAATTATACAAATAATACATGCCCAGAATCAAAGATCCACATCCACAGAAAAGTGCATAGCAGGACTTACCCTCAGGCTAGGAGGGGAGCTGTCACTGGTCCAATTCCAGCTGCTCTCTAGGCTACCTGGCCAGGCACTGAAAGGAAATGACACCACTTAACCTACAGGGCCGATAACAAGTACAGCCCAGACTAAACCATCCAGTCTGAAAACAACTACATAACCAAGTGATCCTGCCCAAGTTCTGGCAAATGGCCTCAGGAAGGACAGATTTCGAGTTGCTCTCGACTCTCCCAGGAGGAGTCCAGCCTCACCTGAGTGCTGGGTACCACACACAGTGGGCTCTCAGGAACAACAACTTCTATCTATGTGTGTGAGGTCTAGGGCTGTGGCCTCAAACAGTTTTGTTAATACAGAACATCTCACACAAAACTCCAGTATAGACAAAAGGTCTGCTCTGGGGTTGGGGGTTGGGGGGAGCCCACCATTATTACCGCATGGAGCTTTCTGGAACACGGGTGGAGACACCCTGCCTAGACCAGGGCAGTGCCGCCTGGTGAGGGCAGGGGCCAGGACATGGCAGGTCATGCGTCCACGTGTGGACAATGTAGCCTGTGCCGTGCGCAGCCCACTTCCCCTCCGTGGTCCATGGGGGCGGGGACAGGGCCCTCAGGAGGAAAGAAGTCTGCACTCTTCTTGGTTCGCTGCTCTTCAGCTCCTCTCTGTCCCACGTTTACATCTGCCCCAGAGGGGAAAGAAATCAACCTTCACAGTGACGATTTGGGGGAACCAGGCTCACCCTCTGCTCCCTCGGGTCAGAGGGTGAGCACCAGCTGCAGGGAGGGGGCACCGCCCATGCCAGGGGCAGGCTGTCCCTTCCAGGCCTGCAGACCTCCCCTCCTGGCCCACTTCTCCAGCACACGCAGAATCAGGGGCCTGCCCCAGGTATCATCAGTGTCTGTCCTGCTGCACACGGACAGCTGGGGGACAGGGACACGCTTCATCATCCCTGCTCACATCTTGTGCAGAGCTGAGCTGCACTGAGAACCGGGGACTCACCAGGAGATGCTCTGCTTCCCGGCCCACCAAGCAGTCTGCTCTGGATTGACCGGGTCCACAGGGCACCCAGGTCCCAAGTGCCGGCGGGCCCCGCAAACAGCAGGCCTCTGGAAAACACCTGTTAGCAACGGCGCGTGGGGCTGAGCCCCAAATACTTGGTTTTCCTGAAGCGCGTAGAAGCAGAGCAAGTCCCCTCTTTGAGAAGGGAAAGTTTCAACTAAAAAATCCACCTTTCTCTTTGAAAAGGACGTGTCACTGTAAGGCAACCGTGATAGAAATCAACGGGATCCGAAAATGCCTGTTTGTCCGAGCCCTTGCTGCAAACCCCTCTGCTGCCTTCTCCTTTCCTCAGCTGATGAAGCATGAACCTGGCTGCTCAGGGAAGCTCACGAGAGGGGAGGCGACTCCTCCGTCCTGTTACCCTCCACCCAGGGCCAGGAGGGAGGGCTCCGTGGTGTCCCGCAGTTTCACCAGAGCCTGCCCTTGCCGGAAGCTGTAAGTGTCTATGTCTGAGTGATCAGTGCCAGCACCATTCACCGCTTCAGGCAATGGAGGGGGCAGGAGATGACGCTTGCTCCTACGCTTACTGTTGATCACTCCAGAAGCTGAGTCCAGTGTGAACTCTGAGTTTTTGTTTTAATTAAAAATATAGCTTCCCACCCTTCTAGAAATTTGTTTTTCAGAAGTTACAAAAACCCAAAGCAACCTTTAATTTTTGAGAAGGCTGGTCTAATTCACCTTTTCCCTTCTGCAGAAATTGACAACATGCCGAAATCAGATGGCAAGTGTTTCTAACAATTTCTGAGATCAAATTTACAACTTGGAGCTGCTCTGGGCAACTAAACTCCAGGTGAGGACAGCAAGACCTTCCTGCAATCAGTGTTCTCTGCATGGGTCATGAGACCTTCCTTCAAGCAAGGACAGCCAGAGCCTCCAGAAGTAGGGCACTTGGTAGGTAGTGACTTCCCCATCACTTGAGGTATGTAAGCAGAAGCTGCATGCTTAGGCACCTAGGAGGGCAGGGAAGGAGTGTTGAGGAACTGTGGGTCCTCCATTCCCACTTCAGCATATTTTGCACCTATTTTATGTGTGGACTTCCACACAGGACAGCTTGAAGGACAAGTCCTGTTGATGAAAACAGGTCTGAGAACCCAGGCTGAAGGGCACATGCACCAACTACTCACTGTGCTGCCTGTGGCTGGTGAACTTGAGCTCCAGGGACCACTCACAGAGCTGCCATCTGAATTCTAGCCTATGGTGAAAATAAGGCTGAGTCAGGGGACCTGGACCACCCATGGGGAAACTGGGGTCCTTTGTCAGAGGCCACCTCTGACTCCTGCCCAGCACCTGAGTGGTGGCTGTGTCCAGCGCCTGGAAGAGGGAGACGTGCGGACCCTTAGGACCTGCCTGTACTCTCGTCTGTACTCTCCCTCCCCCATTGCTCCTGCTGGGACAGCCTTGCTCTCTGCCTGTGCAATGACTGGGACAGCAAATGGAAGCAGTGTCTGGCCTGAGGATAAAGCAGCAGAAGGAGCTGATACTTAGTACCCTGGGAGCCCCACCAACCGGGAGGGGGGCTGCACCGAAAGCAGAGGCTGTGAAAGCAAAGCTCTCCTGGGGCCTTGTTCTCTTCAGGTGGCTGGAGGAAGCAGAAGGAAAGAATCCACCACCTGAGGGAGGATGCTGGGTCCCAGAGAGGGAGCCCTGCACCAGCAGCTCCTGACCAGAACCAGACGGAACCCACAGGCCACGAGGCACTGCTCTTTCCCTGGGAAGGACTACACTGCCCTGTGCTGACAGCAGCCCCGGATTTCCTCCAAAATGACACCGGGGTCTCCCCCATTTTGCAGACAGTTCTGCATCCACCTGAGCATGAGAACCATGCTGCCAGGGAATCACAGTGGGCAGCGCTTTGTTTGCAGTGTGACAGGCCCTCGGACAGGCTCTGCAGGCATATGAACAAGTGTGGGCTCTGGCTCAGGGTGGGATCCCGGTGGAGACAGCCCCTGGGTGAGCCTGGAGGGCCAGGCCTGGAGTCCCACAAGCCGCTGCAAGTCTGAGGGGAGGTGGTGCTCCCAGCTCCTGCTCCAGCCAGGCAGGGTTTCTGAACCACAGAGCCTGGGAGACTGGGGCAGACTGCTGACTGCTGACAGTGGACACCTGAGCATGGCTGCCCAGCCATACATGGCACAGTTTCCTTGACACCCAACAGTAAGGGACTGCCATTCTCAGTGTCTGGTCAGGAGCGCAGGAGGACTGTCTGGTTGCCTGTGCTCACCCAACTCTTCTTCTCCCAGGGGTGCTTCTGATTTGTAAACAGCAGGGACCAGGTCCTGGAGCTAACCTAGGCTTGCCTTGGGGGCAGGGGCCCTATCTTTTCTTGGCTTGTCAAACCAGGGTTCTGCAGGCCATACTTCCAAGAGTCCAGTGGGTGATATCATTATGAAAACTAATATCCTTTCATGTTCTCATCAGTTTCTAACACCCCAGGGGCAATCATTTTCAGCTCTTCCTGCTGTCTTCAGATATTTTCATCTCTAAGTTATAAGCAGAGTGTCTCTTTCAGTTTTAAGCTTTATTTTTCCCTTTCTCTTTGCATATTTTAAGTTTCCAAGTGCTTTTCCCCCTGACTGTTCTGTTTAACAACATCCTGCTTGTTTCATGGATGCAACTTTTCTCACTCTAATAATAAAATACCTAGTAGTCTGTGCTTTTCTGTCATTTCTGAATTTTCTACCATGAACATACCCTCATCAAAGTTAAATAAAATCCTAATTTTTAAAAAATTGGGGGAAAAACAAAAAGACCTTCACTACCTCGTGGTAGGAAAGGGGATGGGCTCTCTAAGTCCAAGTTAAAAGTTACCACAGGTGGAGTTCCTGGGAGCATCAGGACTGTGCTGCTCTGCAGTGTCCTGCTCCAGGCATCTTAAAGCTTTTGTCTCTGACCATGACTCTGTCACCTCTCACACTGGTTTCTCTCTGGTGTTGCAGGTCCTCCTCAGGTGTCTGGGGTCTCTGAACCTTCATGGGCTTCACCTGGCAAGATGGGACTAGACTGTTCTGCTGGGACTTTCTCCATCTACTCAGGTGACTTGAGGAGCATTTGACTATCACATCTAGAGGTGTGAACACGCATGGCTACGGCATCCTGGGAGACGTTCAAGTTGTAAACCCTTCCCTGAGTCCCCCCATTTTTCAGTTTAGGACACCTGCCCTCCACTCTATCAACCGACCTCCAGTTCAGAGATGCTGCAAGGTCTCTTCCCTGGAGAATAAAGCTCCAGTGCTGCCCGAGTTTAGCCCAAACTCTGGCTCACCTCCGTTCTGGAGCTCCTTGGTGCCACCAATTCCTGCACGGCGGAGGTGGGTTCTGGGCTTTCCCACTAGGGGCTGCAGACTGGGCCTCCAGATGGTGATGTTATCTGTGCAAAGTCACACAGCTGCAGGCAGAGCTGAGGTCAGGACCTGTGTCTGTGTGACACCAAACCTGTCCACAGCTTAGCCCATCTGCTGACCACCCTTCAGTCTGAGAGACCCCTCCTGCCTCTGGGAGCTGGGGTCTCCAGGAATGACTTTGGGCCCCAGATGCTCATGCATCTTGGTTCTGGAGGGACCTGTGACTCACCTGGGGTGTCGCCTGGTCCCGGGAGATGGGGGTAGAGCTGGAAGGGGTAGTAGTCATGGCTGAGGAGGAGCAGGCCTGGGAGCCCAGCTCTGATGGCCGGGGCTTCATGGTGGGGTAGCCAAGGCCTCCGTGCGGTGAAGGCTGCCTCTGTGCAGGGCCACTGGCTTCGGTATTAGGTCCCTGGGGCCCGGGGCAGAGAAAGACAGTGATAACTGGGGTCGCAAGATCCCATGCCAAAGCGGGGCTGTCACTCCGAGGCCTGAAAGCAGAGGCACCAGGGCACACGAGCCGCAGGGAGAGAAGCTGGGCTGCGCCTCGCGGGCTGTGGTCTGCACAGGAGGCTCAGGCTGCAGGCCTGTGCTGGGGTCCCCGGGAGGCCGGCCTTGGCTCTAAGGATAGATCCCACTGTGAGCCCCACGCAGCTGGGAGAAAATAAAGGACAAACTCAAGAGGCTCAACAAAACATTGTTAAAATCCAACACATTAACCATTGGGCACACCTGCTGTGTACCTGTGTGTCACTCGAATCCCTGGTTTAAAAGGACCTTGACAGGTAGGTGTCTGCTCAGGACCACGGTCAAGGCCCTCAAGGCCCAGAATGTGCACCCTGCCAACAGGCATCCGTTACGATCTGAGAGAGGAGTTTGTTGCCACCCAGTAACTTGTCTGAGGTGTCTCCATCTGTGCATGGTGACACCGGTGTCTCCATCTCTGCATGGTGACACCGCCTGCAAAAATGACATTTACCTTGTAGTTGTGCTTTTCGGCCATCTCTGAATTTCCTACTGTGAACACATACTCTCCTCAAAGTTAAATAAAACCCTAATTTAAAAAAACATTGAGGGATAAACAAAAAGATCTTCACTACCTAATATCAGGAAAGGGGACGGGCTCTCCAAGTACAAGTCATAAGTTTCTGCAGGTGGAGTTCCTGGGAGCATCAGGACAGCGCTGTCTGCACAGTGTCCTGTTGCACGCGGCCCATGGGCTGTGGTCCCAGAGCCACGCCAAGGTCAGATTCCTGCCCCTCCCCACCCTCTCCCAGGGACCTGTCCCCGCCCCTCAGCCACTCAGTGTCTGGACTCACTGGGAAGTCTCAAGCACCCAAGTCTCACAACTTGAAATCAGGGGAAAGTTTGGATTTTGAAAGATAACCTTGATGGGAAGCAAGGCAAGTCTGGTGGAGTGAGTCAGACAGGCGTCCACTGGGTGAAGGTGACACGAGGAGCAGAGGAGAGGCGGAGATGGGCAGAGGCAGCGATGGCAGAGAAACCGCGCACTTCCCACAGCTGCTGGGAGACAGGCGGACAGACAGGTGGACGGAGGACAGGACGCAGCAGCCCAGGAGACAGAGCAGGTGCGTGAGGCCAAGTCAGCGCCACTCGACTGACTCGAACACGGTAACAGTCAGAAAAAAAATTTAAGTGGAAATGGTGAGTCGACTCAAGGGAAAATATGTGAGTAATCACAGAGGTGATACAGACATGGCAGAAATCGCGAGATGGCACAAGGATGGTGACGACAGGAAACACTGCAGGAGCTAGTGGCCCCTGTGGACCGTGTCCCGGCCCTGACAGTGACCACGTGCTGATGCTCCATCTGTCCATTGCAGCTCTAACACCTGCATCCAAGATGTCAGGGGACCTCAACAGGGCCATACAGTCTCACTCCGGGCTGAACGCTGGCTTGGCAACATCGATCCAATTATTCAAAATGCTTGAGTGGAGCAATAAATCCTCAAACCACAGAACACATCTACCTAAAAAGGGACTTATCCGGAAAAGCCAATGGTTCTGTGCTCTGACAAGGAAAGCAGGGAAAACGGCAGCAGTTTTGAATTTAGCTGCCCAAAAATAAATCTTAAAAAAATCTCACGATGGACGCTGAACATTTTAGGAAGCACAGTGACAGCTGATCAGTTCTGCACTGCACACGGCCGGGCAGGACATACAAGCCTGCAGGTGGGAGAGAGGGTCAGCGCCTGGCCAGGGGACTGACTGAGCACGGACATCCTTCCCAAGGACCTGTGGGTGAGGTCCCGAGGCTCCACTAGCACCATGCTGCGCTGGAGCACGGTCCAGAGGGTGACAGCTCATCCTTGAAATCGGAGTCCACACTGGCTGCTTTCAGCTTGGCTGGGAATTGGGGCCAGGAGGAGGGGTCCACGATGGGTCATCTGACCTGTAAGTACCTTTTTTTTCTCGTTTCAAAATGAAGAAGGGGGCTTGGAGGAGACACGGGTAAAGGGAAAGGGTTGGAAATCTCCAGTGTCTGAGGAAGGGAGAGGCTACTTAGAAGAGGCTGGTAGGACAGAGGACGACCAGAACCAGAAACGTTTAGAGAAAGTCCGGCGGGCCTCTGGAGGCTTGTCTTTGTCCTTGCGTTTGCCTCTCAGAAAGAGACTCTTTTTGCTCTGCGTTCCTACATTGTCATTCTCTGGATAACCCGAGAGAGGGAAGAAAAAAATACAAAAGAGCAAATAAATGAAATAACAACAAATGCTGCTACATTAGCTAAATGTGCAGGGAAATCTGAGTCCCATCCAGCCCAGGAGAGATGGAAACACCACCCAGACAGAGACAGAGCCAGGGCCCGGGGCCACTGCTGCGCGGGCTCAGTTTGGTTAGTTCAGTGGTGTCCCGGAGCCTGTGCTTCACTGAGCAGCGAGGAGAACTCCATGTTCCCCAAGGAGCCGACCCGTTAGGCTATTTCCAGTCCCAATGTGCTGAATTACTAAATAAGAAAGCATATAAATGTAGGACCCGGCTTTTCCTTCTCATCGGTTAATGACAGGCTCCCTGACAATTCAGCTCACACACAACTGGCTCCTGCTCCTGGTACAGACCTTGGAACACTCTGTGGTGTGTCTCTGGCCTGCTGCAATGAAAGAGTCCACCTGAACCTTTTTCTAAGAATTCTTGTACATCTAAGACAGCCTCTTGTGGCAGGAGGAGTTTGAAAATAATGAAAATACTTATTTTTGAGACCAAAACACCCTCTGCATCAAGAATTATTCTTGTTTAGATCCCTATGAATCCTCTAACCCAAACCTATACTTTATGACCTTTAAATTAGAGTCTTATCAGAGCAGACAGTTGGACTAGCTTTCTGAATATACTCTATACATTCACATAACTGATTTATCCCGTTTCTGGTTTAGGATTAAAGTCCATGGTGGAACCTCTTGTTTCTTTCTCCACAGCACCCCTGGTGGCCACAGCTCACACCACAGGATAAGGGACAGACTTCAATGCTGGTGCCCAGGTCTGTTCAGCATCTTCAGGGACCAAAGCAGCTTTAGCTGCAGGCACTGCCCACAGTGGTTAAGAGTTCAGGCTCCGTAATCTGTCAGACCCATGTTCGGACCCCGGCTCCAGCACATATTCTCTGGGCAAGTGCTTAACCTTGTCAAGAAGGGGACAGTAAGCGTGCCTGCCTCACAGGGCAGTTAGGACTGGATAATAGATACAGCGCATAAACGAGCTAAAGGGGTGCTGAGCCCAGAGAAAACACCCATTCCATGGCTGCCGTTACTAATATTTACCACTAACCTGCTCACTCATGGATCCAAACAACAGTTTGTCTCAGTCAAGCATTTTTTTGTCTGAAAGTTTTGCTAACTCAACTAGGCTGCTTATAGTTCACTAGCTCACCTTAGACAATAACACAAGTAAAGGTGATAAATGTCAAAAAGTTTAAGTAGCCAGCATGAAAACCTGAGGCCACAGAACCGCTCTAGGTAAAACTAATGCTAGTAAGCTTCCTTGTCATCTATGTGCGGTGAGATTTTTATCCAGTTCACCTCCTGTAAAGACTGAGAACTCAAGCATCAGTCCCCAAACAACGTGTATAGGGTGCACAGTTCACTTTTACATTTCGAGTGACACACCAGGACTTGAAGTGGTGAATGTCACCTGGCAAGGCCTGTGCACACATCACACTCAGGAGGTGGCTTGTCACTGGCCCTAACATCAGACCATGAGAGCACATGAGTCTTGGGCATGGGCCTGGTCTTCAGAAAGTCCTAGTGTCCTTCGTAAAGTTTAAATTTTTGAGGGTGCATGTTTGACAACAGGCTTATAGGTAAATAATCTATAAAGTGATATTTAAAAGTAAATTTGAAAATTGAACCATGTTTAAGGCAGCGGCTTTGTTTAATTGATTGTAAGATGTACATTTTCTCCCTGAAACCTTAACCTGTCTGAAATCAGGACACAGCTTCGAGTATGTACCACAGTCACTGTCAGCGAGGTGGCAGTTCTGACAAAAGGGTCACTGCCACAACCAACTTATTTTCTTCTCATATGCACATAACTGCGCAGCTTATAACCCTCTTAGGTTTGGTGAAATACACACAGCACATGTGACTAGAAACCCTTTTCAGAACCTCTGGCAGACTCTGGACAACCACCCTCAATGACGAGGTGCCCACACCCCACAGTGGCAGGACACGAGGCCAGATCAGGTGGGAGAAGAAAACTGGACCTGCTCTTCATGGTGATGACAAGATCAGAGCCACACAGGGCCTTGCTAAAGACCTTGCGTATGTTCATTACGTGTTAAATGCACCGGGATCTCCCTTCAGAAACGCTTATTCTAGGCCTGACAGACAGGAGGAAACCCAAAAACACACACTATGGAGCCTGTCTCTGCGGTAACTTGTGGGCACTAGCTCTGGGTACTCACGTCCCTACCACAGTGCACACCGTGCATGAGGCTTCTCATGCTAAAGTGACTACCTTGCTCTGGGACCGAACTGCCACAACACTGTGGTGGGTTTGTGTTTCCTACTAGGTTGTTAACATACCTAAGGAGCCAGATGTGCCTGCATGGAGCACACCCCCTTCAGGCTCCTACGCACACGTGTGCACACCCAGCACGCCATCCCGTTAGTTCTACCCTGCCCAGGAGGGAGGCCTGGCAGCCCCCTTCACTTCACCTGCAGCCGGGTCAGCCCCTCCTACCTTTTCTCGCGGGCCCGCTGTGGACGTCTTGCTCTTCTGCCCAGTGTGAGCACGACGGGGTGGCCTCGAGGGGCTCCTGCGGACACGCAGCACTGTCTGGGGGGGACTTTGGTCCTTCTCTGGAACCCTCTTTCTTTGGTTTGGTGAATTTGAATAGGGCTTTGACTTTAACCCAGCAGCTTTTCCTAGTTAGAAGTAGATTTTTAGGACACAGCCAACCCTCACCGCCCCCACAGCGGTTCACTGGATGCGCTACAGCGAGCTGGGATTTCCATCACCCGCCTGGGAAGTTGGCTGTTAATTAAGGGTTCAGAACGAGGGTTCTCTTTGCTATCACCACAATGATCGTATCCGGGGCTCAGAGGTGGAACGTAATTTGCCGTTAACGAGCACAGACCCAGGATGGGGAGAAGCGTTCATCGTGGCAGAAACCCACACTAGCCTCTCGGGAGACAGAACTTCAAACACAGCCCCCAGCTCTTGGCTGCCTGTGTCGAGTACAGGACGTGGTTCTGCTCTAATCTAATCCATGTTTGCTCCAAGTTCCCAGCAAAATGCCACTTTCAGGAAGAGCCAGAGGCCTCCTCATTTGCTGCTATGGTTAATAATAAGTGAAATAGGCTGGGATACTCTGCCCATTCCTGGCACTGAGGAATCTGGGTGGGGGCAGAGGCAGGGCAGATTGGGCCATTTCAATTAAAAACAGTGCCCCTTGCCCAGCTGGTGTGGCTCAGCGGTTGAGCATCAACCTATGATACAGGAGATCGTAGTTCAAATCCCCAGTCAGGCCAGAAGCCTGGATTATGGGCTCGATCCCCAGTGGGAGGGCCTGCAGGAGGCAGCTGATCAATGACTCTCATCATTGATTCTCTGTCTCTCTTTCCCCCATCCCTTCTTCTCTCTGAAATCAATAAAGACATTTTTTAAAAAATTAAAAATAATATATAAACAGTGAGCCCTGGCCAGTGTTGTTCAGTGGTTAGAGTATTTCCCAAGCACCAAAGGGTTGCAGGTTCGATTCCCAGTCAAGGGCTGTACCTCGGTTGCAGGTTCAATATCCAGCCCTGGTCGAGGCGCATGCAGCAGGCAACCAATCGATGTCTCTCTCTCTCCTCCCCTTCCTCTTCCCTTCTTTCCTTCCTTCTCTCTCTAAAAATCAATGAAAAAAATATCTTCAGGTGAAGATTAAAAATAAATTAAATAAATAAAAAGTCAATTTAAGGGTAATACATTGCAGCTGACTGGAAATGGAGGCCCTCTAACCTAACAGAAGAACCCCATCTGGGTTCGAATCCTGGCTCTGCCACAAAACAGCACTGTGCTCACACAAATCACTCTATTTCCTCATTGGTGCCTCAATTCCTGTCAACAGAGGGGTCAGGCAGAGGCTCTGAAGTTCTGTGGTTCTGTGACTTCCACAGAGAGGCCTTGCAGGACTCATGGGGATCTGACGTCAAGGCTGGGCTGGGGCAAGACCATCTGAAAGGCAGCTCCTGGGGCTCAGGCCCGGCACCAGGGGAAGCCCTGCTGGATGGGGACCGAGCCAGCCCACTACTGGGGCTACTGCTCCCTGGAGAAAGGAAGTGTTTGTGGAAACCCCTGGGGTCCCGTGAATCCAGAGGAATTTAGGTAAGACCAGGAGGTTCTTGTGTGTGAAAATAACTGGCCCAGGGGCGCTGGTCCAGATGTCTGACCCAAGCTTCCTTCCCAAAACAGAAACATGGTTTTCTACAGCCTGAAATCTTGGGGCAAATCCTGATACTCCTGATTTAATGGCTCTAAAACCACAAACCCTCTGCCCCCTTACACAGGCTCATGACCAGCTGGCATTTGCCATCCCCCATGGGATAGCCATGAGTATGGAGGGCGGGACTGAAAGAAACTCTAAATCATGTCCATGCTGGGAGGAACCTGAGCACAGATGACCTGCCGTACAGTGGAAGACACTGGCCCACCCACTGGCCACTGCTCCAGGTGGCTACAGCGTCCCCTCCTCGTGAGAGAGCAAGCCCCCTCTCTGTTTAAGTCACTGGAGCTTAAGTCAACTCACTGCTTTAGAGACAGTTCAGAGAACTGGTGCTGAGCCATGAATTTCTCTTCCAGTTTTTCTTTTTGTCTCTCTAAGGCATTTATTTTGTCTCTGTAAACAGAAGAGAAAGAAAAAAAAATCTGGCTTTTAAAATAAAACACATGAATTGACCCATCAGCCCAGCCTGGGACCTGGCCCAGAAGGGCCGGTAGTTTTCTGGGGCTCAGGCATCACGGTGCGTATGACCATCATGGTGGCAGAGGTGGGGATGTGTGAATGGAAGCGTCAGACGTGGTCCAGAAACCATGACACCTGGAGGAGACCTGGAGCACCTAGGTCCAGGCTGTACATCATCTCAGGAGAGCAAGACCCAGACCACCTGAAACTCAAGCTCACAAGCCCCAAGGACTCTCAGGCCAGGTCAATTCAGGATGTTGGGCACTCGGGGTCAGATACAGGACTAAGCTGGCGCCTGTAGGTGCAGACTTACAAGACCTTCCGTGGTGGGGAGAGGTCTGCCCTCAATCAGTTAGATGGGCATCAAGGTTACAAAAGTCAGCTTAGCAAAGTCAGATTTCTGACCTCGACCCATTCCAATGTTGGTTTCTGATAACACTCCCACGGAAGCAAACCCAGAGCCTCTCGGGGGCCAGACAGAGGAGGAGAGGAGCAAAGCGGGCCTGGAAGGACCAGGCAGAGTGGCTGGGCTGCCCTGGCTGAGTGCTCGGTGCTGCGTGGGTCTGAACTCAGCCCCTGCAAAGGAGCGCTGCTCCCGAGGAGGCGGAACTTCTGGTCATTTTCCCAAAGGATCCAGAAACCCAGGGTGTGAAGCAAAATCTCTTAATATCTAAATGCTGGAAATCAGTTCACATTTTCAAAAACACAGAAAGGACAAAAGAGGGCACCCTGCTCATGGGGAGAGGGCGCCTGGCCTTCCTGAGGCAGATGGCCTGCTTTTGTTCTACCCTGTCCCCAAGTGGAGCACCTGGTGATATCCATACAATGCATCCCAGGGGGCTGCTGGCTCCTGTCCTACTCCTGCCTCTTGCAGCTGGTGTGGCCTTGGCAGCTCAGACCCCTGGTTTCCTCGCCTGAAAATGAGTCCTCTGGACCAAGGCAGCTGCTCAGGCTGCTCCGGTCATGAAGCTGCCACAGTCCTGCCTAAACCAAAGGCGTTCCCAGGAGATCACTGTGGGTGAGCACCCTTGAAAGGTGGTAGCTCGCAAACCACAGGGCCCCCGACCATCGACCCTGCTCTGCTCCCAGCGCCCTTGGCTCCACATCTGCTATTCTCGTCTGTGTTATTCTGCTCCCACAGCCATGCTGCTTGGCCTTATGCTAGAGCGCTTTCCTGTCTGGGTTTGACGGCCTGCCCCCTGCCCCCCTGCCAGCTGCACAAACTCATGGAGGGCAGACACCGCAGCCCTCCCAGGGCTGGGGAACAGTCTGCTCAGAGCGGGCTCAGGAAGCCCTGGCCTCCTGCAGATACCCTCTAATGCAAAACCGTCGCCAGATCATCCCCTTGGGTACCAGGTTCCCTCATGAGTGCCCCCCACTGGCTAGCCTTCCCCCATCCATGTCAGCAGCAGCACCCAACTCCCACCACCACACTTCCTTCTACGCCCCCATGGAGCCCCTCAACACATGTCAGGTGTGTATGTAGCCCTGCTCACATCCCATCTCCCATTCTGGTTCCTGGCGACCAGGTAATTGGTCCTGTGCACCTTGTAGGGCCTCCGGCAAACCCAGGACCCTGTAGATATTGGCAGAGGGAGGACAGTCACAGCGCACCACAACCCATTCCCCAGCCCATGAAGAAAAAGCGGACATAGGAACGGCTCAGCCTTCGACCTGAATTCATTCCCTGGCGGCCACTCTTTGCTGCTGTCCTATTTTTTAAAGTGAACTTCATTCCAAAAGCAGATCACGAAGCGTCTGGCAGAGGGCAGTGTCTTTGAAAAGCAAAGGCCAACCACCCCACTTGCAGAAACCTAGGACCATCCCAGAGAAAACGAAAGGAGGATGCCGTGGTAGCATGGTCTGTCCCCTCACCCTTGGGATGTGATGCGCCCCAGGGGTTCTCTGCCCTGAAAGTCAGGGTCTAGGCTGGAGCTGGAAACCAGGACCCCTCTGTGGACAGGTCCCAGCCCGCCCACACCCCTTACATGTACTGCTGCTCCTCATGGTACTGAAGTTGATTATCCAACTTCTGCTCCAGACGCCTCAGGTTCTCCTGGTCCATCATCTGGATCTGGACCAAGAGGTAGTGATTTTCTTTCTCCAAGTCCCCCTTGAGATCAAACAGCATCTAAAACACAGATCGACAATGTCTCAAACGCCATGCACCCCATGACTCATGCTGGGAATCTACTTCCAAAGAGGAAGAGAGCCACGTGCACAAAGATGGCCATTTCGGTATTTTCTACGCCAGTCAGAATGACTAATATGGTCAGTGATCTGGGGACGGCCAAGCCTTCTGTCACTGCACCATCCAATCAGGCAGCAGCTGGCCACGCGTGGAGGCCGAGCTCTGAAAACGCAGCCGGTCTGAGTTGAGAGGTGCCGTTAGACAAAATATACAAGATTCTGAGGACTTAATAACAATTTTAAGAAATAATGTTAAATATCTCATTAATAAGCTGCCCAGCTGGTGTGGTCCACTGGTTGAGCGTTGACCCATGAACCAGGAGGTCACCTGTTCCATTCCGGGTCAGGGCACATGGTTACAGGCTCACTTTCCAGGAGAGGGCGTGCAGGAGGCAGCCAATCAATGACTCTCTCTTCATTGATGTTTCTCTCTCTCCCTCCCCCTTTCTCTCAAAATAATCAATAAAAAAACTAAAGAAAAAAAATCTCATTAATAAGCTTTCTAGGGATACATGTGATATTTTAGATATAAAGGCTAAATAAAATATATCATTAAAATTAATCCCACCTGTTTCCTTTTACTTTCTTAATGTGGCTACTAGAAAATTCTGTATTATGTGTGGCAGCCTGCATTATATTCCGATTGGACATCCCTGCTCTAGATGAGGTTGGCACAGTTTTTCTGTAAAGAGCGAGATAGTAAATATTTTAGGCTTTCTGGCAGGATGGTGGTCTCTGTTTCAACTATTCAACTCCATTATTACAGCAGGAAAGTAGCCAGAGATAAAATGCACATGCATGGGTGTGGCTGTGATAAAAAAAAACAAAAAAACTTTACTTGTGGACACAGACATTTAAATTTTATACCATTTTCACTTCACACCAAATATTCTTCTTCTTTTGATTCCCCAACCATTAAAACTGTAAAAGCTGTTTTGGTTCACAGACATACAAAAACAGGCAGGGGAGGGGAGTCTGGATCTGAACTTGGGGTGAGGCTGGCACCTCCCGCTCTGGAATATCATCGTGGTTGGTGTAACAAGAGAGTAAAAAGCTCTGGCTTCAGACTGAGTTCCAACCCACCAGTTAAGAGAGATGAGACAGGAGCCCCAGCTCACAAGATCATTGTGAGAACTGAGTGAGAGGAGCCAGGTGAGCACAGAGCAAAGTGCTCAGCTGGAAGACAGACATGAAACAGTACTGGGCTGCTTCCATGCACTGTCCTACCCTGCAAAGAGCCAAGGTCAGATGAAAGGTGTTTCCTAACACATCCCTGCCAGGCATGGAGTTCATCCCTTCGAATACTCCTGGCTTCCCCTCGGCCTCTGTGTGACATTCACACAGTCTCTGAGCACAGACCCCAGTGATGGCCCATTCCCACCCGGCCGAGACCAAGGCTGTCAGCCCAGGGAACTCAGCCGGGCGTCCCGAGGCCCACCAGCCCCAGGCCTCACCTCGCATTGTTTGTGCAGCTTGGTCAGTGAGGTTTCCATGCTCCAGTGCTCCTCCTTCAGCTCGTGGTACCGGGCCTGCCAGTGGTGCACCTCCAGCTCTGAGCTGTCCAGGGAGGCTTGCAGCTCCTTGTTGTGGGTGCGCAGCTCTTCCTGCTCCCTCTTCTGCCCTGCAGACTGGGCCTGCCAGCGGTTTACCTCCAGCTTTGAGCTGTCCAGCGAGGTTTCCAGCTTGTTCGTGTGGGCTTGCAGTTCCTCGTGCTCCGCCTTCAGCTCATAGTACTGGGCCTGCCAGTGCTTCAACTCCAGTTGCAAGCTGTCCAGTGAGGTTTCCAGCTCCTTGTTGTGGGCTTGCAGCTCCCTATGCTCCCACTTTAGCTGCTGGTGCAGGATATTGACCCTGGGGATGGAGAGACACAGGGTCAAGGTCTGAGGAGCACTCCCAGGCTCTGTCCCACCTGTGCAACCTTAATCAAAACTGCATCCTCTCTGGGCCTTAGTTTTTCTCAAGTGTAAGTGAAAGGTTGAACAAAATCAGCAGTTTTCAAACTGTGGCTATTGGGGTCCTATGAGGCTCCCCTTGGTACCCCACTGTGGGCTGGGGGGACAGGACAGGCAGGCTCAGACACCACTTTAACAGAGCATCACTGTTAAAATCTTTCATACTTAAGGCACTGGTACCCCTGCTTACTTGGAAAAAAGTATTCTTCTATTAAAACACTTTTTAAAAACATTGAACCAGAACAATTTTGCTCTAAAACTCTATGCCTATTCCCAGCTCTTCTCCCCAATTCCAAGCCCCTTTCTAATTTCAACTCCTGAGATAAATAAAATATGAGATTCCAGATATTATGTAAATCCACTGAAATTATCATCATAAATTACCTGACTGGGTTTCCTGGGGGATATTTATACCAGAAACCTCCAATTATCAGAGGTTCATGGCCTGTTTGAACATAGATGTGTCCAGTTTGGCCCACACAGTTGTTTTTTAAAAAATTAATTAGTTTATCAACATTAAAAAATTTTAAGTTTTATATCAACGTTCAGATGTCTAGCTTCTCAGAAGAAAAAAGCATCAACAAAAGATGACCTGGCAGCCCCGTGCCCACCTCCCAGCTGATGCCTTCAGATGGTGTGTGCTCTCCACGAAGTTGTGGTCTGTCACTGACATTCCTTCCCCACATCCTGGACCTGCCTGGCCACCAGAGGCACCTGAGTTTGCAGCCCCCAAGGACATGCTAAAACAAGGCTGTGGAGAGGAAGGCTTCCTATGGTCATACCTCTGGGTTGAGACAAGACCTGGACTCAAGTCCTGACTGAGCCACTAACTAGGAGCACTGACCTTGAACAAGAGAGTTACTCTCTCTGAGCTGTTTCCTCACCTGTGAAAGAGCTCATTCACTCCCGTGATCCCCGGTATAATGCTCTATTGTCACTGTGAACATGGAATCAGTGTCCACTGAACCTCTTGCCAACTTTCCTGTGTGCCTCAGGCCACACTTTTGTCAACTGACCAAGACATAAAGATGTTGTATAATGTACTCACAGCAACAACACCGGGACTCCTGCCTGCAGGAGCCTTATCTACCACTCGTGTACTCCGTGAGGCCTAGGGAAGCCCTACACATGGGAGCACTAGGCAGCACTCAGCCCTCCATTTGGGGGCCATTTCCAATAGCAAAATTGCCACCAAAAAGCACAAAACGAGAAAATCATGGCACTAACTGGGCCACAAGAAGGACACTTGTTTGCAGTGTGAGCTGCACAAGGCAGGAATCAAAGGCCTTGTCCACCTCAGATGCAAATGTGCACATCAGGTGACGCTGGTGTCCCGCACTCTGCGCATGTCCACAAAAGGCCGCAGGTGCTGGTCTGGGGGTTACAAGGACATTTCAGCCAGTAGGTGATTCACACACAGGGAATGTGTGAGTGAGGACTGGCTCTCCCTCCTTCCCTCAGGGGACCGATCGCTGGAGTTAGAGGCTGAGGGTGCCCGGGCCCGATGCCATCATCACCATCACCAGTGTGGGAGGTGAGGCTGTCCAAGCCCAGACAGGGCACCATCCCAGGTGTCCCTAGTCCTGCCATCCCAGCCACCAGCTGGAGTCCCCTTTTACCTTCTTACCATCCAGCAGTTAACATGACAGGGTTGGTAAAAATGCACCATCACCAGAGGACTCGCTCGAGCTTTGCTCAGCGGGTGCTGAGTGAGTTGTTCTGAATGAAATCCCTGCACATGCTGCAGCATGGGGCGGGGTGGTTACCTGTCCAGCTCTCCCCATAGCCTCTGCTTCTCATTGGCAAGGGCGGTCTTCCTCCTCTGCTCCTGCTGAAGAGCCTTCTGCTCACTGTTCAGAAGCTTCTCCAGCTGCTCCAGTGCCTCCCTGTGTTTCAGTTTTTCTTCCTGCCTGTGGAGGGAAGACACCCAATAGGAACAGACACCTCAGAAGACTGCAAAGCCTTCTGTGCATGGCTTCTCTTTGCAGAGCTGAGGGGGATGGGGATGGGCAGGGGGTGGGGCTGGACAGCTGAGAAAGGGGAGAATGGTAGTTGGGACAGACATTGGGGCAGCTCTGGGGGGTCTCCTCCAGCTGTGGAGCCAAGTCCTCCTCCTCCCCCCTCTGACCTGTCTCCATGGTCCCTTCTAGTTTCTGTCAAAGCAGCCTCCCTCCCCTAGCCTACTGGGAACACCTTGCCTGTTTTCTGAACTCCACGCGCTTCTCAAAGAAACCACAACATACACAGCTGAATCCCACTCTACCCTGCATTCTACTCTGATTACAGCAGTCCCTTTAACACTTCTTGCAATGCTTGTTTGGTGGTGATAAACTCCTTTAGCTTTTTTTGTCTGGAAAGCTCTTTATTTCACCATCTATCTTGAATGACAGCCTTGCTGGATAGAGTAGTCTTGGTTTTAGATCCTTGCTTTTCATTACCTTGAATACTTCATGCCATTCCCTTCTGGCCTGTAGAGTGTCTGATGAGAAATCAGTTGACAGCCTATGAGAGCTCCTTTGTAGGTGACAGCTTGCTTTTCTCTTGCTGCCTTTAAGATTCTTTGACTTGAATTTTTGGCATTTTAATTATGATGTGTCTGGGCATCGGCCTCTTTGGATTTTTCTTGCTTGGGACTCTCTGTGCCTCCTGAACTTGTGTGATTTTTCCTTGACCAAATTAAGGGAGTTTTCTGCCATTCTTTCTTCAAACAGGTTCTCTATCCCTTGATCATTTTCTTTACCTTCTGGGACTCCTATGATGCAAATATTGTTACATTTCATGTTGTCCCCCAGTTCCCTTAAACTGTCCTTTATTTTTTATTTTTGGGTTTCTGAGTGCTTTTTTTCTACCCTGTGTTCTAATTGGCTGATATGATCCTCATCTTCCTCTAATATGTTTATCCCTCCTAATGTCTTCTTCTTCTTTTCATCCTCAACTGAGGATAATTTTCCAATGTTTTTCAGAGAAAGTGGGGCCAGCGGGAGAGAAAGAAAGAGAGAGAGAGAGAGAAACATTGTTGTGAGACACACATAGATTGGTTGCCTCCTGCACATGACCTGACCAGGGCCAGGGATCGAGACTGCAACCAAAATACATGACTTTGGCTGGAATGGAACACAGGACCCTTCAGTCCTCAGGCCGACACTCCTACCACTGAGCCAAACTGGCTAGGGCCCAATGTATTCCTTATTTGTGCTATGTCATTCTTAATTTTTTAAACACTTTATTAAAGTTATTGGGGTGACAATGGTTAATATGAACATATAGGTTTCAGGTGTGTGTTTCTATGTTACAAGATCTGGATATTGCTCCCTGTACCCAATACCCATAGTCCTATCTTCTCCCATCACCATATATTAAGACCCTCTTTACCCCCACCTCCCCACTCCCTTTCCTATGGCAACCACCACACTGTTGTTTGTGTCCACAAGTTCTAGTTTTATATCTCACATATGAGTGAAATCATATGGTTCTTAGCTTTTTATGACTGATTTCACTTAGCATAATATTCTCAAGGTCTATCCATGTTATTTCGAATGGCAGTATTTCGTCTTTTCTTATGGCTGAGTAGTATTCCATTGTGTACATGTCCCATATCTTCTTTATCCAGTCCTCTATCACAGGACACTTTGGTTGTTTCCATGTCTTGGGCACCATGAATAATGCTGCACTGAACATAGGGGTGCATATATCTTTGTGAATAAATGTTTTGGAGTTTTTTGAATATATACCCAGGAGAGGAATTCCTGGGTCTTATGGTAGCTCTATTATTTATTTTTTGAGGAATTGCCAGACTGCTTTCCAGAGTGGTTGTACCAGTCTACATTCCCACCAGCAGTGAACAACTATTCCCTTTTCTCCATTTTCCATTTCCTTCATGGTTTCCATATCTTTTCTCATGCTGTCGAGCATCCATACAATCATTATTTTGAACTCTGTACCTGATAAGATTGCTTATCTCCATTTCATTTAGATCTTCTTCTGGAGAATTCTCTTGTTTTTTCATTTGGGGTTTGTTTGTTTGTCTCCCCATTTTGGCTGGCTGCTTGGGTTTGTTTCTATGTATTAGGTAAATCTCCTAGGACTCTCAGTCTTTTGGGAGGGTTTCTGGCGCAGGCCTATGTCAGACATTGTTTGTGATAGGCCTTGGGTACCCTGTTTGGAGCCATAAGTGACCCATAACTTGTGGCTCTCTCTGCTGGTGCTGAGTGCATTTGAGAAAGGAACAGGATGTGCACCAAGATCTGTTTTTCCAAACCCTGGGTCTAGAAGCAGATCAGGCAAAGACTTAAAGCATCCAGAGGTCCACCTCTGCCTGCAGGCTGATTATTATTCTTAGTCTCTTAATGAGCCTCAGGCTGTAGACCACAGAGTGGGGTGAGAGGTTTTCCAAAGGGTGGGGCAATTGCTTCCCCCCCAGACAAAAGCTGGCTGGGTGGTAAATGTCTGCCTGAGAAAGATGTCCTCTGTAGTATGGGGGAATGACTTGGCACAGGAGTCCAGATGGCTGTCCTCCAGCTCTATGGCCAGAGGCGGCATCCCTGGATTTTCCTCAACAGCTTCAGTCCACTCTGCTCTCCCTCTTCTGGAGCCCAAGGTGAGTGGCTGCACTCAAAACTTTTTGTTGGCCCTTTAAGAGGATGCCTGCATTTCCAGCCATCTCTTCCTGGCAGACAGAAACCCTGCTGCTTTTCACAGCCAGATGTTATGTGGGCACCTTTCTCAGGTCCGGTGCTCTGGGTTGGGGAGCACAGCCTGGGGTTTAGGCCCCACAGTTCTCAGTGGAACCACCCACAGCTGATATAACCCTCCAGACCAGCAGCTGCTGCCTGTGGGAGCCCAGCCAGCCCGCTCAAGCCTCTGCACTTCCTACCAGTCTCCATGTGGTCTCCCATTTTCCTCCTTGGTTATGAGGGTGCTCTTTAGCTCATCTTCAGTTGCAGTTGATTATTCAGGTTGCTTTTTCTATAGTTTAGTTGCCATTCCAGTTTGGTCCCGGGAGAGTGTCAGTGTAGCTTCTACTCAGTCTGCTGCCATCTTGGGATTTCCTATTCTTAAGTTTTCAATGCCTGCTCTCAGACTACACCCACCAGACACTGAGTTTTCCTCGGAGGGTAAGGGACAGGATAGGAGACCCCAGGAGCCACTGAGCCACTGATCCACCCCACAGCCAGGCAGGCAGTGAGGCCCACACGCAGGCAGGGAGGTGAAGGCAGGCAGCTCCTGAGATGACAGGCCAGGTGACATCACCAGCTGCAGGAAAGGGGGAACAGTCTCAACAGACAGGGTGAGACACATCCTCCCTCCAGCCAAGAACACACACACCAGTGTGTGACCACTCGAGCCCCACATTGGGCCTGAGGGTGAACAGCAGGATGCCTCTCTTAGCTTGTAATATCTGGACTGGGAGGAGCCCTAAAGTCCCAGCAGAATCCCTCCTGTGAGGCCCTCGGTGGGAGTATACTAGTCCAGGGTCAAACAGGGACCAAGCTCAGAGCAGAGCCCAATGGCTCCAAGGCTTGAGCCAGAGTGCTCCTGTCCACTGTACCACAGGGAAGTGACCCACATGTGCTGGAAACGTGCTGGTGACACACACACAGGAGCAGACAGGCCGGGCACTGGAGGACTCACAGCTCCTGGCTGACGTGGCACAGCCTGGACTTGGTGTCCACTAGCTCCAGGACCAGGTGCTGCCCATCCTCGCTGGGCAGGACACTGGTTGGGCCGGGTGCGGACTCAGCACTGGAGGCCTGGAGGGGGCAGGGCAGCTGCTGTGCCCAGAGGTGGTCCCGCTCCCGAGTCAGGTCCACGATTATCTGCAGCAGGGCAGAGAGGGGGTCTCAGTGCGTGCTCCTGTGCCCGGCACAGTGCCCGCCCTAGAACTTGGTGAAAAATGACCAAAAGACAGAAGAAAGTAAAAGAGAAGATGGCAGCCAACACTGCAAGAACAGAAGAGAGGCAGGAGAACAGTGATGTAAGTTTGTAAAAAGTGATGACATGTTTAGTGAGACAGGGGCATGAATGGAACAGGGTCCTCAAGTTCAACTTCTACCTGATGCAGGTGATTCAGAAGTAACTGTGCACTGTAGGGAGAGTCCCCACATCCTGCCCCCGCAGAACCTCTGCCAGGGGTCAGAGTGGTGTGTGGGATTGAGAGAGAGAGTTGGGATGAGGAGAGTGGCCCATAACTAGGACCCTAGGCCCAGCCCCCTCCCCACCTGTCCCACCAGGCTGCTGGGCCCCCTGCAAACACACCTCCCTGTATTCATCTCGCTCATCTACGAGCCTCCTCAGGTGAGACAGCATGTTCCTCAAGGAGGCTTCCAGCTCCTCCCGGGACACATCTGGAACCTCCAAGATGTGCAGATCCAGCATGTTATCCTGGATGTGGGTCACCTGAGGGCACATATGGGACTGTGCTGCAGAGGCCAGGCAGGGAGCAGCTGTGTGGGACCAAGAGCACTCACCTCCCAAGGCCTTGCCTTGGGGCCTAGGCGGACACTCCCACAGCTAACCCATGTCACTGACATTAATAACCCTCATCTACAAGTTTCCTGTGGCCGGCAGGGGCCTCCTGAGCAAGTGCAGCCCCACTCTCTGCAGCCGAGCTCTTTACTAACACAAACCACTTCTGCCTTCATCACCAGCTCAAAGAGGACACTGACTTAACACCAGAAAGCTCCTTACAATGCAGTAGTTTCCTCAATAGTCCTTAGATGTTCTGAATAGAGCACCATCCATTCATCACACAGAGAAGGTCAGCCTCGCAAGTGCGAGGGTGAGAGAGGAATAGAATCTTATTTCTTAAAATAAAATCTAAGGCGAACATGGCACAATATTAAAATGCTTATGTCAGAATATTGAGTACATAACAATCTCATGTTATTTTGGGGGCAAACATTTCATAATCTAAGATAATTTTCAGATAAGCCTGTATCTCAGCCCCACAGGCCATTAGAAGCACCTAGTTTTCCCTTTCTGCTGGGTAGGAACAGAGGCCCATGATACAGGGCACCCCAAAGGCTAGGATCTGGGACTCAGGAGCTGGGCTCTAGGCCTGCTCCACACCAGTGCCTGGGAAAGGCCTTTCATGTCTGTAAAGGGGATCTTGGGATGCAACCCCAGCCACACATCCATCACACGAGCAGCTTTAATTAAAGGTATATGTTGCTCCTCCCCCGATTCTGACTCTGTAGGTCTCTTGCGGGGCCTGGGCACCTGAATGTTTAAGAAGCACCCAACTAATTCTGAAGGGCACACATGGGAAGGTGCTGCAGAAGCTGGGCAGGGAGCAGCTGCGAGGGGCCAAGAGCACCTACCTCCCAAGGGCAGCCCTGAATTTCATCATCCCTCAGGACTCTTTGGGCAGCATTGCAACCCCCTTTTATTACAAATATCCTGCTGGCTGAGCAGAAAAGACAATGAGTGGCAGACCTAGTCCCCAGGTACATACATTTTCAAAACATGTGGACACACCAGGAGAATCAAAAGGCAGAATGGTTCTTAGGCTGACAGGTGGCCACTTGCCCACATGAATGGCTAAGTGTATTTACCGCAATGCTGACTTTCCCCTAGACTACAGCAAGCTGCATCCATCTCCTGCTCCAGTGCTGACTCAGAACCCAGCACCCAGCACCCATGTGCCTGGCGGCTGGGGACCCATCAGCCCAGCCTGTCCCCGGCACCGGCACAGGGAGCTGTGTTCAGCTGCCCCTGCCAGTCACACACCTGCTCCCATGTGCTCCTGCTCCTGCCTTTTTCACGCCTTTATCTCACCTGTCCAATCAGACTGAAGGCTGAACCTCATCTCCTAAGATACTTAAAACATACAAGGCTGCTTCTGGAAGGGAGGGTGTGGGAGTGTCAGGGAAACCCATTTTCAGGCAGGGGCTTGCCCCACAGGCCCAGTTTCCAGGGAAACCACTTCTCTGATGTTACCACCTCCGCCAAGGTCAATGCAGAGGGGCCGTCCTCAGTGCAGAGCCCTTCTCACCCCACCCCAGGAGAAGAGTCCATGGTGACAGCCCTTCTGGGACCTGGTGGTTCCTAACCTCCCAGGTGGTGGCAGCCTGTTTCTCTGCCATGTCACTGACACAGAGCATCTTTCTCTGTGAAGATCAACCATCTGAAGCAGGGTGACATTTGCCAGAATATATTTTGAGGGACTGTACATCAAATTCGAAGCCCCAAACCACTTGACACTACTTAAAAGTAGTCTGAGTCCATATTAGTCAAGAACAGAAGGCAGAAGACCTGACTGAGGAGGTTTTAAAGAACGTTTTAAATTCTTACTCCCATTTTATTTTAGCTTGCTGATGACAGCCTGTAGGGTCAAGCAAGGACACAGCCCAGACCACTCCCAGTCAGGGGCAAGGTGTCTGCCTGGCCAGGGGCCATGCAGAGCAGAGCTGCACAGACCCAATTGTTGCCCATGTCCTTGAAGGCTAACAAGCCTCACCAGGCTGTTTGTCCTTGGTCTGCACACAGGCCATCCCCAGCATGACTCCCTTCCTCTCCCTCTCTCCTCTGATGGATAAGCAAGCCCCTAGCCTACCCTGGCCCAGATGTAAGTAATAAAGGCTATGTTTCTCCCCTCTGGTCCCTCAAGTGGCGTTTTTGAACTAGCAAAGGACAGCTTGGCGCTTCTGGGGTTGGAGGCCCTACAGAACACTACCTTTCCAAACAGGATCGACATTTCTGTGGTGTCTGAAACCTAAACCTAGTAAAATCACAAATGGGTGACATAGTCTTTAAACTTTTCCCTGGTGGAGAGAGCCTGCCTCCTGGCTACACAGGAGTGGGGTCCACGGCTGAGCCCCACGAAGCCAGCGACACACCTACCTCCTGAATATGGGCCACGATCCTGGCCTGGGTCTCACTGTCCAGCTCCTGGATCCGGTTTATATACTCCTCTCTCGTCTCATGCTGTGGAGGGTAACCCGTGTCAATGGAAGCATTTTGCCAGTGAGGCAACCTGGGCCCAGTGCAGCTCAGAGTTTCCAAACCAACGGCACACCCAGCCCCTGGCTTCTTCTTTTATATTCCTCCAAGAACATGTCCTCCCTATCGCCCAAGACTGGGGTTCCTCTAGAACTTGCTCTGAACATCTACATCTGAATCACCTGGGGTGCTTGTTTATAAAAAGACCTTTAGTTTGAAAACACTGGGGGTGAAACACAGAAATCTGCACATGAAACAACCTCTCCAGGCGACTCTGAAACAAGTAAAGATCAAGAACACCGGGTTTGCTGGGCTGCTGTTGCTCAGGGTCGAGCATCATCCCAGGCACCGGGAGGCCTGGGGTTCAAATCCCAGTCAGGGCACATGACCAGGTTGCACATGCCTGGGTTTGGGGCTCGATCTCCAGTAGGAGGCATGCAGAAGGCAGCCATTCAATGTTTCTCTCTCATCAATGTTTCTATCTCTCCCTCCCTCCCCCTGAAATCAATAAAAAAAAAAAAAAACATAACAAATAAAATAAAATAAAAAAGAAAACTTGGTTTAAGGCAAGGGGTGGCAAACTACACCCTCGAAGTGCTGGGTGGTAAAAAAATTTTAGGAGTCCGCAGGCCATTTGGTCTCTGCTCTGCCATTGTGGTGTGAGAGCAACCAGAAGTGACACACAAGGAACTACTGGGGTTCTGTTCCCTTGAAAGCTCACTTTCAAAAACAATGGGTGGGTCAGATTCTGTCCCCAGGCTGTATGTAGTTTCTCACCTTTGCTCTAGGTGTCCCTATACAGGGGACAGTTTGCTAATGGCACCCTAGGCTGAGGAATCCCCACCTGCTTCTTGCCAAAGGTGCCTTGGCACTAGCATCGGCTGCTAACTATTGAGTGTTCCCTTCTCTCAGGAATCCAGGGATGTGTCACGTTGGGCTGTAGGCAACTTCACTCCTACCTCACTAAGGAGGAGATTTATCCCCACAAACCCAAACACAGGTGGCTGAGGGCAGGCCCCCTCCACCCCTGCCCAAGCCCTACCTGGACAGCACAGCCCAGGAGCAGGACCAGCACCTTCTTGACTTCCTCCATGCTTCTGCCTAAATCCAAAGGGCAACATATTTAATTAGGCTCATCTTTTCATAAAATCTCACCAGTGAGACAGTAGTCTGCTGTAGGGGGAGAAAAAATCAGGTAAGCTACAAAAAAAAATCCTTTCTCTACACAGTGCTTTCTACTTGGGTGTACACATGCCGTCTGTTTTCCATGTGTGGGGCTGTATATTATTTAAACCAAATGAGAATTCTGTACATAGCTATTTGTTCACAGCTTTCACTCACCAGACAGCGGGTCCTTGCCGATCACCACGACATCGGGCAATCTCATGACGATCACCTGCCTGAGAACATCCTACAGAAACAAAGAGGAAAAGGTACCAACGAGAACAGGAAACAAAAATAAAGGACTAAGATGACCGGATGAGCGTGCAGCCACTACACGGCGACTTTAACACACTATAGAAGAGGAAGGTCTACTTAGGATACAAACAGATGTGAAACGTCAAAGCTAATTCACGTCTGCCTCGATCGTAACCAGGTAAGCCTCATGTCTGCTTCTGCACAGAGACCTTGGGGAGAGAAGACACTTTACACGTCAGGGTGGCAGGGGCAGGGGTGAGCATCTGTTTAAAAGATGTCTTTATTTTTATGGTTTGGTTTGCTTGTGCAACTGAAAATATGGAGTGAAAATGAGAGAGATGCTGCTGGGTCTCCATAGCCTGATGACCCAGGATGCTGGCGCCCAGCAGGTCTCTGGTACACGCTATAGATGCGGATACTTCCATCCTGTACAGCAGCGACTTCCCTGGGACAGGGATAGGTCACAGCTAATCTGCACCCATCAGAAGGGTGGTGTGGGAAACAAGCTGCCTTCTGGCCCTCACACCAAGGGCCTTTGACAGCGGGGCCAGGCACCAGCCGTCAGCCATGCCCATGCCTGGGCGTCTCTGACAAGCCCTCCTTGGGGTGTGCGGGCTCGCACCCAGACCCACCACTGCGTTCCCAGAGTGCCTCCAGGGCAGGTTGTCTTTGCTGTCCTGATGGGCCTTGGTTTTTACAAAGCAGAAGATAAAAATCTAATTTTACAAGAGATGAGTAAGGGGAGAGATTCCAGAGTATTCTTGGCCTTACGAAAGTGGTCACTATAGAAATTCTTCACCAAAAAGCTCTTCTTAAGCCATTTAAAAAGGTTTCCCTATTGCATAGCTCACTACATCTCTGCATTCAGCATCCTGCCAGCGAGCACTGGTGAAGAAAGGGCCGATTACACAGCCGGCCCCGTGGAGCAGCCCAGAACTCTCTCTGGATCATCCGATGAGAATGGCGGCCTGGGACACGCAGGCCGGGGGATGCCAGAGCCTCCAAACAGCTTGTGCATGGACTCTATCCCCCCTCTTACTGTCTTTCTGTGGCTCCTGTCTGCACCAGAACTTGGGGGGAGGGATGCTACCACGAGGTGCACCTCACCCCAACACAACGGGCCCCTCTCCACTTGGTGTTGGAGGCAGTTTAACTTTATTGTCTGGGGTCGCATGTCACCGCATCCGAGAGGCTGGTGTTTTCCTAAACATGTCTCACTGGTGAATACCTGCCTTGGACAGAAGTCTGAGGTGTGTAACAGCCTCAGCCCTCCTTCAGGCCTTGGGAAAATTCAACATGAGAAAACTGTCTCTCAAGTGAATGGCTCATGAAAGTGTTCCACAGTCCCACCCAGGGCAAAACACGCACCATGAGCAAAATCAGCAAAATCCACTTTCCAGCTGCTCAGTCAGCACAAGGAAGGACTCCTGCCACATGAGCCCCAAGTCCTGGAGCCTCTGCCCCCCTCTCGCCTCCATACACAACTCAGGCGCTCAGCGCAGCTTCCAGAAGGTCCACGTGTTACTGCTGCCAGACCATCTAGAGCCCCGTCTGGTCTCGGCTGCTTTCCCTCTGCCGTTGTCCACGCGTGTGGAGAAGCCCCCTGCTCAAGTCCTCGAGGAAGCACACGGGTTTCTAAGGGAGGCACAGCGTGGGCGAGCCCCTGACGGTCTCTGCAGTCGGGCGCAGGGGCACCTTCATGCGAACGATTATCTACGCAAAAGGCGGCTGGAAACACTGCTGGAAAACCCATGTATGTTTAACTTCCTCTAACCAGTACCTGCTAGTTTTCCCCAAGAAATACGTGCCACTTGTGCGATTAAGGAGTATGTTTACAATGCACAAGGTAAAACTGAAAGTAAATTGTTAAAAAAGCTTGTTTTATGAACAGATGATGCTTTTGTTTTATTTGTTCCTTTCAAAACCCCATGGGTCTCCTAAGACCCAGTCCTGTGGCCAGAATCACTCCAGAGCGATTAAGTGTCCCCCTAAAGGGCCACCAAGCACATCTCCAGCAAAAGCAGGCTCAGTGGTGTGAGTGTCGAGGGCAATAGACATATAGTGGGAGACAACACACATTAATTTCTAATGCTCCAGCAGCTACCCTCAGAAAGCAAAATGAGCCCAGCCGGGCATGGATCAGCTCTTGAGCATCGACCTGGGATCCAGGCGATCGGGGTTCGATTCCCGGTCAGGGCACATGCCCGGGTTGTGGGCTCGATCAATGACTCTCTCATCATTGATGTTTCTATCTCTCTCTCCCTCTCCTTTCTTGTCTCTGAAATCAATAAAGATATATTAAAAAAAAAAAAAAGTAAAATGAAACAGGTGAAAATATTCTAATATTCTTTAATGAAGCCAACATACCCAAAGTATTATCATGTCACCACCTAATCGACAGGAAGCCGTGAATGCCTCACACTCTTTCTTCACCCCGAGTCTTTGGAATCCAGGGCGCAGTTTATACTCGCAGCTCATCTCGACGTGGATGCTACTTTTCCCTGGAGACACTTGATCTGAAAAAGTAGCTTCACATACCCAAGTTCTTCCAGACACACAGAAAAGTTTTCCATTAACTGAATCGAGCATCACTTTTTAAATGTAAATTAAAAATTCCTCAGTCACACTGGCGGCATCAGAGGATCTGGACGACCACACGTGGCTAGTGGCTGTCATGTGGCCCCATACCTGTGCCGAGGGGACCTGGTGGCCATCAGTCCTTGAGGAAAAATATTCACATATGTTCATATTCCTTTGAAAAACAGATACACGGGTGTTCATTATAAACACTGGGGCTGTTTTATTTTTATTTTTTCAAAGCAACGAAGGGAAAAAGAGATTACAGAAGATAAAACAACCCCAGACTATTTCTCCTGCTGTTTTTTCTGAAATGAAGAACAATATTTTGGATGTGCTGAGCCTTCTTACCACCATGAGAGACCAGAAGCCAGAAGAGCCAAGTTCAAGGAACTCATAGAGCAAAACTTCCTCCAGGTGATCATAGCCCTAAATCCTGGTCTTCTCTGGCCATCGTGGGACTGGGGGACATTGGGCCCCAGGGCCATCCTCTTTGTGACAGATGAGAACTCAGAGGCCCAGAGGAGGAATGCACCTGTCCCTGGGCACGATCCGTGAGAGGAGGAGCTCGAAGAAACTCGGCAAATTCCCCATTTCAGAGTCAGTCCTGCAGGTAGGTCCCTATCTCCTTCTAAGGGTCCTGAGTTCAGTGTCGAATCCCTATGTGGACTTGAAATAAAGATGGACATCTCCATCAACAAACACAGGGTTACCCAGGCCTCTGCCTGAAGTGTCTCCCACCACCATGAAGCCGGAGAAACCCAACAACTTCCCTTGACAATCAGGCCGAAACTGTTAAGAGAAAGGGCCAGCCTGCAGGTGCCAGGCAGGTAGGGGCCATGGGCACAATGCACAACCCCCAGAGAATACATGTGCCCGCTGTTTCCTGCAGCAGGATTTCTGCTATGCTGCCTTATTTTCCCACTGGCTCTGCTATCAAAAGAACCTGTGTTTCTTGTAAAGACTCCAGACTCTGATGTAAAAAATGAGCCGCTGTAGAACTTCAAAATTTAATCTAAAAAGGAGACTCAGATGAAAAAGTGCTTGGCTGTTGAGCGAGTCAAACAAGCGCTGTGTGGCACTGAGAGCAAAGCTGACCAGCAGGCAGCTCCAGGCTCATCTTTCCTCCAGGCCTCTCACCATTTGGGGGTGCCTGTCCTGTTGCTGGTGACCCCGACCCCCAGGCCTTCTTTTGTAAAATGCATGGACTGAATGAAGGAGTCCTTCTCCCCAAGGTCTGCCCAACTCTGGCTTCCTCTGCCCCTTCCTGCCAGCTCCCTCAGTGACCCCTCTGGTCACCTCATCACTGTGGCTCACCCTCAGAGGGCTGCCAGGGCGAGCCTTCCTGTTCCAGGGCAGATGAGACCTGTGTCCCCTGTATGTGATGGAGAGGAGTCACCTGGTGGGGACTGAGCTCTCTGTGCCCCAGGAGATTTGGCTGAAAGTGTCTCTTCCAGACACCACCAGGGGTCGTCTATAACCCATGGCTCCATGTGGTGGGGCGGCAGCATCCCTTGCAGGGCTTGTTAAGACAGATGGCAGGGCCTCCCACAGGCCTTGGGAGGGGCTTGTTAGAAACGCAGATTGTCAGATGTGTTCCTAACAAGTTCCCAGGTGATGCTGCTACTGCTGGCCTGGGAACCCCCCTTTGAGAACCACCACCCTAGCCCACTGATTCCCAGTGTGGTAGGAAGGATGGCAAAACTCAAACAGCTGGGGAACTTCTGAAAATACAGATCCCTGGCCCCAACTCAGAAGAGTCGAAGCAGCAGGTCGGGAGGAGGCCTGAGACCCTGGCTGAGTCACAGCTGTCACACTGAACCTGGCCGTCTGCTCCTACCCACCTCTGTCCTCTGAAAAAGGTCAAGGACAGAGTCCCCTCAGGTTTTCAGAGGCAAAACCTGAGCTGCTTGTGGAACAAGCCCACGCTGCTCAAGAGAGCCCCGGCCTTCCCAACTGTCCCTGCCCCATGATGCCTCGGGAAAGGACAGCCAGGGTGGCAGAACCGCCACTCGGCAAACAAGACCCAGGGCTGGGTTCTATGACCTTGACATGTCCGAATGAAAAGCCATGGACAAGAGCGAGTCCCAGTCTACTTGGGGGTGACCTCTGGCCCTCTCTGGTCAGAGTAGGAATGACATCTGTCTCACTTCATCCAAAGCCTCACAACAAGGGGGTGCTGGGCAAGGCTTCTTTGGGAAAACTTTCTTGAATGTCACTTTATAATAATCACCAATTATGTTTATGCTCTAAGGGCAGGTGGGAGGGAAAGAAGTCAGGATACGCAATTGTACATAAGGCACGACACCCACAGGATGTCGTGAAACAAGCCATTCATGCAAGCACTGGGAGGAAACCCTAAAATCGCCCATCCCGGTTGTCTTTCCGTGGTGGGATGTGGGTGGTTCTTTTTTCTTGCTATTTGTTTTCCAAGCTGTTTATAAAAAGCACATATTACTTATATGACCAGAACTTTACTATTTTAAAATAAATTGGAAGGAAAAAACACAAAGCACAACCCTGCCCACATCTACCTGTGTCAGCCCAAGAGGCAAGTGTCCTGCGGCTTTCCCATGGGAGCAGGACCAAGGGGCAGGGGCGCCCTGCGGCCTTTAGCAAGTGCTTCGCAAACACTGACTCTGGGCTGCGGGGCTGCTGCTGCCAGGCAGCCACACACACCAGCCCTGCCCTCAAAGAGCAAACAGTGCAGAGTCCGAGCAAGGAGGCAGGGTCCTTCCTTTTACCTGCACTTCTTTCTGGGCCATGAGGGTGCACTGTCCGTCTTTTCTCTCCTGTGACAGTCCCCGTGCTCTGGAGCTCTATACAGTTCCCCAAGCAACCTGCAATTTGACACGGTCCCAGCTGTGTGAGGCCGCCTTGGCCAGCCCAGACCTGACCATCAGCACTGCTGATCACCATCGGGCATGCACCTTATGTGACCAGTGAGACCAGAGGACGGCATGTGCGTGGCCAGACAGCCTGCACCAGAGCCTGGCTGCTCTGTGATGCTCATGGGAGCCTCAGAAACCTCACTCCATCTGAGGCCTTCACTACTGCCCTAAGGGAGAGGTTATTACCTCCCAGCTACACCTGAGGCAGAAGCCTACCTGTCGGGAGGCCCACGTTGACATCTCCCTGGCTTTGATTCATCTGAAACTTGGTAAACAGCCCTCATCCAAGCCACTGTGGCAAATGCTGACTGGCAGACGGGGGGCAAAACTGTCTGTGCCTACAGGACTGCCTCCACCTCAACACCCTTTCCCCTCGTCTCCTTCCCATAAGCCTCCAAACCTGCAAACTCAGTTGCCCACCATAACTCCACTCAGGTGTCATTTCCTCCAAGAAGCCTTCCCCGACTGCCCCCTGTGCAGGCGGAGTTAGGAGTCTTGTCTCTGGCCCTGTCAGCACAGTTTGCCTCCCCTGGCCCTTAGCACAGAGCATCAAAAGCACTCACTCACCATGAATGGTACCTGCAGCCAGGAATCAGGCGCCTTCCATGCCCAGGCCCAAGTTCAGTGGCAACACCACCCCCTTCCCCCAGCTGCCCCCGCCCGTGGCCAGCACAAGGGCAGCACTAGCTGAAACCCAGCAGCCTATAGCATGCCCAGCCCTGAGTGTGGCTCCCCTTGGCCAAAGAAATGAAGCCACTTCAGCCCCACCGTCCCAGCTCTCCCAGGACCCACCTCGACCCCCAGTGCCTCCTCAGTGCAGCTAGCGTTTCTAACTAAAAGGATGGGGCCGGTTGTACGCCTCCTAGAGGTTGCCCAGGGAATCACGGTGCTGTGCTGCCAACAGGCCATGGAATGAACACAGCTGAGCGCTAAGAACAGGTCCCAGGCACAGTCTGGCCCAAGATCTCAGTGGAACCCCAGGGTGAACCTGGGACATGTTATTGAGCACTCAGTGGTTCTTGAACCATGTTTCCTGGGGTCCTAAGAACCCATAGAGATGCCCTGAAGAGAGAGGAGGGGGCTGAGCAGGAGGGAACTAGGGTCCCCCAACCTCCACATCAATCAGAGTCACTGGGCTTCACCTAAGATCTTAAAAAATTCATATGGGTGAAAAGATTTCAGTGCCAAGAAAACCAGGGCCCTGTGGGGCAGTTTAGGTCAATATTGCTTCAGTTGGCCATATAAAGACCATAAACATCAAAGATTTCACCCAGCCTTCCCAAGGCCCTTCCCCATCAGGCCCTCCTACCCACTGACTATCTGCTAATGAGGTATGGTGAGCACTGGACAAGTGGACACTCCACACGGTGAACTCTAGAGCTCCTGTGTGCAAGCTCAGGGCTCATCAATTACAGTCCCAAACCCAACATAACCCTTCTGTGCTCCCATATCTCCTTCAACCCCTTGAATTGCTGCTGTACAAAGACTCACTGAGCTGTGGACAAGAACCATGTCAGGGTGTCCATCCGGGAGCCCATCCCAGCCACTCCCCATGCAACTGGTGCTTGGGGTCACAGTGGCGGCCTGAGGCTCATCTCTGGGGCTTTGTCAGCATCAGACACCAATGCTCTGCATATTGCTCAATGAGAATTCACTGGACAAAGTAAAGCAATCCAACACCTGACCCTTCTCACAATGGGAAGAAAAAAAAGATGCAAGTGAAAAAAACACCTGAAGTGTCAACAAGTAGGTGTCTGGCCATGAACACCATGTCCTCCCGGCTTCCTGTGGGGAAATCATGTGAGTGACAGCACTGCCAGGGGCACAGAACTCCTGGGGAACTGAGAGCTGCCCTCACCTTGTAGAAGGTCTTGATATTTCTGACCAGGACGCTCAAGTTCTCAATCCGAAGGTTCGCATTGTTGTTGACGTGCTGGTGGATGGGCTTCTTTCCAGGCCTGGGATCACTGGGGGAAGAAACAGGAGAATGGAAATGGCATCTCCCAGCTTTGCCGCACCTCCCTGCCCGGCGGCAGATAGTCCTCTCCAAGTCTAGGTGGGTGTGAGGCTGTAACGAGTGTGGCTCCAGTAAACCTAATTCTGCCACTGCTGAGCCGTGGACTTGGATGAGCCCCATCACTCCCGCCCCACAACAAGGCCCTCACCCTCCTCAGGCCTTTAATCACAGTCACTGCCATTCCCACTGTTAACAGCACCCACAAACCACCACCAGTGCAGACCCCAAAAGTTACACTGTGTAAAAATCATTAACCTACCCCCCAAAATACTTCAGGATTAAGAGGATTAAAAACTGAGCATACCAAATGTATGATCAAGAAAGAAAAGGGGGAAAAAGGAACATTGTCTGATTTACATCAGTAAAAATCATTCATGTTCCACTTCACATGAGTCCTCTCCTCTGTCACCAGCATGGGTCTCGGGCAGGTCCTGCCTGTGATTTTACATCCCAGGGACACAAGTCACCTGGAAGAACTGGCATCAGCAGTCTGTGGCACTACATGGTGCCCAGAGCAGCCTACGAGAAATGCTAACAGTAGAGACACAAGTAGTTCATGTGGGAAGCCCCAAAAGTGCCTTTTACTTTCCATTCTCAGGCAAAAGTCTGGTCTGGTCGTGATGAGACTAGAAATCTGAATCAAGTGACTTATAATTCCACTCATCTGTATATGTGCAGGATATTTCTCAAAATTCTCAGTTTGAAAAGAAGGTTTCGTATCTAAAGAGAACGGGCTCAATAGGACCATTTAGCTGCCACATCTCCTGCTTTTCATGACAAAGCCATCCCCCCACGTGACTGTCCCAGGACACAGGCAAGGATATCTAATTCAAATGAGGGCTGTGTTCACGGTTCCATCTGTCCCCAGCCCTGTGATAACGGTGCTGAGAAATTTCATAAAGTGACACATGTGCTTCTTAACATAGCAGAACTTAGAGAACATGCAGGGCTTTTCTGTTTCGCTGTTACTGTCACCTCAGCTTTCCTTTAGGTCAGACGGGACCACCCCAACTGTGCCAGGAGCCAAAGGGCCTCAGCACACACCAGGATGCTGGCTGCACCTAAAAGACACTACACGCACCCAGGGTAGGGCCGGGCTCTGACCGCCTCTGCTTCCCCCATCAGTTCTGAAGGCAGCAGCTAACTGCAACAACACTGCAAAAGAACCCCAACATTTACTGTGCGAGAGGCCCTTCACTGAATTTAGCCTCAGGCCAAATGTGAACTGGCAATGAACTGGCATTTCTCAAAGGAACGGCCAGCAGGCTTTCCTGATTTACAGGCAAGTGGTAAAAGCTTCCGGAATTCCAAAGTCAGGGAAGAAAGAAACTCTGCCCGGCCTTTGTTGTGCCTCTGCCTGGGTGTAAAAGCTGAATGGAAAGTCTGGGGACACTACTAATGTTCTTAATTAAACAGTCCTGGGCTTGGGTAAGGGCAGGTTGAAGTTTCACTCATCACTGCACCAATGGAATCCAGTAATTTTCAGGGTCTAACAGAATGGGGGTCGGGGGGAGTAGCCAGAACTGGACTATCCAGGGGACAACCCCAGGAAAACTCATCGTTTAGAACCTAATCAAACACAGGATTGGTAAGATTGGTAAGACTGGTAGTGCTCTTGGGAAAAACCATTAGAACGGAAGTGTCTCTCCCACAGCACGACACCACACGACTTATTAACACAAAGGAGCGATGTTCTTGGGAAATGCCTTGAAACAGATCTTCTTAGGTGAGTCTATTTGAACCACTTCCTGAGTCTGCCGAAGCTGATTCCTCTTGAGTGGGGCCCGCGTGAAGCGGATTCTCATTGGCTGAAGGGTTTATGCTCAAGAAAGATAACTAAGCTGTGGGGAGTAGGGGAGCATAAGGGGTGATCCACTGAGAACGTTAGGATGCTCTCTTTCCCTTCAAGTGCCTAAGGATCATACTGACACTAAGTCCAATATATCCCCTGCAGTTTCTGCGTCCAACAGCGCAGCAGGTGCAGGAGCCAGCACCTGGTGCGGCTGGCTTTCCATCAGGCTCTGCAGAGGTCAGCCACAGCAAGGACGTGGTCACACATACGCGCTAACAGGGGAACCTTCCACCAGAGCCTTCAAGATGCATGCGCCAAATCGGCCCCACTGCATTCTGACTCCCTGGGCCTCTCCTAACAGCTACTTCACATCCAGTTCAGAAGAGACTTAACCAGCTGCACTTGCTGTGGGGCAACTGACAATGGGAGAGGAAGCGAAAGGGCCCAGAAACACAGGCTCCTAACCGAGAGCGAGACCGTAGTCACTCACAGATGCTCCTGACCCACCGGCTCCTCTGTAACCAGACACTGTCTGTTACTCTTCCTGGATCCCCAAAAGGTTTTTGTTTTAATTTCATTGCTTAATCCACTTTAAGTACCTGAGTTGGAAGTTAATTGCACCACCTACACCAAGTGTTTGACAGTCCTTCAATTCCAGATTCCCGTCTCCAAACATGCCAGGCCACTGTCCTGGAGCTCTTCTCGCCCCAAGGAGTGGCAGCAAAGGCACTCGGACTGAGACACCCCTGGGCCAGGGGAAAGACCCTCCCATAGCAACCGCAGGTCCCATTTCTACACCCTTAAAGCAACACTTTCGTAGACAACTTACATTTGTAGCATGACCTGGTTCAGAAAGATGCCATCCACCAGATTCATGTAGAAACTCAAGTTGTCGCAGTTGCCGCTTCGGAATGGGTCCAAAGTTTGAACCTGTGAGGAGGGGTTGGGGAGAAAGGCAGCACAAGTCACCCCGTGCACATCCTAAAGCTCTGCAGACAACCACAGGCCTGTGGGCTGAAGGGGTCCCCCAACGCCCACCCACGCTTCAGTAGGCGCAAGGCCCCCTTTCCCCAGGGCCCCCTCACTTCCTTCTCCAGGCAACAGACAGGAGGCAGCAGGAGGGACACCTTCCCCCCACTTTTCTCCAGCACCCAGAAGGGGAAAAACAAAAGTAAAGGGAACTTTTCAACAAATTTCTCATGTCTCTGATCTATTGGAAGTCACTGTGCCCACCCCAGACTGTACACATTCCCACTCTGAGACCCCCAATCCCACCCATCACTGCCATTCAAGGGCTGGTCTTGGGTTCAAAAACTAACTACACGAGGATATTTGGGGAGAGTGAGTCCTATTCCTGGGTGGTCAATCCACAGGGGCCACAGCGACCACATCGACCCTGTCCACTCCTGGACTGGCAGCCCAGCACCCCGGTAGGGACAGGTGTACCCACAGGCCAGGGCTGGGGCACTGAGGGGTCCTGCACAGGGAGCACTGGCTCCAGAGTTGGAAACACCTCCGGACCCCAGGCCACTGTCCGGACCCCAGCTGGGAACACCTGCTAAGACCCCTGAGTCCCCGGACTGCCTGCCACCAGTAGCCCCCACCCCGGCGGGTCAGGTCTGCAGTGACCCGAGGGGGGTGGGAGAGGAGCCCGGGCACCAACACGGGCTGGGAGCCAGGGGCACTCACCCAGGTCACCAGCGGGCTCTGCAGGAAGAGCTCCATGAGCTCTGAGACGGTCACATCCATCCCGAGGCTGCGTCCAGTCGCTGCGCCCACCGGCTCTGTGCACACCTCTGTGCCCACCGGCTCTGCGCCTCGAACTCTAAACGGCTCTGCGCCCCGAATTCTAAACGGCTTTTCACCCCACATTCTAAACCGCTCTTCGCCCCGCATTCTAAACTGCCCTTCACCCCACATTCCAAATGTACAGCCATTTGGGCCCAATGCCAAGTGCTTTGAAACATGCAAAAATCATGACACTCTCCCTATGAAACTTAAGGTCTGTCTGGACACATAAAATATAAAGGTTCCATATCTACTTTCTACATGATTATTAATGGAAATTAACCACAGAAACCTAATTTTGTCTATCCCCATTTTTTAAAATTATTTTTTTCCATCAGCCGAATTACAGAAATGTGATCAGTTCCTTTGAGGCAACAATACACTCACTTTATTTTGCTAAGTCTTGCCCAGTATCTCAGCTTGGGAATTCTCCCCATCGGCAGGGAAAGGGGATGCTCCGGTTAGCAGTTCATCCGTCAGGACAGCTAAACTCCACCAGTCAACTGCCTGCAGAACAATGTGATAGAATAGTAACTAATATGTAATTTATAGGAAAGAAAAATGAACAAAATAAACCTGTATATTTGGAATATGTATTTTTTCCATTGCTTTTCAGAGAGTGAAAAGGAGACACAGAGAGAGAGAGAGAGACATTGTTGTGAGAGAGACACAGCAATTGCTTGCGTCCCACAAGGCACCCAGACCTGGGCAGGGGATCGAGCCTGCAACCAGGGCACGTGCCCCTGGCCAGAATCGAACGCAGGACCCCTCAGTCCAAGAGTTGACACTCTAACCACTGAGCCAAACTGGCTAGGGTTGGAAAATATTTTTTTTAAAGCTGGGACTCTTTTTTTTTTTTTTTTTAAATATATCTTTATTGATTTCAGAGAAAGGAAAGGAGAGAGAGAGAGAGAGAGAGAAACATCAATGATGAGAGAGTCATTGATCGAGCCCACAACCTAGGCATGTGCCCTGACCGGGAATCGAACCCCGATCACCTGGATCCTAGGTCGACGCTCAACCGCTGAGCCACACCCGGCCGGGCTGGAAAATATTTTTTAACAAAGATTTCGTACATAGCTTTCCCTACAAAGAGTATTAAATTAGCACATGCAAGAAAGACATTTAGAGAACAAATATGCTGGTACCTCAGAACAGAATTTAAGCACTTAGGCCATCAATCAATGAGCTAAAAGTGTTTTAATCATTTTCTAAACCAGTAATGGTTTTACTTTGATTAATTAAATTATTTTTTAATTTAAATTTGAAATTATTAAGTAAATGAAATCGTTGAACTTATGAAAGAGGTGAAAAAAGTACTGATTAACATTTTTATTAAATATCCAGCTCCAATAAATACTATAAAATTACTTAAAGTCAAAGAACAAAAATGAAAAAAATCCCACCTTAAGGTGTTATTTTTTTCATAACCACTTAAATCAATTCCTTTTGTAAAACCTATCACCTAAATGTCACAGTCTTCATTTTCGGGAAGCATGATGAGATTTAAAATAATGTAACACAAAGTGTGATCCAAATGGGAAACAAATTTATAAATGTAGTTAAATCGTTAGCTGTGAACTGAGGACACAGCTAATAATGCCGCCTAGGGAAATGGCCTGAGGTTCCCTATGTTCAGCCCTTTTCTGGAGCTCCACCACTACCCTGAAATCCGCTCCTCCTGCCACATCCTTTGTGCCTCCACCTCCAGGCCCCTAGAACCTCCAGAAACCCCTGATCTGCCTTCTCTGAGCTCACCACCCCCCTCCACAGAGCAGCCACCTGGGTTTAACCCTTTCTTTACTTCAAAACCACAGGCACCTGGAGTGAGACACTTACTTAGCAGTCCTGCTACTATCAGAAGCTGACTCATTACCACCCGAACCTTAGCATGTTCTCCCTAAGGGTGTAGTAAGTAGAAAGCCTGTTAGAGGAATCCTTTGCGTCTGTTATGAGAGCTGAGCACTTTGGGGATGCATTTTATCCAGCAGACAGCCCCAGATATCAGAAGAAAATTATATAAACTAGCCTTAGGACCCCAGGCTCCCGCTGACCAACTGGTAGAAATAACTTCCAGTGTTTTTAACAACAGAAACAGGACATAGAAAAAGCAAGAAAGCCATCCTATCGCAACAAGCAGCTCAGCTTTAAGCCATATGTCACCTCAAGGGCCATGCCCCCCCTGTCACAAGTCTGGTCACTGGAAGGGGGACTGTCTAAAGGGCTGGAGGTCCCCTGGACCAGAACCTAACCACACAATGGCCTTGACTGATGGGGCCCAACACTCCAGTTGTCCCCCCACTAAGAACATCATCTATGAAGGGACAGAGCCATAGGGGACCCTTGATGTGACAGGTAAACCCATTACACTTTTATTTTATTAGACTGCTTGCTCTGCTCTCACCCACTCGCCAGGACCCCTTTCTTCCAAAACCTGTTTGGTCCCTGGGGGATGGGGATCCTCAAGGCTACTCAACCCCCCAACTGCAGCCTCAAGAATCTCACTTTTAGTCCTGTCTTTCTAAGCCTCCAGATAATATAATTAAAGAAAAACTTATAAAAATAAGTCTCTGAAATGCTCCAAATCCTCCCAGAAGACCGGAGTTGCACAAGCTGCAGAAGCTGCAAAGAGGGAGGAGTGCCGCCCTCCCCTGGTAAAGGAGAGAAGTGTCAGCTTTAAATCCAAAGTGCAGGAGGCCTGGGAGCTGCAGCTCTGGGGACAAGCTGCCTGCCGGGCCTGTCTGCTCCTCCTCCTGCCTTTTCTTAATTTTCCAAAGTCTTTGGTAACTTAAAAGCTTTGGAGCATTGCTGGGTTAAATAATAAAAGTTATGAAACATCTAGATATTTTAAAATAACTGGAAATACTGAAACATTGATTGCTAGACAAGTTAAGTTCACCTGCTTTTAGCTTTTATCACACAAAATCTAAATGGATTTGGAACTGTTGATGTAATGTCTTGTGATTTTTTAAAGGTGTGCTTGAAAATAAGAGTATGTTTAAGTGTATTCATACATGTCAATCTGAGAAATGCTGGTTGTTTACTTTTTGGTTATCATTGGGAAATTAAGGTTTCTAAAAATTAAGAATTCAAATTAAATGGGAAACATTATATGAATTTAATAATAGAAGGCACAAAATATAAAAACACATATTTTCAGGACAAGGATTGAAATTAAGTTATTCTAATGATGGTTATTTCTGAATGGGTAAAATGTTTGTAAAAGGTTGTGAAGATTGTAAAAGTTTATGAAAGTTTGAAGTCTGACGGAAGACCCCAGTCAGGCCCCAGTCCCCTCCTCCACCTAATTTCTCTCTGGTGGACCTAGAGTTGCTTTCATTGCACTTTCTCTCCCACTTGTTGGTGTGGGGAAAACTTACCTGTCCCGCTATGGAGTAAGTCCTTTATGAATACACATGTCATCAATTTAGAAATGAAAGAAATCTGCCCTCTGGACATAGAGTCACCAGCCTCCATGACTGACACCTGGGTGACGAGGTCCAGTGAGCCAGGACCTGATCACCCCTGATATCAAAGGGACCCCTTCTCTCCTCGTATTTCTAACAGCCCCACTCTTGTCATGTCACATCTTAGGTCACTAGGGCTCTGACTTGTAAGTTTCCAAAGCAGCCCTGCCCGGGCTCTCTCCTGTTGCTTAAGGCCTTCGATTGAAGCCTAGACTTTCTTTATTTCCACTGCTCATTCACAGTGCTTTACTCTTACACTGAAAGTCTCAACAGGTCTTCCTGCTTGGTATTTAGGAACTTCTCTCCCCTTTTCTAGCCTTCTTAAATGTTATCGAGGCAAATGGAAAATCTTATGTCTTCTCTACAAAAATTAATAATTTAAATCATGTGTGTGGTCTTGGTGTATTTGTCTGTATGTGATATGTAATGTGTTTTCTGCCTCCGGATGGCACCACTAGGGTTTAATGTTTTATTGGCCTGCAGAGATTAAATACTTATATAAATTAAATAGGATCCTGTGGTGTAGACAAAATGTTTAATATTAAAACCAGTTTAAGTGTAATTATATCTTTTAAAGTTATTACCATAATATATATACATGTGTTTTACCTAGGTTTACAAAAGATTTATAATATAATCTTTTGGTTAAGTATATTTGACATCCTTCCTAAAGTTTAAATTTAAAAAGACATTTTTAAACAGAGAAATGACTTTGAGTTATTACAAAGGGCCCTGAAATGCCTCAAGGATTCATTCTCTCTCCTACATTTTTAAACCAATTAGGCCTATTTAATGTGCTTGAAAAATTACCTGGAAAGCTTTGCCAAATAAGAATTAACAATGATAACAATAATAATAATGATAATAATATATATATGATGAATATTCTAAAACTTCCAGTCTGCTCTAGGAAGGAACTTGCAAAGATTCAGAGCTGAGCTCAAAAAGGAAATTCTCAGGAGTAACAAGTATCCTGTCAGTGACGCCGGACAGGCCTAGGGCAATAGTTCCTTCTGGAAGGCATCTGGCAGTAGTTCTCCAGATGTTTGTAAACTACACATTGGGGTGTTTATGAATCATTTTCCCTGCTCAATACACACTTCCAATGAGCCATGTGCAATGTTTTAAAATCTTACATATTGTTTGTTCTTCATATATATTTTAGAACTCTACATTGAATCTAAGAGGATAAACTTTATATTTTTTCTTTATGTCATTTAATAATAGTTATTACTTACCAAGAAATTGTTATCTTGGAATATTATATCTTACAGAAAAGCAATTCTAAAACCATGTCATTTAACTTCGTCACTATCAGACCATCTTTGTTTTGCTTTGATGCATTTACAAATATGTGAGTTAAGTCTTTGAAAAATTCATAACAAGGACTCTGACTTACTCTATATTACAGGTTTCTAAGCCGGTCATCTCTTTAAAGTAAGTAAAAATTTATAGAACTCTGAAGAATGACTGAAAACATAAAGTACTGGCAAATATCAGGGGCAAACAAAAGATTAGTCACATGGACATCTTTCTTTCTTCCAGATATAGAAAAACTTGTTTTTATTTCCTTAGAACAGTTTGGTAAATTATACCCTATAAGCACTCTGGAAGCATTTGTAATTTCCTCCCTACCTGATCCCTCCAGAACTTGGCAACTCTTAGTGAACAAGTATTATTATTTTCCTGGCAACTTATTTCTTGGCATGAATTCAGTAAGACCAGTTTCCAGTTGAGGTTTTATTCACCGATATTTTGACTGAACGTTATGTCTGAGAGAGACATGTCCAGACTCTGGGTGTCACCAGAAAGCATTGTCAAAACTGATCAAAGCCAATCAAAAGCCACTGGCAAGAAGTGGCCTGATACGTTGCTTGGTCAGTGGTCACAGCAATTTTTCCACGTAAGGAATGAAAGTTGCTTTCCTGGAAGATGGCAAGGGAAGGACCTTGAGACATTTTGGGGATCACAAGAACTTGAGGAATTCACCTAAGTCTATAGGTATTGTAGGCAAACCTGGTGGCAACTAGGTGGCTCAGCTTTTTTGCCCTGAGGGGCTAATTAAAGCTCAACCATGAGATTCCAGCAAAGCAGATTTTTAAAAAGCCTATATAATCAAATGCTCTTCTTATTGTGTTCATGCAAACAATCAGACCAAATTGAAACTAGACTTAATACAGTAAACATATTGGTCTTAATTTGGCTCATTAATAAATATGAGGGTAATTTTAGGGGTAAGATTGTGTTTCAGTAGGCTCCATATACACAGTTGTAAATGTTAAATTCTATTTCAGTTCATTATCTTCAAAGTTTTATTTTCACCCCTGAGCTAAACTAAACTAGATCCTTTCTGTTTCCCAGCCCGGATAATCTTATATTAACTATCTCTAACTTTTTTGATTATTTCCTTAGCCAGTTCACATCTGCTGTTGAGTCCCTCTAGTGAATTTTTCATTTCAATTATTGTACTTTCAACTCCAGAATTTCTGTTTGGTTTTCTTAATCTTTTAAAACTAATTTCTATATTTTTATTGGTATTATCTATTTGGTGAGACATCATTCTTATACTTTACTTCTTTATAAATAGTTTACTTTAGTTCTTTGAACATATTTATAATGACTAATTTAAAGTCCTTGTCTAGTAAGTCCCATGTCTGGGTTTTCTCAGAGACAGTTTCTATTGATTGCTTTTATCTCTGTAGCTGGGCCTGTTTCTCTGCTTGTCTCATATACTTTTGGTTGAAAACTGGACTTGAAAATAATATAATGTGGCCACTCTGGAAATCATATTTCTTCCTCTCCAGGTTTTGTTCTCATTGTTGTTTGCTTGCTTTCCTGAACTGATTCTGTAAGTGTGCATTCTTTCTTGGGTGGGCCACTAAATTCTCTATCAGTTAGCTTTATGGTCTGTTAATGACTGGCATGAGATTTTCTTAAATGTCTTTTTTTAAGGTCTTTTGTTTATTTTTATTTTTAAATATGTTTTTATTGACTTCAGAGAGAGGAAGGGAGAGGAAGAGAGAGATAGAAACATCAATGATGAGAGAGAGTCATTGATTGGCTGCCTCCTGCACTTCCCTTACTAGGGACCAAGCCCAAAACCTGGGCATGCACCCTGACCAGGAATTGAACAATGACCTCCTGGTTCATAGGTCGATGCTCAACCACTGAGCCACACTGGCTGGGCTGTTTGAGTCTTTTTTTATTTATTTATCCTTATTGTTGAAAGTATTACTGGTGTCCCATTTTTTCTCCCTTTGACCCCCTCCATCTCGCCCACACCCCCTCCCCAGGCTTACACCCCATTATTGTCTGTGTCCATGGGTCATGTATATATGCCTATAACTTCTTTGGTTACTTTCTTCCCACCTCCCAACCCCCTTACTTCTTCCCTCTGAGATAGGACAGTCTGTTGCATGCTTCAATGTCTCTGGGCCTATTTTGTTTGTCAGTTTCTTTTATTCATTAACTTCTTAAAGAACACCCTTCAATATTTCATGTAGTACTGGTTTGGTGGTAATGAACCCCTTTAGCTCTTTCTTATCTATGAACCTCTTATCTGACCTTCAATTCTAAATGATAGCTTTGCTGGGTAGAGTAATATTGGTTGTAGGTTTTTGCTTTTCATCACTTTGACTATTTCTTGCCACTCCCTTCTGGCCTGCAAATCAGCTGACAGCCGTATGGGAACTCCCTTGTAGGTAACTAATTGCTTTTCTCTTGCTGCTTTTAAGGTTCCCTCTTTGTCTTTAACCTTTGGCATTTTAATTATAGTGTGTCTTGATGTGGACCTCTTTGGGTTCCTCTTGTTTGGGACTCGCTGTGCTTACTGGGCTTGTAAATCTATTTCTCTCTCCAGGTAGGGGAAGTTTTCTGTCATTATTTTTTCAAATAGATTTTCAATTTCTTGCTCCCTTTCCTCTACTTCCAGCACCCCCATAATGTGAATGTTGGGCTGCTTGAAGTTTTCCCAGAGACTCATTACACTATCTTCATATTTTGGGATTCTTTTTGCTTTTTGTTCTTCTGATTGGGTATTTTTTGCTTTCCCATATAACAAATTGTTTATTTTATTCTCAGTTCCCTCTATTCTGTTGTTTATTCCCTGTAAGTCATTCTTTATTTCAGTTCATGTAGCCTTTCTTTCTGATTGGTTCTTTATTATGTCATTGATGATCTCACTAGTTTCCTTAATAGTCTTATTAAGATCCTTGACCATCCTTATAACCATTGTTTTGAACTCTATGTCTAGTAGCTTGCTTGACTCCATTTCATTTGATTCCTTTTCTGGAGATTTCTTCTGTCTTTCATTTGTGACATGCTTCTTTGCCTCCACATTTTGGCTGCTTCCTGATGTTTGTTTCTATGTATTAGGTAGAGCTGCTATGTCTCCTAGAAATGGTAGAGTGGCTTTGTATAGTAGGTGTCCTGTAGGGCCAAGTGGCTCAGTTTCCCGAGTCACCTGAGTTAGACCTTCTAGGTGCTCCCTTGTGTGTGCTGTGTGCACTGTCTTGTTGTAGTTGAGCCTTGGTTGCTATTGGTGTCACTAGGAAGGAAAAACCCCCAGGCCAATTGGCTGTGAGGACCAGCTGCAACTACAGCTGAAGAGCTGCTGTGCTGGAGACTCCCCTATGGAGCAAGATTTACTTCAGTGGAGCTTTGGTGTTCACCAAATGCATCCCTTGAGTGTGTCACTCATGGATGTGGTAGGGTTGTAATCCAGCCTGGTCAAAGCTGACTGCTGTGTGCACTGTCTCTAGGGCTCCGGGGAAGTGCAAAGTCAGCCTCTGCCTGTGCCTTTCCCAGGGCCACCCAGCATGAGCTACACAGCAAGGTGTAGATGGCTGTTTCTTGTTCTGGGCTTAAAGGTGTCCAGGAGAGGCTTAGCTATGAACCAGTGCAGGCTGCCACTATTGGGGTCACTTATTGGGAGATATGGGGCATGCTGAGGCCAACTGTTACTTGTTTGAGAGATTTTAGGAAAGTCCTAAGCATGAGGCTATAGAGGCCACTGCATAGAAAAGCTACTGGAAATGGCTTGGATGAGCTTGCAGGTGGGGAGGGCAGGGTTTCTGGGAATCACCAGAGTGGGTTGGAAGGTGTTAGTCAGGTTGATGGAGATTCAGAAAAGGCACCTGCCTGCCAGCTCTGTGGGGGGAGGGTTCATGAAAGGAGCAATGGCCTCTGTCAGCTCTTCTGTGAGAACGCTGCCCTTCCAGCTCTTTCCCTGATTCCAGGCATGTTAGTACCTCCCCAAATGTCCCAGGTTCTTTTGAAGATGCTGCCCAGTGCTGGAGCTCAGAAGGAGCATGTCTGAGTTAATCCATGGGCCGGCCCTTTAAGAGCAGCTGCATGGGGCTCCCGCAGCCCCTGCTCACTCAACCACAATCTCCCCTGGTGTTCACAGCCTGCAACTGTGGGGATATCTCTTCCCAGTACTGGAACCCTGGGCTGGGGGGCCTGATGTGGGTCTAGGACCCTTTGCTCCTCCAGGAAACCCCCACCGGGGAGATAGCCTTCTGGGCCTTACCCCAGGGCAACTGGTGTGGGACCTGGGCCATGTCTCCACAATTCAGCCCTGATTCTGCCTCGAGTCTCTGCCCCTCCTACCCGTCTTGTTGCTTCTTCAGTTCCCTCATTGTAGAACTTCTGTGCAACTAGATTTCAGGAGGTTCTGAATGATAGTTGTTCTGCATTTTAGTTGTTATTTTAATGTGGTCATGGGAGGCAACAGGAACCACGGTTACCTATTCCGCTATCTTGTTCTCTCCACACTGTTTGAGTCTTTATAAAATAAAATCATCAGCTACTTTGAAGAATGTCATCCACATAGATGAATACAATAAAAATAATTGTTATGCTAAAACAAACAAACAAACAAACCCCAAACACTCATACTGTTTTGTTGTTCTCAAACACTTTCAGGTCAACTACATAATCCTTTCAAATGTACCTATTAAAAAGTAGCATTCATGTAAGATAGATTCAGAACATGTTTAGAAAAGTAATTAAAATGTTATATGATAACATGGGAAATATGAGACATAGTTGTGATAGAACAAATTCCTTTTAGCTCATGAGAAACTAAGAGATCAATGTCATGAACATTTCTTTTACTTTAGAAGGTATGACAGTCAGTGTCCAACTGGGAAAACAGAAACACTCTATACATATCAATTACAGAGGAACTTAAAACAAGGACTTAGCTCCAAAGACACTAAAAAAGCTGGAAGAGCCAAAGTGGGGTGGGGGTGGGGAGGATTGCAGAAGGTCCTGCTGCCTGGTTGGGGTCCGTGACTCCACACTTGAGGTATAGTTCTTGTAGTACCAAATTTAAATGAAAATTTGAATCACAATTTGATACTGAAAAATACATAAGCCTGTTCAGAGCATGGAAGCCTGGACTCCTAGTGGGGTGCCATGATGACCAGCTGGTGACTTTGGGCAAGTTTCCTCACATGGCAAAGAAAATGGGACCCCCCCCCCCCCCCAGGCTGCTGTGAGGACTCACCAGGCTCAGCTTGTGAAAGGCTAACATGGGCCTGTCACTCAAAATGTCTCCACTGCCTCAGAAGGTCCTTGGGTCTGACACCTCCTGCCTAAGTCAAGGCCATGCCAGTGACTGTCACTCATCTGAAGAGATTGAAAACTGTATGGATGTGACTGGGTTCTTCTTGAAACCCATGTCGATGTAAGAAACATTCAAACCTGTAGAGAATTTTTATGAGTTTATTTGAGCAAAACTGATGACAATTGCTGGGAAGCAAAATCTCAATGGATTGAGAAAATGCTCCTGAGAATGCCAGTTTTGCAGCTTATTTTATACATTACAATCAGAGGAGGAGCTGTAAAGAGTTACATGAAATCCCTGATGGTAGACTAGGGGGAGGGAGAAAGCAAAGCTGGGAAATCTCTGAGACTGGGTAAAGAGTAAAACTAATCAGACACACACTTCTTTTACATTGGTGGGTGCAGGGTAGTTAACAAAATTCACAGTTCACGGAGGTGGGATTTGGGGAACTAGATAACAATGGGGCTCTGTGGCCTCCTCTAGTGGGAGATTGTGCCCTGAGGGGTCTGGGGAAGGAGTAACTCTGATGTTCCAAAGGCATGTTCTCCTAGATGCAGAAAGACAACAGACAGGCTCAGTCAAGGTACAGACTGACCTTTGTCAGGGAAGGTACTGGCCTAGGACATGACTACTCACCACGACTCACTTTTACTTAGGAAGTTTTAATTTCAGATCATCTTATGTGGTGACTTTCAGCCTCTGAGTTTGTGAGGCTTCCCCTGAGCTGTCAGGTTTAGTATGTGGCCCCTTTTGTCCACACCTGTTAAAGAACAAAATCCAGCTGAGTAAATGTGAAGATCTAATTGGCTTCATTAAGTGATTCCTGAATGGGGCAGCATCCCATCCAGCAAGTAGAAGGGCGCCCTGAGAGGTTATACAAAATAGAAGGTTTTTACTGGAAAAGGGTGGGGCAAGGGAACTGTAGACAGAAGAAAAGAAAGAATTCTTTTTAGACCAGGACTTCTTCTTTCTGGGTAGAAGAGAATGGCACTGGGCTTTCATCTCGCCTCTTCTTTCCACGGGGGATGGGAAGAGTCCACAAGACAGATGACCTCATCGATATTGACTGGAAGAGTCCAGCTGGTGGATGCTGTTTCTGGGAGAGGCTGGAACAGCAGTCGGGTCAAGTATTAAATCCAGGCTTAGTGTCATGGACTTTTAGCACAAAGGTAAAGCCATTGTTGGCCTGCGGTTTTCTCTTTAACACCCCAAAGCATTAAGAAGAGGGAGAAGTTGGAATGAAACAGCCCTGGGTTTAGTCCCTGCTGGGCCTCCGACCTGGTCCTGCCCCCGGGGCACAGGTCTGAGAGCTTGCTGACCACAGGTTTCTCACATGGGAAACTGAACATTTCCTTCCTCGCACTGCAGATGTGAAAACAAGATGAGATTTTTTTTTTTAAGTATGTAAAATACTTAGGTTATTGCAGTTCAATTATAGTAACTGCTGTAATTAAATAGTTATGTGGTCATTTATCGATAATTCAAATATAAATAAATAATTTAATATAGCTAATTGAATATGCAATAAAAGTATCACTATCAAAATGTAATAAAGTTGTTGAGGAAAGAAAGTCCAAACCTATAGAAAAGTGTTATGAGTTTATTTGAGCCCGTGAGGGAGGACATGCCTGGAAGCAAGAGATCAGGGACTGAGAGAACCCTGTGGAGATGGCAGCTCTTCATGCTTTCAGCTGAAGGAAAGACGTCAGGGGTTACGTGGGAAAGGCTGGTGGTGGATTAAGGGCACAGGAGAGAGCAAAGGGGGCAGATCTTTAGGACTGGGTAGTAGAATGGAGAGCCGCACACTCCCCTACCCTGGCGGCACAGGACAGGTGACATTTAACATCTGCAGTAACAATGAGGGTCCAGGGTCTCCTGCTCTGGGGCCTGTGCTTGTGCCTCAGAGGGGTCAGAAAAAGAAAATTACTCCACTATTTCTCAGGTGTGTTATCCAGATGCATAAGAACAAGGGACATGGCTCGCTTAAGGCAAATGGTGACCTTTGCTAAGGACTCTATTGACCTGGGTCCCTACGACCCACATGACCTGCCCAGTTAGACATTTATGACCAGATCAGCCTCTGAGGTTCCCTTCAGCCACTGGGCTTGTCAGACCTTCCCCATAACCCCTTTTTCGCTCACAACATATTTGTGTTTGTCCTGTCGTGTGCTGGAAAACTTCTATCTGTGTACACTCTCGAAGGGGAGAGCTTGATGTGCATGTGTGTCCGATATGGAAACTTCATTAGAGGCGGTTCCCGGGCCCACAGATTCTGGCCTGGATGCCGGGTTCTGAGGAAGGTGAAGTTCCAGGGTGTAGCCACCAGGGGCGCAACTCTCTGCTGCGGCTCCAGTGAAAAATTGCCAGGTTTGGAAACCAGGAGGTTCTCTCAGGAGTTCAGGGAGGGTCAGCTCTCTATCTGGAAACGGTCAGGAGGGTAGAGGACGTCGGTGAGAGGAAAGGAGCCAGGGAGAAGATCTCAGCAGGAGGAAAGAAGGAAAAGTGCCCCTGAAAGGGGCCCACAGGGAGCTGGGAGGGGCTCTGGCCCAGAGCCCACGGTAACTCACCCATTCTTGCCACAGCCATTGCCCTGCCCTTACCATGAGCTCAAAAGCGAGGAAACTGAGAGTCAAAGGATTTACTGATTTCCCAAATTCACAAAGCTGAGAAATCCCAGTCTACCTGAAGGCCATGTTAGTGTTTTATAATCATGGGCCCGCTAGTAAAATGAGAGGAGAAAACCAACACGGCTCCTCTAAAGCTCATGACTGTCATTAGCGGACATGGTCCCAATCAGCCTCCCCCCTCCTCCTGTGTCAGGCCCCCCTCCCTGTGTCAGCCTCCCCCCTCCTCCTGTGTCAGCCTCCCCCCTCCTCCTGTGTCAGCCTCCCCCCTCCTCCTGTGTCAGCCTCCCCCCTCCCTGTGTCAGGCCCCCCTCCCTGTGTCAGCCTCCCCCCTCCTCCTGTGTCAGGCCCCCCTCCCTGTGTCAGCCTCCCCCCTCCTCCTGTGTCAGCCTCCCCCCTCCTCCTGTGTCAGCCTCCCCCCTCCTCCTGTGTCAGCCTCCCCCCTCCTCCTGTGTCAGCCTCCCCCTCCTCCTGTGTCAGCCTCCCCCCTCCTCCTGTGTCAGCCTCCCCCTCCTCCTGTGTCAGCCTCCCCCTCCTCCTGTGTCAGCCTCCCCCCTCCTCCTGTGTCAGGCCCCCCCTCCTCCTGTGTCAACCTCCCCCCTCCTCCTGTGTCAGCCTCCCCCCTCCTCCTGTGTCAGCCTCCCCCCTCCTCCTGTGTCAACCTCCCCCCTCCTCCTGTGTCAGGCCCCCCTCCCTGTGTCAGCCTCCCCCCTCCTCCTGTGTCAGCCTCCCCCCTCCTCCTGTGTCAGGCCCCCCTCCCTGTGTCAGCCTCCCCCCTCCTCCTGTGTCAGGCCCCCCTCCCTGTGTCAGCCTCCCCCCTCCTCCTGTGTCAGCCTCCCCCCTCCTCCTGTGTCAGGCCCCCCTCCCTGTGTCAGCCTCCCCCCTCCTCCTGTGTCAACCTCCCCCCTCCTCCTGTGTCAACCTCCCCCCTCCTCCTGTGTCAGCCTCCCCCCTCCTCCTGTGTCAGGCCCCCCTCCCTGTGTCAGCCTCCCCCCTCCTCCTGTGTCAGCCTCCCCCCTCCTCCTGTGTCAGCCTCCCCCCTCCTCCTGTGTCAGCCTCCCCCCTCCTCCTGTGTCAGCCTCCCCCCTCCTCCTGTGTCAGCCTCCCCCCTCCTCCTGTGTCAGCCTCCCCCCTCCTCCTGTGTCAACCTCCCCCCTCCTCCTGTGTCAGCCTTCCCCCTCCTCCTGTGTCAGGCCCCCCTCCCTGTGTCAGTCAGGCCCCCCTCCCTGTGTCAGCCTCCCCCCTCCTCCTGTGTCAGGCCCCCCCTCCCTGCGTCAGCCTCCTTCCTGGTCCCCCCTCCCTGTGTACTTCCACCTTCTGCTCACCCTTCACTCGCTGACCATGGCACCTGGCTCACTCCGAGCACCATCTTCTGGTCCCCTCGACTGCCATCCTCACAGCCACGGCCTTGTCATCACTGACCCTTGGCTCTGGAGACTGCTGGGCCCCGGCACAGCCTGCTCCCGGGTTGCTCGGGTACCCGGCTGCCGCAGTCCTTTGCTTGACTGGGTCCCCTAAGGTCCAGCCTCTCCTGGCATCAGCCTCTCTGCCTTCATTCATTTCTTTCCTTCTGCCGCCTTGTTCCCAGGACGCAGCATGTGGCTCACCCCGAAAAAGACACCCTGTCCTCCAGCTTGTCCCGCGGCTCTCCACCGCCCCCCTTTCCCTCCGACAGGCCTCGCCTTGCTCACCAGCAGGAGAGGAGGAGGACGGGGCTGCTAGAGAAAACCTGTGGGGCGCAGGGGCTCCTCGAAGGCTCTCCTTCCAGCTCCCTGAGAAGCACTGTTGCTGAGGGGCATGGGCCTGGGTGGGGGTGAGGCAGTGGAGAACCTGGAAAGGGCTGCTGAGGAAAGGGGGAGAGCCTGCGAGGGACCCTGGGTGGTGAGGAGGGCGCTGGGGGACGGGGGCCCGGGTCCGAGGTGAGACCGGTCCTGTGGTCGTGGCTTCTGTCTGTCGTGGTCTGGACATGAGCACTGGGTCTCCCAGGGCTGGGGCTGGCCTTGCGCTTCCCCCGGGGGGGGGGATGCTGAGGATCCCGGCTGCCGGGGCCAGAAGAGCGTGCGAAAGCCTGTTGTTTACTCATCGCTTACAAAACACAGACTTCCTGAGGGAGGACCTGGTCCTCCGCGCTGCTGTGGTCCTTGAGATAAACTTCCAGGCCCCAGACGGGGCCGCCCCGTCCAGCAAACCGAAACAGGTACCTAGGTGTGTCTGTAAACGCTGCCTCTCAGCCAGACGGCAGGACACCCGGCCAGCCAGTCCCCAAGGCCACGTCCACTCTGGGCGGTCGCTCGCCCCATTCGTCACTGTCCTACGCAGGCTTCCTGCCTTCGCCCCAGGTTGCGCTTCTGCGGGCTCTTGGGCACAGAGGCTGTCCCCGCATTGCATGTTTCCCTGTTATTGAGCGTATTGGGGTGAATTGGCGAACAGCATTAGGCAGGTTTCAGGTGCTCAGTTCCACACCTGAGGGGTAAGTAGCGTCGGTGTCACCTAAACTGTTTTCTTCGGCCACTTGAACACCTTTAGCAAGTGAATGGGATGCTGAGGGTGGGGAGCTGGGCTCTGGGTGGGTTGAGAGTTGTCTGGATCGCAGGTTCCCTGTGGTCAGCTCTGGGGATGACCTGCTAGGACACGGGGCCTGAGGTGGAGTGGAGGTGGGGTACCCAGTTCAGGCCTGTTTGCCGGGACTTCCCTGACCTTGCCCCTGAATGTCTCGTGTCCCAGAGCACCCTCAGCCCTGGGGAACCCGGCCCGACTGCCCTCCAGTTGGAGGAAAGAAGGCCCCTGGAAGCCAGTGTTGGCGGGTGGCTCATGGAGCTGCGGGGCTGATCACTCTCATGGGCGTGTGTCATTTTTTGCCATTTCTGTGACATCCTTGGCATGTTTTCTCATCGGTGAAATAGAGCTTTTTCATAGCCCTCAATTCTAGGAGTAACAGCTATGTTACAAATGGCAAATACTCGCAGGAGCGGGAACAGCACCGTGTGGCCAGGTCAGCATTTTCAAGCCTTCAGATTAAGTGCGTTCGTTGTACTCAGCCTTAAAAAAATCTTTATCAACGAAACTTGCCCGGCTAATTCTTTCAGTCCTGAAGGAAATTTAACTGCTGATTCATTGTAATAGTCTCAACTTTCTTAGAAATCCAATAATGTCAATTTGTAATATTACATGAAAGGACTGTATATAAATATCAATTTTATTTACTCGAGCATGGAAATCGTATCAGGAATGAAAGAGTCTTTGGTTAAACAAACAGACACATCTGATTGTGAAAGCAGATTCTATACTCAGCACAGACAGCTGACGGCTCCATCACAGCTCACATTCTAGAGGAACCGACTTGCTGCAGGAGCACTCAAAGGAGCCTCCATAAGCCATTCCAGAGAAGGGCAGTTTCAGAGCAATGTCTGGTGGCTAAGTTATTCAGCATGAAAGGCAGCCTTTCTGGACGTATTGCAGAAATAACATTTCAGCCAAAGAAGTAACTCTTCCAGGGGCAAGTCCGTGTGCACAGGCAACCCGAGACAGTGGAGTCAGAGTGACTCTCCCTCGGCCGCACGACGCCTGCGGTCACCCTCACACCACCTGGGGGTCAGGGGGTAGCTCTTTCACAGGAAAAAAGAATCCTCTCTCCGAATGGTTAGGGTGAGAGGACTGGAAATATAACGATCCACGGAGAACTATTATGCGCAGGCTCGGACCCTATGTACACCTGCTTGTGTCAGAAATGCGACGATATGGTCCCCTTCTAAGTGCCCCACATAAAATCCATGCAGGAGGTTTGCCGAGTTCTCATTACTTTGTGTTCAGTACTGAAATGGATGCCTTGAGAAAGCCCTTGAAGAAGCCTTCCCTCTCCTCACATGCGCACGTTCATGGCTAACAAAGAAAACGAATGTTCTCTGTTCTGCTACCTTGTGGCACAGAGCTCAGCTCTTTACTTCATTCCATCAGGAGCCAACAAGATCGGGCCTTATTAAGAGCAGCCTTAACTTTTGTTTACATTCAGCTTTTTACTTTGAGATAATTGTCGATTCTGAGATAATTGCAGATAATTGTAGATTCACATGCAGTTGTAAGAAGTAATACAGTGAGACCCTGAGTGACGTTTACCCAGTTTTCCCCGATGGCAACACCTTGCCAAACTATAGTCCAGTATCACGACCAGGATTCTGACATGGACCCAGTCAAGGTACAGCGTAGTCCCGTCACCGCAAGGATGCTCCTGTTACCCCTTCATGGTCACACCAACCTCTCTCCTCCACCCTCCTCCCTGGCAACCCTTAATCTGTTCCCCATTGCTAGAATTTTGTATTTCAAAATGTATGTAAATGGAATTATACAGTATGTAACCTTTGGGATTAGTTTTTTCACCATCATTCTCTGGGGGTGCATCCAGGTGTTGCTTGTACCAGAACTCATGTCTGTTGCTGATAGCAGTCCATGGCGTGGATATGTCACAACCTGTCTCACCAGCCACCCGCTGAAGGACATCTGGCTGTTTACAGTTTTTGAATATTATGAATAAAGCTGCTATAAACATTTGTGTACAAGTTTTTGTGTGAACATGAGTTTCTATTTTTCTGGGATGAATGCCCAGCAGTGCAACTGCTGAGTGGTATGGCGGTTACGTGGTTGAGTTTTAGGAGAAACTGCAGATGGTTCTCCAGAGACTGTTCCCACCTTGCCCTCCTGCCAGCTCGGCAGCTCTGCTCCGCGTGCTGTGCGTTCTTGCCAGCATTGGTGGTGTCGCTGTTTCAGCAGTTTGGGTAGGTGCACGATGGGGTCTCATTGTGGTTTCAATTTGCTGTTCCATAATGACTAATGATGTCAACTATCTTTTCACGTGCTTATTTGCTGTTTGTAAATCCTGCTCAGTGAAAGGTTTGTTCCTGTTCTCTATTTCCTAATTGGATTAAAAAATACCCTGTTGATTTTTAAGAGTTCTCCATGTATTCTACATACTAGTCCTTTGATGGAAATGTGCTTTTCAAATATTTTCTCCCAGAAGGTAGCCCATTTTTTTACTCTCTTAACATGTTTGTTTTTTTATTTGCAGAACAAAAGTTTGAAATTTTGATGAAGTCTAATTTACCAAATTTCCTTTTATGTATTGTGGTTTTTTTTATGTCAAGCCTAAGAACTCTTGTCTTATACTTAGGTCCCCCAAATTTTCTATGTTTTAAAAAAAGCTTTATAGTTTTATATTTTAAGTTTAAGGTTATGATCCATTTTGGGTTAATTTTTGTATAAGGTATGAAGTTTAGGTTCTTTTTATTTCCCTGTGGATATCCAGTTGCTTCAGCACATTTATTAAAAACTCTTCTTCTTCCAAAGAATTACTTTTGTACCTTTATAGAAATCAATTGCGGCCCCCCACAACCACATCAAAATTTCTACTAAGCCACGGAACAACTGTCATTCAGAACCTCCTGAAATCTGGCTGAACAGAAGCCCTAAAGCTAGAGGATTAAAGAAGTCACACTGAAACTGGTAGGAGGGGTGGAGGCGAGGAATGGCTGGTTAGACACCCACATGTGGCATTTTTTTAAATCAGGAGGGATACCTCAGCTGCATTGGTCCCCCATGAGGAGCAAGGGGTCCCAGCCCCACACCAGACCCCTTAGCCCAGGGTTCCAGTGCCAGGAAGAGCAGATCCTGTAACTTCAGCCTGTAAAAATCAGTGGAGATTGTGGCTGAGTGAGACGGAGGCTGCTAGAGTCCCAGGCAGCTCCTCTTAAAGGGCCCGTCCATGGTCTAACTCAGACTCACTCTGAGTTCCAGTGTTGGGGCAGCAGCTTGAAAGGATCCAGGGACATATGGAGAGGCAATAAAATGTCTGACATCAGGGCAAGAACTGAGGGGCACCTTTCTCCGAGACAGAAGAGCTGGCTGAGACCTCCCCCATAAAGTCGGCAAGCAGGTGCCATATCTCTTTCTATCAACCTGGCTAACACTGTTTGCCCCACCCTGGTGATTCCCTGAGATCCTACCCCACCCAACTTGCAGCCCCACCCAAGCTGTTTGCAGTGGCTTTTCCAAATGAATGTCCTGTCCTGGCTCAGTCTTCAGACTTTCCTAAACAAGCAGCAGCTGGCCTCAGCATGCCCCATACCTCTCAATAAGTAGCCCCAGGCCTGGCACTAGCAGCAGCTGGCCTTGGTTCAGAGCTTGGCCTCACCCGGGCACCTCCAAGCCCAGCACAAGTAGCAACCATCAGCAGATCACTCTGTAGCTCATGCCATGTGGCCCCAGGCAGGGTGCAGGCAGGCAATGGCTGACTTTGCACCTCCCAGAAGCGCCAAAGCATGTACATTCTGTGGTCAGCTTTAGACCATGCCAGATTAAAACCCTACCACATCCACAAGTGACACACACTCAAGGGGCGGACTCGGTGAACACCAAAACCCCACTAAAGTAAATCCTATTCCATAGGGGCGTTTCCTGCACAGCAGCTCTTCTGCTGCAGTCGCAGCTGGTCTGCACAGCCAGTGGGCCTTGGGGTCAATCCCTCCCAGTGACTCCAACAGTCAAGGCTCAACTACAACAACACAGCACACACAGCCCACAGAAGGGCACACCCAGAGTGCCCAGCTCAGGTGACTGTGGGGACTGAGCCACTGGGCCCTACAGGACACCTACTACACAAAGCCACTCTACAGATTCCAGGAGACATAGCAGCTCTACCTAATAAATAGAAACAAACACAGGGAAGTAACCAAAATGTGGACACAAAGAAACATGTCACAAAGGAAAGAACAGAAGAAATCTCCAGAAAGAGAACTAATTGAAATGTAAGCAAGAAAACTACTAGATACAGAGTTTAAAACAATGCTTATATGGATGCTCAAGGAACTTAATTAGAAATTCAAGAAAGTGAGAGCTTCAAGGAACTTAGTGAGAACATCAATGACATAAAAAAGGACTAGTCAGAAATGAAGGACACACTAACTGCAATAAAGAATAATTTACAGGGAATCAACGGTGGAATAGAAGTCACCAAGAATCAAATCAGTGATATGAAATATGAGGAAGCAAAGAACACTCAATCAGAACAGCAAAAAGAAAAAGGAATCCCAAAATATGAAGACAGTGTAAGGAGTCTCTGGGACAACTTCAAGTACACCAACATTCACATCATGGGGGTATCAGAAGCAGAAAAGAGAGAGCAAGAAATTGAAAACCTATTTGAAAAAATAATCACAGAAAACTCCCCTTACCTGGTGAAATAGTCATACAAGTCCAGGAAGCACAGAGTCCCAAACAAGAGGAACCCAAAGAGGCCCACACCAAGACACATCATAGTTAAAATGCCAAAGGTTAAAGATGGTGAGAGAATCTTCAAAGCAGCAAGAGAAAAGCTATTAGTTACCTACAAGGGGGTGCACATATGACTGTCAGATGAGTTCTCAACAGAAACTTTGCAGGCCAGAAGGGAGTGGCAAGAAATATTCAAAGTGATCAAAAGCAAGGACCTATGACCAATATCACTCCCCAGCAAAGCTATCTTTTAGAATTGAAGGTCAGATAAAGAGCTTCCCCCACCTCCCAGACAAAAAAAGCTAAAGGAGTTCATCACCACCAAGCCAATGTACATGAAGTATTAAAGGGTCCTCTTTAAGAAGAAGATGAAGGTTGAAAAAAAGATTAAAAATGTGAACAATAAAATGGCAATAAATACATATCCATCAACAATTAAATCTGAAAATAAAAATAAATGAACAAGGAATCTAATGAACAAAATAAACTGATGAATAAAATAGAACCAGAGGCATGGAAACATGGAACAGACGAACAAATCTCAGAGGGAAGGGGGGGATGCGGGTAAGAAAAGATTAACCAAAGAATTCATAGGCATACATGCATTACCCGTGGACACAGACAATAGTGTGGTGAAGGCCTGGGGCAGGATGGGATGTGAGTGGAGGAGGTCAATGAGGGGAAAAAGGGGGGGGGGGGATCTGTAATACTCTTAACAACAAAGATTTAAATAAAAAAGTGAATTGAGCATATTTGTACAGATCTATTCCTAGATTCTCTATTCTGTTCCATTGATCTGTGTGTCTATGCTCCAACCAATACCCAGTTGTCTTGATTACTGTGGCTACATAATAAGTATTTATATTGGGTGGAATAATTTCTCCCACTCACTCTTCCTCAAGAAGATTCTTTTAGCTATTTCAAAGCTTCTGCCTTGGACCTTTTAGAATAAGTTTGATTATGCATACAAAAACCTTGCCAGGATTTTTATAGAAATTGCATTAAACCTATAGATGAATCTGAGGAGAATTGGTATCTTTACTATTTGGTTTCTTCCAAACCATGAACATGGTATGTTATGAACATGGTATGTTTCTTCATTTATTTAGATCTTTGATTTCTTTCATTAGCTTCTTTCAATGTTCAGCATATAGATTCTGTACATGTTTTGTTAAATTTATACCTAAGTATTTTCTTTGGAGTGATTGTAAATGGTATTGCGTTTTTAATTTTGGTCTCCACTTTGTTCATTGTTAATATATAGAAATACAATTATATTTTGAGTGATGATCTCATATCCTGAGACCTTGATGAACTCACTTAACTAGTTCTGGGAGGTATATATATATATATATATATATATATATATATATATTCTTTAGAATATATATATATTCTTTAGAATATATATATATTCTTTAGAACATGGAAGAGACTGGCAAATCTCAGAGGGAAGGGGGGAGGGAGACAGGAAGACATTTACCAAAGAACTTATATGCATATATGCATTGCCCATGAACACAGACAATAGTGCAGTGAAGGCTTGAGTGGTGGGGGACAAGAGGGAAAAAAGGGGGGGCATCTCTAATACTCTCAATTATAAAGATTTAAAAAGAAAGAAAATGCATCTGTTTGAGGCTGATGGGCCCTTGCCTCAAATAGTTTTGGAAAATCTTCAGAAATTTACGTTGATGAAAATTTTAAAGGCTATATAGGAAGTTCTAGACATAGCAATAAGGCAAGAAAAATTTTTTTAAATGAATATAAATTTTCAACCTTCTTCTTAATCATCAAACCTGTTCAGATTTAATTTCCTGTTATTTGGATAATTAACTGTTAACATTCCTCAGGGGTTATTAATGGTACCCACACTGCAAAGCCCCTTGGGCCAACAGAGTGACCTTTATGAGCTAAGTGGAACCTGATTATAAAAGCAAACCTAGCACAGGAATATTATCCATAGGACAGGACCAGGAGGCAGTGATAGTCAAAGAATACAGCTTTGAGGTTGACTTGTGGAGTACATGGTTTGTTTTTCCAGTTTTTGCTTCTTACCTCTTAAATGGGGTTAGCAATAATTTTAAACTCTAAAAATATGAAATATTCTCAGTTACCTTATTCTTATATATTAAAATTGCTATTGTTACGAATTCTTGAGAACTGGTTTTTGATAGAGAATTCTGGGCATTTTGTTATGCTTTTATTAATAAGCACTTAAAAATATTTGGGGAACTCAAACTCTCTTCATGTCTCAATTTTGTAAAGAAAAGTGTAACCATTAATAACACTTTTATTTACTTAAAAAATGTATATTTCACATATAGAGTGATGTGATGTTTTATTTTATACAACATACCTAACCCACCAAAACAGTTTATAGCCATTGTAGAAAGACAGAAAACTGGGTACTGCTAGATGCTTTTTCGATGCCAATATAAGAGGTCTTAGATGTGTACACACAGGTCCATGTAGGCCTTAGATGTGTACATAGGTACAATGTAGTTTCTTGCAAACACCAAGTGCTCCTGCATATAATTTGTAGAAAATTTAAAATTTGTAGCAAGAATCAAATTTCACCGGCCGGGGGTGGCTCAGTGGTTGAGCATCAACCTAGGATCCAGGAGATCAAGGTTCGATTCCCAATGACTCTCTCATCATTGATATTTCTGTCTGCCTCTCCCTCTCCTTTCCTGTCTCTCAAATCAATAAAGATATATTTTTTAAAAAGAATCAAATTTCAGAGTCCCCCCAGACACCTTTAATTTTTTTTCCTGAAAGCAGAGTCCAGTCATCCACTGGCAGGTTAGTCATCATTTCGCTGATTTTCCTGGTTCAGTGACTACCTGTGCACTTCAGCAACTCTTGTTCTTAAAGCTGGGAACCTGCTAGGTTCCACTCTGTTCATTGTGATTGGTGAGGTCTGCAGTCAGACCTCAGGATGTTGACTTAGCCTCTCTGAGCCTCAGGTTCCTTGTCTGTTAAGTGGCAATGATAATATGCATCTCACTGTTGCAGGGCTTAAATGAGACGAACCTGTCAAGGGCCTGGCGAGGCCGGGCAAGGAGCATGCTTGCAGTTACTGACTTCTTTCCTTCTTCCTCCTACATGTTGCCTTTGCTTCCTTCCCAGGTTCACCTTCTTCTCCTGTGCAACACAGAATAAGGTGCTTTTTTATTTTGGATTTCATTCCTAGTGCCTAAGAGAAAGGAACCCTCTGTCAGAAGCATTAGCAGTGGGGACCCAGGGAGCTTGCTGCCGAAGCTGCCCCTCCTCACTAATGTACCTCTATGGCCTGTTTCGTAGGGTAGGGCTGTGGCAAAGCTCCATGTGTCCTCACGCGGCTCATCACACTACAGTGGGGCAAAAAGTTTCCTAAGTGACCAATACATTCTAGCAAGTGTGGCTTAATAATGCATTTGCAATCCAGTAGCATGATGAGGAATCTGTAGACAAACAGCCCTGCATCCTCACTGCAGGCACGAGACCATGGCTGCGGGATGCATGTGTAGTTCCTTTGTGGTTGCTGTGAGCTTAGAACCAAGGCACAGTTTTTGGCACAGCAAGCAACAAAACTGCTCTCACAACCCAAAGCCATCACGTTGTACATACAGGCCTTGTCTTGTCTTAAAGAATGTAACAGCGACTGTCTCGACATGTCACTTTGACAACCAGCAATGATCCCCAAGTAGGTGAGTCTGGTTGACCACAACACAAGCAAGGACAGTCCATGTGAGTCCGGGATTTGCAAAAGGCCTTAATCTGCAGGCTTGGCACAGGGTTCCCTGGCCACGCTCCCACTCTGCTGGACTGCTGTGAACCTTCCACAAAGAGACAGCAGTCAGCAGCTGTCTGGTGGCATCACTCCTAAGATTTCATTTTTCACAAACACGGAGGCTTCTTCTCAGGTCATCAGGTCCTCCCTGGAGCGGCTTTGAAATATCCCTCCCTCGACATGCCCAGTACTCCTCCACACCACTTTTGAAGCCAGACATGTTCTACCTTCATCTTCATAAGGAACCACTTGTGTTGATGAGGCCGCTTCCTCATAACCAGGTGCCTGTGAGAGCGAAGGGGAGAGAGTGTGACGAAGCTGCTCTTACCAGAGGCTGCAGCCTCTCGGAGCACCAGTCAGGACTCCAGTGTGCTTGGCCAGGTCACACGGCCCTCAGACTTCAGACCTCATTTGGTCTGAGACCTGCTCACACCAGCCAGGGGCAGAAGCCAGGGGGCCAAGGACGGGGTCTGGGACAGCCTTAGAAACGCAGGAAACTGTCCTTCCCTAGGGTGGCAAACAGCTCAACTCCGGAGCCAGGCCCCTTGGTTTGAATCCCAGTTTGACTGCTGATGAGCTGTGATGTGTGGTGGGTGGTTTGCCCTCTCAAGCCCTGGTCCCCTTCCCTGCCATGTGGGATGACAGCAATGGTGCTGAAACCCCAGGGCTCCGGGGAGCAAACAGCTAGGCCCACCTAAAGCACCTGCGTAGAGGGAGTGCTCAGCAACTGCGTCAGGAAGCAGGAGAAAGGCTTCATGCATCTCTGGACGCAATGTGGAAAGAAGTGGGAGCCGTGAGACAAGTCCGCTCATGGGAAGGTTTCCGTTCCTGCAGCCGCGTGGGCATGGCCGCCCCCCTCCTCCTTCTGCTGTTTACTGACTTGGCTTCCCCCACGTACGGTCCTACACACACACCCTTAAGGCGAGGGCTGTGGCTCACTTTTTAAAAACTTCATAAAAATATAAATTTTGTTTATATCTAAAAATCTTGTAAACAATCCAAAGTCCAAGTGCAAACTGGAAAACACACTGAGACAGCCAGTGTGTGGGTGGCCACACTGCCTCCCGAGGGCAGCTCAGACCTCTGCTCCTTACTGTGCATTTCTGGGCAAACCAACGTGAAAGCGCTTACAAACCTTGAACACATGGCTTGTTTGGCAAACTCTACTTCTTCTGAAGACACTGCAGTCACCTGGCAGGTGAGTGTTAACCGGGAGCATTGGGGCTCCTCTGGCTCCACGATATTTTTTCTGCATCCAAAGGACATTTTTCATATGTTAAAACAATGACACAACATCACCTGGAAATACTAAGGATTTTATTAGAAATTGAAGACAAAATAAAATAAAACCAGAGATTCCAATTGTTAAACGTCCCTTGATTCTGGCCTGGGCCACTGGAGCAGCTGCCCTGGCTGTGAGGAGTCGGCAGCGTGAAGCTTCTCCTGGCGGGGAGGCAAAGGGCCCCTCGGCCTCTGCCTTGGGAGCGAGGGGCGTGCACAGAGGCCCAGGCCCCTCAGGAAGCGGAGGGTCAAGGTTGGCTACTGTGCACTGGACTAGGGCCTCCTCGGGGGAGCAGGGGTTGGAGGCCATGGCCAAAGGGAGGTGCTATACTTGTCCCCTGTTACAGATGAAGGGATTGTGCCTTAGATGGTTTATGTGACGTGCCCAACATCACCATGAAGTTAATGGCGGCTGACCCTGCCCCAGCTTGGAGGCTCCACAAGCTGTGACCCACCAGCCCTCAGCCATCTGAGGTTCCCCCACCTCACCCATAAAACTCAGTCTCCAGGGCCTCTCAGCCCCATGGTGTCCAAACCCCAGGTAAGAGCACCCCTGGTCCTGGCGCACTCTCCACTCCTTGCCATGGTTTTCAGAGTGTCCCTTTTCCTCAGAAGCATAGTCATCCCTCCATCCACAGTTTTACCCTCTGTGGCTTCAGTTACCAATGGCCAACCATGGTCTGAAAATATTAAATGGGAAATTCCAGAAATCAATCGATCATGGGTTTTAAAGTGCAAGTGTATGAGTAACATAATGACATCTCGCACTTTCCTGCTCTGTCCCGCTCTGGATGTGACTCATCCCTTTGTCCAGTGGCCCCATGCTGTGTGCCCCTCCTGCTAGGTAGCCCTCTCAGTTCCATATTATCTGTGGCTTCAGGCTCTGTTGCAGCCTCAGGCGTCCCCTGAGGTCTTGGAACACATTACCCTAGGAACTGGGGACTGCTGTATTTAAAAGATTATTTTTCAATAAATTAACAAGGGCATAGTGCACAGAAGAATGGAAAATATGTATTCATTTTTAAGTGAAATATGAGGGTGGTCTTGGGGACTCGTGACGCGGTTGGCCAAGTGGATGCTGACAGACCTTGGCACGGACGGTGCACGTTATAAACGGGCTGCTGGGACGCACGACTCATTAAAACTCACTCTCACCCTTGTATTGTGAGAGTCCCGAGAAAGGTCCTCTGCCAGGCAAAGCACCTGCTTTGCTTATACTTAAGGGCTTGTTTTCACCTGCCTGGAAGTTACACATCCTGCTGAGTTGTAACAAGGGAACCTGAGGACGTGGCCACCTCGTTAAGTAAGTCGCTTCATGTGAGAACGTCTTGTCCTCTTTGAAAATGCCATCGTCGGCTGTGTTTTTGACATTCCAGAAGTGTAGCTGCGGAACTGAGGATTTTTCTTGTGAGCTAAGATGAGAGAATGATGGGATGCGACCCACATAAGAACTATAAAAAACCCGAGACAGAAAAAACTACCGAAAATAGTGAACGGAATGAAATTACGTGCACTAAGCAGATTGGTGTCAGCTGTGCCCAGTTTACTTCTTCACTGAATTGCTCTGTTGTGAAAGCAATGAAATTAGCGTTCAAAAAGCGAGACGTTACAGAATAAAGAATAACTGTACATGGGAAGCATCTGTTTCTCTACCAGTGGTGCTCACATACACCAGAAAAAGATTCTATATTTAAATAAGTAAACAGAAAACTTCATTTACACAGTGGGCAACCCAGCTAAACTCAGGGTCACTTCCTTCCCACCTGTGGTAGACATGACGGTGCCCCCAAGATGTCCCCACCCTAAACTCTGGAGCCCGCGACCGTGTTACCTGTGGAAGAGGGAAACTGAGGTGACACGGTAGCTAATTAGCTAGTTTGGGATCGGGAGATCATCCTGGATTACCCCGGGCCCAAAGCATTCACAAGGGTCCTTCACAGTGGGAGAGGGCAGCCGGGGAGCCTGCGGGCGGGACGGGATGTGAGAGGCCAATGCCAACGCTGGCTTTGAAGGTGGAAGGGGCGCAAGCAAGGAATGCAGGCAACCTTCGGAAGCTGGAAAAGACAAGAAGACGGATTCTGCCCTAGAAAGGAGCGCAGTCCTGCCCATACGTTGGTTTTTACCTAGTGAGGCCTGTTTGGACTTCTGACCTCCAGACTGTAACATAATTAATTTGAGTTGTTTTAAGCTACTAAGTTGTGGCCCTTTGTTTCAGCAGCACTAGGGAACTAGTGCCTTCAGAAGGGAGTTGGACTTCAGTCCCACCCTTAATTATGTGGGTGCGACATACCCGAGGGTACCCGAGGGGCTGTTTCACAAATGGTCAGTAAAGGCAACGGCAACCAGGACGGAGGACACCGCTTCCCCTGGGGACCCTGACCAGTGGCCTTTGACTTAGGGGGGCCCACTTGGGCGAAGAGAGGCCCTCCTCGTGGAGTCTTCTTTAGGCGTCCACTTCTCCATCACACAGCTCAGGGAACCCTAGCCTGTCCCAGGCCCTGAGGGCTGGGGTCACCCAAACCTCACAGCATATTCTGCTCCTTGGCATAGCGATGGGCTCAGGGATTAGCACAAGGGCAACGCTGGTCATGGAGGCTCAGGAAGCTGCACGCTGGGACCTCTGGGATAGCAGCCCCCTTGCTCTCCTTGGCGTCTACCTAGACAGGCGCTCGCTTTTGCTGGACACAAACAGGGAAGGTGCTGGCACCGCACTGGACCACAAGCAGGCCACCCTTAGGGTGAAGCAGACACCGGAGAAGGCAGCGTCCTTGGACGTGGCAGACTAACACGTTAGTTACGACCAGCGAGGCTAACTTGTTTGCCAATAGGATAAAAGCTTAGATTCTTCACAGTCTTGACACCACCTAAAAACATTAAGTTTGGCTGGGATTGAATTATTTTGGAATCAGTGAGGTAAACATATTTATAGCATGCTGATAAGAAGCTCTGGTTTGTATATATCTATCATCTGTCTATCTGTCTATCAAGCATTCATCGATCTATCATCTGTCTATCTATCATCTATCTATCCATCTATCTAATTTTTTCAAGTAATAAAAATGGGGATAAATTATTTTTAAAATGCTATAGAGAAAAATAATGAAAGAGGCCTTAGTGGTGCAAAGTTTGAAATCCGTTGGGCCCACGGGTCCATCCCCAGACTGGGGATGTGAGCAGCACTGGCACAAAGGGAGATCCCTCCCCTACCCGACCCTCCCCCAAGTCTGTCTGCATCCCTTGGTCTCATTTGGGCATAGCTTCCCAATCTGAACACCGCCTGCCGTTTCCTTATCTCTGACTCTAGCTTAACTCCATTCCTTGGCTCCAGATGGAGCCAGAAAAATATGCTCTATTAAAGAAACAATGACGGACTGCAGCTGGTTCTGAGTTTGGGCATCTGTGTGTGGTTGGGGTCGAGGGGGTGGTAGTGGGAGAGCTGCTCTTTTGTTTAGGAAAGCACTTTAATGAGCTTGATTATTGGGGCCAGGCCAGGTCCCCTCCCCCGTGCACCTCAGGCCAGGGCTCTTCTCAAACTGGAGAGGTTTCTTCCCCAGGGACCTGGAGAGAATTATGCTGAGCGAAATAAGCCAGTCAGAGAAAGACAAGTATCACATGACCTCACTCAGATGTGGGATCTAATGAACAAAATAAACTGACGAACAAAATAGACACAGAGACACAGAAGCATGGAGCAGACTGAGGGACCTCAGGGAAGGCGGGAGTGGGGGAGGGGTGGGGAGCGATTAACCAAAGAATTTATATGCTTATTTGCATAACCACGGACACAGACAATAGTGTGGTGAAGGTCTCAGGAGGGGGTAGGAGGGGGCAGAGTGGGTCAATGGGAAAAAAATGGGACATTTGTAATACTTACAACAATAAAGAGAAATTAAAAATATAAAAAAATAAAATGTATTACTTTGATAAACACATTAAAAACCATTAAAAAAAAGCAACTGGAAATCTATGGAGCTTCTTTAGTGTCACAACAACTGGGCTGGGGGCTCGACTTGCATTCAGCGGTCAGGGGCAGGGATCTTGAATATCCCGCAGTGCATGGGGCTGCCTTGCAGTGAACTGTCCCAACCCCACCCCGGTGAAATGCAACAGAGCCCCTGGACACCTGCTGAGCTCTGCCACTCTCGTGGGTGTATCCAGTCAGGTAGTGCACAAGGACAGCCCACACAGATCAGTGTTCCCTGCTTAACACTGGCACTGCGGACACCCATGGCTGGATGCCTGCGGCAGGGCCGCCTGTACACTGTAGAACATTCAGCAGCTTTCCTAGGCTCTACCCATAAGCTTGCAGTAGCACCCCCTGCCATCAAGTTGTAACACCCAAAGGTGTCTGCAGACATTGCCTAGTATCCCCCGGAGGAGGGGTCATAGGCCCCCTGGTGCAGATGCAGGGACATTCACAGCCTTAGTGAGGGAGAGGAGTGAGGTCCCTTAGTGGGTGTCCTAAGCAACTGAGAGAATGGAAGTAGGTTTGGTGTGAAATGACAGGGCGTAGGCATGAGACTGAGGCCCAGAAAGAGGCCTTCCTGGGAAAATGAAGGACTTTCTAGCAGTGTTGACAATGTGCGGGAGGATTTGTCATGAATTTAAAGTGCAGCGTCAGCCTGGCCGCAGGGCTGTGGCTACAATGCTGAGCCATCTGGGTGCAGTAACCGAGGGGGTGGGCACAGGGTTTAACAGGATTGGTGTAGCCAGCAGGAGCTCCAGAGGGAGGGGGCAGAGGAGGGGAAGATGGTCTCAAGGTGATTACAAAGATAGATCCCGGAGTTCAACCTGGGCAAGGAAAAGGGGGAGCTAGGAGGTGCTGGCAGGGGTGAGATGGTGACGAGGCAAGATTGACCGCATGGCCGGCTCCATGTGGTCCACGCATGTTGCAGAGGGCTACTCAGGCAAGAAGAGTATGGGGTGGGCCCTGGCCAGAGTGGTCAGCGGGTTGGAACTTCATGCCCTACACTGGTAGGTCGGGGGTTCGATTCCTGGCCAAGGCACATATCTAGGCTGCAAATTCTGTCCCCGCCATGATCGGAGCATGTGCGGGAGGCAACCCACCGATGTTTCTCTCTCACATGGATGTTTCTCCCTCTCTCTTCCTTCCACTCTCTCTAAAATCAATGGAAAAAATATCCTCCGGTGAAGATTAAAAAAAGTAATAATAATAATAAAAAGAAGAATAGGGAGGAATCTCAGAATGGAGATCTGGATGCGGTGCACTGGCTACCGAATCTGGGATGTGGCCATGGGAGCGGGTGGTGGAAACTTGGCTGGAGAAGCTAAGGTGCAGGATGGGCCATCCGCATGCTGCTGAGGGTGGGCAGGGGGCAGCAGAGAGGAAAAGGGGGGGGGCTCTCTAGCTCCCACCCACCAGTTTGCTTTGCCCTCCAGGGTAACCCAGAGCAATGAGAGCTCCCCTTGTCTGGGCTAGCCTTTCAGCTATCTGCAGGAAGCACTCATGTTGTCCTTAGGACTTTTTTCCTCTCAGCCTGGCTGCCTTAGGCTTCCTAGTTAGCCAGTATCCCTGTTACACGGTGGTGGGCGACCTGACCGCGATGCTCTCCAGGAGCGTGCGAAGTGGAGGAGGGCCGTCTTGTCTACCGCCCTCTACTCCATCTTGTAAATATTATATTTCAGAAGCATCTGTATTATAAATAAGTGCAATCACGGGTCTCCCAAAATGCCAAAAGAGCCTTAGCATATATTAGAATAAATTACCATTTCTATTTACACTCACAAATGCATTTAAACCAACACATCCGTCTGTTGTTGGTTGAATATGGCCCCCCAAAGATGCCCACGTCCCAGTCCTCAGAATGTGTGAAAGTTACCTGACATGGCGAAAGGGACTTTCAGATGTGATTAAGGGAAGCGTATATGTTATTTCATTTTAAATTTTATTTTATTCTTAATTTAATTTTAAATCATACCAGTATAATGCCTCATACTGTTCCAGTTAATTTTTTTCTTAGTTTTTTCAAACTTTCTTAGTACCACTATCCTGGTCATGGCTTTGGCTCCTCTTAACAGTTTTTCTCTATCTCCCAAACAGGACTCACTGCATTGTGCTCCCAGGCAGTGCAACCCAGAACCCCGCCCTAGCTCCCAGGTACCCCCACTTTCCAGCGCATTGCAAACGGTCAAGGAACCGGAAGCATCTTGCTTAGCATTCAGACTGAACCCGACCCAACTGCGCAACCCCTTGGGGCACTCAGCCAGCTGTTCATCCATCCACAGGTTCACACTCTTTGTGAAATCAGGTGTCAGAGAAACAAACAAATATCAGTCTACCAGCATTACTCTCCCCTGGTTCGTATCACTCTGCCCTGTTGAGGAGAACGTCACACAGTTTTTTTCTTCGATGCTCAGGGAAACCCACATACAGTGAGTACACCAGTTTCCTGGTTTACCACCAGAGCGAACATATCAGAGAAACGGGTGGCCGTTCTGATGTGACATGATCCCCAACCAGTATTGCCTGTAGCTGGTCACTTCTTCCTATTTTAAGGGCACGCAAACAATTTTTTAAAACAGTATATTCCAGAATAACTATGAAAGTGATTTGTGCTTCTCTACAGACCTCCCAAGCCTCTGATTCTTGTGATTCTGGACAGATTCGCTCATGTTCATGCCGTTGAGGCCTCTTCTACTCCTCAGGTCAAAGGTCCGATCCATGGATTCTCTGAGGCCCTTAGAATGAAATCTGTGCCGTGCAGGGGCCATGGATATATTTATTTAGAGGAAAGAGTGTTCCATTGCATTTCTTTCTTTTTTAATTTATTTTTTTCTGTCACCATGTATCCCCTGCATGCCCTCTTCCACCTCCATTGCATTTCTTTCCTCCTCCTGGACTGGGATTTCCTCTTATCCAGCATCAGATCTGTGATTCCATAAACCTGAGCTGGTCACACACAACTGGCAGGACACGCAGAGCAGGAGCTGGGAGCGGGAGCGCGGCCCTCTCCCAGGCAGGCAGACGCGGGGTGCCCGGGGCCGTCCTCGCCAACAGCCAGGCAGCTTAGCACCGCAGCTCCACTTACAACACTTTCTCTGCGGTTTTCACGCTTCTCTATCATCTTGATATGCTGAGAATGTTAAAATTTACAGTCATTAGTTGAATATCACATGTTTAAGCCATTTTAATATCTATATTTTAAAAACATCTATATTATAAATAAGTATAATCATGACTCCCCTAAAATGCTAAAGAGAGCCATAGCATACCTTAGACTAAATTATCGGGTTTCAATCTACACTTACAAATGCATTTAAATCGGTATATCCACCTGTGCTTTGTTGAATAATGTCCCCTCCCCCTTAAGATGGCCACATCCTAATCCCCAGAATGTGTGAATGTTACCTTATATTGCAAGAGGGGCTTTGAAGGTGTGATTAAATTAATGATCTGGAGATGGGGAGATTATTGCGGATTATCTGTTGGGCGCAATGTAACTACAAGGGTCCTTACAGAGAGACTCAGAGGACCAGAGTACTAGGTATAGGACAATGAAAAACAGGTAGAGTGATGCAAGGAAGAGGTGACACTCCAAGGAATGCGAGGATGCAGGGGGCCTCCAGGAGCTGAAAAGGGCAAGAAAGTGGATTTTCCTGTCAGAGTCTTCAGAAGGAGCCAGCCCTGCCCGCCCATGCCTTGATTGTAGCCCCTTAAGACTCATTCGGACTTCTAACTTCCCGAACCATAAGAGAAGAGATTGCACTCTCCTAAGCCACAAAGCCTGTGGCAATTTGTCACAGCAGCAGCAGAAAACAAATATACCATCCCTCAAGGGCCAACTCAAATACTGCATATATTCAGCCAATAAACACTTAGCCTCATTATGTTCAAGGCTCTGTGAATGGCGAGGGCCAGGAGAGAGGGAGGCCTGCGCTCAGAGGAGGAGGCAGACATCGGATGCCAGCCGGCCAGCGAATGCTTACGGCTGGGTATCAGGACCTGAAGGCTGCCCCTGCTTCCCGGCCCACAGCACAGGCCGGCTCCCGTGTTATCACGTCCGCCCGACAACCCGGGACAGGAGCGGGAATCAGTCAGGTGAAGGGGGCAGGGGACTCACCCCGACACAAGGACAAGCACCGGCAAAGGCCCCCAGGAGAAAAGAGCCAGAGGACAGCTGAGCCCGGGACAGGCCGGGGTGGTGGTGTCTGGGAGATGAGAGCTGGACACGTTGAGATTTTTAAATTTTATCCTAAGAGCAATGGGAAGGCATTGGAGAGTTTTAAGCAGCATGGTAAAATGATGAGACGTGAATTTTAAAAAGACCCCTCTACTTTAAGATGGAGAGTGAGTTGGAAAGGGGCAATCGGGGACCCAGGGGGACAGGCCAGGAGTACTCAAGAGCACAGGTGAGCAACAGTGAGTGAGGGACTGTGACACCACAGGCGGGCCGGGCTGCGGAGAGAAGCGAGCTGGAGAGACCAGCCAGCGGGCGAGCCGTGTGGGCGGCAGACCAGCTGAATCTTGCTGACCTGCTGTGAGGTGTGAGGAGAAGGTGTCACCTGGGGGCTGCTCCTGGCCAGTGGACGGAGAGCCTGCTGGGGAGGGGAAAGGCTGGGCTGGAGGTGTCCTGGAGATGCCCAAGCGGAGATGTCTAGGAAGCAGCCGGATTTGTGGTCCAGAGCTCAGATGAGAAGTCTCAGTTGGGAATGTACGCTTGGGGTCCCTTGGCACATAAGGTGGTGTTGGGGGTGGATGGGATTGAGCAGGGGCAACGTGCAGGGTGAGGAGACACACAGGCTCCCTCATGAGTTTCTCTCTCTCCATCGACTGTCCCCGGCCAATGTCTCCTAGAGGCCTTAGCACGCTCAGCTTAGGAAGGAGGCCCTTCATGTGTGTCCCACCCTCTTCCTCCCCTCAGAGGGGCGCTGGCACCTTGCATCTCCTCCTTGGCGGTGCTCAGCACGGTTCACTGCGCAGCTGATGCTGGAGCCGATGCTGTGCTGCCCACCCGAGTCTGTATGAACAGTTAGAACAAGGTTCAGGTCCTGCCTCCAGTGCAGCTCATGTGACGGAAACTGTGTTAGAACAACTTAGAACCACCTGGAGCGTGCCTCTGCTCTGCGTTCCGCGGCTTCTGGCTCGGTTCTCTCTGAAGGTGATTGGGGGGGTCGCTGCGCCCAGTGCTCGGCTCAGACAGGGAGAGGGGTGCCGGCAACAGCCTGGGCCGAGGTCCCAAATGGGACTGAACCCCAGCCCCATTAGCATTTGGACTGTGGGACCTTGTGCAAGTTCCTCACAACCTATTTGCCTCAGTTTCCTCATCTGTAAACAGGGCTACCAACAGCACCTGTCCCGTGAGGCTACTCTAAGGGTTGCACGTGCTCCCCGCAGTCGTTGGGAACGGTGCCTGGCACAGAAGACACGCCAGACAAACGGCTGCTCCTGTGCTTCCGAGATGTGCATTGTACACGGGCACTAGCAGTGCTCAGCGGCTCTGCTCGGAGGAAACGCCATTTATTAGTCCCGGCCCTGTGCGGGAGCCTCGCACCCACTGAAACAGGCATTCCCCAGCTCCCTTCTGAGCACGATTCCTCCCGCTTGAGGAGTAAAGAAACTGAGGCCCAGGCAGACTAAGCACGTTCTTCAAGGCCAGGCAGATAGGAATTGGGAGGCTGAGGACTCGAACCATGAGCTCGGAAGGTCTTTCCTCCAAGTCGTGGTTCCCACACTTAAGTGCTGTGCAGCTACCCGGTTGTTCCTCGACAGTGCAGATTCCAAGCCCCCATCTCCAAAAACTGCTGGAGGCCCGGACCTGCATTTATAAGCAGACCGGAGCTCTCCTGGTCGCAGGCTGCCCCCCGACATGGCTGAGTTACACTGCTGCCGCCAGAGGGTTTGGGAACACACTTCGGCCATGTGCCCAGGTCCAGAGCCAGAAGGCAAGTTGGGGCTGTGGGGCCATCAGGTCAATCTGGGGGCCCCCTTGGGCCATCCCCGTGATCTGGTGATCTTCTGGGCTGGGGCACGGGTGCCCTGGAAGCCCCTTACCGCCGGCCTGCGGGTCTCACAGCAGTGCTGGCCTCTGATTGGGTGCTACCTTGGAGCCAGTCCCGAGTTCCAGCCAAGCCCCCTCTGCCATTCTGCTGCCAAGGATGGGACCTTGCTGCTCAGCGCTGGCTCTGTCACAGCCCGATGGCATATGTCAGAAACGGGCCAGCGGCTCCCTGCGAGGCATGCAGAGACCGCAGGGAGCCCGCTTGCTCTGCCTTCTTCCTCATGCTGGCCTGCCACGTCTAGGAGTCATCTCAGGGTGACATGTAATACACACACTACCTAATGACGCCATCTGGCACGGCACGCTCGCTGTCCTTTCCAAAATCCTCCTGGGTTCGTACTTGGAGAAGCACTGCAAACAATGAACTGGAAAAGGGGAGCTGCCTGGGACTCAACTGCTTCATTCATTTGAAAGGGAAGGAGGGAGGGCAACAGACGGAGGGAGTGGGCCTGAGTCAGGGTCTGAGCTGTCTGCAGAAACCGTGCATGGAGAGAGCGGACGGTTATGGAAACTAAACACTGGACGAGGCCCTTTTTTGTGTTCCAGCTCTCAGCCCCTCTGTTTCCCGGCTGTGAAATGGAAGGCAGGGCTCTCCCTGGCTGCAAGTACTCCCACGTGGGGACACTGAGTGCCATCTTGGCTCCCAGGGAACGCTTTGCTCTTCGTGAGTGAAACTGCCTGCAGCCCAGTTAGCCTCAGCTGCGCCTGATCTGTGGGGAGCTGGGAGGAAAGGGCAGAGGGAAGTGGTGAGCGAACCAGGACCATCAGGGGGAGCATACAGACGCCCCTGTCCTGCAGACCAGGGCTGAGGTTTTCTTCTATCACTCAACGGTATCTTTTCTTCTTACAGGAACAGTTGTTTGAAAGATGGATGTGGGGAGATGAGTGCCTAAGAGGCATTTATATTTCTGGAATCTATTTTTCACACAGAAGCAGTGATTCAACTCAGTACCTAGTAATTTAGTTGTTTGTGCTAAGTGTTTATCCTGTACTCATGGCACAAAGGCAAACCAACCCTCCTTCCCGCACCCTCCCTTAGTGGTCCTGTCAGTGTGGCTATAAAATGCAGGGGTTTCTATAGGTCTGGGCAGGAATGGACGTCCAAGTGCACTGTCCCAAACACCCGGTGTGAGGACTCCTTTGGACGTGTCATTCTTCCACGCTGAGTGGCCGTTGCAATGTGCCTCCCTCCGCGCACATCATGCTGAGAGGTCGTGTTGAAGGGCTTGGATTCGATGTTTTATACCCACACTGGGCTTCAATCTGTTTACAGTCTGGCACCTTCCCTTCAGAAACTAGATTCCTTTGTAAACTAGTTAGTCTGTCCTCTGATGCCAAACCACACCAAGCTAACTGTGGTCAACTAGCTCTGACCAGAGCTGCTGTCCACTGTTTGGGCAGAGATGCCTTCACCCTGGGAGAGTAAAAGCGACTGTGACACGTGGCACTGTTCATGACAATCTTCATTAAAAGCCCTTTGGGGAAGAGGGAGAAAGTGTTTTCAGATCCCCTTTTCTTGATAATCAGCTAGATCTACCTAGAAACCCAGCATTTGTCCAAACTATCAACTGAAACTTTCTCATTTCAGGAATCCCTTTTGGTTCCATTTATTTCCAGATCTTCAAAATGAAAGTTGATCCAATGCCATCGAGCAGAATATCACTTGACAGAGCCTCCCCTGGTCTCAACAGCTTGCTGGGAAGATGAAAACCTAAAGCCCATGGTGTTCAAGCTCCGTAAGGAAAGACGTTTCAATGGAAGAGAAATTTCTTGGTGGGTTTTCTTTGTCAGTCGATATTTACTGAACGCCCATACAGCTGGGTCTCCAGTCTGAGCATAAATTCACGTAGTCAAAGGAGCACTGGTACATGCTAATGTGTGTTGAAGGGAGAGGAAAATGAGGGAGGAGGGGTTGCTTTTGTAAACTGAAATGTTATTCTCAACAGGTCATCTCAACCTGAGCTAGGAACAGATTCCCATCCCTAATTCATCTAATTAACTAAATGAAGTCACAGCACCCAGGAGTAAACAGAACAAGGGAATGAAACTGACTTTAAACAAACTAACAAAAACTAGGCAAGGCACATCTGTAGGTTCTGGTTGGGTGGATGTCGTGTCAGATGAGATGGAAAAGCCACTTTCCTATGTTTCTCAGACTGTAATTTTGACTACATTTGACAAATGGCACCAGCCAGTTCCCAGCAGGCCTTCCCTGGAAGCCCAGGCGACGCACAGAACACCCAGGAGATGTGCTCATCCTCCTGAGGCCGTGTCAGAGTCAGCCAGAGGCTCCTTCAGCTACGAACCCTGATTCCTTAAGAGGTCGGGTCCTTGTGCTGGGGGAGGGGCAACACTGTCCAGGTCATTATGATATGACCCTCTCACCCTGTCTCCAAGAAACTGGCAGTCCTGCACCACTCTGAATTTGGAGAGTTCCACTTAATAACATTCCCATAGCAATCCAGATGTGCTGTGCTCACCTGCTCTGTCTTATTCTTGGAGTGTCCTGTCTCCAATAAACCTCAGAGACAGGAGGTCCTCAGATGGTGTCCCCTTCCCTCTCCAGGTCACCAATGGCAAAAAGGAGGCACTGAGTGGGTCAGGTAGTTCACTATATTCCAGAAACTTCTCGTGGTTACTTTGTCTCATGGAAACCACTAACCTAGTCATTTTCAGAACTGGAAGGCACCTTCTACTTATTATCTGTTCACATTTGTTTTCCAAGCTCTCTCCTCCGGGAAGAAGGGAAGAATAATAGCAGCCAATTCAGTATGCCCTGGGATGTGAGTCAGGACAATTGGGTCCAATTAAACCCTAGTAAAAAACAAACAAATGGGACTACATCAAACTAAAAAGCTTCTGCACATCAAAAGAAATCATCCTCAAAATACAAAGGAAACCCACAGTCTGGGAAAACATATTTGCCAGGGATGCATCTGATAAGGGGCTACTTTCCAAAGTGTACAAAGAGCTCATTCTACTCAACAAGAGGAAGACAAACAACCCAATTAAGAAATAGGCAAAGGACCTGAGTAGACACTTCTCCAGAGAGGACATACAAATGACCAAGAGACACATGAGAAAATGCTCAACATTGCTAATTATCAAAGATGTAAATTAAAACCACAATGAGGTGTCACCTCACACCTGTCAGAATGGCTCCATCAACAAATCAACAAACAACATGTGCTGGCGAGGGTGTGGGGAAGGGGAACCTGGTGCACTGCTGGTGGGAATGCAGACTGGGGCGGCCACTGTGGAAAACAGTGTGGAGGGGCCTCAAAAAATTAAAAATGGAGCTGCCTTGTGACCCAGTGATCCCACTTCTAGGAGTATATCCTAAGAATCTCAAAACACCAATCAGAAAGAATATATGCACCACCATGTTCTTAGAAGCATAATTTATAAATAGCTAAGATCTGGAAACAGCTCAAGTGCGCATCAATAGATGAGTGGCACATTGACACCATGGACACTACGCAGCTGTAAAAAAGAAGGACCCCTTACCCTTTGGGACAGCATGGGGGACCTGGAGAGTATTAGGCTGAGTGAAATTAGCCAGGCAGAGAAAGCCAAGTATCACATGATCTCACTCATATGTGGGATCTAAAGAACAAAATGAACTGATAAACAAAATAGATCCAGTGACAAAGAAGCATGGAGCAGACTGACGAATCTCAGAGGGAAGGCAGGGGTGGGGAGTGGAGGGGAGAGATTAATCAAAGACTTTATATGCGTATATGCATGACCCACAGACACAGACAACAGAGTGGGGAAGGCCTGGGCGGGGAATGGGTGTGGGGTAGGAGGGGTCAATGGGGAAAAAAGGGGACATCTGTAATTCTTTCAAGAATAAAGATATATTTAAAAAACAAAACAAAACAAACCCCTAGTAACCTTATCGTGAATTTTAGGGAAAGTTCAGGGACTAGAGAATCAGGGTAATGAAAATTTTGGGGGAAAAAATCTAAAACTAGGTGGGACAGACTATCCCAGGTTGAATTTTACAGATTCACTTAAAAACTCTTTTAAGTCCCTATAATCCTATAGAATATGCTGAAATATTTCTTCCTTTCATTATTCTCAAGATATTGGCTTCTCCCAGCTTTAGTTAAGGAAATGACACCTGCTGTGTTTCCTTCCTCCCAAAACTTTTTCACCCAAATCGATTTGGATCTAACTTCCTCCTGAATACACTGGCCAGTTAATGGCCCTAAATATCATTTTGAGGAGACATGATACGTGTCAATATACATGTTACTTAGTGTAAAGCTTTTCTTATACATACAATGGAATGTTACTCACCCATGAGAAAGACAGAACTCCCGCCATTCATGACGACGTGGATGGAACGTGAGGGCATTGTGCCAAAGCAAGTCAGAGGAAGCTGAGTTCACATGATCCCACTCAGATGTGAAACCCAAGAATCCTGGACCTGCTCAGTGAGTTGCATGGCAGTCGTCAGGGCCGGGGGTGGGGAAATGAGGAGACGCTGGTCGAGCACAAACTCGGTGGCTGGAAGAGCAGAATCCTGCAGACCTGACGCACAGCGTGGCGATCAGTCAATAGTGCTCCATCTGAAATGTCCTCACCACAGAAAAGGAATTGTAATTACGTGGCATATAGAGGTTTAGCGGATGTGACTGTGGTAATCACATCGCATTATACAGATGAATCAAAACAATACTTAAACTTATATAAAGCTCTACGTCGATAACTGGATCACAGTAAAAACAGTATTTCTGAACTACGTGCAAAGCACATGTATCAGCTTGGACTACAAGCAGCTTTCCAGCTAAAGCTCCCAACTTAATAAAACCAGGGCACAAATCAAATATTAAGTCAATCAGCAAAGAGTCAGGTGCTATTATCTATTTTGAGAGGGGGACAGGCACCCTGGGGTGCAGCCCCTCCTAGACCATATTAAGGATTTTATTTTTCCTAATGAAAGAGTTGAAGCTAGGGAATCCCAGAATCTGACTTGGGTTTTGAAAGATTACTTCACTACTGGATTGAGGACAAATTCAAGGCGATGAAGAGTGGAGCAGGATCAGGTGGGGGCAACTGTAGTCTGTGTTCTTGAATAAATAATAATCTAACATGTGAAAACACACACACACGCACAAGTCTGTCATCCGTCCATCCATCGTCATCTGCCGCTCTGCGCATTAAACACACACACCACGCACGCAGCTGTCCCGGACGCCCAGTGAGGCTCTGGGGTGCAGAGGCCCGTCCAGTGGGCTCTCACAGGCGACCGAGACTTGCATTCCTCTCCCCCATGGGCCTGAATTGTGTTTGGCCCTTGTTTATTGGGGGGCTTCCTTCTCACGGCTGGGTGCCCAGGCAGGTGCTTGTTGGGGCAGTTCTGAGCCCCGGACATTTCTACCTGATGCCGTTACCCTCCGGGGCCAGAGCCGCTCCTGCGTGGCCTTGCTCAGGGCCCTGGGGTCGGCCCCTCTCACTGGTTACGTCTCTGTGCTCAACATTATCAAGATTCTGGAGGGAAACCCAACATGTAGTGGCGACCTTGGAATGTGAGCCTCACGTAGGCGAAGCCACCTGGGCTTAAGCGGCACATGGAAACTGGTGGGCTCGGGGGAGCACAAGCCCATGGTCTGGGAGCCTCCGCTTTGGTGCTTACTGAGGCTAAGCTTAATTCTGTAGCTATTTAAGTTATATTTTAACACTTCAGAAGCTTAAACAGTGCAAGGGGTTGGAAGTTCTGAGAAGCAGAGTTTCACGTGAGGATGTAGACACTGGGGTGCCAACAGGCGGTGGCCCATCCCCCCTGTTCCGGGGCAGGATGCCAAGTGTGCTGAGACCCTAATGCCCTCGGCCGTGGACCTGCCCCAGCATGCCGCACCGATGTCGGTGCTTCCTGCGTGTGGCCACGAGGGCAGCTCACACACGGCTCCAGGCTGCAGGCGAGCAGGCCAAGTTCTCATGGATCTGGCACCCTCCAGAGGACGCCTGACAGCTGGATGTCCCCACTCCCAGCCTCCAGCCCCTGCAGCCTCGGCCGGACCTTGCAGCAGACAGTTCCCTCTACGACGCGCGCCGCGGCTTGGTTCCCTGCGCTGTCCTACAGCCCGTCTCCAGGGCAGGCGCGCTCTGCGCTCTGGGGCCAGCAGGCTCCAGCAAGAAGGCTGCTCTTGGACACCTGGATCAGGAATACCTCAGGCATCCGGAAAGGTAGCCTGGGAATACACTTCTAGTGACAGCAAGTTCGACTGGCCAAGAACAGGGGAAATATTCCATGAAAAAGCAAGCGTTCCCTTTCCCACCTTCTTACCATTCCCAATAGAGCTGGGTCAGTGGCACCGTCTCCAGCCTGGTGGAGTCTCTCATCATCAGCGTCCCAAGGGTCAGCGACAGTGTTTTCCCAGCCTGCGGTTCACAGGGCATTGTTACTCTCATTGTACCACATCCTTCTCAAAGAGCAAATAGATTTGTTTGCTTAACATGTTCTTCATGCTTTGTTTAAAACATATTAGAATTCTGGAGCTGGGATGAATCTTATGCAAGTGTCTAAAGTGTCACTACATTTTACAAGCGAGCTGACTGTGGGGTTAAGCAGCTCACGCGAGGCCACCGGCCGCCTCTGCTGCTCCTGCGCGTGCGGGGAGGCCCACCCGCAGCCCCACAGCAGCTCAGGACAGACACCTCCCTGGCAGGATTTGATTTCAAGCTCTACATTTTAAATTTGGATGAGAGTGTTGGATCAGTGTTCCATTTGAGCTGAAGTATCTTTTCTTTCAGACAGCTTTTGAGAGAGTACATTAAAGGAGTCCAGGTCTTTATTGCACATGTCTCTCGGGGGGGGGGGGGCAAAGGGGCACAGGCAGTAATTTGAAAAATACTGCATGTGCCTCAGAGAAAACTACTGTGGCACTTCCTTCAACAACCTCCTCGCCAGCCCCGTCCCCACCCTTTCCTAATAAGAGCTGCCAGTTACCCACCAGGTACTGTCCAAGACACTTTGTAAATATTTCCAACCCTCATATAAAAAAGTGATAATAATAAAAAGAACCACTTAAAATAGAGCCGGAGCTGCTGCGTCAGAGGAACTGCCTTTAACGTCTTCAGTCTCAAGTTTTTAATGTTAAACAGGGGAAATCGCCTTTGGACTGGACCTAAAGCAACACTGTCCCAAAGAACTGTTTGCAAAGATAACAAGAAAGCAGATATGACAGCTCCTGGGCTGAAAATTAAAGACATTGTTTAGAGTTGGCACCTCTGTGCTGTGTCACCTGCACCAGCAGGAGTGTCTTCCTTCTCCTGACGCCACTGCTCCCCTTCCCTTCCTCCTCAGTCCCCACTGCCTCTGTCACCTGCCGGAACACAACCTGGGCTGAATCAGTGCATCCAAGTGGCTATTTTTATTGATCTCAAGAAATGCTTCTTGCCTTTCACTTTGAAAGTCCGTTTTATTTTTAGGTTAACACTCCCAATAACCCTATAAGGTAGAAATTATTAGTCCCATTTTACAGATAAGAAAATGAAGACTCCCCAAGGTAAATACATTACCTGACATCACACAGTTTGGTGACTGGTGGAATTCTGACCTGATTTCAAGGGCACCGGGCGCTTCCCTCCTCATGTAGGTGAGGACATCGCTTTGCATCTCAGGGCCCTATTAAAGTCACTGACCCAGAGTGCCCCCCCCCAGCCTCTCTGCTTTATGCAGAGGACCTGTGGGGGGGAGGCCAAACCCCTGTCTACCTGCAGAACTCTCCTTCCAATTCCAGCAGCAGGAGAGACGCCATGGGGTTCTTCATCAGATCGGCCACCATGGGGTCCTTGGGTGTCACACAGAAGAAAGAAACCCAGTGCCGTTGTTCAAGGGGCCGTCACTGATGGGCACACAGCTCCCAAACGGCAGTCCCAGCATCTAATGAACACCAAGAAGAGGCATTTTCAATGCAGGGTTGCGGACCGCCCTGAGCTGAGAGCCGAGCCTGTGCCTCTGAGCAGGAATTACAGGGCCGGGGATGTGAAGGGAGCCTGCATCACCCTGTTCTGACGGGACAGCTAAGGCACAGTGGTACCCATCTGCCCAATTCACTAGTGATGCCTCCAGAATTCCTACAGAGGAGCTTAGCAGTGACATTCTGTTTGGGGGGGGGACGGTCAGGAGGTTAGCCTTGAAGCTGTGAGTACATAGCAAACACACTCACTTTATTACATTGGCAGTTATTTTGGGAAGGGGAGATGACATTTATGGAGGTTCTACTAAAACCCTTCCCACAAGCTGCCCCTGGGAACCCCACTGACTTCACTGACTCCCCCAAGTTTTCGGCAACTTTGGGGAAAGGATTTAAGTCTCAACTTTGACGTCTTACCTGGTCTTTGGATTGCAGGAACTTTCTGTTATTGTTCCTTTTAGGGCCACACCACTTTCTCAGGGATTAGTCATATTTTTATTTTAATCAATAATATCTCATGGCCCCACCGGGGTAGCTCAGTTGGTTAGAGTGTCCTCCCAATACACCAAGGCTGTGGGTTCAATCCCCAGTCAGGGCACATACAAGAAGCAGCCAATGAACGTGTAAATAAGTGGAAAACAAATCAATGTCTCCCTCTCTCTCTCTCTCTCTGTCTCTCTCAAATCAATTTTTTAAAAATTTAAAAAATTGGTTTCTCATCCTTTTTAGCTTAAAGGAAGTCACAGGACTGTGCTATGCTGATTTTTATTCATGATCACCTAGCAGAGTGGTGAAGTTCTCAGACATACATAAATATTCCTCAGGTCTTCCCCGGCTCTGCTGGGTCCAGCACCCCCATGACTCCCCCTGACTCAGTGTTCTCATTGCCCCTTACCTCAGAGCTGCGGACAATGGTGTGTGAACTGTGTTAAGGGATGACTTGACTCTTTAGGAAAACAAAACGTTAAAGGGCCCTTCAAAAGGGCAACACCAGTCCATTCACAGACTGTGTTTCGGCTGGGCACAGGCTGCCTAGCATTGCACTCTGCACCCATGGCAGGCCCTGGTAAACGTTCTCTGAGTTCACTGTTTGGATTAAATATCAATGTTGGAAAGGGCACTTCTAATGAAGCTAAGAAAAGGGATGTCAAATGTCAAAATGTCTTTAATACACTGGCACCAGATTTAATTGCTTGAAACGATCTGTGTTTTAAACCAAGATCAGCTTCATACTTTAGCTTCGTATCTCCCTAAGGTGTCTCAGGAGCATAACATATACCTGTGGAGAACCACCTGGGTGCTGTGAAAGAGGGGGGCTCGTTGCCATAACCAGAATGAGGCTGCCATTTAGATAACGTTTTTAAGCCAAACAGGACCTTCAAAACTACCTAGTCAACCACTTAAATCCATACATGAGGAAAGCAAAGCGAACCCAGTGGTTGGCCACAGGCGCAGAGCCGGTGAGACCCCCGCCTGGGCCAAGAAACTGCTCTCTGGACAATGACCTGGGAGCTCCACACGCGGTTTTTTTGGTCACCAAGTAAGTAGGAGTTCACATTAGCACCCTGCAGAAAACCGCTCACATCCCTCAGCCCCGAGGGCCTTCTGGAGAGCGTGAGGATGGGGCCTGGGGACGCTCAGCCCTCTCACCCCGGCACTCCAGCCTCAGGCGCTGGGGTGGGACCGGTGAGCGCACAGAACCGGGCAGGTAGCAGGCGTCCCAGCCTCCACACGCTGCACGATAAGCTCCTTCCCAGAAAACTTCTTGGGTTCCATTTTTTGTTTGTTTTTCTGTTTTTTAAATGTAACTTTCCACCCGGCCCAGGCGACCTCTCCGTCCCAGGCTACTTGGCTCTGCGCTGGGAAGTGACCGCGCTGTGCGCCGGGGGCTGGTCGCGGCTGCTGGGTGGCCGACGCCGTCCAGCGGTTCCTTTCGGCCAGGCCGCTGGCCAGGCGCTGGCTGTTCGTCCCGGTGACTGCGCTTCCCGCCCCGTCCTGGCGGGAGGCCTGGCTGCAGCGCCGCGCCCCTGCTCTGCCAGGCAGACCCAAGCACAGCCCCGTTGGTTCCGTGGTGCCCGCGGCGCCGACGGCCAACCAGCCCACTGGGCGCGGCGTTAAACCTGGGTCCGAGTGCCAAGCGGTCGCCAGCGCCCCCCGGGAACCCCTCCCCCAGGGCGCACGCGGCGGCCGGGCTGCGCGGGGCCGGCGGGAGCGGCGGCAGGCGCGGGTCCTCCCCACGCGCCGAGGTCCGAGCTCCGCAGCCGGAAACCGCCGAGTCCAGCGGCGCGGGCAGCGCCCCTCGGCGGACGCGCGGCCCAGGCCCCGCGCACCCCGTTGGGGACGGCCCGGGACCCGTCCTAGGATCACGGAGCAGCGGCCGGGACGGCGGGGCCGCCGCACAGCAGCCGGGAGACGCGGGTCCCGGGCCGCCCGCCGCTGGCCGTGGCGCGCACATCTCGCGGAGTGGCCGGCGCGAGGGCGGCAGCTCCGCGGGGGGCGGGGGCGGGGAGCTGGGGCTCGCGTCCCGGCCCCAGGAGCCCCCGCCCGGGTGCCCTCCCCGCAGCCGCCGCCGCTGCGCGAGGCTCCGTCGCGCCCCAGAGCCGCGCGGCCCCGGTGCGCTCCCCCCCCCCGCGCGCGGCCCCGGTGCGCTCCCCCCCCCGCGCGCGGCCCCGGTGCGCTCCCCCCCCCGCGCGCGGCCCCGGTGCGCTCCCCCCCCCCCGCGCGGCCCCGGTGCGCTCCCCCCCCCGCGCGCGGCCCCGGTGCGCTCCCCCCCCCGCGCGGCCCCGGTGCGCTCCCCCTCCCCCCCGCGCGGCCCCGGTGCGCTCCCCCCCCGCGCGGCCCCGGTGCGCTCCCCCTCCCCCCCGCGCGGCCCCGGTGCGCTCCCCCCCCCCGCGCGGCCCCGGTGCGCTCCCCCCCCGCGCGGCCCCGGTGCGCTCCCCCTCCCCCCCGCGCGGCCCCGGTGCGCTCCCCCTCCCCCCCGCGCGGCCCCGGTGCGCTCCCCCTCCCCCCCGCGCGGCCCCGGTGCGCTCCCCCTCCCCCCCGCGCGGCCCCGGTGCGCTCCCCCCCCGCGAGGCGCGGGTCTGCCTGGCAGCCGGGCCCTGGGCGCAGCGCCTCCGGCGCTTTCCCGCCGGCCACCCGGCCGCGTCCCCGTCTCCGCTGCGCCCCAGGTCCTCCCTGGAAGACGAAGAAAGGCGGCGTTTACCTCGCGGGGGTGACGGGCAGGACTAAGGGAGTGAGCGTGGGGAGCCGCTTAGAGCAGCGCGTGCACGGAGCGAGCTTGTCCTCTGGAGACGAAGGTGGGGACCGTCACCTCACTCAGCAGGGCAGGGCAGGGAGCCCGCGCCGGTCCCCGAGGACACGCCGCCCCGCGCCTCGCCGGGACAGGAGGCCTGGCCCCGGTTCATCCAACAGCAGAACCAGGATCTGCATTCAAGCTAAATAGAGGCTAACCGACCGGGGTGAAGGGGACGAACTGTAGAAATGCACCGCAATTTTCAAGTCTTATTGATGGAAACTGAGGCTGTTTCCAATAGCGAAGTTCTATAGATATCCACATAATTTTAAAGAATTGATACTTTTAAACCTTTGCTTGTGGTATTATAACCTGGCCCACTAGGAGACATTTTCTGCTCTAGATTTTCTACCTAAAATGTAATAGTCCTACCTCAAACTTGTTATGGATGAAAGTAACTTGAACTCGCACTAGAATTTTTTAGGTATTTTGGCAAGTGTTACATTCCGAGGGGCCAGAGGACCCAGCCTGCCCCAACCCCACGCCACCTGGCTCCTCCTGGGCCCTGGATTCAAAGCCATGTATCTTGAGAAAGTCTACTTACTCCTCTGTGCACTCCTGGCTGGTCCCGGTCCCAGCCCACTGCCCTTTCCAGGATGGCCTTTTCCGGGATGGCCTCTGCCGAGCTTTTTTCTTACTGGAGCCTCCCACAGCCTTCCCTTAGCGACCTTGCCCCCGTGGGGCCTTCTCTTCGGGCGGCTGCACCTGCCCAGTCTCCTCCGGAGCCCCTCTGTCTTCCCCGAACGTTGATTCTCTGAGGGCGCCCTGTCTCCTGCCTTTCTCCTTGCCTTCTCTCTCAGTGATCTCATTGGCTCCTTTGGCCCTACCTTCCTTTTACGCTGCTGAGCTGACAGCCTACATTTCCCCCAAGTACCTGTGCTGCTTTCTCCCTGACTCGCCCCAGGACGGTGTGTCCTATAGTGTGGGAAAAGCCGTCTAGTAAATCATTAAAAACAAGGGCTCCTGAATCAAGTGAGTCCAAACCCTGCTCTATCACCTATGATCCGTGTCTGTAAAACAGCTCAGTCGCGTGTTTCCTGGGGGCCTAGGAGGAGCAGTGATGCTCACCACAGACCCGTCCCTTCATGGGCTCTGTGGGTACAGGGAACCTGCCACTGACTGCTTCCCCCCAGGGCTCCGTCCTTGGCCCTTGGCCGCTGGAGGTCACTTCTTCCTTGGAGGCTCTGGTGGAGGTGGCCGTCCTCTCTGCCAGGCCTGTAGCTGGTATGAACAGTTAATGTCCATTTTTGCTGTTCAGGTTTCATGTGGAATCACAGGTGCAGTGAGAGGTACTTGATCAGGGTTTAGCAGGTTTAAAATGAAGTGCACACTCTTTCATTATCTGGTTCCATTAAAAGCAAACTAAACAAACAAAACGAAACAAGAAACCCCCACAGCCACCAACTGCACACAAGTTTCGAGAGGAACCCAGCCTGCTGTCTCAGCCCTGCAGGCTCTTTTCTCTCCTGAGTGGCCTGTCCAGTGGCCCTGCTGCCTGCTGAGCTGCCTGCCCCCGAGGACGAGAGCGCTTGCTCTGGTCTGTATGACTGAGGAGGTAAGTTCCATGGCAGAACCCAGCAGGGGCCCTAGTTCATCAAAACCATACCAGTTTATCTTAAGCTCTCCGATTCTTGTGCTTTATTTCCCAATAAGATCCAAAGTCAAGGGGTACTTAAGAGGGTGAAGATTAATCCCTCCAAACCCATCACATAACATGTGCAAGAGATAGTAATATCTAAGGGGTCCTTCATGCTTAACTTTTGGAAGACACTTCTCTGGATTTCTTGCATTCCTACAGAGCCTGAACCTGTTTGGATACTCCTGAAAAGCTAGAGCTAGCGTGTGCTTCTGGAGAGACTTAGCGGCCTATTTCCCCCAAGACATCCCAGGTAGTAAAATAAAGCCCTTCCCTTCCTCTCCCCAGACACATTTGCTTACGTTTCAGGGTAATAAACCTCGAGGCACCTGGAGATTCGCTTAAGTTGCAGGGTATGGCCAGGCGCCCTGGGAAAAGCTCAGCATCTCAGCATCTCAGCGTTCCTCGCCAGGCACGGGGGCACGCAGGGCACAGCCTCGTCGCCACGTCCTGCGGCAGTCTCCGGCTTTTGTACTCTGAGTAATAAGTGGGCCATCTCTCTGACCCAGGAATCCTGAGTCTCCTCTGCACACACGCACGCACACGCACACACACGCCTGTGCAGGTGGAGGTTGGTTTGCCCCTTCAGTGCTGGGCGCCCTCGCAGTCATGTCCTCCTTCCCAGGCACTGCTCCTCCCGCAGCACTCACCCCCATGCGTGGCTTCAGCACCAGCCATGCACCTGGTCCTGCAGAGCAGCCTCGTGGTCACCTCGTGGTTGAAACACGTGACCTCACTCACCCAGCCATTCACCGGGCCTGAGTGTTTTGTCTCTTCAATACTTTTAATCTCTTAACATCTCTTCTTTTCTCCATGCTTTCTCCCACTAACTTGGCCCAATCCCTACATTTTCTCATTGGATTTCTCATTCCCATGCTGTAAATTCTTCAATGGCCTCTCAAAGCCAGCAGGAGACGCCAAGCTCCTTAACTCAGCATACAGGCGCTTTGTAACCGGGCCCCTGCTCTTTTTCTCTATCCCATCTCCTAAATATTACACATCCCTAAATATTATAGATTAGTTGTATCTATTTTGAACTTCATGTAAGTAGAATATCTATGTATTTTTGCGTCTTTGTACTTTCAGTCAAAATTACTGTGTGAAGAATCATCTCCCTGTGTTGTTTGTGGTGGGGGCACAGTTGAGTACTTATATTTCCCCCGTGTCTGTCAATGTTGAGCAGCTTTTCATGTACTTACTTTTTGTCTCTCTTCTTCAGCAAAGTATCTATTTAAATATTTGCCTTAAAATATTTAAAAACTTTTAAAAATTTAAAAGTTTTAACACTAATTTGAAAGACTATATGCACCCCTATGTTCACTGCAGCATTATTTCCAGTAGCCAAGCTTTGGAAAAATCTGGCTGCATGTCTTCTTGTAATTGAGTTGCCAGTGAGAGTTATTTTGTATACTCTGCATATTAGTGCTTTATCAAATGTGTGTTCCACAAGTACTTCTCCCCAGCCTGTGGCCTGCATTTTCCCTTCTCTCGCTCTTTCTTTTCCAGCATCACCCATCCCCGCTATGCTCTCTTCCACCTCCACCCATCCCCCTTGCCCTGCAATCACCACGCTGTTCTCCACATCCACAAGCTCTCGCTCTTACTTTTACTTTTTTTGCTCAATCCCTCCACCTCCCTAAACCCCCACCCCCACCAGAGCTGTCTGCCTGCTCTCTATCTATAAGTCTGTCTCTATTTTGCACAGTAGTTCAGTTTTCCCATTAAATTCCACATATGGGTGAAATCATTCGGCACTTGTCTTTCTCTGACTGGCTTATTTCACTTAGCATAGTGCTCCCCAGGTCCCTCCATGCTGTCTCAAAGGGTAAGATTTCCTTCTTTTTCACAGCTGCGTAGTATTCCATGGTGTAAATGTACCATGGCTTTTTTATCCATCACCTACTGATGGGCACTTGGGCTGCTTCCAAAGCTTGGCTACTGTAAATAATGCTGCAGTGAACATAGGGGTGCATATAGTCTTTCGAATTAGTGTTTCTGGTTTCCTCAGATATATTCCAGAAGTGGAACATAAGGCAGCTCCATTTTTACTCTCTTGAGGACCCTCCACACTGTTTTCCACAGTGGCTGCACCAGTCTGCATTCCCACCAGCAGTGCCCTAGGGGTCCCTTTTCTCCATATGCTCACCAACACTTGTTTGTGGATTTCTTTTTTTTTTCTGGTGAAAGTGAAGCGTATCACTTTCAGCTAGAAACCTGTATTTATTTATTTGTATCTTTATTGTTGAAAATGTTACACATGTTCCCTTTTTACCCCATTGATCCCCTCCACCCCACTTCCCCCCACCCCAGGTCTTCCCCAGACCAATGTCTATGTTCATGGGTTATGCTTATAAACATATAAGTTCTTTGATTAATCTCTCCCCATCCACTCCCCCCTCCCCACCTTCCTTCTGAGATCCCTCAGTCTGCTCCATGCTTCTATGTCTCTGGATCCATTTTGTTCATCAGTTTATTTTGTTTATTATATTTCACATATAAGTGAGATCATGTGGTATTTGTCTTTCTCTGCCTGGCTTATTTCACTCAGCATAATACTTTCTAGTTCCCTCCATGCTGTGCCAAAGGATAAAAGATCTTTCTTCTTTACGGCTGCATAGTATTCCATGGTGTGAATGTCCCACAGCTTTTTATCCACTCACCTCCTGATGGGCACTTGGGCTGTTTCCAGATCTTAGCTATTTATAAATTATGCTGCTATGAACATGACGGTGCATATATTCTTTCTGATTGGTGTTTTGAGATTCTTAGGATATATTCCTAGAAGTGGGATCACTGAGTCAAAAGGCAGCTCCATTTTTAATTTTTTTAAGGACCCTCCACATTGTTTTCCACAGTGGCTGCCCCAGTCTGCATTCCCACCAGCAGTGCACCAGGGTCCCCTTCCCCACACCCTCGCCACTATGTGTCATTTGTTGATTTGTTGATGGAGCCATTCTGACAGGTGTGAGGTGACACCTCATTGTGGTTTTAATTTACATCTTTGATGATTAGCAACTTTGAGCATTTTCTCATGTGTCTCTTGACCATCTGTATATCCACCTTGGAGAAGTGTCTATTCAGGTGTTTTGCCCATTTTATAACTGGATTGTTTGTCTTCCTTTTGTTAAGTTGTATGAGTTCCTTATATATTTTGGAAATTAACCCCTTATCAGATGTGTCATTGGCAAATATGTTCTCCCATACTGTGGAGTTCCTCTGTATTTTGAGGATGATTTCTTTTGCTGTACAGAAGCTTTTTATTTATTTATTTTTTTAATATATCCTTATTGATTTCAGAGAGAGGGAAGGAGAGGGAGAGAGAGAGAAACATCAATGATGAGAGAGTCATTGATCGGCTGCCTCCTGCACCACAACCCGGGCATGTGCCCTGACCGGGAATGGAACCCCGATTGCCTGGATCCTAGGTCAATGCTAAACGGCTGAGCCACGCCCGGCCGGGCCAGAAGCTTTTTATTTTGATGCAGTCCCATATGTTCATTTTCTCCTTTGTTTCTCTTGCTCTAGGAGATGTGTCGGCAAACATATTGCTAAGAGAGATGTCTAAGATTTTGCTGCCTACATTTTCTTCTAGAATTTTTATGGTTTCACATTTTACATTTAAGGTTTTTATCCATTTTGAGTTTATTTTTGTGTATGGTGTAAGTTGGTGGTCTAGTTTCATTTTTTTTGCATGTACTTGTCCCATTTTCCCAACACCACTTATTGAAGAGACTGTCTTTACTCCATTATATGTTCTTGCCTCCTTTGTAAAATATTAACTGACCATAATGGCTTGGGTCTCTTTCCGGGTCCTGTTTTCTGTTCCACTGACCTATATGTCTGTTCTTGTGCCAGGACCAGGCTGTTTTGATTATAGTGGCTTTGTAGTATAACTTGACATCTGGTATTGTGATCCCTCCAACTTTGTTCTTTTTAAACAAGATTACCATGACTATTTGGAGTCTGTTTTGGTTCCATGTAAATTTTTGGAGTATTTGTTCTAGATCTGTGAAATATGCTGTTGGTATTTCAATAGGGATGCATTGACTCTGTAGATTGCTCTGTGCAGTATGGACATTTCTATGATATTAATTCTTCCTATCCGTGAACATGGTATATTCTTCCACTTGTTTATATCTTCCTCTATTTCTTTTTTCAGTGTCCTATAGTTTTCTGAGTACAGGTTTTTTATATTTTTGGTTAAGTTTATTCCTAGGTATCTTATTTTTCTGTTGCAATGGTAAATTGTGTGTTTTTTTTTCAGTTTCTCTTTCTGAGAGTGTATCATTGGCGTATAAAAATACCATTGGTTTCTGCGTGTTAATTTTGTTTCCTGCTACCTTGCTGAATTCATTTATTAAATCTAGTAGCTTTTTGGTGGAGTTTTTAGGATTCTCTATGTACAATATCATGTCGTCTGCAAATAGTGATAGTTTTACTTCCTCCTTTCCAATTTGGATGCCTTTTATGCTCTTTTCTTGTCTGATGGCTGTGGCAAGGGCTTCCAGTACTATGTTGAATAAGAGGGTGAGAGTGGACATCCTGTCTTGTTTCTGTTCTTAAGGGAAATGGTTTTAGTTTTTGCCCATTGAGTATGATGTTGGCTGTAGCTCTGTCATATACGGCCTTTATTATGTTGAGGTATGTTCCCTCTATTCCACTTTGCTGAGAGTTTTTATGAAAAATGTGTGTTGGGCTGGTTGTGGCTCAGCAGTTGAGCATGGACCTAGGATCCAGGAGATCATGGTTCGATTCCCTGTCAGGGCACATGCCCAGGTTGCAGGCTCCATCCCCAGTTAGGGGCGTGCAGGAGGCAGCTGATCAATGACGACTCTCTCATTATTGATATTTCTGTCTCTTTCTCCTTCTCCCTTCTTCTCTCTGAAATCAATAAAGATTGTTTTTTTAATGGGTGTTGGATTTTATCAAATGTTTTTTTCTGCATCTGTTGATACGATCATGTGATTTTTTTGTCATTCATTTTGTTTATGTGATGTATCACGTTTATGGATTTGGGAATATTGTACCAGCCTTGCATCCCTGGAATAAATCCCACTTGGTCATGATGTATGATCTTTTTAATATATTGCTGGATCCGGTGATAGCCATTCTGACAAATGTGAAGTGATATCTCATTGTGGTTTGAAATTTGCATCTCTGACGATTAGTGACATTGAGCATCTCTTCATATGTCTATTGACTTCTGTATCCCCTCTTTGGAGAAGTGTCTATTCAGGTGCTTTGTCTGTTTTTAAAATTGGACTGTTTGTGTGTTTTTTGGTGTTGTGTTGTATAAATTCTCTATAAATTTTGAATATTAACCCCTTATCAGATGTATCATTGGCAAATATGTTCTCCCATTCAGTGGGCTGCCTTGTCATTTTGTTCACCGTTTCCTTTGCTCTGCAAAAACTCTCTGGTTTGACATAGTCCCATTTGCTTACTTTTTCTTTTGTTTCCCTTGCCTGAGGAGATGTACTAGAAAAAATTCGGCTATGATAAATATTCAAGACTTTACTGCCTATGTGTTCTAGGATGTTTATGGTTTTGAGTCTGACATTTAATTCTTCCAATCCATTTTGAGTTTATTCCTGTATATGGTATAAGAAGGTGGTCTAGTTTCATTTTTTTGCACATATCTGTCGAATTTTCCCAACATCATTTATTGAATAGACTGTCTTTACCCCATCGTATGCTCCTGCCTCCTCTGTCAAATATGAATTGACCATAAAAGTGTGGCTTTATTTCTAGGCTCTCTGTTCTGTTCCATTGATCTATATGTCTGTTTTTCAAACTCATTTTTATTTTTAAATTATAGTTGACACACAATATTATATTAGTTTCAGGTGCACACCCTGGTGATTAGACATTATATAATTTTCTAAGTGGTCATCCTAAGAAATCTTGTACTCATCTGACACCATACATAGTCATTATAATCTTATTGACTATATTCCCTCTGCTGTACTTTACATCCCCGTGACTATTCCGTAACAGATAATTTGTACTTATTAATCCCTTCACTTTTTTCACCCAGCCCCTCAACCCCCTCCCTTCAAAATGTTCCCTGAATCTATGAATCTCCTTCTGTTCTGCTTGATTGTTTATTTTGATTTTTAGATTCAGTTGCTGATAGATTTGTATTTATTGACATTTTATTTTTTAAATTTTTTATCCCTTTTCCCCCTTTCTTCTTCTTAAAAAAGACTCTTAACATTTCATGCAATAGTGGTTTGGGGGTAATGACCTCCTTTAGCTTTTTCTTGTCTGGGAAGCTTGATTATATGTCCTTTGATTCTAAATGATAGGTTTGCCTGGTCAGTGTGGTTCAGTTGGTTGAGCACTGTCCCATGCAACAGGAAGTCACAGGTTGGATTCCCAGTCAGGGCACATGCCCAGTTGAGGGCTCTATCCCTGGTCGGGGATGTGCAGGAGGCAGCCAATCCATGTTTCTCATCAATGTGTCCATCTCTCTCTCCCTCTCCCTTCCTCTCTCTGAAATCAATAAAAACATACTTTTTTTAAAAAAATTAAATGATGGCTTTGCTGGATAGAGTAATCTTGGTTGTAGGTCCTTGCTTTTCATCACTTTGAATATTTCTTGCCACTCCCTTCTGGCCTGCAAGGTTTCTATTGAGAAATCAGCTGACAGTCTTTTAAATATATATCTATATCTTTATTGATTTCAGAGAGAGGAAGGGAGAGAGAGAGAAATGTCAATGATGGGAGAGTTATTGACCGGCTGCCTCCTGCACACCCCCTACTGGGGATTGAGCCTACAACCCTGGCATGTGCCCTGACCAGGAATCGAACCTCTATCTCCTGGTTTATGGGTGGATGCTCAATGGCTCAGCCAGGCTGAGTGGGCTCAGCTGACAGTCTTATAGGAGCTCCCTTGAAGTTCACTAACTGTCTCTCGCTGCTTTTAAGATTCTCTCTTTGTCTTTAACCTTTTGCATTTTTTATTTTTTTACTGTTTTTTTTTTTTTTATTGATTTCAGAGAGAAGAAAGGAGAGGGAGAGAGATAGAGATAGAAACATCAGTGATGAGACAGTCATTGATGGGCTGCCTGCCTCCTGCATGCCCCCTACTGGGAATCAAGCCCGAAACCAAGGCAGCATGTGCCCTGACAGGGAATCAAACTGCAATCTCCTGGATCATAGGTGATGCTCAACTGCTGAGCCACGCTGGCTGGGCCAACATTTTGCATTTTAATTTTGATGTGTCTTAGTGTGGGCCTCTTTGGATTCATCTGTGTGGTACTCTCTGCACTTCCTGGACCTGTATCTCTGTTTCTATCACCAAGTTAGGGAAGTTTTGTGTCATTATTTTTTCAAATAGGTTTTCAATTTCTTGCTCTCTCTCTTCTCCTTCTGTTACCCCCATTATGTGAATTCTGAAACTCTTGAAGTTGTTCCAGAGGCTTCCTGCAGTATTTTCTATTTTTTGGATTATTTTTGCTGTTCTGATTAGCTGATCAAATTGCTGATTTAATTTTCAGCATCATCTACTCTACTGCTGATTCCCTGTAAATTATTCTTTATTTCAGTTAGTGTAGCCTTCATTTCTGACTGGTCCTTATTTATGCTGTTGAAGTTCTCACTATGTTCTTTGAGCATCCTTATAACTTTTGTTTTGAACTCTGTATCTGGTAGTTTGCTTGCCTCCATTTCATTTTGTTCTTTTTCTGGAGATTTCCCCTGTTCTTTCATATGGGACCTGTTTCTTTGTCTCCTAATTTTGGCTGCTTCCCTGTGCTTGTTTCTATGTATTAGGTAGAGCTGCTCTCAATGTTTCCTGAGCTTTGCAGTGTGGTCTTATGTAGTAGGTGTCCTGTAGGGTCTGGTGGCATGGCCTCCCCAATCACCTGAGCTGGGCACTCTAGGTGCAGCCTTTGTGTGGGCTGTGTACGCCCTCCCCTTGTAGTTGAGCTTTGATTGATGTTGGCACGTCAGTGGAGGGATTTATCCCCAAGCCAATCACCTGCGAGAACTGGCTGTGACCACCAAACTCCTTGGAAATTATCTGTACAAGGGGCCACCCCACAGAGCAGGTCTTACTTCACCAGGGCAGTGGTACCCACTGAGTCCACCCCATGAGTGTGTTGCTTGTGGAGGTGGCTCGGTGATGCTTCCACATGGTCTGAAGCTGTCCACTGGGTGGCTGGCTCTGGGGGCCTCCTGGGAGGTGCAGGCCAAGGTCAGGCACTGCCTGTGTTCTGCTTGGGGCCACAAAGCATGAGCCACAGAGCGATCTGTAGATGGCTGCTACTTTTGTTAGGCTTGGAGGTGCCCAGGTGTGGCTAAGTTGTGAACCAATGCAGGCTGCTGCTAGTGCTGGACCTCCTGCTACTAAGTGAAAGGTACTTGGCTCACTGAGGCCAGATGCTGCTTGTCTGAGAAACTTTAGAAAAATCTGAAGCATGAACCAGGACTGGAAACAGGTTGGGTGGGCCAGAAAGTTAGGTGGGTCAGGGCTCTGGGAATCACTGGGACATGGCAAACAGTGTGAGCCAGGTTGATGGAGACTCAGTTATATTGTCCACCTGCCAGCTTTGTGGGAGAAGGCTCAGCAAAGGAACAATGGCCTCTGCCAGCACTTTTGTCGGGAGAAAGCTGCCTGCCTTTCCCTTGTCTTGAAGCTAGACAATTTTGTTCCTTCCTGTATGTCCCTGATGCTGTTCGAGGTGCTGCCTCAGCGCTAGAGCTCATAGGGATTGAGTCCCAGTAAGTCTGTGTGCTGGCCTTTTAAGAGGAACTGCCTGGGACTCCAGCAGCCTCCTTGTCACTCAGCCACAACCCCCACTCATTTTTACAGCCAGAAGTTACGGATTCGTCTCTTCCTGGCACTGGAACCCTGGGCTGGTGGGCCTGGTGTGGGTCTGGGGCCCCTCACCCCTTACGGGGCACCTCTGTAGCTGAGATAACCCTCCCGATTTTAACCACTACACATGGAAATGGGACCAGTCTATTCTGCATCTCTGCTCCTCCTTAATTCCTTAATTGTAGAACTTTCATTCAGCTAGATTTCAGGAGGTTCTGAATGATGATTGTTCTGTAGTTTAGTTGTAATTTTGATGTGGTTGTGGGAGGATTTGAGTACCATGTTTACCTACACTGCCATTTTGACTGGACTGAAATTTTTTTTTTAAAGAAAAATAATTCAAGCATTTGTTTTGTTTTTCCTCTATGAATTATATGTCAGGGTAACTAAATCATTGATGAGGGAAGAATTTGCTTTCTAGAAGAATTTTAACTAATATATCTAGAAGGAATGATAAAATTAGAAAAATAATTATTTTGCAAATCCTAATGAAATAATCAATATAGGCAACAACAATCAATACATAAAAATACTATATAAAACATTGACGTGGAGTCTTATAATGGATAGATCACCTGAGCCCACTTATCAATCTCAATTCTTAATTTCACCAAAAGTGGGACCAAGGACTCTTGTAGTCTGTTTGGGTGGCTGTAACAGGGTGGTGTCAACAACAGACACTTATCTCCTGGTTTGGGGCTGGGATGTTTAAGGTCCAGGTGCCAGCAGGTTTGATGTGTGGTGAGAGCTCTCTTCTTGGCTTGTAGGTGGCCTCCTTGCTGTGTTCTCACTTGGCCTTTTGTCTTTTTCTCATTTTATAAGGACACTAATTTAACCACAAGCGTCCCATCCTCATGACCAATATTAATTTTCTCTCAGAAACCCCCCTCCAAACACCGTCACATTGGGGCTTAGGGCTTTAATATACAGATTTTGGGGAAAATATAAACAGCCCATTACAGGGACTTTAGATATTTCCTAATGTGATGTAGTTGAATGTGATAGGAAGTGCACACATAAAAGGCTTTTACAAAAAATTCAGCCTGAATCCACCCAAACTTCTAGGTTTAACTTTAAGTGCACAGAAATACAGAACACAATGGAAAAGTTATATGACTTAGAGTACAGTACATTCCATAGCACAACAAACCCAGTTTCTTCAATATATAAATGGTATTAAAAATCAAGGGCATAGAGTTGCAGATATGAAAATATTTAGGATACATAAGATAAAATGCAATTATCTCATTATTGAGATAAGTAAAGAAATCTGAATACAGACCAAGAATGTTGAAACGTTAATTAGGTGTGAGGAAGGAATTTTGGTTAGGAAAGTAATTCTGTTACAGAGACATACTGAAGTATTTACCTTTACAATTTTTGCAAATCATGTACCTGACAAGGGACTTGTATCTAGAATGTCCAAAGAACGTTTGCAATTCAGTAACAAGAAAATAACCCAATTAAAAATTGTACTAAGGACTCAAATAGACATTTTTCCTGAGAAGTTATGCACATGGCCAGTAGCACATGGAAAGATATTCAACATCATTAGTTATTAGGTAAATACAAAATTAAAAGTGTAATGTGATGCCACTTAACACCTACTAAGAAGCCCATAATCAAAAAGGCAGGTGATAAAAATTGGTGAAAATGTAGAACCTTCTCACATTTCTGTGGGAATATAAAATGGTGCAGCCGCTTTGGAAAACAGTTTGGCAATTTTTGAAAAAGTCAAACATAGAGTTACCACATGAACCAGCAACTTCACTCCCAGGTGTATATTCTGAAGAGAACGGAAAACATACGTCCACACAAAGCCTTGTCCACAAGTGTTTATATGTATAGACATCACTCAAGCGGAAATGGCACTATTCATGTTTTCCATTATGTGAAAACAGCCTAAAGGGCCATCAGATGATGAATGGATAAATAAAAAGTGGTGTATCCGTACAACAGAATATCACTTGTGGGTAAGAAGTGGATGCCGGGGGCTAGAATGACAGCTGTCCCCTTACTCACACGCTCAGCAACTTCGTTATTCCTGGGGGTGGGGAGCAGGAGCACCTCGCTTCTGCTCCCCCTTCCTGAAATGTGCAGCCCTGTGGGTATCTCAGTTTAGAGGTCCCACCCTAGATGGGTCGGGTGTTTGACTGTTGTCCCTTTCACGTTAGGAGAAGTCATCCAAATTGCGTGGGTCGGAAAGAGTAGCCTTGGTGCTTGGTCCATCTGGCCATATCCGATTCTGACTTGGAGATTTTCTATCTTGTCAGCTTTTCGATGCTTTTAAAATGACATTTACATATTTTTTCCCACATGTGTAATTGTTTTTACCTGATGAATTGGTTCAAATAAACGAGCTTACCATATTCCTGGAAATCAGGGATTTTAAATCCCTCAATCATTTAAAAGTCGTGGCCCTTAATGTCGATGGGCCTGGGGCGGCCGGGTGGTCGGGTAGTGCTGCTCCACTTGTCTGGTTGGTTCTCCCCCCCTTCTAGAGGACTCTCACACCTTTCTTTTCTCTTATTTTTTTTCAGATCTCTTTTCAAATTATGCCTTGGGAGAGAGACCTTGCTTAAAAACCCGGCATCCCCATCACTTTCTATCTCCCTTATTGTGTGCCTTTTTTCACTCTTACACTTAGTAATCACCACCTAAGATACTAGGCTTTTATTTGTTGATCGGTTCAGTGTCAGCCTTCTACTTGGAATACAAACTGCCTAAGGACATGGATTTGCCCATTTGTTCATTGGTGACCCTTGATATTTTAAGACTACCCAGCAAAAGGAAAAATACATGACAAATAACTTTGGAACACACTGCTGTACAGTTTAGATTGAATATCTGGTTTTGGATATTTTGCTGCCAGAATGTTACTGCGCCTCCACTAACAGCACCATGAGTAAAGCGACATTCCAAGGCCTCTGGGCGTAGCTGTTATCAAAGCAAAGAAAATCTGAGCTGCTTCTCTTTCTGCAAGAGCTCCGCTGGCAACAGGAATATGCCCTGGCAGGTTCGGTTTGTACAGAGTCTCATTATTATTTCTCTTTCAAGCTGCTGTTTCGGAAAACACTGTTACCTTCATGCAAAATCGAGGGTCAGCTGCCCAGTTTCGTGCCGTTGGGCTGCGTGGGCGGCCAGTGCTGCGACGGTGTCACAGAGAATGATGCCGTGGGGGACTGGGGTCTGCCTGGTGCTGCCTAGATGGCCTTGGGCAGGTCGTGTCCCCCAGAAGACTGTTTCTCTAAGGGGACATTTGGGATAATGATTTAGACATTGTATTGAGTTGAACTTGATCAGGTAGATTGAAATCAGTGACTGCAGTTGCCTGACACCTCCCTGTGTCCACATCATGTCCTGTGTTCACATCTTCTCTGCTTCGCTTTGGTCAGTGGGACAGGAACACACTGTTACAAGCAGAAGCATGAAAACGTGCTTGTGTGTTTCCACTTTCGCTCTCTGGGGCCCCACCTCTGCCATGGCAGTATGCACAGGCTAGCCTGCTGGAGGGATGTGGGGTCACACAGGGAGAGCCAGTCATTCCAATGAGGCCATCCTAGACCATCCAGCCCCCAACGAGCCTGTCAGGGGAGCAGATGGCTGAGCAGACCCAGCTGAGGTTCACCAAGACCAGTCTTGAGCAACAGACTGCCCAAGCATCCTGTGGTTCGCTGAGGAGTCATAAATCGATGGTGGCTGTTTTAAGCCATCAAGATTAGCTTGCAATGCCGCAACTGTGAACCCATAGATGGTGCAAGCAGAAAGCAATCCTTGCACCTTCTCTGTGGATTATTTATGGCTCTTAGACAAAAATCCAAGTTTGGGGGAGGGTCTACAGGACATTCCTGTTCACGTCATGTTCACTTTCAAATATAGAACACTACCAGTTACTTTCAATCGTAAGAGCTGTCTCTGTTAGTAATTAGAACTTCCAGCCCAGTGTAATAAAAACGTCAAACTTTATTCAAGATAAAAGCCTCTCTCTTCTGCTGGCTGAAAGTGTGCTAGGGCTTGAGGCCTGTGGTTGCTCGGCCTCGGCCTCCGCCCATCAGCTGGGAGGGCAACACAGAGACCCGGGCGGCAGGTGCAGTGCCAACCTCACCCCAGTGCTTGCTGACCCTGGCGGCTCATCAGGCCCAACTCACTTTCTCTGGGAACCCTTCTGAGTGCTTCCCAGCCCATCTTCCTCCAGGGACCTCCAAGACAGTCCCCATAATGTGCACAGTGCCTTCCATTTTAAAAAATACATCTTTGATACATAAATGAAACCCTATTGGAAGCTCTGGGACACATTTTCACAAGCCGAGCACGCTGTATGGCCGCCCCCAGATAAAGAACTGGAGTGCTGGAGGGTCTGAGGCCCATCTGCTCCTGTCACCCCAGCCTCATCTCCTCGCCGAATTTCCAACCCCACAGACAAAGAATTAAATTTTCTTTGATAAACAGGTTAGCTTTTTCAAGGACAGAATGCCCTCTGCTGGCTCTCAGGTAATCAGTTTACCCCAAAATATGCAACAAAATCTCACTGTTCCCACACTGACAAATCTTGCCTCAGTCCACCACCCGTCTGCTTGCCTGTGAGCAAACAAATGATGTGCAAAGTCAGGCAACAGTGACCCAAGGACACCTCTGAGTTATTCTTTGATAAATAACGACCCCTGGACAGCTTAAGAAATGAGATAATATATTAAATGTACAGGGGAAGGGCTCTAAAACATTACTTTTTAAACCATAAGGACAAATAATGAATCTAGCACAATATATAGCTCTTATGTTTTTTTAAAATTTCCGAGCATTTGGGGAAATTTAATCCACTTGTTTTGTAATATGAGATGAGTAAACATTCTCCCTTACTTCCATTTATACCAGAAATCATGCTAAGCATGAATTGTTCAATTTCTTTTAAATATTATAACCAGTTACATAAAAATGGATCTGGTTTAACAATGACCTGTTCTTAGTTTCAACATTTTTTTAGGATTTTGTTACAAAGAGGTAAAAAGTGATTCAAAGAAGGACATCCTCATGCGATGCCGAAGTTGCTGGATTCAAAGCTGTACCGCGCTCTCAGGCGGCCGAGGGGTGAGCCGAAGGGAGCTGGGGAGGCAGAGCGACCAGCGAAGGGGTCTAACGGCACCGTCGTTTTTTTCGTTCTTCACTCTCTGAGATCTTTCTACACATTCTGTTTTAGTTGGGGCACTACCAAGGGGAAGGACAACAATATTACCACTGGCCATTTTGTATTCCTCTGGAAATATATCTGTGGTGGGCAGTTAGACAGATGTGAGCAGAGCAAGGACGGGCCAGGCACAGAAGGTCACCAGGGAGGAAAGCCCCAGGTGCCTAGCAACAGGCAATTGTAGGGTGGGACCTCGCCTCCCCTAGCAGATGGCTGGTCATGCGGTTTGGACCCCCTGACCTTTCCTCCCTAGAGATAACATCCAGGCCTCACCTGTATTTCAGCTCCAGGCCCAGAAAAGCAGCAAAACCAGCCACAGCTGACCTTAGGCCCAGCTGCATTGGATAATGACCCTGCCCTGGGGCTGACCAATCAGTGGAGACCCTGACTCAAAGGACACACCTGGAAAACTGCCGAATATTCTGGAAAACTGCCGAATATTCTATTGCGATCTTCCCCGGGGACCTCCCCAAAGATCTCCACCCTCAGAACCCTTAGGACAGAGGACCCAGCGCTCTCCCTCCCAAGAGGACACCGGCACCTTTCACTTCCCCCTCCCCCCCAGGTGTGTTACCATTAGCTCCCTTACTCCTAGGCCCTTCCTTTGCCTCTATAACTTCTTTCCTAAGCCCATTTCTTCTACAAATTACTTTTTCTCTCTCTGTGGTTTTCTGAATAAATGTTCTCTTACAGTTTGATCCTTGCCTCTGAATTCTTTCCTAGCCAGAACCCAAGTACCAAGGTTGCTGAGCCCAGGTCCGGTCTGACCCCACCCGTCTAACACCACTGCTATTCCCACGGCCCACAACATATCCATTTCTTTACTCCCAACACGATCTCTCAGATCTCTCTTCTGCTAAGTCCTCAAATAGAAATACTTGGAAAACCCAAAAGAGAAGCAACAGAGGCCAAAATTATTCTCCAAATCAATTTATATATTTCATCAAAATCAACTCCTTGAAATACACATAAATATAAAATAGACAATGCTACATCTCTTATGTACATAAAATCTTTTTTCTTATCAATACAAAAGTTTTGAAATTTTATATATTTTTAAGAATCAAAATCTATGTTTATTCATGTCCTATTCAAATAAATAACTTTACTTATTAGCACTGCTTTCCCTGAAATGACTATTTTCAGAGCTTTGGGGTACATCTGATATGTGAATCACAAACTTCTGTCCATTTTTTAGGGTGACGAGGGCCTCTTGTCCCACAGGGAGGCTGAGCTTGACGGTGCTTTCGGTGGCCTTGTCTTCCAACAATACCTTGACGAGCTGCAAGAGGGAAATGTTCAAAGCAAAAGATAAAACGTTACACTGCTTCCTGCTGCAGGACTCACCACTTGAATTTTCCTACCCGACCTTGGGAAGCTTGTGGATTTATTTCTGCTACAGGAGATCCTAATTTCTCAGGGGAACACAGGGTCTGGTGAGGACTTTCTGGAAGGAATCTTCACCCCCCGACTGGACAGGGCAGGACAGGCCGTGGGGAGTGGGAGCAGGTGGACCGACTCTTTAGGAAAAGGAACGGGGGCCTGCCTGCCAGTTTGTGAGACACTGATTGAACAACAACACTCTCCCGTTGCAGATGGGAGAGCGGGGCTCCGTTGTGAAAATCAAGAGGAAGCCCGTGAAATATCCATGGGCTTCCGTGTGGCCCTGAGGGCTGGAGCGCACATCACTTTGGCTGCCTTCCAGGCGGACACCAATCCCACATTCTTGTTGGTTCTGGGCTGACATGATTGGGTGAAGCTCTCACATAGACCCTCCCTCCACCATCCATCAATTATACCAGGAGGTAAGGACGGAAAGATCTGTGAAAACAATCATCGATTAAATTGACACACAGCTGCGTAGTGCTGGCTTTGAGAGGGTCGCAGATTCTGAAATGAACTGAGGTGCCAGCTCTCAGATAAGCCATCTGACTTGCCCGAGCAAGTCTTCCTGTCCTAACAAGGGTAAGACCCCATCTTCCCTTAGCCCGAGGGAAGACTGGCAAATCTTTGCACTTGATTACTTTAAAAAACCAATAGATATATATTTTCTTGGTCTGATTCCATTAATAAGCCCCCAACACTCTAATATGTTTTGACAAAGATGTGCGCAAGATGACCTGGAGCGGAAGCTCTCGAAAGCACGTTTCTCACCCTTCCTCTGTGAGTTCGATAATAACCATCGTCACCCAATGCAAAGATGTTTTTCTTTTCTCAAAAAAACCTGTCCTGACCTTTACCCTCTATCTGGAGTCCTTATTTTTTTATTCTTTTGCTGTGCTTTAATCCGTGAGCCACACGGCCTAAGTGAAAATTGTGTGCTCTATTTCTCAAAAGGCTATTCTTTACTTAGTATCAGTGTAATTTTTTACTGTACTTTAAAACCCCCTGGCGTCTTAGTATTTGAACGTTGCTAGAATGCAGGAGTGACAGCTGGCCATGGCAGTCAGTGCTGACCTCGGCTCTTCCCGCGGGTGCAGGACGGCGCTAATTGTCCCAAGAGGCGGCCGGCACAGATGCTGCTCGGCCGAGGAGCGCAATGGGCTCAGAGGGTGGATGATGGGCTGAGGGCGACGCTGAACAGTGAATGACATTTAAATGAGCCTAACTTTTTGGCATCCAATTCGGTCATTATGGCTAATTCAGCAGGCATTCACCAACCGAAGCAGGCTTAATTAACCTCTAATGTGTAGTACCTTGGCTTATCTGACATTCATCTGTTTGCAAAGCTTTAATATCCTCTCTGTTGTTTCCACCAATTAAATATACAGTCATGCGCCTCTTAACTACAGGGATGCGTTCTGAGAAATTTGTCGTTGGGCAATTTCATCATTATTGAACCTCATAAAGTGCACTTACACAAACCTAGACGGTGCAGCCTTCCACACAGCTAGGTCTCGCGGGCTGGCCCAATGCTCCCAGGCCACGGGGCTGTACAGCGTGTTACTGTGAGATTAGCCCAGGCACGAGAGAAAATCTGCGACGAGAGGCGCTGTGTGAGGCCGCAGCCCGCGTAACAGGGCGCGCCGTCTTATAGCACACAAGTGTTGTAAGTGGAAAGAGTACACTCTAACGTAATGATAAAAACACAGTATGGTAAACACATAAACCAGTAACAATCACGTATGTTCACTGGCAAGGATCACGTCCTGGGCGCGGTGGGTGCGCTGCGCTTTCCTACAGCTGGCGGCGCAGCGGTGTGCTCACACCATCCCCGCACCCAGTGAGGATGCGTGCGCTGTGCCAGGACGATTCTGGGTGACGGAAATTTTCTGCTCCATTCTGATCTCATGGGACCACCGTGTACACACCCGTCAGGGTCTGCTCTCCACCCACTTCCAACTATGGCCGAAGAGGTGAAAGTTTATTCCCAGTTACCTTGGTGATTAAGGGGCATGTCAGATTGTCTAAGGTCCTAGCTCTTGCTCCAGCCAGTGAGCAGAGAGACCTAGACCTGCACTGTTGGAGCTGAAAGCCCAGCACAAATGCTTGTCTTGCTAGGGCTGCACGGAAGGTTTCAGAGTTACTCAGAGGAGCTTCCCACCGGCCAGCCCTTGCGGGCCCTGTTGCTAAGATGGGGCATATTCTCCCGGGGGTCAGGGGGCAGCGAGGGACATTCTCCTGGGCACAGCCCAGCTAACTAGTCCCTTCTTCTTTTTTCCCCACTTTATTTTTACTTTTTAAATTAAATTTATTGGGACGACAATGGTTAATATGAACATATAGGTTTCAGATGTGGGTTTCTATGTTACAAGATCTGTATATTGCTCTGTGTGCCCCCCAAAGTCATATCGTCTCCTGTCACCATATATTAACTAGGTAGTCCCTTCTTCAGATCTCACTGGGCCTCTCTCTGCCAAGAGCCCTGAAACACCAGCTGGTGAGTGGTGCCTTAACGGCCGCCAGCTGTTCCTCTTCCAAGGAGGCCCAGTTCCTCCCACTCCCACCCCTTCTCCCATTGGGTCCCTGACTTGGGGGTCAGTATTTCACTCTTTCACGCCTCCTCAATCAAGTCTGCTTCACACGCACTAACACTCCCAGAAGAGGTGAGTCTCTTATTTACAGACACATGTCTGAATCTACTGCACAAGGTCACTGAAGACAGCCGGATACGTGAATTAGCTATTGCAAAGTAAGACCAAATACAGACAGAGAATTAGTAAACCTGAGAGATGCATTTCCTTTGCTCCTGGTCATATTATTTTTGTCCAGCACAGTGTTCTTTAGAGTTGTGCTCAATAACGGCATGTACAGGTTCTCTGCACTCTGGAGAACTTGGAAAGAGCATTTGCTCAGGAAGGAGAGGGCCCTGGAAGGTTCTGGTTATTTTGAGGACTATAAGGCTTGAACACTTTCAGGCTATGACGCATCCCATGGCCATGACCACTATTAACCCCAGTTAAGGGCAGTGCCCTGCCTTTAATGGTCTCCTACTAAGGACCTCTCATCTACTCAAAAGGGGAACTCATGGACCAGAAGAGATACTATGTAAACTGGCTAAACTTCCAAACATAGGCATAGAAGTTTTAAAATTGGTACCAAGACAATTGTCAAGACTTTGTAAACCAGCTGCTCCCCTCAGTCAGTGGAAGTATTCCGGTTGCTTCCTGCATCAGTCTGGCTCCCCGTTTTGGCATTCAATGCCCGATCTCTGACCCTGGCAACCTGCGGTCTCCTTTTCTCGGGCATGACTCCGCCTCCTAGTGCTGTGGGAGCAGACCAGGCAGGCCAGAGCTCCAACCTCTGTGTCACAGTTTGCTTACTGTATGACTGATCAAGTCACCTGCCTTCTCTGAGCCTGTTTCCTCATCCCTGACATGAAAATGATCAGAACAGACACTCTGTAGTATCGCATGGCTTCAAGATAATGTATGTAAAGGGTATATGTTAGGTGTTGAATAAACAGCAGTCCTTAATTTTATACCTTTCAATATGTACCTAACTCCATCTTTTCAAAATCCTTTCTGTTCATTCTACCCAACGTTTCCTTTGTTGGTACCAGAGGCCTTTTCAGTGCAGCTCCCATGCGATTTCCTTCTCAGTCAGCCCGACCATGTCAGGGAAGCTCTGGGAAGGCAAGGCCCAGGCCATGCACATATTCCACACTTCAGTCATGCCAGGCTCACAATAATGCACCCCAAACTGAGCCAAGCAGAGATCAACAGGTAAGCTATTAAAATCACTCCTGTCAAAACCACCTAACGCAAAGATCACTCATTTGGACAATGGGTCTTTATGGGTTTCCTAACCACCTGGTGGTTCTTATTGCCCTTGAAAAACTGGCCAGGAGTTGGCACCTGGCATCTGTACCTTATTGCCCGTGGCAGTGTCCACCAGGAAGCCCAGGACCCTGAGGAGCACGCTGCTCACTCCCACGGGACACTGGCTCTGGCTCACGTGTTCCAGCATCGCCCGGGGGGGATCTGCGCTCGGGCTTTCACGTTCCTGAGAGGGTGAAGAATCTGGAGGTTGGCAAGGGGCCTGGTCTGGCTGGACAGGAGCCTGGTGCTCTGGAGGCATCCCCTTGAACTCTCCCCCGCCGTTTTCCTCCGCTTCCTCTTCTAGGCATGACTGCAGAATATGAGTAACGTATTCCAAAAGCAGCAGGTGAAACAGATGCCAGGACCCTACATTTAAATAACAACCAAAGTGAGTAACTCGGTAGACAAGTAGACAGATCACCGTGAAACTAACAACTTCCTGGGGCTTTTAACTCCCGTCCACTAGAGCCTCACTCCCATAGCTTGTCCTGGGGTCCTGGGCAGGACGTCACCCCAGCAAGGTGACTTCTGGACAGAAAGCACAGAGAGCTAACTAGCCCGAGCCACAGAAGGGAACTTAAAACCCATCTGGTGTGAGATGGGGGAAAAGCAAATCCTACAGAGAAATGGGTGCCACTCTCAGAACAGCAGAACGTGCCCTTCAGCCTCCTGTGGTTGGCGCAAGGGGAAGCAGGGAGAGGGTGGCAGGGGAGGCGCAGGCAGGGCGCAGAGGGGTCCTGCTGCCATTGCCATCTGTGATGCTCGAAATGCAGCCCTTTCCCTGCTGCGCTGTGTGGCTGCATCTCCCGCTGGGGCCGTGGGTGAGGGAAGGTGGCTGGTGCTCAGCAGCAGACGTTCTCCCACGTGGGCCTGCAAGGACTGTCACAAGGAGAGGCAGGAGGGCTCGCTGCCTCAGCTGACTGCTCTAGATCCTAAGGCCTTTGGTCTTCCAAAAAAAAGAATAATTAATGTTCAGCTGAGAAGCAGAGGGGCAGATCTGGCCTAGTGCAATGCTTAAAAAATAATTTTTTAATTCAGGGAAAAGCACAAATCTTATACAGATATAAAATGAACCGTGTCAAAGATGTGTAACTCATGAATGAATGAGGGAACTGGTAAGTTGTTGCAAACAGTTCAAAGAAGAATTCAAAGTACCAAACGTATATAGACAGCAGAGAACGCTGGCATCAAGTTACAAACAGGTGCGAGAGGGTGGTAATCAGTTGCATCCGCTGGCACCAGCTTGCGTCTCTGGGGGGACATCAGTTTGACACAAGGCTCAGAGCTGTAAAGCAGCTCTAAGGCCGACAGGCGGAGACGCTCAGAGGGGGCTGAGCCTTTTTGCCCGTTTCAAAGCCCGTTACTGCATGTGGCTCCTTGCTGGCCCTGTGGTGACAGACGCGGGCTGGGGGAAGGCATGGCCTGGTCTGGAATGAGCCTGACCTAGAGCCCCTGGCGTTTAGCCTCGGGAGCCAGGGTCCACGCGATGAGGAAGACGCCGGCGTTAACACCGTCACTTCCCGGGGGCAGCAGCAAGAGCGGCCGTGCGGGACCGGCCGCTCCCGTGGCCGCAGGAGTCTGCTCCCGCGTTAGCCCGGAAGGGCTCTGGCGCACAGCAGCCATTTGGACCCACGGAAGGGGAGGTCTCACGACAGACAAACGGTTGTCTCCGTAAGCGGCCACCCTTGAAAGAGCTGCAGAGTGTTTGCGAAAGTGACCCAGAGCAGGGTTTGTCTCGTCCTCCCTGCCCCCCTGCCCCCTGGGGGGCGTCGGGCCGCCCTTGGAGCGGGGCTCCTCGCCCTGGTTAGTGGGCGAGCTCACTGTGGCAAAGGCTTGGCCTGTCCTCCACTGCTCCACGCCCGGGGCCCAGGAAGGTGCCTGGGCTTTTCGGGGACACAGTCAGCGTCTGTCGCGATGACTCATCCTTTCCGTGGGGTTGGAGGGCTCTGGTGAGCTGCCCTTCCCTCAACTCTGTTCTGCCGCGTCTGCGCCACGGAGGGGACAGGCGCGACCTTCGACAAAGAAAGACCGTCTGTGCCACCAGGAAGCTCGCAGGATGGATACTGCTTCACTCTCTCCGCCATCTGCACGCACGGGTGACTGTCCCGTTACTCCTGAAAGTCATATATGGGTGCCCCCGAGAACTCATTTTTTTCTCCGTGTGACTTGTCTCACTTGGTGCTTTTCTCAAAATGTCCCAAAGCACAAATTCAAAGACAAGGGGATGCTTCCGGCACCCAACGGTGAGGAGCGGGAAGCGAGTGCAGTTGGACGGTGTGGTGGCCGCTCCCGTTGCCACTTTGGAAAGCGGCTCCAGTTTTGTGCCTACGTTGCACTTTCCATAGAAAGGCTGCAGGAGGCTGGCTGGGCCCCCCAGCCCTGTGAGGGGTTCCCGCGGGCAGAGTGCGGGGTCGGTCGCACTCACCGAAGCTGTCTCTGTGGCGCAGGGTCATGGCCCTGCTCACGGCCGTGAGGGCGAAGTTCCAGTTCAGCTGGAAGCCGGCAGCCAGCCGCACGAACTCCTCTCTGCTTCTGCTCGGCTGTTGCATTTTTGTGAGAAAAAAAAAAATCTGGGTTTTATGACAAAATGAGGAGCAGGTTTTCAAATGCGCACACCAGTCAGGCCTTTCGAGAGTCAGGCGAGAAGAGGAAGCGGGAAGGAGGGGAGCACAGGGCAGCCCCTCTCCTCTAGGCCGCCTCCAGGGCAGCACCTGAGAAGCCGGCCTCCTTCCCTTCTCTTTCTCTCCGAGAAGGAAGCCGAGGGCACGGTGCGCCCCTGCGTGTGAAGCGCTCCTCCGCGACCTCCTTGGCCGGAGGCCCTGCCCTAGGCCTCGGCCGCCGCACGGCCACAGCCAGCCCTGTCTCCACGGCACCGGCCTGCTGTTCCCCTGGCTCCTTGAGCCGACCGGACTTAGGTGGCTTTGGTGTCCAGCACAAAGGGCCTCCGCCGGCCTGACGCCGACCGGGCGCCTGGGCTCCGGGGGAGCGGCCTGACCGTCCAGGGCAGCCCGGGGGCAGCAGGGCCTCCCTCCCAGGGCCCCGCGTAACTCCGCGGCCAGGGGAAGAGCCCTTTTCCTTTTTTTAAAACAACACCCAAGTTTTAGAACACGGTCACTTGTGAAGTGTGACAAAGAAATACTTCAGGGACAGCCTCACCGAAGTCCAGCTGGCCGCTGCGGTGAAGGGGGTGGGTGGGTGCTCGACCTCTGCCAAGCCTGACACTGGAACAGGGATGCAGGACCCCTGCCCATGAAAAGGAGCGGTGCTGGCTCTGGAAGCACAGGGCTGGCCGCCGCACCGCGTCACTTATCTGAGGACTGGAGGGTCTACTTGTGTGTCTGGCAGAGCCGAGGCCATCTGACAGCCTGAGTGGAACCAGCCCGGCACCAGCGAGAGGCTTCTACAGACAGACAAAGAAACTCCATGGAGAGTGAGAGTAGCCTTGGGCCACTCTGTGAATGAATTACAAGCAATGGAGTCGTATTAATTTCACAGGCACATGTTGGGATGAGTGGCCTCGAAGCCCCCCTAAGTCTCATCATATGCGTGTGGACCACCCACTGGCTCAGCCCGAGTCTCCGAAGGAGAGATGGAGCGGCTGGCTGAGCATGGGGACATGTCCCTTCTCATCTTCCCTCCTCTTCCCTTCTGGCCCCACTGAACCCCCCCCCCCCCCCCCCCCCACATACTGAAGGCTTGTCCTGAGCTCTGGGCGCCTTGAACTTCCTCAGCAGCAGCAGCCTCCCCACCACTCTGACCACGTGGGCCGGTGCTTCTGATCACCCCAAACGGAGCTCCTGGAGGGAACCGTGGTGGTCAACAAGCCCAGGACACCCTCCAGAAACCCGGAGAAGTAGCTCCGGGTGGCTGGCACTCTCCGCACGAATGTTTGACATGAAGCACAAACACCAAGCCTTCCTCCGCTCACCACCGGTGTGGCTCTCCCGGCTCCTACACCTAGAAATTCCCGTGGGCCCGACTGCGTGGGACCCGGGAGAGTGGGGCACAGGGCACGGCTGGGCACTTCCCCTGCTGGCTGCTGCCAGGTGCCAACACTGAGCCATGAGCCACCTCTGACAAGCCCAAGGTTTTACATCTCAACTGTCTGAATATTTTATTGACAGTAGCCTGTGGTGTTTTTTTGTTGTTTTTTTTTTATCAGCCAACCTGTTTTACAAAAACAAGCCCTTCAAAGGCGTGCAGTGAGGAGACACCATTTTTCTAACATGCCCCTTGGTAAAGGCTGAATATATGATGATGGAGGCTTGGGAGGCACGTGGCGTTACACGGTTTAAATGGAGCTCGGCCTGTTGGCTGCTTCCAGGGAGGGCTGCTCTGGAGGGTCTCGGGCTCAGCGTGGTGAAAGGTAGCGGCTGAGTGAGGAGCGAAGCTACGCTCGGGGACAGCCTGTCCAGTGACGAGCAGGCACATCGCCTCGGTGCCAGAGAACCTTTGCCAATTCCGCACCGGGCAAGGGCACCATTCAGACCTGCGGTGACGATCTTCCTGAAGCAAAGCCTGGGCACAGGCTCCTTCCTGCGGAGCTCTGTGGTCCGTCTCGATGAGGTTTGCGACCCCACGGGCCCCCCCCAGTCTTTGGGAATGAGCCCGGTTATTACCTCAGCCCTTTCTCTTCCCCTGGGAGGACAGAGATGCAGACAAGGCCAGGTGGGGAGTGAAGGGGAGAGAGAGAAGTGTGACCGAGGCCTGAAGGAGAAACCCCCCAAGTCCCGTTCCCAGCGCCACCTCCAAGCATCTGCTCTGCTCCAGATGCCCTCTTCTGACCCTCACGGTCCCCCATGCTCCACATGCCCACTCTGCCCGGGGCCTTCTTTCTCGGACGCATCCTTTTATGTTATTTTCATCTTATCTACCCTTCCCGTCCCATTTAACCCCCCCCCCCCAGGGCCCTTCAGAACTGCCTTCCTGCCTGGGCTGCCTGGCTCTGGTCTACATTTCCATGCACAGCCTCAGCTCCCCCCGCGCCCCCATGGGCCCACTGGGCGGAGGGCGCTGTGGTTTTCTCTGATGGCATTGTCAGCTCAGGAAGTGTGACTGCTGAGGCAGATGGTGCTGACAACTGAGCCGAAGGGCCCTGTTGAAATAGCCCCCGAAGGAGCAAAAGATTGCTAGCCTTTCAGAAGGACCAAATCCACCCACGTTCAACACCAATTCATCTTTGATTTTGCAAAATCGAGCCTGATGCTTTACTGGGATGTTTCTGCAAAATACACAAACGAGTACTGTTCTCCCAGACAGAGGAAACCGCTGCCCCTCCTTCGCTCTCCATGGCGCACACACTCACCCATGGTCCCCACGCACACGCTCACTTACCCTCACCTGCATATACAGGCTCACTGCACACACACACCTGAGCTCACATGCTCACCACGCACACGTGCGCCCCCCTGCACACACACCTGCCTGATGTGCCAGCCTCTGACTCCCACTTGCTACGGGAGTGAGACACTTCCCTGCCCTTAACACCCACACCAGCCTTGGCACATTTCTGGCCAGAGAATAATCTTTCTCATTCCACCAGGTCAAGGGCACTTGGTGCTGTTGTGTAGCTAGAATGACCAACACCTACTTCTTCCCTTTAAAAAAATATGGTTTTGTACCTGGAAGACAAATGTTTGGAGATTTGAAGACAGACAATTCAGGAATACGTGGAGGTCTGTCGATGTCCCCAGCAAAGAAATTAAACTGCTTAAACCTATGAAGAAACAAAACAAACAAAAAGATTGCTAGCCTTTTGGAGGCAGCCACAGTCTGTGAAGCGGCCCCAGGAGCCGGAGCTGTCGTATCCCTCCCTTTTCCACTCCCTGTTGCAGCCAATAAAGGCCATTAGTACTGTTGTTAAAAAAAAAGTTTTCCAGCAATGCAACCGAATTTTGCTGTAGGCATTTGTGTACCAGGTAACCAGGAACACCATCTGCGCAATAGTTCAAAAGCACTCCCAGAGGCTGCGCTCTCAGTCTGCACACACAGCTTGCATTCTAAGTCCAGATTTGTCACCTCTGTGGCCACACAGCTCAGAGTTGTATGGTCTTGCCTCCTAGGAACCACCTCTGCCACTTGTTGAATTGGAAAGAGATATTTCGAAATAATAACTACACCTTGTAATTAATTACACAGAGCTGGCTTCAGATGAGCTCATTGCATGATACAGACATGACCTCGCCTATCCTTGTCATTTTCATTAAAGGAGCAGTTTATTCAGTGCCTTCTGGGGTTACAGACTCAGTGCAGACAGGAGGGGTGGAGACGGGGCATGTGTGACATGGGGACCTGAACCCTCCACCTGCATGGGCAGCACTGGAACCAATGAGCCAGCCTGTGACCTTCCCACCTTTGGGTGCCGCAGGGTCCCAGAAGAGTTTAGAAAACCCAGTCGGTCTCCTTGGCCCCGGCCGAGGTTCTGTCATTGTTCACCTGACAGATCTCCCAGGAACACCCTTCACGTTTGCCTGCCATGTGTCAGCAGTGGCTACCAGCACGCCAGGCTCCCTGCTGGCTCTGTGTCCTCTTGGAAGGACACCCAAGGATGCCAACAGGCACACAGGAGCTTTGGGCAGGCTGGTGGGCATCCTGGCAGAAACCTAGGAGAGAGGCCTCATGCCCTCCCTGAGGGCAAGAACAGGGTTTGGGCAACCACCTGGTATTTCTGGGGAAGCCAGTAGCCCAGGAGGGTGTCCTTTGGGTTCCTACTAATAGGCATTGCTCTCCATAGCTTTGAAACCTGCTCGCTTAGGTGCTCACCTTTTCGTTGCTGGTTTGGTCCACAGGGTAATATCTAGGAGAGGAGCTGGGATTTGGGATAGTGACAGAAGCAGGGGAGATAATCGAGGGACAGGAGGTGGGGTGGGAAGGGAACAGGTGAGCAGAAGCTGCTTACCAACAAGAATGGACCTATTTCAGTATTTCAATAACTGGTACAATCGACCAAAGTCAGCCTTATTTCAAGATCAAAGAAAGACAACAGGGTAATTTGTGGTGCTTGCATGCTTTGCTGAACCCCTGTGTCTATCAGCTCATGAAATACTGAAATGCTCCCATGAACCAGCACTGTGTTGGGTGGACAAAGATGCGTAAGATGCAGCTGACACTTGAAGGAGCCCACAGGTACTGGGGAGGCAGTTTAGGCGCAGCTGAGTGTCCCAGGGCAAGGCTCGGCCCACAGGAAGAAGCTGCTAGACCTTCCGGGGGCATTCTGGCAGGCATATCTGGAAAGGGCAGAAATGGGAGCATAGTCCCCATGTCCCCCTCTCAGCAACCCTCAGACAAAGGCCTAGAGGTTGGTCTGGAGTCTGGGGAAGGGGCGTCAACATTCTGCAGCTCTCTCCTGAAACAGCTCTCAGGTTGTCCTGTGCCCCCGCCCCGCCCTGCCCCAGGGATGCAACAACACTGTCAGCCAGCTTGTGGAGCTCTTTGTGGAAGAGATATTTTTTTGGTTTTGAAAAATAATGACAATTATCAGGTAGTAAAGGGCAAGAATATCCACATGCTTCATATCACTTGTTTGGAAAGTAGTGAAATACAGTAGAAGTACAATGGTTTGCACTGTTAAAAAGAATTCTTGCTGATGCTAACAGCAGTGCCAGCGGAATCTGCTGAGCAGAGAGCTGACTCAATCCAACTCAGACAGGAGAGAAGTGACACTGTGGACTCCGCAAGTACAAGATTGGTGCAGCCCTTGCCCCCCAAAAAGAGGCCCCAGGCTGATTTCCAGAAACAATCCTTATCAAGCAGTACCACTCATCTGCTCATTTATTCACTCAACAAACGTGTGTTAGCACTGACTTCTGGGTGGACACTTGGGGACACTCTGGAGCATTTCTCACCCCCTGCAAGAGCAGATAAATCACAATATCAATGAGTACATTGTGTTCTACCTCTACTAAGAAATTCCTAAATTAGTGTAGGCTATGCCAGCCCCAAATATATGCCACACACTCCAAAAAAGAGGAAGGAAGGTTACATTTCATCTCTGCGCTTTCTGGGTCATCCGTGCTGCTCGGGGTGCCTGTCTGGGCTTTCTTAGGAACCTTCACGATGGCCAGCAGGTCTGACTTCAGAGTGTTGACTCTCCTGTTATTTTCCAAAACCATTCTCATAGTCTAAGTATAAGGGGGAAGCATAAAACTTCATTAAATCTTGTCATTTTACTTTGGCTTAACCCCCTCTCCAAATTAGCAAGATGTTTTTGTTGTTGAGAAGAAAGAAAAGTGGATTTGGGTATTACCCATTAAAATAGAATCCTCAGGGACAACTAAAATGTGCGAATCTCACACATTCTAGAGCTGCCTTCCTGAAAAGCAGCACTTAGAATGCTTCTGCTCCTAGGCAGGTGAGCTTAAGGCTCTCAGAGCCCTGCAGCTCTTCCTCTGCCTGGACTGCACCCACTCCACTCACTCCACTCCACTCCACTGCACCCACTGCACCCACTGCACCCACTGCACCCACTCCACTCCACTGCACCCACTCCACTCACTCCACTCCACTGCACTCACTCCACTGCACCCACTGCACCCACTGCACTGCACCCACTCCACTCACTCCACTGCACCCACTGCACCCACTCCACTCCACTGCACCCACTCCACTCACTCCACTGCACCCACTGCACCCACTCCACTCCACTGCACCCACTCCACTCACTCCACTGCACCCACTGCACCCACTCCACTCCACTGCACCCACTCCACTCACTCCACTCCACTGCACCCACTCCACTCCACTGCACTGCACCCACTGCACCCACTCCACTCCACTCCACTGCACCCACTCCACTCCACTGCACTGCACCCACTGCACCCACTCCACTCCACTCCACTGCACCCACTGCACCCACTCCACTCCACTCCACTGCACCCACTGCACCCACTCCACTCACTCCACTCCACTGCACCCACTGCACTCACTCCACTCACTCCACTCCACTGCACCCACTGCACTCACTCCACTCCACTCCACTGCACCCACTGCACCCACTCCACTCCACTCCACTGCACCCACTCCACTCACTCCACTCCACTCCACTGCACCCACTCCACTCACTCCACTCCACTCCACTGCACCCACTGCACCCACTCCACTCCACTCCACTGCACCCACTCCACTCACTCCACTCCACTGCACCCACTCCACTGCACTGCACTGCACCCACTCCACTCCACTCCACTGCACCCACTCCACTGCACCCACTGCACCCACTCCACTCCACTCCACTGCACCCACTCCACTCACTCCACTCCACTGCACCCACTCCACTCCACTGCACCCACTCCACTGCACCCACTGCACCCACTCCACTCCACTCCACTGCACCCACTGCACCCACTCCACTCACTCCACTCCACTGCACCCACTGCACCCACTCCACTCACTCCACTCCACTGCACCCACTGCACTCACTCCACTCACTCCACTCCACTGCACCCACTGCACTCACTCCACTCCACTCCACTGCACCCACTGCACCCACTCCACTCCACTCCACTGCACCCACTCCACTCACTCCACTCCACTCCACTGCACCCACTCCACTCACTCCACTCCACTCCACTGCACCCACTGCACCCACTCCACTCCACTGCACCCACTCCACTCACTCCACTCCACTGCACCCACTCCACTGCACTGCACTGCACCCACTCCACTCACTCCACTCCACTGCACCCACTGCACCCACTCCACTCCACTCCACTGCACCCACTCCACTCACTCCACTCCACTGCACCCACTCCACTCCACTGCACCCACTGCACTCACTCCACTCACTCCACTCCACTGCACCCACTGCACTCACTCCACTCCACTCCACTGCACCCACTGCACCCACTCCACTCCACTCCACTGCACCCACTCCACTCCCTCCACTCCACTCCACTCCACTGCACTGCACCCACTGCACCCACTCCACTCCCTCCACTCCACTCCACTCCACTGCACTCACTCCTCTCACTCCACTCGACTCCACTCCACTGCACTGCACTCACTCCACGAGCCTAAATTGCTCTCCTGGGGAAAACAGGGAGGGAGGGTCTGGGAGGAGAGTGCGGCTCTAAAGGAGCCACAGTGCTGACCAATTGGGGGTGGCTGCTGGGCTTCAGAAGCTGTCTCTGTCCTCTCCTCTCGGGAGGCTTGGACAGTGAATATAGCCCCTGGGAGCTGATATTATCAGTTGTCCACTGGGGACAACCCAGTCCCCTACATTTCCAGCGTCTGTAGGTTGTCCTCACACCCCTGGAGCCACCTCCGTTTTGCAAAGGATAAAGCAAGGGCGCCTGTGGCATTCAGTAAATTTCCCCAAGTGATAGAAAGTATGAAGATGGATCCGAGCTGGCCACCTGAGCTGGGCTGGGCTGCCGCAGGGCCATCAGCAGCTGATCCAGTCAGGAATGGAGGCAGTTAAACGGGAGGCTCAGCTGAGCCCCTCTGAGCTTGGACGGGTTTGGAACAGGGTGACAGTCCCTGACTCTGTCCTGACCGGACGCCCACGGGATTTCCGAGCAGATTCCTGAGTGGCCCACCTCCAGCATCTAACGCCTTCTCCTCTGCCTTCCTCTAACACTGAGTAACATAATCACCCCAGGGGAGGCACCCAGCAGCAGGGACAGAGCGCCCAGGGGCCATGCGCAATGGGAGGGGCTCTGTCTGTTCTAGGCTCTGCTACGGTGCCCTGTCACTTCTGACGCTGGCTGCCCTGGCTGCCCCGTGGGGTCTGCCTCTGACACTTTAGAACGGTGGCCGCTCACCCTGCTTTCTGTCCTGAGCGAGAGCTGGTGAAGGGCCCCCTGAGGAGGGAGGCGAGGGTGGGCTCTGGCTGCATGTCGGGCCCAGCGGGCAGCCCAGCCAGGGGCCAGGAGGTCCTCCCGGCTGCCCTCTGGGTGGAGGCAGCAGCCTCCCTGCTCTGAGGACAGACTTGCAGCTTTCAGTTTTCACTTCAGAAAACTGCTCTGTTCCCTCCTGTCTGGTCGGCAGAAACCTACCTTTGCCATGTTGGAAAGGTATGTCTTTCTTCTTAGTCTTTTCACAAACACAGTAACTTCTGTTAAGAACAATAAATACATGGCCGTTACTGATACCACAGCGCCGCGTCCTTCTGTGGGGTCGCAGGAAGAACAAGACGCGTGCCTCGGCCGCCTTCACACAGGGAGGCCTCCACGCTCCTGGTCTTCCCCCTGCCCACTGGCTCTTTCCCAGGTGCCTAGGAGATTTCGGCAGGGGAATTTGACTAAAGTAGTTCACAACCATCCCAGAAAAATTATGTAATCCCAGCATCTGCCATGCCTGCTTAAAGAGTTGGGATTTTTGCCTGGACACCGAGGCCCCGAACTTTCTCATTTCTACGGGGACTGCCTCAGAAAATGACCACAGGACAATAAAGGGTGAAAAGAGAAAACAGAGAGGAAGGTGCTCTAGTCTTGAATGTATTAATTTTGTCATGTGACAAAGATTTCTATGGGACACTTGTAGTGTCTGCCCCACAGATGTTTGCTGGCTGTTTGCTGAATTGTTGGACGAAAGGAGGGCAGCTTCCACCCTCAAGGGGTTCACCCTCTGAGGATGGGCCACCAGATGTGCAAACGACTTGCCAGCTGCAGGTAAGTGTGTGTGTCTGTCAGTCCCCCACCCCCGCCCTGTGTAGGCTGGGAGGAAGGGGAAAGGAGAAGGGGAGGGGCCAGCCTATCTGGAAGATGGTGTCGGAGAGAATTGACTGAGAAGGTGACATTCAATCTGGGCTTGAACGTGTAAGTTAAGAGTCAGCCGGGGGACGGGCAGGGAAAGCAGCAGGAATGGCCTCTTTGGGGACAACCAGCCTTGTGCTGCAGAGGGTCACCAGTAGGAGCCCCTTGGGGAATGGGGCTGGAGGCCAGCGGTGAACGACTTTGCACAATGAATGAAGAAGAGCCGGCCCTTCAGGGGGCGGGTTTATGGAAGGTTTTAATTGATCAAATCACTGTTTTAAAATGATCACTGGGTCTGGAGGGGCATGTGACTGAGGTTGGGGGCAGGATGGTCAACAAACTAGGAAGCTACAGAAGCAAGCCAGAGGAGGGACAGAAACCGAGGCGAGTCGGGGCAGGTGGTAACATCACCCCAGGGAGCTGGAGCGGCTTCTTCCTCTCTCACAGTGGGACCTCACTTTCTCTCTGCGGTGCCCCCACCCTGCTGCCTTCTTGGCTGGCAACCACATGCACCCATGGGCCCAGCCTGGCCAGGTGAAAATTTTCAAGTGGGTCAAACTGGGATCAAGATTCCCAAGGTGTCATGCTACAGGGGTGGTGGGTGAAAATTAGACATGGCCCCTTATTCTGTGGGCCCTCTGAGAAGCCAGCAAAGCTGTGCAAAGAGGAAGGAGGTAACTGGGGAGGGCCTGGTGATAGGAGTGGCCCTGAGCTGGCCCAAGAAAAAGAGGCCTGGGTGGGGTCTGCTGGAGGGTGCCCCTCTAGGCAATGAGGGGGAAAGCTTCACAAAGGCAGGAGGAGGAAATGGCTGTTTCCAGGAGCACAGGCTTGGCATCCACACTGCAGGTTGGAAGCCCTGGTTGGCCTTAAATGGACAGGTGGCCTAGTGAAAGTTGTTTCAGGGACCATAGCCGGGCAGCCAGACAGAAAGAAAAGTATTCTAGAAAGTCAGGAGGGAGAAGGCACTGAGAAGCTGCCAGCACCCTGGTGGCCCCACAGGTATGAGAAAGGGAAGGATGTGGGAGGACTTTCTAAGGAGAAATCTGTTCTTTGAAGGCTTTCTGGGAGGTCATAGAGCACAGAGAGGAGGAAGGATGTTGGTGCCTGAGCCCTGGTCAGCCCTGCTTGAGGGGCAAGGAGTGAGGACTGCGGGCTGCCCGGGGAGCTGGTGGAAGAGGAGTGGTGTGCAGGGGGCGGCCTGGCTGCACCAGCAGGCTCTCCCTACCTTAACGGCAGTCAGGCTTCTTTTCTACATCTCCACCCCTTGACCTGCCCAGATTCCTTGTTATTATTCATTAGGGGAACGGGTAAAGGCTGGGGTGGACCTGCACAGGAATGCACCGTGGGCACTGGAAAGCAAGCCCAAGGTCTGAGCAGGGTTGCATCCTGCTTGAGGGAGAAGAGCATTACACAGCCAGGAGTCCTGCTCCGTCTCAAAGTCAGGCTCTGAATCTACCCCCGGAGCTTATTTATTCCCCACGGAAGCCTACCTTTGAGTTTGGAGATCTGTAAGAGGGCTGGAAAACCTTCCAAGGCATTCAGTAGCCACAGCTTAAACTTCTTACTGAATAACCGGACAGCTTTCAGGTACTGAATAGAAACATCTTCCAGAAAATCTTTAAGGAGGACATCCTCAATTCCCTAAGAGAAGTGTGGAGAGGGAGTGACTGCCAGCCAGTGCCGGGGTCCGCTGGTTACCAGCAGCCAAAGGTCACATGCGCCACAAGCTCAGAGAGAAGGTCCCACCTGGTCCAAGAGGGCAGCCACCATGCAGCCCCTGAAACAGCCCACTGTGCAGGAAAAGACTCTGAATTTTTTCAAAGAGCTTAAAATATTGATAACTGATCCAAAAATTAAAAAAACTCTATACTGGCCAACACTAGGTGGGTTAAAGCAAAATATTTTAACAGCTGAACCCAGGGGCTGGTTTTCATCCTTTGTGTTAAAAACTTAGAAGCACAAGATTGTTTCCTAAAAAAATAGAATAAAAAGTGGCCTTGGCCCGATGGCTCAGTTGGCTGGAGCATCAGCCAGTAGGCCAAAATGTGGTGGGTTCGATTCCCGGTCAGGGCACATACCCAGGTTGTGAGTTCGATCCCTTCCTCTCGCTCTAAAAATCAATAAAAACATATCCTCTGGTGAAGATTAAAAAATAAGTTCATAACCAGCTTAAAAAAACAACAGATTTTCACCACAGAAACTGTAGAGAAAATATAACTGACCCCCGAACTATAATAATCACTCTAGAGATAGTTTAAAAACAAAGAAACAAACCCCTTGGCAGTTATGCATATTTCAAAGCAATTATTCCAATTACTCATTTTTTAAAATTTATCTTCATTGTTGAAAATATTACAGATGTCCCCCTTTTTTCCCCCATTGACCCCTTCTGCCCCACCCCCACCCCCCGCCCCAGGCCTTCCCCACACTTATTGTCTGTGTCCATGGGTTATGCATATAAACATATAAGTTCTTAGGTTAATCTTTACCCACCCACCCACCCCGCCTGCCCTCTGAGATCCCTCAGTCTGTTCCATGCTTCTATGTCTCTGGATCTGTTTTGTTCATGAGTTTATTTTGTTCTTTAGATTTTTAATTACTCATTTTAAAAGTCTTCTTTTGCTGAAATTCCCAGAGAAAGAACTTTGGCTCAGTTTGGGGTTCCCTGGTCACTGAAGCCATAGGCTACCATGTGTATTAGCTTTTCTTTACATGAGGTAGTACAGACTCTCACTGGTTCAAAACGAAAGCTGAGTGTCAGGAAAGGACCACAGCTTGTGACCCATCAGCCCCACTGGTCACCCCTCAGAGGCCTGACATCATGGAGCTGCAGGGAGGAAGGGCTGTGGTCCTAACCCTGCATCTGGACCAACTTCTGGGAAGGGTCAAACCGGCAACTAAAGGAACATCTTCTTACCTTGTACATCTGGACATCATAGCATTTAAAAAGCTGGCACACTTCAGGCAATGACATGAGCACAACTGTGTCTTGCGGCAGAGATTTCCAGAAGGAAGTAAGCAAGTCCTCCACCTGAGGTAAGGAACCGGACAGATCTCTGAAAACTCACTTTGTGCCTGGTGAGACTAATCCCCCATAGATACCTAACCAGCCCCAAGTGATAGTGGGGTGAATTTCATTCCAGTTAATGGAAAGCCTGACCCTTCAGCTCTTCTAGCTGGATGGAACCTATTTTCATGTGGAAGTTTTCTGGAAGGAAAGATGTTTTAACCACAAGGGGGCCCCTGTTGATTATAATAGGGTGAGAGGATGGCCAGAGGGCACAGACCAGAGTTTAGGAGAAATGTTCATGGACTGTCCAACCTTCAGTTATTTCTCAGCTCTGAAAGGCGGTAACAGCGTGCAAGCAAAGAGGCCACCTCCTTGACAATGACTTAGAATTCGCCTAAGGACTGTGTAAGCCAGAGGGGCCTGGGCTCACTCTGTGCAGGAGCCTCCCGTAAGGCTGACATGAGCAGCTTTTGTTGAGGAACAAAGTGGCAGCTTCTTTCCTTTTCTTTATTTTCCCCCATTTGACTTTTCAGAGCCCACGACTGACCAGGTGGCCAGTCTGAGTTGCCAGTTAATAAAGTCTCTTGACTATTGGGGGTTTCTGCAGGCTCAAGTACTCTGAGGCATCGCAACCCTGACAGGGACCCGCCAGTGGCTGCGGGCAAGGCACCCGCCCCTGCAGCTGTCCCGGAAGTTAGGGCCGACTCCTGAGCGACCTGAAGCTGAGCCATTGCCAGGAGCATGAATTCCGGAGGAGGCATCTCCAAGGAGCCTCACAGACAGTCAACAAAAAATAGAGGGTGGGAGGGGCGGGGAATATTAATCCTTTGCCTCTCAGGTTGGTGAGTTGGAAGCACGGCCTTTGGGGTTGGTGGGTTTGAGTGAGGCAGCAGCCACAGGCTCATCTCTGCTGATCCCTCACCACCATGTCCAAAGTCACCAGATCCTGCTGCATCTGCTTCAGAAGCATTTCTCTGTGATGTCATTGTCACTGCTCCAGACCTGAGGGCCCTCCTGAGGCACTTCTGACCCTGCCCAGAACAGAACCCTCTCTGTTCCAATAGGGCGATCGGGTCGCTGCCCCAGCCTGTCTTCCCAATAACTCAGACCCCTCCCCAGGGCAGGCAAGGCCCTTTCTAGCACCAGCCCACTTTCCTGCCTCCCCTCTGGCTTCTCTCCTTCAGAGATAATAAAATCTAGTCTGAGGACCCTTTTGTCATGTGCCTGTGAGCACCCTGGTGCACGCTGGGCCCGCACCCCCTGTTCTACCTGACATCCCTTTCCCACCCCACTTAATCTGGTGAACCTCTGCTTTCCCATTAGAGCCCAGCTACAGGGCCTCCCCTGGGAGCACTCTCTCGCCATCTCTGCTGCTCCACCTCTGGGCACCCAGGATTGTTCAATCATACTGCTACTCTAGAACTTTCCATACCATATCATATGTATTGACTTATAGTGCTCCTTTTAGTACCAGACTATCAGTTTATCAAGCCTTATGGAAAATACCTCCCTAGTTCCAGAAAAGGTACTGGTCACAGGGTAAGAATTGAGTTAATATTAATGAATGAATAAAGGGGAACTAGATATCCAACGTGGGTGTATATTTTAAGCATTACATCAATAAAACAAGGCCCTTCCGAAGACATCTTGGTCTCTATGTCACTAGCGTGCTTTACACTGATAAGCACTGAATGTACTTAGGCTGAATGAATCTTATCGCCCAGAGTTAAGTATTTAGAACACTAAGGCACTAGAAAAACTTTTGTTCAAATGTATACTCGTCTCCCTAGATTTCCACTTTTGCACTGCAAACGATAAAACTCAGAGTGGTTAGAAGACGTATTCATGTTTCCGCCATCCAATCATTACAATATCCAGGTCAGAGCACCCGTTCCAGCCTTGCGTCTTTCGCAGTTGGCACGTGGCAGTGGAATGACTCTGGCATCATTGAAAATCCCAGGGCAAATAATATTACCAATGCTTTATTCAAAACCAGCTGGAATTAGGGGTCTAGAAAATAGCTGAATCATATTTATTTATTTTATTGACTTTAGGAAGAGAGAAACATGGATTTGTTGTTCCACTTATTTGTGCACCACTGGTTCTTTTTTTCTTTTTTTTAATATATCTTTATTGATTTCAGAGAGAGGAAAGGAGAGGGAGAGAGAGAAACATCAATGATGAGAGAGTCATTTATCGGCTACCTCCTGCAGCCCCCAACATGGGCATGTGCCCTGACAGAGATTCGAACCCCGATAGCCTGGATCCTAGGTCAACACTCAACGGCTGAGCTATGCCCTGCCGGGCTGGTTGATTCTTGTATGTGCCCTGACCAGGGACTGACCCTGCAACCGTGACTTACAGAGACCGTGCTCTAACCGAGTTACTTGGGCAGGGTATAAATATATATAAAGCATAGAGTTAGCTATCTTAGCACCTTGGAAAATTCCCAAGTGATTAAACTGAATAAAAATGTCACCCTCAAGAGCTCATTCATTATAAAATAGCTGAATTCTAAGCCTTTTAGTGCAGTTACCACAAGACATCCCTTGAGGTGTCTTTTCAAGTAAAACGGTTAACAGTGAGTCATAAATGTCTGTATTTTATAGGTAAAATCCTACCCTCTCAAGTTCTTGGTTCCTCACGCTTTGTAAAATGTCTTGACAGTAGTTGCAGTATTCATCAGCAAGAAAGGCCATCTAGGAAGGAGATGGAAAAGTATCTCATTTTGCAGGCTGCTCCAGGAGTTAACTGCTCCGCGAAGGCCTCTCTGAGGTCCTTGGGCTCAGCAGTAGCTGAGTTCCTCCTCTATGGAGTGATGCATACTCTATCGGCCCAATGCTGAGGTAGCTTCAGGTTTGATGTCATAACTCCAGGGTCTGTGCCAATCTTTATAAAGGTCATCAACCATCAACATCTTTCTCCCTAAACCCCAATTTTTCCTCTCCATATTACTTAGTCCCAGATTCTAGAAAATCCACATATTGGTTGCCTTCTCGGTCATGGGAGGCCCTCACTCTAGAAGATGACAGAGTGGGCCTAGGTGCAGCCTTTTTATAGGACGAGGGGAAGACCTGAATGTCCTGACCACCACCAAGTCCAGGAGGAAATGCTGGTCCTCATGGGTCTGGGAGAAGGCAAATATCACTCCATCTGGTACAACAATCTTAACAAGCAAGTAAGAAGACACGCACTGCCTGGGGTATTAAAGGTGTGAGAAGTTGGCCCCCCAGGCATGCAAACCTACCATTCTATAGGAGTTTTTCTTTGCCAGTCTTTGCTCTCAGAATAAACATATCCTGAATTCAGACAAAGGCAATCCAATTGGGTCTGTTATCAGTGAATGATTTTCACACTAGAAAACCATTTGCGCAATGGATTATTTCTTTAAAATGCTTTTTCTCACATATAAACTGTGCAATAATCATATTGCTATTATGTAGTCTTTTATCCTTACCTCTGCACACATTATTGATCTCAGCAATGTTTCCCTTCATTTCATTTCAAAAGATACTAACCTTTCTTTATAATTCTATGAACTATGGTCACCAGGGAAGAGTTAGAACTTAATATATTACCCAAAATTATCACTCTTGTGGTCATTTATTACAAGGGCTATATAGTAACGTGCAATAAAAAATACTATCTGTAAATAGTTTAATGCCACCAATAAATTTTACAACCCTCGTTCACCTAATTGTCCCTCCCTGAGTCACCCCGTCTGTATTATAAAATGGCTAGTTGTATCAGAAACCTTGGGCCCTAACTACCATGGAAAATGAAAGGTGTAGACTTTTCTTTAGAAGAATGATTTACAGAAAGGTAAACTGTTTCTATCAAGGAGGAAAAAGGTAACCTTAATGATCAAAGCCAATAGTTCTTAAGTGTGGTCCTGAAACTATCTATATTAGAATCCCTGGGGGTGCTTGGGATTCATCTCTTTAGGGCCTTAGTAAGTCAAATGACACCAGAAATCTGTCATTGTAGGTAGCTTCCCAAATGAGCCACATGTACACTCAAGTTGAGAGCATCAGCTCCAAGCAGACTGTTCTTTGTCCAACTCTGCATAAATCTCTATATTGCAACATGGCAAATGCATCACAGTTTCACCTGCTCAGAAGAAGTCATCTGAAAATACAGTATTGTAGTAATTATTACAGAAATTATTACAAGGAGAATATAAGGGTAAGCTATTCCAAAATAAAACAATAAAAGTAAATTTATGTGTTTTTTGAAGTCAATTCCCTCAGGCCATTTCCTGTGAAAAGAACTGATCTTTTGGTAAAAAAAACTTTAATCATGCACTGAAATCTTCTCTTCACATATAAACAATCAGAAATCTTAAAAAGTGTAGTACAGAACTCTACTCAAGCTTGAATTCTGCAGGAGGCATTCAGGAAAGAACCAGAGGGATTCCCAGTCTGGAGAAGTCATTCGGCAAAATAACAAAGAAAAAAGAGAAATTCTATTTAAATTTTACAGGTATATTAAATGCAATTTGGGATTTTCAACAGATCCAAGAAATGTGATTGGAATTATTGTCATTCATTTATTCCACCAACCTTCAGTGCACACATACCATGTGGCAATCCCTAGAGATACAATAAGGGGACTTCCTGACATGACCCAACCCTCTAGGAACCACCTGCCTCCCCTGATTACTCCATCAATTCTCCTCAATGCCTTTTGTTCTTCCTGCATCCTTGAAGACACTACTCCCAGAATTATCACTTCCAAAGCAAATGCATCTCCTTTTGAAGATGCCTCAATGGATGAAATCCAAATTCCTCAGCCTGGCACTGACAAGCTGTCGACCATCTGGACCTCACCCAGAGTCTCCTGCTCCCCAGCATCCTCACCTCTGGCTCCTCACTGCCCACATACCTCCCAGCACAAATTCAAGCTACGCCCTCAAGATGAATAGCTCCTAAAGAAGGATCCTTGTGACCATTCCAGAACCATTGCAAGGGCAGTGTGGCAAGCAGAGTAATGGCCCCCAAAGATGTCCACATCCTAATGCCTGGAACCCTACCTGGCAAAAGGGACTTTGCAGATATGATTAAGGCTAAGGGCCTTGAGATGGGGAGATTATTCTGGATCATCCAGGTGGCCCCCAATATAATCAAAAGGGTCCTTAAAAGCAAAGAACCTTCCGCAGGTGCAGAGAATCATAGAGGTAGCAGCATGGAGAAGGACTGCCTTTGCTGGCTTTGAAGACTGAGGAAGAGCCACAAGCCAAGGAACAGGGCAGCTTCAGGAAGCTGGAAAAGTCAAGGACCAGATTCTCCCCTGGGTCCCCCAGAAGGAACGTAGCCTTGCCAACCCTTTGATCTTAGCCTAAAGAAGAGGAGAAACTGTGTTGGACTTATGACCTGTAGAACTGCAAGATAATAAGTTTGTGTTGTTTTAGGCTATCAAATTTGTGCTAATTTATTACAGCAGCAATAGGAAATGAACATGGGCTTCCTTTCCCAGGAAAACCCAAACACAATCTTTTTTCCTCCCTCCCACTTTGGGGTTCCCACACCACTGATAGCATGCATTGCCCATTGAATAGAACACAATTGTTTCATGTCTATCTCTGCTCCCCAATTATAAAGCTGTATTCTTTTTTGTTAATTTTATTTTTCAATTACAGTTGACATGGGATATTATATTAGTTTCAGGTGTCCACTCCAATGATTAGACATTCTGTAACTTACTAAGAGATCATCTCAATAAATCTCATACCCATTTGACACGATACATAGTTATTACGATATTATTGACTATATTCCTTGCGCTGCACTTTACATCCCCAAGACTATTCTGTAATAATCAGTTTATACTTCTTAATCTGTTCACCTTTTTCACCCATCCCCCCAACCCCCCTCCCATCTGGCAACCACCAAAAATATTCTCTGTATCTGTGACTCTGTTTCTGTTCTGCTTGCTCATTTATTTTGATTTTTAGATTCAACTGTTGATAGATATGTATTTATTACCATTTTATTGTTCATATTTTTTATCTTTTTTTTCTTCTTGTTAAAGCAGACCCTTGAACATTTCATGTAATACTGGTTTGGTGGTGATGAACTCCTTTAGCTTTTTCTTGTCTGAGAAGCTCTTTATCTGCCCTTTGATTCTAAATGATAGCTTTGTTGGGTAGAGTAATCTTGGTTGTAGGTGCTTGATTTTCATCACTTTGAATATTTCATGCCACTCCCTTCTGGCCTGCAAAGTTTCTGTTGCAAAATCAGCTGACAGTCTTATGGGAGCTCCCTTGGTGGTAACTAACTGCTTTTTTCTTGTTGCTTTTAAGATTCTCTCTTTGTCTTTAACTTTTAGCATTTTCTTGGTGTGGGTCTCTTTGGGTTCATCTTATTTGGGACTCTGTGTGCTTCCTGGACTTGTATGTCCATTTCCTTCACCAGGTAAGGGAAGTTTTCTGTCATTATTTTTTCAAATAGACTTTCAATTTCTTGTTCTCTCTCTCCTCCTTCCAGCACTCCATGAAGTGAATGTTGGTACTTTTGAAGTTGTCCCAGAGGCTCCTTATACTATATCTTCATTTTTTTAACTCGTTTTTCTTTTTGCTGTTCTGATTGAGTGTTTTTGCTTTTTTATATTCCAAATCACTGATTGGATTCTCAGTGTCATCTACTCTATTTTTATTCCCCGTAAATTATTCTTCATATCAGTTTGTGTAGTCTTCATTTCTGATTGGTTCTTTTTTATGGCTTCTGTGTTCTTTTTAAGCTGTTCAAGTTCTAAGTTCCTTGAGCATCCTTATGACCATTGTTTTCAGCTCTGTATTCTGTAGTTTGCTTGCCTCCATTTCATTTAGTTCTTTTTCTGGAGATTTCTCCTGTTCTTTCCTCTGGGGCCTTTTTCTTTGTCTCTGCATCTTGGCTGCTTCCCTATGCTTGTTTCTATGTATTAGGTAGAGCAGTTACATCTCCCTGACTCAGTAGAGTGGCCTTGTGTAGCAGGTGTCGTGTAGGGCCCAGTGGCACAGCCTCCCCAGTCACCCAAGCTGGGCACTCCAGGTGTGCTCCTGTATGGACTGTGTGCACTGTCCTGTTGTAGGTGATTGTTGCTGGCATCACTGAAACGGATGGACTCTCAGGCCAACTGGCTGTGAGGACCGGCTGCAACTACAGTGAGGAGCTCCTGTGTAGGAGTCAATGTAGTCTCAATGTGGCTTCTTCTTTAAATCCCAAGTTGTAGTACTTCCATTCAGCTAGATTTCAGGAGGCTCTGAATAATGGCTGTTTTGTAGTTTACCTGTAATTTTGATGTAGTTGTGGAAGAATTTGAGTACTTCATTTACCTACGCTGCCATCTTGACTGGAAGTATCCAAAATTGTATTCTATTCAAATATAGGGAGAATAGTTTTTTCATTAGTGTTTTCAGTTTTCTTTCATACCTCATTCAGTCTTCAAGAGTGCTAGTCACAAGACAGGTTCTTAAAAGGTTGTCCATTCCATGACACTTGTCAACAAGACAGCATCAAAGAGCTATCATATTGTTTTGGACAACTAAAATTGAACTTGTGATGGCATAGCTATTAATAGTTCTTGTTTCCTAATTCGAAGAGCTATAACTGTAATATAGAGACACTTAACACATATTTATTGTTCACAAGATATACAACTTTTTTAATTATAGTGAAAGAAACACATTAAACAGCTGATGGGCAGCCACACAGTATGCTCCTTGATGACAAGGACCTCATCTGTCCCAGCAGTATGTGTGGCACACAGTGGACACACAAAAATTCTGGTCAAATGGTTGAGTGGTTAGGGCTACACATAATAAGAACATTACACACAAGGAAATAGGTGCATCTAATTAAGCAATTACTGAATATTTCTGGGGCTATTATAGTAAATCTATTTTATTCAGCACTCACTGTTCCGTCTTGTTGGGTGATGCTGTCATAATTAGTAGATTTTTCAAAGGCAATGATGTCTCCACTGTGACAGAACAGATAACAGAGCAATAATTTTAGTAAGACACTTATTTCTGAGCAAAGAAATAAAGTTTCTTTTGCAGCGAGGTTATTTGTAAGGGGTACAACTTTTATTTCAAAACCATCCTTCAAGTTTATATCCACAACCAGTGATTATCTCCTCATTTCAGTTATAAAAAAATCTATTTCTATAACTAGGACAACCACATATTTATTTTTAAAGGTTTATTCCCTATAGAAGGAGGATATGATGTCATCATGGGTAGAGCTTGCTCCTGTGAGAAATGAAAGCTTATTATGGACATGAAGTCTCATCTTTTCTGATCTGGGGTTTTAAATGATCAATTCAGAAACAATGATAGGCTCTGCATTGATGTATATAGCAGAGTACCTTTGAAGAACAAGGAAAATGAGAGTAAGATAGAAGTTCCACTTGACCAAGCCTCTTGGACTTCTAGGTTATATTGGAGACATAAATGTGTCATGGAGAACAAACTCAGTTTTATCCATGTGGTATGGTATCTTTTCCCTTTAATTGTGGACATTTGAGAAACTGGGAACCCAGGGACCCCAGCTTTGCACAGGGAATGTGCATTCTTCAGATGCCAGAGGTGGTGGCATCTCCTTCCCAGTTCCCTCACTATCTTCAGAGCTGTGGCAGCTCTGTTCCTCCAACATATGTCCTTCCACCTGATTGTTCCAACTCTACATAAACACACAAAGAAAAGAGGAAAGGAGCAGACTAATGCTCTGCTTCTGGAAGCAATGTCTTCAAGGAAGAGATGGTCTGGGAGGGGGTGGGAGTCAGAAAGGAGGTGAAAGGAAATAGCTTTCGTCTCACACATAAAGGTCCTAATCCCCTCCCAGCCTCTCCAAAGTCCTGGGAGCTCTCTTGTGAAGGTTTGTGTCAGTTCACTGTCTAACTCAAGTCATGGAAAACTGGGCAGAATACTTGATACCCCCCTGGTCAATGTTTCCATGTAACACTCTATTCAAAACAGGGCAGAGAGATTCAGGGTCTGGAAACAAACCCACTAAAAAGCCATTCTCCTTTTATCACTTACTAAGAGTTATTATCACAACAGGAATTGAAATTTGAACTGTTCAGGACATAGGATATGTTCAAACTGGAAGGGATACACACATACACACACAAATATATACACAGTTGACCCTTGAACAATGCTGAGGGTCAGGATTGGGTGGGGGTTGGTTGCCCATCACCTTCGAAGTTGAAAATCCATGTCTAACTTAAGCTGGCCCTTCGAATACTGTGGATTTCTAACCACCTGTTTACCCTTGAACAACTAGATTTGAATTGCACAGGTCAATTGAACTCATTGGGTCAATTTAACTGAGCAGGTCAATTGGAAAAATCTACATATAAGTGACCTATGAAGCTGAAACCCATGCAGCTCAAGAGTCAACTGTATATCACCACATAGGATGATACAAGAGGAGCCAAAGGGTGAGAATTTGAAATGCTTTAGAATTCTATTTGTCGTGTCTCAAAGGTATCTTCTTGGATAAGTATGGACAATGGTGGAGTTTCTCTAGGTAAAATTTATAAACAATCGACAATAAAACAATGAATAAAAGAAGACAGAAGAAACTGTCAGAAAGGAAGTTTCACTGAGTAAAGGGTGGTCATCAACCTTTATGAGATGCCGTAAAAACCACTTGAGAGTTTCTTCAACTAAGTTGGAAGGAGGGTGATTTCTCTATCATTCCACATTGTGTTAATATGCTACTCATAATATGTTTTTTTTGGAAACGAATGCAAGACCATAGTAGAAATATATTCAACTGCATCCATCAATCCATCCACCTGCCCATTTCTTATTCATTCATCTAATAGTATTACGTGCTTACTCTATGTCAGGCATTGTGCTAGGCCTTCATAGATATAGCTGTGGCAGACAAGGCCTGTTCTCACACAGGTTATAGCCTAAGATGTTACACAAATAATTTCAAAGATATTGAGGGAAGGTTTTGACAGCTGAAATATAGGGTATTGGCCAACACATTCTATGTGGGGCACCCTATTCTATTATTAGAGCAACAGTTTACATCCTTGTAAAATGGCAGCTGGATAAGCTCAAGAGAGCTTCAGTGGGATTATTTGTGTGCTTTGGCCGACACATATCACAGCACCATACTTGGACAACACTTATTAAGCTCTTTCCATGATGACAATAATCTTCATGGGTCATGCCTTTGAATACTCAGAAACAAATCTGAAAGCTAGAAGGTCTAGTTTTTGATTTGAAGAAATCACCTATCACTCCCCTCTCTCCCCAACCCTGACCCTGGTCATTTTGGAGGCCAATTGGCTGAGTGATGCTATCAATTATTTTGGATTTTTAAATGAAACTCCCAAGTTTCTACCATGTGTTCAATGTAGAATGAGTTTAATTCAACAGCCATTGAAAGGAGAGTGGTATCACCCTCTTCACTGTTATAAGGAAGACTGAAAGGGAAATTCCTGCCATATAGAGGTTTATGTGTAGCAGACAAGGGGGCACAATCCCAGCATAGGGGAGCTATGTTATTTTTGTAGTTTCAATAATTATTGTTTCAATGCTACATAGGGACTTTATTCATTGAAACAACAATGGGAAAAAATATTTATCAACCTCATGGAGAGAGGAGGTCATCTGTAAAACACTCCCCATCACTATCTGCCCAGGCCACAATAATTGAAATGCCCTAATTCAGATGAATGGCTCATCCCAGGGGGAAGACATGTAGGTTTGGTGATAGCCTAATTTATTTATTTTAAAAATTATCTCATCTTAGAGCATGTATGCAAACAAAGATCCATGAAAATATGCATGATTAGAAGGTGAGTGGGAGGCAATATTAGAGCCAGGCTACAGAGCAGCTGAGCAGAGAATCAGTGCTGGAGACCAGCCTCAGGCAAGAGGGTGGTAGAGAAGGGCCCAAGTCAAGGGCATCAGAACCTAGAAGATCTGGCCAACTAGGTGGAATGGGCACTGCAGGCAATGGCTGTGCTTTAACCTTGCAGGCAAGGCTGGGCTGGGCTAGAAAGTGAGACTATGTAGACAGGTGGTCCACCAATGGTGCCCCTTCTGCACACTGGGGTCTACTCCGCAAGAGGAAGGGCAACTAGGGCCAGAAGGTCAAAGCAGCATCAGAGCTAACAGTTTCAGCTCTCGGGGCACCAGCCAGGATGGCCTCCTGCTCTGGGGTCACCGCCTCTGTGTCATTTCTGTATGTGGTTCTGAGTCAGTCCTACAGGACATTTATCAGGTTATGACCAAAAGCAGTCATTAAAAAATATGGCTCTGGTGCAACCACAGCAAACATCCTGAGCTGGTCTTGCTGTGAAAGGACTTCCAGTCCACAAAGAAGTCTCCCTCCATGGTCCTCTGAGGGCCTGAGATGCTTTAAGGCGCCACATCATGATGACAGAGAAAGGCCCATGGCACACAAGTGAGTGACCTGAGGTGAATCAGCCGAGGGAGGTCACTTGGGTTCCTTGTGAGTTGTCCCCTCAGCATCTGCTCCACAGGGCCCAAGCCAGGTGGGTACAGGATGTTAAGATTCAACTACTGGGGGGAAGGGCCAGGGCCAGGGAATGGAGGGAGAGAGAGCAGGACAGGGTGGCCTGGGGGGGGGGGGGCAGGCCCAGGACAGAACAAGCCTCCTTGTCCAGCTTTGCCACTAACTTGCTATGTGGCCTTAGGCACACTGCTTGCGCTGTGAGGGCCTCAATTTTCCACCCCTCAAAAGGGAGGATGGGATCTGAGGACTCCCAAGACCCTTTCTAGTTCCCAGAGCCTGTCTGCTGTGAACAGGTGGCCTCCGTGCCCTGCAGGCCTATACGGTGGTTAAAGATTCCTCCTGGGCCTTGCGCAAGGAGAATGCAGAAGTGTCTCTCTGGGGCCCTGCAGACACAGCAGGACAGCCACATCTTACTTTAATTAGCTTTATGATCAATTTGGCTAAAAAGGTCCAGTGTAAAGAGGATTGAGAAATGATTATATGGCACACAACTCATCTTTTTCCCCCATAAAATCTTTCAAGTGTAGTGTTAGCTTGATATGCTTTTGGCATGTAACTTTCTTTTAGCCTAACTACAGTCTGAGTCCACATTCTCAGGCTTTGACATCATTTGTCATTAATCCAGACTTTCGTTTACATCATTTTGGCATTGCAATTTGCCCTCTCAGATCACTTGAACAGCAATGAAACAACTTGAAGCAATTATCAAGGTAAGAGGGTAAAAATGTAATAAGACCTAGTTCAGGCCCCATGCTTGTGAAGTGTCAGGTTGCACCACAGAGGTGCGTCGTCTGCCAGTCGTTAAAGGATCTCAGTTCAATTTTTACTCAAAGCACACTAATTATTTTGGTTTGTATTAGGAGAAGATACCCTTAGTTTAATGAATATTTTTATATCCAAAGTTAAAGTAGTAAATACATGTATTCATATAAGGACACGTGTCATTATGATTGCAAAACACTGTATTTAATATCATCTTGATTACACTAGTACTAATCACTGAAATATGCTGAGCACTAACTCGTTGCTAAGTGCTTACTTGGATTACCTTAATTCTCACGATAATCCATCAAGTAGGTAGACAGCAATTCACTATTACCTCCTTTTACGTACAAGAAAAGACAAATGGAATTTGTAGGTCTGGAAGCCCAGCTCTGACTTCAGGGCCTCATCTCTATTACTCACTCCAACGTGTCTTGTAAAATATGCGTGTGTGATGAAAGTAATGTGTACAAGAAGACAAAGGAAGACAGCTTTGGATCTTAAAATAGGAAAGAACAACCTTATTTTTAAATGTGGTTTGCTCAGAATTGTGGGTTAGTCATTTTCTGCATTGCAGTGGGTGTTTTTATACTGTTTAACTCTATCCTAACCCATTCAATTCTCTGAACAATTTAATTGCAAAATGATGACCTAGGGGGACACCTTTGGAAGTGTTGAAAGTCAAGCTCATTCACATTCACCTTGAGCAGCTGGAGGTCAGGCCTCGCCAGTAGACAGCAAACAGAGCATTGCTTTGTAGTGGGTGTCTCTGGGCTGGAGATGGGCAAGGGAGGGACGCTTTGAGCAAATGTGATACTCCCTGTGAAGGGAGCTTAGGAACATCACCAGCTTTTTAAACCATTCCCAAGCCAGGGTCACTCTAGGGCGTAATTCTCCACACACCTGTTTTCTGAGCTGCTAGAAAACAAGTTGCATATTTTTTAACCTTAACAAGTTCTCACAAGCCTTGAACACCACAGGGTGGACAGGGCCAAACAGTGGGTCGCCACTTGGACACCTGACTAATATCTGAGAGTCTGGCCCTCTGGGGCTCCTCAGAGCCCTCGCAGGGAGGCTTAGACCCAAGAAGGTGAGGTGCCACAGTTGCACAAACAAAGGAAAAGCAGCTCTTCTTGGGGAGGAAAGTGCCTCGGAAGGAAGGCTGGTGTCTCTCTGACATCAGCAGGCCTGGAGTGGCCACCATGGCCAGCTGACTCCCCTGTCAACTCCCTCTCCTCCACCAAGGCTGGGCCTGAAGATAAGCCCTGTGCCTTTCTGCAGCACAGCCAGCCAGCTGTGGACCCACAGCCCAGATTCCCCAGGACCCGCCGAGGCCAGGCAGCCCCTGAGCTCATGAGCTGGCAAAAGAACAAAGGAATAGAACAAAGACACAATGTTAGAGGCACAATTTTAGAAGCTTTTTAAAGGTCTTTAATATGTTAAGTTGAAAAAGCTGTGCATGTGCATGCCCGTGCGCATTGAGGGAGTAGGAATGAGAGCAAAGGTTAGTTTCCATTTATCCTAAGAGACATGAGACTCTGTACAGTTAATTTTAGAATTTACATTAGATAGACTGGGGATTCATCTATTTGGAAAACAACAAACAAGTTTTCTTTGAAACATATTAACCAGGGATTTTGCCTAAGTGGTAGTTAAGCAGAACTATTTTCCTAGATGTGACACACACACACACCCCACTCCATTCCCCTCTTCTCCCCAGACAATAATAAAGCACTTTCTACACTGGCCTCAATTCCTCAGTAAGTTTCTAGGTCAGCAATTGTACCAGGGTCCAAGTCTCAAGCTGGCTGCCAGCTACACAGGACAGGAATCTGGGAGGTCTACTCCCTGAGAAATGATGTTACCCTGGAGAGGGGAGCAGAGAGGCAAAATGTTCTAGGTTTTATGAAGGGGTCCCTTTCATATGGTGCACACTGCATATTTACAGTTATTTTCCTTTAAAAACACACACACAAAGCCTCAAGCTTTTCATTTGTTTTAAAAATCGAGCCTTGGTTTCTCCTTGGTTTAGGGCAGATGCTGCCTCAGCACTTTTTAGTGCCGTTCCCCACAATCCCCCACACCAGTGCCACCTAGGCAGGTGGGAAGTTTAAGGGGATCATCAGTGCCATGGTCCCTGGCTCAGGACCATGTCTACCTGCTGCTTCTGCTGGCATAAGATAAGGTGGTGGCATAGATGGTGATAGAGACCTGGGCACAGAAATTCTATACTGATGTGGCATAAGAGGGGCAATATGAGAGAAATAGGGAAGAGGTAGGGGCTTACTTGAGACTAAATTTATTTTAATTAGAATATATGCTTCTTTGCAGTGCCTAAGGTGGTGGGTGTAAGGAAGCAAAGCCCCCCAATGTCCCCCAAATTCACCTCTTTGCCATCAACCCTGGTTTCAGGCCAGGTCTCTCTATGCTCTTAGTGGTGTTTCCATTTCTTTCCTTTACACAAGGTCCAGAAAAAAAAGAGAAAAAAAAACACAAACAAGATGGCAGCAGAGTTGCTGGAAGTTACATTCACCTTCTCCCAGGACCAAACTGGAATTACAACTAAAATATAGAGCAAGAAACCTGAATAATCAACTGAGGACTAGCTAAATAGAAGTCTTAAAACCAAGGATTTACAGAAGAAGCCACATCGAAACTGGTAGGAAGGGCAGAGAAGCCAAATGGGCTGTCCCTGCACCTATGTGCTGTGGATGAGAATCCAGAGGGAGATCTCAGCTGTAAGGAGTTCCCACTGAGAACTCTGGAGCTTAAAACCCAAGCTGAGCTCCCCAGCCCAGAGCACCAAGATGGGAAAAGGTGCCCACATAACGTCTCGCTGTGAAAATGAGTGGGATTTCTGTCTGTGAGGGAGAGATAAGGTAGAGACCTAGGCGCCCTTTTAAAGGGCAAGCACACAAGATCTCACATGCAACCACTCACTCTGGACTCTAGTAGAGGGAAGATGGAGCCCACTAGAGTCGTGTGAAAAGAGACTAGGGTTTGTGGCTCCAGAGAAAGAGCTGAAGCATGGTCCCTGTGCTGAGTCCCCTCCCACACTGCAGACACCATCTTTCTTGTGTAGAACACTACCTTCCATTGGCACCAGCCTGGGAGACTGCATTAGCCCCACCCACGAGACTCCCTGTCACTCTGCCCTTCAGAGATCATACCTTGTGGAAGAGCCAGCTGCCAGAGGTGTAGAGACTCAGGGGATGCCAGTGATTGAGTTCTGTGACTCTGAGGTGGAGGCCATTCCTCTCACCTTCTTGTGAGCCTGACCAGTGCCTCCTCATTATGGGAGTTAATACACTGTGGTCAGGGTCAATCTTCAAAGTCAGCCAGCCTGAGGGTCGACTCTATGCACAAATGGGCCAAAAGCAATCAAGACTCAATTAGAAGAGGAAGGCTCACATAACCCATACAAGGGACATTCCTAGAGCACCCAGCTCAAGTGATCAAAGAGACTGCACCTCTGGGTCCCATAGGACACCTACTACTTAAGGTTACCCCATGAAGACTGGGAGACACAGCACCTCTACCTAATACACAAAAGCAAACACAAAGAGGCAACAAAAATGGGGAGACAAAGAAACATGCCCCAAATGAAAGAACAGGAGAAATCTCTGGAAACAGAGCTAAGAAATGGAGGCAAACAATCTACCAGATACAGAATTTTTAAAAATAGTTGTAAGGATTCTCAAGGAACTTTGTGAGAACTTCAACAGTATGAAAAAGAACATAGAAATTATAAAAAAGAACCAGTCAAAAATGAAGAATACAATATTTGAAATAAAAAATAAACTAGAAGTAATAAACAGTAGGTTAAATGAAGCAGAGGATCAGTGATTTGGAAGACAAGGTAGCAGGAAACTCCCAATCAGAGCAGCAAAAAAACAAAATAACTTTTTTCAAATCTTCACCTGAGGATATTTTTTTCATTGCTATTCAGAGTGGAAGGGAGAAAGAGAGAGAGAGAGAAACACGGATGTGAAAGAGATACATTGACAGGTTGTCTCCCACATGTGCCCCGACTGGGGCCAGGGATCAAGCCTGCAACCAAGTTACATGTCTTTGGCCATAATTCAACCTGGAACCCTTCAGTCTGTAGGCCGATGCTCTAACCACTGAGCAAAACTGGCTAAGGCAAGACAAAAGAAACTTTAAAAATCACAATAATATAAGAGACCTAAGGGAAAACATGAAGTATACAACATCTGCATCATAGGGGGCCAGAAGGAGAAGAGAGAGAGCAAGGGATTGAAAACTTATTTGAAGAAATAACAAATAAAAACTTTCTTAACCTGGTGAAGGAAATAGAAGTACATGTCCAGGGAGCCCGGAGACTCCCAAAGAAGATGACCCAAAGAGACTCACACCAAGATACATAATTAAATGCCAAAAATTAAAAACAAAGAGAGAATCTTAAAAGCAGCAAGAAAGCAGCAGAAAGTTATCTGCAAGGGAGCTCCCTCAAGACTGTCAGTTGATATCTCAACAGAAACATTTCAGGCCAGAAGGGGTTGGAATGAAATATTCAAAATAATGAAAAGCAAGGATCTACAACCAAGACCACATTACCCATCAAGGCTATAATTTAGAATTCAAGGAGAAATAAAGAGCTTCCTAGATAAGAAAAGACTAAAGGAGTTCATTATCACCAAAGCAGCATTACAGGAAATGTTAAAGGGCCTTCTTTAAGAAAAAGAATGAAAAAAAGAAAAAGAGGAACATAGTTATAAAGAATAAAATGGTAAAAAATACGTACCTATTAATAATCACTTTAACTATAAATGGCTTAAATGTTTCAATCAAAAGGCATAAGGTAGCTAAATAGATAAGAAAACAAGACCCATATATATCCTGTCTACAAGAGTCACATCTCAGAACAAAAGACTCATACAGACTAAAAGTAAAGGGATGGAAAAAAATACTTCATGCAAATGGAAATGATAAAAAGATAGGTAGTAATACTTATGTCAGGCAAAATATACTTTAAAACAAAGGCTATCATAAGAGACAAAGAAGGGCACATAGTGCTAAAGGGATGAATACAAGAGGATATAATTTGTAAACATTTATGCACCCAACATAGGAGCACCTAAATATATAAATCAAATTTTGATGGACATAAAGGGAAAGATTGACAGGAATAAAGTCATAGTAGGGAATATTAACAGCCCGTTGACATCAATAAATAGATCTTAAAGACAGAAAATTAACAAGGAGATGGCAGCCTTAAATGACATACTAGATCAGGTGGATTTAATTGATAGCCATCTTCAGAACATTCCACCCCAAAGCAGCAGAATATACATTCCTTTCAAGTGCACATGGAATGTTTTCTAGCGTAGACCACAGGTTAGGACACAAAACAAGTCTCAATAAATTTAAGAACATTGAAATTAGATCAAGCATCTTCTCTGACCATAATGGTATGAAACTAGTAATCAACCAAAGGAAAAACTGAAAAACACACATAGACATGAATGCTAAATAACATATTTTGAAACAATTATGGGGTTAACAATGAGATCAAGGAGGAAATCAAAAGTTACCTTGAAACAAATGAAAATGAAAACACAACCACCCAAAATTTATGGGACACAGCTAAAGTGTACAAAGAGGAAAATTCATAGCATTACAGGCCTACCTCAAGAAATAAGAAAAACTTCAAAAAACAATCTAACCTTACACTCAAAAGAACTAGAAAAAGAACAATGAAAAAATCCCAAAGTGAGTAGAAGAAAGGAAATAATAAAGATCAGAGGAGAAATAAGTAAAATAAAGTCTAAAAGAAACAATACAAAACATCAATAAAACCAAGAGATGGTTCTTTGAAAAGGTAAACAAGATTGATAAACCTTTAATCATACTCATCAAGAAGAAGAGAGCACCCCAATAAATAAAATCAGAAGTGAAAGAGGAGAAGTAACAACTGACACCACAGAAATACAAAGGATTATAAGAAAATATTATGAACAACTATATGCCAACAAATTGCACAATCTGGAAGAAATTAATAAAATTCTAGAATTATAAAATCTTCCAAAACTGAATGAAGAAAAAACAGAAAATCTGAAGAGGCAAATTACAACTAATACAATTGAAGCAGTAATAAAAAAAAAACTTCCAACAAACAAAAGTCCTGGACTGGATTGCTCCACAGGTGAATTTTACAAAACATTAAAGTAGAAATGACACCTATTTTGCTCAAACTTTCCAGAAAATTCAAAAGGAGGGAAGATTTCCAAGCTCATTTTATAAGGCCAACATTATCCTGATTCTAAAACCAGATAAAGACACTACAAAGAAGAAAAGTTATAGGCCAATATCCCTGATGAACATAGATGCAAATATCTTCAACAAAATATTATCAAACTGTATTCAGCAATACATTAAAAATATCATATGACATGATCAAGTGGAGTGTATTCCTGGGATGTATGGTTGGTATAATACTTGCAAATCAATTAATGTGGTACACTGCATAAACAAAATGAAGAATAAAAATCATATGACCATATCAATAGATGCAAAAAAACTTCTGACAAAATCCAGCACTCATTTATGATAAAAACTTTCAGCAAAGTGTTAATAGAGGGAACATACCTTAATATAACGAAGGCCGTATATGACAAACCCACGCTAACATCATACTCAATGGGGGACAACTAAAAGCATTTCCATTAAAATCAGGAACAAGACAGGGATGTCTGCTTTCACTACTCTTATGCAACATAGTACTGGAAGTCTAGCCACAGCAACTAGAAAAGAAGAAATAAAAGGCATACACATTGGAGAGAAGGAAGTAAAACACATTATTTGCAGATGACATGATACTGTATATAGAGAACCCTAAGTATTCCACCAAAAAAACAACTGGAACTGATACATAAATTCAGTAAAGTAGCAGGATACAAAATAAATATCCAGAAATCAGTTGCATTTTTTATAATTAACTATCAGAAAGGGAAACTAAGAAAACAATCCCACTTACTATTGCATAAAAATAAATAAAGTGCCTAGGAATAAATTCAACCAAGGAGGTAAAACACCTGTGCTCAGAAAATTATAAAACACTAAAGAAAGAAACTGAAGATACAAATAAATGGAACCTTATACAATGTCCATGGATAGGATGAATTAACATTGTTAAAATGTCCATACTACGTAAAGCAATCTACAGATTTAATACAATTCCTATCAAAATACCAATGGCATATTTCACAGAACTAGAACAAATATTCCAAAAATTTATATGGAACCACAAAAGACCCCAAATATCCAAAGCAATCTTGAGAAAGAAGAACAAATTTAGAGAAATCAAATTTGCTACCTGATATGAAACTATACTAAACGCCATGGTAATCAAAACAGCATGGTGCTGGCATAAAAATATGCACGTAGAGCAATAAAACAGAATAGAGCACCCAGAAATAAGCCCAAGCCTATACAGTCAATTAACATCTGATAAAGGAGGCAAGGGCATACAATGCAGTAAAGACAGTCTATTCAATAAATGGTGTTGGGAAAATTGGACAGATACATGCAAAAAGAAATTAAACTAGACCACTTTCTGACACCATACACAAAAATAAACTCAAAATGGATTATAGACTTAAACGTAAGACTTGATACCATAACATAGGCAGTAAATCTCAGATGTTTCTCTTACTAATATTTTTTCTGATGTATCTCCCTGGGCAAGGGAAACAAAAGTAAAAACAAACAAATGGTACTACATTTAAGTAAACAGTTTTTGGTGCAGCAAAGGAAACCATCAACAAAATGAAAAGACAACCTTGAATGGGAGAACATATTTGCCGATGATACATTTGATAAGGGGTTAATATCCAAAATTTATAAAGAACTCCTGCAACTTAAAACCACAATGAGGTGTCACCTCACACCTGTCAGAATGGCCCCATCAACAAATCAACACATGACTCGTGCTGGCGAGGGTGTGGGGAAAGGGGACCCTGGTGCACTGCTGGTTGTGTATGACTGTGCAGCCACTGTGGAAAGCTGTATGGAGTTACTACAAAAAATTAAAAATGGAACTGCCTTATGACCCAGTGATTCCACCTTTGGGTATATACCTGAGGAAACATTAATTCTAAAGAATACATGCGCCCCTATGTTCATCGCAGCATTATTTCCAATACCCAAGATATGAAAACTGCCAAAGTGCCCATCAGTAGAGGAGTGGATAAAAAAGCTGTGGTGCATTTACAGGAGGGAATACTACTCAGCCGTAAAAAAATAAGGATATTTTCCCTTTGTGGCAGCAGAGATGGAAGTGGAGAGTATTATGTTAAGTGAAATAGGCCAGTCAGAGAAAGACGAGAACCATATGATTTCATTCATATGTGGAATTTAATGAACAAACTGAACTACCGAGCAAAATAAGGAAAGACTCTTAGAGAGCAGGCAGACAGCTCTGGTGGTGGGGGAGGTGGTGGGGGGCTGGGGGCTGGAGGAATTGAGCAAAAAGGGAAAAAAGAGAGAAAACTCATGAACACAGACAATTGTGGTGATTGGGGGGGTGAAAGTGGAAGAAGGTATAGGGGGGATAAATGGTGATGGAAAACATAAAATAAAATAAAATAATAAAATAAAATAAAATAATAAAATAAAATAAGAAAAAAGAAAATCACTCATAAGATACATAGAACAATGCAACAGAATAGAGAGCCCAGAGGTAAACCTATGCCCACATGTTCAATTAATTTGCAACAAAGGAGCCAAGAATATACAATAAGTAAGGGCAGTCTCTTCAATAAATGGTGCTGGAAAAACTGGATAGCCACACACAAAAGAAGGAAACGGGACCACTATCTTACACCATACAAAGAAATTAATTCAAATGTTTTAGGACTTGAATGTAAGACCTGAAAACTTACAATCCTAGAAGAAAAGATAGGTGGTAAGCTCTTTGACATTGATCTTGGCCATGACTTTTGGATTTGACACCAAAAGCAAAAGCAACAAAATAAGAATAAGTAAGTAGGGCAACATCAAACTAAAATATTTCCACAAAGCAAAGAAAGCCATCAACAAAATAAAAAGGCAACACACTTAGTGAGAGAAAACAGTCGCAAATCATATATAAGGGGTTAATATCCAAAAATATAAAGAATTTATACAACTCGAGTAAAACAAAAACAAAAAAAATTAAAAATGGCAGAGCATCTGAATAGGTTTTTTCCGAAGAAGACATACAGATGGCCAGCAAGCACCTGAGGGGTGCTCAACATCGGGAGTCCTCCAGAAAGTACAAATCAAAACCACAGTGAGATGCCACCTCACACCTGTTAGAGTGGCTATGAAAACAAAACAGAACAAAACAAAAACAAGAGATGACAAAGGCTGGCAAAGATGTAGAGAAAGGGGAACCCTCCTGCACTGTTGGTGGGAATATAAACTGGTGCAGCCACCATGGAAAACAGTCTGGAGCTTCCTCAGAAATTAAAAAGAGAACTACCTTACGGCCCAACAATTCCACTGCTGGGTATTTATTCATAGGAAATGAAAAAACTAACTTAAAAAATACATGCACCCCATGTTCACTGCAGCAATATTACAATAGGCATGATATAAAAACAACCTAAGTGCATATCCGCAGATGAACGGGTAAAGAAATTGTGGTACATACACACAAAGAAATACTGTTTAGCCATGAGAAAGAAGGCCGTGTTATCATTTGCGAAGTCCTGGAGAGCCCTCGAGAGCATCGCGCTAAGTGAAACAAGTCAGGCAGCCTACTGGTCGCAGAGCCAGCCGTTTGCTCCAGAGCCTGGCTCGTATCCCCGGGCAGCGTTGCATACACCACCCGCTTTCGGAGAGGATTATATTTAGGCCAGTGAGGAATCTCAGTGCCCCTCTGCCAGGGCTGGCGCACAGCCTCCCCCTGCGGCCTCTCGGGGCCCAGTCTCAGCAGGCCTGCAGGGGGCTCCGCTTAAAGCGCAGTCACACTGCTTCACCCCCAGCTCGGGGCTCCCCTCTCACTCAGAATAACACCCTTCTCCTCCCTCAGACCTCCAGGCTCCCGCCTGTTTTCAAGCTCCTTCCCTGCCCTCCCTCCCCTCTGCTCACTCGCCACCCACCTCCGACTCTTGCTGTGCTTTGAACTCATCCCCCTCAGGCTCTTTCCTCACTCCTTCTGCTCCAATGGCATCTTCTCCGGGAAGCCGTCCACGACTCCATTTAATTTGCTCAGATCCATCTCGCTATTTTTCTTTTTTATTGTCTTTCCTTCACCAAAAGTGACAAGAGGGGGCCTCGTTCACCCTGTTTATTGCTGCACCCCCAGCAGCTAGAACAGGGCCTGACTTATTGCAGGAATTCAAGTATTCGTTGAATGAACAAATAAATAAATGGATGAGTTATGCAGTTTTCATTATCTGAAAACTAGACATAAAGTTTGTATTTTGAGACCTAATTTTTAAGAGGAATTTGTCACATGAGTCCTTATACAAAATATGTAATAAAATAGAAGACATTTTCATTAGTATAGCTCATAAAATTAACAACAGAATACCACTTACTGTGACTCTGCCTTCTAAAATAGATATTTAATATTTCTTAAGATGTGGAATTGGCAAAGAAGTTACCCTTAAATCTTGATTCTTTTTTTAAAAAAATCTCTTAATTGGCCAAGACTTGCGACTTTATCAGTTATCAAGCCAGCGCTGAGCAGGGAACTTGCAAAGTGTTTGCTGCTGGGCTTATCTCATGGATAAGCAATGTCACCTTCCCTCGTCGTCTGTTACCGACAGCCCTGCCCTCCTCTTCCTCCCTAAGGATAGAGCCTATTTTCCCCCAGCAAAGGCTGGTGCCAGCCCTGCTCTCTGCGACATCAACCCAGAGACCTGGTGCTGGGGCCCCCACCCGGGCACAGCGCGGGCCTCACCTGCTTTACCCTGACGAGTGTGCGCAGGCCCCGCACCCGCCTGCCGGGCTCGGGTGGTAGGCTCCAGGCCCAGCCTTTCAGGGGGCGCGGGCCAGCCAGTGAGAGAATACAGCTGCCCAAGGAAAGCTCTCACTGTCACTGAGATACATTTCTCTCCCTTAACTTCTCCGTTTCAGTGGATGTAATTTTTCCATCGTAAAACTAAGGGGTGAAGAGGAGATTGAAGAGGAAGGGCTGGCTGGGAGCCGAGCACAGTGACTCTATTTAAGGTGAGGCTAAGGCTTTGGTGGGACAGGCTGGGCTGAGTCGCCTGTTCCCTCCCATGGACACTGACGCGGCCAGCTGAAGCCCTGCGCCAAGAGGTCTCTCCGACCGGCCTCCTTTTTGGTTCGGGCGCTCAGCTGAGTAAGTGGGGCCGCCTCTCCGCCCTTTCTCCTTACAGCCCAGTCTCCTAAACCCCAATTCAGACCTCTCGGTTCTTCCTCGGCTGATTCAGTGCCCCAGTAAAACTCCAGGGTCCCTGCCCTTGTGGAGATCCCCATGGCGATACCACCCCATTTCTCAAAGGAAGGCTCGAAGGCTCATGGACACCGGGGCCGAGCCTGGGGTTCAAGGCCCTCTGAACTCACCCCCAGGTTTATCCTGGGCTGCAGCTCCACTGCTCCCCACGTAGCAGGAAAGCTCCGCCTTCCCTTCCCCGCGTCCTTGCGCACACTCCTCCCTACGCCTGGACAGCCTCTGCACCCTGCTCCCTCTCACTCCACCTCCCACCTGTCAACACTCTAAACTGTCCTCCAGAGCTTAGCTCAAAGCGAGACCCTCGCAGGCCCCTCATGACCCTGCCCAGGACGCCTGCTCTCTGAGTTCTCACGGGACCTTTCGTGTACTTCCGATACCCATCGCGTTGCGCTTGGTACCAAGTTCAATGTGCATCTAACTCTGTTATTAAGCCATTGGAGAGAAGGTCCCGTGTCTTCTCCATGTTGGTGGCTCCACCTCAGCAGCTGCTTCCCACACAGGGTACCTTCTACAAAAGGTGACCATATAGTTTGTTATAATTTATTGTCCAAACTAGAACACTTTTGAGAGTGAAAGGGGACACTCTTAATAATTATGCCGGGCTACAAGTAAAACTAAAATTGTCCCTGGCTACTTGGTCACATGTGGTCTCCATATGGCAAGGCCTCGGGGAGCAGTTTCTGAGTCAAGTGGAGATGCTTACAATGTAGTCAGCAGTGAACAGCGTGAAAGGGCGGAGCTGGTATTGCTGGGGGTGGTTCCACTGGGCAGGTGCTCCCTGGGGTGCGTCTGGAGGGAAGGAGCAGGATTCAGGAAGGTCCAATTAGACAGAGGGAAGAAGAAATGACATCGCGGAAGGATAGGACGGCGGCCGCGAAGACAGAACCACGTTTGATCTACGCAGAGTAAGAGTTTGTGGCTGAAGTTGATGGTTTATATGGAGAAGAAACAGGCAGCATGGTTGGAGGAAACTGGAGTTATCGCCGGTGTGTGTCGGGGGAGTCTTTACACAGGAGGGAAGAGCGGCAAACACTGCGTGTTTCTGAGCAGAAAGGAGACGAAGAAAATGCAGCAGTTTAGGGAGGTTATTCCCATGGTCGCGTTCAGAGAGCGGGGAGGCTGAGCAGAGGGAGGCCGCCGGGGCCCCGGAAAGAATCTGTCAGGTGACAGGAATTCAGGGGCAATACTGGCAACCGGAATGCGTGAGCCAGGAGAACGGAAAAGGCCGAGTTAACCGCACTCTGTGAGCCCAGGGAGCTGGGCACAGTGTGGGGCGACGCCGCGCAGATGCGACGTGGGCGCCACAGACTGGAATAAGGAGGCAAGCGGCAGAGGTGCTTTGGACGGAGACGGTGCCTTTAGACTTGCACGCGCCGGGTGTGAGGCACCGGTGTGCCCTCTGCACGGAAGCGTCCGGCAGACCCCGAGGGGAGCCCTGGCGGTGGGAGAGCTGGGCCAGCGCCCACGTCCAGGGGCAGGGGCCCGGAGCGAGCAGTGGGGGAGAGAGCGGAGACCTGTCCCGGGCCGGCCAGCCGGGGAGCGCGCTGAGTGCCAAGGGCTGCAGCTCAGCAAAGCGCGGACCGAACGGGGAGGGAGCCCCCCGAGGCCAGCAGGGACCGCCGTCCAGGACCTGGCAGCGGAGATAAAGACTAAGGTGAAAAATATTTAAGGAAGGAACCGGAAATGAGTTTCCCTGGCCCGTGATATTGCCAGAGACTGATTTTCTGCCCATGCCAAAGGCATGTGGATGTGATGTGTGTGTTTCCACCCTGAACCAGGATTAATGGCCGAAAAGCCAAAAAGCCAGTTAGATTCAACAAAAATATGAATTCTTCTGATATTAACAGAGCTGTGACCGATGACCAAAATACTTAAACAATAGCTACTAACCTCTGATACCTTTTTTCACCCAGAAGGTAGCAATACTGGCCATAAAAGAAAGAGCTCTTCTTCATACAGATTCCATCATAATGACACCTGAAAAATGAAGTTGTCTTAAAGATCATGTCAAGCCACTGGCATGCTTTATAGAAACTCAAACGGACTAGCTAATGCACACATGGGCTTCTCCAGGCTTTATCATTGGTCCCCTTTATTAGGAAAAGCTAACAGTCACTCAGCCTGACCAAGCTCTGGTAGGTCAACAATTTCATACTATTTCAAAAGCATCAGCTTTTAACAGGGCCTGTGAATGTTCTACTCTGCGTTCTCAGTATATGAGGCTCATTCTAATGGGGGGACTCAACAGGGGAGGCCTCCTGCTGCTGCGGCCATTAACCTCTTTACAGTAACATGAAGCTACACCCAGGTTCTCTTCTGTTGGGCGCTGGGAGCTGGGAGCTGGGAGGTGGGAGGTGGGAGGTGGGAGGTGGGAGGTGGGAGGTGGGAGGTGGGAGGTGGGAGGTGGGAGGTGGGAGCTGGGAGGTGGGAGGTGGGAGGTGGGAGCTGGGAGGTGGGAGCTGGGAGGTGGGAGGTGGGAGGTGGGAGCTGGGAGGTGGGAGGTGGGAGGTGGGAGGTGGGAGGTGGGAGGTGGGAGCTGGGAGGTGGGAGCTGGGAGCTGGGAGCTGGGAGGTGGGAGGTGGGAGCTGGGAGGTGGGAGGTGGGAGGTGGGAGGTGGGAGCTGGGAGGTGGGAGGTGGGAGGTGGGAGGTGGGAGCTGGGAGGTGGGAGCTGGGAGGTGGGAGGTGGGAGCTGGGAGCTGGGAGGTGGGAGCTGGGAGGTGGGAGGTGGGAGGTGGGAGGTGGGAGCTGGGAGCTGGGAGCTGGGAGGTGGGAGCTGGGAGGTGGGAGCTGGGAGCTGGGAGGTGGGAGCTGGGAGGTGGGAGGTGGGAGGTGGGAGGTGGGAGCTGGGAGGTGGGAGCTGGGAGGTGGGAGGTGGGAGCTGGGAGGTGGGAGCTGGGAGGTGGGAGGTGGGAGCTGGGAGCTGGGAGCTGGGAGGTGGGAGCTGGGAGGTGGGAGCTGGGAGCTGGGAGGTGGGAGGTGGGAGGTGGGAGCTGGGAGGTGGGAGGTGGGAGGTGGGAGGTGGGAGCTGGGAGGTGGGAGGTGGGAGGTGGGAGGTGGGAGGTGGGAGCTGGGAGGTGGGAGGTGGGAGGTGGGAGGTGGGAGCTGGGAGGTGGGAGGTGGGAGCTGGGAGGTGGGAGGTGGGAGGTGGGAGGTGGGAGCTGGGAGGTGGGAGCTGGGAGCTGGGAGCTGGGAGGTGGGAGGTGGGAGCTGGGAGGTGGGAGCTGGGAGCTGGGAGCTGGGAGGTGGGAGGTGGGAGCTGGGAGGTGGGAGGTGGGAGGTGGGAGCTGGGAGGTGGGAGCTGGGAGGTGGGAGGTGGGAGGTGGGAGCTGGGAGGTGGGAGCTGGGAGGTGGGAGGTGGGAGGTGGGAGGTGGGAGCTGGGAGGTGGGAGCTGGGAGCTGGGAGGTGGGAGCTGGGAGGTGGGAGGTGGGAGCTGGGAGCTGGGAGCTGGGAGGTGGGAGGTGGGAGGTGGGAGGTGGGAGGTGGGAGCTGGGAGCTGGGAGCTGGGAGGTGGGAGGTGGGAGCTGGGAGCTGGGAGGTGGGAGGTGGGAGGTGGGAGCTGGGAGGTGGGAGGTGGGAGGTGGGAGGTGGGAGGTGGGAGGTGGGAGGTGGGAGGTGGGAGCTGGGAGGTGGGAGCTGGGAGGTGGGAGGTGGGAGCTGGGAGCTGGGAGCTGGGAGGTGGGAGCTGGGAGGTGGGAGGTGGGAGGTGGGAGCTGGGAGGTGGGAGGTGGGAGGTGGGAGGTGGGAGCTGGGAGCTGGGAGGTGGGCGCTGGGAGGTGGGAGCTGGGAGCTGGGAGGTGGGAGGTGGGAGGTGGGAGCTGGGAGGTGGGAGCTGGGAGGTGGGAGCTGGGAGGTGGGAGGTTTGGAGCTGGGAGGTGGGAGGTGGGAGGTGGGAGCTGGGAGGTGGGAGCTGGGAGGTGGGAGGTGGGAGGTGGGAGGTGGGAGGTGGGAGGTGGGAGGTGGGAGCTGGGAGCTGGGAGGTGGGAGCTGGGAGGTGGGAGGTGGGAGGTGGGAGCTGGGAGCTGGGAGGTGGGAGGTGGGAGGTGGGAGCTGGGAGCTGGGAGCTGGGAGCTGGGAGCTGGGAGCTGGGAGGTGGGAGCTGGGAGGTGGGAGGTGGGAGCTGGGCGCTGGGAGCTGGACGCTGGGAGCTGGCCCTGGGAGCTGGGCTGGGCCCTCTGCAGCCCAGAGGCTCCTCTGCTGAGCCGCAGCTGGTCCAGGCTCTTAGCAGTGCAACTAAAGTTTTCAAATGAACTGTTGGGCAGTACTGAGTTTGGCAGACTCTTCCCCTGTTTTCCACTCACTGCTTCAAGCTTGCAGGCCCCTCTCCTAACTCGGCTTCCATTTCTTTCCACCGATTTCCTGATATCTCCTGATTTTTCTTGTTTTAAAACAAACAACAAGTAACAATGATAACTGAGTGACAGTTATAACACCATGCACCATATAACACTGAAATTTCTTTTTGTGTTAAAAATATAGCCTGGGTACCTAGTCTCCTGAATATAGTTCAAATATGCTAATTAGATGAATACTTGGAAGCTTTAGCTCAAACAGTAATTAAAACAGTTCTATTATTCTGTGTGTGTAATTATTTAAATATTTCAACAATTAGACATTTACATCTCTAAGTATTTAAGTTGCTGAGACAGAAAAATATATATTGCGACTTTTGTATTTCAACAAAATTGCTGAGAAAACAGACATTAATATTTGGTTCTAATATTACCTGAATCATTTTAGGCACTAGGATCTCCATTTGAATTGTGGGAACTCTCTGATAAGAGTTGATATTTATAGTTTGTTTCATTTTGAACTTTTTTAGTCACTTAGTTTGTGATTTTTTTCAAAATTTTTTTAACATTTAAAGTAAAACAAAAATGACAAACCTACCTGGCACTTCCTCTCGTGCTTGGCTTCGGGGCAACAAGACCAGGAAAAACCAAGTGCACAAGCTAAAATAATAAGTCAGATTTCAAGTTTTAATTCAAAAATTTAGAAATAAAACTTCCGATTTCTCCTCTCACACTACATAAACTATACTTCCTCTGTTCTGATGATAAAGAAAATATGTATAAATGAAATTTGAAAAATATCAGACAAGTATAAAGAAGAAAACATACCACTCAGAGGAAATCACCATTTGCACCCCGATGTGGTTCTGTCTAGTCTTTTATCAAAGTCTCCATAGGTGCCCGTGTTCTATGCTACATACATGAAACAACTGACACCACACGAGCATGTCTGCAGTCTTGCTTTCCACTTGCTTCCCTCCACGTGGAACCACAAACATTTCCTTTGGTCATTACGAATTCTCTGAAAACAGGGGTTAACAGCTGCATAATAGTCCATCGTGTGAGTGCCCCATAATTTTACTGTTTTCCTCTTTTTCCAACGTGATCATTTTCACATTTTATTATTCATTTGTTTACCTAATTTGTTCCTTGTACAGGTTTTGTTAGCAAAGGCTATTACAACTCTGAATAACATAGCTACTTCTGACTCCGCTTCTCACCTCCCAGTTACCATTTTAATGCACATTGTTAAGTAGCACTGATATTATGTTTATGATCAATAACATTAAAAAAAATAGAAGTCTGTTCTGTTTCCTCGTTATGAGAGGGCCAGGGCATGCGTGGGCCAAGGGCATGCCTGCTGACAGTGAGGCCCTGCGGCCTGGTGAAATTGCACAGACGCGGGGCAAGGAGGCGCGGTGCTCCCAACAGTCAGGTCAGGATTTCTGCTCTTCTTCTACACCCCTCCACAATCACTCAGCCTCCGCTTCTGGTGGTTTCCTGCTGCACCCCTCTTTTTTTTTTTCCTTAGCTTCCAAGCAGCAGGATTTGACAGTGTCATAAAACATTCCTCTTGTCTGGCCCCAGGTCCTACGTCTCCCTACAGGAGCCTCCCAAGTCTGGGTGTGGGGGAGGAGAAGGAAGGAACAGGGAAGGCAAGTCCTGCACAATTAAACGTCAAGGTCATGAGGCCAAATTGACAGGTTCCTTCAGGGAAGGAGACCAAAATGTACACATGAAAAATAAATGATAGGAGATCAAAGAAAAAGTCAGTGAAGTCTAAGTGCAGAATTAGAAGCCAGAAATTTTACTTTCAACAACAGATTCTTACAATTTCATCTCCTCTTAAGAAGATCAATTAAAACCTTCCCTATGTGTCTAGTTGTAAGATAGTAGGTACCTAATGGGATTATTACAGAGCATACAGCAGGCTCAGATTCAAGCCCTGGGAAGTAGTCTGGTGTTCTGGAGGGAGAAGCAGAAATAACTTGCCTAGTTGTCTAGAGGTGTAATAACCTGTAGTTGACTTTATTGAGCACTTCCAACCCCAAATGACCCCGTGACTTCATTTTATGATCAAGCACACCACAGTTAAAATTTAAAAACCAACTGAGATGATTATTTCCAAAACATGTAATAAGTAAAAAATTTACATACTTAATATAGAGAGAGCTCACATAAATCCATAGGAAAAACACTGACACACCAACAGAAAGTGGTCTGGTGGTGTCACGTGTACACACAATGCACATGTGGCCAGAACACCTGCCACAGTGCTTACCTTCCTGACCACCCCACACGCACGCGGAGACAGCGAAACACAGTCCTTCACCAGCAAGTGTTCTAGGCTAAGGACATTACAGGTTTGGGTAAGAATGCCAAGACGGCCACGAGCGGTGTGAATTGGCTGTAATTGTCTAGAGTCTCTCCTGGGGAGATGACCAGGCAGTTAATGTTACTTATAACAGAGAAAGATCTTAACCTAAGTTTCCAGGAAAGAGGATGGTTGGAAGAGTTCTGGAACATCCAAAAAGGATCTTTAGCCATTTTACAACGTGCGTGGGAGAATGTGTGTGCGTGTGTGTGTGTGTGTGTGTGTGTGTGCGTGTGTGTGTGTGCGTGTGTGTGTGTTTTTAATATGTCTTTATTGATTTCAGAGAGAGGAAGGGAGAGAGAGAGGGAAACATCGATGATGAGAGTCATCACCGATCAGGTGCCCCCTCCACGCCCCCAGCTGGGAGTCAAGCCCCCAACCCGGGCCCGGGCCCTGACCGGGAATCGAACCACCATCTCCTGGATCCTAGGCTGATGCCCAACCGCTGAGCCGTGCCTGGCCGGGCGCACTGAATATTTTAATGTGAAAGTTTAAGATGTTCTGGATGAAAATAGGCATATAATTATCATAGTTAATGTTTCTTGGGTGCTTCCCATGCACCAAGATTATTTAATTCTCTTTACGTGTGCTTTCTCATTAATTTCTTAAAAGCATGTCATGATGTTAGTACTATTAACATTATGAATACTCTCATTTTACAGATGACGAACTTGAGGCACAAAAAGGTTAAATAACTTGCCCAGGGTTATAACCTAATTAGTCTGATTCTAGGCTTAGTGCTGACAAAAAGTGTGCCAAATTGCATTCTGTCTATCTGTCAGCCCACCTGTCTGTCCGAATACCAGTCTGTCTGTACATCCATGCATACATCCTTCTTTCAGTCCATCCACCTACATAGTATCCGTACAGCAGGATGAGCCATGAAGACCACAGGAAGCAGAGTGACCTGTGAGACACATAGCAGGGGCTCACGCTCTCAGGCATTTAGCAAAAATTTGGTTTTAAAATTCCAATCATCCACAAAGAGGTAGAGAGAAGAGGAAGCGTGAGGGCATTTCTTGTGGCAAGACCACTCTCTTACCTGGGAAGGGTGTGTGCCATGGGCCTGGCAGAAGGGGATTCATGGACTCACTAGAGAGTTACTGTGAAGCTCCTGCAGTCAGTGTCTGGCTGTGGCACAGGAGTCCTGGCAGATGAGGGACAGGCTGGCCAGCGGCCTTGGTGGACTGGCAGAGGAGAGTGGCTACTGCCCTGGTTTCAGGGGGCTTACCCATAGTCCTCTCACGTCAACAATGGCTGAGGAGTTTCCGTGAAGAGCTGCCGTGTGGGACAGCCCGGGCTCTGCCTCGCAAGGGCCCCGGGACGGGCAGTCAGGCTTCAGAACGAGTCAGTCACCCAGGCAAGGGATGCGTGTGCGAACACCCCCGGGGGCTACTCTGAAGGAGCCACAGAAGGGACCAGGAGATAAGAGTCTGCCTAGTCCCCAAACATGACTGGGGAAGCTGTGCAGGAGGAACCTCCCAGCCCCTTTCACCTCCCCTCCTGGAGGGGTCAAACCAACCCCCAGTGAGGGGGGGCAGGAGAGGGGGGAGGGAAGAAGCAGCCCCACACCTAGTTCTTTGCTGGCAAGAAACCACACTGGAGGAGGTGGGAAAAGCTTCCACCTTGACCCCAGTTCAGAACGTGGAACAACATTCTAAGCAGCAGACTGACACTGTTGGATAAATTAGAGTGACAACAGGGCTTTGCAGCACCCAAGGATTTCCAGAGAGGTCCCGCTGCCGGCTCCAAGGCTCATTGGGGCCTAGGAAGGGCCACCCAAGGAGCAGGTTCAAACTCTCTGTGTGATCTCTCCCCAGCCCCGGCGGGGCACGTGTGTGCACATGCGCATGAGCATGCACATGAACCACACGCAGGCTACATCTCTGGATGGCAAGGCCATAGCCGGTATTTATTTTCTTCTTTTTATACACTTTTCTCTAATTCCCACATTTTCTCTAAAGGGAATGTGTTACTTTTATAATCGGAAAAACATGAGTAAAAGTTATTTTTAAAAGGAAGTCAGTGTTACGGAAATCCCCTCGTCCAGTAAGGTTATCACTTGCAGCAGGAATGAGTGTCGCCCTCACATGCCCAGCACTGCCCAAAGGAATGAGAAACCTTCTCACATCTGCACAGGAACCGCTGTGGAGCCAGGAACTGACTCCGCTCCCAGGGGAGCGGGGAGGAAACGGGAATTGGGTATTTTGTTGTTTCTCTTGTAAACATGCTTTGGGATCATATCCTGTCCCCCTTCCTCTCCCTTCTCTGTTGTCACAGAGCCGGCAGCAAAGGCTCCCTTCCCAATCCCAGCTCCACTGGACTGGCCCACTCTTCAGGCGAATTCCCAAGGAGAGCTGCAAGCTAGTGTCTTGGGGAATGGATGCTAAGGCAGGATTAAGATGAAAAATGCTAATGAAATGCCCATTGTACACTGGAGTCTCTTTTTAACTTGTCCTGTGGAATACTCTGCAGTGGGACTGAAACAACTTCTAAGAAAATCTAAAACAGATTTTGAAAAACAGTCTTTGGTTTCTTAGAAAAGGAAGTAAGGATCCTACAGAACCAAAGCATGTCAAGTGGAAGTCACCCCACTTCCACCTGACAAGACAGCCAGGCAGGCAGCCAGGAGAAGGCTGGGGCCTGGCCCAGCCAGTGCAGCGCCGCAGAGCCCCGGCCGCCCAGGGGTGCTCCGGGGGAGGGAGGAGCTGCCTGGTGACCCACCATTCACTGCGCTGACCCAGATGGGAAATACCAGCCACATGTGGCTGATAAGCACTTAAAGTGTGGCTAGTCTGAATTGAGATGGGCTTGCATGTAAAATACACTGGATTTGGAAAATTTTGTTGGAGAAAAGATTGAAAAAATAACTTGGTGATTTTTAATATTGATTTCCTGGTGAAAAGGTAATATTTTTAATATTTTGGATTAAACTTAAAAATTATAAAATATTATTTTCACCATTAAAAAACTTCAAAAATGAGGATAGTAAAATATTTAAAATTATGTCCATGACTCCCATTGAATTTCTATTGGACAGCACTGGATTAGAGTCTATGAGACCCAGTCAAACTTGCAATTGGACTGGACAAGATATCTCTTTCCTCTAGAGTCCTAGCTCTTTCTGTTCTGTATTCTGCCTTGGCATTTATCCCATCTAATATACTATATATTTTATCTAATTTCCCTGTCTCCCCCAACCATAATACAATAAGTTCAGTGAGGGTAGAAATGTCTTTTTCATTGTTGTATCCCCAGCATCTAAAACAGTGCCTGGCACACAGAGGCTGCTCAATAAATACTTATTAAATATGGAGGGTCTCAGAAGACTATCCTTGTGTTAACATTGTCTGAATATTATATGGTCTAAACAAAGTTCCTGACAGGGCTCTTAACTTTCAGAGGAAATCTTTAAGAGTCAATGAGTTCTCTAAGTAAGACCAAATTGTGGGAAACATCAGTTGTTTGATGCGACAGAGTGGCTCCTGGAGCTTATGTGGAGCTGAGGTTGGGCATTTCCACACAGGGAGTAAGGGCCCAGCAAACTCAGGTATTTGGAGCTGCCACAGTGGCACTCTTGAGGTGTCACCCCATTCCTTACCTTCCTGGGCCCTCACTATGAAGCTTGGGCAAAGAAAGGATGGCTTTTCCATGGAGATGCAGTAGTGTGTTGGCCAACTGGTTGGCTTCCCCAAGCAGAGCCAAATTATACCCATTGAGAACCCATTAGAGCCAAACAAATCCTAATGTTGCCTCATCAATTCATGTGGGTACTTCTTTTTTTTTAAACTCAATGAACACTGTACTTTTATCTTCACAACTTACCTTCCCAAATGTGGCTGGATTGACTTGGTTCTGGGCATTTTGCCCACAGGTGTCCATGTAAATCTCATACATGAGGCAGCGAGGCACACTGTACCCTTCGCAAACACAAAAATTGTCCACCAACCTGGGCAAAGAAGAAGAAGAGAAAATTGGCATCCATTTTCCTAGAACAGGACATTTTGATATATGTTTAATTTACTAAATGCAAAGGGTCACCAATCAGTAAATGTATTATACCCTTCTGCTCTCAGCCCAGAGTTCATGTAGGGTGGGGCAAAGTAGGTTCACAGTTGTGAGTATTTGAAACACAGAATTAATTCTTTTACTATTATTTATTAATTATTGCATGATTTCCCATACGAACAACTAAACCTACTTTTGCCTCACCCTGTGTGTTGATTTTGGGCCATTAGATTATCAACATGGTAGATTTTGCTGTTGTTGTTTTATATTTTTGGCCTGAAGCCATTCCGAAAAGAAGTCCAAATTACTGGGCTCAGCAGACACTGTTTCATGTACCTTTATAAAGGCTGCAGCCGAGATCTCTATAAGTATGGAGTGGAAAATTATTTCTTCTCTAAGACACCAAGCAAGCCCACTCCCAGAGTCTACCACCCTACAGGTGGCTGTAGGAGCTGGTGCGGCTTCCCAGTCCCCCGTGTGCCTGTACCCAGGCACCAGTGCATAGCCCTCCCCTCCCCTCCCCTCCCCTCTCTATCCCTGAGGCAGTTGCTTGCATGATTTTCAAATCCAAGTGATTTGGAGCAGTCCACTATATTTTGATTCTTTAAATTGCAATGAGCTGTAAAACGCAGGACACCAAGAGACAGAAAAGCAGCACACTTCACTCTCCTTTATTTCCTGCCGGGGACAGGACTACGTGGCACTCAGGGTGTGTGCAGGCCCTGGGCCTCTGCTCTGCTTGGGTGGGGCCTTTAACTGCTCAAATGTTCAGGCCCTGGGGCTGGTGGGGATCCCCTGGGAATGGAGGACTCTGCCAGTGACTCACAGCTTATAGCCGGGCCCACAGGTTCACCCCTAGGGTGCCTCTTCCAGCAACAGGCATGTGAGTGTGTGGGGGCAAGTAGTGAGGGTGACGGGGGTCACAAAGTGTGGTCCACAGTGACATCCAGTCACAGCCTTCCCTTCCTGGTGAAGGACACACTGCCTGGTTCCTCCTCAGGCTCTTAAAGAAACACATAAAGCCAGCCAGCACAATTTCTAAGCACGAGAATTGCTTAGCATTCACCAGCCACACATCTTTTCCCTTCTTACTGATGAAATGCTGCTTATTTTTCTGGGATGAGGCACAGCGAGGCAGAAATTTACTTCCCTAGAGAGCTAAAGACCAGAGTCACAACTGTCGATCCCATGGACTTCCCGGAAGAAAGGAAAATCAACACGTGGGGGGGGGGGGGCAGGGGTACCTGGCCCTGTAACAAATTACCACAGGCCTGCGGCTGAAAACAGCAGAAACTTCCCGTCTCAGCTGTGGAAGCGCAAGTCCAACACCGCGGGGTCCCGAGGCCCGAGGGGAACCTGTTCCATGCGCTCTCCCAGCCCTGGGACAGCCAGGACCCTTGGCTCCTGTGTCTTCACCTGGCCTTCTCCTGAGTGTCCTCTCTCCTCTTCTCAAGGACACCAGTCATCTAGGCAGGGCCCACCCTAACCTGGTGTGATTTCATCTTAATGACCCTATTTCCAAAAAAGCTTACTCTCTGAAATCCCGGAGGGCCATGCCATTTGCGGGGACCCTTCACACTGTGCAGCCCAGGGACAGGATTTTCTAAGATTCTGCCATAAAATCACATGGGGTGGGACAGCTCAGTGTTGCTCATGGTTTAAATACTGTTATGGCACCAATTATTTGGCTCAAGGTTGGATACAGGGAGACGTCTACTGCAGTGGGGAGTAGCAAATTCATACGTAGGTGGTATTTCTCTTTCTTTGGTGAAGATGCCACTTGTTGATGTGTGAAAACCTACAGCTACCGTGTCCCAGAAAGGCGAAGGTTCTGGCTAAGCTGGGGAGCTGGGGACTGCGGCAGGGGCAACGGGCAGGGAGCGCAGGCTCACTCTTTATTCATAGCACTACTGGTGTAGTCAGGAAGGGTCTCCTGAAAAAGCCATCCACAAAACAGCCGCTCCTTAAAATGAACTCCGAGTTTCTGTGAGGTGCCAGGGCAATTCTTTTGCTCTAGGCTCAGCGAACTGCTGTCCTCCTGCTTCTCCACGGGAATAGCAGTGAAGGCCGTGACAGTCCCTCCTCCCACACACGTCAGGGAAGGGCGCCTCGGCGTGCAGCCTGCGTGGCCGCGTGGTCTGCCTGCTCTGACCTGCCCCGTTTGTGACCGTGAGCCTGTGGTCCTTTCCCCAGAGTTCCCGGCCTGACCTCAGGGGCTGGTGTGGTAGCTGCAGGCATCCGTTAAGTGGGCCAAGGGACGTTTTGAAAGTGGGCTTTGGTTTGCCCTGTACGAGAGGAGCGCCTCCCCTCGGAGGCGGGCCTGGACTTCAGCTCAAACAGCAGTTGCTTCCCCACCCTGTCTCCACACACATAGGAAACTATGCTGGTGATGATCACCCAGGACTCTGAGACAACTCACAGTTTCTACGATTAGAAAACAAGTATGCAGTGTGCCGAGTACACTGGCTGGCACACAGAAGCTCATGTTATCATTTTTATGTCTACCTCCAAAATCCTGAATGGAAGCAAGAAAAATGTCCATGTTAGCAGGCTGGCAGCGCAGAAGCGCCTGCGGCCAGTGAGCCTGGCTTTCCCCTACGTGTGGGCCCAAGGAGAGGCGCAACGGGAAGGTGCAGGCAGGAGGGCTGGGCAGATCCACTGGCAGGTGGGATTGGCCAAGGCTTTTCCACCATGCCCCCAAATGTCTTTGGGTGATGTGCCATTATAAAGCTGTCCAAGTTTGAAGTGGATTGATCACCCAATTCCTTGCTTAGCTGCATAATGACAGGGTTTTCCCGGCCTCATTGTCGGGTGAAGTTGTTGGCTAAGATCTTGGGAACATGCATGATGCTCTCCTTATTTTGAGTGATGGACAATCTGTTAATAGCCATCTTTAGAGTCCACACACCCAGTCCCGCGGTTCTCACATTTTCTGGGTATAAGTACCCTTTGGTTCAGCTTGATCAAAAGCTACTAGGAAATCTATTCCTTTCAAAATAAATTATTTTGAAATTATTTTCTTAATTTCAGCAGAGTCTGCAGAAATCTGAAAAAGTCTTATTTACATGCAGGAGACAGTTATCCAGCCCACAGCCAGGCTTAGCATGCACAGGGATTAGAAGACTCTCAGAGCTTCACTTGAGGTCTGAAGCCAGGGCGCCAACCAGTCACACCGCCCAGCAGGGGAAGTCAGATCACTGGTCTGTAGCCCTGTGTGCTCACCAGAGGTCTGACCACTTCTGTCCCCATTTCTACAGTCCTCCCTGTCCGTGGAACAGAAAACTACTACTTCTGTTTCCAGAGCCTGTCTGCTTCTGGCAGGACCTCTCTTTCTCCCTGGAGAGTGCCTCACATGCTGATAACAGTGGCACTGAGGCCTCTGAGATGTGGGTCCTACGTAGTGACTGACTGGAAAAGTTTACAGCGAAGTAATGCTGAAAATGGAGCATTTCTTCCCCGGGACAGCAGTCTGTCCCTCCCTGGTCTTTCACTCAGAAGCCCCAGCTCGCCTGCCGGTACCCTCTGCTGCTCTGCTAGGAAGCTGGGCTCCCTGGGTGTCTCCTAACACCGCCGGGATGCCGAGGCTCTGGGTTACAAACTGAGGGGCTCTGTTCTGGTTTGTTTGTTTTTAAAAAAAAATGTATTTCTTAATTGTGGTGAAACATACACAGCATTAATGCTACCATTTAGAAATGTACAATTCAGAGACATTAAGTACCTGCACATTGCAAAGAACTCATCTTGCAAAACTGACCCTCTGTACCCATTAAACACTAGCTTCCCACCCCCTCTTCTCCCAGCCCCTGGCAGCCACCTCTCTGCTCTCTGCCTCAGTGAATTTGGCTTTAGGTACCTCGTATGAGAGGACTCACACAGTGCGTGTGCTTCTGTGACGGCTTATTTCACGTGGAACAGCGTCTGCGAGCTTCGCCCTGGGCAGCGCCTGTCAGACCCCTCCCTGCTGAAGGCTGGCTGAACACCTTTAGTCTCCCCGCTCACCTGGGGTGCAGGTTCCCGTGCCTTTCGCCCTGGGCTATTGCGAGTGATGCCGTTATGAACACGAGGATACAAATACCAGTTTGAGTCTCTGCTTTCAATTCTTTGGGGGTACATACCCAGAAACAGAATTGGTGGATCATATGCTAGTTCTACTTTCATTTTTTTGAGGTACCTCCTTACTGTTCTCCATAGTGGCCACCACTTTACATTCCCACCAACAGTGCCCAAGGGCTCCAACTTCTCCACATCCTCGCCAACACGCCTTATTTTCTACTTCCTTTCGTTTGGTAACGACCACCCCAACGGCTGTAAGCGGTGGGGCCTGTGTTTTTAGTGTTGGTGCTAATGCCAACAGTCAGTGATCTGTTAAACACCCTCCTAGACTGGATGCCTAAGAGCAGTCCTCCAAGGAAACTAAGCCCCTCTCACCTCCACTGCCCCTCCTCCTTTTTCTTTTTTCTTTTTAAAAAATATGTCTTTATTGACTTTTTAGAAAGAGAGGAAGGGAGAGAGAGCATGCGCAAGGGATCAAACCCACAGCCTGGGTGTGTGTCTTGACTGGGAATCAAACCAGCGACCTTTGGTGCAGGGGACGCACTCAATCAAATCAGCCACACAGGCCAGGACCCCACCCTCCCCTTGGAGCACAGGAGCCTGGAGGGTCGGTCAGAGCCTGAAGGGGTAGGAATCTGTGGCTTAAGCCTTGAATTGTGACTGCAACTCACACCATCCCAAGTGACTCAGGGCACCCACACTTCCTCAGTGCACACACAACTTTAGGAGTGTGCAGGTACTTTTTAAACGCAATCATTCTTTTAAATCTCTGGAACATAAGAGCAAACCCCAGAAACTCTAGTTGACTAAAGGTGACCTGAAATAGTTGACAAAGGCGTCCTCAGAGCCTTTCCTTCTGAGAAGGTGTCGATACGCCAAGGGGTCTGAGGTAGTGAATGCAAAAGTAACAGGGCATCGCTATGTAACACTCTGAAAACACTGTGTTTTAATATTTATTCTTTTCTCTTTTTTTCTCTTACGCAAGACAAAATACATCAAAAATTTTTCTTGGGAGGAAAGGAATAACCATGTAGGCATTTTGGGGTTATAATCACAAACTCACCCTTCCTTTTTCTCTCACTCACATAACTTTTTCAGAAAGTCTTTCCTGAGAACTATTCCTTAAAGCTTTTTTTTTAAAGTAATTAGATTTCCACTAGTTATTCACCTTATAAAACTGAGGTTTCAGGACTGGATTAAATTATTTTCCTGCTTATGAAGTGTTACAAACCCACAAGCTTCATGTGTCCCAAGGGCTAATGGTATTTTCCTTCCAGTTTTTTCTGCCTCTATTTAAACAGCCAGAAGAGAATTTCACAAAAGATGTGGAATCCATTGTCACAGCTAAAAATTTCTTTGCTTTAAGTTAGGAAACATCCTGTTCTGGATCTCAGACTAAGAAAACCTTTCCTGTCCTGGACAACATATACTTTCAGAGGTATATGTGAGGGTCAGTTCAACCAACAAGGCCCAGCCCACGCTGCCCACCCGGCGGGGCAGGCTGGACTGATTCCCCAGAAGTGTGGCCCCAGGGAAGTCCCGAGGTACCTGGGCCTGGAGGCCTTTCCTGAGTGTGTGTCTGTCTGTCCAGACCTGGAGGCCTTTCCCGAGTGTGTGTCTGTCTGTCCAGACCTGGAGGCCTTTCCTGAGTGTGTGTCTGTCTGTCCAGACCTGGAGGCCTTTCCTGAGTGTGTGTCTGTCTGTCCAGACCTGGAGGCCTTTCCTGAGTGTGTGTGTGCGTGTGCGTGTCCAGACCTGGAGGCCTTTCCTGAGTGTGTGTCTGTCTGTCCAGACCTGGAGGCCTTTCCTGAGTGTGTGTCTGTCTGTCCAGACCTGGAGGCCCTTCCTGAGTGTGTGTCTGTCTGTCCAGACCTGGAGGCCTTTCCTGAGTGTGTGTGTGTGTGTGTGTGTGTGTCTGTCCCCAGTCTGTCTGTGGCCCAGGCACCCAGCATCCACAGTCGCCGGTCCTGGGTGTCACCGGCCGTCCTTTCAGACCTTTTCCTGGGCTGAGAGCAGGTGGTCGGTCTGCACTGTGGCCTGAGGCCCCCTCCTGACCGCCCCTCCTCCGGGGTGGGGTTCAGAGCGACGCCCCCTCCCCCCGCCCCCCCACCTGGAAGCCCCGCGGTGGGGGCGCGGGCCGCTCACCACTGGAGGATGCCCCTGTGCGGGCCGCGGCTGCCCCAGGCCCCGGGCGGGGAGGCCGGCGCCCCCTGGGCCATGGCGGGGACCCCCGCGGCGCCGTCGGACCGTCGGCTTCTGGGCGTTGACTTTAGAGGCGGGCGCAGGGGGCACGGGGGGGGGGGCACGGGGAGGGGGGCGCGGGGCGCAGGAGCCAGGCTGGGCGCGCGGGGCGCGCGGGGCGCGGGGGGCGCGGGGCCTGCCCTCGGAGGGCGCCTGGGCCACGCCCTGCACCCCGTTGTGAGGGTTGGGGGCAGGGGTGGCCCCCCTTGGGTCTAAATATAGGAGGACAGAGGCGAGGCAGCCCCCCCCCCCCCCCCCCCCGTCCAGCGGCCTCTCGCTGCCTTGGCCCCGGCCCCGCCCGCTGTGGGATGACCCTGGTCACCCTGAAACTACCGGCGCCCACGGCGCCCCCCCCCCCGGAGGTTCTGACGTCATCGAGGGGCAGCCGGGGCCCTCACGAGCGCCCCCGGAGTTCAGTGATGCCGACTGGGGGGCATCGGGACTTTGGAGGCGACACCCCAGGGGGCTCCCGCGGCAGCTGGGGGTGCGGCCGCTGCACCGGGGTGACCCCCACCTGCAGCCAGGACGGCGGCCCGCCCCGCGCCTTGTGCCGGTGCCCGCGCGGTGCCCGCGCCTTGTGCCGGTGCCGGCGGTCAGAGCCCCGTCGGCCGGGCGGGGTGCGGGCGCGGCGCTGGCCGCAGGGGGGCCCCGCAGGACGGCCTGGGGAGGGCAGAGACACGCCCGACGACCGCGCAGCAAAGCCCCGGGCCGGAAGCCCGCCGGGGCGGGAGCGTCTGCTCCGGAGGCTCCGCGCCGCGGGCCGCGGGCTGCGGGCTGGACGCGCCGTCGGGGCGCAGACGGACCCGCGGCGCCCGGCTGCCTGGTTCTGAAAGGAGGAGGGACGACGGCAGGGGCCGGGGGGCTGGGGCCGCGGGGAGGCGCAGCCCTGTGGAGGGCACGTGGTTCCCCCCAAGGGGAAACGGGGTGACTGTGCGGCGTCGGTGGTTGGCCCCGCGCGGGCGCAGCGCGGCCCGGAGCCGAAGGCGGGCGGCCGGCCGGCAGCAAGGCCGAGGGGCGGCGGCGCCCGCGAAGGGTCCCGCCTGGCCCGAGGAAGGAGCCTCGGCACGGCTCAGCCAGGGCGGACGGCACGCCGGCCAGGGGCGAGGCGCGAGGCGGCGACCCCTCCGGGCCCAGGACAGAGCCCGCAGAGGCGGGGCCCGCGCGGCCGGGAGGGGCGCTGTTTCCCGGCGCCGCGGGCTTGGCCGGAGGCGATGGCAAAGCTCTGCAGACTGATAGCGGCGATGGCTCACCACAGTGTACATGTACTTAATGCCACTTAATGCCGCGGTAAACTTAAAAATGGTTAGAATAGTAAATTTTCTATAACGTACATTTTATCACAATTTTTTTAAAAAGCAGGGTGGAGATTCATTCAGCAACAGCAGATGGCCTCCATGTGACAGCGTGGACTGTGGCTGCCCTGCCAGCGCCGGGGCCAGGGCTGGCCTCCTCCCTGCGGGGTGCGCAGGGCCGCGTCTCCATCTCTTGCTGGTGGGAGTGGGCTCTTGGTGATATCCTGAGAAAAGGAATTTTCTGAGACTCGAACAGGAAGATGAGACGTTATACAAAGCTTTAGTTCTGTGAACGCAAACCCCTGAGCTTCCAAGATCTCATTTCCCTCAGTCACACCGTGGAGGAGTTCCGTTTCGCCTTGAGCGGGGCTATCGTCTGAGCCAGGGTCCAGAGTTTCCATTCCATTTTGCATGCTCCAGTCCAGCATCAGACCAGCCTAGCTTGTGTTTTCAACTGCTGTCCCTTAGCCCATTGTGTGTGGGGTCCGAGTGGCTGTGGGTCATACAGGCAAATGCAAGGAGGTAAGATTGAGCCACAAGCCGAGAGTCACAAGAGAGCAACAAGAGAGCGAATTCTCTTGTTTAGGGAATTATGTATTCCCAAATTTTCATGGGTTTGCAGTGGTCACTCCCAATCTGGCCGGTGATCTCTGTTCCCAGATTTGACTGACGGCAAGCACCTTCCCTATGTCACCCCAACATCACTATGCACGTGTCTCTTTCCCCGTTGGTGAACTCCTTTTCCCACTGACCTGTGGGGAATGGGTGGTGGTTCCCTGGGGACTGTGAAATTGAAGCTTCCTGGTGAAGCTGCCCAAACGACATGCCTATAATGTCTCGCCTCCCTTTCGATCCTTTCCTATGATTAATAACTAGCCAGTTACATGGTATCACCTTCCATGGGGACATCATCATCAGGGCTCAGGCAGGCATAAAGCTCAAAGGCAGTGCAGAGGAGAGATCACAGGGTATTCATTGAAGAGCCTCAGTCTTCAAGTTTGATCAGGTAATGAGAGCCAAGCCTAGATAGCATCTAGCTCTCCTTTGAGGAGCTGTGTCAAGGATCAGCCTGGTCCTGAAGCTTGGGCAGGGTTTTGAGGGGGTATGCGATGGGGTGGGGTGGGTGCGTAAGTGGGAAGGACTTATAATCAACAAATGATGGGTGCCTCCCACAGTGGGGCAGGTCCTTCTCCATAATCCATGGGTGCTGAGAGCACAGTTCCTTTCATCCCTCATGCTGGTCCTGCAGCAGCTCCCTGCCACCCAAGAAACTTCCCAAGAATCCCACACATTTCCACCGACACTAGAAATAACCAAGAGAAGAGCCTACTGTTATTTGTTATTTACAGCTGACCTGAGGTCTTACCGTGCCATTGCTGATTACGTAATATTTTCATATTTACTGAGCCCCTGTCAGTACCAGGCACTGGGACACACCTTGGAAATACAATGGAACACCATGACCCTCCGGTTAACCAGTGGTCTCTTTCATGTCGACTATATGAAATATTAGGTGCTACGAAATGCAAACGTCACCTCCCCTTGCTGCAGAGCTGTTGAGGCCTGTTGTCTAGAGAACTATAGAAATGAAGCCATGAGGTCAATTTCACACCCTCCACCCAAAGGCCCAGTTAATTTCTTCTATGACAGGTGACAGCTGGTGTCCTCAGTTTGACCAGCCCCCTTACAGATGATGACTCTGAGCAGATGTGTGCTGATGCAATGACTCTTAGTTCCTGCAGCTGTGCCACACTAACATGCTTAATCTGCAAAGGACATTCACCTCTGCACGTGACTCCTAGTAGCAGCATAACTGAGGCTTTCATTTGGGTTGAGCATTTAGCCACATAGACTGCTATGTAGAATTAGGTATAAAATCCATTTTCTTTTCAAAGGGTGTTTAATTATAACTGACATTTAAAAACATCATTTTGTGTATTTGCTCTCCGGTACTTGAAAAGTCCAGCCTCCCTATCTTAGGTCCAGCATCTTCCCTTTAATGTACTATACCATTATAAGGGGAAAGAAATCCTAGTTTATCAAAGAGAATTTCAATGCCTGTGTCACATCTGATGCACACAAGGTTTTTCTCCCTGTGCCAGAGAATATATCTCTTTTAGCTGATCACTGGCTTCTTTTGCCCACTTCAGCCTAATTGGCCTGGAGATTATCCAATTAGTCTCGTTTCACCTTCTAAAAGGGCACCAGATGTACTGCATTCTTGCACAAAAGCGTTTCTGATTGGGGGTGCCTAATTTCCCTCAGTCCTTACCATCATTCACTTTCTGTGGGTGTACCAGGTGTCTTCAGGCAACAGACGTATTTGAAAATAAAGCTAATGAGTGTAATGCACTCAGCCAGGAATGTAGAATGTAGTTAGCGTTTGCCCGGGCGGAGCGTTGCGGAGGACAGATTTACGATGTACAGCATTACAACGGGACTGTGTGTTCTGTTTGCGCCTGGAAGAGACACTAAGATCATTGGGCTCTTAACCAATAAGCCATGGAGGCTTTCAAACTACACTAGAGCAAAACAATCTCCCTGGAGAGATTCCAGGTGGCTATCACGCGTTAAGGTTTTCCTTGGTCTAGGTTCACCTTCTGAGTGTCCAGCTCATGCTCTCCTTGAAGCTGACGGGACGCCACAGTCGCAGGGGTGTGTGGGGCGGGAAAACCCGGCTCCACACGAAGCGCCTCTCGGCCATTTCTTGACCTGAAATCCACGATCCGGAGCGTCTGAAGACACGCCGTCCTGTCGAGGCCGTTTTCCCCGCCCGCCCACAGCTTCCCTGTCTGCAGAGGTCAGGTGGAAGGCGCCCACGGGCGGGTAACAAACGGTGTTACCGGCAGAGAGCCCCTGAGCATGTGGGGAATGGAGAGGTGCAGCCTTTGCTCCCCTCAGAATGCTTGCCAGCTGCCATTCGCAGAGTCGCACCTTTGAACTCCTTTGTTCCATTAAAAGTGGGATTTTTCTGGAAGTGATAGAAAACTAAGCAAATCCAAAATGAAATGTGGTTTCTCCTTTTCTGCAAAGGAGAGTAAGAATTAAACGTCATCTTATTAGAGCTGTCACGTAACCTCTAAGGGCACTTGTCCAAATAACGATAGTGCACAACTTCATAAAGCATGCCCTAGCTCATTTAACAGTGTTTCAAGAGAATGGGCAAAGGCACACTGAAGCACTTACCTTTAAAGGTGTTTGTGAGTGTGGAGGCACCATCTTTTAAAAGCAGTTTTTAAATGGTGGCATTAGCTGAGTTTTTGGTGGGACAGAAAGTCATGCCACGGTTCATTCTTCTTTGGTAAAAATATTCTCCACCAGCTGCCTGCTGCCCGCTGCTCGGCATGGAATGATCTCCTGATGTCATCCCTACCATGAAATGAATGTCACTAAAGCATCCCTAAACCAGATACGCGCTGGACGCATTACCCGAGAGCAGCTGAAGCGTGGCCGTGTGGCCTTTCTGCTGGCAGCGCAAAAGCAGACACAGCCCGACAGAGGCCTGAAGATAAAGAAAAGCACTTTATGAAAAGAACCATGTCTTCACTTGGTTAAAAACTACTGACATTAAAACCCCAGAGCGCCAGTCCAAGATGCCCACAGCTGTCCAGTTGTCTTTTTCAAGTGTAATTTTCACGTGTCATCCAAGTGCACGGCCCAGACGCTGCCCAGCGCCTCGCACCCGCATCTACGTGCAACTGAGCGGTCCAGGTCGTACCCCTCTCGCCTGCCTCCTATAGTTCCCTGGCCAGGCCGCTCAGCTTGGCAACACTTCTTAGAGCCCTGCAGAGGGGGCAGGTGAGCCCAGCGAAGCTGAGGTGGGAGCCACGGAGCCTGGCGGGAGAGCTGGAGAGGCTGGGTGCCTGCTAACCTTCTAGCTCCCGAGGGGCTTGGGCGTCCCTCCTGAAGCTGAGTTCCGTAGAATTCCTCTGTGCTCTCCAACAAACTACCTCTCCACTGTGCTAGTTTGAGCAGATTTCCCTTTTTTATAACAAATAGATGTGTTTCTAATACTTGTCATTTGTCTTCTGGAAGGATTCTGGGAGAAGCAGGTTGCTCCCACCAGCCTGGAGGTGACCGTTTGGAAGTGTACTGAGTGGTCCGTGGCTAAGCAGAGAGAGAGCTGGATTAGAGCCACTCGCTCAACAGGTGTTTACGAAGTATCTGTATGGGCCACATGCATGCAGGGGCTGGGCAGCCATCAGCGAGGACACTGCAATGGCACCTGCCCCTGTGTTACCCACAGCAAAGATGTAGGAATAAAAATAGGGCTATTCCAAAAGATCCTGTAAAATAGAACACATTAGATAGTGAATGCAGGTTAGCAGGGACCTCATCAGCACAGTCATGGCTTTCTGGGCCACAGGGTGGGCCTCCTGGCAGGGAACATGGGGTGGGGGGACATGGCCAGACCTCAGGGGCCACAGATCCATCAGGAGTAAGAGGAAGCAAGTCCTCCAGGGAAGGTGACTGAGCCATGGTGCCACCAGAGGGAGCAGCACCCCGAGGACAAGGGCATTGCTTAGCACCAGGGCCAGGGCAGGCCTGAGAAGAGATCCATGTGGGTGGGTTTGCTTGGATTGTGCCACCTTATGCCTACTGCCCTTGTGAGCTTGCTTCTGGCTCTCTTTTCCATTCTCCAGAGTTCCTTGGCTTAAACCATGGGTATGTGGTCCTTCCTCGGGGTTAGCCCCCCGTCTTCCCATGTGGCCTGGGGCTCTCTTGGGGAAAGACAGGAGGGAAATGAAACAGAGATAAATCACGTTTCCCTGAGGAGACTGGGCGTGATCTCAGAGGACTGACTGAATCATTACATTGGGCTCACTCTAGTAGATCAGACTAAGCTTCAGATGCTTCCCCTGGCACCAGCCTGTGCAGAGGAGAGCAGTAACCCTCAGGGTCTTACACAGGAATCTGTGTTTGATAGAATGGTTTGCCTCATTCCACAGGGAGCAAAAGAAGATGTGAAGAGACTTGGAGTGACCTTGTCCCAAGTCAAACAGCCAATAAGTCTCAGAGCACAACAGGCCCAGGCTCACCGCTCTGCAGGGGATGTCTAAGCGGCGGTTTCCTTGCTGTAAAATGGGGCACTGAAGTAGCTACTGCCGAGTACAGCTGTGAGGCAAAAAGGAAGTCCGTAAGCTCTGCCCACAGCCAGTGACTGGCGCATAGTGAGTGCTCAATAGACTTTTGACTGTTGATTATTTTATAACTTCCCTTGAAAAGAAAGAGTAAAAATGATTTCAGTTATTTCAAAATTTTTGGCATAATGGTAATATTATGGTTATGTTTTTATAAAGAATCCTTTTCCACTCTAGAGATACACATGCAAATATTTCCAGATGAAATGAGATGATGTCTGAGATTTTCCTCCAAGTTGGTACGGCAGGGGCAGGGGGAAGGAGGGGGGACGGTAGAGGAAACAAGATCGCAGGTACTGAGGATGGCGGAGCTGGGTGTCCGTCGGGTCTGGGAGAGCTGTTACACCCTGCTCTCCACTGTATGTGCTTGAAACTGTCCATAATAAAAGGAGAGAGCGCGCGTACATCTGTATCTATATCATCATCCATATCTCTATATATTATATAATATATAATGTTTATATACATATATATATATATACACACACACATATATATAAACTTTATTCTGGGGGTAATGCATAAAAGATACTTGAGCACACATAGACACACACACACACATTTCGGGTCTGCCTAAACGCCGTCTTCAACATGAGAATGCCCCGAGCAAAGTATGTCATTAACAGTGTAATTAGGACTAGGGCGTTACCGGTGTGGCATTATTAGGCCTCTGCTTTCGTGTTCTGCAGAACATTCTTGCAACTAAGTGTTCTGGGGGGAAAAATATATATTAAAAAGTTCCATTTTTGGAAACTCCCAAATACTATACCTATGTCTTGGTGATTCCCAGCTATATTATCATATTAAAGGGCCTGGAGGGCCTGCAGTAGACAAGCCTGTTTAACTCCACCGAAGTTTGGGGTTTCAAGTTTAATTGTTTATAAAGCTCCACCCTCCCCACTTGTTTGCCTATTTGTCTGTTTTTGCATAACCTTGCCCATCACTGATGGGCGGCTAGAAGGATGCCGGGTTCCATGGAACTCAGTTTGACCTGAGTTAAATCACATAATAAGTCAGATCTTACGGGCTGTCCCGGGACTGTCAGCTGCTGTTAACAAAACGGCTTCCAGAGGTTTGAACAGGAAGCGTAGTGTCCCTGTGCCAGCCTCAGGCCTCCTTTGCCCACTTTTCTTCTCGCTTCTCTCCGTCCTCAGGGGCCCCCCCTGCGGCTGCCACAGGCCTCCTCACCTTCCCGGGCAGCACCCGCGACTGGCGGACAGGCGGCTACAGAAACATTTCGGGGTCCTCGGGCGGGGAGGCTGGGCTCCCACCCCCCGCACGCTGCAGGCGGCTGGGCTTCTGTGGAGCAGGATCTTCGCCAGGGCTGGGCTCTGCTCTGGGAGAGTGACAGTGAAATCAAAGATGCGTGCAGCCGTGCTGCCAACACAGCTCTGGGCACGACGCAGTTCAGTTTCCTCCGATTCTCCTCCCAGCCAGCGCGGGAACTCATGCTTTCCCTGTGCACGGAAAAGCACCGCGAGAGCTGAGTAGTGTGATCAATTTAGGATTTCTTTGCTCTGGCAGTTTTATTAAAAAAACAAAGAGTGTGATCGTAACTGGTCAGGAAATACCCTGAGGGCCGTAGAACATTAATTCATAGAGAGCACAGGAGAGGGAAAAAGCAGCATCGATGTCCCTGACCGGGGGCTCGAACCCACAACCTTTTGGAGTAGGCACGATGCTCCGGTCCACTGAGCCACGCGGCCAGGGCCACAGGCTCACCTTTTAACTTACCTGTCCCCCGCACCATCAGCGACTCCCCCTTCCACGCCTCCCGCAGCCCCCGTGGCCCGCGGCTCCGCGTCACCCTGCAGGCGGGATCGATTCCTCAGATGCGGGATCTTCCTCTCTCCCGCCCCGCGCCTCCGCTGTGCTTCCCTTTCCACCCCTGCTGCAGGACGCGGGGAAGAGTTATCAGCCTCGTGATAATGACGCTAAATACGGTGTTTCTTAACACAACTGTCGTTACCGTTGCATCACGTTTGCTACTAAAACTCATAAACACTTTTGTGTCTATCCATCTAGGAACAGATATTTTTATTGTTTTGTAAGTTAAGAAACTCAGTCCTTAGAGAAATTAAGCAGTTTGCTTAAGCTCATAGTTTTGGTTTTGTTGCAGCTAAATCTGTGACCTGCCTAAATTTTACTGTCACTCACATTTCTGTTATACTCTGGATCCTCAGTTTACCCAAAAACGACTGCAGTGACATGGCCACACACCCAAGGACTGCTTTTCTTCTTCACAGGTGTAGACCTATAGTTTTAAATGTTCGTGTTGAAATTATTCAGATTTGAACAACTGTTTCTCTCGCCTCATCACAGTCACATCCCGGAGCACAGAGTTTACAGTGCCTCAAGGAGCCGCACGCTCGCCTGGCTCGGGGCCTTTGCAGAGCTACTCTTGCCTGGAATCTCCACACTTCTCATCTTCTGCTAGCTACCTCCTGTCCAGTCTGCTCAGCTTAACCTCCCCTTGTCCCAGAAGCCTTTCCAGACCCCCCTCTTCAACCAGTTCACCTGGGGGTTCCCCAGTGTCCTCCCATGCCTCCTTGGACTCAAATCCATCCTAGCATTGCCCACAGTCTGAGTGCTTGGCTGTCCTTTCTTTATGAAGTGGGCTCCTTCCTTAAGGCAGGGGCTGACCGGCATAGTGCTGGACAGATGCTGGGAGGTGCTGAATAAATGTTTATTGACTCACTCTACTAATGAGAAACTTTCTCTGAGATGATAGAAACTTGAATTTGTGTTTCTTAAAAGGACCGTGTCTTGCATTTTTTGTGTGGCATCACAGTTTCTATTTCATAAGGTGGGGGTGGTGTTTTTGTTTGGACCCAGCAAGGATCCATCACTTGAACTTCCGGACTTTGTTGCCTCTGCCACATCAGACTCAGCCCCCCACAAGGAGGCCTGCTGCACATGATCTCCTCTGAAGGAAGAAACAAAACCAAACAAAGGTCTCAGTGTGTCCCAACACCCAGCACAGGAAAGCTTGAACAATGGCTCCCAATCTCAGCTCCCAGTTCCTCAAGTCCAACAAAGGCCACTCTTCCTGGATAAAGCAGCTGTGCCAGGAATGAGAGGAACAATCACAGCGCAGGTTGGTGGGCAAGTGACTTTTGCAAACCAGCAGGCTAGTCACTGGAGGAGGCATCCGCTGGAGAGTGGATCCACTTAGTTTTGAGGATGAGAGGGGCAGTAGCAGAATTGCAGCATCTTTGGACAATACACTTTTAAAAACACACCAGGAATATTAATTATATATCCTGCTACTTTGCTGAATTCATTTATTAGATCTAGTAGTTTTTTGGTGGAATCTTTAGGGTTTTCTATGTACAATATCATGTCTTGTGCGAATAATGACAGTTTTACTTCCTCCTTTCCAATTTGGATGCCTTTTATTTCTTCTTTTTTTCTTTTTTTAATTTTACTTTTGTTTAAAATATTACAGATGTCCTTTTTTCTCCCCAATGACCCGTTCCACCCCGTCCCTTCCCCCTCCCCAGTCCCTCTCCCCACCATTGTCTGTGTCCTTGGGTTGTGCATATATGCATATAAATTCTTTGGTTACTCTCCCCCTCCACCTACCCACCCGCCTCCATCCCTCTGACATTCATCAGTCTCATCTATGCTTCCATGTCATTGAATCTATTCTGTTCATCAGTTTATTAAGTTCTTCAGATTCCACATATAAGTGAGATCATGTGATGTTTGTCTTTCTCTGCCTGGCTTATTTCACTCAGCATAATACTCTCCAGGTCCCTCCACACTGTCCCAAAGGGCACGAGATCCTTCTTCTTTACAGCTGCGTAGTGTCCATGGTGTGAATGTCCCCCAGCTTTTTATCCATCATCTACTGATGGGCACTTGGGCTGTTACCAAATCTTGGCTATTGTAAAGAATGCTGCTGTGAACATAGGGGTGCATATAGCCTTTCTGATTGGTATTTTGAGATTTTAGGATATATACCCAGAAGTGGGGTCACTGGGTCAAAAGGCAGTTCTATTTTTAATTTTTTGAGGAAACTCCATACTGTTTGCTACAGTGGCTGCCCCAGTCTGCGTTCCCACCAGCAGTGCACCAGGTTCCCCTTTCCCCACACCCTTGCCAGCACATGTCGTTTGTTGATTTGTTGATGGAGCCATTCTGACAGGTGTGAGGTGATACGTCACTGTGGTTTTAATTTGCATCTCTCTGATGATTAGTGACTTTGAGCAGTTTTTCATACGTCTATTGGCATCTGTGTGTCCTCTTTGGAGAAGTGTCTATTCAGGTCCTTTGTTCATTTTTTAACTGGATTGTTTGTCTTCCTGGTGTTGAGTTGTAGAAGTTCTTTATATGTGTTGTATATGAATTCTTTATCAGATGTATTCTTGGCGAATATGTTCTCCCACACAGTGGGCTCCCTTTTCATTTTGCTGTGCAGAAGCTTTTTAGTGTGATGGAGTCCCAATTGTTTATCTTTTCCTGAGTTTTCCTTGCTTTCGGAGACAAAACAGCAAAAATATTGCTGTGAGAGATGTCTGCGGTTTTACTGCCTATGTTTTCTTCTAAGATTTTTATGGTTTCCCAACTTACGTTGAAGTCTTTTATTCATTTTTAGTTCATTTTTGTGTATGGTTTAAGTGGGTGGTCTAGTTTCATTTTTTTTTAACGTACCTATTTAATTTTCCCAACACCATTTATTGAAGAGACTATCTTTACTCCATTGTTTGTTCTTGCCTCCTTTGTCAAAAATTGACAAAAAAGGCATGGGTTGTATTCTGGGATAGCTGTTCTGTTCCATTTGTCTATATGCCTGTTCTTATGCCAGTAGCAGGCTGCTTTGATTACAATGGCCTTGTAGTTTACTTTGATATCCAGTACTGTGATCCCTCCAACTTGCACTTCTTTTTCAAGATTGCTAAGGCTATTTAGGGTCTTTTGTGGTTTCACATAAATTTTTGGAATATTTCTTCTAATCTATGAAATACACCATTGGTATTTTAATAGGAATTGCATTGAATCTATAGATTGTTTTGGTTCGTATGGACATTTTAATGATGTTAATTCTTCCAATCCATGAACATGGTATATGCTTCCACTTATTTGTATCTTCCTTGATTTCTTTCTTCAATAGTTTTTCAAGTACAGGTCTTTTACATCCTTAGTTAAATTTATTCTTGGAAACCTTATTTTTTTTGTTGTTGCAATAGTAAATGGGGTTGTTTTCTTAGTTTCTCATTCTGAGAGTTCATTATTGGTGTACAAAAATGCCATCAATTTCTGGATATTGATTTTGTATCCTGCAACTTTGCCAAATTCATTTATTAGATCTAGTAGTTTTTTGGTGGAGTCTTTAGGATTTTCTATATACAAATAATGACAGTTTTACTTTCTCCTTTCCAATTTGGATGCCTTTTATTTTTTCTTCTTGTCTGATCACTGTGTCTAGGACTTTCAGTACTATGTAGAATAAGAGTGGTGAGAGTAGACACTCCTGTCTTGTTCTTGATCTTAAGGGAAACGCTGTTAGTTTTTGCCCATTGGGTATGATGTTGGTTGTTGGTTTTTTTGTATATGGCCTTTATTATGTTGAGGTTTAATTCCTTTATTCCCACTTTGCTGAGCGTTTTTATCATAAATGGGTGCTGGGTTTTATAGAATGCTTTTTCTACATCTATTGATATGATCATATGATTTTTATCTTTCAGTTTGTCTATGGGATGTATCACATTTATTGATTTGAGGCTATTGTACCAACTTTGCATCCCCAGAATAAATTCCACTTGATCATGGTGTATGTTTGTTTTTTTAATGTATTGCTGGATCCAATTTGCTAATATTTCATTGAGGACTTTAGCATCTATATTCATCAAGGATCTTGTCCTATAATTTTCTTTCTTTGTTGTGTCTTTATCTAGTTTTGGTATTAGGATAATATTGACCTCATAAAGAGAGCTTGGAAATCTTCCCTCCTCTTCAATGTTTTGGAATGGTTTGAGGACAATAGGTGTTAGCTCTCCTTTAAGTGTTTGGCAAAATTCGGTCGTGAGGCCATCTGGTACAGGACTTTTGTTTGCTGGTTTTTTTTTTTTATTACTGCTTCTATTTCATCAGTTGTTATTGGTCTATTCAGATGTGCTGCTTCTCCTGATTCAGTTTTGGAAAATTGTATGTTTTTTTTAAGAATTTGTCCATTTTGCCCAGGTTGTCCAATTTGTTGGCATATAGTTGTTTATAATATTTTCTTACAGTTCTTTGTATTTCTGCGGTGTTAGTTGTTACTTAGTCTCTTTTATTTCTGATTTTATTTATATGGATACTCTCTCTTTGTTTCTTGGTGAGTCTGGCTAAAGGTTCATCAACCTTGTTTATCTTTTCAAAGAACCAGCTCTTGGTTTTATTGATTTTGTGCATTTTTTTAAGATCTATGCCATTTATTTCCACTCTGATCTTTATTATTTCCTTCTTTCTGCTTACTCTAGGCTTTTCTTGTTGTTCTCATTCTAGTTCTTTTAGGTGTATGGTTAGATTGTTTACTAGATATTTTTTCTTCTTGAGGTAGGCCTGTAATGCAATGAACTTCCCTCTCAGGTCTGCTTTCTCTCTATCCCATAGATTTGGGGTTGGTGTGTGTTCATTTATGTTTGTTTCCAGAGAATTTTTTATTTCTTCCTTGATTTCATTGGTAACCCATTCATTGTTTAATAACCTTATTTAGCCTCCATGAGTTTGAATGTTTTTGAGAGTTTTTATTGTAGTTGCTTTCTGGTTTCATGAAATTTTGATCCAAGAAGATGCTTGATATGACTTCAATCTTTTTTTTCTTTAAGATCACAGTATTTTGTTTTATTTTTTATTGTAAATGACTTTTCTTTTTTAAAAAATTTATCTTTTTTGTTGAAAGTATTATAAATGTCCCCCTGTTTTTCCCTCATTGACCCCCTGTACCCTGCTCCCCCTCCCCCCCTCCCCAGACCTTCACCACTTAAGATTTATTTTGTGTGCTAACATGTGGTCTACCTTTGAGAATGTGCCATGTGCACTTGAGAGGAATGTATATTCTGTTGCTTTTGGATGGAATGTTCTGTAAATATCAATTAAATCCATCTGGTCTGGTGTGTTGTTTAAAGTTGCTGTTTCCTTCTTGATTTTTTGTGTGGAAGTTCTATCCAATGATGACAGTGGGGTGTTAAAGTTGGAGATTATTTTTATCTTCCTGAGACAGACCCTTAGCTCACTAAATGTAGGCTTTTCTGTCTTAGATTTAAATCTAAGACTAGAAATTTTCATCTAAGTACTGTTTTAGGTGCATCCAGCAAATTTTATTATTTTTGTAGTATTTTTATCATTTAGTTCAAATAATTTCTACCTTATATTATGATTTCTATTTTGATTTATAAGAAATGCATTTCTTTTTAAAATATGTTTTTAATTGACTTTGGAGAGAGAAGAAGGGGGAGAGAGAGAGAGAAAAACATTGATTAGCTGCCTCTTGCATACTGTGGATCGAGTCCACAATCCTGGTATGTGCCCTGACAAGAAATCAAACTGGTGACCTTTTGGTGCATGGGATGATTTCAACCAACTGAGCCACACCAGCCAGGGCAAGAAATACATTTCTTGATTCCAAACATATGATAATTGTGAGGTTTTTTTGTGATTTATTTTTTGCATTGTTGCACTATATCAGAGAACAGAATTATGAAACACTTCAATTTTTTGAAATTTGATGAGATTTACTTGATAGCATAGTAAATCATGTGTACTTACAAAGAACAAATTCTGCAAGGTATTCATATTTTCTATTTCTTTCTTTATAAAATCTCATGCCACATTTGTGGACTTATCTATTTTTCTCTGTACTTTTCAAATGTTTCTTATATATTTTGATGTCATGCTATTAGGTGTCGCATGGTAAAACATGCATTATTATTAACTAAAGTCCCATAGCTTACAATAAGGTTTACTCTTTGTATTGTATAGTCCTATGGGTTTTGACAAATGTATAATGTCATGTATCCACCATTACAGCATCATATAGACTATTTCATGGTCCTAACTCTCCCTCCTTTCGCCTGAGCCTCTGGAAACCACTTGATTCTGTTTCTACAGTTTCCAATTACCTGCAAAAATTTTCAAGCTTTCATTTCTTTGAGCATAGTGAGCCTGGTTGTTCTATAATCTGTGTCTGGCAATTCCCAGATCTGAAGACCCTGAATCTAAGGTTTGCTGTTTCTGCAATTTCTCATTAATATCATCTGTCTCTTGCATGCCTTGTAACTTTTTGTTTACTAGTTTCAAATATTATTAATAGTTTTTATTGTGATAAAATACATTAACATGAAATTTATCACCTTAACCACTTTTAGATGCAGTTATGTTACGTATACTCATAGTGTTGCACAACCATCAACACCATCCATTTCCAAAACTCTTCATTTCACAAGACAAATGTACTTATTAAACAATAACTCTCCCATTCGCTCTTCCCCCAGCCCCTGGAGACTACCATTTTACTTTCTATCTCTATGAATTTCACTACTCTAAGGACCTCATATAAGTGGAATCATACAGTATTTACTTTTTGCGACTGGTTTATTTCACTTGGCGTAATGGCCTCACGGTTCGTTCATGTTGTAGCAGGTGTTAAAATTTCCTTCCCTTTCGAGGTGGGATAATACTTCATTGTGTGTATTACCACATTTTGTTTGCCCAGCCATTCACTGATGGGTGCTTAGATTCTTTCCACATTTTAGCTGTTGTGAATAATGCTGCTATGAACATGGATGTAGAAAGATCTCTTGAATTCTTGGGAACATACCCAGAGGTGGAATTTCTAGCTCTGTGGTAATTCGCGTTCAGTGTTTTGAGGGTGTCCTGCTGTTGTCCACAGGAGCTGCGTAGTGTTGTGTTTCCACCACCAGGGCGCAATGGTTCTAATTTCTCCACATCCTATCAACACTTCCAGTTTTCTGTACTGTGATACTAGTCATCTTAATGGGTGTAAAGTAGTACCTGAATATTTTGTACTATGTGCTTGACATTAATTTGAGAAATTATATGTAGAAAAAAATTTGAAGTTTAGGATAATGTTATCTACTTTTATAAAAGTTTTTATTTGTTTCTGTCAGGTGCATGGGGACTCTATCAATAGACTATGACCTTAATCTGTCTTCAGAGTTGGAGATTTTCTGAGTTACCAAAGGACTCGAAATCTGGCTGTAGTCATGCTAGGGCTGATGTACTTTGGTTTACTTTCTTCTCAAGATCAGACTTTGTGACCCCTACTGAGGTAGGAAATTAATTTAGCAGGGTACCCACCCTCAACAGGCTCTGGGCTCTGGCTTTCATGTCCCTATGTCATCGGTCTCTCAAAAGTGCAGCTTAGCCTAAGTCACTAATCTCAGCTCAAGAAATACACCCACAGCAAGGTGACTATAAATGCATGGCCCACCCTTGGATGCCTGGCCTTTCCTGGATCCTAGCCTAGTAACATTTCACTGTTGTATTAGTTCCTTGGTGCTCTTAAGTTTTCTTACAAATTTTTTTGTCTATTTTTTTTGAGTTGTCTTCATCAGGCCAGTTGGTCTGAATTACTTGGTTGTTATCAACTGTATATCAACTATTCACTTCTCTTTCCTTACTAGATTTAGAACATATTAAGGGCAGGGACTGTGCTGTATTCATTTTTGTGTCCTCAGAACCTAGGGCTTATTGTCAGTGCCTGACATAATTTTAGAAGCTTGCTAAATATTTGTTGATTGAATGAATTCTTGGGATGGGTTAATGCATCCTGGTCTGGGGGAAGATATCAGAAGAACCCTTGAATAATGTCAAAATCAAGTTTGTACATGCAGCAAAAATAGATTTTAGGGACATGGCCAGGGTCAGATAGCAAAGTACCTATGCAAGAAATATCTAAGCTAAGCAAATGAAAAAATTCAAATTATGGGCAAAACAAACAGGAAGAAGGCACAGGCTATAGCATAGCAGTTAGGTAACATTATCGTTCAGGTTTCAATAAACATGGTTTTGTTGATTATGATTTTTCTTTTAAAAATGCTATGTATCATTACAATATTGCTTATGAGATAAATAAAATAGTTAAGAAAAATGTTCACTGATGTCAGGCTACACATAATTGATTTGATGGCTCCCAGTGGACTCATTGGTGACCATGCGGCTTAAAGGAGCATGAACTTCGGAGCTGATTAAACCAGAGTTCAGATTAGCGTCCAGCTTGGCCACTGTGTGGTTATAAACAAGCTTCTGCGTGTTGTGAACTTCACTTCCTGGCCTGTAAAGGGGATGAGAACAGCTTCTCTTTGCAGCTCTTTGTGAAGGTTAAATGCCCTGAGATGGTGTCAGTCACTGCCTGGCAGCAGGCGCTCACTGAACAGTGCTCTTGCAATGACTGATCAGGCCGCTGCCACTCCTCAGGGTGTGTAGCACAACACCTTCCAGACACCGGCATTTAAAATATGTATTATTATGTTGCCTTGGAAATGAAAGAAAGTGTGATAATTTCTCTGTTTCCAGTCCAGGGGCCAAGGGCCTTCACCTTCACACTGGCTTCCTCGTTCTCCAACCTCTAAATTAGTGCCTACTAATTATTTTTATCTATGTAATTTAAAGTAATTATTTAATTAAATAATAATCTAATTAAATAAATATTAAGTTATTAAATAATTATTTTAAAAATCATTCCAAATACAGTGACATCATTCTCTGCAAGGGACTACGTGCTTCCTCGTTGGCTCCTAGTGCTTTGATTGTGCTAATAAATGTCTCTAACTAAAAACTGCTTCATGTTTTTCTAAATAAAAATGGCTACCTCCCGACCTCTTCAAAGATCAAGCCTGTTCCCTGTCTTTGGTAAGTTGAAACCGTTCAGTCTCCTGGGGTGATGTGGAATAGCTGTTCTAAGAACATCACTAGGGGAGCTTTGCTGTAAACAGAGTGTCAGATGCTCACGGGCAAGATCAAAGACAAGGTCCCGGGGAACTGAAAGGTTCTATTAGATTTCAGGTCTGTTAGCGTCACCGAGTGATGCTGACACAGACCTCCCAGCGTCATGCTCCCTGCAGAGCAGCCCCGGGGATGGGGCTTCTACCCATCGCTTTCCAAAGCCTGGAGAAGCCTCAGTTTCCCTCGCCCACCTGCCCTCTGTAAGCACAGCCCATAGACACAGGCGACAGTGTGGTGATGGCCAGAGGGAAAGGGGGAGTGAAGCTGGGGGGCAAGGGGAGATGGGGACATCTGTCAGAGTATAAACAATAAAAATAGAGTAAATAAAAAGCCCTTCAGGGCTTGGGCCCTTCAATGGCAAATACCTGTCAGTTCCCTTTGACCTAAAGTAACACAAAGAAGGGAGGATGACTATCAGAAGGAACTGGAAGGAGGCTGGCTACAGGGCACTGAAGTCCAAGGACCAAAAACATGGAATCAAAACTGATGAGAACATTGGCTCACAACATTCCGGTTGATACCAGTATGTTTTCAGATGTGAAAAGAGTTAACAGGGAACATTTGGAAATGAGCTCAGATGGCGCGGACTTGAATTTCTCTTGCAGATTGATTAATATTATTTAACTGACTTTCTGTTAGGGTGCTTGGTTTTTCCTCATTAGATTGGTAACAGCCCTTCCTGTAATAAGAAATACGACTTGGTTGTTAACCATGTCAGCTGGATATTTTGCGAGTATGTCCTCTGCCTTTCCTTGAATTAATTTGGTGAATTTTTGCCATGTGCAAGTCTTATATTTTAAGGTAGACCTTGGAAAATGTAATCTGTGATCCTAGCATCAAGGTAAAATAATATATACACTTTTTTAAAAATAATTTCTTAGAAGTTAGGACTACTGTTACATTCTTATTTATATTCTGGATATTGTGGAAATTAGGCAGCAACAAATAGGTATGTAAGAAAAAATCAATTACATAGTAACACATAATGGCAGGCTAAGAAAAAATGACTTTACCAGAAAAAGAAAAGACTGAGAAGTTCCCAACAATGTCCTTAAAAGAGAAAGAAAAAGTCTACATGTGATGCAACGGGTAACGGAAGTAACAGCTCATTACATTCTGGATTTTTTCACAAGTGTAGTTGATCTTTAAAAAGTTGAAGTCCCTGGAAAAAAAATAAATGGAAAACAAGATAATTTTGTGTAAAATGCATGAGGCCGATGCTTTTTGATAGTGTAGCATGGTTGGGAAAATGCCAGAATTGAGACCCAGCCACCTGAACAAAGCTAAAGTGATATATGTCATGAAATGAAATGAAAATGTTAAAAGGATACTTTCGGCAGCTTCACGGCCGTGTTCCAGGAGGTTGGTTACGAGCACGGGTCTGCAGCCGTGGCCAGGCATTCCCCGGGCTCCCCGCCGCGCGGCGAGACACAGCGGGCGCAGGGCGCAAGAACAGTTTAGGAACTGCAGCTATGAAAGGTTAGCAATCTGCCTTTAAAAGAGTGTGAAACGGAATTTTGTAGTCTTTTCTAAAATCCCCATTACTGAGAAGATAAAGTTTTCTTGCTGCTGTTGCCACGCTCCCCTAGAGCTGCGGAAGGTGGCCAGCGCCTCCGACGCCGGGGCCGTCGGCCGCAGCCCCCGCCGGGCGCCCCGAGGTCTCGGCCAGTCTAGCTGTCCCCGACCAGATGGCCATGCCACAAAGCCCGGAATTAGCTTGGGCTTCTCCCTTTTTCTTTCTCTGCCTTTACCCAGATGGCGGAGAGACGACCTTCCTCCTTCCCAGGACGTGCCCAGCCCCTGGGAGAAGGCTCTGGACGGTGCTGCGAGAAAGGGGCGTCCCGGTGAGGAGCTCATCACAGCTGCTTTGCCCCAGAACGTAACAGGTGCTCACCATGGTTTCCTGAGTTGAAATTAAATCCGGGAGGGCCAGTCACCCACAGGATGTATTTTCTTTGGCCCAAATGAGCCTCGCTGGTGTGTTATCATTCTGCTCCTTAATCCTTGAGATTCCGTGTCTATAATTTTTACGATAATTCCTCTCTGGCCCAGTACTCACGGGGATTTTTGCAGCTGTTAGTAACTGCCTGCAAAATTCTAGACTGTACCCCAGGCTTGAATGAGGCTCTGTAAACTAAAAGGTCACTGTGCTCCCTTTCTGCTTCCAAATCAAAGAGCCACCTGTGATGCCAGGTGTTTTGTAATCTTGGGGGGAAATATTTCTGTAGGTCACTCTCATGCATCCCATGAGTGACAAAATAAGAATATATATTGCTTTTTCTAAAAATAATTCTTCCTTTTAGTCTATTTGCTGAAGTAGCTTTCACATAATTTTACAAAGTGCACTTTAAACACTTCTGTGCTTCACATGCCGAAATAGTGTTACTTGAGATGAGCTTGAAAACAAGCTGGTGGAGCCAGAGGTTAACCTGTCTGTCACCTCTGAAGAAACGTGTTTAATTCAGCTGTCAGAACCAGCCAGCTCCCGGTAAGGTGAAAACCACAGTGATGGGAAAGCTGGATAGATGGGTGGTCAGTTATAAGAGACCAGTGAAGCAGCTCCAAAGAGCAGGCAGTTGGTCCAAGTCACTGTTTCCTTCCAGAGTAACTGCCCACAGAAGGCCCTTGAGGCAGTTTACTGGTTTTGAGATAGGCACAAGCTCCCCTCCAAACAGAGGCTGCTCTGCGCTCATTTTCTTGGGGATGGACATGACCATTCAGAAGGCAACAAAGGGCTCCAACAAAGTATTTGGGAAAAATAGCAAGAACACAATAGATTTCCATTAATGCAAATTAAAATCACAATGAGATATCACCTTATGCCTTTCAGATAGTTATTATCAAAAAGTCAATAAATAAAAGGTGTCAGAGAGAATGTGGAGAAAAAGGAAGCCTCCTACACTGTTGCTGGAATTGTATATTGGTGCATTCACTGGAAAACAGTATGAAAGTTCCTAAAAAAATTAAAAAGAAAATTACTGTACTACCCAGAAATTCCACTTCTGGGTATTTATCTGAAGAAATCCAAAACACTAATTAGAAAAGATATATGCTCCCCTATATTCATTGCAGCATTATTTACAGTAGCCAAGATATGGAAGCAGCCCAAGTGTTCATCATTAGACAACTGGATAAAGAAGAAGTGGTAACATATGCTCAATGGAATATTACTCAGCCATAAAGAAGAATGAAATCTTACCGTTTGCAACAACATAGATGGCCCTGGAGGGTATCGTGCTAAATGAGATGAGTCAGACAGAGAAAGACAAGTACCAAATGATCTCACTTTTATTTGGTGTATTCCAAATACATAAATCTACAGAGAGAGCAGAGGTGAATGGTTGCCAGGTCTGGGGGCAGGGGGATGGAGTGACTGCTAATGGTAAGGAATTCTACTTTCAATTATTGAAAACGTTTTGTTACTAGATAAAGGTGGTGACTGTGTAACATTGTGAATATGTTAAATGCCACTGAATTGTACACTTTAAAATGATTAAAATAGCACATTTTATGTTTTGTGTATTTTTCTACAATAAAAAGTTGCCCAAAGCTCATAAATGGCTTAAATCGTCAGCATTTAAAGCAAACCATATAAAGCTATAATGGGCTGCGTGACGGGTAACTGCAAAAGTTTGATTTTGAAGAAGTAGAAACAGACTTTCTTTCAAAAACTGGTAACAGTTTGCTTCTCACAGGTGACAAAATGGGGACCAGGCAGAAGCTGGTGGCAAAAACAAGCCCCACAAACAACTGCGAGGGCTGGTGGACTAGGACATGGTGTTCAGAGTATGGTCCCTGGACCAGCAACAGCGCTGTCTCTAGGACAAACCTGTTAGGATTGAGAATTCTCAGGCCCACCTCGAACCCTCTGAGTTTAAAATTCGGGAGCTCAGGTTCATCAAACTGAGTTTTAACAAACCCTACAGGTGATCATGATGCACACTCAAGTCTGAGAACCACTGTGCCGGTGCTGGTGCTGGTGCTGGTGCTGGTGCTGGTGCTGGTGCTGGTGCTGGTGCTGGTGCTGGTGCTGGCCTGGGAGCCCTGGTTCCTGGGCCCACGTGATAGCTGGTGTCACCTGGGGGAGCTGGGGCTGAGGTCCAGCTTGGCAGACAGGACCCCAGCATGTGGCCAGGCCTACACTGGCCCGTTTGCCAGGACCAGGCCTCAGCCCCCTCGGAAGCAGACCCCTGCCCTCCTCCTTCCCTTTCTTCCTTCCTCCAATGGGCCCCTTTTTTTCCCAAATTCTCCTCCCACCTCCCTGCCTCCTCTCAATCTGAGGAAAAGGCTTCTCACTCACTTGTCTTATTTCCCTTCATTTCTTTACTTCTGCTTTATCCTCAAACAGGTCACGAGGAGTCCCTTTCCTCACAGTTAAGGCTTCAGTCCCCCCGCTGGAGGGAGCAGGGGACTGGCGGTGACCCTTCTCCAGGTGACGCTGCTGCTGCGAGACCAGCCTGGAGTCCTGCGCAGTCCCTGCAAACACCCTTCAATCAGCCTCCCTTCCCAGGACCCCATCCGAGCGTCCCAGTGTTCCCTGCCAGGAACCCGAGGCAAAGCCGTTATAATCGTCATATCATATCCAAATATTTTCTTATTTTTCAATTACAGTTGACAGACAATATTATATTCGTTTCAGGTGTACAACCGAAGGATTCGGCATTATATAACTAAGTGACTCCCCCCACCCCAATAAATCTAGCACCACCGGACCCCATGCCTAGGGATTACACCGTTGCTGACTGCTCCTGTGCTGTGGGTTACATCCTCGGGGCTTCCCCGTAGCTGCCAATCTGTGCTTCTCAGTCCCTTCCCCTTTCACCCAGTCCCCCCTCCCCGGGGTCAGTCAGTCTGATCTCTGGGTCTATGAGTCTGTCTCTGTTCTCTTTGCTTGTTTATTTGGGTTTTCTGATTCCACCTATAAGGGAAATCACATGTCTTCCTCTGTCCGACCTATTTCACTCAGCACAACACCCTCTGGGTCCATCCCTGTTGCAGAGGCAAGGCCCCCTGCAGCTTCGGGCTGAGTCATGCTCGGTTGTGCACACGCACCACTTCCTCACCTCTTCACCTACGAATGGCACTAAGGTGCTTCCATGTCTTGGCTGTTGGAGATGCTGCTGCAGTGAACATAGGGACGCATGTGTCTTTTCAATTTAGTGATTTGAATTTCTTCAGATAAATACCCAGAAGTGGAATTGCTGGGCCTTTCTTTGTCTCTTGTTACATAGCCCTTGTTTTAAAGTCTGTTTTGTCTGATATCAGTATTGCTACTCCAATGTTTTATACCTTTATTTCTATTTTCATGAAATATCTTTTCCATCCCTTTATTTTCAGTTGGCATGTTTCTTTGGATCTAAAGTCGACAGTGTATGTAAGGCTCTTGTTCGTTACCCATCCTCCATGTGTCTTTTGATTGGAGCACTTAACCATTTGCATTTACAGTAATTGTTGATAGATATGCATTTATTACCATTTTATTCATATTTCATATTTTTATGTTTGTTTTCTTCTTTTTCTTAAAGAGAACCCTTTAACATTTCTTGTAATACTAGTTTGGTGGTGATGTACTCTTTTAGCTTTTTCTCATCTGGGAGGCTCTTTATTTGTCCTTGGATTCTAATAATGGTTTTGCTGGGTAATCTTGGTTGTAGGTTCTTGCTTCTCATCACTTTGAATATTTCTTGCCCCTCCCTTCTGGCCTGCAAGGTTTCTGTTGAGAAATCAGCTGAGAGTCTTATGGGGGCTCCCTTGTAGGTAACTAACTGCTTTTCTCTTGCTGCTTTTAAGATTCTTTCTTTGTCTTTAACTTTTAGCATTTTAATTATGGTGTGTCTTGGTGTGGGCCTCTTTGGGTTCATCTTGTTTGAGACTCTCTGAGCTCCTGGACTTGTCTATTTCTTTCACCAGGTTAGGAAAATTTTCTGTCATTGCTTTTTCCCATATGTTTTCATTTCCTTGCTCTTTCTCTTCTCTTTCCAGCCCCTATATTATGCGAATGTTGGTACATTTGAAATTGTTCCAGAGGCTTCTTGTATTATTCTCATTATTTTTGGATTATTTTTCCTTTTTGCTGTTCTGATTGGGTGTTTTCTGCTTCCTTGTCTTCCAAATCTCTGATTTGATCTCCCACTTCATCTACTCCACTGTTGGTTCCCTGCCATGTAGTCTTCATTTCAATTCATGTATTCTTTGCTTCTGACTGGTTCATTTTTATGTTTTCTAGTTCTGTTTTTATGTTTCCTCTCTCTTTGTTGAAGTTCTCTCTACATTCATCTACTCCTCCCCTAAGTTCATTATAACCAGCATTTTGAACTCTGCATCTGGTAGTTTGCTTGTCTCCATTTCATTTCATTCTTTTTCTGGAGTTTTGTGCTGTTCTTTCATTTGGGACATGCTTCTTTGTCTCTTCATTTTGTCTGCCTCCCTGTGTTTGCTTCTATGTATTAGGTAGAACTGTTTCGTCTCCCGAGCTTGGTAGAGTGTTCTTCTGTAGTAGGTGTCCTGTAGGGTCCAGGGGCACAGCCTCCCCAGTCACTCAAGATGGGCACTCTAGGTGTGCTCCTCGTGTGGGCTATGTACACTCTGTTGTAGTTGAAACTTGATTACTCTTGGCACCACAATGAGATGAATTTACCCTCAGGTCAATTGGTTGCCAGAACTGGCTACAACCACCGTGGAAGATCAGCTGTGCAGGGGCTGACCCCATAGAGCAGAACTTACTTCAGTGGGGCTCTGGTGCCCACTGAGTCTGTCCCTTGAGTGTGTTGCTTATGCACATGGTTGGGTGGTGCTTTGACATGGTCTGAAGCTATCCACTGGGTGCACTGCCTCTTTGGTCCTCCTGGGAGGGGCAGGCCAAGGTCTGCCACCACCTGTGGCCTGGATGAGGCCACCTGGCATGAACTACAGAGCGATCTGCAGATGGCTGCTACTTGTGCTTAGCTTGGAGGTGCCCAGGAGAGGCCAACCTGTGAGCAAGGCGGGCTGCTGCTAATGTCAGGCCTGGGGCTACATAGTGAGAGATATGACAGGGCACACCAAGGCTAGATGCTGCTTGTTTGAGAGACTTTAGGAAAATCTACAGCATGAGCCAAGACAGTATGTTTGTATGGAAAAGCCACTGGAAATGGCTTGAGTGGGCCCAAAAGTTGGGTGGAACAGGGTTTCAGGGAATCACCATGGCCGGGTAAATAGTGTTAGCCAGGTTGATGGGAACTCAAATATGGCACCCACCTACCAGTTTTGTGGGGGTTTCTCAGAAAAGGAACAAAGCCTCTGCCAGCACTTCTGTCTGGGGGAAAGCTGCCCTTCCAGCTCTCACCCTTATGCTAGACAACTCAGTTCTTCCCACATTTCCCTGGTGCCTTTCGAGTTACTGCCCCAGTTCTGGAACTCAGAGGGAGTGAGTATGAGTAAGTTGGTTCTTGGGCCCTTTAAGAGGGACTGCCTGGGACTCCAGCAGCCCTCTGTCTTACTCAGCCACAATCCCTGCTGGTTTTTACAGCCAGAAGTTATGGGTACTTCTCTTCCTGGCACTGGAATCCCACCCTGGGGGGCCTGGTGTGGGGTTTGGACCCCTTGCTCCTGAGGGGGGACCTCCACAGCCTAGATATCCCTCCTAATTTTTACCTGCCACACGTGGGTGTGGGACCAGCTGTTCCCAGTCTCCACCCACCCCTCCTACCATTCTCATGTGGCTTCTTCTTTATATCCTTAGTTGAAGGATTTCTGTTCATCTAGATTTCAGTGGTACTGAATGATGGCTGTTCTGTGGTTTAGTTGTAATTTTGATGTGGTTGTGGAATGATTAAGTGTCGCATTTATCTATGCTCCTATCTTGACTGGAACCCCTCATATTCTATTTTTAAATATGCTTTTATTGATTTCAGAGAGAGGAAAGGAGAGGGAGAGATAGACAGAAACATCAGTCATAGGAAAGAATCATCGATTGGCTGCATCTTGCACGCCCCCTACTGGGGATCAAGCCCACAACCTGGGCATGACCTCCTGGTTCATAGGTTGATTTTCAACCACTGAACCACACTGGCCAGGAAACTTCTCATATTCTTTTAATGTAGTAGAAAAGGCACAGAGATGTGTGGGAAAGTATAAAATAGCTACCAGAAGTCAATATAAGGGAATAAGTACACATATATAAGTTTGAAAATAAACCTACCTCTGAACTCATTTGACAAAGTTATCTCTACAGCTATCCAGTGAAAGCCAGCAAATAAATAAATAAATAAATAAATAAATAAATAAATAAATAATAAATAAAAGCTGTGGTTGCTTGTGGCTGTTCAGACGTACAGGAAGGAGGCCCAGGAAATACCACTTTTTGACAGAAGCCTACATTTGAATATTCTCTGACCCTTGCTATCTACGGTGGCAAAGGTGGGATCAGGGAGGTGACCCTCAGAACATAGCTGGGTCATGGCTCGCAGAGTGAGAACAAAAGGGGGTCCAGTTAACTCAGCTGTGGGGTGTGTCCAGGCTTTCTGCAAGACAGGTGACAGAGCTCACATCCCTCATTCGCAGGGACCAAAGGAGGTGGAGCTGGGCCTCCTGCAGGCACCTGCTCCCCCCTGGGGGTGACACACTGGAGTAGGCGGCATTGCCACCTTTTTTAGGCCTCTGCTGGAGGAGGCACATCTGGCAGCACCACATCTGTGCGAGCCCTGCAGGAACTGTGGAGAATGAGCCCGGACCCAGTGCCCCATCCTCGGTGTCTGATCCCCTCAAGCAGGCTGTTTCAGTCCTCCTGGCACTCCCTTCAGCAAGGGGGTGGAGCGGGTGGGCAAAGGGTGCTGAAATGTTCTCTGGCTTAAGGGGCTATAATTTAACTCCTTTTCTTCTGTGTTTGTTGGATTCTTAGGACACTTTCTGCATCATTATCTGCTCAGATTCTTACTAGACGCCCCATCCTTAGGGAAAGATGCTTATAAGGAATTTGGCCTCAAAGAAGGCAAGGAGGTGGGGACAGGCAGAACTTCTTCCTTTACAGAGGCTTCCTTTGCTTAAAACTAAGCCAACGGCACATTTGACACAATTTCAGACACAGAAGATAAGAGTTTAAGTTCGTGGCAGACACGGGGCGGGAAGCTGGGCAGCCACAGATCAGCTGTTCAGGCTCTGTGGGTACCACGCTGGGACCAGGGTGCGGCCCTGCTCGTGCTCGCTCAGGGGATACTCACCAGCCGCCCCGCGTGTGTGCCCTGGGTGTGTGGGTGCCGTGTGAGTAACAGAGCCTCCAGACTCAAGGGCTGAACGTGGGGCCCAGACAAGGAGAAGAAAAATCCGTAAAGGAGAAGCCGTCATTTACCTCATATTTGCTCACTCATTCATTCATTCATTCAATATTTATGCCGTGTTGCTAGTGGACCAGGCGCGTGGGGCAGCCCAGCTGGTGGTGGGTGGGGGACAGGTAAGCAAGGCATGGGGAGCTGGAGGGAGGGGGCGCCAAGGGCTTGCACGCGGGCTCCAGGGGCGCCAGCGGGAGGGCTTCGAGAAAGAAGTGCTTTATGACGATGACAGTGCTCAGGGCTCAGCCTTTGACAGAGAGAAAGCTGATGGAATCCTTCCCTCCCTTCTCCCCCCTGAGAGAATTTGACTTTTGCCTGTTTCGTTTCTGTTCCTCTGCTCCTCTCTTCTAAAGAAAGAGCTGCTCTTCCTTTTAAACCTAGTCCCTGGACTTTTCGTGACGCAGCGGGGAGGAAAGGTAAGAGATCAGACCGAACAGGAGGCACGTTCCGGGTCCCCTCTGTGGGGACAATCTGTGTGATGGCAGAAACACGAAAACCCAGAGAAAAACCTAGGTAAGCCCATCGAGAGGGCGTGATGGGCAGGGAAACGCCGGGAAGCCCGCTAAACGGGCCGCTGAGGTGCTGGGTGGGCTCCCGGCGGAGCCCTGGGCAGTTCATGCGGCCCGCCATCTCTGCACCCGCGGCCGTGGCAGCCGGGTCCCTGCGCTCTGCGCCCTCCTGTCTCCCAGGGGCAGGTGGGATGCATGGCCCTTGCCTCGCCAGCTCCACAGATGACTTAATTCAAAGGAAACACGGTGAGAGAGAATGTGCCCAGAACTGGACGCCTAGGGTGTAAATCTCTAAGGTTCTCCCAGCTGTACAATCCTGAATAGCACATCCTTCCAAAGGTCTGAAATCACCTCGCAGCACAGAGGCAAACCGACTGCTTGGGTTCCCCCGACGCCCATGTGCTGAAGCCGTCACCCTCACTGCGGTGGGATCAGGGTCCTATGAGGAGGTGAAGAGAGGCCCGAGTTTCCTTCTCTCTGCCACCCGCGGACACAGCAGGAAGATGCTGTCTGCAAGCCGGAGAGGGCTCCCCAGGAACAGGATGACCGCATCGCGACCTTGGCCGCAGCCCCCAGAGCCAAGAGAAATCAGTGTCTGACGTTGAAGCCCGTCGGTCTCTGGTGTTTTTTATAGCAGCCCGAACAAACTAAAGCTGCTGGCAGCCTGCGCTGCCCTGCTTACACCCTAACTATTTGGCATTAGCAGTATTAAGCTAATTAGGTGTTCATTTTGGACAAAACTTTGCATTCACTGGTGATTACTGATGGATCCTAACTGGTTACCTTACGCAGAATTTTACCAGAAAACGTATAGATGACTTGGCACCACCCTGCCCAGCACAGTTTCAGGTTTAATTTAGTAAAGGGCCCTTAATAACGAGGCGTGGGAGTCCGGGGGCTGGGGGTGGGTTCCTGCTTGATGCAAAGTAGCTGCCTGACCTGGAAGGTTCTTCCTCCCCTCGGGCTCCAGGCACTCAGCGGCTCACTAAGAGGGAGCACAGGGAGAGCCCCCCTCAGCTGCAGGCAGCCAGGGAATGCTCCATCCGCACAGAATTTTAAAATAATAACAAACCTTACTAAAAGTCAGTTTTTTATCACCACGTTTAGCAGTTCTCAACAAAGAGATAGAATACTCTTCCCCAAAAAATGTGTTTTTGTTCAAGTTCTAAACAGTTGATGCAATTGCTATAGATTTTTAATAAAATTTATGTGAACTTTAGCATATTTACATTTCTTATCCATTACATTTGTTTTTTTATTGCTACATAACAAATTTAGTGGCTTAAAACAACACTCACTTCTGGGTATTTAGCTGAAGGAAATGAAATCAGCATATTGAAGACAAATCGGTGCTTCCTGTTTACCGAGGCACTGCTCACAATAGCTAAGATGTGGAGACAACCTGAGGTCCTCTGACAGATGAATGGAAAGGGAAAATGTTCTATTCGTACCAAACGGAGCATTCTCCAGGAGCACAGAGCAGAGCGGTGGCTGCCAGGGCCCGGAGGGAGGGAACTGGCAGAGGCTGGTCAGGGGGTACAAAGTGTCAGCTGGGCAGAATAAATAAGCCCCGAAGATCTGATGCACAGATGGTGACCACAGGGAACAGTATTGTATTGTACACTTGAAATGCGCTAGGAGGGTAAATCTTAAGTGTTCTCGCCACAAAAAAGTAACTATGTGAAATGATGGATCTGTTAATTACTTTGATTGAGGTGATCATGTCACAATGTATAGGTATAGCAAAGCATCGAGTAGTACACCTTAAATATATACAGTAACTCCATTTGCACAGGTCCACTTATACGTCTATTTTTTTAATAGCATAAAATATTGTAAATGTATTTTCTCTTATGATTTTTTAAAAAACGTTTTCTTTTCTCTAGCTGACTTTATTATAAGAATACTGTATTAATACCTATAACATACAAAATATGTGTTAATAAGCTGTTTATGTTAGCAGTAAGACTTACGGTCAACAGTAAGCTATTAGTTACATTTTGAGGGGGTTAAAAGTTATGCTCAGATTTTCTACTATGCAGGGGTTGGTGCCCCTAACCTCCATGTTATTTAGGGTCAGCCATACAATTTTTACTTGTAATTATCCTCAATAAAGCTACAAGGCAAACAAAAAAACTTAGCACTCACTTATTAGCTCATAGATGTGTAGGTCACAAGTCCTGTGCAGTTGTCTCGGCCTGTCCCCACCTCCGGGGTCACAGGGTTAAAGTCCAGTTGTTGGCCAGTCTGAGTCCTCAGCTGGAGGCTCTGGGGGGGGGACTTATTTCTGAACTCATTCCTGCTGTTGGCAGAACTCAGTTCCTTTTTGTGGTAAGACTGAGGTTCCCTTTTTTGCTAGCTGTCGATCAGAAGCTGCTCTTGCCTTCTGAGGTCACCCCCATTCCTTTCCAGGTGGTCCCCTCCGCCCTCAAGTCAGCAACATGCATCACATCTCTCTTGTGCTTTGAATCTCTGATTTCCTGTGTCTCTTATCTCTGCACCCAGGTTTAAGGGGCTCATGTGATTAGGCCAAGCCCACCTGGAAAATCTCCCTAAAAGGCCAGCTCATTTGAGACCTTAGTTACATCTGCAGAGTCCCTCACAGTAGGGCCTAGATTAGTGTTTGAATAATGGGAGAAGGTGCCTGTCCAGCAGAGGCTGGACATCTTGGTGGCCATCTGAGAATTCTGCCCACCAGAATCCTTAATGAACTTTGCACCCTCGGGAAGGTTAATTCAGGGAGCCTCCAGCCATGCCGCTGGCCCTGGGCTCGGCTGCACAGATTCCTTTGAGAGCAAACTGGCCTTGTGCTCCTTAGGAGTAAGCTCACGTCAAGTCCATGTCTAGTCCTTCATTCAAATAGATAAAAATGAACAATAATAGCAGAAGGACTGCAAAGACGAAGCAGTAAACGGAGTGACTATCCTGGCATTCCGGGTGACTCTGGATGGTCACTTGGAGTTGATGAAACAATGCAAACTCAAGGTACGCAGACTTGTTAGGTGCAAATTCCCCGTACATGACATACACCATGTCGTTTGAGTAATGTTTGAAAATGTGAGTATTTAAAATTCAGATTTGTTTTTTCTATTTATTTTGCTATTTATTCAACAGCTATTAAACCACAGTCCTGTTCACTACCCCGGCAGACCCCGGCAGGTAAACACCTTCCTCCTTTACAAAAAATATCTTCAGGTCATTAAAAAGCACAACCCATTGCTTTTCTGTTGCTGCCCTGGACACTCGTGTCCTTTGTTATGCCGGCACTGATTTTATATTTTATGTTTTATTACATGTTTATATACAGAGAGATCGGTAAAAGGAGAACTTTACTCCATGTTTCTGACCATTATTACTTATCCGTGGGATGACTGTGACTGAGACCCCTCTTGCTGTGAAAGCGGGTGGCTCTGGGCGTCAGGTGCTCGGGCACCACCGCAGCTGCGCCAGCGCCTCCGGGAACGTGAGCACGAGGCCAGCCTTTCCCGCCTGTCCCTAACCGGGGACTGCGGTCAGTGCTTTCTGTACCTCATCTCATTTAATCCTCACAATGACTTCATTTTACAGATGAGCAAGTAGCCCAGAGCCGAAAGCTTGTAAGCAAGTGGAGAAGCCGAGACGCAGACGCCCGCCGAGACCGTCAGCCACGTCGCCAGCTGGCCGCTCAGGGGAAAGCCTTGGTTGCTAAAGCAGCACGTTTGTTGTTGTTTCCCTGTTTGTCCTCCTTGGGGTGGGCACCACGACTTCCCGACACAGCTCCTCAGCCAAAAAGAACAAAGGGGGCCAAGCCCTCCCGGCATCCGGTTTGTTCTGGGCATGACCGACCCAGCGGGCGCAGGCCCGGGGCCGGCCCGCGATGTCCCAGCACTGCCCTGACGTCCTGCAGAGCGAAGGGGGCAACACTTGCTTTGGATACTTTTTAATCCCTTGTTAGGTGCAAATTCCCCGTACATGACATACATCGTGGCATTTGAGTAATGTCTGAAAATGTGAGTGTTTAAAATTCAGATTTGTTTTTCCTATTTATTTTGCTATTGGGGGACTGTTCCTTTGCAGCAGGGACTGTGTGTGGTATGTGGGTGCAACCCCAGCTCCACAGGGTCCCGAGCACATAACACGGGCTTAGGAAAGGCTGTGGCCCTCCCTTGGCCGGCTGAACGAGAACCACTGGCAAAGAAGGTATTTGGAAACCCTGGAAATTGTGTTTAATAAGGTGACTCTGAGCTCCCGTGAATGATGGTCAGTTCCTTCCTCTGGCAGGAAGAGTGGTCTGGTTTCCTCTGCCAGAGAGATTTTCCCTCTGCAACTCTGGGTGGATTAAAACGGAAGGACCAAGCAAAGCCAGGAGCCTGGTGGACGGCCAAGGTCAGCATGGTTGACAAACAAGGGCAATCGCATTGTCAATAAAAGTGCTGTCCCTAGACCAGGCACAGATGTCCGGCCCCCCTCCCGGGGCTGGCAGGCCTGTGCTTCCCTGCACCCGGTGAAATTCGGCATGGCCGTGCGGCTTGCCTCGGTCAATGAAATGTGAGCAGTGTTAGGAGCTTGGGTGCAGTTCGCCCAGTTGCCCTCTCCGGCCCTCGGGGATCGTGGAGTTGTGTGTGGAGAAGGGAGCTCCATGGACTCGGGTCCCTAAGTGACTGTCATGAGCAGGAATCCTGCAACTCACAGCGTGTATGTAGCAGGAGCAAGAAATAAACTCTTACTGTATGAAGTCGCTGGGCCTTTTAGAGTGATTACTAATCAGCACCTGGTGCTTTCTGACTGGCACAGAGGCCCGAGGCTGAGGAGGGCGTCGCAGACTGAAGAGCTAAGGAAGAGAGAAACGGGAAGCTTGGATCAAGCGGCCGAGTGGCAAGGGGCCTGGGCGGGCACTGAGGCCGACCGTGGTCTGCGGCGGGGTCGCACTGCCCGTGGTCTCCCTGTGCAGGCCCCTCCCAAGGCCAGGCTGGGGGGTGAGCTCAGGCTGCCGAGTGACACCGTCCAGAGGCATGCCAGTGGCGACCTTGTGGCACATGCTGACCGGGGAAGTGGTGGCAGGAAGAGGGTCCGGGAGGATGTGTGTCATGCACAGAGGAGCTTGATCCCGGAAACTTCTAACGGTCCTGAGAATGAGTGATTGGGGTGCCCCCGGAGGCGCAGCGCCGGCTTCCTGCGTGGGCGGCAGCGCTCAGCTCTTGGCCGGTTACCATTTTCTCACGCACGTCTCGGGCCCACTGCACTTACTCTGTGGCCACCCCGAGGACAAAGGCTTTCTTGTGGCCACTGGTCATCAGTCATACACTCATCCTGCAAACATCTGAGCCCCTAGGCTCCGAGCTTACCACAGGGGGCAGACAGGCTCGCGGGTATTATGGTCTGCATATAGCCGAATAATTGATAGCAATCTACAATAAGGATTAAGCACGTGGGCAGAGGGAAGTGCATGCTGCCCAGAGGAAGGGCCCATGCGCTGGTCCAGGAGGTCTACAGAGAATGAGGCTGCTGGCAACGGCACAGGGGAGAACGTCCCCCGCACTCGCGGGTAAGGCAGCCCTTCCGTCCGAGGGCCGGGAGGACAGGGGAAATGATGCAGTTGCCCGGGGATTTGAATGCAGCGTTAGAAGCTCTGAAATTTGAGTCCTGAAGAGAACATTCATGAGGTGTAGGCTTATGATTCATGCTCCTGGGTTCACTTTGTGGTCAAACAAACGAAAAAAAAAAAACATCTGGGGAATTTGAATAAAGCCAAGTATCTGGAATGAATCAACCAGTCCTTCTCTCGCCCCCACCCCCACCCCCCCATTATGAGCAGAGAAGAGACCCGCAACTGTTAGAAACTCAGAACCGTAGTGGGGCTGGGGGCCCATCTAAAGCTAGCTCCCCCTGTCCCACAGACTCCCGCCACGTCTCCCTCACCACCCTGTTCCACTGACCAGATCTTTTCACCCTTTCACGCCCAGTTTAAAATCTCTCCTGGAATCAAATAAAGCAAATTCTAATCGGTGCTGACCTGCTGAGAATAGAAGTGCATGTGGAGTGAGAGGGTGGGCCACTTTTTGCTTTTTTCAATTTTTATAAGCATGTATTATTTGGTTTGATTAAAACCAAAAATAAACCTACAAGAAAAAAAGTACCATCTCCCTCCCCCCCTGAAAAGGTTCTCTGAATCTCTGTTGCAGAGTGACCTCCTGGTCCTCGAGCCTTATTGCTTCCACAATTAACCACCTTCTCACAGGCAGCTCAGTCAATATTCAGTGAATGATAAAACCCCTAATGCTGGCACCTCAGCTTATGGGTGTGTGTGAGAGCATGTGTGTGTGTGCACCCTAGAAATTCATACCTTCAGCTGAGTGAGTCCCCAAATATATGCAGTTTAGTAGATGTAACAAAAGTTTAATATGTGTTTCTCATTCTGTTCTGGTTCCCATACACTCATATTAGGAAGAGGTGATCTCTACAAATGTGAAATGAGAGTACACAGGAGCTGAGTGGAGCTGGGGGAACCTGCAGCTCTCCTCCTGCCAGGCAGCAGGACTCTGCCAGCCCCGGCCTGTGCGTGCCTGGGAAAACCACCTCCGCCCACACGGCTGTGCATTTCTTCCCGTGGGGATCCACTAGATGGCCTGCAACCAACACAGTGACTTTGAGGAGGCCCATGCTGGGAAAAGAAATACTTCCTTGCTTATCTGTTCATTTATTTGTTTTTGTCTCACACCATTTGTCCCCATAAATCCCTTGAAGTATCACAAACACTGAAAATGAATGCTGTGGGTTTAAGAATGGGGCAAGTGCTATGTCAGAGTGAAAACCATGGCCTTCAATCAGAGCAGCAACTGATCGGAGTGTTGGCATTTTGTGAATCACAACATAAACAACACTGCATAGGAAGAAATAAGTAGTAAAATAAACCTAAGGGCCACTAGGTATCTATTAAACTACAGAAATGGCAAGACCCAGCATCCGTGGGTGTGGGATGGAGCGGGCTCATCCTCACGCTGCTGGTGCCCCCTGAAAGCTGTGGCTTTTGCAAAGCGATGTGGCTTTATCTAAGAGCCATAAAGTAACTCTTGCTTTTTAACCAGGAAGCTTTACACTGAGGAAAAATCTAAAAGTTAGAAAAAAGCCATCAGTATAAAAATGTTCAGATCAGAAAACTTGGAAACAACTTGGATCAACAATGGGGAACAACTCAGTTTCCTGGTGTATCACATGTTGGTATATCATTGTGTTTATGTGGCATGAAAAACGGCTGCATCTGCCGAGACCCCGGGAGGAAGCGGACAGCCCCTAGGTTGAAGACAGAGTGGTACAGACCTGTGAGCAGAGGGTGCTGGAGGAGGCCTGAGTCCATTTGGGCTGCTCTAATAATATACTATAGACTGGGTAACTGAAACAACAGGAGTTTATTTCTCATAGCTCTGGAGACTCAGAAGTCCAAGACTAAGGTGGCTGCTGATTTAGTTCCTCATCAGGGTTCTTTTCCTGGCTTACGGACAGACATCTTCTTGATATATCCTCACAGGGCAGAGAGAGAGGGCTCTGGTCCCTTCTTCTTCTAAGGGCACTAATTCCATCATGGGGCCCCATCCTCATAACCTCATTTATACCTAATCACCTCCCAAAGCTCCCCTCCCTCCCCCCGCAAATGCCATTGCACTGGGGTTTCAACATACAAATTTTAATGGGACACAAAATTTAGTCCATGAGAGGGGACAATTCCACCAGCAGATGGCAGTGCACAGGATTAGCCCAGGCGGAGGAAGGCCTGAGCGCTGCTTCTTCCCTGGGACTAGCTCACACATGCACAGTTGAGCTACCATCTGCTCGGACTGCATCACTAACAGTCAATCAGAAAGCTTTTCATTCAAACCACTGCACAATTACACATTTCACCATTTTGTATGTAACTCAGAGCCTCCAGACTTGAACTACTTTAAGGGACAGTCTGGTGATCAAAGAGAAGCCATGTGATAAGGCAGAGTTTGACTGGATGCCCAGGTCCCACGGGGAGACTTTGCTGGCATCCTCTGCACTGCAGTAAAGGCAGAATATAAGGCAGCACTCGTTACTGCAACACACAAATATAGATTTGAGCACTGACAAGCTAAGCATTGCAAGTTAAGAAGGGTGATATACAGTATAAGTTTTCTCTCCTTTCTCTTATAAGATTGTAGAGTTAAAAACAAAATTTAAAAACTACTCCAGAAGTTTGCCTCAGATTCAGGGACAACTTTCATGATCACATACATATTAAAAATATTTACTGGGCACTTACTAAGTTCTGCACCCTGTGCTAGATGCTGGGTTATATCATTGAAGAGCACAAACATTGTCTTCACCTTGGTCAGTCATAGTCTAGTGGAGAAAGAATCAATAGTTACACAATAAATTAATGCTTTGGTGACAAGTACTGCAAAGGAGAACACAACTGCCATGAGATTAAACATCAGGGGTCTTATCCAAATGGGAATGTGGTCTGGGAGTGGAGAATCAGGGATGATTTTTTAAAAGTAAATGTGGTTTAAACAGAGACCTGAAGGATACGGGTTAGCTGAATGCATCAGTCAGCCAGAGTTGCCATAACAAAATACTGTAGGGGGGCTTAAACAACGGAAATTTATTTCTCACACTTCTGGAGGCTGGAAGATCAGGGTGCCAGCTGATTTGGTTCCTGTAAGGACCCTGCCCCTGGCTTGTACACATTGTAGACGGCTGGCTTTTTTCTAGCTGTGTCCTCATTTGGGGTGGGCCTGTCGGCCAGTGGTCTCGGGTGTCTCTTCTTATTTCATTTCATTTCATTTCATTGCTTTATTTTATTATTTTATTTTATTTATTTTATTTTTGTTAATTCTCACCCAAGGATATTTTTTCCATTGATTTGTAAGGAGAGTGGAAAGGATGGAGGGAAGGAGGGAGAGAGAGAGAGAGAGAGAGAAACATCGATGTGAGAGAAACATACCAATTGGTTGATTCCTACATATGTCCCAACTGGGGCCAGGGATGGAACCTGCAACCCAGGTACATGCCCTTGACTGGGAACGAAACCCGTGATCCTTTGGTGCTCTAACCACTGAGCAACACCAGCCAGCGCTTGGGAGTCTCTTTTTATAAGGACATCAACCTTATTGAATTAGAGCCCCACCTTTATGGTCTCATTTAACTTTAATTACCTCCATAATGACCTTGTCTCCAAATATAGTCACATTGGGAGTTGGGGTTTCAACACATGAATTTGGAGGGAACACAAACATTCAGTCTATAACCCTGAAGATGGGGGGCAAGGGGGAGAAGGAAGGCCACTGTGAGCATAGGGAGCAGCAATTGTAAAGGCCCAGGGGCAGGAAGGGGAGGAATGATGGTGTGGCTGGAAAGACAAACGTGGCAGGTGGGGGAGGAGGGACTGGGTTAGCCTGGGCCTTATAGACCGTAAAGGTCTTGCTCTCTCCTGGAAGCTGTGGAAGGCCACTAGAGGGTCTGGAGCAGGGGGTGAGGCCACAGCACAAGAAGTCAGGAGGCAAGAGATGGTCAGGGCCTGGCCTAGGGCAGTGGTTGTGGTGGTGGAGATGGATTTGCAATATGTTTTGAAGTTAGCAAGGCTTAGTAAAGGCTTGAACATGGCAAGTGGAAGAGAGGGTGTCAAATAGGACTCCTGATGTTCAACATAAACAACTCTGGAGACATTGGCCGTCTATGAGGAGGGCAGATGGTGAGCTCGCTTAGGACATGTGAGTTGGAGATGCCTGTAAGGCCTCCAAAGATGAAGTTGGGCACAGAGGAGAGGCCAGAGTTGGAAATACACGTGGGAACAAACGAATAGGGCCAGCTAAGGAGCAAGTGCAGAGTGAGGGAAAGAGAAAGACTGGGACTGACCCCCAAGAATGTCAGGATTCACGGGTGAAGTGGGGGACGGGGGCAGTGAAGGAAGCTAGAAGTGGTGATGATGTAGGGGAGGCCTCAGGAGACTAGGGTGCCGTGGAAGCCAGTGGAAGAGAGCATTTCAAGTGATGGCCAACACTGGTGAACGCTGCTGCTGAGAGAAGGTTGAGATGCCTCCTGTCTGCACCAACATCCGTGCCCTTCTTGAAAGGGCAGGTTTTGTGGGGCCGTGGGGCACGAGGCAGTTTGAAGTGGGCTGAAAGGTCAGTGGAAGGTGAGGAAACTTGACTGTAGGGTGTGGGACTCCAGACAGGGACTGAGGGAGGAGTTCCTCAAGATGGAAAGGCCATGATTGGGCTCCAGTGCTGGCTGGAAGGATCTGTTATTTGACAGGAAGAAGTTCAAGGTATCTTTACAGGGAAGGACGGGTCTAGATCCCAGGAGAAGGGCTCATCTGAAGCAGGACACACCGCTCCCAGCTTGTCAATGGAGCAAAGGAAGAGGAGGAGATGACCGTGTGGGGCAGAAAAAGGCTGACCGGATCAGATGTTTTGTACTGAGGCTGAGGGAGTGCTGACTGTTAGCTTCTCAGCGGGGCGATCGCCTGGGGCCACGTGTTGGGGAACCCTGGATGCCAGTACTTTCAGGTCTCTTCTCTTGGGCAGTCATACTCTCCCGAGAAGATGCTTCCAGCACCTCCATGAGGGTGAAGACCTGTCTGCCTGTGTTCTGGGAGCTGAGTGAGAAAAGAGGGCTGCCCTCTGCAGCTCCCAGTAGGCACAACTCATCATTTTCTTACTATTTCAGTGCAGGGCCCCTGTCCTTGGTTGTGCCTGGTGCTCCCAGTTCCAGGACGCCCCATTTGCTTTCTCCATAGACTAAATCTCCATTCTTCTGACAGGGTTGTGGAGGGGTGGTGGGGCGCCTGCAGATCTGCCTGCTTCTCCAACACTTTCCAGCTGTCTCCCTGGTGTGATCATTCCCTGGAATTTCTGAGAGTGCTGGGAGTCGTGTAGGATCTCAGCTTTCTGCACTGCCAGGTCCAGTTTCCATCTGTGTCCCAGCTTCCACAACCTCGCCCGCCCTGCGCTCTTTACTATAATGCAGCAGGGTTACCGCAGAGATCAGAATCAGAGGCCGGGGTCAGCCTGCCATCTTCATCCAGAAGTTGGTGCCAGGGCCCCTCAGTTAGGAAAGAATAGTTTTGCTTTGGTCAAAACAGAAAAGTCCCAGAGTCTCTTGTCTCCTCTGCTGCTTTGTGGATACCAACACCTCAAACCAAACCTGCCCACCTGGCCCCATCAAACCAAAACTAAGCAAAATAAACACTAAACACAGATGCAAACTACGGAGTCTGAGTTCCCTCAGCACAGATTTGGAATTATATGGACCTGCTGATGGCCAAAGACAAAGTGAGCCAAATTTAGGAGGATGTTCTTCATCTTCCTGATACAGTGGTTGATGCAACGCCTTTAAGTCCAGAGAAATGATTACTTTTCCTGAATTCCATAAAGAAACTTTATAAGAGTATTTGCAGAAATCCAAATAAAAGAAAAAAAGGAACAACCATAATCCTATCTGCTACCCACAGCACATGATTTTGTTTTTTCAGATTTTCAACCAGTTCTGGTTCACAGACATTCATAATATTACAAAAATAGTCTATTTATATGCCATCACTTGTTGGCTTGTAAAAGTGGGCTTTCCTCTAATCCTTTCAGTGCCTAAGCCAGGCCCCCGGAGAGAGCATGGACTATTTCCAGTAACACGCAGAACAACTTTCGTCTAAATGAGGGTCGGGGCACTATCCCCTCCTGAGAAACCCCTTGGCCAGGTGCGTAAGCAAACTAGAGAGGCAAACAGTGACTTGCAGATCGTGGAGAACCTTGGCTCCGAGCCCCCCGCCCCGCGTCGGCTGCCCTACAGCAGTGCCCTTTGGCCAAGCTGGCCCTCGCCCCCAGCTCCCCCAGGGGACACCAGCCCTGTGATGCTCTGGACTGTCAGGTCACCCATTACAGCCCTTCCAGAGCGCCTCCTTGCTCGCGCCGCGGGAAAGCCGGCAGTTATATCCCCGGGCGGAATCGCCACCTTCCTGGCCAGCGGGAGCAACTGGAGGACTCGCAGGAGACGAACTTTCCAGACAAGGCCGCTGGGGAGCAGGGGGCGACCGGAGGTGGGGCTGGGCTGGCGCGCACCGCACCTCGGCAGTGTCCCTGCGCGTGGGACGGCCGTTTGGGGGAGACCAGTGCCCAGAAGAAAAGATGTTTGGTTTTCACAAGCCAGAGGCAGGGGGCACAGGCTGCTCCACGTCCAGAGTGGGGTCCGGTTCTGCTTTCGCTGACGGAAACGCTGGGGCGAGGCCTCCGGAGCTGCTTTGGGCTGCATGAGACGCGTTCTGGAGACATTTGTGATGCCTGTGTCCTGCCTCTGGAAAGATGGAAGAAGCTGCCAGCAGATTAAAAGCAACAACAGCAGCAACAACTGGAATCAGGTGGTAGATCAAGGGCAGGACCCGGTCTAAAGACTACGTCGAAACCAAAGAAAGTGAAAACTGTCTGGAAACAGAATAACAGCAGCCAGATCAGCAAACTGCAGCGGTGAATAAAGGTCTCGTTCTGAGGCTCACAGGACCCCCTCGAGGGCCTCCGGCCAGCCCACCGGCGGCTCAGGTCCGGAGGTGGCCCGGCTCTAGCAGGACGCAGTGTTCTCCTTGTTGACCTCTCCCTCAGGCGGACAGGACGAGAGCGTGCCGCGGGGCCACCTGCAGGGGCCTGGGGCGTCCTCGCGGACACGCGCGTTCCAGCCTGGCAGCTGCCCCGGAGCCGGGGAGCGGGGCCCGGCCTCTGCCCAGCGCCGCCCAGGAGCGGCGACTGACCTTTACGTAGAGGGGAGCAAAACACGATGCACAGTTTAGGGGGAAACACAGCAACGAAATGACGCTCCTGTTTTTAACTTGGAAACCTGCTGTCCTGCCAAGAGCGTTTCTAGAATAGTCTGAATGGGTTCCTATTCCTCCACTTGCACAGGCCCCAGGGCCTCCGAAGCGTGTCTGGCTGACCGGAGAGCAAAGGCACGTGCGTACGCTGTGGTGCTGAGTGTGTCAGAGGAAAGCTGGGCCCTGCTGTGAAGTGCTCCCCGAGTCTTTCTCTTAGATCCCCTTAGAATGAGTGAGACGGGGAGCTCAGGGGACAGAGGTGGGCTTGCTGCGTGATGGGTGCACAGCCCTAGTCTCCCTACAGAGACGGGCAGGGGCTGGGCACTTTCAGAGGCAGCTGACTACGCCTGTCTTCCTTCACGATGATAAATTTGTCATAACTCAGTGGCCTGGGCTTGCCTGCGCGCCGAACACGCAGCAGGGCGGGCCCGGCTCCCTGGCGCAGGTGCCCCGAAGGAGCGATTCCCGAGCACACAGGAGGTGCCCGGGCGCTGCGTGCGGACTCCCTCGCCGCCCCACGGTGGTGGCTGATGGAGATTTTAGCGTATGTGAAACTCGGAAGCAGAATGGAAGCTCCTGGTGGGGACACGTCCAGTCCTCAGGATAATCCTCAGATGGACGGTAGCAAAGTCCACCACGTGGTAGAGAACACGCTACGGAAAACGCTAAACCACCTGAAAAATAAAGCGCCAGACCTTCAGGATGGCACAAGCCCCCAAGGCGGATGCTGCCCGGGCGCATTCTCGGGGGCCCGCCGAGGGAGGGCCAGGGACTGCTGCGCCGCACGGTTGGCCCCGGGAGCCTCCCGCGGTGCCACTCCGCTCGGAGGGCGGTTGTTCGGCTTGTTTCAACCCATTAGGGTCTGGGCTTTTCCACTATATTAAGTAAAATTCTAACAGAAAAGGGGGGTGCTGATGCCGAGCGGGGTGGCTTTGGTCTGGCCCCTTTCAGCCAGGCTGTCTGAACCCTGAGACGTTAGACGATAAATCCTGAACGTGGGGCCCTTCAGTTGTAAACTCTTTATTAAAAGCCTATTCTTTGGACCCAAACCAAAGTACTCTCATTGCCTCTTTTCTAAAAGCTCAGGAAAAATATTACCAGTTCACACTTTGCATAACAAGGGAGGATCGGTCGCCTACCTCATAATAAAATGACTCAGCGCTGATTTTTAAAGCCGGATTTTAAAAAGTGGACAGTATAAATCACACTGGGAGTGAGCCACTTTTTATGGCACCCGGTAGCTCCTTAGTTCTTAATCTAAACTTACGTTTGATGTTCCCCCGGAAGACACGGTCGGCCACCCTCTGTGGAGACCACACGGTGAGCTGGGCGGCTCTCCCACCGCCTGTCAGGCGAATGAGAGTCTCAGCCACGGTCGCCTGCTCCTGAGCTACGCTGAAACGCTCTCTCCCTCTGCGCCTTGGCTGCAGTGTCGGTGGCGGGGTGGCTGGAACATGGAGCACTTCCCTACTAATGCACTGACCGCCGGACCTCAGCCAAGGCCCCCTCCCGGCCCTGCCTGCCGGGCGCGCCGTACCCGGTCCTGCACTGAGTGGTGTTATGTTGGAAATCTACAAACCCGTCCTGTGCTCTTTACTGTTGGACGCTCATAATCAAAACTTTTACTAGGTTATTGAATAAATTTAGTCTTATTAGTCCTTGCAACCTGGTGTCTGACCGTGATCCAGGCTCCAGCAATGAGCTGACCGGAGCAGGGGCGCAGGGGGAACCCGAGCTGAGCGCGCAGAGGTGGGCAGCCACCGTGCCAGCGCAGGGTTGCGGGAAGGCAGGGAGGTCACGGAGGGGCTTTCTGCAGTGGGGGTGCTTCTGAACCCAAGAACTGTCCCTGGAGCCTCACACTGGAATCGGAGTCTTGCAGGGTCCCTTTCCTGCGTCTGCCGGTCCCTCAAGCTCCTTCAGCTCTGTGCGTCCAAGAGGGCAAGCACCACCCACGGGGAGGTGTCCCGAACCCATCACGTCGCACCCCTGGCTCTGCACTTCATCTGTCACTTACTAACGGTGTGGTCTAGGGTGACTAATTCAACTGATTAACCCCCGAGGCTCACGGTGAATTCGAATGAAAGGAGACAAGAACATGAATTTCCTTCACGCTCATTTTGGTACCACTGGAGGTGCGGCCTCCGCTGACACAGGGCATTAAAATCCGCCTCCAGAGGACGCTGTTGAGGTCTGAGTCGGGGCCCAGATCACTCAGGGGATGACGTTAGCTCCCAGCGTCCCCGGGAAAAGCCATCCTAGTGAAATCATCCCTCCTTACTTCAGGCCTGTTTCACATGGCCTGGAAGGCCTGCGCAGGACCGATGCCTCTCCTGCCCTCAGACGCAGAGCCAGCGGCCGGGACCAGGGAAGACGCAGCTGTGCCCGGCCCGCCCCCCAGTCAGCGTGCCCCCAGCGCGGGTGCCCGAGCTCACCTCGGACATCGCTGGAGACGGCGAGCGCCGCAGGCTTTCTCCTGAGCAAACACAGGTCGGGGCCCATTTTCCCGGGGACCCCAGGAAGCGGTCAGGGCGGGCCTGCGGGCAGCAGCGGGCCGCAGGGCGGGGGGCCGGCAGCCCAGCCCGGGCAGGTGGGCGCTGCTCCCGGTTCCTTCTGAGAGACCTGTGCCATTAGCACCACGGAAAGGAAGCCAACCGCTCCCCTGCGGGGCCGAGGGGACTCTGCTCTGCTCTTCTAAGCGACAAAAAGGGCTTGTGTTGGGACATTTTCAGAATTAGTGGTGAGCGTGGCCCTGAGCGGTTCAGACAGAAACCCCAAGAAAATTGTCCCTGGCCCCCCAGTGCAGTGTCTGCGCAGAGGGGCTCCCAGACCAGGGCTGCCCTCTGCTGAGCAGGAGGAACCGGGGCGCTTTGATGTGAAAACTGGGGGGCAACAAACTCGGTGCTGAAAGGAGAACTGGCAGGAGTGGCCCAGTCCACGGCCGCCCCCAGCCCACGGACCGACAAACAGGCGTTGATGCGTTCCCTGCGGGGACACGATTAGCGTCCGAGCAGGACGGCTAGTGACCCCGAGGAAGTGGGGGGCAAAAGGAATCAGATAGGCCGATAGAGGAGGTCAGGTGGGGAGTTGATGCAGAACCGGGGAACATGTGGGTGCATGTAAGTGTGTGTGTAAGTGTGTGTGCATGCATGCGTGTGTATGTGCGTGCCTATGCCTGTGTGTGTGTGCGTGTGCCAGTGTGTGTGTGCCTGTGTGTGTGTAAGTGTGTGTGTGCCTGTGTGTGTGTAAGTGTGTGTGTGCCTGTGTGTGTGCCAGTGTGTGTGTGCCTGTGCATGTGCATGTGTGTGTAAGTGTGTGTGTGTGTGCGTGTGCGTGTGTAAGTGTGTGTGTGCCTGTGCGTGTGCCTGTGTGTGTGCCTGTGCATGTGCCTGTGTGTGCCTATGCATGTGCGTGTGTGTGTAAGTGTGTGTGCGTGTGCGTGTGTGTGTGTGCGTGTGTGTGTAAGTGTGTGTGCGTGTGCGTGTGTGTGCGTGTGTGCGTGTGCGTGTGTGTGTGTGTGTGCGTGTGTGTGTAAGTGTGTGCGTGTGTGCGTGTGCGTGTGTGTGTGTTTACATTTGGGTTGTCCAGGTGGAAAGAACAATGGCTTTGGAACCACTTACTCCCTGTGTGACTCTGGCAAGTGTCTGACCTTGGGGAAGTACCAGAAGCTTAAGAAAAGGAAGAAAAATAGTACCAGGACTGGGCTGCTATGTAGATCAAATGGTATGTTGCATCTCAAGAGCTTAGCATGTAATAAATGGCAATTATCATTTTTAAATGATAGGTTCATTGATTTTTGGAGTTAAATATTCAGAGAAAATGGATCTGCTCGGAAAGGCCTGAAGATACAGGCAGTAGGTGCTCTGTCTCTTCCCTCGTTTTCTGCATACTAAATACGTTAATTACTGTTAATTTTTCATAATTTACATGAAAGGGGCAAACATATTTTTCTTATATTTTAGATACGAAGGTTAATATAGCTAACTAGGGTTGCTGGATAAAGCACAGGCTGTCCCTATGGAACATATTCATATTAAAATTTATTTATACTAAAAAGTTATTTGTCATTTATCTGAAATTCAGTTTAACTGAGCATCTTTTTTTTCTTTGTGCCAAGTTTGGCAACTTTACACCAAACACCTACGTATCCAACACTCAGTTAACAACTGTTAGTATTTTGCTGTCTTAGCTGGAGCTACTTTTATGTTTTAAATAAAAAGTTACAGATCACAGTTGAAATCTTTGTAACCTTTCCCAAGTGCCTCCCCTCACCCCCCACTTGCTCCTCCAAAGAAACTCACTATTTGTTATATTAGTGAGTATCCACATGGGAGTCTTTTTATGCTTTTACTCCACGTGTGTATCCAGAACAAAATATACTCTTGTTTTCTGTCCTTTACAAATATATGTAAATGGCATCTTAATGTACTTTCCTTTTTGCCATATAATATTTTTATTTAAATTATAAAATGCATGGAGCAAACATTATAAATGTCATCTGTCGGATACACACCAGAGCCTGCGTGGCCCCCGCAGAGGGGGTGTCCCCCCGTCCGCACGACAGAGCGCGGCCTCCTGACTCAGAGCCTCTCGCTCCGCAGTCCCCAAAGCACGTGTAACTCGGACAGCACGCTCTTTGGTCCTGAATATTTAAAACCATGTACAGAACACATATTGTGTGCGTTTTCCAAGCTGTTTTCCTCTGAGCTCACGTGTTTGTGTGGCTCATCCGAGCTGAATACAGAGCAATGTACACACCCTCTAACCGCTGGCAGCTCAGGTTTGAAACGCGATGTTTTAATGAGCACTACTCTACAATTAGCCCAAGCGCGTGTGTACATTTTGGGGGACACCCTGTAGTTGTAGCCCATGGACCCTTCCCGCTGCTGCGTGGTGTTCCGCTGGGCACACGCCGTGTCTCGTGGGGCCTTTGGATATTTAGGTCGTTCACGTTTCGGCTGCTATAGACGCTGTTGTGTTTTCTCCTGGGATACACACGTGAGAACTTCTCTGTGGCGAATACCTAAGGGTGGGATTCCTGGTTCTTTTATTATTATATTTAGATTATAACTCCCTCCAAAGTTTTGCCCAGTGTACACCTCGACCCACGGCGTCTAAGTGTTCTGGATGGTTCGTGGCCTTTCAGCATCTTCCAGCCTACGAGGGGAGGACCTGTGTCTGGCTGTCGCTTAGATCTCCATTTCCCGGTGAGGAGTGATGTTGGTCACCTTCCGTACGACTGTTGGTCACGTGAGCTTCTTTTCCGTGAAGTGCCTGTTGAATCTGCTGTGCACTTTTCTCTTGGGTCTGTCTCTTTCCTTATTGCTTCTGAAAACTTTTGTATACCCTGCATATTAACCCTTCTTTGGTTATTTATGTTGCAAATACTTACTTCTGGTTTGCGGCTTGCCTCCTCATTTGTTATGGTGTTTTGGATGAAGAAACATTCTTAATTTCAGTGTAGCCAAATTTATTAATCTTTTCTTTTTATGGTTAGCGCTTTGGGGGTATACTTAAAAAATTTTATTCTGACATTATATTCTTATGCTTCCTCTTAAAGCCCTAGAGTTCTGCCTGTCATATTCAGTGTCTGATCCACCCGGAATTGATGTTTGTAATGTTTGTAATATGGTGTAAGGCAAGGACCCAGTTCCGTACTTTTTCCTCACGGATAACCACTTGTTCCAGCGTCATTTACTGGGAAGCCCGCCCTGTTCCCTCTGATCTGCGGGCTGTTCTTTCCCACATGTGCATGGATTTGTTTCTGGGCTTCTTCTCGTCCATCAGTTTGTCTGTCTGCGTGAATTCCATGCTGTCTTAGCTCTCGTAGCTCTGGAACAGATGCTGTTATCTGGGGAAACAAGGATCCCTAGCCGTTTCCTCTCGGTGCCCAGACTATTCTCAGTTCCTAACTTGCAATCTAATTTTTGATACAACAAATTTTTATAGGATTTGTCCACTTAAATATATACATAAAACTCTGTATTGTTTATTTTAACTGCCATTTATTTATATTTATATATTATATTTATGTGTTCCATTTATAAACAGGCCACAGTTGGTGATCTCTTTCCCCGGTAATTGACTTTGAGTGCTTCCCCGGTTTTTTCTGTGGCACCGTTAGTGGTTGTTGGGTTAGAGTATGTGCATCTTCCAGTTTTCTACGTGGTGCTAAATTGACCTCCAAAGCGGCTGACCCAGTTCACGCACCCACCAGCGGTACGAGAATTTCATGGTTCGCATCCTTGGAAACACTGAGACTCACTTTTTTGCAAGCTAAAGGGTGCAAAGCTACCTCATAATGTTTTCTTTTAGTTTGTATTTCCCTCTTTCCTTGCAAGAACTTGTTTTTGTGTGTTTACCAGCCGTTCAATTTCATGCTCATTTAATTTGCCCCCCTTCTTGCTGGAGGCTGAATTCTTACTGATTTGTTCATAGGTCGTTTCCTATTTCATTACTGATCCTTTCTTGCTCATACTGATGGAGATTATCAGGAGTTGCTAACTACAACCCTTGCCCAGGGCCTGTTGCTGTAGGTCCCCGAAATAAGAGGGGATAGGGACAGAGATGGACGTGCCCGCGGAGGACACTGTTTCCTGTCCGGCCGCTTACAGGCGCTGCTGAAACCCGCTTTCAGCAGCTCTCTTAGTTCGTGGTGTGTCCAGTTTCAGAGCGTGTAACGCAGTTTCCCGTCGTAACGGCTTAGAGCAGAATGTGGCCCGGGCTCGGGCCCTGGCTTCGCCCGCCTCCCGTCTGCGCAATGCCCGCTGCGGGCGCTCCAGCAGAGGCCTGCGGGGCCGGGCAGCCCCAGGCCCGCGCCCACCGGACACACCTTCTTTAGAGTGTCCCTGTAGCCGAGCAACTTCTCCACTTGCCAAGATCAAGTTGATCAACACGAGCTGATTTTTATGGGAACACGTTTCAGTGGCCAGCAAGTAAGAATTAAAGTGGTGGGTTTTCCCCCTTTTTCTGGCTGATTATTTTACTGCTATTTCTGACCAAAAGTGAGTATTTCCCAAGTCATGGCCGGTGTGTATGAACGGTGATCGGGAGACTTGCTAGAAGAACCAGACTCACTTGGGGACGTCTGTGGGACCTCCTCGCCTTCTGCCTGCTCCCGCTGAGTGGCCGCACTGCGGGTGTCCCCACGCCGGCCAGCAGCCCGCGCCGGCCACGGCCCGGCAAACGGCGAGCTGCCGTAAACCGAACAACATACCCTGAATGTTCACGTCCTGGACCATCGGCAGGCACGGAAAGCCAGTCTTCTTGGAGACCTATCAGTTAACGCCACACGGTCCTTCCAAGTTCGAACTTACCTTCAGCGGCAGAAAGGAGCCACAGAGAGAGCCGGCCGGGTGCGCTGGCTGCCGGCCTCCACGGCACGTCGGCACGGCTAAGCAGCTGTGTCCAGGCACAGTCTCCATGCCTTTAAACTCACTCCTTGTAAGTGTACAGTTCAACAATTTTTGACCCATTTATGGACAATCCAATTTTAAAGATTTTCATTAGCACAAAAAGTTCTTTCATGCTCTTTAATTAGGTTACTTAGGCAGCGAGTAATCTGCTTTCTGTCCGAGTAAATTTGCCTCTTCTGGGCACTCGGTACAAACAAAATCACAAGGTGGCCAGCCGTTTGGCCTGGCTCCTTCGCTCCGGCTCAGCCGTGCTCTTGAAGCACCCGTGTCACGGGCGTGGGCTGTGTCCTTCCTCTCCTTCCCCTCGCTCCCCCTGTGCAGACACCGCATTTTGCTTAACTCTTCACCAGTTAAGGGGCATTCCCGCTGTTTCTGGTTTGCGGCTCCTATGAAATCTGTGTCTTCTCTCTTCTTTTCTTCCTCGGTCTCGCTAAAAGCTCAATTTTATCGAGCTTTTCAAAGAACCAATTTGAGTTTCACTGATTTTTCTCTATTGTCTATTTTCTATTTAATTGATTTCTCTTCTAATCTTTATTACTTTCTTCTACTTGCTTTGTATTTAGATTGGTTTTCTTTTTCTATTTTCTTAACGTGGAACCTTAGGCTAATTCTTCATATATATTTATAATTATATATTATCTTTATAATTTTTATATTTAAAATTTATTTATAAAATATAAATTTATATATTTATAGCATTAAATAAGTATTTAATGCTATAAATATTTATAATGCTATACATATTTATTTAAGCACTGCTTTATCTGCACCCCATACATTTTTATATATTACATTTTCATTTATACTCAGCTCAATATATTTTCTAATTCCCCTTGCGATTCTTCTTTAACTAATGGGGTTTTTTCTTAGAAATGTGTTGTTTAGCCCGGCCGGGCGTGGCTCAGCGGTTGAGCGTCGACCTAGGATCCAGGCGATAGGGGTTCAATTCCCGGTCAGGGCACATGCCCGGGCTGTGGCTCCATCAATGACTCTCATCATTGATGTTTCTATCTCTCTCTCTCTCCCTCTCCTTTCCTCTCTCTGAAATCAATAAAGATATATTTAAAAAAAAAAAAAAAAAAAAAAAAGAAGAAGAAGAAAGAAATGTGTGGTTTAATTTCCAAATATTATGGGATATCCCAGATTTCTTTCTTTTGTTTTTAATTTAATCCCATTGCAGTCAGAGAGCATACTTTATATAATTAATCTGCTTAAATACACGGGGGCCTGTTTTATGACCTAGCACATGGCCTACCCTAGAAGATGCCCCACAGGCACTTGAAAAGAGTGTGTGTCTGCAGCCAGTGTTCTGCGTTGAGTCAGAGCGAACGGGCTGACAGCGTTGTCCGGCTCTTCTACACCCCTGTGGATTTTATATCTAGTTCTTCTGTCAGTTATTGGGAGGGGGGCGGTATTGAAATACCCACTATTATTGTACAATTGCTCGCTTCCTCTTCAGTGCTGTCAGCTTGTGCTTCGTGCCTGCTGAAGCTCCGTTTTTCGGTGTGGGTGCGTTTGCATTGTTTTACCTCCTAATCATTGACCCTTTGTCGATATGAAATACTCCTTTGTGTCTCTGATAATACTTCTTGCGTTTCAGTCTATTCTGTTTAATATTTGTAAGCCACTTGAGCTCTTTTATGGATACGCTGAATATCTTCTTTCATCACTTTACTGTCAACCTCTTTGTGCCTTTGACTCTTTGTGGCTCCTGTGCCAGTAGCACCACCACTGACCCACTGCCAAGATCGTCCACTCTGGACTCTGCAAACGGATGTGGGTGTCCTCCGCTGCTCCACATCCAGGAAGGCCCCCGGTCACGGCTGCAGCTCTGCTGTTCTCCTGGCTGTGCCAGCAGGGCATTCTCCCCCACGGGCCCGGGGCGGAGGGATGGGGGCAGGCCCGGGATGGGGGCAGGCCCGGGCAAGAAAGCCGCCGTTCTTAGTAGGTTTTCATGCACTGATGTTTCTCAGACTTTGGTATGACTTTGGTCAGTTTCCAGAACACTTAACTAGTTGTTTTTGTCAAATTCATCCAGCTTTATAGTTGCTTTTGGGGGGTAAGATTTGTTGATCTCTTCACTGGCCATAGGCAGAAATCCCACCAACAAGGCCAAGGTTATCAAAACCTATTTCCTGAGGGCAACTGGAGGTTTCAGGATTGCTCACTGCTGGTCAGATCCCGGTGCCTGCTCTTGCCTCGGTTATCACACAGCAGAGCTGCACAATGCTGGTCAGTCTGCCAGCCTGGTGTGAGTTTAGAAATGAAACGGTAAAAAACCATTGCCGGGGGGCATTTCCCCTGAAATAGCCACCCGCCTTCAGCAGACTTGTAGATGTGGTTCTGATGCGTAAGAAGACAGATTTTTGTGTGTTTGAACACACACTTCCCCCTTAGCAGATGAATGCTAAGATTTTTTTATGGCCATTTTTCAACTGGCATAACTGTGTCATTAAAAGGTGACTAACATTAACACTTGGATCTTAGGTACCTGGCTTTGTACTAATGGTTTCACTTACATTAACTATGTGTTGGGTATTATTACAAACCAGGAGTCCCCAGCTGATAGCTGGGCTCTGAAGCCCCGTGGCCAAGCACCAGAGCCCGGGCCTCTATTTTCTACACTTTGTGGCTTTGTGACAGCTCTTGAAAGTTCCAGACCTGAAAGTGACTAATCAGTAGAAAGACGGTGGGTTGTAACCTATTTCAACATTGAAGACAGGAACCCGGGGGCAGTGCTTATGCACAGGTCAGACATGGAAATACAACTATCTTGACATGACGAATTCTTCCCATGCTTGACGGAGTCATTCCTGAGAGGCTGTCAGCACGTCCAGCCCTAAGGTGGCGCACCCTGAGGGCGATGGCAGGGCTGGCGGAGGGCCCTCAGCTCTGGCCTGCGCGTGGGGGCGTCAATTACCGGGAAAGTCCTATTCTCAGTGAGTCAGGCTAATAAGGAAATTGAGAGCCATCCAGCTTCCTCGTTCTAAAGATGAGGAAATTGAGGTTTAGAGAAGTGATCCCCTAATGACTGTTCAAAGGCCACTTCAAACGGGCGTCTTCCCTGCGGCCTTCTTTGTTAGGACACCGGTCCTTCCACTCTCCTGCCTCTGAATCCCTTTAGTGTGACCGGCTGCCGCAGCGGTTTGACCCTCCCGGGGTGTGTGAGAGCCACAGCACACGTTGGAGCCCAAACGGGACAGTTCCCTTGGCCCGGAGCACAGATGCTGCACCACCCGCCGCATTGGCGTGCGAGGCGGGGTGGCAGCCTCTTCTGCCTCTGGGCAAACGCCTCTAGCACGGGCCTCCTGACAGTGGGCATCAGCTTCCACTCACACACACATATATATTATTTCTCTCTCCCTCTTTCTTCCCCTTTCTCATTGCCCAGCTCCAGGAAACAGAGACGAATAGGACTGCGGGCTAACACGAAAGCGTCCCCACACCGAGCTCCGTCTCCCTGTGGCGTTGGAGTGAGAGAATGTTTCCCCCCAGCCCTGCTCCTCCCCACTCTCCAAACTGGAAATGGGCAGGTAAGTGCCCCGTGGGCATCCCTGCTCCACGTCGGGGGTCCCCGGACACACAGAGGCGAAGTTCCCTAAAAAGCAGATTTGAACCAAACTATCCAGCTCCCTCCGGTTAGTCGGTGCTCCCCTTGCCGCCGCAACTCTTCTTCCCTTTTTCTTCCTTCATGTATTTCTCAACTTCATGTGATGATGGATGGAGTGGAGAAGAGCCTTTTAAAATAAAGACCCACATTTTCTATGCTGTCTTCCCCTTGCCAGACTAGAAAAAGTTCTGCATTAATTACATATAATGCCACAGAATTAATACTGATGACTATGCATATGTATGGCTGAAAAGGGCCCATGCACAATTTGTACTATTTTCTGCACCCAGGGGACAGTCAGGCTGATCCCACTGTTGTGGGCTGCGACTGCAGCTTGCAGCTGACTCGCATCACAGGGGCTGACGCATGGGTTAAACTGAATTCTGCTCCGTCTCTCACTGGTGCAAACCGCCTTGGTTGAGCTTCATGCCTTACAACACTCATGGGCAGAATGTGGGTCCCTCTCCCACATTATGCTCAATTTAAGAAGACATAAAAGGTTCATGGAAAAAACTCTTTCCCGACTCGGCCTTTGTCCTCCCTCATTCCCTCAGAGGCACGGTAACTCCAAACCCAAAGTCACTTTGCAATAACCAGGAACACTTCTGTGTCCAGAGGACGCATCAGAGTTTCCTGGTGTCCAAATCTTCCCTTGCCACCTTGTCCCATCCCTACTTCCCACCCCAGCCCTAGCAAAACCACCAAAAGTGCAGAATCTAGCCATGGGAGAACTTTTAGCCCAAACACATCTTCTTCTAAAAGTTACTTCTAAAAGTTAACACTACTTATTGAACTTCTAGTGAGCAGGCAATGCCTGGGTTCTTCTGGGATCGTAAGGCCTCTGTCTTGAGCAATCCAAGGAGGAACAGTAACCACGCACTGAGCTGAAGAAAATGAGCATGTCCGTGCCCTTTGTGTGTGCATCATCGTGGCTTTAGCTCAACATGAAGACAGATTTTGTTTATTAATGAATTATATGGACAGACAGCAAAAAGAGCCAAACTGACCCGCCTTGCCCATTTTCCTAGAGCACCTACAGGTGTTGGTGGTTGGCTTCCGATGCTTTTAGGGAGAATACTGCATAAAATACAGGCTGGTACCTGGCTGTTTCCAGTTCTCTCCAAGGCAATTATTCTCAGACACGACCAGATGGCCCAAAGTGTTTGGGCCACCTCAGCCTAGTCATCCATCCTTTCAGGAGGGTTCATTGCAACAGTGTGAGAAAGACTGGGGGGAATTAGGGTCACATGAGTAAAGTGGGATAGATACTGGGAGGAGGTTCAGACCATCAGGCAGAACGTAACATTCAAAGGGTGGAGCAAGAGATGACAGATGCTGGGGCACCCAGGGAAGTCAAACATGGCCTTTGCTGCAGCTACTGCTGGTGGCACCAGCAGAAGTGGTGGGGTTGTTGTTTATGTCAGGGATCTTGAACACAAGCCAATAAATATTATTTGACAGCTAAGGAGAGTGTGGTTATGACTCCAGCATCAGGAAAGCCAGTGGGCAAGAGTTTCCAATTGTTTAGGGGCATCTGTTAAACCTGGGGCACATGTCGTGAATTGCATTTCAGGAAATTACGAGAAGTGACGCACAAGGTCATGGCAAGGTGAGTAAGGAGGGAAACTTAATGCTGAGCACTGTGGGAACCTTCCTTAGCTCTTGCAAAAGGAAATGTCCTTCAGACAGTGTCCTAGGCATCTGATATGGCCTTAGCCTTGAGCTGGAGCAGCAACTGGAGCTGAAGGAAGACTGATAGACAGGCCCAAACAAGTCTCAGTGCCAATCACAGCGCTCTGACCTCCTGTGTTTTGACTTCACTGTCATGGCTTATGTGGCCGAGGGAAAGGAGGCACAGAAGAAAGGAGGGCCGGTCACAGCGGTCAGAGGTCAATGGGCAGAAACAGGCCGCCTCCTGCACAACTCCCACTGGGGATTCAGCCCCCAACTCTGGCCTGTGCCCTGACCAGGAATCGAACCTCGATCTCCTAGATCATAGGTTGATGCTCAACTGCTGAGCCACACTGGCCAGGCTCATGTTGGTTTCTTTGTGATTTAGCCTATGATTGTCTACCTTCGAGTAACATAGCACTTCATAGATAGTACAAGACACTTACAACACTATGCTTCTATTTCTCCCCTCCTGGTCTTTGTGCTATTGGTGTCATACATTTTATTTTCACATATATTAAAAAATCCACAATATATTATTGTTACTGCTTTTAACAGTCAATCATCTTTTAACATCTTTTAAAATAATAAGAAAAATTGTTACATTTACTCATATAGTTACCTTTTCCAGCACTTTTTAAAATTAATCTTAGAGAGAGGAAGGATGAAGGACAGAGAGAAACATTAATGTGCAAGAGAAAGGTCAGTCAGTTGCCTCCCACACACACCCTGACCAGGGATCAACCCTAAAACCTAAGCACGTGTCCTGACCGGGAATCAAACCAGCCCCCTTTTCGTGTACAGGAAGATGCCCCAACCAACTCTGATTCCTTTGTTTGGATCCAGGTTTCCACCCAGTTTCATTTTCCTTCTGCCCAGCAAATATACTTTACCATTTCTTGTAGTGCAGGTTTACTGGTGATGAATTTTGCAGCTTCTGCCTGTCTGGAAAAGTCTTTATTTCACATTTGTTTCTGTAAATGCAATCTTTGGACAGAATTCTAAGAAGGCAATCTGACCTTCAGATGCCTCTCCAGCTCTCCTCGTTTCACACAGGCATCTGCTATTGTTATCTTTGTTCCTTTGCACATGATATGTCCGTGTGTGTGTGTGTGTGAGTGTGTGTGTGTGTGTGTGCGCGTGTGAGTGTGTGTGCGTGTGTGAGTGTGTGAGTGTGTGTGCGTGTGTGTGAGTGTGTGCGTGTGTGAGTGTGTGTGAGTGTGTGTGTGTGCGTGTGTGAGTGTGTGTGTGAGTGTGTTTGCGTGTGCGTGTGTGAGTGTGAGTGTGTGTGCGAGTGTGAGTGTGTGTGAGTGTGTGTGCGCGTCTGAGTGTGTGTGTGAGTGTGTGTGTGAGTGAGTGTTTGAGTGTGTGTGAGTGTGTGCGTGTGCGTGTGTGTGTGTGTGTGCGAGTGTGTGTGTGTGAGTGTGTGTGAGTGTGTGTATGTGTGAGTGTGTGTGCGTGTGTGTGAGTGTGCGAGTGAGTGTGTGAGTGTGTGTGCGTGTGTGTGTGTGCGAGTGAGTGTGTGAGTGTGTGTGAGTGTGTGTGTGAGTGTGTGTGAGTGTGTGTGCGCATCTGAGTGTGTGTGCGCGTGTGAGTGAGTGTGTGTGTGTGTGTGTGAGTGTGTGTGTTCTTGTCCCTCATGGCTTTTAAAATCATTTATTTATCCATGTTTGAAAACAATTTTATATGATATGCCTTGGTATAGTCCTCCTTGTGTTTTGTGTGCTTGGGTTTTGTGGGACATTTTAAATTTGTTTGTTTATAGTCTTTATCAAATTAGGAAAATTTTTGGCATTATTTTTTCTGCCCCCTGTCCCTCTGGGACTACAGTTACAGGCATATTATGTTGCTTTAAGTTTTTCTGAATTCACTTATGTTCTTTTTATTTTTCCCAGTCTTTATTCTCTCTGTTTCATTTTGGATCATTTCTATTGTTACGTCTTCAGGTTCAATAATAATTTCTTCTGTAGTGTCCTATCTTCTGTTAACACCATCCACTGTACTTTTCATATCAGAAATTAAAGTTTTCATGTCTAGAATTTTAATTTGGGTCTTTTCAAATGTCTTTCATGTCTCCATTTGTTACGTTCAATCTCTCCTCTGGGTTCTCAAGTATATGGAATATATAGTTATAATAACTGTTTAAATGTCTTCGACTTCTAATTATATCATTTGTGTTATTTCTGGGTAGGTTTCTGTTGATTGCCCCCCTCCCATTATGGATGATATTGTCCTGCTTCTTTGTGTGCTTGCTAATTTTTAACTGAATAACAAATTGTGAATTTTATCTTTTGATAAAAAGATACTTTCATATTTTTATAAATATACTTGAGTTTTGTTTTTGGATGCAGCTAAGTCACTTGGAAACAATTTAATCATTTCAGATCTTGCTTTTAAACTTTGCTAGGTGAGACTAGAGAGGCTTTTAGTCTAGTCATAATTTTGTCCACTATTGAGAAAAAAACTCCTTCAGGCCTCTACCTGATGCTCCGTGAGGTCTTCACTTTGGCTAGTGGGAATAGAAACTTTCCTGGCCCTGAGCTTAAATCTTAAATCATTCCCTCCAATCTTTCCCTGGCTTCGGGTAGTTTCCTCAGACACATGTGAAAAACGGAAAGAGACTTCTTACAGATCTTAAGAGCTGTCTTTGTCTGCAGCTCCTTGGTCTTCAGCCCTCTTCCCTTAGGAGCTCAGTCACCTTGGCTTCCTTAGTTCCATCTGTTCAACTTACGGAGATTGCAGGGTCCCACCTGTGCTACAGCCTGGACTCTGCAGGCAGTAAACTAGGGAAAATTTCATTTGTTTTCCCCCCTAAGAGATCAATGATCTCACTGCCCGATGTCCAGTGGTTTAGTTGTTTCAAGCCGGAGGAGAAACCCAGGCCTTGTTACTCCATCTTGGCCAGAGGTGAAGTTCACTTGTGTTTCTGAATGTTTTCCATCCATGAAGCTTGTTGTTTTAGGCTAGAAACATGAAACTTCCAAACTTCAATGCCCCCTGCTGAGCAGGGTTGGGGGAAAAAGGGTTTCACATGACCAGGCCTAGAAACCTCTTTTATTCTCTATTTCTGACCTCAGTGACCTGCCTGCTCTCCAAGCTTAGACCAACTTACTTGGCTGATGCTCGATATCTTGCTTTAGCCTCTGGTAGCCAAAATTCTTTAGCTTTTTCCTTATAATTCTGGAGAAAAGAAAATCTCTTGATAAATCCAGTTTTTAGCTCCCCAACCAATAATATGTATTCTACAACCACTGACTTGACATCCTTCCTTTCTTTCTTTCTTTAACAAACATTTATACAGTGACTATTGTGTACTAGGCACCCTGCCAGGTATCAGGAATATAACTGTAAACAAAAGATGACACTCTCCATCCCTGCATAGTTATTCCAGATATTTTCTGACCACAATAATCAATAAAATTGAAGTTTACACATTTGACCCCATCTAATTCTAGATTTGACTCCATCTAATTCTAGATATACAGTTTACAACACTTCAGTTCCTTTTGCCATGATTTTGTGCCCTCTGTTGGAGCTAGACCATGAACCTTTAAGTTAACTTTAAAGGCTGCTCAAAGCTATATAATTTCCTGTGTGTATCAGCTTACTGCAAAAGCCATCTCGGGGTCAGTTATCCAGTTTTGCTCAGAGGACCTGAACTAAAAACTGGGTTTCCTTTTCCTCATCTGGCCTCATGTTAAAAAAAGAATCCCACTAAGCTTCAATTTCACCACTCAGGGTCTTTTTAGGAATAGGTTCAGCAATGCTATAACTTGAAAGGCTGTCATTTAGCCACTTATTTGAGCCAATAACTCAGCTGACGTCAGCTATTTCTTGGTTTTGTCCCCTCATTAAGCGTATGATCCCAGGACAAACAGTTTGACCCTTAGTTTTCTTTTTTGTATTTCTTTACCCTGAACCCTCACAGCCACCTCCCTCTCACTCCACATCCCTAATTCATATCCACTTATTAGAAAGGAAACTAATACCCACTCCTCCCATTACCTACTGGGTGGTGTCCTCTTTAGTGTCACTCCTGGCCTGCTAACCTATCCCTTGCTCACCCCTCCACAGTTACTTGATTCATGGGTGACAAATATTGGTCCATGGGAGGGTTTAACCTACTAATAAGCTCTGAGAACTGAGATAACAATTTCTCTTCCTTCATCTCTCCCCACACAGGTGTGAGGCACACTCCTGTGAGAGCGTGCTTATAAACCCATGCTTTCCCCACGGCGGCTTTCCATGATCCAGGGAAAGGGGACATGTGTGAAAGAGGGATGTGGAGCATGTTAGTAAACCAGAGTGGGTTGCTCACCTATACCATATCCTCTGACCCAGCCTTTATTTGGTAACGAAGCGAATATTTTGGTAACCATCTGACTCCTACATCTACCATAAAATAGGCTCTATACTCAAGAGAGAAATGACGCCTCCTAGAGTACTGCTTATGGAGAGCAGGTGATACAGGGCAGTGGCTAGCTAAGTACCTAGACAGAGAAAGATCAATTAAGAGCATGACATGCCACCTAGATTCATGGTCTACAAAAATACAAACACAGAGTCAACAAAATCCACCTCCCCAAAAGACCATCAGCAGAAACATTTCAGTCCAGAGAAGATTAACATGAAATATTCAAAGTGATAAAAACCAGGAACCTACAACCTATACTTCTCTACCCAGCAAGGCTATTTTTGAAAATTGAAGGAGAAATAAAGATCTTCCAAGAAAAGGAAAAGCTAAAGGAGTTCATTACCACCAAACCGGTATAGTAAGAAATGTGAACGGGCCGGCTGGAAGAAGAGGAAGGAGAGGAAACACAGACAAATAGCTATAAGGAATAAAATGGCAATAAATAAGCACCTATTAATAATCACTTTAAATGTAAACAGCTTATGGTCCGATCAAAGACATAGGGTAGCTGAATGGATAAGAAAACAAGGCCCATGTATATGCTGCCTACAAGAGACCCACCTCACAATGAAAGATACACTCAGACTAAAAGTAAAGGGATAGAAAAAGATATTTCATGCAAATAGAAATAAAAAAAGCTGGGGTAGCAATACTTATTTCTGACAAAATAGACTTTAAACCAAGGCTATAGTAAGAGACAAAGAAAGAAAATATGTAATGATAAAGGAATCAATCCAACGAGAAAATATGACCCTTGTAAAAATGTATGCACCCAACATAGGGGCACCTAAATATGTAAAGCAAATCTTGATAGACATAAAGGGAGAGAGCAACAGCAATACACTCATAGTAGGGGATTTTAACACCCCACTGACATCAGTCAATAGAACTTCCAGACAGAAAAATTAATAAGGAAACAGCAGTTTTAAATGATACACTAGACCAGATGGATTTAATTCATATCTTCAGAGCATTCCACCTCAAAGCAGCAGAATACACATTCTTTTCAAGGACACATGGAACATTTCCTAGAGTAGACCACATGTTAGGACACAAAACAAGTCTCAATAAATTTAAGAAGATTGAAATCATATCCAGCGTCATCTCTGACTATAATGTTATGAAACTAGAAATCAATCACAGGAAGAAAACTGAAAGACAAACAAACACACAAATGCTAAATAACATGTTACTAAACAATAAATGGGTTAACAATGAGATCAAAAGATATCTTTAAACATATGAAAATGAGGACACAACAACCCAAAATCTGTGGGACACAGCGAAAGCAGTCCTAAGATGGAAATTCATAGCAGTATAGGCCTACCTCAAGAAACAAGAAAAAAAAATCTCAAATAAACAATCTAACATTACACTTAAAGAAACTAGAAAAAGAACAAAAAACACAGTAAAGAGTGAGTTGAAGAAAGGAAATAATAAACATGAGAGGAGAAATGAATGGAATAGACTCTAAAAATACCAAAGATTAATGAAACCAAGAGCTGGTTCTTTGAAAAGATAAACAAGAGTGATCAACCTTTAGCCAGACTCATCAAGAAATATTGAGAGGACCCAAATATATAAAATCAGAAATGAAAGAGGTGAAGTAACAACTGACACCACAGAAATGCAAAGGAATGTAAGAAAATACTATGGACAACTATAGGCCAACAAACTGGACATCCTGAGTGAAACTGTCAAATTCCTGGAAACATACAATCTTCCAAAACTGAATCAGGAAGAAGCAGAAAATCTGAATAAGCTGATAAAAACGAATGGAATTGAAGTAGTAATCAAAAAACTCCCAGCAAACAAAAGTTCTGGACTGGATGGTCTCACAGGTGAGTTTTACCAAACATTCAAAGAAGCATTAACTCCTATTCTCAAACTAGTCCAGAAAATTCAAGAGGAGGGAAGACTTCCAAGCTGTTTTTACAAGGCCAGCATTACATTAAAAAGATCATGCCTAGCCAGGCATGGCTCAAGGGTTAATCATCAACCTAGGATCCAGGTGATAGAGGTTCGATTCCTGGTCAGGGCACATGCCCCTGGTGAGGGCTTGATCCCCAGTGGGGGGTGCGCAGGAGGCAGCAGATCAATGACTCATCATTGATGTTTCTATCTCTCTCTCTCCCTCTCTGAAATCAATAAAGATAGATATATATATATCTTTATTACATATATATATATATACATATATATATATATATATATATGTATGTATGTATGTATGTCATACAACATGTCCAAGTGGGGTTTATTCCTGGAATGCTAGGCTGGTACAATATTTGCAAATCAATAAATGTGATTTATCACATAAACAAAATGAAAGATAAAAATCACATGATCATATCAATAGACGCAGAAAAAGCATTTGACAAAATCCAGCACCCTTTTTTGATAAAAACTTTCAGCAAAGAGGGAATAGAGGGATCATACTTCAACATTATAAAAGCCACATACAAAAAAAAACCTACAGCCAATATCATACTCAGTGGGCAAAGACTAAAACCATTTCCCTTAAGAAGAGGAACATGACAGGGATGTCTGCTTTCAGCACTCTTATTGAACATAGTACTGGAAGTCCTTGCCACAGTAATCAGACAAGAAGAAAAAATTAAAGGCATCCAAATTAGAAAGAAGGAAGTAAAACAATCATTATTTCCAGATGACATGATACTGTATATAGAAAATGTTAAAGACTCCACCAAAAAAACTATTAAACTTAATAAATGAATTCAGCAATGTAGCAGGATACAAACTTAGCTGCCAGAAATCAAAGGCATTTTGATGCACCAATAATGAATTCTCAAAAGAGAAACTGAAAGAAAATCCTACTTACCAATGTAACAACAAAATAAGATACCTAGGATTAAACTCAGTCAAGGAGGTAAAAGACCCGTACTTGGAAAACTATAGGACATTGAAAAAAGAAATAGAGGAACATATAAACAAATGAAAAAATATACCATGTTCATGGATCGGAAGAATTAACATCATTAAAATGTCCATATTACCCAAAGCAATTTATAGATTCAATGAAATCCCTATTAAAATATCAACAGCATATTTCACAGATCTAGAACAAATATTTCCAAAATTTATATGGAACCAAAAAAGACCCTGAATAGCCTCAGCAATCTTAAGAAAGAAGAATAAAGTTGAAGGGATCACAATACCAGATATCAAACTATATTACAAAGCCATTATAATCAAAGCAACCTGGTACTGGCACAAGAACAGGCATATAGATCAATGGAACAGAACAGAGACCCCAGAAATCAACCCATGCCATTATGGTCAATTAATATTTGACAAAGGAGGCAGAAGCATACAATGGAATAAGACAGTAGCTTCAATAAATGGTGTTCGGAAAACTGGACAGGTACGTGCAAAAAAATGAAACTAGTCCACCAATTATCCCATACATAAGAATGAACTCAAAATGAATAAAAAACTTAAATGTAAATCACAAAACCATAAAAATCATAGAAAACATAGGCAGTAAAATTGCAGACATCTCCTGTAGCAGAATTTTTGCCAAAATATCTCCTATATCAAGAGAAACAAAGGAAAAAATAAACAAATGCTTTGAGCTAAAATGCTTCTGCACAGCAAAAGAAACCATCAACAAAATGAAAAGGGAACCCACTGTATGGGAGAGCATATTTGCCCATGATCCATCTGATAAGGGGTTAATTTCCAAAATATATAAAGAACTCATACAACCCAACAAAAGGTAGACAAACAATCCATTTAAAAACGGGCAAAGGACTTGAATAGACACTTCAAAGAGGACATACAGTTGGCCAAGAGACATATGAAAAAATGCTCAACTAATGCTGTCACTAATCATCAGAGAGATGCAAACTAAAACTACAATGAGGTATCACCTCACGCCTTCGAGAATGTCTACCATCAATAAATCAACAAACAACTGGTACTGGAGAAGTTATGGAGAAAAGGGGACCATAGTTCAGTGCTGATGGGAATGAAGACTGCTGCAGCCACTGTGGAAAACAGTATGGAGGTTCCTCAAAAAACTAAAAATGAAACTGCCAGTGATTCAACTTCTGGGAATATCTCCTAAGAATCCTGAAACACAAATCAAAAAGAATATATGCACCTCTATGTTCATAGCAGCGTTATTTATTATAGCCCAAATCTGGAAACAGCCCAAGTGGCCATCAGTAGATGAGTGGATAAAAAAGCTGTGGGACATTTATACCATGGACACTACACAGCTGTAAAAAAGAGGGATCTCTAACCCTTTGGCGCAGCATAGAGGGACCCGGAGAGTATTATGCTAAGTGAAATAAGCCAGGCAGAGAAAGAAAGTATCACAATATCTCACTTATATGTGGAATCTAATAAACAAAATAAACTGATGAACAAAATAGATCCAGAGACATGGATACATGGAACAGACTAAGGGATCTCAGAGGGCAGGGGGTGTGAGGGATTGGACAAGATTAACCAAAGAACATACGTACATATATGCATAGCTCCTGGACATAGACTATAATGCGGTGAAGGCCTGGGGTGGGGTGGGGCTGGGTAGACGGGGGCAAAGGGGGGAAAACTGGGGACATCTGTAATACGGTCAAGAAATAAAAAATAAATTTAATATAAAAACTAAAATAGAAAGTAATAAAGGGGGGATAAATGGTAATGGAAGGAGACATGACTTGGGGTGGTGAACACACAATACACTATACTGATGATATATTATAGAATTGTATACCTGAAACCTATATAATTTTATTAACCAATGTTACACCAATATAGTCCATTTTTTAAAAGAAAGCTGTAGTACATTTACACAATGGAACACTCCTCAGCTGTAAAAAAGAAGGAAATCTTACCTTTTGTGACAGCATGGGTGGACTTTGAGATTACCATGCTAAGCTAACCAAGTGCCCACCAATAGATGACTGGATTTAAAAAAGTGGTGATATATATACAATGGAATATTACTTGGCTATAAAAAGAATGAAATCTTACCCTTTGTGATAGCACAGAGGATATTATGTTAAGTAAAATAAGCCAATCAGAGTAAGACAAATCAGTATGATTTCACTTATATGAGAAATCTTTTGAACAAAATAAGCTAACAAACAAAATAGAAACAGAGTCATAGATACAGAAGACAGGCTGACAGAGGTCAGAGGGGAGAGGTGAAGAAAGTGAAGGGACTAAGCAGAAAACCAGAAACAAACTCACAGACACAGACCACAGGTGGTGATCACAAGTGGGGGCGGAGAGGGGAGGGCGGATAACCGGTGGAAGGACACAGCTTCGGGTGGTGAGCACGCATACTATAGACAGATAATGTATATTGAATTGTACACCTGAAACCTACATAGCTTTATTTACCAGTGTCACACCAATAAATTCAATAAAAAGTTTTTAAAACTCCAGCTCCCCTAGCACTGGGAGGCAAAAACTCTCCCACAAAATTAGCCCCTCTCTTGCTGTGGGTGCTCATGGCTGCCCACACTCTCACACGGACGGGTGCAGGGAACCGCGGGGGGCGGGGAGCCTGGCTGGAGCATGAGGGGGCTGTTGTCATCCAGGGAACACTGTGACCTGTGACCCCAGCCTCCACTCCCCAGCCCTGTTTCCTGGATGCAGCCTGAGGAATTCTATGTGAAAAGCTAAATATAACCCTGGATGTAGTGTTTCTGGACAGGAAATGCAGTTTAAAGTAAGGAAGATGATAAACATACTGACAAAGGAGACACAAACATCAAAATCAAGCCAAAGGAAAAATAATGGCCTGCAGTGTGCAGGCCTAGAAGAGCTATGGAAGGGGGTTTGGGGTTTGTTTTAGGGAAGCCTGAAGCAGGATGTGATGCAAAACCGGGATAATTCAAACTTCAGTTTTCCTTGAGAAAGCCACCATCCTTAACTGCGGTAGAAAATTCAGAACACAGTATTAAGAGCTGCTCAGCACTTCCGCTCTATGTTTTGGTGGTGTCCTTTTCATTTTTAAATACCAGCGCATGAGGCTCCTGATGTAATTGAAGTCATGCGCTGTCCTCTGCCCTGGGAGACGGGGTTCTCTCTGGCAGCCCCCTTGGCGCTCTGGTGCGTTCACTTTCCAGAGCCTCGCACTGGCCCAGAAGCAGGTGCAGCTCCGCCCTTTCCATGGCAACCCGAAGCTGGCCCTCGAACCCTGGGGGCATTCCCAGGTCCATTGCATTCAAATGACGGGGTCTCACCAACTCATAATCTAGACCTGAATTGGTAATTTCACAAAGCTGGTTTCTAAGCTTTACACTTTGGAGAATGTCAAGTATATACCAAGGAAACAGCAACTCCCGACCCAACCTCCGCATCTCCGTCACCAGCCTCAATAGCACCATCATCTACACCTAGTAGCTCCTTGCTGTCAGGTTTATTTAGAAAGAAATCCCCCAAATCATGGCATTTCTTCTGTAAATACAAAGGCTTTTAAATTACCCAGAATACCATTTTTACACCAGATTTTGTAAACTGTTGACACTATTACAGATGTCCCCCGTTTTATCCCCTTTGTCCACCCCTGCCCAGCCCCCCGCCCCCGGCCTTCACCACACTGTTGTTTGTGTCCATGGGCTATGCATATACAGTGGAACCTTGGCTCTGGGATTTAATTCATTTCCAAGGGCTGTTCGAGAAGCATTTGTTCAAAAGCCAAATCATTTTTTCCCATTATAAGTAATGTAAATTGAATTAATTTGTTCCGGACACCCAAATGAGCCTGCTTTAACCTTTCTTATTTACAATACATGTCAAATGCACTGTTTAATCTATAAATAAACACAAAAAGGACATGAAATGTAGATGAAAATTTCACAAAGAGGGAAAGAAATGCACAGTAAAAAATGAAAATTTATGTGCACGTTAAAACTCAACTTTAATGTTGAGAACTATTGCCTCTGAAATGCTGTCACCAGCTAACTGCTTTTCGTTCGTCCAGATCAACAGTTTTTCTACCTCTTCAGTTGCCTGTGATCCTTGTTTTGTGAGCACCTTCACACCCTTAGCAAAATCAGCACACTGATGCCTCTTCATGTTCTAAAATTGCGCTAATCCTGATCTAACTTATATGTGGAATCTAATGAGCAAAATAAACTGATGAACAAAATAGATCCAGAGACACAGAAGCATGGAGCAGACTGACCTCAGAGGGAAGGCAGGAAGAGAGTAATCAAAGAACTTATATGTTTATAAGCATAACCCATGGGTACAGACACTGGTCTGGGGAAGGCCTGGGGGTGGCTGGATACGGGGTGGAGGGGATCAATGGGGATAAAAAGGGACATGTGTAATATTTTCAACAATAAAGATAAAGAAATATAAATAAATAAATAATAAATAAAATTGTGCTGATCATCGATTTCGCCATGCCATACTTGGTAGCCAGACCAGACACCCAAAAACCTCTATCATACTTCTCAGTTATTTACTTTTTAAAATTTATCTTTATTGTTGAAAGTATTATAAATGTTCCCTTTTCCCCACTGATCCCCTCCACCCTGCATCCCCCAGGCCTTCACCACACTATTGTCTATGTCCACTGGTTATGCATATATGCAGATAAGTTCTTAGGTTATTCTCTCCCAACCCCACCACCCAACCCCCGCCTTCCCTCTGAGATCCCTCAGCCTGTTCCATGCTTCTGTGTCTCTGGATCTATTTTGTTCATCAGTTTATTTTGTTCATTAGATTCCACGTATGGGTGAGATCATGTGACACTTGTTTTCTCTGACTGGCTTATTTCACTCAGTATAATACTCTCCAGGTCCCATCATGCTATCTCAAAGGGTAAGGGATCCTTCTTTTTTACAGCTGCATAGTATTCCATGGTGTAAATGTCCAAGGAGATGCTTGATATGGTTTCAGTCTTCTTGAATTTGTAGAGACTTGGTTTGTGTCCTAACATGTGGTCTATATTTGAGAATGTCCCATGTGCACTTTGGGTTGAAATGTTCTGTAAATGTCAATTAAATTAATCTGATCTAATGCGTCATTTAAAGTCAGTTTCCTTGTTGATTTTTTGTCTAGAAGATCTATCCAGTAAAGTCAGTGGGATGTTAAAGTCCCCTACTATGACTGTATTGCTGTCAATTTCCCCTTTAAAGTCCTCCAGAAGTATGTTTGTTTTTCAGCCTCTGTGAGTCTTCTGTTCTGGGGTGGGTCTCTTGTAGACAGAAAATATTTCAGTCTCGTTTTCTTATCCATTCAGCTACCTCATGTTTTGATTGGAACATTTAATCCATTTATATTTAAAGTTATTATTGACAGGTACTTATCAATTGCCGTTTTATTTCTTTATGCCTATGTTTCTCATTCTCTCTATTTCTACTTCTCATTACAGCAGCTTCTTTAACATTTCCTGCAATGCTGGTTTGGTGGTGATAAACTCCTTTCACCATCTATCTTGAATGATAGCCTTGCTGGATAGCATAGTCTTGGTTTCAGATCCTTGTTTTGCATTACCTTGAATACTTCATGCCATTCCCTTCTGGTCTGTAGAGTTTCTGATGAGAAGTCAGCTGACAGCCTTATGGGAGCCCCTTTGTAGGTAACATCTTGCTTTTCTCTTGCTGGCTTTAAGATTTCCTCTTTGTCTTGAATTTTTGGCATTTTAATTATGATGTGTCTGGGCCTGGGCCTCTTTGGATTCTCCTTGCTTGGGACTCTCTGTGCCTCCTGAACTTGTGTGACTTTTTCTTTCACCAGGTTCGGGAAGTTTTCTGTCATTATTTCCTCAAACAGGTTCTCTAGCCTTTACTTACTTTCTACATCTTCTAGCACTCCTACGATGAGAATATTCTTATGCTTCATGTTGTCCTCCTTTAAACTGTCCTCCTGTTTTTTGTTTTTTTTCTTTTTGGTTCTCTGAGTGATGTTTTTCTACCCTGTATTCTAATTCACTGATGCAATCCTTAGCTTCCCCTAATTAGCTGTTCATTCCTTCCAATGTGTTTTTTATTTCTGCTATGTCATTCTTAATTTCCTTCATAGTTTCCATATCTTTCTCATGCTGTTGAGCATCTTTATGATCAGTATTCTGAACTTTACATCTGATAGATTGCTTATCACCATTTCATTTAGCCCTTCTTCTGGAGAATTCTTTTGTTCTTTCACTTGGGGCTTGTTTTTGTCTCTTCACTTTGGCTGCCTGTTTGGATTTGTTTCTATGGATTAAATAGATCTGCTAGGAGTCCCATTTTTTCAGATATTCTCTGGTCCAGGCCAATGTCAGACACTGTTTGTGGCTGCCCTTGAACCCTGTTTGAAGTTTTCCACACTCCACAGCTTGTGAGTTCCTCTGTTGGGGCTGGGTGCATTTGAAAAGGACCAAGATGGGCACCAAGGTCTGCTTTTCAAAGCCCTGGGTTCAGAAGCAAATCAAACGAAGGCTCAAAGCACCCAGAGGCTCTTAATTAACCTCAGGTTGTAGAAGCTCCACAGGATGGGGTTAGAGGTTTTCAATGGGCTGGGCAATTGCTCCACTCCTTCCCCTCCCCCCCCCCAGGCAAAAGCTGTTTGGAAGGTAAATTTCTGCCTGAGAAAGAAAGATGTCCTCTGCAGTATGGGGGAGATGACTCAGCCCAGGAATCCAGATGGCTGCCCTCTGATCTCTAATCCCCAAGCCAGCACCCTTGAATTCTCCTCACATAGCTCTAGTCCACTCTGCCTTCCTTCTGCTGGAGCCCAAGGTGAGTGGCTGCACATGAAACTTTGTGCGTTGGCCCTGTAAGAGGGTGCCTGCATTTCCAGATGTCTCTTCCAGAGAGACAGAAACCCTGCTGCTTTTCATAGCCAGATGTTATGTGGGCATCTTTTTCAGTTCTGGTGCTCTGGGCTGGGAAGCCCAGCCTGGGTTTAGGCCCCAGAGTTCTCAGAGGGAACCTCCCACAGCTGAGATAACCCTCCAGACCTTCAGCTGCTGCCTGTGGGAGCCGAGCCAACCCTCTTGCACCTCTGCACTTCCTATCAGTTTCTATGTGGTCTCCACTTTGCCTCCTTGGTTATGGGGGTGCTCTCCAGCTCGTCTTCAGTTGATTATTCAGGATGGTTTTTCTATATTTTAGTTGTAATTCCAGTTTGGGCCTGGGAAAATGTTAGTGTAGCTTCTACTCAGTCTCCCGCCATCTTGGAATTCTCAATTATTTCTTTTTAAAGCTCTATTGTTGTTCTCACAACTTTTCTTTTCACTTTTCTGTTATCACTAATCTTCTTACGACCCATAGTGACTTACTGTACATATTTAATAATGAGCAGCAACACAAGCAAAAAATCACGGAAATATTCACAGCACAGTTTCCTGAGATGTTAACAATTTGAGGTTTAGCAGTAAACTAACTGATACTCTAGCATTCTCTCCTTTGTTTGTCCTCTGGGGGACATGTGACTAATCATATAGCTATCAGCATGAAAGGGTTGTCTAGTTGAGATCTGAAGTTTTGTTCAACATCCAAGAAATTTTTCTGAGGACATCTTAGTGGAAAACCAAATTGTTCAAGATGAGAGACTTCCAAGAACAGGGGTTTCACTGTATCTTCTTTGGCTAATCTCTTCACCTTCTTTTATCCAATCCCCCAGATTCCCCACCCTTGTGACAGCTCAGCTGTCAGCCTGTTTCATGTATTCATGCCTCTGGTTCTATTTTATTCATCAGATTATTTTGTTCATTAGATTGCACATATTAATGAGATCATGTGGCATTTGTCTTTCTCTGACTGGCTTATTTCACTTAGCATAATAATTTCCAGGTCCATCCATGCTCTCCCTTCTTTTTCAGGGCCATCATGTAAATGTACCACAGCTTTTTTTTATGCACTCATCTCCTTATGGACACTTGAGCTGTTTCCAGATTTGGGCTATTGTAAATAATGCTGCTATGAACATAAGGATATATATATTCTTTCTTATTAGTGTTTTGGGATTCTTAAGATATATTTGCAGAAGTGAAATCACTGGGTCAAATGGTGGTTCCATGTTTAATTTTTTGAGGCAACTCCATACTGTTGTCTTTTAATATATATATATATAATTTTATTCATATTTAGAGAGTTAGGAAGGGAGAGGGAGAAACAGAAACATTGATGTGAGAGCATAACATCCATCAATGCTTCCTGCATGCCACCTACCAGGGATAAAGCCCAAACCTGAGCATGTGCCCTTGACAGAGAATTGAACTGGCAATTTTTGGTGCATGAGACAATGCCCAACTAACTAAGCCAGGGCTCATACTGTTTCCCACAGTGGCTGCACCAGTCTGTGTTCCCACCAGCAGTGTACTAGGGTCCCCTTTCTCCACATCTTCACTAGCACTTGTTTGTTGATTTATTGATGGTAGACATTCTGGCAGGTGTGAGGTGATACCTCATTGCAGTTTTAACTTGCATCTCTCTGATGATTAGTGACAGCATTAGTTGAGCATTTTTTCATATGTCTGTTGGCCATCTGTATGTCCTCTTTGAAGAAGTTTCTATTCAGGTCCTTAGCCCATTTTTAAATGGGATTGTTTATTTTCCTGGTGTTGAGTTGTATAAGTTCTTTATATATTTTGGAAATTAAACCCTTATCAGATGTATCATGGGCAAATATGTTCTCCCATACTGTGGGTTCCCTTTTCATTTTGTTGATGGTTTCTTTTGCTGTGCACAAGCTTTTTAGTTCGATGTGGTCCCATTTGTTTATTTTTTCCTTTGTTTCTCTTGCCCTAGGAGATGTATCAACATACATATTGCTAGGAGAGATGTCTGAGGTTTTGCTGCCTACGTTTTCTTCTAGGATTTTTATGGTTTCACTACTTACATTTAAGTTTTTTATTCATTTTGCGTTTATTTTTGTGTATGGTGTAAGTTGGTCTAGTTTATATTTTTGCATGTACCTGTCCAATTTTCCCAGCACCATTTATTGAGGAGACTGTCTTTACTCCATTATATGTTCTTGCCTCCTTTGTCAAGTATTAATTGAGAGTAATGGGTTGGGTCGATTTCTGGGGTCTCTACTCTGTTCCATTGATCTATATGCTTATTCTTGTGCCAGGTCCAGCCATTCTGATTACAGTGGCTTTGTACTATAGTTTGATATCAGGTATTGTGATCCTTCCAACTTTATTATTCTTTCTCAATATTGCTGCAGCTATTTGGGGTCTTTTGGGTTCCATATAAATTTTTGGAATATTTGTTCTAGATTTAAGAAATATGCCATTGTTATTATAGTAAGAATTGCATACAATTTCTTAACATTTATTTCTTTTTAAAAAATATTTATTGTCGAGAGTATTCCAGGTGTCCCCCATCTTAACATTTCAAATCTCTCCATCAGATTATTTTAAAGCAAATAATAGACATCCTAATACTTCACCTGTAGGTATTTCCGTCTCTATCTAAAGAATAAGCACCTTTTAATTTTTTTGTAATCAAAACCACAGTGCCATTATCACACTTAATAAAAACACTAATCACATACTATCATCAGTTATGGAGTAAGTATATAAATTTTTCTGATATCCTCAAAAATGTTATTTTACAGTTGAGTTGTTTGAATCTGGATCCAAACAAATCTACACATTGTATTTGATGGATCTGTTCCTCACGTCTCTTCTGACTTATGGGTTCTCTTTTCCTCTTTGTTTTTCTTAGTAATTAATTTACTGAAGAAGGCGTCTGTCTCACATTCTACAGTTTTCAAAATTACAGTCCAGTAGTGTTACTTTCCCATGCAAAATTTCATTTTTCCTTTATTCTTTTTTTAAAGAAAGCTTTATTGGGCATACTTGACATATAATAAACTGCACACAAAGTGTGTAATTCAATAAGCTTTAACATATGTATGCACTTTGAAACCATCACCACAATCAAGATAATAAATGGACTTGTCACCCCAGATACATTTTGCTCTCTGAATCTGAGCACACTTCATTTCTCCTGGTCTCAGTTTCTTTTCTATAAAAGGAGGGATGTAAAAGACAGGTGTATAGAATTAGATGGCCATGCATATGTGTCTGTATCTTTTATTCTTTCTCTCTTGACTTGTCACTCTATCAAATGTGAGATATAAATTACACAGATGGAGCCTGTAGGTTAAATTAGTTTTTTTATATTTCATAGGGTTGCTTTCTTTAGTTAAAATAAGAGGCCCTGTAGCTGCTTTCTCTCCTGCATACCAAAAAGGTTCATAAATTGGTTGCTCATTCATTGCTGAATATTGGCACATTTCTGTTTACGTTTCTGCATCACAGATCTCCCTTTTTAAAAAATTTATCTTTCTTGTTGAAAGTATTACAGCTGTCCCCTTTTTTCCCATCTTTGACCACCCCCCCAGGCCTTCCCATTTTGAACCCTTGCAAAGTATTACCCTTCTTCAATGCATTGTAGGCTCAGCTCCATGCAGGCTCATTCTGTCCCTAAAACAGGAAAGCACACAGGGGTGAAGGACCAAAGGCCCCCTGGGAGAAGCTTAGAGAGGTGCCTATTTTTACATCTTCAAGGAAGATCAAAATGAACATGGCAGGAAAGTGCTTAAAGCTGACAAAATGGAAGCAAAGGGGGTTTAAATAAAGCACTGTCTGTATCCTCTGGTTTCTTCAAACACTGCTGGCAGGCCATGAGCAAATCTGGGCCTGTAGTATTAATAAAAAGTATGGTTAATATTGTCCTGGATATTTGAAAATTTCAATGAAGTCTAAAGCCTTCTGTGTAGCAATTGGTTTGTTCATTTGCTCACCTGCTTGGGGCTAGGGAGAGGGTGGGTCTAGGAACACTGAACGGATAGTCCACCATCCCCTAAGCAGCTCACCAGAGGAGAGGAGCCTTTCCCAAACTTTCCCTGGCTAATTCTTATTCACTTTCACGTCTCAGTTCAAGGGTCTCTTGCTCTGGGAAATCCTGTCTGACTCCTAAGTTTTGGTTAATTCTCTTCTCCATGCCACCATCACTCTATTTACTACTAAAGGGATTGATCCATCAAGAGGATGTAACCCTGCTAAGCATATATGCACCCAATATAGGAGCACCTAAATATGTTTTTTTTTTTAACTGGAGGACTTTAAGGGAGAAATCGACAACAACACAGTCATAGTAGGGGCTTTAATACTCCACTGACTTAACTGGATAAGTCTTCCAGACCAAAAAAAATCAACAAGGAAACAGTGACTCTAAATGACACACTAGATCAGATGGATTTATGAACTGTCATTTGACCCAGTGATCCTACTTCTAGGAATATATCTAAGAAACTCAAAACACTAATCATAAAGAATCTATGCACCCCTATGTTCATAACAGCACAATTTACAATAACCAAGATCTGGAAACACCTCAAGTGCCCATCAGTAGATAAGTGGATAAAAAACTGTGGGACATTTACACCGTGGAATACTATGCAGCTAGAAAAAAGAGGGATCTCTTACTCTTTGAGACAGCATGGAGGGACCTGGAGAGTATTATGCTAAGTGAAACAAGCCAGTCAGAGAAAGACAAGTGTCACATGATCTCACTCATATGTGGAATGTAAGGAACAAAATAAACTGATGAATAAAATAGATCCAGAGACACAGAAGCATGGAGCAGACTGAGGGATCTCAGAGGGAAAGTGGGGGTGGAGGGGTGGGTGGGAAGAGATTAACCAAAGAACTTATATGCATATATTCATAATCCATGGACACAAACAATAGTGTGGTGAAGGCCTAGGGAGAGGGTGTGGGGTGGAGGGGCTCAATGGGGGGAAAAAGAGGACATTTGTAATACTTTCAACAATAAAGATAAATTTTAAAAGTCACAAGGTCAGATTCAAGGGGTCAAAAATAGACTTCACTTTTTTAAAAAATGTTTTTATTGACTTTAGAGAGAAAGGGAAAGTGAGCGAAAAACATCGATATGAGAGAGAAACATCAACTGATTGCCTCCAGCACGCACCCGGACTGGGGATGGGACCTGCAACCTGGATATGTGCCCTGATGGGAATCAAACCCGCCACCTTTCAGTGCTCGGGCCGATGCTCTAACCACTGAGTCACACTCACCTGGTCATGACTTCTCCTTTAATGGAAGTTTCAAAATACTGGGCATGAAGCTGCTCATCGGGTGTTTGCATGTAATGAAGGAGAAGCCACCTGTATACACAGAGGACACATGGGTCTTGAGGGAGTCCCCTGTAGTCCCTTCAGGACAAATGGACACAGCCTGAGGATCGGTGAGGCCAGAGGTAGGAGACGGGAATTACTCCAGCCTCCTCAACCCCCTTTCACTCCCTATTTGCACCCCTCCCTGCCCCCCACCCACACGGGTAGTAGGAAGATGTGTGTGGTTCTGCTGGGAGTGGAGAGAAATAGGCCACAAAATAGCTGAGAGTCATCTTACCCAGCAGCTCTGGTACCGGTGAGCTGTGTCTTCCAAAAGTCGTGGATTCAAGTTCTACCCTCAGGGCCTCAGAATGCGAGCTTCTCTGGAAACAGGGTCACCGCAGATGCAATCAGTAACATGCTAACAGGCTGTCATACTAGGGTAGGGTGGCCCCTAGTCAGTGTGGCTGGTGTCCTCGGGAAAGGGGAAATGTGGACACAGACACACCCTGAGCCAAGGAACCACCAGAAGCCAGAAGAGGGTCCCCTCCCCTCCCCTGGGCTGTGGCCCCACCAGCACCCGCACCTCCGTTTCTGCCCGTGGTGCTGTGAGACAACGAACTGTCGCTCGAAGCCGCGGGCTGGTGGTGCCGTGTCCAGCAGCCCCAGGACACTGAGGCACCCTCGCCCCCCTTCAGGCTGACCTCCTGCCAGTGCAGCCCCTCTGCGGACAGAGAAACCGGACACAGCGCGGGGAACACGTAACCGCCTCACTCTGGGCTTCTTTTTAAGCTCTCTAGACCCCAACTTCCTTATCTGTCTAAAAGAGGTAAAGACAGTGCCTACTTACCGGGCGGGCGTGGGGACAAGGCGGCCTGAGCGTGCAGCAGTTAGCCGAGCCCGGGCGGTGGTGTCGCCGGGTCCCACGGCGGCGGGATGGCTCAGCGAGCTGCCGTGGCCGCTGGAGCGGCGGACACCAGGGAAGGGTGTGGGTGCAGGGCTGTAAGAGCGGGGGGGGCCAGAGTGCAGCACTGAGAAGGGTGGGTGAGGCCCCTGCCCCGGCGCCCCTTCGTTCGGCCGCTCATCTGCTTCCTCGCCGGCCTCCACCCCACCCTTGGCCCCTTCCTGCTGGCTGCTGTGCTTAAACGGAAGGAAAATTACTGTTTGTGGTTCACGGCGATTCCACCAACCAGGAAAATAGGCTGTGTCAATCCACCCCATTGGGGGAACTCAGCTGATAACACTTGTGAAGTAAGTAAGCAGGCAAATGTATGCCTGTTTGAATTAATGAAAGTTTCTCTTGGCTGCACAGACTCTAAGTATTTGTTCCCAGCAACCCCACTGAGAGGCAGGGTTTGGCTTGGTCCCGCAGCTCGACCATCCCTGAGGCTTTAGCCGTTGCCTGAGGAGAGGTGACGTGAGCCTGAGAAGAACGGCAACGAGCGTGTGCCCTTGGCCACCTTTCCTGGCCCGCAGCTCAGCGTGACGCCCAGCCACTCCGCAGGCCTTCCGCCGAGCCTTCCTCACTCGCTCGTCCCCTTGCCGCCCACTCGCAGCCCTTGCCCAAGCCCAGCTCGCTGGTGACTGACCTCACTGCCTACGTCCCTCCACCCCCTCAAGCCCCCATGTGCACACGTGTGCTCTAGGGTGCTCCCTAGCAGCGTGCACCGTGGGTCCCTGCTCCGCTCTCCCTCTCTAAAAGGCTGGCGGCCGCAGCAGCCAGAAGCACAACAATGTCAGAAGATGACCCATCCCTCCGGCCAAGGTTGTTTCCTGGCATCGTGCCCTAACTAGCTTAAAGCTCCTGATCCACCCAGGCCTGCGCCAGGGCCTGTGCTTCGCCCTGACTCAGCGTCGCCGGCCGTGGGGGAGACCTGCAGGTTTCCTGCTGGCCTCCTGCCTTCATGTCCTCCGGGCTCTGCTTTGTTCTCTTACAGTTGGGCTGTCCCCAGCCTGTGCATGATGCGGCCGTTCTGTCCACTAGCACGTGCCCTCCTCTCCCCAGTCTCGCTGGTCATTCTTTCAAACACCTGAGAAAGGTCCTGTTTCAGCTCACACCTCGCCCTCCCCGTGTGTACTCAGCTTGCAGTGCGAACGCCCCGTGTTCCCGTCTGGATTAATCATCTGCAGAACAGACATTTTTACTGCATTTTCAGTCTCTTCATGTTTTCTGTGCACAGCAGAGAAGAACCTAAATTGATCAAGGTACTCAAACTAGAGCCAGGGCCCAGTCTATCTCTGGAATGACCAAGAAGTGTCCCCTGAGCACCACCCCCGGGGCTGGCGTGGCTGCTGGAGTCCGAGTACTTGAGAGTCTGGGCTCACATCTCGGCTCAGACCACCGGTGAGCTGATTCCCAGCCTCGTGGGTCCACCTCTCTCCATGAGCTTGCTGCAGGAAAGGGGGATTGCGTGGCCACGACGGGTTGGTAGTCTCTGGTGTTGCCCAGGAACCATGAGAGTTCCTTAGTTGAAAATGACCTTTGCCTGTAATATTAAACTTGCCCCCATCTGAGGCCCAGGGCTGCCAGGAAAGCGGGTGAAGCAAGAGACAAAACAAGAGCCCATGACTCCTGTGACAGCCATTGATTTGTCCCAGGGCCCGTGAATATCATGGCATCCTAGACAGAAATAAGCCTTAGCAAGCCGGCGCCTTATGGCGATGCTGTCTTCACACACTAGACTCTGGACCAACTCTCCACCCACCCAGGCGCCTCAGCCTAATACTATCTAAGGGGCTCTTTAATGTGAGACCTAGGAGGCTGAGTGACTGCCCTTCCTGTATAATACAACCAACTTTCTGATGTGACTCTTAATGATCAAAACAGACTGTCCAGGCCTCTCAGGCACGTGGCGCCCAACCCTGAGTTCCCCCAGTGACGGAGGGACTAGCTCTGGTCCAGCTTAACCCTCTTTGGGCTCTGCTCCTGCTCTTGTCCCCCACTCGCACCTCCAACTGCCTAGTGGTGCCTGCAATATTTGAACCCTCGGTTCCTGCTTATGCACTTCATCTATCAGAAGTGAATCCTTACTGGTTTATTTCTAAAAAATGTTGCTTCCCTCCAAAGTGTTCTGCGAGCTCCTCTGTCTCTCGAATGTCTGTGTCCACATTTTTACCTGAAAAGCTGTTCTAGTAAAGGGTGCTGGAACTCTTTTGGCAGGGAGGGCCATCCCCTCCTTGGAAGGGTAGGTAAGTCCATTCCTCTATTTACATAACACCCTGGCATTTCTTAGTCATGTGATTAGTGTCCCCTCAACCCCAAGCCACCCCACTCTTGTAAGGCAGTCTTCAATCACTTTGTGCCTTATAGCAGGCATCTTATGCTTGGGTAAATCATTTCCACTTCCCCTCTTGCCACACAGCTAGGAAATGGATCTGGGGCTTGGCTTTTGTGAGAAAAGTCTGGAAAGAAGGCAGGTGAGTTAACCAAAGGATGCTAAGAAGTGGAAAAACACAAAGAAAGAGCCTCTTTATTGGTCTTTTAAACTCGCAATGAAAAATAAATAAAACTCCCTTTTGTGAAATACAGGATGCCCCAGAAATGTACACACGCACTTTGAAAAATTATGAAGGCTGTGCTTATTAAAATTAATTTCATTTCAAAATTGAGCTTTCAGCCGTTAAAAGTGTGTATACATTTTGGGGAACTCTGTTGGATAAAGATGAAATTTTGTTTTCCATTTTAGTATTGTCAATGAAACACTAAAAATGGAGGGATCTCTTTAGTATCCTTCTGGTGTGTAAAGAAGTATCACCTCCTCATCAGTCTCACAAAGAGAACCTGGAAGTCAGAACTGAGTGTCCTGGCTCTCAACTGCAGGACCACCCCGCCCACAAATGGCTGTAACGTCTGTGTCCTCTCGCCACGCTGCTGCCCGGCAGCTGCAGGTCAAGGTTTTGGCATGATTACTAAAATAAATGCAAGACAGGATCCTCAAGCCTCCCGGCAACAAACCAAATATCTGTTTTGTTTGAAAGGAACTCTGGTCCCTCCTTTCAATGATTCCCAGATAGGGACCCACAACATCCACTTTGCCTTATTTCACCTTTGCAAGGCCTTGCAGTGGGGAGAGCGGCCAGAGCACTTGGGGAGCCAATGAGCACGTCAGCACCCAGCCCACCATGGAAGGTGGCCTTGAGGTGTCAGAGTTACTGCGTCCCTTTTGCCTTCTCCTCAAATCACCTTTGTCACCTAGAGAAGGGACGCCATCCCCACACTTGCAATTTCCCTAAACCACACTCCTGGTCGTGCAGCAGAACTGGGTGCATTTCCCTTCATGCCTCAGTGTGGAAAGAACCTTCCTTGCCTTCCTTCCCCTCAGAAGTCGGAGCCTTGACACTGCCCTACACCTTCTGAGCCTGCGTTGTCACCTCTACATTTGCTATTGTGATGGTCAATTTTACGTGTCCACTTGATGGAGCCACGGGATGCCCAGGTACTTGTCAAACATTATTTTGTGTTTCTGAAGGCATTTTGGAGGAGATCAACATTTAAGTCAGTAGACCGGGTAAAGCAGCTTGCCCTCCTCTGTGTGTGTGGGCCTCATGCAGTCAGGTGAGGACCTGAATAGAACAAAAGGTTGGCCCTACTCCAAATAAGAAAGACTTCTCCTACTTGACTGCCTTTGAACCAAGACAGGCTTTTTCCTCCCTTAGGGTTTGAACTGAAATATCTGCTCTTCCTGGCTCTTGAGCCTGTCAAGCCTTTGGATTGGAATTCACACTATTGACTCTAAGTTCACAGCCTTAGGACTAGAACTAGAACTACACCATCGTTCCTCCTGGGTCTCCAAACTGTCTACTCACCCTGCAGTTCTGGGAAATTACCAGGATCCATAATTGAGTGAGCTGATTTCGCATGATAAATGCCTGTCTCTGGCTCTCTATGGACATGGACATGGATATGGATATGGATATGGATATGGATATGGACATGGACATGGACATGGATATGGATATGGATATGGACATGGACATGGACATGGACATGGATATGGATATGGACATGGACATGGACATGGATATGGATATGGACATGGACATGGACATGGATATGGACAGGGATATGGACATGGACACGGATATGGACACGGACACGGACACAGACATGGATATAGGTAAGGATATGGATGGATATGGACGTGGACATGGATATGGATATGGATATGGACATGGATATGGATATGGATATGGACATGGATATGGATATGGATATGAACATGGACATGGATATGGACATGGACATGGATATGGACATGGACATGGATATGGACATGGATATAGGTGGGGATGGAGATGGATATAGATAGATTTGGGTATGAGTATGGATAGATTTGGATATGGGTATGGATATGGACATGGATATGGACATGGGTATGGATATGGATATGGACATGGATATGGACATGGACATGGATATGGATATGGACATGGACATGGATATGGACATGGACATGGATATGGACATGGGCACGGATATGGACACGGACAAGGACACAGACATGGATATAGGTAAGGATATGGATGGATATGAACATGGACATGGATATGGACATGGACATGGACATGGATATGGACATGTATATGGATACGGACATGGATATGGACACGACATGGATATGGATATGGACATGGACATGGACATGGATATGGATATGGACACGGACATGGACATGGACACGACATGGATATGGATATGGACATGGACATGGACATGGAAATGGAAATGGATATGGATATGGACATGTATATGGATACGGACATGGATATGGACATGGCCAGGGACATGGACATGGATATGGAGATGTATACGGATACAGACATGTACATGGATATGGACATGGACATGGACATGGATACGGATATGGATACGGACATGGACATGGACATGGACATGGACATGGATATGGATATGGACATGGACATGGATACGGACATGGACATGGACATGGATATGGACATGGACATGGATATGGATATGGATATGGTTATGGACATGAACATGGACATTGATATGGATATGGATATGGACATGTCACGGATACGGGTATGAACACAGACATGGACATGGACATGGACACGGACACAGACATGGATATGGGTAAGGGTATGGATGGATATGGACATGGGTATGGATATGGACATGGATATGGTTATGGATATGGATATGGACATGGATATGGGTATGGACATGGACATGGACATGGACATGGATATGGATATGGATATGGATATGGACATGGACATGGATATGGATATGGACATGGATATGGGTGGGGATGGGGGTGGATATAGATAGATTTGGATATGAGTATGGATAGATTTGGATATGAGTATGGATAGATTTGGATATGGGTATGGATAGATATGGGTATGTGCACACATCCTACTGGTTCTGTCTCTTTGGAGAACCCTGACTAATACAGCAATAAATGAAACCAAAGGACGAAAGCCAAGGATTTGATATGCAGAAGGCTGTATACTCTCCTCCTTTCTTTCTTTTTTTTATTAATCCTCACCTAAGGATTTTTCCATTGATATTTTTTAGAGAGACTAGGAGGGAGGGAGTGGGGGGAGAGAGAGAGAGAGAGAGACATTGACTTGAGAGAGACACATGGATTGGTTGCCTCCCACACATGCCTCTACGAAGGCGTGGGATCGAACCTGCAACCAAGGTACATGCCCTTGATTAGGAATCAAATCCACTACCCTTTGGTGCATAGGCCAACACTCTGACCACTGAGCCACACGGTCCAGTGTTCTCCTCTTTTCTTAATCTTCAGAGTTCCAGAGACTAGAACCCCCCAGCCCAACCTTGGTTGCCAATCACCCAGGGGTTCAAGTGCATGCTTTGCTGGACTCACCACTACCTCCTCCCTAGAGGAGGCTCTTGAGGCCACAGGGAGTCTCATTGTTTACGAGATAGGACTCACATTTTCCTATCAATAGGAACTGTTCCCCAAATGTCCTGCCAAGGACCAATGTCCTCATTGTTTTGATAATGGCCATCTTTGTGGGCCTTCTCCATGGCTATTTCCACAGCCTCTCACATACAGAGTGAGCTAATGTAACACAAAGAATTGAATTCCTGGGGAAAGCTAAAAAGGACCCTCAGGTGGATTCTGGACTTGCATTGCCTTTTAATGACCATAGCAAAAGACAGCCTGGATATTATAAAATGTCCTGATTTATTTTCTTTTTTTATTTTCAGACAAATATCTATAAAAAGAAAAAAGAAGAAAGAAAGAAAGAAAGAAAGAAAGAAAGAAAGAAAGAAGGGAGGGAGGGAGGGAGGGAGGGAGGGAGGGAGGGAGGGAGGGAGGGAGGGAGGGAGGGAGAGGGAAAAATTTCTCTAAACTTGAAGCAAAAAATTATCTCAACATATTTATTAGAGATCAAATCAAATATGAATCAACTCACATATTTGGAACATCTTAATTTGGACTAATTAAGAGAACTTTTGAGTACTTTCCACAAACAAGTGGTAACTCTGAAACCAGACACAATGGGTCCAGGCTGCCTGTCGCTACTTCAGCCAATTAAGCAGAGACAAGGTTGAATCATATATGGGTGTTTTATTCCAATATTGCCAGCAAAATGGGAGAGCAGTGGGATTCATCCACATAAAATCTGCTTCCTTCTTCCCTTATTAGCTGGCTGGTTGTACAGAGGTGAGGAAGAAAGGCTGCATGCAAGGGAGAAGGGGGGCAGATGGCTGCAGGGTCTGTGGTCTGTGTGTCTCCTTCCAGGATGTTGGAAGTCCGATAACAAGGTAGTTAATTTTCAATGGTGTTAAAACCCAGTTCCTAGGACCTATGAATGGCCAGTATTCCTGAGGTAAACTACCAGAGGGTGTTCATGCTCCAGGCACAGCAACCAAATCAAAGCACATCCTGTCCTTTGTCTGTTCTCAAAATGCATTTTCTCTTCTGAGCAATGGACCCATCCAGGCCCCAAGGTGTCGCATCTTTTCACAGCTCTGTTTTTCTTCTTGCGGCACATCCTCCGGTTTCCCAGGGTCTGCAGGAAAACTTCTTATCTGTAGTTAGTAAGGTGAATAGTCATTAGACAACTACGGTCCTGTTCCTAGGAGGTGCCCTACCCCTTTCACAGTCAGGGTCAACAGAGCACGATCCACATCTCGGCCCCAACAACTCCATTTCCAGGCACAGAAACCTAAGTCCTTTTTATTTCTCCAGTTTCTGTTTCTCAGGATGGAATCCATAAGGGAATGGCTCGAATGGTCCAAGGTTCGGCTGCAGGCATAAGGAACAGGTGCAGGGAGGAGCTGGAAGAGTCTGAGGTCAGGCTGCAGGCATGAGGAACAGGTGCAGGGATGGAGCTGGAATGGTCCAAGGTCGGGCTGCAGGCATGAGGAACAGGTGCAGGGAGGAGCTGGAATAGTCTGAGGTTGGACTGCAGGCATGAGGAACAGGTGCAGGGATGGAGCTGGAATAGTCTGAGGTCGGGCTGCAGGCATGAGGAACAGGTGCAGGGATGGAGCTGAAATAGTCTGAGGCCGGGCTGCAGGCATGAAGAACAGGTGCAGGGATGGAGCTGGAATAGTCTGAGGCCGGGCTGCAGGCATGAAGAACAGGTGCAGGGATGGAGCTGGAATAGTCTGAGGCCGGGCTGCAGGCATGAGGAACAGGTGCAGGGATGGAGCTGGAATGGTCTGAGGTCAGGCTGCAGGCATGAGGAACAGGTGCAGGGAGGAGCTGGAATGGTCTGAGGTCGGGCTGCAGGCATGAGGAACAGGTGCAGGGATGGAGCTGGAATGGTCTGAGGTCGGGCTGCAGGCATGAGGAACAGGTGCAGGGATGGAGCTGGAATGGTCTGAGGTCGGGCTGCAGGCATGAGGAACAGGTGCAGGGATGGAGCTGGAATGGTCTGAGGTCAGGCCGCAGGCATGAGGAACAGGTGCAGGGATGGAGCTGGAATGGTCTGAGGTCAGGCTGCAGGCATGAGGAACAGGTGCAGGGAGGAGCTGGAATGGTCTGAGGTCGGGCTGCAGGCATGAGGAACAGGTGCAGGGATGGAGCTGGAATGGTCTGAGGTCAGGCTGCAGGCATGAGGAACAGGTGCAGGGATGGAGCTGGAATGGTCTGAGGTCGGGCTGCAGGCATGAGGAACAGGTGCAGGGATGGAGCTGGAATGGTCTGAGGTCAGGCCACAGGCATGAGAAACAGGTGCAGGGATGGAGCTGGAATGGTCTGAGGTCAGGCCACAGGCATGAGAAACAGGTGCACCCATTGACAGGATGGTGGCTGGCTTGGGCCTTAGAGGAGTTATGGGATGTGCTTTCTCACTTTTGAGTCTGGCAAAGGGTGCCCATGGATGAATGGGAAGATATTATAAAAATAAAGGTGCTGAGAATTTGTGCAGGACCACCCTTCCCTCGTGAAAAAGGCAGCTCTGAAACTTGGACTTGGCATAAATAGGTCCCTGGAAGAAGGTCTGATAAAACCCAAAGGGCAGGAGTTAGCTCTGCTTAGGACAGCACTGGAAGCAGGAATCTGGCGCTAAGTAAACACTGAGATGCTTTGTGCTTAGGCTTCAAAGAGGCTCAAGGACGGAGCAGTTGTGTCCTGGCAGCTTCTCCTTTGATGAGGGGCCCCGTGTGCTAGGGGCAAGCCCACAAACTGTGTGAGAGTGAAGGGGCTCCCAAGCACAGAGAGAATGCAAATACCACAGATCAGTACCTAGATTGCTTCTGAAATAGGATCAGAGCGCACAGGTTACACAAGCAGATACAATAAATCAATGCTAGAAGTGCTTTTAGAAATGTAAATTCACAATTTTATGACAGCATGAGATACCCATAAAGCTCACAAATAAATAAGAATGTGAATATCCAGCTTGGTAAAAGTCTAAATTGTTTAGATCTTTTGGAGCAATAGTGTGGACAAAGTATAATAAAAGCTATAAATTTGTTTTATGACTTCATCCAATACTCAAATTTGGGAATTATACCACATAAAGTTTATATATTTATAGTTGTGAAAAATAAAGAATCTTTCCAGGTGCTCAAGAATGGGTAATTGGTTAAATAAATTTTGACACCTTAAGCTAAAGGCATGTGGACCTACCTACCCCATCATTTTACAGACGAGGCCCCAGGAGAAGGGGAGGGAAACCTGGAGTGATGCATAGGTTTCATCTTGTGCACCGATCCTCAGGGCCCTGAGCTGAACGGGTCCTAAGGCAGCTGCCTCCTTGGAGAGAAAACTTGATCAGTAAGTGACGTGATGCAGGGGCCTGAGCCTGAGGCCTGCGGGAGTTTCTAGGGACGTGACCGTGAGCTCTGGGCCACGGGACGGACTGAGGGCATGGTCAGCAGCAGAACAGGCCTACTTCCCTTCTTTGCACCAGGGCCCCCTTCGGTGTGTCGACATCACAGGCCTTCAGAGTGGAGACTGAGGGTTCCTGAGGGTGGCAAAGACATTCAGGGGCGACTCTGGAAGTTTCAGGGGACGTATTACCTGACTCTCAATATCTGTATGGCTTCCCTCCTACAACAGACCCACCGAGATCTGCCTGAGTTCTCCAGAGCCTGCGCCCACCTGCAATGGCAGACGCGCTCCTGGCCGCCTTGAATCTTACCGCCAGGCGCTTCCCAGGTGAGAAAGGCTCCGCTAGGCCGCCCGGCCTTTCCCGGCCCAAACACTCCTTTGTGGGGGTGAATGGCCCGGCATGGATTAGGACGTGGCGGCCTGGTGGCGACAGTAATAACAACGTCCACGTCACAACTTTGCTTTTTCCACTCCCCGACTACAAAAGCACCGTTTTCTCTCTTGAGATCCCTTGCGAGCAAAGAAGAGAGAACAGTCTTAGGAAATGCTAACTGTCACCAAGAGCTTATGTTCATACTACATAGAAGCCATTCTTCTCAGCTATTGCCGATCCCCCCGTAAGAAGTGGCATCTGGAAAGAAAGCGCGTCAAAGCAAGGGAAGCAGCGGGCAGTGCCGCCCACGATTTTGAACGTAACCCAAGGGTCTTCTGGGGCTGCCAGCGTTCTCGTGCTTCTTTGGCTCAAATCACAGGCAAAGCGGCTACATCAGTTCCTTCAGGCTTGATAAAAACTATTTCTATCAACTACTATGAAATATTTACTTAAACTACAAGATCTACAACTTTATTTTACTTCATAAAATTATAACCTTTTTACCTCCTAACAGCAAAAAATAAATAACCTGCCAGCTCTTGGTATTGTTTACCTTTTGCTAAATGCACAGGAAACATTTGAAGCCGGTCTAGCTGACGTAGATATTCATTTCCAACACAGTTCTGCCTCTTATGTTTTATTATGTACTAAAATGGATATATTTATGTTGTTTTGATCAATTATGTTTTAAAATAATAATTATAATAAAAACTCAGCCAAGAAAAAATGGATGTGCAGGCTATTATGATCACATTGACATCTGGAGCTTCCATTTTTATCATTTGTTTTGTCTGGTAGGATAACCAGTAAGACACTTCCAAGAGTAACACTATGGCCCAACCGCTGTGGCTCAGGCATTGAGCACCGACCTAGGATCCGGGCGATCAGGGTTTGAGTCCCGTCAGGGCACAGGCCCGGCTTGCGGCTCGGTCCCCGGCAGGGGCCATGCAGGAGGCAGCCGATCGCAGCTGAGCTTTCACACTGATGTTTCTCTTTCTCTCCCTCTCCCTTCTTCTCTCTCTAAAAATAAAAAAAAACTTTTTTTAAAAGAAAGAATAACAATATGGCACGAGGATAAAAAGCTGTGGAGAAAGTGAATTGAAAATACAGGTTGGAGAAGAACAATCTACCTTAGTTCATTTTCTCATGGGTGTTGGGGAATATCAAAGTGTTATTGTTTTGAAATTTCATTGAAAACTTTTTAAAGATTAATGTTTTGTTTTTGATGTTTAATATTTGCATCAGTGCAATTACCTAAACTTATGTAAATTTTTTAATGTCAACCTAAACTGTGCAATGGAGTGAACAGTTTCAAAATTCTTTTCGGGAGCACGTGACAAAAATCTTTGTAAACTCCTGTTCTTCAGAGGTGGTCCTGCTAGAAGCGCCTCACAGAAAGAGTATCCTGACCAGCATATTGGGGGATGCCTCAAATCCCCATTCTGAACACAAACAACGCGTGTTTCATACCCTGAGACACCCTGTCGCAGAGAAGCATGTTTAACTTTGTTTCACCCAGTGTCTCCCAAGTTTATTTGGTCACCAATATATTTTCTACGTTTCCTCTTCTCAAATATCTCTTTTAATATTCATGGGATAGTTTTGGGGAAAAGCTGCCCTCTCATATCCCCCTCGCTTCTTAAATAAATTTCCTGAAAAAGAATTTGTGAGGAAACAGCACACAAGAAAAGTAAAACAAAATATTACTTACACTCATTGCAGCTATGCAAGACTGTTTATTGGTTGAAACAATTTAGGGAAAATGTAAACAGTTTAGCATCTCCTGTCCTATTTTTTTCCATAAAGCTGCTTAAGACAAAGAGGACACGTCACGAGAGAGGGGGAGAGGAAGGGAGAGTGTGCAGAGGCAGGCAGGCCGGGAGGAGAGCCGGGACGGTGTACGGGATCCACACCAAACCACCAGACATCAGTGTCTGGGGGACCGTCTCAGCCAGGTAACCTGCTTTCAACCTGTGGAGCTCAGCTCGCGAGAATAACTATGCAGTGCGATCTGGTGGACACAAGAGCTTAGCACGAGGGGCCCCGGGCCAGTCTCGGACGCGGATGGGAACAGCCGATGCTGTTGGGAGAGAGAAGCCACCTCGGGCCTAGGCCGTGAGGCAGGAACCGGAGCAGCTGGCTGGGTTCTGCGGTCTCCGGGCTGCCACGTTTCCTCTTCCCAGGGGCTGGGAATTCACCTCTTACAGGCGCTAACAGTTCGGTGGCAGACTCAGCTTGTCACCTCTTAGAGACAACATCAGAGAGTCCATGAGCCCTTGAAAAGGAAGAGGGATCTCAGGTGCACAGTGTCGTAGCAAGCCCAACAGAAGGCACCCATGGGGTGTGAACACACCTAGCAGGGCCACCAACCATCTGTCTTCCAAAGGGACCTGCCTGAGGACAGGAGCTGCTGGAACTCAGCTGGGCCTAGATGGTGGCTGTAGGGAAGAGCGAGCTAAGAATGCCATCTTCACGCTAAGGAAATACTTGGGCGTTTTAGCTCCTTAAATAAAGACGCTACTCCTTAAACGACAAAGTCTGAAGTAATTTACCCTTGACTACCTGAGCGTTTATCTAACTGCAGGTTACCTACATTAATTGTGTTTGTGTATGTATTCTGGAAATAGATAATTATCTACTATCCGACATGTTCTTTTTATATTTTTATTTTGATGAAATTCACAGAGCATACAATTAACCATTTTAAAGTATACAATTTAGTGGTATTTAGGATATTTATAAGATTCTGTGACCACCAGCTCTAGCTAGTTTTAAAGCCCATTCATTATCCATAAAAACACCCTGTACCCGTTGAGTGATGTCTCCCCACAGCCGCCTCCCTCGACGCCTGGTGACTTCTCATCTGATTTTTCTTTGTATGAAGTCGTTTGTTCTGGACGTTTTGAGTCTGTGGTCATAACGCATGTTGGTCTGTGGGTTCCGACGGTGCCTTTGTCTGACTTTGGCATCAGGATAATTCTGGCCTCAAAGAATGTGTTAGAAAGTGGTCCTTTTCTTCTTGTTTTTGGAAGAGTTTGAGTAGGGTTGGTGTGAATTCTTTTTTAAATGTTTGATGGAGCTCATCAGTGAAGCTTTTATTTTTTCACACAAGTGCTCATAGAAGCTTTGTTTTCACAGCCAAACTCTGAAACTAAGTCAAATAGCCATCAACATATACATGGGTAAGCAAAGTGTGATATGTACATTAAGGGGAAACTACTCAGCAATAAAGAAAACAAACTGTTGGTACACGCGATCATGTGATTGAAGCTCAGATCGTTGTGCCGAATGAGAACCAGCAAAAAAAAGTACATTCTGTATAATTCCATTTACATAAAACTCTAGAAAATACGAACAGAACTACAGTGACAGGAAGCAGGTCAGTGGCTGCTTTGCTGGGTGGGGGGGGCAGAAGGAACAGAAGGGAGAGACTGTTAGGAAAAGGGACTATAAGGAAAGTTTTCATAGGAATGGATAAGTTTGCTGTATTGTGAGGTTTCATAGATTTACACACATATCAAAAACTACCAAGTTGTATGATTTAAATATGTACAATTTATTATGCCTCAAGAAAGCTGCTAAAAAAATAAAACTTCTAAGGGTCAGCCATGAGCAAAGACAATAAGTATAAATCTCTAAATGACACTCTGCCTAACAGGAAAGAGGGTCAACTAAAAGTTAGACTTGCAGGCAATGCACGTGGGTAGACGCATCCCAAGAATACAGACGTGCAGGGTGCCGTTGAAGAGATCCTCTCATGAGTCGGTTTGGATTCTCACACCAGCTCTGACACTAATTACTTGGTGTTAATCGGTTGAGTTATGTCCCCCAAGAAAAAATTTGCTAAGCCCTAACTCCAGTATCTCAGAATGTGAACTCATCTGGAAGTAGGGCCATCACGAATGTAATCAGTTAGCAGGAGGTGATCAGGCCGCAAGCCAAGGAAAGCCCAAAGCCGCTGGCAAAGCCCAGAAGCTGGCGAACCCCTACTGGCGGGCAGGCTCCACACTGCGGCCCTCAAAGGGCGCAGGGCAGGGCTGGGCTTTTCGCTGCTGGCAGTTTCATGGTTACCGATCCAGGCTCCTTGTCTGTTATAAGTCTGTTGAGTTTTGATATTCCTTCTTGAGTTAGGTTCAGTAATTTGTGTGTTTCTAGGCATTTGTCCGTTTTATCTGGATTATAATTTGTTGGCATATAATTGTTCATTGCATTCTCTTTTGAAGCTTTTCATTTCTGTGAGATCAGCAGTAACGTCCTCACTTTCGTTTCTGATTTTAGTTTTATCTTCTCTCTTAGTTTAACTAAAAGTTTGTCAATTTTGTTGACCTTTTCGAGGAACTAACTTTTGATTTTGTGGATTATTTCTATTGTTTTTCTATTCTCTATTTCATTTATCTCTGTACTAATTTTTATTATTTTGTTCCTTCTGTTGGCTTAGGGTTTAGATTGTTACTCTTTTCTAGTTCTTTAAGAACTACGTGTTCTTTTGCAGAGACTGCACTGTCCCTTCATCAAGAGGCAGTGTCTGTTTCCCTTAATCCTGAATCTGGGTGGCCCTGTGATCATTTTGACCAATAGAAGGTGGTGGAAGTTATACTCCTTCCAAGGGGAGGCCGTAAGATAGCTGCAGCCTGCACTTCCTTCTTGGAATCTGGCCTCCATGCTGTGAGGAAGCCCAAGTAGTTGTATGGAGAAGCCCACAGGGAGAGCAAGGGACCAACTGAGCTTCCATCAGCAGCCAGCACCCACATGACACGAGGCCACTGTGGACCTTACAGCCATCCCAGGGCCCCAGAAAATGCCACGTGACGCAGAGCCGCTCGATCATGCCTCAAAACAGTGAGAAATAATGAATTGTGATTTTGAGCCATGAAGTCTCATGGTAGTTACTTGTACAGCAGTTGATGACTGAAACAATAACCCAAGTCCTTCTCTCCCCACCACTCGCCAGGGTCCCCTGAGCCATTAGAGTCAGGGAAGGGGATTAGGAGGGGAGATGACCTCAAGAACTCGCTTAAATCCTTCACTCTTCCTCAGACCGAATGAATCTCTGGTGATAAAAAGTGCTCTCTCTTTGCCTGTGGAAGCGGCTGTGTCTGGAAGCTGCAAAGGCATTGAGGTTCAGCCTCGAGTTCGAAAGCTAATTCAGCCGTTTGCTCATTGGTTGTCTGACCTTCAGCAAAACACTTAAACTCTCTGTACCCCAGTACAGTCAGTGTGAACATGGGTGTTATGCCGGGTTCTCCTGAGTATTTAGTAAGGTGACCTATCCAATGTGCAAGCGTTGCAGTCCCTTAATGAACGACCTGTTCTGCTATTGCTGCTGCTCTCGCTTCCTTCTTTACCTCGCACACAGCAAACGTGAAAGTGAATGTGTTAATTTGTGGATGATTTCATCTTATTTACCAGTCCTAAAACTAGGAAACTGAAGGAGGAACAAAGTGCCTCCACACCCTAGAGAAAAATTTCCTGAGTTTTTGGAAACATAGTAGAGCTGTTGAAATGTCAAGGAATCCACTAGGTGAATCAGAAAATATAAATTTATGATTCAAATATTTTATCTTGAAAGTGGTAGAATTGTAGATTATTTTTCAAGATTAAAAAAAGAAATCAAAGAAAAAACTAGTCTGTAAACCATGACATGGAGGGAATATATTATATATCCACCTGGCCTCACCACCTGGCAAGCGCCTCGTATGAATGTGTGTGTGCGTGTATGTATGCATGTATGCCTAATGCACACATGTGTGCACAATGTGTGTGTGCATTTTTATGCATGTCTGCATGTATGTGTGTATTTTGCATGTATGTTGCACTGCCCTCTACCTTAGGTGCTAGTGAGTCAGAAGTTCAGGAGTGAGAAGACTTAGTCCTGTCCTGTCTCTGCCCTGCACTCAGTATACAGCTGTTACCGGCGAGAAGATGAGACCTCGGTTCTTGTCTCCTTGACGGAAAGATTTCAATCAAGAGACAAATTGCAGCAAAACAAGCAAGAATTTATTGGCTCCTGCAAAAACACACTCAGGACAGGGAGACAAGGAGGAGCATAGGAGAGGCAGCGGAGAGCCCGGCTGGGCTGCTCGGGCTCACTGGGCAGCCAGAGCGAAGGGGCCCTGAGACAGGCTCAGGGCTAAGCCCCGACGAGCTGCCGCTGCCCATTGCTCCCCTGGTTGCGAGTCCCGTGGGGCCCCCTTGGAGGGAAGTAGAAGGGGGGTGGCGTGAGCATACTTCCCTGGGGAGAGCTTGCGCTGGGTCCTTTGTGTTGAGGGTATTTATCTCTCTCCTACTGCTGGGAATCTAAGGGGACATCTCAGAGGAGGGTCTCAGTAGAATATTCATCAGGTTTGTGCCCTTTCAGATTCATGAAAGGGCAAAAACCTGAAACCTGCACTGATTGGTAGGTGCCTGGGCAGGAGGTTATTAGTCAATGCAGCTGGTCCTGAGCAGCCACAGTGTCACTTGTCTGGTTTTGCTGCTTTTCTGGGCCTGGGGCTGAAATACAACTGAGGCCTGAATGTTATCTCTAGGGAGGAAAGGTCGGGGGGTCTAAACTGCGTGACCAGAGATATGCTGGGGGAAGATAGGTTCCCCTGGGGGCAAGGTTCTTGTTTTCCCAGTTTTGCCCCTTGCTAGGCATCTGGGGCTTCCTGCCCTGGTGACCTTCTATACCTGGCCCACCGTCCTTGCTCTGCTCATGTCTGTCTAGCTGCCTATAACACAACCTTTATAACAGGTGTCTTTGGGTGCCAGCACAGCTCACAATGACTGGGCTCTTTTCTGTGTACTCTTCCTCCCATGGTTCATCCCCACATGCAACCAAGTTTCTGTTACATGAGGCCCCTGCTCATCCCTGCCCAGCAGCAGCGGCTGATTCAATTAAGTTGGACAGTGACCCAGCGTGGACCAATCAGCCTCTTTCCTGCAGATGCTTGGTGTGGGGGTTGGGGGTTGAAGAGAGCCAGCCAGTTTCTTTATGTGCCTCGCATGGGAACGGAGATGTGGGGCTCTCTGAGCAGCAGAGAGCCAGGGTCAGGACCACCAAGCAGACACCAAACAATGGTGTGAGGAGAAGATTCTTGAGTTCTCTGTGGCCTCCTATAGCCTATTTGCAGCCCAGCTTTACCTCCCCTTGGGTTCCATGGAATACCCCTGAATCCTTATAATAAGTTATATTTTTTTGTCTGTCTGTGTGAAGTAACTGAGATTGGTTGCTTCTAACCAAATATTCCTCACTAGGCCACGTGGACGAGTCACTAACCTTCATTATGTTTCCATGTCTTCACCTACAAAACAGGAAATTTGGCCAGATCCCTTTCTAGCTCTAATTTACATTAAATGGATCTGGACAGTATTATGCTAAGAAAAATAAGCCAGTCAGAAAAAGACAAGTATCACATGCTCTCACTCATATGTAGAATCTAAAGAACAAAATAAACTGAGGAACAAAATAGATCCAGAGACATAGAAGCATGGAGCAGACTGAAGGATCTCAGAGGGGAGGCGGGGGTGGGTGGGGAGAGATTGACCTAAGAACTTACATGCATATGTGCATGACCCATGGACACAGACCGTAGTGTGGAGAAGGCCTGGGAGGGGCGGGGGCGGGGTGGAGGGGATCAATGGGGGGGGGGAACATCTGTAATACCTTCAACAATAAAGTAAATTTTATTTTAAATGGCGCCTTCCTGAAAACTGCCTCCGAGATGAGGGCAGGGTTTTGCTCACCCTTGGCAGGGAGGAATGGGAAAAGACTATGGCAACCTCTTCCAAGTTACACAAACGTAGACGCCCCTTTCTCCAGATCATGCCAGCTGGGCATAGTTCATCTTCCTATGTTCCAGGTAAGGGCTCCACTCACCAAGAGAAATATAAACATCTGAGTGAACAGGAGTCTTTGCAAACAAGTCAGGATAGAATACATTTTTCCAGATAGGAATTTGAGGGTATAACCCTGTAAACATAGAAACATTTTGGTCTCCATATCTTTTCTATACATTTTTTCAGTCCCATAAATTATATATTACATATAAAATTATATACTTTTTTATATTATTATTTTCTTATACTATTAAGTATAATTTTGTGATCATAAATCTTGTCTTCCTAATTAAATTAAATATTCTTTCAGAGTAAAGGTCAAACTGTATACTTTTTTAAAAAATTATCTTTATTGTTGAAAGTATTACAGATGTCTCCTTTTTTTCCCCCCACTGACCCCTTCTACTCTGCACCCCCTCCTCCCCACCCTAGGCCTTCACCACACTATTGTCTGTGTCCATCAGTTATGCTTATAAACGTCTAAGTTCTTTGGTTAATCTCTCCCCACCCGCCCACTCCCGCCTTCCCTGAGATTCTTCAGTCTGTTCCATGCTTCTGTGTCTCTGGGTCTATTTTGTTCATCAGTTTATTAAGGTCTTTAGATTCCACATATAAGCGAGATCATATGATGTTTGTCTTTCTCTGCCTGGCTTATTTCACTTAACATAATACTCTCCAGGTCCCTCCACACTGTCCCAAAGGGTACGAGATTCTTCTTCACAGCTGCGTAGTGTCCATGGTGTGAACGTCCCCCAGCTTCTCATCCATCAGCTACTGATGGGCACTGGGGCTGTTTCCAGATCTTAGCTGTTGTAAACTGTGCTGCTGTGAACATAGGGGGGCATATATACTTTCTGATTGGTGTTTCAGGATTCTTAGGATATATCCAGAACTTCTTGTTCTGAATCCCTACCGTGCCCAACCCATTACTGGCATTCTCGACAAACATTAAATTGCATTCACCACCCAAATAAATCATTGATTCAAAATGCTCTTACCTCATTAAGACTTTTGAAAAGTGTATGCCATTTCCTGGCTGAAGGGACAAGTGATTGAATCAATGAATGATGCCAAAATATATTCATCGGGTTCATGCTAAGTGTCAGAAAAAGTGTACCCACTCAGTCACCCCATTCAAGCACAGCACAGGTCTCCAAGAGCAAGGGACAGAAGGGGGAGGTGAGCTGTTTTTCCCGTCCTGTGACAGAGATTTATCAAACGTGTCACCGAACACTCTGCAAACAGTAGGTGCTGTGTTAACCCAGGTCGCTGGAGACACAGATGGGGTTCAACGTGCAAACCTATATTAGGGGAAATGCTCATGTGAGAGAAAATAGGAACGAAGCTGAAAATGGCTGGGGAGCCATCAGAGCACGACATTAGTGGAGAGTGGGAGGAAATGTTGGGTGAACTTCTCCTGACTGCCTCACAGTGCCAGGAAGGTTCAGAAAAGCAGTGGCGTCCATGGCTCCCAGGAGCCCGGCCCTAATATTCTGCCCCCTCAGTCACTGCCTGAGAGCAGCCTTCGGGAGGCATGGGCTTGGTGCAAATCCATGGTGGACTGGAGCAGCTGGGGCCTTGTCAACTGCACCCCCTGCGGCTGGCATTCTGCAAGGTGTGACCCCCACAAGTGCTCATAGTTTTGTTTCATAGAATTGATGATTTCACCTTAGAAAGCAATATCCCTTTTCTTTTCTTACCATGTCCATTCTGATCAAGACAGAAGAGGCTACAGATCTCAGGAGGTAAGCGACCTTAGCTGTCCAATTTTACAATCTGGGCAAGTCCCCATTAGGAAATCCATTAGGAAGCTTCCAGAACCTAGAACCTATACTTTTTTCAGTCTCAGAAAGTTCAGACCACCTAAAAAACATTTTATTTCCTTCAATAACCCAAGATTTGTTCTTCAAAAACTATAGGTGCAATAAAGTGTGTGTATGTGAGAGAGAAAGAGAGACAGACAGACAGACTTGGCCTATGCTCCAGCTAATCTCTGAATCTGAATATTTCAGTACTTATTCTCTTTACATTAAAATGAAAAGCAGCCAAATCCACATAATATCAAGTCATTAATAAAAAGTCCTTTTCATGGAGGGTTTTTTCCTCCAGACTCCAAGCAATTTGGCAAAATTACAACTCCCCAAATACGCACTTGACATCAACATACCCTCTGGGTTGGAGCTAAGTAAAAAAATCACTTTCTGGGACTAAAAATGACTTGCTATCAACCAAAGTAAACAAACAATTATTTTAATAGATTAAAACTTGGCATTTTGTTCCTCCCTTATGGGCGTGTTGGTTATGCACACGGAGCCATTTGAGCACCCAGAGTAATGATCCCAGTTCTGTACAAGTGAAGAGCTAAGATCTTGCTCCTGTTTTGTTGACGTGCTTTCCTTCTACTTTCATTTTTAGAAAACCTTATTTACATTATTCTGGAAGAAGGAATCTGATCATATTAAAATCACGTTTCCCAGTAGGGCTTGTGCATGGTTTAGAAATAACAAGTTTAATAATATTTGAAGAAGACTGATCTTTGACTGGAAAACTAGGCCCACTCTGTGTTCACATTTGCTCTTCCTCTGTTCAGGAAAAAGCCATTTGGCTATTTTCTTTGGACCTATACTTTCAAGTCTAATTTGGTCAAACTCGAAGGACTACAAGAACCCAAAGGTAAATTTAAATCAGCTGTAAAAATTACCTTTTGTTTGGAATTCTTGTTGACTGTAGGGAGCACCTCCCCATTTGTGTGACTGTCCTCCTAGCAGCTTTCTTCTCGGACATGCTTCATTCAGCTCTTCCTCCCAACGTTGGCTGATTAGTGTGTGCCCGTCATTCTGGGAGGGTCTGTGGAGGCCACAACATATATAAGACACATCTTTACTCTTACAAGAATTTCCATTTCATTGAAAAATAAGACACATCCATGTGTCTAGGACACGCAGCCATATACAATCAGTGGAGCAGGAGTTTAAGGTTGAGATAGAAATGTAGGCCTCGGTTCTTCATGGCATTTGAAGCAGAGGTTGTAAAAGATGAAAGAAGGCAGAGAATATACCAGACAGTTAGAAAGCCAGGACGAGGGAGGAAAGAGAACACAAGGTATGACCGGTCGTGTTGACCTCAAGGCCCATGTAGGGGTCAGAAAAAGAGCCACTCGGGGAGACTTGACAGGATGTGGCCCCAGATGAATGAAGATGGCAAGGGAGACGCTCTGGAAAGGGATCCACTGCGAGCCTGGGTGATGGAAAATGGCAGAGCAACCAACAGAAACCAGAATAGCAAAGACAAGGAGGGGAGGCTGGTAGAGTCAGAGGGGATGGAGAGGCAAAGGGGGCGTGAACGGCGTGTTCCTAGTAAGGAAACGCGGGACTGGGACTCAGGCGAGAGGCTGTGGGCCCGGGTGGAAGCTTCAGATATAAGAGTGAGAGAGAGGTGGGCCCCACAGGCCCACAGGCGGGAAGCAAACCCTGTGGGGAGGAGAGAGGAGTGTTTGCCAGAGTGAGAGAGGGATGAGCTGGGGCAAGGTGGGGCCTTGAGAAGCCCGTGGCCCTGTAGGTGTCCCTGCCTCCGGTGTATCGGGGGAGGGAGCCCGCGGTGCGGTTGGCTCCCATCATCACCCTTCCCCTGGCCCCTCTCGCACTCCCCGGCAGCTCCTGCTGCTCTTCTCACCGAGCCTCTGGGAGACCTGCTTTCTCTCGATAGGATACATCTGGGTGGGGGGGTCTGCTTTCTGGGATGCCCCTATTTATCCAGAAAACCACTCAAGGCTCTGGGTGTGCTTAAAACATAATTACAGTTTTGGGGATAATTACAGGAAATGATACTGTCGAAAAGAAGACAACTTAAGTCTCTATGCTAAATCGATTATTATACCCCAGAGCCTTAGAGAAATGACAGTGTCGCCCCCTTCACGGGCACTCCGACCACCCAGCCTTGCTTCCAAGGCTTGGAGCCCAGCCTTCTCCCTCTCTCTGGCTTTCTTTAGGCCTCGCAAACCTCCACACCTTTGCCTGAAGCCAGCGGATTCCCTAGCGCTGGCCCGTGCGCGCCCCACACTGTCACACAAGCAGAGAGCACAGCCGGCTAGGACAGTTCCCAGGGTGCGAGCTACTGCATCCAGAATGACAGTGCAGGTGGCTCTGGGAGGACAGGCCGCAGAGGGCTCTCCCCCTCCGAGGTCAGGGCCTTTCGGGCACCTTGGTGGCCAAGGCGAGGCGAGGCCTCTAACGTGTCCTGCGCATAACATGGAAACACAACCTTGAGGGCCCTATTCAAGGACAAACGATAATTCTTAGAGATGATGAAGTCTAAATACACATTAAGGAAGGTAAACATTTTCCAAAAGGCAATATACGTATAAAAATGTCCCCAGTCTATCCCTGAAACAGCTTTTTACACTGGGAGGCAGAACAAGCTCCCTTTTTCTCATCCCCCTGCTCTGGGACATGCCTCGGGCTTTCCAACACCAGAGCCACCCACCCACCCCAAAGACCCTGAGGAAACTCTGAATTCTAGTTGCCTTACAAAACACGTGAGAAAAGCTGCCAGCTACAGTGGCAAAGATGCAATGAACAGAAAAGTAAAAGAACAGGGAAAATAGAATTACAATTAGGCTCCGGGGAAAGGAGAACTCGGGACAGCAGGCACTGCAAAGAAAACAATATAGAAGAAAACGACAAAAAGGCATCGCCAACCTAGGTGTCATCAGTGACTATTTACAAAGACGTTTCAATAGAATAGAGTGGAGGTGAAGGGGATCTCAATGTACAGAGAGGAAAAGAGAAGTTGGTGGCTGAAGATGGTAGATTTGGGGCAAGGTTTTATTTACATGAGAAATACCTGGAAACGGTTTTAAGCAGCTGGATAGGAGACACTGAAGACAGACTACAATAAAAACATTTAAAAACATTCAAATACATGGAGACTAACTAGCATGCTATTAAACAATGGATGGGTTACCAAAGAGATCAAGGAAGAAATAAAAAACGTCCTGGAAAAAAATGAAAATGAACAGAAAACAACCCAAAATCTATGGGACACAATGAAAGCAGTCCTGAGAGGGAAGTTCATAGCACTACAGGCCTATCTCAAAAAGCAAGAAAAACTTCTAACAGACTCGCTAACCCTACAACTTAAAAACTTAGAAAGGGAACAACAAAAAAGCCCAGGGTAAGTAGAGAGAAGGAAATAATAAAAATCAGAGCAGAAATAAATGACATAGAGACTAAAAACAAAACAAAACAAAAAGGTCAATGAAACCAAGAGCTGGTTCTTTGAAAAGATAAACAAGATTGATGAACCATCAGCCAGACTCATCAAGAAACAAAGAGAGAGGACCCACATAAAATCAGGAATGAAAGACTTGAAATGACAGCTGACCCAACAGAAATACAAAAGATTGTAATAAAATATTATGAACAACTGTATGCCACCAAGCTGGAGAACCTGGATGAAATGGATAAATTCCTAGAAAAATACAACCTTCCAAAACTCAATCAGGAAGAGTCAGAAAGTCTAAATAGGCCAGTAACTGCTGATGACGTTGAAGCTATAATCAAAGGGCTCCCAGCACACAAAAGCCCCGGCCAGGATGGCTTCACAGGGGAGTTTTACCAAACATTCAAAATAGAACTAACACCCACCCTCCTCAAACTATTTCAAAAAATCCAAGAGGAAGGAACACTTCCAAGCTCTTTTTATGAGGCCAGCATTAACCTAATTCCAAAACCAGATAAAGACACTACAAAGAAAGAGAATTACACAGATGAACATAGATGCTCAAGTCTTTAACAAAATATTAGCAAATCGGGTCCAGCAATATATTAAAAAGGTCACACATCATGACCACGTAGGATTTATTTCAGGGATGCAAGGCTGGTACAATATTTACAAATCAATAAATGTGATACATCACATAAACAAATTCAAAGACAAAAATCACATGATTATATCAATAGACACAGAAAAAGCATTCGACAAAATCCAGCACCCATTTTTGATAAAACTCTCGGCAAAGTGAGAATAGAGGGATCACATCTCAGTATCATAAAGGCCACATATGACAAACTTACAGCCAACATCACACTCAATGGGCAAAAACTAAAAGCATTTCCCTTAAGAACAGGAGCAAGACAGGGATGTCCACTGTCACCACTATTATTCAACATAGTACTGGAAGTCCTTGCCACAGCCATCAGACAAGAAAAAAACATAAAAGACATCCTTATTCTCAAAGATGGACCACATGTCAGGACACAAAACAAGACTCTACAAGTTCAAGAAGATTGAATCATATCAAGCATCTTCTCTGACATTTACACCATGGAACACTAGGCAGCTGTAAAAAAGGAGGACCCCTTACCCTTTGAGACAGCATGGTGGGACCTGGAAAGTATTATGCTAAGTGAAATAAGCCAGTCAGAGAAAGACAAGTGTCACATGCTCTCACTCAGATGTGGAATCTAATTAACAAAATAAACTAATATAAAATAGATCCAGAGACATGGAACAAACTGACAAATCTCAGAGGGAAGGCGGGGGCGAGTGGGTGAGTGAGGAGAGATTAATATAAGAATTTATATTCATATATGCATAACCCGTGGGCACAGACAATAGGGGGGTGAAGGCCTGGGAGGAGGGATATAGGAGGGAGGGTGTCAATGGGGAAAAAAGGGGGCATTTGTAATACTCTCAACAATAAAGATACATTTTTAAAAAATAAATAAAAAAAAACAAAAAATAACAAAAGCAAAATAAAACAGTAGTTTGAGAAAAATAAAAAAGGCATCCAAATTGGAAAGGAGAAAGTAAAACTGTCATTATTTGCAGATGACATGATATTGTACATATAAAATCCTAAAGACTCCACCAAAAACTACTAGATTTAATAAATGAATTCAGAAAGGTAGCAGGATACAAAATTAACACCCAGAAATTGATAGCATTTTTATACACCAATAATGAACTCTCAGAAAGAAAACTTTAAAAAAATCCCATTTATCATTGCAACAAAAAAATTAAGATACTTAGGAATAAATTTAACCAAGGAGGTAAAAGATCTGTACTCGGAAATCTACAGGACACTGAAAAAAGAGATAGAGGAAGATATAAACAAGTGGAAGGATATACCATGCTCATGGATTGGAAAAATTAACATCATTAAAATGTCCACACTACCCAAACCAATCTATAAATTCAATGCAATCCCTATTAAAATACCAACAGCATATTTCACAGATCTAGAACGAATATTCCAAAAATTTATATGGAACCAAAAAAGACCCCAAATAGCTGCAGCCATCTTGAGAAAGAAAGACAAAGTTGGAGGGATCACAATACCAGATGTCAAATTATACTAAAAGCCTCTGTAATCAAAACAGCCTGGTCCTGGCACAAGATCAGACATGTCGATCAGTGGAACAGAGCGGAGAACCCAGAAATGCACCCACGCCATTACACTCGATTAATATTTGACAAAGGAGGCAGGAGCATACAATGGAGTAAAGACAGTCTCTTCAATAAATGGTGCTGGGAAAATCGGACAGATACATGCAAAAAAATGAAACTAGACCACCAACTTACAGCATACACAAGAATAAACTTGAAATGGATAAAAGATTTAAATGTAAGATGTGAAGCCATAAAAATCCCAGAAGAAAAAGTAAGCAGCAAAATCTCAGACATCTCCTGCAGCAATATGTTTGCTGGTACATCTCCTAGGGCAAGAGAAGCAACGGAGAAAATAAACCAATGGGACTACATCAAAATAAAAAGCTTCTGCACAGCAAAGAAACCATCAGCAAAACGAAAAGGGAGCCCACTGTGTAGGAGAACATATTTGCCAATGATCCATCTGATGAGGGGTTAATATCCAAAATATATAAGGAACTCACACAACTTAAAAAAAGGAAGACAAACAATCCAATTAAGAAATGAGCAAAGGCCCTGAATAGACACTTCTCCAAAGAGGACACACAGAGGTCAAGAGACACATGAGAAAATGCTCCAAGTCACTAATCATCAGAGATGTAAATTAAACCACAATGAGGTGTCACCTCACACCTGTCAGAATGGCTCCATCAACAAATCAACACATGAGTGCTGGCAAGGGTGTGGGGAAAGGGGACCCTAGTGCACTGCTGGTGGGAATGCAGACTGGGGCGGCCACTGTGGAAAACAGTGTGGAGGGTCCTCAAAAAATTAGAAATGGAGCTGCCGTTTGACCCAGTGATCTCACTTCTAAGGATATACCCTAAGAATCCTGAAACACTCATCAGAAAGGATATATGCACCCCTATGTTCATAGCAGCACAGTTTACAACAGCTAAGGTCTGGAAACAGCCCCAGTGCCCATCAGTAGCTGATGGATGAAAGCTGGGGGACATTCACACCATGGACACTACACAGCTGTAAAGAAGAAGGATCTCGTGCCCTTTGGGACAGTGTGGAGGGACCTGGAGAGTATTATGCTGAGTGAAATAAGCCAGGCAGAGAGAAAGTGTCACATGATCTCACTGATATGTGGAATCTAATGAACAAAATAAACTGATGAACAAAAGAGATCCAGAGACATAGAAGCTCAGAGCAGACTGAGGGAAGATGGGGTTGGGGGAGGGTGGGGAAAGATCAATCAAAGAACTTACAGGCTTATACGCATAACCCAGGGACACAGACATTGGTCTGGGGAAGGCCTGGGGGTGGGGTGGTTGCAGAGTGGAGGGATCAATGGGGGGAAAGGGGGAAATTCTGTAATACTTTCAACAATAAAGATAAATATTTTTAAAATATATCTAGAATAGACAGAAAATAGTTGGAGGTTATGAGATGCTGGGCAGAAGGGAAATGGAGTTATTGCTTAATGGGTAGAGTTTCTGTTTGAAGCAATAAAAAAAGTTAGAAGTAGATAGTGTTGGTGGTGTATATGTAATTAATGATAATGAACTGGTACACTTAAAATTAGAAAAATGTACCCAAAAAAATGGCAAATTTTATGTTATATATATTTTACCACAATAAAAAACTTAACATAGTTGACCACATTAACAGCAGAGAAATGATATGGTCATTTCAATAGATGTAGAAACATCATTCAATAAAATTCAAAATCATGAAAAGTACTTTTAGCAACCTAAAAACAGAAAAGAGCTGCCTTGACCTGGTAAAGGGGACTGTGCCAGTTGTCAGCTTATTGCCTTTCAGCTCCGAATTCCCCCTTCAGTGCCTGCTCCTGCTGGACGGGGTTCTGGAAGCGTTTTTCCTTTACAAGCACATGGAGCTTTGCCAAAAGGGGGTGCGAGAGCCACACTGCGAGAGGAAGGTGGCTTCCCTTCCCTGCTCCAGCGCAGCCTTTTTCTTTTCCTTGCTCTGCTGCAGTGGCCACAGGTGTGAGCACGTGGGCACATGTGAGGCGCTCTGCTCCAGCTGTGCCAGGGTATGCAGTCCAGCAACCATGCCGCCTCCACTGGACCCAGGGACGATGTCCGAGTCCCTTCCAAGATCCTGGCCTCAAAAAAATGGGGTAGCCCGGCTCTTTCTACACCCCGCCCACCGGCCTTGGATGGCCTGAGTTCTGAAGGACGCGCCCTGGCCGCCCATCAGCTACAGCCCGCGCCATCCCGAGCAGCCCAGCAGAAAGCTCCACTGCCCAGAGCGGGGCAACCACGTCACCTACACGGCTGAGCTCCAGCCTTGGGGAGCGAGACCCGCTTCCAGGTTTGCGCTTCCTTGGGCTCTCTCCTTCGGCCCTTGGTGTCCTTTAACATTCTCTCTACACCTTTATAGTTACCCTCCTGCCATGATTTCTTAATTCTTTATATTGAACTCCCCCTGTTTCATTACTGTGTGGTCTCTGATTGGGTCTGATTGGATGCAGACGGAGACAAGTACCTTGGAAGTGTCTACAGTAAACATACTAAATGGTCAATGTGGAAAGTTTTCCTTTGAGATCAAGAGCGAGGTGAGAATTCAGGCTATCACCGCTTCTCCGTGGCACTGCGCTGGAGGTCTCGCCGCTGTAGTAAGGCAGGAAAAAGGCGTACGCATTGAGAAAAAAGAAAGTTTTCATTATTCAGATCATAGTGGTAATGGACAGTTAAAACTCCATAATGATCTATTCAATTTTAGAATTAATATATGTAATTAGCAAGATTATTGGATACAAAGTCAAGATACAAAAATCAGTAATATTTATATAAGTATATGTATAATTATTAATATAATTATATTTATAATATAATTATAAATAATAATATAATTCTATATTATTTAAAACTTTCAAAAATTCCATTTAGAACATAAAAATATTAAATACTTAACAATAAGTGTAACAACAAATGTGCAAAAAACTGTAAGATACTGTTGTGAAAATCAAAGAGATGGTTAAAAACGGATAGATACGTTTATGAAATTATAGACTCAACATTGTAAAGATGTCAGTTCTACCCCAAAACTGATGTCTAGGCTCAAGATAATTGTAATAAACATTCCTACAGGTATTTTTTTGTTTGTATAGGAAACTGACAAACTTATTAACAGTTCTCTTTAGTTTTAACTATGATAAAAACATACCCTAATGAACATTTAAGTAATAATTCAAGATTCTGTTGCCCACAAGACAAAGCTCACCCCCACCATCGTATACAACCTTCACCTCAATTCGGTCCCTTGCCAGTGGCATCTCCTTGTGGGTCTCTCTCCGTGCGTCCCCAGGGCAGATCTTTGTCATTGCTCCTGTGACCATATGGCAGGCACGGCTTTATGCACATGACTCCTATTCACTCTCGCAACAACCTTAGGAGGTAGATGCTGCTATTAGCCACACCGTCCAGGGGAAGTAACAGGCCCAGAGAGGTTAAGTAACTCGTTCATGTTCACACAGCTTGTGGAACCTGTGGCCAGTACTCCAACCCTGCGAGTCTGGCACCAGTAGATGTGCTCTTAACAACTACTACTGGGCCGCAGCCATCTTTCTCAAATCCAATGCCCTTTCATCTCTCTGCGGCTTTGGATTTGCTCTTTGTTGGATAGAAATCTAGCCATGAGAGAAATCTATTCATCTCCCTAAATGCAGCTTAAAGGATGCCTCCTCCACGCAGCCCTTCGTGAGCACCTGCGCAGGGCCAGTCTGCCCTCCTCCTCTGTGCCTCATCTTCCACGAGCCTCTCCTCGCTCCTACTACATCCCTGCATGTCCTCAGGGGCAGCAGCTCTGACCTGTCTGCCTGAAGGTCTTCTCCAGAATCCATCACACGTGAGGTCACAGGCAATGTCGAACTGGACACAAGGAAGGATGTAGACCCTAAAACAGGTGGTGTGAATCTTGAGCGTCACTAAAGGTGACTAAAGAGAGGACCCTGTGTATGAGGTAGCCCAGAGAAGGCTTCTGAAAGGGACGGCCCATGGCTAGATTTTAAGGGACCAGCAAGACGTGAGTAGCTGAGAGTGATCGAGAGGGTGACTCGGGCGGGAAAGGGTGTGTGCCCAGGCCTGGGGACTCCGTGCACAGGCTGTTTCTAAGAGTCGGTCTTTAAACCAAACCCACCAGAGCAGAGGCTGCAGGCAAAGCACTCCTGGATCAGGAGATAAGAGCATCAAACTCCCACTACAAATACCTATCCAGGAACCCTCAAAAAGGTATGCTCCTTAAGCATACCAGGAAACCAAAATACTTCTAAGTACAAGACACCTGGAAAAAATAGGCCAATTTAATCAGATGCTGATTTTTTTGGATACTTTTTATTAGCTAATACAGTATACAATTAACTGCACTGTTGGAGCTGCTCTGAATTAGGCACTGTTTTAAGTAAATCAATATTGGTTTGCAGAGATTTTACTGCACTTTCTCTGCAACCAGGCCACCTGAGCTGTTGCCATCAATCAGGGCCCAGCCTGAGAGCCACATGGTGCCCGTGTGATGCCCACTCAATCCAAGAGCAAGCTCCTCCCCAACTTCACATAGTCATGATACAAACAGTCCTGACATGCAGGCTCCAGCCAAGAAAGGGGGCACTAGAAAAATATTTAAGGACATTTTTTTATTTTTTTATTTTATTTAATTTTTTAAATTTATCTTTATAGTTGAAAGTATTACAGATATCCCCCCCTTTTTCCCCATGGATCCCCTCCACCCCACATAAGCCCTGCCCCCAGGCCTTCACCACACTATTGTCTGTGTCCATGGGTTATGCATATGTGTGTATAAGTTCTCTGATTAATCTCTCCACACCCATTCCCCCACCCCCACCTTCCCTCTGAGATCCCTCAGTCTGTTCCATGCTTCTGTGTCTCTGGATCTATTTTGTTCCTCAGTCTATCTTATTTATTAGATTCCACATATGAGTGAGACCATGTAAAACTGAATCAGGAAGAATCAGAAAACCTGGGTAGGCCAATAACAACTGATGAAGTTGAAGCAGCAGTGAAAAAGCTCCCAGCAAACAAAAGCCCTGGTCTGGACAGCTTCACAGGGGGGCTTTCTAATTCTTTAAGTTGTAAGTTTAGTTTACTAAAATCTTTTCTTGCTTTTTGAGGGAGGCCTGCAGTGCTATGAACTTCCCTCTCAGGACTGCTTTCACTGTGTCCCATAGATTTGGGGTTGTTGTGTGTTCATTTTCATTTGTTTCCAGGAAATTTCTGATTTCTTTCTTGATCTTATTGGTAACCCATTCATTGTCTAATAGCATGCTATTTAGCCTCCATGTGTTTGAATGTTTTTTAGTGTTTTTACTGTAGTTGATTTCTAATTTCACGCCTTTGTGACCTGAGATGCTTGATATGATTTCGATCTTCTTGAACTTGTAGAGACTTGTTTTACATTTAAGGTTATTATTGATAGATACTTATCTATTGCCATATTAATTCTTTATGCCTATGTTTCTCTATTCCTAGTTCTGATTACAGTAGTCCCTTTAACATTTCCTGGAATGCTTGTTTGGTGGTGATAAACTCCTTTAGCCTTTTTTGTCTGGGAAGCTCTTTATTTCATCATCTATCTTGAATGATAGCCTTGATGGATAGAGTAGTTTTGGTTTCAGATTCTTGTTTTGCATTACCTTGAATATTTCATGCCATTCCCTTCTGGCCTATAGTTTCTGATGAGAAATCAGGGACAGCCTTATGGGAGCTCCTTTGTAGGCAGCAGATTGCTTTTCTCTTGCTGCCTTTAAGATTCTTTCTTTGTCTTGAATTCTTGGCATTTTAATTATGATGTGTCTCGGTGTGGGCCTCTTTGAGTTCTTGCTTGGGACTCTCTGTGCCTCCTGAACTTGTGTGACTTTTTCCTTCATCAGGTTAGGGAAGTTTTCTGCCATTATTTCTTCAAACAAATTCTCTAGCCCTTGCTTTTTCTCTTCCCTTTCTGGTACACCTATGATGTGAACATTGTTATGTTTCATGCTGTCCCACAGCTCCTTTAAACTGTTCTCTTGTTTTTTAAATATTTTTTCTTTTTGGATCTCTGAGTGATTTTTTTCTACTCTGTCTTCTAATTCACTGCTCTGATCCTCAGCTTCCTCTATTCTGCTGTTTATTCCTTCCAATGTATTCTTTATTTCTGTCATTCTCAATTTCCTTCATAGTTTCCATATCTTTCTTCATGGTGCTGAGCATCCTTACAATCAGTATTCTGAACTGTATATCTGGTAGATTGTTTATCTCCATTTCATTTAGCTCTTTTTCTGGAGAATTCTATTGTTCTATCATTTGGGGCTTGTTTTCCGGTCTCCCCATTTTGGCTGCCTGTTTGGGTTTGTTTCTATGTATTAGGTGGATCTGCTAGGACTCTCAGTCTTTTTGGAGGATCTCTAGTGCAAGCCAATTTCAGATGCAGTTTGTGACTGGCCCTGAATGTCCTGTTTGGAGCTATCAACAACCCTTGGCTTGAGGTCTCCTCTGCTGGGGCTGGGTGCAGTTGGATAGGATCAACATGCACACCAAAGTCTACTTTTGCAAGGCCTGGGTCCAGAAGCAGATCAAGCAAAGACTCAAAGCACTCTGAGGCCTACTTCTGCCTACAGGCTGATTAATCTGATTCTCTTAATGAGTCACAGGCTATAGAAACTCCCTGAGGTGGAGTGGCTGGTTGTTATCAGTCTCTTAAGGAGCCTCAGGCTTTAGAAACTCCTTAGGACAGGGCAAGAGGTTTTCCAGCATGGTGGGGCAATTGCTCCCCCCCTGCCCCAGCAAAATCAGTAAAAGCAGTAAAATGTCTGCCTAAGAAAGATGTCCTCCGCAGTATGGAGGAATGACTTGACACAGGAATTCAGAAGGTGCCCTCTGAGCTCTATCTCCAGAGCCCACAACCCTAGATTCTCTTCACAGGGCTCCAGTCCACTCTGCCCTCCCTCTGCTGGAGCCCAAGGTGAGTGGCTGCACATGAAACTTTGTGTGTTGACCCTTTAAGAGGGTGCCTGCATTCCCAGATGTCTCTCCAAGAGAGACAGAAACCCTGCTGCTTTTCATAGCCAGATGTTATGTGGGCACCTGTCTCAGTTCTGGTGCTCGGGGCTGGGAAGCCCAGCCTGGGGTTTAGGCCCCAGAGTCCTCAGTGGGAACCCCCCACAGCTGAGATCTCCCTCCAGACCTTCAGCTGCTGCCTGTGGGAGCCCAGCCAGCCCTCTCGTGTCCGCACTTCCTACCAATCTCTACGCTGTCTCCACTTTTCCTCCTTGGTTATGAGGGTTCTCTCCAGCTCATCTTCAGTTGATTATTCAAGATGTTTTTTCTATAGTTTAGTTGTAATTCCAGTTTGGTCCTGGGAGAGTGTCAGTGTAGCTTCCACTCAGTCAGCTGCCATCTTTAATCTCTAACGACATTTTTTTAAAGTTTTTAAATATACTTTAGAAAATTATATATATTGCTTTCAAACTTAACTGCATTATGGTCAGAGATATGCAAGATATTTATTGTATGACTTTTTTGAGATTTGCTTATGACCTAATATATGGACAATTTTTATAAATGTTCCATGCCTTTGAACATTATTTTATGTATGCTCTGTCTTCCATGTATCTGTTAGGTCAAAATTATTATTTTTGACATGAAATCTTATTTATCATTGTTAATGTTCTGCTTGATCTGTAAATCTCTGAAGGAAATGTGTTAAAACAGAACTCTAATAATGTGGAATTGTTCATTTTTACTTGTAACCTCTACTGTTTTGCTTGAAATATTTTAAAGCTATGATGCTGGATACATGTTCATAACTGTTTTTAAAAAGAGGGCATTGGGCACACAGAAAGGATATTTTTTGAGGGGCCGTGGGGTGGACTTCTGTGTGGTCTGTTTGTAGTGCCCCTGGGTTTGCATTGCGGGTGGCAGGTCCCTGAAAGCCAGGCGAAAGGACTAGGAGAGCTGCACTCCACGATCTGATTCTTCCTCCTGCCCCATTTAGTCTTTGCTCTTATTATTTTCTAGGAATATAATAAATTTTATTTTCAACATATGTTTAAAAACCAGAAATCTCCCCACTATTCCACAAAAGACCCCAGATTCATCATGACTTCCTTGAGGTGCTTGAGAGAGGCCCCTTGCCCAGGGCAGCTGTCCGTCACTAAACTTCAAATACAGGAGTGAGGCTGTCCTCACATCACAAAACCTTTCCTTTCACTTCTATAAATTTGCCTTAGATTTTAACCAAATAAAAATAGAACAGCATGTTATTGGCACTCTTACATCTGCAAATTACCTAGATGACCCTGATTTTATTTAAACTCCTTTTGCAAACATTGTTCGGAGAGTTTTATTGATTGCCTAAGATTTTGAAGTTGTCAGGTAGTGGAGTTGGGCCCAAGCCTAGGACTTCAGTGTCCAGCTCTGTCCCACTTGATAGCTAACACAGTACAACATATTCACATCCCACAGAACATGCACGTCTTTGCTGTATAATTTTTATAATTCCAATTTGGAGTTTTCTTATAAATGGTTTCTTGCGATTCAAACTGTTACATTTTTATGTAATCATACAGGGTTTGAGTTGAATAGCAGCTGACTCATTGATACCATGTCACATTTCTCAGGCTCTTAAATGTTTATTTCAGTTTCAATGTTATATTTTCATGTTTAGGAGCCAATACATTTTTTCCAGGTCTGAAATATTGTCACTGGTCCCTGAAAGGTCGCGGGTCTTGAACAGCAAACCAAGAAGGCCTCCTGGCTCGCAACCGTGTGCCGGCAGTGTACCCTCCTCTGCACTGGGTGACAGTGACGGTGATGGTGACAGAGCCAAGGCTCCGAGGCTGGGGTGCAGAATTCAGGTGAAGGCACTGGCTCGGGTTCAGCTGCTTGGGGCAGGAAGGACAAGATTCTCTCCATCTCTGGCCTTGTCTGTGGAGCTTCTCTGGAACTGTCGGCTGCTTGCACTCGGAAACTGGCCGCACCCTACAGTTAAACCAGGCTGTTAATCCACCGAGTTCAGCCGGCAGCCAGCAAGACTTCAAAGATGACCAAAGGAAGAGTTTATTCTCTTTGCTGGTGGAGCTCGCCCTGAAACAAACCGCATGGACTCGGGTACTGGTCCGGGCGCAGCTCATCACACCCCGACCCCGGAGAGAGCTGCCTTGGGGGGACTCAGAGCAAAAGGGGGTGTGTCCTTCTGTTGCATGGGGACACGCAGACCTCCCTCACCCCTGCCTGTCACCCAGCCTGGGGCTCCACTGGCCGACTCCCCTTGGCAAGCAGCATATTCCCAGTAATTCTGAGTAAATTGAGTCTATAAAGAGTGTCTAAGCCTCGCTGGCGTGGTTCAGCGGTTAAGCGTTGACCTATGACCCAGGAGATCACGGTTGGATTCTGGGTCAGGGCACAGGCTCCGATTACTGGCTCCAACCCCAGTGGGGCACTTGCTAGAGGCAGCCAATCAATGACTCTCTCATCATTGATGTTTCTCTCTCTCTCACCCTCTCTCTTCTCTCTGAAATCAATAAAGACATATTTTTTTAATTGTTAATAAAAAATAAAAAAATGCATTTAAAACACATAGGTGAGAGAAACCTAACTATTTGAAGGCACAGTGCTCTGAGTCCCCTTAGGAAAAAGAAAAAGAACGCTTCACAGTGCAAGTGGCCACTGCCCGCGGCCTGTCCTCGATGCCACCCTGCTGCGCCCTGCGGAGTCCACTGACTGGCGCGCGGTGCAGAGCCCTCGCTCAGGCCGCTGCTTCAGGCCTCGGCTTAGAAAGACAGTGAGTGTTGCTTGTGCTTAGCCCCTTGGCTGCAGTAACTGAAGCAAACTTGAAATAGGAAGAAACCCGGGGATTTGGGCAAAGCGCCCCCTCATCTACTCCTCTAGCTGCCATGGAAGATAACAGTTTTAAAGACGTTTCTAAACAACGCCAGCCCTGAGCTAAAACCTCTCTTCTTGAGTGAGAAACACTAAGGGGCTGGGGTGAGGGGCAAGTCTTTTTGCTGCTCCAAAAGCAAGTAATCTGAAAAACTGAACTTCGTGCTTGTTCAGAGAAATTTGTGTGGGCCATCAGGAGTGGCTCTGGGCAGCAACTGGCCAGACGTTCTCGGGCCTCCTCTCACCCTCAGGACCCAGGTTCTGACTCCGTGTCTGAGCCTAACACAGGCTTCCGAGAGCTGGTTCTCTCGCCGTGGTCATCAGGCTCCATTCAGGAAATACTCCGCTTTTTGTCACTTGCTGTCCTGGACCTCCCAAGAGCATGGTCCATCCCTTCCCAGTGCCTACAAATAACTTCCTCTTGCCCACCCCCCACCCCCTGGGGCCTCCGTGGTCCCCTTTGCCTAAGGAAAGGAGGGGACTGGCTAGTAATAGTCCAGGTGTCTATCAAGAGCCGGGAACCCTTTCATCTTCCAGCAACCCCAAGAGAGGTCTCACTTCTACCCATTTCGCAGAGGAGGAAACAGTCTTATGGGCATGAATAACTTGATTGCACAGATGGCAAGTGGCAGTTAGGATTCAACCCAGACCATCCAACTCCACAGTCTCTACTTGTATTGTCTCTCCACTCAATTAACCGGACAATATGTACGAGGCCTCACTATGTGCCAGGCACTGTTCAGGGTCTACAGCAACTATCAATGCAAAAGGGGTTTCCACCCTCGTTATGATTCTTTGTAAAAGGAGAGAGAAAGAAATGAACAAATAAATAAGATAAATTTCTGAGTGACAGAAATTTACATCCAGTTCTAGGTCTGTGGGCAGGCCACAGAAAGAGTGGAAGGGAGGGGAGAGAGAGAGGAACATCAATGTGAGAGAGTCACATCGACTGGTTGCCTCCCACACAAGTCACACGCGGACCGGGACTGTGAAAGTGCCTGCAACCCAGGTACATGCCCTTCACCGGGAATTGAACTCGAGACCATTAGGTGCTCAGACTGACGCTCTATCCACTCAGCCACGGGCAGGGCTTGTCCAGAGTCTTTTTTCCAGACACCTCTTGTCTTTTCCTCTGAAACTGGTGGAAACCTCTGCACAGCACTGAGACTTGCCTAGGAGTTTATGGTGCCCTTTCTAAGAGAAGGAGAATCTTGAAATAAGACACAGAGTAATCTGGAAGACGCCTGGAGTTTGGGCCCAAGTGATGTTTATTAGAAAGGACTGAAAGGGGCAGAGCCACAGCTCTGGGTGACCAACCACACCCAGGCTGCTGCCCTGTGAAGTCCAGGGCTTTTCCCCGCAGATTTCTGTTTCTCTTCCCCTTTGGGCCCAGTGCTAATGATCAGATTTCCAGGTCGGTCACAGCTCTGGAAGCTGCACTGGGGCAGGTGGTGATCTAAGTTGTCACCTTCCACCTTCCTTTCTTCATCGGCAAGCCCTGCGGTTAAGGACAGACACTGGCACCCACTCATTGAATACTTGCCTCTGAAAGACAGCCTGTAACTGACAGGAGAGCTTTAAAAGGACAGGGACGTGGGCATCTTAAGGTAAATGTGTGTTTTCAGAGGTTAATGTCTCACCAAAGAAGAGACGCCGTTAATTTCATTTATTTACTTTTTAAAATTGTTGCAACTATTGCATGTGCCCCCCACTTACTCCCCTCTTTCCCCCCTCCACCCAGCACCCCCCAGGCTTCTGTGTCCATGGGTTAGGTATTTGTGCATATAAATTCTTTGGTTCATCTCTTTCCGCCCTCACCCTCCCCCTTCCCTCTGAGATCCCTCAGTCTGCTCCATGTTTCTGTGTCTCTAGATCTACTTTGTTCATCAGTTTATTTTGTTCTTTAGATTCCACATATAAGCAAGATCATGTGATGTTTGTCTTTCTCTGCCTGGCTTATTTCACTCAGCATAATACTCTCCAGGTCCCTCCACACTGTCCCAAAGGGCACGAGATCCTTCTTTGCAGCTGCGTAGTGTCCATGGTGTGAATGTCCCCCAGCTTTTCATCCATCAGCTACTGATGGGCACTGGGGCTGTTTCCAGATCTTAGCTGTTGTAAATAATGCTGCAGTGAACATCGGGGTGCATAGATTCTTTCTGGTTAGTGTTTCAGGATTCTTCGGATATATTCGTAGGAGTGGAATCACTGGATCAAAAGGCAGATCCATTTTTAATTTTTTGAGGACCCTCCACACTGTTTTCCACAGTGGCTGTGCCAGTCTGCACCCCACCAGCAGTGCACCAGGCTCCCCTTTCTCCACACCCTCGCCAGCATGTGTCACTTGTTGATTTGTTGATGGAGCCATTCTGACAGGTGTCAGGTGATACCTCATTGTGGTTTCAATTTGTGTCTCCCTGATGATTAGTGACTTTGAGCGAGAACTTATTCGCCAATGATTCATCAGATAAAGGGTTAATCTCCAAAATACATAAAGAACTTATACAACTGAACACCAAGAATCCTATTAAAAAATAGGCAAAAGGCCTGAATAGGCACTCTTCCAGGAGGACATCCAGATGGCCAGTAGACATGTGAAGAAATGCTTGAGCCGCAGCGTGTTCTGAAGGCAGGGCTCAGCCCAGGCCCACTAGCTCAGAGACTTGAACGCAACAAAAGGCAAACTGGGTTTGGCTCTTGCAACTCCCCCCTGTGAGCATGAGCTGTGTCCCTGCAGCCTTAAAGGGTGGCTTCTGAGGAGAAAATGTCTCATTGCTGTGACTTTGAACTGTGCTGGGGGAAATTACGCAGACACATTATTAGGATATATCTGTGAAATAGAATGACAGCAATACAAGATTTAAACGAAATTCAAATTCCTTGATGGGAACATTGATTCTTCCTATGTGCCTCAAATTAATGTTACATTTCAGTAAAACTTTATTTTAAAACCACAAAATCGGGGTTTTCATTCAGCCACCTAAAAAGCACTACAACATGATCTGGGAGGAACGAAACTGCACTTCAGGGCCAGGTGTGGCATCGCCAGATCCTGAGGGGACCCTGGGTGTTCATGATGACTCAGTTGGTCTTCACTCCGAGCCGTGGCTCCCAGCGACTCCTGGAGGACCGGAGAGACCCACTCCATTGTTTTATCAAGAGTTAGGATGAATATCTGAAGGAGACTTCACTGCAGGATCTCATAATTTCTTCTCTCATTTCCCCAGTAAAATCAAGTGCATTTCTGTGATTCAAAATCTAGCCACAAGAAAAAAGGGGCTAAGATATAGGCCTTGGTGTACCTGCAATCAGGCAAACAGACAGAATGCTCTTTTAAGTTTCTAAGATTAGTTCAATTAAAGACTAAAGGGGGTGGAGGGATTGAGGAACAAAAGAGGAAAAAACTCAGGGACCTGGGGGGTGCGGGGGGAGAAGTGAAGGAGGGAATAGGGGACACATGGTGCTGGACCAGGACTTGACCGGGGCGGTGAACACACGATACGGTGCGCAGATGAGGTGTTGAGGAATCATTAACTTTATCAAAATTGAACTCGAATATACTCATTTAATATTCTGTGTCCTGCGAGAGCCACAATGTCTCCAGGCAAAGCTTGAATTTCAGGATGAACCACCTTTTTTTATTAATGGAGCAGCATTTTAATTTGAAAGAGTGACTACGATCATTTGAGAAAATCTGTGCTTATTTTAGTCTTGGGTAGTTGGCAGACATTTTCTAAGCAAATTAATGATGTAAGTTCTAGAGCAAAAGTTAGAATTTTTGAAAATTTAACTCTAACTCTAAGCTTGACAGCCTCTCAATATTTCAAGATTTGCTGATGAGATGGGTGGTGATTTTGTGATATTGTAATTAAATGTACCAACATTTGGAAAATCTGTATAACTCAGTAAACCAATATTTTCTAAATGAACAAGGCAAAATGTTACAAAATGATGCATGGGCAAAAAATCCATTTTACAGAGCAAGGTAGATCGTAGCTTTTAAGTTAACAGAGTATGAAAAGTTCATCCATATGGTTTCAAGTCCACGTGTCAATGAACCTTTAAAACACCTTGTTATGTTGTGGGTGTAGAACCAAAGAAGGACCGGCACAGTTATCTGAAAAGGCTTAAAATGCTCTTCTCCTTCTGATTCATAAAAAAAAAAAAAAAAAAAGGAGTAACACTGTCAGGTAACATTCACAGGGTACAGAAGGTGTGATTAAGGTGTAATACCTAAGTGAGTGTAACATTTTAAAGATTTTTTTAAAAAAATAAGATAAAATAAGCCATAGGTAGCTACCTGTGATTTCTCTAGGGATCTGTCTGTCTTACAAGAAGTGGCTCTGCATCGTCATAGCTGGACAAAGCCAATGCCATCAGTTTTAGCTTTACAAATTTTTTATTGAAGATAATATACATACAGAAAATGCCCATATTATGTGTCCAGCTGGATGAATTTTCAGCCCCTGAACACACCTGTTTAACCAGCACTCAGTTTAAAAAAAAAGACAACCTTGTGCCAGTTAGCACAGTGCCCTCTAGGTCCATCCATGTTCTTACAGGTGGCAAGACCTCATTTTTTTTATGGCCGAGTAATATTCCATTGTGTATGTATCTCATCTTTATCTACTTGTATGTTAGTGGACGCTTAGGTTGCTTACATATCTTGGCTTTGTAAATAATGCTGCAGGTACCATATAATTTCAGTATATGTGGAATCTAAAAAACAAAATAAACAAGCAAAACAGAAACAAACTTATAGGGAGAACAAATTGACGGTGGCCAGATGGGAGGGAGTTTGAGAAGATGGGTGGAAAGGTGAAAGGATTAAGAAGTACAAATTGCCAGTTACAAAATCAGGCCTGGGGATGTCAATTACAGCACAGGGAATACGGTCAGTATTGTAATAACTATGAGTGGTGCCGGGTGGGTACTGGACTTACCAGGGGGATCGCTTTGTAAGGCACATAAAGGTCTAACCACTATGTTGAACATCTGAAACTAATATAATATTGTATGCCAACTGAAACTGAAATATTAAAATTATTAAAAATAAATTTTTTAAAAATAAAGACAGAATATAACCAGCACCCCAGAAGCCCCTCACCTGCCCCTCCTCCGGGGTAACCAGTACCCTAAGTCTGACACCGTGGGTTAGTTTTGCCTGTTTCTGTTCTTTCTGTAAGTGGGACCAGGCAGTGAGGCCCCCGTCGGCCGGCTCCTTCCACAGGTCAGGTCTGTGCGCTGCGCGGGCACCGCTGCCCGCGGTTACAGGTCGCGCTTTCCCCTCGCTGGCGGATGTCCACTGTGGGCGCACCCGCAATCTGTTTATCCATCCCGCAGCTGACGGGCACCTGGGCAGCTTCCAGCCCGGGCGGTCCTGACCGCCAGCTGCGTGGCCTGCCCTGGCAGCGGCCTGAGTGCCACCTGGGGCTGCTGGAGGAGCAGCCGAGCTCCTGGCGGCAGTGTCAGGACGCAGACCTCGGGAGAGAGGCCACAGCTCCCCACCCGTGAAAACGGGCTCTCCTTGCCATGAAAAACCTTTCTAACAAGACCAGCAACTGAGAACAGAAGTAAGCCTTGTTTGCATTGTCACAGAAACTTGAGCAGCTGGCCCCAGGGAACCTGATCGGAGATGACAAGGTGACTTACCTTCTTGGGTCAGGACCAGCCTCGATTCCTGCACCGGGCGGGCGCGGGGAGCTGGGAGCAGCGCAGCTGAGAGTGAACCGCCGCTGAGGAGGCCGAACGGGCCATCTCATCTCCGGGGGTTACAAGCTCAAGAGAAGGGCAGGAGCCGAGATTCCTCATAAACAAAATCACCAGCGTACCTCTCCCTGGGGAAGCAGGGAGCTCAGCTCCGCCGCCCTGGGGACGCCGGCCGTGGGGACAGTGCCTCCGCTTTCCGTGCAGCTCCGCTTCTCGTCTGTAAAAAGGCGGCGATGACCCCCGCCGAGGGCTGCCCAGCCAGGACGCCGAGTGGCAGTGCGGGGACACTGGGCAGATGCTGGGCAAATGCCTCGTACCCTCTCCGCCCCCAAGTGTTTAGCTAAGAGCTCATTCACTTAAAAGGCCAGGATGTAGTGACCTGGGGGAAAGTGGGATCGACCCTCGTTCCTTTTGAAAATGCAGAAGAAAGTAAGTGAGAAGAGCGTGCGGGCGCCGGCCCAGAGCGGACGGTGAGTGGCGGGGAGGCGGGGGCGTGACCGCCAGGAGGGGGCTCGGGACAGTGCTCAGGGCACGGGCCTGTTCATTCCAGGTGGCTTCCTCTGTGCGGATCCGCCTCTGGGTACCAAGAAAAAAAACTACAGCTGCTTGCATCTTAGAGTATCCTCATTTGTCCAGACAAACATCTTCTTGGGCACTTGACCACTTGGCTAGGCCGACAATTTAGCTTGTGACTTCATATCCAAGAACACGACTTGAGAGAGGTTTAGGTGGGAGGCCTAGAGTCTCAGAACTTAGGGTGGCTTTGAGTGGCCCCTTCCCAGAGCTCCTCTGTGCGGGCCCAAGTTGGTGGCTCCAGGCCAGCCCATCACATCTACTACAAGGGGTGGTGACAAGTTTGGATTCAACGGCAAGCAATGCAGTGATGCCTCACAGTGGGTCCTGGAGTCTGAAGCTTCCCCTGCCTGCAGCTCCTCCTGCAGCTCCTCCTGGGCACAGGTTTCCGGGGGCCTGCCCCACAGGCTCCCCCAGCAGCCCAGCCCTGTGCGAGGCTGCCTCAGAGAGGAGACGAGCGCGTGTTCCCATCTTTCCTGCGCCCGAGCTCCCCTTGCCCGTTGGAGTCCAGCCCCGGGGACGACAATACCCCGTGCTTCCTCGGGGAAGCCGTGTTCTCTGGTCTTCGACATGAAAGTCACACAAAGGATATCGTTACACCCATTTTGTAAATAAGCTCAAGTAAACCCAGAGACCATAGGTGACTGGCCGGCACATGAAGAGCCACAGGCCATTGGTCCAGGTTTCCTGAATATTCTCAACAGACCACACCTTCCAGAAGGATGGGCATGCGTCTCTGACAGGGGCCGGCGAACGGCCAGACCCTGGACTTAGGGTCACAGACAGCGGTAACTCTGGCACCACTGTCAGGAGATTTAGCTCGTGACTTCATATCTAAGAATACGACTTGAGAGAGTTTAGGTGGGAGAGCGTACAGGAGCTGGGGGCAAGCTGCCGGGGCAGAGAGAAGCCGGGTGGTTTCTGGTCTGGATCCGCCTGGACGGCGGCATCATTCCCAGCCAGCTGGCCCTGCAGGTCACCCTCGATCACAGAGAATAACAACCGGATTTCAGGAGTCATCATTCACTTATTTCTTGAACAGACATTGCTGCTGCAAGTGCCAAGCACTCTGTCGAATGCAGAGCCACGTGGGGCTGGAGGATTGGTGAGTAATCAATCCCCTGAGCGCTGAAGTCTGTGTTTGAAAGTGATCCATGGCTTCCCACCACATTTAGGATAAAATTCAAACTCCTCCCCCAGGCCTCCAGCCCATGGCCCTGGCCCTGCAGACCTCCCGCCTCACTTCCCCACCCTCCCTCTCGTCTCTAGCCTGTGCTCACTTCCAACCCTGAGCCCTGGAATTCTCTCCCTTAGGATCCCCAAACATCACCTCCTCGGACAGGCCCTCCCCAACCACCCTCTTGGGTCTCTCCTGAGCCAGTTTCCCTGCTGTGTTTTCTTAACATAATAAGATGCTGCTGAATTTATTTCTCAGCATGTTTGCTAACCACTGCCCCAGCCACATTTTTTGTTAGATGTTAGAAGACAATCACTGAGCAGGACAGTTAAACTGGGGTCATCCTGATGGATATTCTTAAGATAACACCACAGGCCCCAAATGGTGTCACTCATGCTAAAGCCCATGACACCAAACCTAGAGTTAATTCCAGTCTCAGCCTCTCCCAGAAACATGTAAGTCAACCAGTCTAGAACTTTCTGGTCAGCGTTAATGAGGTCATCTGTTACATGGGTCCCTCCATCCCCACAGAAAGAAGAAATCTGCACAATAAAATCCCTTCCTGTTCTCTTTGCCCCAAAAAAGATGCCCCATTCCCCCCAAAACGCTTTCTCTCCTTTTGTTAATAGCTTCCTTGCCCCACCCTCTTCCCATAAAAGCCCATTTTTACAACCCCTCAGAGCGCCCTTCTGCTTGCTAGGTGAGAAGCTGCCTAATAGCTCATGAATCGCTTAATAAAGCCGATTAGATCTTCACATTTACTCAGCTGAATTTTGTTTTTTAACAAGATGGAAGGAAATTAGCAGATTTATTCCAGAGCTAACGAGGACTGTGGGCAGACCGGACAGGCAAGAAGAAAACAAAGACAGCTTCTAGGTCTTCTTGCATGACCGTGCCAACCACTGGGTGGCCCCAGGAGAGGCCCGGCGTGGGTGTGAAAGGCAAGAGGCGGCTACTCACTTTGCGTGGCGATGCCTTCGAGGCATCCAGGACTTGCCGAGCCTGCCGCTGACCCCGGGTCTGAGCCCCGTGGAGCTCCGAGGCAGACGTAGCTCTGTGGGTTACCTGTGCGCAGCTCGCAGGGCACGCAGTGGGTGTGGGTGAGGGACCTTGAAGCAGCCGCGAGGAGCCCCACACGTGCAGAGCAGACGGGGTGAGCAGGAGAGGGGTCAGAGTGTGGACAATGAAAAGTGGGTCCCAGAGGCCAGGGGAGGAAGAGGGTGCTGCTGGATGAGTGGACCTGCTATGCGCCCAAGTTGGATTCCTTGGGAGGGTCACCTCCGGCCCTGACAGCCAGGGTCTGGTACATAGCTGTGTGTCGAACTGGACACGTGGGCTGTCCCAGCGACCTATTCCATAGCCTCACGAGGGCCCATTCTTCAGGGGGGAGACCAAAGCTGGAGTTGCCCAAGTCACACGGCAAGCAAGCAGAGTCCCCGGTCTTTGTCACCACCCGCACCAACCCGCCCCACTCCTCGCGGGCCCTGGCGTGCTCATGCTGAGGGAACATCAGACTGTATTCAATGGCCAGATTTCAGCATTAGAGATAAAAACATTCGCTCTGGATGCAAACACAAGTATGAGCCAATCTCTCCTTAAGCATTTGTTTAAGATCCTGATGCGATCTTGGTTCTTTCTTCCCTCTTCTATCTCCCTATAGAATTGCTTTGTCACTGTCTGGGGGCTTCCTGGGCTCTGGGAGGCTCCGAGGAGCTTCTGAGGTCAGGCCCCCTGCAGAGGGATGCTGAGCCATTCAGGCCTTCCCCTCCCTCCTGAGTGGTGGCAGGGACGCCGGGGCCGAGGACGCTGGACCCACTCCTGGGCTGTTGGCCACTGGGCCAGCCTCACCGCCTAGACCCTGGGGGGGGCTCCCCACCCCAGCTGAGAGGGGCCCCTTTCAGTCAGCACCTGAGTAAGGAGGGGGTCCGCTGGAGATACCTCGGTGACTCTGTGTGACCTTGACGGTTCCTCTTCTTAATAAACTGTCCTTCCGCAGCAGCAGCCCAGGCTTCGGACCTGTACCGCAGTGTCGAGAGCCAACACTGTTTTTGGTTGCTATTTCCCTCACAATTTCCAGTGAGTCTCTTTAACAGTTTGAAAACCTGCATTTTGAGATGAAAGAAAAAGAAAATCCTGACATGCAACCTATCTTATCTCTCATAAGACAAAACGAGAGTTTCTCTCTGGCTTCGTAAAATCTAGCTCAGCCAACCCGGGGGTATATTTCAGTCATTTTGTATCCAAACAACACTTTGATTTGGTGAAAAGCCCTGTGTCTGCTCTCCTGAAATATAAACGTGTTAAAAACCCCAAATTGCTATTGTGCCAGCTCTTCTAATAGCCTATCAGTTCCTTCACTTGGGAAATGACGCTCTGTGGGGTGAAACTTCCTATTTTAAAAACCACATAAACTCCCCGCCCATTCCCCTCCCCACACTTGAGCAATCGGAGCAGCACCGCAGGTCCGGTCCCGCTGGCCGGGCGCCCGCGCCAGGCTCAGGCTCTGACAGACAGAGGCCTGCGGTGCGGCGAGGCCGCTCGCTTCTGTCACGTCTCCAGCTTTTAGGGCCAGTGTGGCTCAGTGCCTCCGGTCTCTCTGGGAAATACACTGTTGCCCCATGGCCAGAGCCCAGAGTCCCCTCTGCAGTAATGTGACTATCCCATGGGTCTCGTCGTTTTAAAAGAAAGCAACTCGGTTTTGCCTTGTAGAAACCTGACCTTTGGCTGGGCTGACTCGTCTCAGCACCAGTTACCCCACCGAGGGCTCTGCTCCGCATTCTCAGCGCGACTTCCCTGAAGCACGCAGGCTCCCCGGCCCCGCCCGGCCCCGCCCGGCCCCAGGATTTGTGTTCACAGGGTGATTTTCGGCCACGGACCTGGGGTGAGGGCCCTTCCTGCCGTGGTGTCTGTGTCCAGGGCTGCGGGAGCACAGAGACCTGGGCCAGGCTCCTGCTGTGTGGTCGCCGCCTGAGCCAGAAGCTGCTGAGCCAGGGCTCCCTTGACTCTCCTCTCCTTTATCTCCCCCCAGTCAATCACCAAGTCCTGCCATTTTGTCTCGTATCACATTGTTTGTGGGTAGTTATCGCGCGCTCTACCACCAGTCAACGTAAAACGTATAAATACGTTTCCCGCATACCGTGTGTTCGGTTTCACTAGCTGCCTCTCTCCTGGCCCGGCCTCCACCCGCCTCAGCCTCCTTACAGTCAGCCCCAGGGTCTCCGCCTCCACGTGTGGGTCAGTCCGCACTCGGGCTCCTTCAGGCGGCAGCACCTCCCGCTTAGACCCCTCAGCAGCTGCCCATCGCCCGAGGTTGCCCGAGGCCTCTTTCACCCTGGAGCCGTCCTCCCTGCCGGGACCCGGAGGGCCACCTCCCAGGCTCCCGCCCCCTCACCCCCCGCCCCCCGCCGCCTCGCACAGCGGGACACGGGCACCCACACAGTTCACTCTTCACGCCCCGCCTCTTGGCACGACCTGGCGGGCTTCTCCTCACCCAGTTCCTCATTATGCCCAGCAAAGACTCAGGGTCCCTGTCCTGCACCCACCCCAGTCCCTGCCTCAGGGCCCCCATGTGCCTGTCTCCTGAGCTCCCTGAATACCCTGCACCGGACGGAATTTCTCTCTGAAGTCCTGCAGCACCTCTCCCAGGCCGAAGTCCTGCGGTGACGACAAGTTGTGTTTTTTCTGTATCTCCGGCCTGGCACCGAGTCTGTCACAAAGTAGGTCTCCAGTGAGTGCCGGCCGGCTGGTGCCGGGGTTGGAGCTCAAGGTGGCTGTTAGGCTACCGGGCTTCCATCTGCATCCATAGAACTCCATTTAGGTTTCCAGGAATACCTGGTTTTAAAAGATAGATTGTTAAACTGTTTTGCATTCTGTACTGTAATAGATTCAATACATTATTTACAAACGCACTGCAGGCCAGCAGGCTGCACTACAAGGATAAATCATCTTCGTAAAGAGCAAATCCTGTCATTCGCTGTTTCCTTAAAGAACAGCCCAGGGTTATAAGGCTCGTGAGCTGATAAATTGTTACAGTTTATAGCCATTTACCTGTGTGAATTGGGAATTTCTTATTACCAAAGCAAACTAGACCCTGAGGCTGGTATCAAAACGCAATGGTTTCCCCGGTTTCTGTTTTTTCCATTTATTAAAACAGATTGTAATTCTCTTGGATGACTTGACAATGTGTGAGCAAGTGAGTCTGAAGTTATAGTGGAAATGCACACTAATAAAATGTCCCCGAGCCGCCTGATATCTTAGGGCTTTCTCTAAGACGATGTTTGAAAGATGGGCTTAGCTGTTTCCTTAAAAGCTTGAAAACTGCTGGCTGTGGGAAGCAGGGTCCTGGGGCTGCGGCTCCCCAGAGAGTCAGCTCCCAGCTCCCAAGAGAACAAGGCAGCTGCCCGGGCGGGGCCAGGAGGGCGAGGGGGACCTGCAAAGCCGAGAAGGGCACCCCAGAGTTCTGCTGAAGGCGAAGGACCGGGGAGGAGCAGGGAGTGACTCTGAGGCCCCTGCACACCGGATCCCTAACCCAAAGTCTGCAGCTGGCTGTCAGCGCCCACTGCCCAGGGGGGACTGCTCTGCCGCTGGGGAGGGACGAGTGCCCACGCGCCAGTGTGCCAGCTACCGGAGGACAGGCCGTCCCTCCAGCGCCAGGGGAATTCCGAGGGGACAAGGTGAATGGAAACCGGGCCTCAGGCTCCTCAGGGGAGCCGGCTGGAGGTAAACAGGGAGGGGCAGTCCGGTGGCCTCCGGAATGGGCGCAGCACACAGATTCCCTCTTTCTTCCTCCAGACACCATGCCAGTGGTGCTGCGGGCCAGCTGCCCGCCTTTCCTTTCTGCTCACTTAACAAATGCCGATCGGGTACAGCACGCTGGGCCCGTCGCCCCTAAGGTTCCTCCAGCCAATCTTACCCTGGGCTCCCTAAATCCCACCCCAAAACTCCTCTTGATTCTGGTTTTCCCCCAAGCTACTGTCCTATCTCACGCCTGCCCTTCAAACTGAAACTTTTTAGAAACCAGGCTCTTCCCCGGCCAGAGACCGTCAGTCACTCCCACCCCAGCCTCTCTGCCCCGGTCTTCCCCGCTGCCCCTGACGGTTCCTCTCAAAGGTCACCTGACGTCCTGAGGTTAAATCTTTCGGCTCCCTCCACCTCCCTGACCACTTCCAGGCTGAAGCCCAAGATCAAGGTGTCAGCAGGGTTGGCTTTTCCTGAGGCCTCTCCCCTGGGCTGGCAGGCGGCGGTCTCCTCCCTGCGTCTTCTCTGCCTGTGTCTGTGTCCTAATCTCCTCTCACCGACACCAGTCCTACGGGATCAGAGCTCGCTCTCGTGACTTCATTTTAACTTAGTTACCTCTGTAAAGGCCCTGTCTCCAAATAAACACACTCTGAGGCCTGGGGGTTAGGACTTCAACAGGCAGATTTTGAGGGGGACATAATTTAGGCCATAGCAGGGGTATTTCAGGGTTAGTTCTTGAACTTTTTAACATTTCTTTCCTACAGCCATTTCTAAGGCTTCATGTGTTATTGAGTAAATGATTTTATCAATTTCATTTTTAAATTACAAAAGTAATGTATCTCACTAAAATAAAATATAACATTCCTTTACTGTTTGAAGGAAATGTTAATAAAGGGATATGATTTCCAAATAACTATAGCCCAGAGTTCTTTACATTTTTCTTTTTTTAAATTTAGTTTTATTTTATTGTTTGCACTCCATCTGGATGACTTTGTTTTATTTTTTATTTTATTTTTTGATTACTGTTGGCATTCAACACTTTTTTGTATAGTTTCAGATGTACAGCACAGATGCTGGACATTCACACAGGTTACAAAGTGTCCCCTCCGATCTTCCAGTGCCCACAGCGCACACGGATAGTTGTTACAGTTTTCAGGGCTGTGTTCTGAGCCCTGACGCCAAATCCCCAGTGTTCTCAAGCACCTCCTCTCGATGGCTGGTGTGTCACACACAGCGTCTTCTCCACAAGCACCATCTCACTCCGTGCCCCTCATTTGTTCACCTAAATGCCCCACAGCTCCTTAGGTTCCCTCTCTCCTCCGCGCCACTCTAGGTCCAAACATTCTGTCAGTCTAGATGTCCCCTTCTCAAGGCCGGCTACATCATTTGCAAGATCCAGCTCAAAATTTGTGGGGCTCTTTCTTCAAAATCTATTAAGAATTTCAAGAGAGTGGCAGCTGAGCATTAAACCCAGCACAGGCCCTACAGGACTGTGAGTGTCCGGGCCCTGAAGCCGGCCCAGCCCCTCTCCACATCCCTCCCGCTCCCTGCCACACTCCACCCCACAGGGCCGGAGCTCCACCGTGGCCTCCGGTGCCTCATCTGGTTCACAGCCCCCGCCCCCCATCAGCCTGGGAAGTCTTGGTGACATCTGCACCCGATGTCCTCTGCTCCAAGTCTCAGATGTTCCCTCACTTCCTACCAACCTGGGCGGACATTTCAGGTCAGCATTTTAGGCCTGGTGTCCTCGCTGGACTCCTACTCACACCTCAGCCGGACACAAAGCTTGACATGGATGTTCCAGTTACTTTCCCTGGCTGTTCTCCTACAGCGGGACCTCCGGGCCTGGTCTCCCTGAAGCCCACCCTCAGACCTGCCGTTGGAACTGCCAAAGGTCCAGCTAACTCTTCAAGGAGTGTTTCCTGGCCTCTGACCTGGTCGGAGGCTCCTTCCCCCTCAGTCCCACGTGCTCAGAAATCACAGGAGGCGGTGTTCGCTGCAGCTGCTCCCTGCCCACCCCAGCAGTGTCCACGGAGCCGCCGGCCGGGAGGAGGCCCCCAGAGGCGTGGGCTGCGGGTCTGTGCGCGGCAGGGAGGCTGCCACTTCCCCCTGGCAGGAGTTCCCAAAGCGTGGTGACGTGATCTGACCTAAGGGTATCACAAGCCGGAGGAAAAGGGAATTGAGCAGAGCCCTTCTGACTCAACACCTTGTGTTCTTGCCACAGAGCTCAGGTTTCTGGTTACTTTTTGCCGCTCTGGGGGCTGGTGTCAGCCCAGAGCTCACTGGCGGTTCCCCTCCTGGGACTGCGTGAGGGAGGGACAGGGAGGATGGCTCACAGGGGTCCTTCCACTCCGTCAGCCAATGCCCCTCTCTCTGTCCCTCTTGCCCCTTTACCACCCTGCTCAGCCCACTGCGACCTGCCCACCACAAGCTGGCACACCGTGCATGTCCTAGAAGCGCTGGCTGGGTGCCCAGGTCCTCACGCTCTCCACGCCCCACTCGGTTCCACCTCTGCTGAGAGAGAGGCCTCGGCGTAACCCCAGCCCTGCCAGCCGCGCTCACACCCAGCCTAAGGGAACAGGAGGGGCACCACTCAGAGGACATCACCCTCCCAACCCCAGCTTTCCCCGGCCTCAGATAAAAGGAACAGGTGAGAAAGACCACGGACAGCATGAAGACAGGCCAAGAGTGAAAAAGCAGGACACTGCGTCCCGTTTGTCCCTGACACGCCATCGGAACTGAGACCTGTCTGGTCCATGCTCTTGCCGCTCATCCAGTTTGGACCCCCCCCCCCCTGCCGGCTTCCTCTGACCACAAGCTCTTATTAGCCTATTTCAACCCAAGCAAGCGGCTTGTGACAATGCCTGCATTACGACTTCACCCTTCGTCTGCTTATATCTTCTCTCCCTCCGGAGAAAAGTCTTTGAGAACCGAGACCATGCTCTTGGACGCAGCAAAATGCATTGGCCTTGGGACTGGGGCCCGGGCATAACACCCACTCAAACCCCGGGCGGTAATAAGACCACAGCAAGCAGCTTGAACCAGTGTGAGGCTTGCTTAGCCCATCTGTCAACTGGGCAACAATAACCTACCTCACAGGGCTGCTAGAAGGTTGAAGTGAGACCACACGTGTAAGGGCTCTGCTAGTTTGGTTATTTCCCCGACATTCAACGCCTTGTCGTTCTTACAACAACCAGAGGAGGGCCTTTCGCGTGGTTGATGTTCAGTAAATGTTTGCTGACTGACTGACGGACTGTGAGTTATGCTCCGTTCCTTCCTGAATCGCATCCGTGTATCTCAGAGGTTGGCCCTCGGGAAGTATTACGGAGGGTCCGATATATACCTTGACAGGCACAAGAAATTAGGAATCACTATTGCTGATTTTTTTGTCTTTAACCCTCACTTGAGGATATTTTTTTCATTTATTTTTATTTTTTTAGGGAGAGTGGAGGGGAGGGAGGGAGAGGAAGGAGAAAGGGAAGGCTCCTCCGGCGGCGCCAACACAGCACAACAGGGCCGGCGGGAAAAGTCTCAGCGTAAAGGAAGAAAGCAACACACCAAGAAGATAAGAAATCGGGAAATCACGCTCACTTAATAATATGATCTTAAAAGATACAAAGCCAAAATTGGTGGATTTACATGGGGAAAGTGACACATCTACAGGCGTAACCGGAGATTTTAAAGCATATGCCTCAGAAACGGACAGGTAAGCAGACCAAAAATTATAAACAGCTAAGGCTCTGCAAATTTTAACGAAGCACTTAAACAAGCTACCTCCAGTGGATAACATGGGCCCCTGCACGTGTCAAGTAAATATCCTCTGGGCGCAACACAATATTGGTGACTATCAGAAATCACCCACAAAAAGATGTCCAAACCATTTTCCCCACCCACAGCAGGTCCTCCGATAACATCGTTCTGTTATAATGCTGCCCAGAAAAACAGACGGATTCCCAGCGGGCCGCTGTCAGTGCGGAGTTTGCACTGGGGACGCCGGGTTCCTCCCACATCCCAAAGACGTGCACTTGAGGGGGAAGGGGTGTCTGCGTTGTCCCAGTCTGAGTGAGCAGGTGTGTGGGCATGGCCCTGAGGTGGAAGGGCATCCTGCCCAGGGTGGGGAACCACCTGGCACCCTGAGCTGGCAGGACAGGCTCCGGCCACCTGGAAGCCTGAACTGAAATCGATGCGTTAGAAAAGAATTCCCTCACCTGCTTTTATTCATTGAAATGTATGTCCAGCTCACATTTATTTCAATGTTTACTATTAGAAGTGTTTGGGGTCTTTAGTTAGAAGTTGGTGATGTTTTATGACATGAAATAAGCTGTAGGAATTTAACTCCTGTCTATATCAATTCGCCTAGGGTAAAATTGGTTTTATTATACATCATTTGCTAAAAATTTCCATTTCCAAGAACCTATCAACAATGTTAAGTGAGGACTTACTGTATCTTACAACCAAATGGCACAGTTCTAAACAGTTAATAATTTAAGGAAATTCAAAGTAAATTATAAAACATTTAAAATGAATAGTTATGAAAACTCAACATATCAACTCTTTTGGAATGTAGCTAAAAAAGTATTTATATGGAAAATCACAGCCGTAAATACATATCTTAGAGAACAAAAAGGACAGCAAATGAATGAGCTGGGGGTTAAGCTGATGAAGCTAGAAAAACAACAACAGTGAATATAATATTTCTCATAAGAAATAAATGCTACATTTCAGTGGGATGACATCTATATACGCATATACAGATGTATATGTATTGCTTACGTTTTTCATCCAATGTGCAGCAGCTTAGAAGGAGCTCTTCCTTGTTGCTGTAACTGTTTTGCTCACTCGGTGCTTGGTATGTATCAGGTGCTCAATAAATGGTGAATAAACAAATGCGTGAATGCTCAAGAAATTTTCCATTTTCTAGCAGTCACATTAAAAAGTGTGAAAACACAAAACAAGTAAAATAATTTTAATACCATATTTCACTTAACTCACTATATCCAACATATTATCACTTCAACGTACAATCAATATTGAAAAATCATTGAGACTGTACATTCTTTTTCCTGCTAAGCCTTAGAAAACCCGTGTGTATTTTACACTTAAAGCACACAATTCAGATGCTAAATTTTCGTCAGAAACACTTGACTAGTTTTTACATTTCATAAATTTATCATCAAAAGTAATTTTCGCCGCCCCGCGGGGCGCGGCTCGGTGACAGCGCCGACGGGGACGGAGGCCGGTTCACTCGGGGCGGGCACAGGCCGGGCGGGCTCCTGCCAGCAGGGGGCGCGCGGGGCGCGGCCATCACGGAGGCTTCGCTCCCCTCTCCCCTCCTCTCTGAAATCAGTAAAAATATATCTAAAAAATAAAAAATATAATAATTTTCACATACCGAAGTTGTTGAAAACTTACTTAAAACTTTTCCAATAACTGAATTGAGTGCCAGTTTTTAAACTGAAAGACAAAAATTAAACGGAACTGGGCGTTCGGCTCCTCAGGCGTGTGGGGCCCGTCGCAGGCGCGGGCAGCCGGCGCGGGCAGCGGGCAGCGGGCAGCGGGCAGCGGGCAGCGGGCAGCGGGCAGCGGGCAGCGGCCCCGGGCTCGGCCTGCGGCGGGCAGCGGCCCCGGGCGGCCGGCCCTGCTGGCCAGGGAGGCCCGACGCTGCTCCTGCGCCCCGGCTGAGCCCTTCCCGCCGCGGCTGTGCGGGGACGGAGGCGGCCCCGGCACCCGCCCCCCGGCGCCTGCGGACTCCGGCGTGGCCGCGGCCCCGGCCCGACGCGCTGCAGCCCAGGACGCGAGCGGGGGCGCGGGCTCCCGGGCGCCAGCGGGAAGGCGGCGGGGCCCCGCCCGGTCCTGAGCGGGGCGCCCGAGTGCGGGGGAGCGCTGCTGGCGGCCCAGCTCCCAGCCCCCCAGCGCCCCGCGGGGACAGGCGGCCCCCGAGGGGAAGGAGGGCGCCCGTCGGCTGGGGCACTGAGGGCCCGGCCGCCCGTTCTTGGCGCTGGGGCAGGAACGTAAGTCCCGCCCGGCCCCGCCCGCGCTGCGCGCGCGGCCTCCCGGGCTGACCCTCCCGCTCCCGGAGGGTCCCGGGCCCTGCTCCGCGCCCCCGACTTCCAGAGAAGCCCGCACGGCAGCGGGGTGCCCTCCTGCGCCGGCACCCCTGGAAAGGTCGGAGGAGAACACGCATCCCCGTCGGGGACGCGGAGCACCTGCCGCCCCGGCGCCCGGCCGCAGCCTCCCTGCGCGCCCGAGAGGCTGAAGGCGGCCAGCCCACAGGCGGCCGGTGCCGGGGCGTGTCAGAGGGAAGCCTTTCGGAGGGGACCTGGCGGCATGTGTCCCCGTGTTAAGTGTCCGTCCCCTCGGAGCCGCGAACGCCGCGTCTCAGAGCAACCGGAGAGACCCACCGCGCCGAGGACAGTGGAGAGGGTTTCGGGGCGGCAGCGCTTGCAGCGGGGATGCCCGACCTGCGGGAGCTGCAGCGGGAGGGGCCGCGGGCGCCGCCGCACCGCCGGGGAGACCCAGCAGCCCCGCACCGCAGGGGAGACCCAGCAGCCCCGCACCGCAGGGGGGCCCGCAGCTGCACCGCCGGGGAGACCCAGCAGCCCCGCACCGCAGGGGGGCCCGCAGCTGCACCGCCGGGGAGACCCAGCAGCCCCGCACCGCAGGGGGGCCCGCAGCTGCACCGCCGGGGAGACCCAGCAGCCCCGCACCGCCGGGGAGACCCAGCAGCCCCGCACCGCCGGGGAGACCCAGCAGCCCCGCACCGCCGGGGAGACCCAGCAGCCCCGCACCGCCGGGGAGACCCAGCAGCCCCGCACCGCCGGGGAGACCCAGCAGCCCCGCACCGCAGGGGAGACCCAGCAGCCCCGCACCGCAGGGGGGCCCGCAGCTGCACCGCCGGGGAGACCCAGCAGCCCCGCACCGCAGGGGGGCCCGCAGCTGCACCGCCGGGGAGACCCAGCAGCCCCGCACCGCAGGGGGGCCCGCAGCTGCACCGCCGGGGAGACCCAGCAGCCCCGCACCGCCGGGGAGACCCAGCAGCCCCGCACCGCCCGGGAGACCCAGCAGCCCCGCACCGCCCGGGAGACCCAGCAGCCCCGCACCGCAGGGGGGCCCGCAGCTCCGCGCGGGCCGGGCGGCCTGTCCTGCGGGCTGCGGGCAAACGCCCAGCGCGGTGCAAACAGCGCTCATGTCGCGTCGGAGCCGCGGGGAACATTGACAGGGCCTCTCAGGAGGTGCGCCTGGAAGACTTTCACTACGTACTTTTTGTACTAATATTGTTTAAATTTACACTGAATGTCACTTTTTGGTAAACAAAAGCAGTAAAGATGTTTCCATCTTAGAGAGGGAGAGGGAGAGAGAGAGAGAGAAATTATGCCCAAAATGAGGTAGGCGGCGGGGATGTGAACTGGTTTTAGAACGGGGTCCACCTCCTTGAGGGGTTCAGGGGGAGCCAGGCCGCGGGTCCACGTGGCTTGGTAAGCGGCACCCTCGAGGCTGGACTTTCCGGGCTGGCTCGCTCGCAGCAGCCCGGGCCCGGGGTCCGGCCGCCACCCGACGCCCGCAGGCTGCCTGGGCGCCCCCACCGTGCGGCGGGCCCTCTTGATCTTCCGTGTCCCTCCCCAGCCCCGCAGCTTCTATTTATCGTCTTTATTATTTCTTTAGTCTTCACTGATTTCAGAGAGAGAAAGAGGGGAGCGCGAGAGGCCTGGGTGTGGGGGCCCCGCCCCGCGCCCGCGGAGGTCACGACCCAGCCCCCGGCGAGCAGCCCGCCGCGTGGTCGGGGCGCCGAGTGCTCAGGGCGGGAGGTTTCTCCTTGGTCCGTGGGGGGCCGCAGTCTGGCGGGAAGCAGGAGGCTCCTGTAAATAACCACGCAACGGAGAAGAGTGCGGGCGGGCGCCCGGCGGGAGCCAGAGCGCGGGGCTGCGGCCCAGGGCGCCGGGGGGCCGGGTGAAGGGCGCTGTGCGGGCGGAGAGGGGAGGGCAGGGGAGGGGAACCGAGGGGAGGGAGGGGAGGGAAGGGAGGGGGGAGGGGAGCCGACGGGAGGGGGAGGGGAGGGGAATGGAGGGGAGGAGGGGGGAGGGAGGGGGAGGGGAGAGGAGCCGAGGGGAGGGAGGGAAGGGAGGGGAGGGGAGGGAGGGAAGGGGAATGGAGGGGAGAGGAGGGGGAGGGAGGGAGAGGGGAGGGGAGGGGAATCGAGGGGAGGGAGGGGAGAGGAGGGGGGAGGGGAGAGGAGCCGAGGGGAGGGGAGGGGAGGGAGGGAAGGGGAATGGAGGGGAGAGGAAGGGGAGGGAGGGAGAGGGGAGGGGAGGGGAATCGAGGGGAGGGAGGGGAGAGGAGGGGGGAGGGGAGAGGAGCCGAGGGGAGGGCAGGGGAGGGGAGGGAGGGGGGAGGGGAGCCGACGGGAGGGGGAGGGGAGGGGAATGGAGGGGAGGAGGGGGGAGGGAGGGGGAGGGGAGAGGAGCCGAGGGGAGGGAGGGAAGGGAGGGGAGGGGAGGGAGGGGAGGGGAATGGAGGGGAGAGGAGGGGGAGGGAGGGAGAGGGGAGGGGAGGGGAATCGAGGGGAGGGAGGGGAGAGGAGGGGGGAGGGGAGAGGAACCGAGGGGAGGGGAGGGGAGGGGAGCCGAGGGGAGGGGAGGGGGAGGGGAGGGGAATCGAGGGGAGGGAGGGGAGAGGAGGGGGGAGGGGAGAGGAGCCGAGGGGAGGGGAGGGGAGCCGAGGGGAGGGGAGGGGGAGGGGAGGGGAATCGAGGGGAGGGAGGGGAGAGGAGGGGGGAGGGGAGAGGAGCCGAGGGGAGGGCAGGGGAGGGGAGGGGAGCCGAGGGGAAGGGAGGGGAGGGGAGGGGGAGGGGAGCCGAGGGGAGGGGGGAGGGGAGAGGAGGGGGGAGGGGAGGGGAGGGGAGGGGGGAGGGGAGCCCAGGGGCTTAGGCGCCGCCCGGAGCGCGAAGCTCCCGGCCGCGGTCACCGCAGGGACCAGGCCAACCCCCGCCTCGCACCTGCTCCTTCCCATCTTTACCTGACTTGGGCCCCCGGGGGTGCACCGCCCTCCCTCCGGGCAGAAGCCGGGCCCAGCGTGGTTCAGGGTTACTCCTCTCACCCCTTAGGAGCGGCCCTTGGACAGACTTTTCTAGTAACGGGGAGCCCCTCAGCACCCCTGACCTCTGAACCGAGTCCAAAGTCCCGTCCGTGTGCGACCCACGGTGCACCCTCTGCGCTCGGGCGGCGGCGCGCTCACCCGGCCCGGCGCCTGTGGGGGTGCAGACCCTGCTGCGCGCGCCGCCCCCCGCGCCCCCCGCGCCCCTGCCCCCGGGCGCCCCGCGTGCGCCTCGGCACCCCTTCCTCCGGGGACCAGGCGCCGGCTCCGGGGAAGCGCGTCCCCGGGGTGCGCCCCTGCGCGGAGGCCGCGGGAGAACTGGAACCGCGGGCGGCGGCCGCGGGCGTTCCCCGCGGGGGGGCCTCGCGCTCCCGCCCCTTCTTCAGGGCGGGACACCCCCTGGGCCCGGCGGCCAGGGAAGAGCCAGGTCGCGGCCGCGGGCGTCGGCGCTGCCGTGGTCATCAGCGGCTGCTCCTCAGAGGGGTCTCCTGGGACACGGCCAGCGACCCCGCGCCGCGCGTCCTCGGGGTGACCGCAGCGCCCCTGGCGCGGGAAAGGGGTGCGGCGGGTCCCCGCCCGCCCCCGGGCCGCGCGCAGGGCGCCGCCTGCGTCCTCTGCGTCCCGCCCCGACCCGCCCCGAGTCCCCCACGCGCTCCAGGCCGGGGCGGCTCCATCGTCCGCCCGGGGACCCCAGTCGGCGCGGTCGGAGGGCGCCGCGGCCGCGCTCCGGCCAGAATTCGGGACCTTCCCGGCCGCGAGTCCCGGTGGGAGCGCCGCCCGCGCCCGGCCCGGGGTTCGAGTCCCGCCCGGGGCAGGGCCTGCGCTGGGGCCCCGCCCGCCCCAGCTGAGACCCTGACCTCTGCTCCCCGAGGATAACCCCCAGGCCCCGCGGTACCTCAGCTTCAGGCCCAGGAAGCAGCAAAACCAGGCAGGTGGGACCCGGCCGCCTCAGACCAGCTGCATTGGGTGATGACCCCCTTTCCTGGCAGGGACCCAACAGCGGAGACCGTGACCTGAAAGGACACACCTGGAGAGCCGATGAATATTCTATTAGACCCTCCCCTGAGACTCCCCTGAGATTCCCACCTGCAAGAGAGAGAGATAGCTCAGGACGAAGGACCCTGGTGGGGAGCCACCAGCCCCATCTCCTTCCCCCTTCTCCCATCCCAGGGGACCCACGAGACTCGCAACCAGGGGAGCAGTGGGCAGCGGCAGCTCATCCCGGGCTTAGCCCTGAGCCTGTCCCAGGGCCCCTCTCTCTGCCCTCTCAGTGGCCACAGCAGCCCAGCCGGCTCCCTGCTGCCTCTTCTGTGCTCCTGTCTCACTGTCCGAGTCTGTTTTGCTGCCGTCTCGGACCCAGCACCCTTTGGCTCAGTGCGGCGTGGCCCTTCCCTGTGGACACCCCCATCCCCACCCCCTCTCCTTAAATTCAGCTTTTCTTCAGTCACCGTCTGAGATGACTACTTAGCTGCCCGCACCACCGACCTTAACCTTTCAAGGAGGGGAAGCTGAACGTCTTAAAGGCCTCCAGTGATTAAAAACATAAGAGGAAGAGAGAAAGAAAAAAGGACGCAGTCAGAGCCTGAGGACGACACAGCTTCAGAGTAGATGAGGCCACTCACACGTGGCCCTCACACGAGAAGACAGTGGCCCTCGCCCCAGACTCCGGGGGAGTCCTCCAAAGCCGAACCCTGAACCGCAGGGCCAGAGGGCGGCCGAGTTTCTGAAACTTGACCTTACCTTTTGCCTCCCGTGTTTCTTTTCTTCTCTTTTTCTTTTTTCTTTAAACTGATTCCTGAGAGAGGAAGGCAGGCGAGAGAGAGACAGAGAAACATCTGTGTGAGAAAGAAACACGGATTGGCTGCCTCCCGCACTTGCCCCAACCAGGGATGGAACCCGCAGCCGGGGTATGTGCCCTGACCGGGAATCTCACCCCCCGCCTTCTGGTGGTGGGGGCGACAGTCCAACCAACTGAGCCACCGGGCCAGGGCTCTTTTCTTTTTGTAAGTTTGGGGGATGCTGTGCTCTACCAAAATGAAGGAGTGACCCAAGGGGAGGCAAACACAGGATCTAGGAATAGGTGCTTAGCCCAGATGAGAGGGAAGAAAGGTGCCCCATGCTGATGGTGCAGGAATTCGGGGTGACTGGGGAGGCTGGGAGTACTGCCAGGTCAAAATAAAACAGGTCAGAGGGCCACCAGAGGGTGGCCCCAAGGGGGAAATGAAATTGATAAATGACTTACATTCTGGGACATTTATAAGAATTGAGATAAATTAGTCATTGGCACATAAAAATCTAAATAGAAAAATTAAGGCTGTTATTATTCCCTTAGAAAAGCAAAAAAAAAAAAAACCTTGAACAAGAAAGAAAATGTACTTATATGCTAATTATAGTACTCCAAGTAGCTAAGCTTTGAGTGATATTTCCATAGTGAAAGTAAATATAAATACTAGATACTGATGACTACTGGATATAAAAGCAGAATATATTTACCTTGGGAGGGAAAGTGTAATTAATGTATGAGACCTAATTCTTTTCTTCCACAGAAGGGAGTCAAAGGATAATATCAAAGAAGAAAAATGAAGAAATAGCAGCAAAATCAAGTTATTTTAAAAATATGGCAGCAAAAATAAAAATAAACGGTAAACTAATTGGGTCTGGGATCCTCTTTAAGTTTACACTAGGGCTGGTGGCTGCCATGAGGCCTGCTGCTTTTGTTACAAGCTTAAAATGATTTCACTTTTCAATGTATGCATTGAACTCTAAAAATTAGAATTTTCTAAAGAAAAGAAGGAAGATAGGCTTCCAGACATCTTTAGGTGTCTAGAGACACAGATGACCACATTGAGCAACGCAGGACCTGAAGCGTTTGGAAACTCCCCTCCAGCAACTCAGTCACCCACAGGTCATAGGGTGGCCTCTCGCCTGTTCCGGGACACCAACTTGCCCCTGGTTCCTCCTTTGAAGTTGTTCTGCAGGTTACTAAACTAACGCAGATTGATTTCTTTTTGGCAGATATATCCAGTGGGCAGAATGCAACCTCTAGGTTCAGCACTATCTTTTTTAGCACATGAAAGAAATGCATAGGTTGCCAGGGGAATGAACTAACTGTTATATTTAGCTGGGAAGATAACATCCGTAATGTTTGGATTTATCAAAACAAATTCCAGATGGCAGGCAAGCCATAGAGAGAGCCATCTGGTAAGTTAAAGCAGGGCTCATTTTTTTAAAAGGTGAAAAGTAGTAAATGTCAAAACTTCCTGTGGTGACAAAATATCTATCTGTCCCTACTCCTGGAAGAGCAGTCCTGAGATGCACATCCTATATGTGTTAATTTAAATATCTGCAACATTATGTTCTTTCAGATTCCTGAGTGATTGACTGTGTTTATAAAAGCTTAGTGAATACAGGAAAGTTTCAATGTATACTTGCTAATATACATTGTACGGCGACAGCTGTAGGCATTAATAAAACCATTTAAGGACACACAGTACACTTACACAAATTATTTGAGCATATAAACCAATAGAAACTGAAACAATTTTTTTCAAAACGATTTACAGTGCTGCTGTCATTTTTGATTTAGCTCAACAGTGGTATTTTTAGTGCATTTTCTGTTTGACAGGATGTTTCTTGCACATATTTTGTTTTCTCTCCATTCCCACTGCTCCCTCTGAACCTAATCATTACATCACATGCCTGTATTTATTCACCAGTTTCCCACCCTTCACCCTGGCCCTGCTTGCTCACAACTGCCAGCTTAATCTTCTTTAAACATTGCTCTGTTTATATAACTTCCTGGCTCAAAAACAGTCAATACCTCTCCAATGTCCAGAAGATAATATGCAGGCTCCTACCCACCCATACCCCCACTTTCCCACCCTGCTCCCTCAGTGTGAGCCCCCACCCCCCGGGCTGCAGCCAGGCTCTCAGCCCCCAGCGCTGAGCCTCTGTCTCCAGCCTCAGCGGCTTTGGCAGGAGCCCTGATACTCTCTGCTGGACCTAATGGCCTGTCCCCAAGGAGTCTAGACTCTGCTTCCTCTGTCACGAACTGAGTCCAACATGCCGTGTCCAGCATGAAGGCGAGAATTGCTCCAACTCAGAGACTTCTGTGGCTGAGCCTACCTCCAGGCAGTTTCTAGGGGTGATGCCACTAGCCCAGACCTTACGTCACAGAACACGTCGGCACCCTCAGTGGTAGGCTCAGTAATGGCCCTCCAAAGATGTCTATGTCCTAATTCCCAGAACCTGTGGCTGCTAACTTACATGACAAAGGAGAATTTGCAGGTGTGATTGAATTAAGGAATTTGTAACGAGGAGAATTTCCTGGATTATCCCAGTGGGCCCCAATGTCATCACAAGTGTCCTTACAAGAGGGAGGCAGGAGGGTCAAAGTCAGAGGAGGTGATGTGATGACAGAGTAGAGGTCAGGAATTTGAAAGATGCTAAACTGTTGGTTTTAACAATGGAGGGAATGGAGGCCGCCTCTAGAAGCTGGAAAACACAAGGAATTCATTTTCCCCTAGATCCTCCAGAAGGAATCAGTCCTGCCTACACCTTAACTTTCGCCGTGGGCTGATTTGTTGACCTCCAGGACTGTAAGATAATAAATGTGTGTTGTTTCAGGCCACTGAATTTGTGGCAATTTCTTCTGGCATCAGTAGGAAACTAATACAGCCTTTTCAGGCTCTCTTGGTTCCGCCCCTAAAAATTCTGAACTGCTCTCATCTCTCTGTCGGTCCACAGTGAGGTCCCAGAGGCTTAGGCTGATTGATGTAGGTTAAAACCTGCACTGTCCAACACATTAATCACCAGTCACATGTGGCTATTGATATGTAAATTAACTTAATTAAAATAAAATAAAATACTCAGTTCCTCTGTTATACTAGCTACCTCTCAAGTGTTCAGTGAAGCCAGTGGCTACAGAACTGGAGAGTAAAGATGCAAAATAATTCCATCACCACAGAAAGTTCTACTGGAAGTGCTGGTTAGAATGAAATGCTGTGCACCACTAGTTTTTATAAGCCACTGACTCCTTTATTCAATCAGATTTTGTCTTTCCCCAGGGGACTATGGGGTAAATGGTATAGGTCCCCTAGGGGACCCTCCAGGCTGGAAACAGGGCTCAGAAGTGACTAAAGGGAGCATGCTTGGGCCGGTTTGCATCCTGGACCACGCTTGCCTTGGGGAGTGGGGTGGTGGTGGTCTTGAAGAAAGCCAGAGAGGTCCCTCTAGACAGCTTCCAGTGCTGGGTCTTAGTCCTGCTTGGGAATTGCTGCCTGGCCTCAGGGAACATGTCGAGTGTTTTATTTTATTTATTGATTTTTTAAAATGTATTGTGATAAGACTTAACATGAGATCTATCCTCTTAACAAATTTTAAGTGTACAATACATTATAATTACCTTTGAAATTATACAAAAATATCCAAGTAAATTAAATATGGGGGCAATAAGAAAGTATACACTTTTAAAAGCACAGTATAGGATTACTAGCTAAATCAAGTGGTCTAAATTAGCTGTATATTTATCTAAATTCATAAAAAATTAAAATAAAAAACATCCCAAATATTCAATGTTAGGGAATAATTTATTTTATTATTTTCCCCTAATATATCCATATATTGAAAAACAGCAAAAATGATGATGATGATTAGCAAATAGCTGCCATTTATTGAGTGTGTCCATGTGCCAAATACTGTTAAAAAATTTTTTTTTAAGTTTTTTGCAGCTATCTTTAAAGAAAGAAATTATTGGTGTGACATTGGTTAATAAAACCACACAGGTTTCAAATGTACAACTCTATAACACATCACCTGCACATGGCATCGTGGGCTCACTACCCAAAGTCAAGTCGCTGTCCACCACCAGCTACCACGCTCTGCCCTCTTCCACGTCCCCCTCCTCCCTTCCCTCTGACAATCACCACACTGGTGTCTGTTTTTCTTCTTTCTTTTTTTTCTGCTTAATCCCTTCACCTTTTTCACCCAACTCACCAATTACCTTCCACTCTGCCAGCCGTCACTCTGTTCTCTGTATGAGTCGGTTTTTATCTTGTTTTTTTTTGTTTATATTGCTCTTTAGATTCCACATATAAGTGAAATCATATGGTATTTGTCTTCTTCTGACTACCTTATTTCACTTAGCATAAAACTCTCTAAGGCCATCCATGCTGTTGCAAATGGTAAGATTTCCTTCTTTTTTACCATTGAGTAGTGTTTCATTGTGTGAATGTACCACAGCTTTTTTTTTTTTTTTAATATAATTTTATTGATTTCAGAGAGAGGAAGGGACAGGGAGAGAGAGAGAGAGAGAAACATCCATGATGAGAGAGTCATTGATCGGCTGCCTCCTACACGCCTCCGACTGGGGATCAAGCCCACAACCTGGGCATGTGCCCTGACAGGGAATCAAACCGAGATCTACAGGATCATAGGCCAATGCTCAGCCTCTGAGCCACACCAGCTGGATTCCCCTTCAATTTTAAATGATAGCCTTGCTGGATAGAGTTGTCTGTCCTTGCTTTTCATCACTTTGAATATTTCATACCAAAACATTCTGGCCTGAAGTGTTTCTGTTGAGAAATCAGCTAACAGCCTTACGGGAGCCTCCTTGTAGGTTTTCTTGTTACTCTTAAGATTCTCTCTTTATCTTTAACCTTTGCCATTTTAATTCTGATGTGTCTTGGTGTGGGCCTTTTTGGATTCATCTTGTTTGGGACTCTCTGTGCTTCCTGGTCTTGTGTGTGTTTTTCCTTCAGCAGGTTAGGGAAGTTTTTTTTCTTCAAACAGGTTCTTGATTCCTTGCTCTTTCTCTTCTCCTTCTGGTACCCATATAATGCAGATGTTGCTACACTTCATATTGTCCCAGAAGTGCCTTAGACTTTCCTCATTTTTAAAAATTCTTTTTTCTTTTTGCTGTTCTGCCTGTGTGTTTTCTGTTATCTTATCCTCTAAATTGCTGATTACATCCTCTGCTTCATCTAACCTACTGCTGATTCTTTCTAGTGTATTCTTCATTTCACATATTGTATTCTTCATTTGTGACTAGTTCCTTGTTATGGTTTCTATTTCCTTTTTAATGCTTACTATCTCTTTGTTTAAGTTCTCACTGAGATCATCCTTTATAAATCTGGTCTTGTAAATTGTTTAGGAAGTTTGTACTCATAGTCAGATGATAAAAACATTTTCTTCTAATAAGCTCAGAAATTTTTACTTTAAACTTTCTTTAATTCATCTGAAATTTGTTCTTGTGTACGATGTGAGGTAGTGATCTAAGTTTATTTTGCCTAATGGTTAGCAAATGCCTTATCATCCCCAGCTTCCCACTAATTTGAACTACCACTTTGATCATGTAATAAATTCCCACATATGAGCAGATGTTTTCCTATTTATCTGTCCTTGCATGACTATCATCCTGCTTCAATTGCTATAGCTTTTCCATTTATTTTGCTATCAAACAGGGCAATTTCTCTGTCACTCACCTTATTTTTCAATATGTTGTTTGTTCTTGTTGTTTTTGTATTTATGATGCATTTCAGAATCAGTTTGAGTTTAACCTAAATATCCAGTATGAAATTTGGGGGAATTATTTTGAATTTAGACTAATGAGAACATTGACATTTTAAAAACATTGCATCTTGATTTAAGAACAAAATTTGCTCTTCCATTTATTTAGTTTTTCTTTTTGAAATTTCATACTTGTCTTCATTGTAGTCAGTTCTAAGGCATTTGTGTTGCTAATGTGAGTTATTTTTCCCCCATGGATTTCTAAATTGTTTAATATTAGTACATAGAAAACTTATGATTTCTGTGTATGGTTCTCTTATTGAGCCTTATTTCTATTTTAATAGTTTTTCTTTTGATTCCATGGGATTTTCTAGATAGACTTTTCATACCATCTACAAACCAAGATGGCTTTTCCTTCCTTGCGCCTCATCAGAATATCCAGCATGCTGTTGAATTGTAATGTTAACAGTTACCATTGTTGTAACTTCCTGACTTTTTAACTGGAATATTTATGTTATCTCACCAATAAGTATAATGTTTACTAAAGGAAATATTTTTCTAATTTGTTGAGAATGAGATGTTAAAATGTAACCAAAATATTATTTTAGATTTGAGATGATTGCATTTCTTATTTGAATTGTATATGTTGAATTCCAATAACAGGTTTCTTAATATTGAACTAACCTTATATTTCTGGAATAAACCCTATTTGGATAATCACATTAGAATTAGCCTTTAAATACACTGTAAATTTCATTTGCTGACATTTTATTTATACTTTGTTTTAGGATTTTTGCATCTATATTTTAAAATGATGTTCTTTTACGGTTTGTTTCCTATTTATTATTTGAATTTTGTTCAGATTTTTATGAGCCTTGTAGAATAACTTAGGAAACTTTCCATCTTTTTCTAGCCTCTGGAATTTTTATATGTCCTTAAGATCTGTGAGAACTTTGCTGTAGCTGTCTGAGACAAATAGTTTTTTAAAGATAAATCTTGCCCTAGCCAGTTTTGCTGAGTGGTTAGAGTGTTGAAATGAAGGGTCCCAGGTTTGACTCCCACCAAGGTCAGGTACCTCAGTTGCAGGCTCGGTCCCCAGCCCCAGTCTTTGTGTATGCAGGAGGCAACCAATCAATGTGTCTCCCTCACATCAATGTTTCTGTCTCTCACTCTCCTGTCCACTCTCTCTGAAATGCAATGGAAAAAATATCCTCGGGTGAGGATTAAAAAAAGAAAGATAAATCTTGTATTGATCAATTCTATAGAGATTGATCTATTCTGTTTTTCAACCTCTTTAAAAGTCACTTTGGGCATTCCCAGTCAAGATGTGGGCACAGGTAAACATGGTACTCTGAACCTCCCACAGCCACATCAAAATTACAACTAAACTACAAAACAACCATCACAGAAGCACCTGAAATCTAGCTGAATAGAAGTCCTATAATGAAGGATCTAAGGAAGAAGCCACATGAGACTGGTAGGAGGGGCAGAGACTCTAAACAGGCTGGTCCCACACCCAAGTGTGGCAGATAAAGTTGGGAGGGATATCTCGGCTGTGGATGTCTCGCTGAGGAGCGAGGGGTCCACACCCCACATCAGGTCCCCCAGCCCAGGGTTTTGAAAGTCCCCATAAGTCCCGGCTATAAAAACCAGTGAGGAGTGTGGCTGAGTGAGAAGGAAGCTTCTGGGGTCCCAGGCAGTTCCTCTTAAAGGGCTCACACACAGACTTACTCAGGCTCACTTGCTCTAAGCTCCAGCACTTAGGCAGCAGCTCGAAAGACACCAAGGACATATGGGGAGAAACTGAATTGTCCAGTATCAGAATGAGAGCTGGAGGGACAGCTTTCTCCCAGACAGAAGTGCTGGCAGAGGCCATTGATCCTTTTCTGAGCCCCTCTCCCCCACAGAACAGGCAGGTGGGTTCCATATCAGAGTCTCCATCAGCCTAGCTCCCACCATTTGCCCCACCCTGGTGATTCCCTGAAGCCCCCTTGTGGGCCCACCCAAGCCGTTTCCAGTGGCTTTTCCATACAGATGGCCTCCTTTGCCTCATGCTTCGTACTTACCTAAAATCTCTCAAACAAGCAGCATCTGCCCTCTGCATACTTCGTACCTTTTGTTAAGTGGCCCCAGGCCTGACACTAGCAGCAGCTGGCCTTGGTTCCCAGCTTGGCCTCTCCTGGGCACATCCAAGCCCAGCACAAGTAGCAGCCATCTGCAGATTGCTCTGTAGCTCATTCTGGGTGGCTCTAAGCAGGGCACAGGAAGTGAAAAGCCTTGAACCTCCCAGGAGGCCCCAGAGAAGCACACCTGGTGAGCAGCTTCATAACCATGCTGAATTAAAACCCTACCATCTCCATGAGCAACACAGTGAAGGGGCAGACTGGCAAGCACCAAAGCTCCACTGAAGTAAGTCCTGCTCTGTAGGGTGGGACCCTGCACAGCAGCACCTCGGCTTTAGCAGCAGCTGATCCTTGCAGCTGATTGGCCTGAGGGTGGGGGGCAATTCCTTCCAGTGATGCCCACAATAATCAAGGCTCAAGTACAACAAGACAGCTGACATGAGGACACATCTGGACCACCCAGCTCAGGTAACTGGGGAGGCTGTCCCACTTGGCCTACAGGACACCTACTACGCAAGGCCACTCTACCAATTCCAGGAGACATAGCAGTTCTACCTAACCCATAGAAACAAACATAGGGAACCAGCCAAAATGCGGAGACAAAGAAACAGGTCCTAAATAAGAACAGGAAAAATCTCTAGAAAAAGAACTAAATGAAATGGAGTCAAGCAAATTACCAGATACAGAGTTCAAAACAATGGCTATAAGGATGCTCAAGGTACTTAGTGAGAACTTCAAGAAACAGAGAGAACTTCAATGGCATGATAAAGAACATAGAAACCATTAAAAAAGATTCAGTTAGAAATGAAGGATACACTAAATGGAATGAAGAATAAATTACAGGGAATCAACAGTAGATGAAGTAGAGAATCAAATTAGTGATTTAGAATATAAGAAAGCCAAAAACACCCAATCAGAACAGCATCCAAAATAATGAGGATAGTGTAAGTAGTCTCCAGGACAATTTCAAGCAAATCAACATTCACATCATAGGGATGCTGGAAGGAGAAAAGGGAGAGCAAGAAATTGAAACCCTATTTCAAAAAATAATGACAGAAAACTTCCCTAACTTGCTGAATGAAATAGACATACAAGTCCAGGAAGTGCAGAGAGTCCCAAACAAGATGAACCCAAAGAGGTCAACACCAAGACATATCATAATTAAAATGCCAAAGGTTAAAGAGAAAGAGAGAACCTTAAAAGCAGCAAGGGAAAAGCAGTTAGTTACCTACAAGGGAGCTCCCATAAGACTGTTAGCTGATTTCTCAACAGAAATTTTGCAGGCCAGAAGGGAGTGGCAAGAAATATTCAAAGTGATGAAAAGCAAAAACCTACAACCAACATTACCCAGCATAGCTATTATTCAGAATTGAAGGACTGACAAAGAGCTTCTCAGGCAAGAAAAAGCTAAAGGAGTTCATCACTATCAAACTAGTATTACAAAAACTGTTAAAGGGCATTCTTTAAGATAAAAGAAGAAAAAAAAGATAAAAATTATGAATAATAGATGGCCATAAAAAAGAATGAAATCTTACCAGTTGGGACAGAATGGATGGACCTAGAGAGTATTATGCTAAGTGAAATAAATCAGTCAGAGAAAGACAAATACCATATGATTTCACTTATATGTGGAATCTAAAGAACAATATAAACAAACAAATAAAACAGAAACAGACTCATAGATACAGAGAACAGACTGATGGTTGCCAGAGGGGAGAGGCGTTGGTGGACTGGGTAAAAAAGGTGAAGGGCCCCTGGTCAGTGTGGCTCAGTTAGTTGGGCGCTGTCCTGTGCACTGCAAGGTTGCCAGTTTGTTACCAGTCAGGGCACATGCCCAGGTTGCAGGCTTGATCCCTGGTAGGGGGTGTGCAGGAGGTAGCTGATTGATGTTTCACTCTCACATTGATGTTTCTCTTGCTCTCTCCCTCTCCCTTCCTCTCTCAAAAAAAATTCAATTAAAAAAAAAGGTGAAGGGATTTGAGAAGTACAGATTGGTAGTTACAAAATAGTCATGAGGATATAAAGTGCAGCATAGGAAATATAATCAATAATTGTGTAATAACTATGTATGGTGCCAGTTTAGTACTGGAAATATCAGGGGAATCACTTTATAAATTATATGATTTCCTAACCACTAGTCTGTACACCTAAAACTAATACAAAATAATATTGAATGTACATTCTAAATGAAAAAATTAAAATTGAAAAAATTAATAATAATAAATAAATAAATGTCACTTTGGCTCTCATGTTTATTGCAACATGATTTACAATAGCCAAGATGTGGAAACAACCCAAGTGTCCATCAACAGATGAATGCAGGGACTGAAGAAGAGAGGAATGGGGAGTTATTGCTTTCTGGTTATAGAGCTTGTTTGGGGTGATGGAAAAGATTTGGAAACAGGTAGTGGTGAGGGTTCCACAACAGTTTGAATGTAATTAACGCCACTGAATCGCACACTTAATGGTTAAGATGACATATTTCATGTTATATATATTTTATCACAATAAAAATTTTTTAACTCCCACAAAGTTCTCTTTGTTTTAAAGAAGTTATTTTTGGCAATTTATATTTTCCTAAAATATCTTTCATTTCCTTTAATGTTTAAATTTATTGGTATGAATTTATAGTTTTATCTCTTTCCTTAATTTTATTTATTTTTATGCCTTTCCTTTTTTGTTGTTCAGGCTTGCCAAAAGCTTGTCTATTTTATTGTTTTGGGTTTTTCCCCCAACAAGAAATGGGCTTTGGTTTTATTGATAAAATATGCTGTTTTATTTTTTTCTTCTGAATTAATTCTTCCTATAATCCATACATATTTTTTAGGAGTTACTGTCTTTTTTTAGCTTTCTGTTTTTGTCCTTATTTTTCAGTTAATTCACAAATTTAACCTTTTTTGATCCCAGGGATTAAACATTTAAAAAAATTTACAAGCAAATTGATTTTTTTGCTACCTTTTTGTCCTTGCTCATGTCTAATGTTGTTGCCTTGTGGAAGAGGAGGGGCCGCACACTAACCCTGACAGCTCAGGGGCGGCCTGCACGGCAGCCTCACAGACTCAGACACTGAAGTAACCACAAGGATGGGCTGAAATGGAAACTTTTTAGCTAACAGCAAAGTATGGTGGGTGGTCATGTCCTAGGCCGGTATCCCTCCTGACAAAGGTCAGTCTTTACCTTGACTGAGCCTGTCTGTTGTCTTTTTGCATCTATGATGACATACTTTTGGAACGTCAGGGTAATTTCCTTTTTTCCAGACCCCTCAGGGCACAACCCCCAGCACTGTTAACTATCCTGTGCCCACCTATGTTCACAAACTCTTTTTAAGAAGTATGTGTCTATCCATCTTACTTTTTATTAAATCCCAGAGATTTTCACGTTCTGCTTTCTCCCGAGTCCCTAATCTATTAGCGATGAATTTCATGTGCCACCTTAAGTTTTTCCCTTTGATTCGGATGTATAAAATAAGTGGTAAAACTGCCATTTTCCAGAGCATTTTCTCAATCCGTTGAGATTTTGCTTCCTGGCAGTTGTCTTCAGTTTGGCTCATATAAACTCACAAAATTCTCTACAGCTTTGAACGTTTCTTACGTTGACAGTTACATGGCCAGGGCATGTATTCTGTGTGTATGACTCGTACCTTTTAAACTATACTGAGATTTTTCTATGTGGCCTATTTCATAGTGGCTTTTATGAATGTTCTGAGGTCAACTAAAAAGAATGTATGTGACTATATATGTATGTATGTGTACATACAGTAGTTAATTATTCAAATCTTCCACATACATGCAGCACTAATTTTTTGTCCGCTTAATCTTTTAATTTCTGAGAAAAGTATGTTAAGATGTCCACTAAAATTTTTTATTGTAAATTTATTTTTCTATATTTGAACATATATATTAAAGCTATGTATTAAGAGGCAAAGGTCCATGACAATATGTTTGATATTAATATTGCCATACTTACTGTCTTTAAGTTATTTTTATCTGCATAAATTTTAATTTATATGGGTATATGGTTTTTATAATAATTTTACAAGCCATATCAAAATGAATTCCTTGCCTTACCCCTTTCACTCCAATTTTCTCCCGCTAGAGACAACCAATTACTATTCTCTGCATTGTTTTATCTCAATAATTGCTTCCACATTTTGAAGTAATAACCTCCCACTGCAATCTCTTGATATTTCGGTTTTAGATTTTATTCATTTTCCATTGTGCAACATTGTTTTTTGGCTCCTCCCTTACATGATTCTACTACGTCCCATGTCCCACGTCTTCCCAACATGGTTCCAATTTTTGTTTAGATCAATATTCATTATTCTGTTTATGAAAATGTGATTCACAGCCACATTGCTTATTCTATTATGATTATATCTCCCTTTGGGTATACCTTTCCACCAGAAGCGTAAATCTCGTTTCCGCATCACGGTCCACTGTCTGCCCTCTTGCGCCACTGGTTGACCTCAAGGCCTCCTGCATTGCTGTCCTCCTCGGACTTCTCTGCACCCTCACCCTGGGCATTCCCTGCGCTGTTCTCCTAGTTTTGTTCCCTGTTTAATTCCTTGTCTTTCTTTTGTTGGTGGTCCCGGCACAAAGCTTCCTAGTACAGGGTGAGTGAGGGCGGCCTGTCTAAAACTGTCCTTATTCTACTTACATTTGATGCATAGTTGGGGGGGGGGCAATTCTAAGTTGGAAATTATTTTCCTTCAGGATGTTGAAGGTCCACTAGTTTCCAGTCTTGCTGTTGGGCTGGGTGCTCCCCATCTGATGCTTGCTCCTTCGTCTGGGGCCTGCTTTGTTTCCTGGAAGCTTTTAGATCTTCCCTTTGTCCTGAGTGCCCTGAAACCTCACCAGGTGCCCGGTGTGGGTGTCTCCACCCAGGGCGCTGCGCCCTCATGTGCTTTCCATCTAAAACTTGGGCCTTTTGTTTCTGGGAGACCTCTTGAATTGGTGACTTGGTAATTTCTTCTCTTAAATTTATTTTCTCTCTGGAAGTCCTATTTCTATGGCCATTGGCGCACTGGCCCTCCCTCTTTTCTAGCCCACTTTCACCTTCTTTGATACTCACGATCTTTGTCTCCTTCGCTTCGTGCGAGGCTTCCTCAGATGGATCTTCTTACCTTTTACTCATGGAGATTTTCATATGTGCTATCGAATTTTTAATTTCCAAGACAACTTTTGAATGTTCCTTTGTTCATAGTCTATTGATCTCTTTTCATAGATATAATTATCTTTTTTTACCTCTCTGAAAATACCACTTTTTTTGCTTTTAAGTTTCTTGTACTTCTGCATTGTTTTTGTCTCCTCCAAATTTGTTTTCTGCTTTCATGAGGAAACTTTCTTCAAACATCTGGCGATCCTTCGATAATCCTCCACGGTCAGAAGTGTGCCACTTGAAGGCGTATTGGAGGGTTTCTATGAGTGGGTATGGCTTGTTTCCTTTGGGTTCAAATAAGGCGATCTGTCTTCACAGTGTGTTTGGGGGACACCAACCATCAATACTTGCAGGTCTTTTCTCTTAGGCTGGTCGGATACCTGGCTAGTCTCCAATGCGGGCACTTACAGTGCAGACTACCAGCGTTCTTGGGACCAAAAGGAGGAAGGAGGCCAAGGGTTTTACACTCCATTCTATGTAGTATCATCCTTGACCCTACTGTTTTCAATATGGCTCCTCATTCCTGGCCTAAATCCTGAGTCCATGTCACTCTAGTTCATTCTCTCTCTAGTCTTCTGCAGAGGTGGAATAGTTAGAGATTCAACTACATCATATATGAACTTCAATCAGTAATCCCAATTTTAGCCACACATATACCCCACCTTCCATACTCAGAGTGGCACATCCTACTCTTAAGCCTTTCTGGGGGTTTGTGGCACAAAGCTGCCTACTTCTGGATTTCTCCCAACTACCAAACAGTAGCTTTTGCTTTTGTTTTTTAATTATTTACCAATTAGATGTCTAACTGTTTTCCTTTTCCCAAGATGTCTCTTTGTCCTTATGGTCCTATTACTATACATAAAAAGATCCCCTTACTATATCTTTAGTAGGTTGTTGGGTGGGACTGAGAGTGTCTTCCACCCACCGTATTTAACTCAATGCTCCTTATTCATTTTCATTAGTATTTGTTTGCTCCTGTATTTTTAAACTTTAAACATGTCACTTGGTTTCAGGTAATAATAAGAGCTAACATTTATTGAGCACCATTTGCTAAGCACTTCACATGCACTGTATATATACTGGGTACAGGTCCTATACATGAAGCATCTCATTTATCACTCATGACAACACTATGAAGCAGATAGTCCATACTATTTTTATGCTCATGTTACATATACCTGGTACATAGGCATATGATTTCCAAGACAGAAACCCAAACCTGTACTACTATACTAATCACTCTAGTACTAGTAATGGCATCTAGGTCTTTTCTTTAATCCATTAGGATCTTTGGCCTTTAAAGTGAAGTTTCAATCTGTCACATTTATTGGGATGAATAGTATTCAGGACTGCATTCTTACTATCTGTGGTAAATTATATTGTTAATACTAGATAGTCACTCTCTATTCCATCTGAGAGGTGGTTATATTTCAGTGCCCCTTTGATGTTGGGTGTAGACATGGGCTTTGTTTTAGCCAATTGAATGCAGGTGGCCTCTCTTTCCTTTTCCCTCTGCCATGAACACAGGTATGTCTCAGATAAGGGTGCAACTTTATTCCACGTACCAGAACGAGAGAACACATGGAAGTAGAGACACACACAATCCATGGTCATCATGTAATGTGAGCTGGAAATAAATGTTTACTGTGATAAGCTACTCAAATTTTTGAAATGTTTGATACAACATCCCTTATCTTCCAATTTCTATAAAAATTTGTTTTCTTTTGCTGAAGGACATACTTAAATATTATCTTTCTAAGAGGCCCTTTGGAATATAAACTTTCTTAACCTTAGAATGTCTAAGAATGTCTTTATTTTTGATATCCTACTTGAATGTTAGTTTGGCTGGGTATAAAATTTGCAGTTTGAAATAATTTTCACTTGGAATTTTGGAGTTATTTTTCTCTCTCCCATTCCTGAGAGAATGTCGACCTTAGTACCAGTCCTTTCTAGACAACCTGTTTTAGTCTTTTGGAAGTTTTAGGAATTTCTCTTTATCCTTGGAGCTTTACATTTTTTAACCTTGTATACATAGTTGCAATGGTGATCTCTTTCACCTTTTAAAAATTCAGGTATAACTGACATGTAACATTATATTAGTTTCAGGTGTACAACATAAAGATTTGAAATTTGTATACATTGCAAAATTGATCACAAATTTTTTTCTTATGATTCATTCTTTTAAGATTTACTCTCTTAGCAGCTTTCAAATGTCAAATACAGATACTAATTATAGTCACCATACTATGACTTATTTTATAACAGAAGTTTGTACCTTTTGAATTCCTTTACTCATTTCTCTTACCTCCCACCCCCCACCTCGGGCACCACCAACCTGTTCTCTATATCTACGAGCAGGTTTTTTGTTTTGTTTTGTTTCTAGATTCCACATGTAAGTAAGTCGTATGGTATTAGTTTTTCTATGTCTGACTTATTTCACTTAGCATAATGTCCTTGAGGTCTGTTCATGTTGTTGCAAATGGTAAGATTTCATTCTTTTTTATGGCTAAATAATTTTACTTTATCCCTTAGAATATTGAGAAAGAATATATATACCTTTAGAACTCCTGCAGGAAAAATGTTAAATTCTCTGTATTTCATGTCTTACCATTTTTTTCTCATAACTGATCATTGCTATTAGTCTATTCTGTAGCATTATATTGAGAAAGTTCTTGGGTTGATCTTAGACTTTCAGCTGAGTCTAGTCTTCCATTTAGTCTACTTATTTATTTTTATTTCATAAATCATTAATTGGTATGAAAGCTAGGATTCAAATCCAGAGCCTGTGGTACTACACTACTAGAAAAGGGTATAAAGACTTTTTTCTTTAACCCAGTTAGAGCCTTTGCCCTTTAATAAAGAAATTTTAACCCGCCTACATCTTGTTTTAAGGACATGAAAACTGTGAAAATTTCTCTGAGGTTATCACTTATAAAGTATTTTTTCCCTTTTATCTATCGAGACTATTTACTTAAGAATTTTGTTTTTCAGTTTGATTATTTTGATGCCTTCTTTTCTCAGCATTGTTTCCCACAACCACCAGGCCTAAGTTTGGCTTCCTGCATTTTACATTTGACATCCTCCTCACCGGCCATTGACTGTCTGATTAGTCAGCTTTATTCAGACCATGGAGAAGAATCAGGCTTTGGGATGGGTTCTGTGGGAAGCTTGACTCCTGGGTCTCCCTCCCTCCTGGAGTCCCACAATATATCTATGGACCTTCTGTGCCAGATTTCCCACTTAGGAGAAGTATTCTTGTACTTTGGAAGCAAATAGTCAGCTCTTTCCACCTCTTTCTTCTGGCCTCTAATGTCCCTCTAAAGGTCTGGAAGAACTTCAGAGTCAACCTGTATCTTTCTTTAACCCCAACATAGTGGATATTGCTTGTTTGAAAGTAGTTCTAAGGTTTTAACCTGGGGGCACATGCTGCTGTTACCATTGGATATGGACCGTGAAAGAAAGGGAAGGGGAAGGACTGCTCCAAATATAGTTATTTAACGAAGTGCTCTGACAATTTTTTTAAAGTCCAGGCCTATTCTTTGTAGTCATTTATGCCTAATGTGGAGAAATTTTGGAATTGCTTTTAGTGGTCCTGAGTTTTAAACATGAGTTTTCATGTTGTTGTTTTCCCACCAACACAGTCCTATTCACTCTTTGTCTTCCAGAAAGTTCTAAAATTCTGGACCAAGGAAATTTCTTTCCTGTGTTTTTGTGTTGTTGTTGTGTTTTAATTATTCCTTTAACAGAGAGAAAGATAAAGCATCTGCAGTTCCTGAGTTAGTCCACTTGGCTCAGCACCCTCTATTTCATTTCAAAAACGCACTCCTTGTCTCTAAAACAAAGTAAGTAGGGAAAGGGGAAGAGGCCTATTTGTGTGTAACTTGCCTCCTCACAGCCACTCCCAACAGGCTTAACTGAGGGATCTTCATCTCCAGTCTCACAGTCCGCGTCCGGTGCAGACTATGGTGCTTGGCCAAACCAGGTAACCACCTTTTCCAGTTTCTTGGTGCACTCTCCTTTATAGTTTCACCTTTCACTTGCTCTCCTGCTCCAAACCTACCTTTCATTTCATTTGAATGTTCAGAGTTGTTAGTAGTCTACTTTCTTCAATATAGAAAATTATCTAAGACACTAATTTGCATTAAAATGTTAGGAATTCAGGATATTTTCTCTACCAGTAATATGTGTACTTTGAGAATGATGAATGAAGGAAAGCAATGTTTACCCTAGGGTTTGCTGTAGACTGTGTTTGTTCCCTCCCCAAATCCACATGCTGAAATCCTACCCATTGTGCTGGTATTAGGAGGTGGGGCCTTTAGAAAGCAATTGGGTCTTGAGGGGGGAGTCAAGATTAGTGGACGGGATTAGTGCGCTTAATAAAAGGCACAAGAGAGCTTGTTTTTGCTCCCCCTGCTCTTTCCGCCTTGAGGATAGAATGAGAAGTCAGGAGCCCGTAACCTAGAAGAGACTGTCATCAGAACCTGACGACATTGGCATCATGATCTGACTTCTAGTCCCCAGAACTGTGAGAAATGCAATGGTATTTGGTTATAACAGCCCCAGCTAGAATGGGTAAATAGCTAATGGTGGCCCTTTAGATACTTCTGAGGGAGAGGTCTTCAGTGCACAGTTTTCGGACCACTGCCACATCTCCTATTCATAAAGGCAGCCCTGCTTTCTACAAGGGGTGTCCCCCAGCAGCTCTGATCATGTTAGCAACGTGAGCACCTCAGTCATTTATTTTCTCTCCTTAGTCCTTTGTAGTCAGAGATAATAATGCTTACTATTACTACTTTGAGCAAGCATTCGGCATAAGGCCCTGGATATTTGTTGGGGCAGCCTGGTGGGTAGTTATAAATGGGCACCTTTGGGAGGGTGGAGGGCATGGTGGGTAAGTGTGCAAGGGAGGGATCTCCCTTTTACTTCATTGTCTTCAGACTTATCTCTAGAAACTGCACTAAGACATTTAAGTTTCTAAAAGCCCACTCCCTGCCTTGGGATCTGTCATTGCAGGCATTTTCCTGGAAGGAGAGGATCCCATTCTGCACACTTGTGGCCGGAGATGAATCCACACTGAAGTGGCCCATCTATCCATGTCATCCCCCTGGGGTATCACATGAAACAGGTTAATTATTTCTGATATTCCCCCATTTATTGGATCCCCTATATTGGGTGCCAGTACCTTATAGCTTGCCCAGATTCCATACCTTTCCTGACACTTTTGCTTTTTTAACAACTCCTGTCATTTTAACTTAATTACTTGTGTGAGCTTGGACTAGAGAACTCTGATCTACCTTAGTTCGAAGTTCTTTCCACTTTACTGTCGTGATTCCTGTCAAACACATCAGTGTTTATTTTTAAGTGGGGTATAACACACAGTAATAGCTCTTAAAGTGTACACTATGATCAATTTTTACATTTATATACACCCCACCAGCCAGATCAAGTGAAGCTGTGAATGACTAACCTAATGGTTTTACTATTACTAAGTTTACTGTTATTATGAGTAAACATAGCACAGTAGTGTCACATGATATGATAATATGAAAGTTGCAGAGTCCCAGCACAGTTTAGAACTAGGAAAGTCAGGATAACAGAGTTCCTACAATATTACCATCTTTGCATGCTCTCTCTGGCGCCATTTACATAGGAACTCCATGACAAAAATATTTTTAATGTTAATTAAATGTTTTATTATATGCAAATTAAAACATAAACTATTAAAATCTCTGTGTTAGCCACACTTTATTCCTTCCCTCAGTCAGAGTCAGTTTCAGGGTTCAATGTACCAGTCTGCTCTCCTGGGTGCCAATCACGGCTACTTCAGATGCGCAGAGGAACTGAAACCCAAACACCAGCCAAGTCCCTGCAGAGCTAAAACCACAGTTCACTAAACACTGTCTCATGCTTCCTGCTCCCGCCCACTTTCATACTGTTTAAGAGAAGGAGGTATTTGGTAGGGTGCAAATTGTGTGTGTGTGTGTGCATGTGTGTGTAATGCATTAAACACATATGAAATGAATAGGCACATCTGGGCTGACCCTCTAAGGCTCTATGGTTCTTCATCTTTAGAGCATTTAAGGCACATCACACACTCAGTGGCCCTTGGCTTTCTTGTTTCAACATTTTAAAATGGTAGAAAGACGCATGCTTGGGGCTAAGCCTGTTTACCTTTGTTCAGACCAACAAACTGGGCATTGACTTTGCCCTGTTGTCAGAGCTCCAGGCAGTTGTCCCGAAGGTATATAACCAGACATGTAATTATGCAAAGTGCCCCTTTTCAGACCCCATTTTAACTGCGTACATTCCCCTCATTTCTCCCATTAGCCAGGCTTGTTGGCACCTCAAGATCACAAGCCCAAAGGCTCAGGACCATCTGTGTGTAGGACAGTACCTATCATGCTGCTGGAACTCAGTAATGCTGGAAAAGATGACGATTCCTTGTGGAGCAGGTTCAAGGGCTCCTTACTCCAATGCCCAGTATTTTCACTGGTCCAGCGGCCACCTCTGGCACAGCGGCTGACTCCCTGCGGAGCGGCAGCCTGGCGCCCGCAGGCAAGCGGAGGCGGCCTGGGCTCCTCGGCGCGGCTGCTGGGACTGTGTGCATCACTCACCTCGCCTCAACCTGACGTCCCTGCCGGCCGTGCCATGCCAGGGCTGTGATGACGGTCAGAGGGAACGGCCGGAAAACCCTTTGTGAACCGGTAAATGCCCCACCATCTTTCAGTCCTGTACTTACTTAGAAGCAGCCGTCCACTGCTTCCCAGTGACCCTGCAGCCACGGCCCTGTGCCGGCCGGGGCTCTGGCCATGTCCTCCGGTCCTGCCTTCCCTCGGGGGTGGGGTGCCTGGCACACGGTCAACGCTGGGTAGGTGGGAGTTCCTGGTAGGAGTCAAAGAGCCAGGAGAGCTCCCTCCGTCTGCCTCCAGCCAGCCCCGTGGGACACAGCAGCGCAGGTGTGTCAGGGCCACGAGTGGCCGCCGCCCCGTGGAGATGAGCTGGGACTGGAAGAGGTGGAGGGCCCGGAGACCCAGGGCTGGGGGAGCTTCTCCCCCCAGGGGCGGGTCAGCCCTGTGCACAGTCCTGTGTGCAGAGGGAGAGGAGCAGTCTCCTGCACCCACATGCCCGTGAGAAGTGCCCACCCTGACTGTCCCGACCCCCCGCTCAGAGGCCCTGCCAGCTGGGAGAGCACGTCTAACTTCCTGACTGCGTGCTGAAGGGTCATTGCACCGACACAGCCGTGCACTTAATTTTCTTAGCTTTTCAGACACAAGCATTCCCGACAGGAAGGCGGGCGCAGGGGAGACCCGCGCGAAGCACACGCGTGCTGGTTCGCAGACGACGCCGAGTCGCTAATTCCCGGGGAAATAAATGCGTGCGTGTGTGTGTGTGTGTGTGTGTGTGTGGCAAGCGAGATGCACGGTTCTGCTTCCAAAGGCGGCGACAGAACTGCAGCTGGCGCCTGCAAGATAGCCATGCTCGCTCGCCCGCGCGACACTACAGTCCTGATTTGTGTTTTTATGTCAAGCAATTCTGTCAAACTTGGCCCAAGACAGCTCTTTTGAAAAATTAAATAAACATGCTTCAATTTCCATTTAAAAAAAGAAACGATTCCCAGAAATTCAGTGGGAGAAAGTCACAAAGAGTCGTTTAAAATTGGGGAGACAATGAAACATTTAGCCAATTCAGAAACTTCCCTCCCAGCCTGGAGTTCCTGACGGCAGGACCCCGGAGGCAGCCGAGCAGAGGCTCTCTCATCGTTGGTGTTTCTCTCTCCTTCTCCCTTCCTCACTCTGAAATCAATAAAAAAAAAAAAAAAAAGAGGAAACTATCCTTTTAAAAAAAAGAAATCGTGGCACTGGAGCAGGACGAGCCCTTAATTCAGTATGACTGGAGTCCTTATGAGAAGATGGTCGCGTGGAGACCTAGACGCAAAGAGAATGCATGGGACCCGAGCTGTGCGGCTGGGGACGGGGCACCACCACAGACGGCAGCGGCCACAGAAGCCAGGAAGAGGCGAGGAGGGGCTGACAGCCCTCCGGGTTTCAGAGGGGCAGGCCGCCAACACCTTGACCTCAGGCTTCCCAGAACAAGACATTTCGGTTGTTTTAAGCCACCCAGTTTGTGCTACTTTGTTAGGGCAGTGCTAGGAGAACCATACAATTACTGTATTTTATTTTAAAATTTAAGTTCATATTTTTATATCATAAGATGCTCATAGAAGAAATTTATAGAACTACATGTCTTTATTATTATATATTTTAAAAAAATTTCAATTACACCTTACATTCAATATTATTTTGTATTAGTTCCAGGTGTACAGCACAGTGGGTAGACAGTCATACACTTTACAAAGTGATCCCCTGGATATTTCCAGCACCCGCCTGGCACCATAATAGTCATTAGAACATTACTGACAACGTCCCCTGTGCTGTACTTCTCGTCCCCGGGGTTATCTTGTAACCACCAATCTGTACTTCTCAATCCCTTCCCGTTTCACCCAGCCCCCTAACGCCCCTCCCCTCTGGCAACCACTCGTCTGATCTCTGTATCTGTGTGTCTGTTTCTATTTTGTTTGTTTATATTGCTCTTTAGATTCCACATATAAATCATATGGTATTTGTCTTTCTCGGACTGATTTATTTCACTTAGCAGAATATCCTTTAGGTCCTGCCATGCTGTCACACATGGTAAGATTTCATTTTTTTAATGGCCAAGTAGTATTCCACTGTGTAAATGCACCACAGATTTTTTTTTTTTTTTTAAGCAACTCATCTACTGATGGGTACTTGGTTTGCAACCCTGACTATTGCAAATAGTGCTGCAATGAACATAGGGGTGCATATATTCTTCTGAATTAGTGTTACTTCAGATATATACCCAGAAGTGGAATTGTTGGGTCAAATGGCAGCTCCGTTTTTAATTCTTTGAGGACCCTCCACACTGTTTTCCACAGTGGCCGCCCCAGTCTGCATTCCCACCAGCAGTGCACTAGGTTCCCCTTTCCCCACACCCTCGCCAGCACATGTCGTTTGTTGATTTGTTGGTGGAGCCATTCTGACAGGTGTGAGGTGACACCTCATTGTGGTTTTAATTTGCATCTCTGAGGATTAGTGATGTTGAGCATCTTCTCATGTGTCTATTGATCATCTGTGTATCCTCCTTGGAGAAGTGTCTATTCAGGTCCTCTGCCCATTTTTAATTGGATTATTTGGGTCTTGGGTTTTTTTTGGTGGTGTTGTATAATTTCTTTATAAATTTTGGATATTAACCCCGTATCAGATGTATCACCCACCAAATGTTCTCCCACTTGGTGGGTTCACTTTTTATTTTGTTGTTTCCTGTGCTGTGCAAAAACCTGTTAGTTTGATGTAGTCCCATTTGTTTATCTTCCTTTTGTTTCCTTTGCCCGAGGAGATGTAGCAGAAAAAGTACTGCGGCCCTGGCTGGTGTGGTTCGGTGGTTAGGTTCCACGGGCAGCTAGTTCAGGTTCCGGGCAGGGCACAGGCCTGGTTTCGGGCTTGATCTTTGCAGTGGTGTGTAGGAGGCAGCTGATGGATGTTTTGCTTTCACATCGATGTTTCTCTCTCTCTCCCTCTCCCTTCCTCTCCCTCTAAAAATCAATTTAAAAAATTTTAAAACAAATATTGCTAAGAGAAATGTCAAAGATTTTACTGCCTATGTTTTCTTCTAAGAGTTTTATGGTTTTGACTCTTACATTTAAGTCTTTAATTCACTTTGAGTTTATTCTTATGTATGGTTAAGAAGGAGATTTAATTTCATTGGTTTTCTTTTTTTTTGCATGTTTCTGTTCAATTTTCCCAACACTATTTATTGAGTAGATTGTCTTTACCCCATTGTATGCTCCTGCCCCCTTTGTCAAATATTCATTAACCATCTAGGTGTGGGTTTATTTCTGGTCTCTCTATTCTGTTCCATTGATCTATATTTCTGTTTTTATGCCAGTACCATGCTGTTTTTTGTTTTTTGTTTGTAATCCTCACTGAGGATATGTTTGTTGGTTTGAGGGGGGGGGGGGGAAGGGAAGGAGGGAGGGGGAGAGAGAGGGAGAGAGAGGGAGAGATAGATGGATGTGAGAGAAACATTGATCGGTTGCCTCTCATATATGCTCTGACTGGAGATGAAACCCATAACTGGCCTTTTTTGGGGGGTGGTATAGGGGATGCTGCTGCAACCAACTAAGCCACCTGGCCAGGGCAGTGCCAGGCTGTTTTGATTACTACGGCCTTGTAGTATAGTCTGATATCAGGTAGTGTGATCCCTCCAACTTTGTTCTTTCTCAAGACTGCTGTGGCTATTTGGGGTCTTTCGTGGTTCCATATAAATTTCGGATTATTTGTAGAACCACCTGTCTTGAAGGGAAAAAATAAAGAACTCACAGTTTTGTCAGCCAAAAGCTACTAAAATTTGATGTATTTCTTCCCTAATTTCCTATGAGTACTTTTTATATTTATGTAGCCACAACTATAATCTCGTGCCAGTTTTGTATAGTGATATTTTCAATTAACATTGCAACATACATTTCTGTATTATTACAAACTTTTTATAAACATCCTTTGAATTTTCAAAATAAGCAATGTTGCCCAGGTTACTGTTGGCCAACTCTATTTTATAATTATACTTTTCATTATTTTGGTCAGTCTTTTGTATCTGACTCTGAGGAATTAAAAATGTTTTTTATTTTCTCATAAATTCTCTCCCAAATGTGCTGTGTGAGAAATAAGAGGTAGGTTATTTAGTCCAAAACAGGCCATCAAGTAGACCCTAATAGACCACGGTCATAGTTAAATGGACAGGAGCGAGGACACAGCTCATCCTCAGGCCTAAGTGAGAAGGAAGAACAGTTGGTAATTAATGAACCAGCAGTTAGTGAATACTTTCTAATTCACAAGACACCAGGCTGGGTGATCTAACCATTGAGCCAGTGCTGATTCTGGGAGAACTGAATCCGGAGCCCAGGTGTCCTAGTTCCCACTCCCTCATCACTTCTACTTTTCTACTCAGATCATAGCAAAGATTAAAAAAATGCCTAAAGTACTACTTACTTTTGAATGCAGCACAAATATATCTATTAGATATCTCTGTCACGTGATCATAGAAATCTTGGTTCTAAGTATACGTTAGTTTGTAGTTTGCAAACTTTTCTTAACAGTGGTAATCTTGTTTTAATAAACTATTACTCATATTCCCAATTTATAAAACATATAGGAGCTGAACGTGTGTGATGGAGGTAGGGAGGGCTAGGCACGAGCTCAGGAGTCCTAACACTAATTCCCTAGACCTCCCTGGGAAGTCCAGGAAGCCCCAGAACCGTCTCCAGGGAGCCCTACATTTCTGAAACACAACACATACTCTAGTTCTTCATCCACTCTATGCAGCTGTGGATAAAGAATTAAGTTATGGAAAATACCTTTTCAATTTTTCCTAGACCACTGGTTCTCTTTTCTGAGTGACTGCCTTGTTTCCAGTTGCTGGAAAATTCAAAATGGGTGGTGACATTTATAAGTTGGGCTTACACTGAGTCCAAATTTGGGTCATTCGCTCTTCAGTCCTGTTGCCGTCAACTGGCACCCCACTTCCTCTGCATCTTCTCCTCTCCATCGCTAAAGAGCTAAGCTGGGGTCCCAAAGGTCATCTATTTTTGTGTAGCCCTTCTCCACAAGAACTATTTTAATATGAACACATTTTTAGAAGCAAGGCAGCTAGTAGTGGTAAGTCCTAATGCAATAAAAGCAGCAGTGAGTGGTCCTGCCTTTCTGTGACTGAGCTGCATTCCCAGGAGTGGGGTTTCCAGACACACTTGCTTGTCCAACTCTTCCCCTCCCCCAGCACCTCCCTCGGCCTCAGCTACCCACCAATCTCAAGGAGCTGTCTGTAGCCAACAGTTAGGACAAACCCAGGACCTATGTGTCATGGCTGGACTCTTGACCTGGTCCTGACTGTATTTTCTAAATTAGTTGGCCACCGAGTGCAGAATATAGACATGGACAACAGGGTGGTGAGAACTATTCAAAAGAACAGAAAGGCCTCGAACTTTGCAATTCATAAGTACGGCATTTACAGTTCATAGTTTATTGTTGGTACGTCACCACTTATTCTTTTGTTAGCGAGCATATTTGAGAAGATTCTGAGGCTGGAATCAATATAGTCAACAGCACTACAAATCAATAGGACTGGCCGGCTTGCAGGATCACTGACGGAGCACTGCGCCTCGATCATTTTTAAAGTGATAAACTTGGTTGTGACTGCACTCTTCAGTGGGGCTCCAAAGCACCCCGGCTGGGATCTGACACATCAATGCAAAGTCATGACTTTATTCCAGCTGTGACGTGTTAAAGGGCTGCACGTAAGGGAGGCCTACAGTCGGGTCTCTTCTGAGGTCACTTCCTGCTCAGGCTAGGACACAAAGATGTGATCAGGTATAAATAAAATCTGTTCTCTCTTCAGCTACGAGGCCTTCCCTGGCCTCTCCTTGGCAGGGCCTCTGATTCCGGTCGCCCAGCCACCAATCAGAACGAGACACACCTAACAACTATTCAACATCCCTGTGCTCCTCCCAGCCACTTCCTGTGGCGACTGTCTTGCTTTCTGAGGCGAGGGCTACCTCTGACCTCACTTTTGAGGACCCTTGAGGATTTTTCAGGTAAAGAGCTTTTCACAGCTCAGCTTGATTTAAGCAATTCTGATATATAAAATATAAATTTATAAAAGTTAAGGGACAGTAATTCTCTTTTATAAAGGATTTCAACAGGCCTTCTATAAATGGCACGTTCCTCTGCATTTAAAAACTATTGTTTATTTTAAAAGTGTTTACAGAAACCTCCCCCATGAACACGGGTACACAGAGAAGGCAAACCTAGGTTCCCTCCTCATCTCGCCAGCTGGGTCCGGCCCCGCTGCCCACAGCGGGAACCCGGGCATCAGCCCACTCACTGACTCCTCTCCATCCTGCTTCACTTTCCTGTCCCTCACTTGCTCCCTGGGATCATCTTTCAAATCAACTCCCTGAACCAAATCCTTGCCTCAGGATCTCCCTGTGGAAGACCTGAGCTAAGACTCTTCATCCCAGAAGCGACAGCATCTACAGCCGGTGGCGGGCTGGACGTCTGTCTTGCCTCTGGCCCACTTCTTTTGCCGCCCTTTGATCTACTTCTGCACCCCGCACCCACCACCCTGTTCTGCACTAGAGTAACTGCTTCCTTTTAATTCAACCGATTCACCAGTTAAAAGGATTCCGAGCCTCTGCGCAGGCTCAAAGGTGGCCTTTAAAGGGCTGGGCCTACTGCTGAATCTACAGCACTCTACCTGTTCCACCAGCTCCCGCTGCTCGTGGCCACCCGTTTTCACTGCGGCTAAGAGGTATGAGCAGTCACAGGGCGGAGGCCAGGGTTACATAAATCAGTCTCTAAGGCCCCAAGGGGCCTTCCGTCATTTCCATCCAGTCCCCTAATATCACGCATTAGGAAACTGAGGGGCAGAGAGGAGCATCTGCTCAACACTTTGTGCAACAGAGATTAAGACTCAGCTCTGACCCTAAGCCTATGCTTTTCCCTCTCTGAGCTTTTCCCGCCCATCTCACAATTGTTTCCTTGGTTTGACACAATTCCTCTTGCTCACCACCATTTCTATCATTTATTTCCAGTTGACACAAGTCTTCTGTGACCCTCAGCCCTTGTTACATGCAGGCTCAGTTCCACAGCTCTGCTGCTCCATTCTAAGGCTGAAAATCAACTTCCATTAATATTTTAACAATAAAGAAAAAACTAGTAAATAAGTAAAATGATGCAAGGGGGTTGTCAACTTTGACCTCTTGCATAGCTCAGCTCCTTGGAGTTTCTGGGACTGGGTGTGAGCTGATGTCTCTTGGGGGAGGCACATTTAAATCCCTTGGCGGCTGAGCTCTCCCCTGCCACCGGAGCTTTTGAAGGCCAAGGCTAGGCGGTTTCTCACTTGACTGGACTGATCACCTGGGTTCGGGTTTTAACCCCCACATTGCCCGGGCCTCAGTTTTGTCCTCTGGTCTTTCCTAAACCATTCAGCTTTGCCTCGGGGCTCTCTGATCCGAGTCCTCTGGTCCTGGGAGGCCAGCTTCCTCATCTTTCAAGCTCCTCATTCTCTGGCCAAGTAACCTGTTTTTTTCCCTCCAGCCTAAAATGCCAAATTAGTATTTATTTTTTCAAATTATTATCTTATTTTTTTGGGTGGGTTTATTTTCTGTTCTTGAATAGATTCTTGAGGACAAGGGCCAGGACTGAAGTCTGTGTCCAGGCGTCACTGGTTACACATGGCTGGTGATGGGCTCACGTCTGTGTCCCCCCACTGGTAAAACCCCAAGCCCCAGTGTGGCTGTGTTGGGAGGTGGGGCCTGTAAGGAAATATCCATAAGGTCATAAGGTTGGGGCCCTGGTCCGATAGGTGTCCTTATAAGACACCAGACAATTTTCTCTCTCTGTGTACTAGCACTCAGGAAAGCCCACATGAGGCCACAATGAGAAGGTGGCCATCTGCAAGCCACGAAGGGAACTCTTACCAGAAACCAAATCATGTGGAACCTTGACCTGGGACTTCCAGCCTCCAGAACTGTGAGAAAATAAATTTCTGCTACTTAAGCCCCACAGCCTGTGGTGTTTATATGGCAGCCTGAGCTAACATGCCTGTTGACTGGGAACTTGGCCCGTCTCTGGAGCTCCAGCACAGATGCATGCTGGGCAGGGGCACGCTGCTTCTATGTGAAAAGTTAGTGACTTTGCACTGAGTCTAGAACCAAACCTTCCTTTGTTACCACCACTCAGCAACTGGCATCCTTTCCTCTGCTAGCGACAGCACCCTCCCGAATGTGCACAAGGCTCCTCCCACAGCATCTGTACTGCCTCTGGCATCCCACCAGAAGCCAGGTCCTAAGAGGGTCCTCTGGCACAGAATTCTTATAGCTCCTGTCTCCAGGCCTGCTTATTCTGCCTGTGCTCTTGAGGTTGCCCACTAACTGTCCTTCTCACCTCGTCTTCATCTAGCACAAGAAGAGGAAACGGAGGCTCAGAAGCTAAGCAACCTGTGCAAGGCTGCACCACTGGCAGCAGAACTGGCTGAAATCCAGTTCACTTTTGCTCTACAGCCAGCACACTTTCCACTGGACTACTTTTCATTTAGCCAGAATTTATGACGTTCTGCTATTAGCTGTAGCTATTTATGCAACTATCTTACACCCACTATCAGACTGTGAGCTCTGAGGGTCATCATCTTCCTTGTAGCCTAGAAAACGGCTGAGTCCCCTCCAGGGGTGGGCTCTTCAGGGACAGGTACCAAGTGGGAAGTACCTTCGCCGAGGTGAGATGGGGGATCGGCAGCACAGGAGCGAGGCTTAGAGTGAGCGCTGGAGGAGGAAGAGCTGCTTTCTGGGCTGAGCTTGAGGTACTGGCGAGGATTTGGCTAGACGGAGAAGGGAGTGGTCTGAGGAGGCCCTCAGGTCACGGGTTAGAGCTGAGGCTGTGGTGTGTGGGGCCAGGCGTCTATGCCTCAGCTTCAGCTGTGCACACCAAGCGGCCTAACTTCCTTACACATTGGTTTCCTACTGTGGGAAGTGGGGAAAATCAGGGTACCTACTATTTGGGGTTAATGTGAATTATAAAATAATGCATGTAAAGGACCTGGCACGCTGTCTGGACCCAATGCATGTTGTCAATCATGAGGAATAAACACTAGGAAATACTATTACTAGTAACCTGGTCTGAAAGTTCACTGTGCACCAGGCTCCTCTCTAGGTAAGTTATTTAATTTACACTCATAGATAATGCCATTGCTGTCGACAGGTTAAGAAACACAACATTTAAAAGCACCACTGAATTCACAGGAACACTCTGGCTGCTGTGATTTCCTAATCAACGGATCCCAGGCATCCCTGCATGTATTTTAGCCTTACAGGGGATGGTCATAGTAGAAAATCCTGGAAACCAATCTGTTGGGAGGCAGGAGAGTGCTAAACGCATTCTGGGTAGAATACCTGCTTGGCTGAATCACAGACTTTGATTTTCGGGAATAGGCTGACCTGCTCCACTCCCAGTTCCTCTTTTAGGAACTTAGAGACAGCCCTTATCGCTCAGTACTTTGGTCTCCTCATCTCTAAAATGAGGACAACATCTCTCCTGGGCTGCAGGAGGGATTAAACTGGGTAGTGTGTGCAAAGCAAGAATCCGTAGGCGATGTCTGTGAAGCCTTATTATGAAGGCCTGTGAGGCTCGGGGTCTCAAAGTGCGATCCTGTAACAGCAATGCTGGCATCCTCCAAGGACCTCCTAGAAATGCAAGTTCTAGGCCTGTCCCAGACCTGCTCAGGAGGTGGGGTCAGCAATCAGTGCTTTTATAGTCCCTCCTGGTGATTCTCTGCACCTAGGTTTGAGAACCTGTTGTGAAGAAACAGGGAGCCATTGCAAGTTTTCATTCAGTAAAAATTCATGATTAAAAGAATTAAAAGTGGTTAAAGGGCAAATAAATAAATAAATAAATAAGTTCTTGGTTAATAGGATTAAATAGTCTAACCACTGACAAGCTTCCAAAGTTGCTGGAAGATGCCTGTTTTTGATCCTTAATGATCTCTAGGCACAAAACCTGGGTTAGTACCTATGACCCCAGGCACTGCTCACCTGAGGGAGGTAGCTCAGCATCCGGCAGTTGAGTTGTTCTGGAAACTGTTTCTGCCCCTGGTTTTGGGACCTGGCAGGTAAGGAATGCTCAGTGAATCCCCACTGCAACCGGGTAACCACCTTGGCCTGGAAAAGAGGAGCGAGGACAAGAACACCAGGTAGGGAAATCGGAGGAGAGGGTCTCCGGTGGGGAATCCTGCGCTGTGGGCAGGAGCAGGGTCGGGGGAGGGGGCAGGGCAGGGGAGGGCAGGGGAGGGGGCAGGGCAGGGGCAGGGGAGGGGGCAGGGTCGGGGGAGGGGAGAGGGCAGGGGCAGGGTCGGGGGAGGGGGCAGGGCAGGGGAGGGCAGGGGAGGGGGCAGGGCAGGGGCAGGGGAGGGGGCAGGGCAGGGGAGGGCAGGGGAGGGGGCAGGGCAGGGTCGGGGGCAGGGTCGGGGGAGGGGGCAGGGCAGGGGCAGGGGAGGGGGCAGGGTCGGGGGAGGGGGCAGGGCAGGGGCAGGGTCGGGGGAGGGGGCAGGGTCGGGGGAGGGGGCAGGGTCGGGGGAGGGGGCAGGGCAGGGGAGGGGGCAGGGGAGGGGGCAGGGCGGGGCAGGCGAGCGAGGCGGAGGGGGGACCCCCCCTGCGTGGGCACGCACCCCTTTCGCCACAGCCCCTCCGGGCGCAGGGCGCGGGTCCGGGGCCGCCGGGCATCTGGTCCGGCCGCGGTCCGGCGCTGGCTCGGTGCGGGGCAGGGCGCCCGGCGCCTGGGGGGCCACCCGGGGGCTCCCGCCTCGGGCCGCGGGGGGCGCGGGCGGCCATTGTTCGGCCCCACCCGATGCACATTCACGCCACGCGGGCGGCCCCGCGCCCTGGGCGGGGCTGCGGTGCGAGCGCTTCCGCCCGGCCTTCCTGCCGAGCGGGAGGGGCCCCGCGCCAGCGCCGCCCGCGCCCGGCCCGCCCCGCCGGCAGCTTTGTCTCGGCCTCGCGCTCCTCGCGGCTCCGCGGCCCCAGCTCGGCCCGTCTGCAGGCGCGCGGCGCGGGCGCGGGGCCCGAGCGCCGGGGAGGCCGCCGCCCGCCGGCCCCGGAGCCCGGCCCCGCTGGCGTGGGCGGCGAACGGGAAGATGGCGAACGACTCCCCGGCGAAAAGTCTGGTGGACATCGACCTCTCCTCCCTGCGGGTGAGTGGCCGCCGCGGCCGCGCCCTGGGCGCCCGGCGGAGCCGCGGGCGCGGCGGCGCCTTTGTCCGCGGGAGGCGGCGGCGGCGGGGCCGGGCGCGGGGCCGGGGCGCGGGTGCGGGGCCCGGCCACCCCCGGTCCCCCGCCGGCCCCGGCCCCGCGCCGGGCGGAGCCCCGTCCCCGCCGCCGCCGCCCCGCGCCGGGCGCATTGTTGTGCAGCTCGCAGGCGGTAACCCCCCCCCTCTCGCCTAGGACCCCGCCGGGATTTTCGAGCTGGTGGAAGTGGTCGGGAACGGCACCTACGGACAAGTCTACAAGGTCGGTGCGCGGCGCCTCCTTTGTTTCCCGTGGCGCGGTCCAACTTCGGGCCGGGCCGGGCCGGGCCGGGCCGTGGGCGCGCGCAGCCTGGGCGGACGGGCCTGGAACGCCCTCGCTCCCCGGCTTCGCGGTCAGGAAACGAGCCCCGCTCTTGGGCGCTCTGTCATAAAATGGGGGGACATGTTTCCATAAGACAGCCTTCATTTTGCTGTTTTCCCCAAATCTGGCCCGAGTGTGCGACTTAAAACTCGGAGCAGGCCGCCGTGGCCCCCGGGCCGGTCGCCGCGCCCTCGGCGCTCGCGGGCCGGGCGCAGCGGCTGACACTTTGTAACTCTGTCCTGCAGCATCCGCCGCGTGGGGACCCGCTCGGGGGGCCGGGAGGGGCGTGTGCCTGGGCCCGGGAGGCGGGAGGCCGGCCGGGCGAGGCTTATACAGCTGGGCTCCAGGAATAACCTGTTCGACAGGTGTGTAATGGGAACGGGAGGGAGCGAGCGCGAGCCTGCGCAGGAGGGGTGCCCGGTGCCCGCGCCCACGCCCCCGGCCTTCCTCTCGCCCTCCGGCCGCCCCCCGCGCCCCCCGGGGGCCCCGGCTGCCGGGGCGGCCGGCACCTGGCGTCCCCGGGCGCTGTTCCTCGGGGATCACGGGAGAGCTTAGGTGAGGGCGCAGCCCTGCGCGGGGAGCGCGGCGCCGTGTCCGCGCCGGGGTCCGCTCCGGCCGCGGGGCGTGTTCTCGGGCCCTGCGCCGGCGTTGCCGCGGTGGAGCGGTGCACCCCGAGACGGAGGAAATACCCCGGCAGCGGGCTTCGTGGTGCGCCCCGATGGTCATTGTTCCCGGCCGCGGGGAGGAGGGCGTTGGGAGGCTGCTGTGCGCATTTCCTTGGGCCGCACGAAGCGCGGGTGCCATTGTCTGTCTGCTGCGTGGTGAACGGGGCTTGTGCGCCGCTGGAAGCGCCCGCCCGGCCCCGCGGCCCGGCCTGGGCTGCGCCGGCCTGGGGTCTGAACTTCAGTCGTGGTCCTCGGCGATCTCCAGCGAATTAGCCTGTTTTGTTGTTTAACTGTTGGGGCCCAGGCCAGGTTTTTGAATTTGAAAGGGAGCCCTGTTAAGTCAGCCTGCCGGCTCAACTGAATTTGGAAGCCTTTGGAAAATTTTGGAAAAAATTGTGTTGCAACTCACTGAGCGGCCTGGTAACTGGCTTGAGGACTTTCTCCCCAGCCCCATTGTTTGTTTAAGCGGCAGCCGGTCTTTTCTAACCCAGTTTTCTGGCCAAATCTAAGCGGTGCATGTACTCTTCCAAGTGAGTGAGCCAAAGCTCGTTTCTGACCTGGTTCCACAGGGCTGGGGTTGTTTGTATCTCGGGTCAGCGTGGATGTGAAGGGCAGTGAAGTAAACCAGAGGCCCACAGTTGTGCTTTTAAACTGTAAGAAGAAAGAATGAAACCTGAATGTGTGCTAACTGGCTTTCAGAGGTGGGAGTTCTTTATGGCGGCGGTGGCAGGCTCATTGTTTAGTTTTTACCGCTCCCCCTTTCCTCTTTGGTTCTGTCCCCCCCCCAGCTTTTGAAGTACATTTGCTGAGCAGTGCATTTGGGAAGTATTTGAGAGACTGGCAGCGACACAGCTCTCCCACTACAGAGTTTTACAGTTGAGAAATTCACAAATTATGCAAATCCAATGAATTAAAAAATCTGTGCATAAGAGACATACAGTCATGAACAAAACAGTGCCTGAATTTCAACATATACAAGGAGAGAGAATAGGTTACTCACTCGGTTTAACAGTTACCAGCACATGACTAATCTGGCATCTTCCTCTCCCTTCCACTATCTTAACCATTTCGCCCATAAACACTTCAGTATGTATCTTTTTTGTTTTTTAGATAATCACAGTGCCATTCTCACACCTAAAAACGCTGATTCTTTAGCGTTTGTTTCATCCGTGTTTCCATGCTGTCCCAGTGCTGCGATGTCTGAGCTGGCAGCCTTGGTCCTGGTGCTGGTGGAGAGCAGGGACTGTTGGGTCCTTCCTCCTTCAAATGTGATTCCTAGAACCTTTTATCACCCATAGGGGTTTGTTTAGGGTGTTTGTTGGCATGATTTGCTTATGGTGGTTTTGGGATTAGATTATTAACACTCTAGCATTTGCTTATTGCTGCTAAACGCCCATCAGTGTGAGTAGCATCAGAGTTTGGAAAATATTTGTGACTAATTATGCATAAAAGAATTTTTTTTTCTTAAAGCAATTTCAGGTGAAACACCTGTAAGCTGAACAACTGGAGTCCTAATTTATTTCATCATTAATTCATTGTTAAGTTTTTCTTTTTTTCACTTTTTTCTGTGAACTTTTTATGTTATAGCAATAGTGGTTGATTATTTTGAGAAGACTATATGTGAAGTAAATTATGGAAAGGGGGTTTTTTGAGTTTTGGTATATTCTGTGAAAATGGCTTTTTTGCAGGATAGGTTATAATTTTCTCTGTCTCTAAAAAAATAGTAAGTAGCCTGGGTAGAGTTGAGCAGTGTATGTCTTTATCTTAAAAAAGGAATTGAAACAGGATATATTCTGTTGAGAGAAATTTATTCTTGGCCTTAGGCTTTTGAGGGCTCTCAGGGAAGGACACTCATGTAAATTAAAACTTTAAAAAATTGTAACTATCTCTTTACCAGGTTTTCTTAATAATACCACATGTGTATAAAAGAAGTGTCTATAGGATGAACTTGTGCATGTTGAATAAAGACAGTGAATTTTAATTATTTTCATCAAAGGGAGAAAGCGATAGCTTGAAAAATAAAAACCTAAAATAATATATCAAAATTCCTTTGAATGTTACATTGGATTTTATTATTTTTAATATTTTGTCCATTTTTGTGTTTTGTATTTTGTGAGCATACAGTGGCTGGTGTTCCAAATTGTCTTGACCTGGAGAAGGAAAATCTTGCCTCTGGAAGATACTGTAGGGAGTGAGGGGAAGTTAGGGGTTTAGAACTCAGTGGGTGCAGTGTCTGGAGTCAGAGCTACTCCCAGGAGGGACTGAACATCCTGACCCTGTCTAATGCCGTCCTCCGAGGTGGAGGAGAGGACTCTAGGCCCAGAGATTGGGAAGCAGAACCACACGGAGAGGAGAGTTTGCCACCGATAGCACTGTGCCTGTGCTGTCACCCTCATTTATTGAAGAAAGGTGAGGAGGGGTTGTGTGTAGCAGAAAGGATGGGGGTGACCTTGGACAGTGGGTTTAGGGAGCAGTGGGCGTCTTGGGGAGAGGGTGTTTTTGTGCACAATTTGAGGAGGGACATCATTCTCTGAGCATTTAGGAACCATTGAAAGTTTGTTGGGATTGGGGTCCCTGGGAGTAGGAGACTTGATCAGATGATGTGTTGGGAAGGAGCTGGGGAGGTGGTTGGCCGAGGATAGCAGTCAGTCCAGAAGAGTGCCGGTGAAAGGGCGGTGCAGTGGCAGAGAGCAGGAGTGTTGGGGTGGGTTTTGGGCTCCACTGAACTTGGTGAGTTCACTCATTCCCTACAGGCTTTGGTGTGGCCCTTTATTTTTTTAATTATTATTATTTTTAAATACATCTTTATTGATTTCAGAGAGGAAAGGAGAGGGAGAGAGAGAGATAGAAACATCAATGATGAGAGAGTCATTGATCGGCTGCCTCCTGCACGCCCCTGACTGGGGATTGAGCCCGCAACCCGGGCATGTCCCCTGACCGCAATCAAACCCCGATCGCCTGGATCCTGGGTCGATGCTCAACCGCTGAGCCACGCCCGGCCGGGCAGTGTGGCCCTTTGAATGGGTGCACTGCTTGCCCACAGGATTAGGAGGAGCCTTGGGATTTGTGAAAAGCGCTAAAACCACTTTCCATTGCTCACCAAAAAGTGCACTATAAATTGTGTCGCTTTTAAAATTGTTGGTCTAACATTTTGAAGCAAGCACTTCAGCTGTTGTGAGGGCTGTTCTCTAAATGTCTGGTAAGTGTAGCATCTTTTGTTCTTAAGCGGAGATGTTTTGTAGAAGTAGGTGTTTTCATGAGGAGAGCGGGCGAGCGGCATGCACAGACTTGTCCCGGGACACTTCCTTCCTGCCCAGGGTTCCGGACTTGCCGAGGAGGGAGGAAGCCAGCCCCGCTCAACGCGAATTGGCGGCTAGCTCTGGAGAAGCATCAGCCCCAAACTCCAAAAACTGCTTTGGAACTAAACTAAGTCAGGAACATCTGACCCAGGGAAAGCCCTGCTGGTGATGGGTTTTAATTCTTACTGCCTGCCTGAAACTTTGTGATAAGTAAATGTTCATTTGCATAGCTGCAGACTTGCATTCTGCCTTTTTTGTTAACCAATATTAGATATATGTATGTTTCTACGTACTGACATAATCCAAAAGTATTATCTGGGGGCATTTTTGGTGTAGTGTTGTGTGTTTGTAGATTTTCTGGACTGATCCTGGAAGAGCAAAGATGTTCTTGAAATCATACATCCTACTTTTGAAATAATGCATTACGTAAGGACTTTCATTCCCAGGGAACTAAAAATATTAGAAACTTAAGTACATTTTAACTCAGAGGTGGGTGCTTTGGCACATGAAGTTTATGCGTGGTTTCTTACTTTGTTTCTTTGCTCTGTTAGCAAATACTTGGTCATGGTTGCGAGCAGCTGCTTGAGCCAGGGAATTGCCTGGTCTTGGAGCGTCAGATGTTGTCCCTCTCTCGGCCGTATTAAGTTTGTGTTGCTTGTGCTGCTTACCATTAGTATCAGTGCTTTCATTCTTCTGTATTCCCAGTCATTAAAAAAACCTGGCTGACAGCAGTAGAGTGTGGAGTTAGTGGCACAGGGTGCTGCTTTCAGCCCAAGCTGGGCCAGGTACTGAGGCAGGACCGGTGCCCAGAGAGCGGCACGGGCATGTGACCGACGCTGGAGGCCCAGTCCCGCCGTATGTGCAGGTGTGTTATGGACACTGAAGTAAAGTGTGCAGAAATGCAGGCTGCTTGACGGTCGACTGTATTGGAGTCAAACTATTTAGAATTTGTGACAATTTTAATAGTTGAAACAATTTTAGGTTATTGCCTTACCTTTTTAGATGTCATATATATTAAAAAATACATATTACCCCAACCGGGGATCGAACCCACAACTTGGGTATGTGCCCTGACTCGAAATCAAACCCGTGACCCTTCAGTGCACGGGCGATGCTCCAACCCGCTGAGCCACACTGGCCAGGGCACTACCTTACCTTTTAAAAACTTTGTTTCTTCCACAGGTAGATACATAGGTAGATCATCCTGTAAAGTATTTGCAAGTAATTGCTTTGAATATTTACTACAGTTTTTTCATGAATTCAAGTGGGTTTCTTATAATACTAGGGGGAATTACCAGTGTTAAGATATATTTACTATTTAATTTGGGGCCAATTACCTGATTTTTCGGTGGGTAGAGATTCCCAGGTACTAATCTAATTTTTAGAGGATTGGATGACAGTTAGTTTTTTCTAATATGATAACACAAGAATTGCGTCAGGGGCCCCGGCCAGGTAGCTCAGTTGCATGGAGCATTGTCCCGATGTGCCGAGGTTGTGGGTTCCTGGTCAGGGCACATAGAAGAAACAACCAGTGATGCATAAATAAGTTGAACAACAAATTGATGTTTCTCTCCCTCCCTTCCCCCCTCTCTCTCTCTCAAATCAATTAAAAAAATTAAAAACTGTATTTATAAAAATAGAAAAGAACTGAATCAGGATAAAGTTTTTGGACGTACGAAGGGCTGGTAGGAAAAGAACGGAGGCAGCCAGCGTGATGCTGTCTTCCCGGCGACCAGCGCAGCGGCCTTATGTTCTTAGGTTTTATAATGTTTCATGGCTGTTCACCAGACAGAATATGATATTCTGTTAGGAGGCTGCTTCAGTACTAAAAGTCTGGTTGCATTATTCAGAGGAGATGTGCTGTGCTGGGAGACATGAGTTGTGACACACTGTTCTATAAGAATTTCAAAAGGAAAAACTGATACGTTTTAGGACGTCCCACATTTTAAAAACTGGGATCCTGGAGACTGTGACCTCTCTGTAGCATTATGAGGAACTTAGAACTCAGTTGGGGAGACAAGATGCAAAACTGTTAACCCCAAAGTGGTGGTTTCATGCCATGGACAGTACTGACTGTGCGGTCACCTGGCCTGGCCCTGTTCTGTGTGTTAGATACGCACACACTGGAGAAGGAAGCAGGGGGATGGACCGGACGAAAAGTGCCAAATATGTAACATCAACTCTGCATCCTGGAATCTTTCCCCAGGCCCCCATGCAGCACGGTCTCAGACACAGCGCCGACACCTGTGGGCAGCCACGCAGACGGCACTGGGTGTTTCAGCTTCAGCAGGGCTTCTCTGTGCTGTAATGCACGGAACAAATAACTGGAAAAGTGAGAGGAAAAGGTAGACGTACAGAATACCCTGTCAAACAGCTCTAAAAGCTTCTACCCAGTTGTTTCAATTTCTGAAATTATCTCGCGTACACCACAGTCCCCAGACCACACTTGGAAGAGCACTGAACTGGCAGGGTTGACCTGCCCAGGGCTCTTAGAGTGTCCTCAAGCTGATTTGTTGCATTAGCAGCTGGGGAACTGGGGGCCCCTGTCCGCAGCCAGCAGGTGTTCTCCCACCCTCGAGAAGTGGGGAGCCAGGCCATGCTGCTGACAGCTTTGTGCTTAATTTGCCTTCGATCCTGGGGCATTGTAACTACCTCAGGTATGGCCAAATATTGACAAATTATCCTATTACATTTAATGAAAAGAAAGAAACACTTTTCTGTTATGAGTTAAAACTTTATTTTCATTATACGATAAGTATGGCCTTAAAAATCTTATCAGAGTTATGAATGCGCGTGGTTGCAATTCAGTGATACTAAAATTCTCATGTCAGAACTTGGAGCAGCTATGCAGTTCCCAAGAGGAAGCCATTTTCAATGCTTTAGGTGCTACATCTGAAGTTTACTGCCATATTTCTAAATTACGTGCTTATGTGGCTATTTCTTGATTCATCAGTTTTTGAGAGTACAGTTGTTGAACTGCTAATATAGTTCTGTGGTAGTTGAAGATTTAGCTCCTATACTCCTCCCTTAAATGAGTAAGTATGGCCTAATTTTGGGTTAAAATGATAATTGTTTATGTTATCATGACTATATAAATGCCATTTATGTCTGAGCCAAGCAGTCTAATATGATTACATTTCCTTTTTTAAAATCTCCTCCCCTCCCTGTGTTGCCTTACTTTTCATTAGCTTAGTTTTCTGTGTACCTGTCGTTACACCCCCTGAAGTGCCCCAAAAGATGCACCAAATGCCTGGCAAAGTTAAGCCTTTTTCAACAATTTTTCCAAATGCTTAAGTCAGCCAGATGGTTTAGTGTTTCAGATAACCTATTGATTCCACTTTTTTCCTCCCTAGAGGTATCTCACAGCTGGCCAGGCAGGGTTGCCCCCAGATGTGGCCGGTAGCTGTTACCTGGAAACCACAGCATTCTTCTCTGGTTTGCTGCCTCATCTTCCTGGAGCACATCCTCCAATAGTTTTGTAAGAAAGGTGCATGGGCTGTAAAGGGTTAATTCCTTGGATGGCTGAGAGTAAAGTGTCTTTACTATTTCTTTATATGGAATTTGTATGTTAGCTGTAGGGTGGACAGTATTCTAGCTTGAGTATCTTTTTTTTCTTGGAATTTTGAATACATTGCTCTGTTGTTTGAGTGTGACCCGTTTTAAACCTCTTTTGGGAAGCTTTTAGGATATTTTCTTTATTCTTGGTACTAGATTTTATGGGTGTGTCTTGTCATTTACTGTTCTAAGTACTTGGTTAATTTTTTTAAAATCTGGAAATGCCCTTTTTTTCTGGGAAATTTTTTTGTCTTTCCCTCCAACTTCTTTGCTTTCTCTTTCTGGAAATCCTGTTAGTCACTTCTTTGATGGTTCCTATCTTCTACTGTTACGTTTTTTTGTTTTGGTCTTTTTGTTCTGACTTTACATTTCAATATTTTTATTAAATTTTTAACTTGGAGCAGCACTCACGATTTTGTTTAACTGCATCTGTTCTTTCATGGATATGTCCTTACCTCTGAGGATATTGAGTATAGATTTTGTTTGTTTGGTTGGTTTTCTTGTGCTCCTGTATTTTTCTCTTGTTTCGCCCAGGTTTATTTTGGTCTTTGTCTTTATTTTTATTTATTTATTTTATATATCTTTATTGATTTCAGAGAGAGGAAGGGAGGGGGAGAGAGAGAGAGGGAGAGAAACATCAATAATGAGAGCGTCATTGATCGGCTGCAGCCCACAACCCGGGCATGTGCCCTGACTGGAAATCGAACCCCGATCTCCTGGATCCTGGGTCGATGCTCAACCGCTGAGCCACGCCCAGCTGGACTGGTCTTTGTCTTTAAAGCCGAAGGTTTTCCTTAAATGCCTGGAGGTTCATGACTGGCCGTATTTAAAGTAAGGCGCTGGAAATGGATGGGCGGCTCAGCATGCAGGCGTGGGAGGTGGTTGGTGGGTGGTCCTTCAGTGTAGAAAGCACAGGTGGGGGGTCAGTACGTTATCTGTAGACTTTTTGGGGGGTCAGTTTCTCTAAGAGGAATACTCGGAGGCTTTTCCTGTTTAGGGGCTCTACATCTGTTTATTGCAGTTCTGGGGCTCGGGACAGAGGACGCAGCCTGGAGCGCCTGTCGTCTTGTGTAAGCTTCTCAGCCCTTGTGTCCCACGGCTGCGCCTCCCCTCTGGAGCCTGTCTCCTTCGTTTCTGAAGGGACAAAGCCTCTGGGTCCTGTGGGTGCGGACTGATGTGGATTAGTGTGCAGGCTGCATGAGGGAGAGACGGGAGCCCGGGTGTCAGTCACTAAATACCAGTTCTCTTAGCCTCACACTTCACTTGGCATCAGTTGCCTTCAAATGACGATCCTCCCAGGGTTCCGTGGGGCACGTTGCCTCCTGTTTGGTACCCTTCTCAGTATGTGCTTAGGTCGTGAGGTCTTCCTCTCCATCAAAACGTGAAAGAAATGGTCTCTGCTGTCATCTCTTCCCCTTAATTTCTTTATTCTTCTGTTTACCTTATAATCATTTTTATGGGAAATAACCTGCGATCAGGCCACCAACCTAGAGGTTAACTAGAAGTCTAGTATCTTTGATTTTAAACTTACTTGGTTTTGCTCAGGGGTTTGCTGCTTTTCATCCAGAACAATAACTAAGGAAAATAACCACAGCAGCAACAGGGAACTAAGCCAGGAGTCACGCAGTGCCTTGGTGCTGGGCCTCTGTGCTGGGACCCGGTTGGGAGATGCAGGCCCTGGGCGGACAGGAGGAGGGGCGGGAGAGGCAGGGCGCAGAGCAGTGCCATCACCAGGCTCGCTGCCGCCCGAACAGGCCTTCCAGAGATTTAGAAGTTTCTTCGACAGGTTTGCTTTTGTTGTTTTAAGCAGCTTTATGGAGGCATAGTTGACGTATCATGAAATTCACCCCTTGCAAGCTTACGTTTCAGTGATTTTTAGTAAATTTACCAGTGCGCAGCCGTCACCCCAAATCAGGGTTGAAATGCCTTCGTCACCTTTCAAGATCTTCATTCATTCACAGTTAATGCCTGTGCTAATCCTGAGCTCCAGACAGCGACTAGTCCTGTCTCTATAAATTTGCCCTGTGAACATTTCATATAAATGGAATCATGCACTATGTGGTCTCTGGTCTCCGTTTGCTTTCCCTCTGCATCATGTTTTTGAGGCTCATTGTAACTAAATGTGGCAGCTTGTTCCTCTTTTATTGTGGAATAGTTGGCAGGGTGCGGAGATGGTGCTGGGCTCTCTTTCACCGGCCGAGGGGCGTTGCGCCGGTTTCCAGGTCGGGCTGTTCAGCAGGAGTTTTGGCCTGGCATCCCCGACGGGTGCGGAAGAGCTGCTCGATGGGGCTGCGCCCTGGAGTCTTAGGTGGAGGGAGAGTGGAACTTCATCTGCCGGGCGGGGTCTTCCCCATTGCTCATCAGCACAGCCAGACGCCTCGGTGCTGTGCCCGGCTGCCTGTTCCCGCTTCCCGAACCTTCCCCTTCCCCACCATAATTAGTCATCGCTGTTTAAGTGTCTCTTTAAGGGTGAATACCTTTTCTTATCAGTTTCTCATTCCTGTGAAGACCAACTGTTCACTCTCAGTGAGGCCAGTGAGGTCGTTGGTATCAGGAATTAGGCCAAACCAGTTTTTCTTTCTCTTCTCCTGCTTTTTGGGGGATTCCGTTGTGTAAAGCCACCCATTTGCCACAGGATGCTGAAGACTTGAGTTTTCCTTTATTGCAGGCGGAAGCTGTTGCCTCACTAGGGTTTAGATGAAAAACAACAAAATCTATTCCCTCTGGTTGGAAGGATGTGCCACGTTACATATGGGGGATACGATCACTCACTTCATTGGCTTCAAGTGTACCTTTCAGAGTATTTTTAAATCTTTTATTCTAAAGTACTTTTATGTGCCTTTTATTAGGGACTTGCTTCATTCAGGTCAAATCTAATTAACTTTAATAATAGCACACTTTTGGAGAATTCTTGTACTTAGGGCTTTCATTCTGACCTGCTGTGATAATCTCAGAATACTGCTGACCACCAGAACCCATTGACCGTTTGGTTTTTCTGTGACCCTCTGCGTAATTGCTCTGCAGTTTTCTGACTGTTCAGTTTTGAGATCTCAAGTTGAGGCTGATACCACCTGAGTTAGGGCTGTGCATCCAAGGGCCATATCATTTACTGGGATCCCACGGTAGGCACTGAGTATTGTCAGCGATTGAGAATGTGCATTCAAGTGACACACAAGTCATCAAGTGTGTTCCTTCACCTGCGAGGGCGAGCCTTCAGTTCCAGGGCCTTTCCCGTGTGAAGTTGGCATATTAGAGCATCTCTGTTCTCTCTCTGTGTGTTGTCCACACAGCGTGGGGCAAGAGTAGGTTTACAGTTGTTTGTGTGGAAAATAATACAATAATTAGTAAATAATAATATGAGAATAAACTCTTTCGCGTGCTTACCTTATGTTCCTGCACCCATTCTTGTTTCTTCCCTTAGTTTCCAGGAAAAACTTGCGGATGTTCCGCTCATTACTCTTTAGTGGTTTGAGGCTTAGTATCTGGTTAGTGTTCCTCCGTCCGTGGGTATTTTGAGCCTGCTCTGCGAGGCGAGATTCCTTTCAGTCACGTACTGCAGCACTTGCTGCACTCGCGATGTGTGCTGGGCGGCAGGGCGCTCTGGCCCTGGGGACATGAGCAGCAGGAGCGGAGGCTGCTGCGGGTGGGAGGGGCAGGCCGGCCGGAGGGCACAGCGGCTCTCTGATTTCGTTCAGGTGCTCTGGTGAGGCACAGAGGGCAGTCAGCCCGTAGTTGAGACCAGCCTTGAGCTGGCGACACAGTCATCCTGGTCAGTGGAACTTTGAATGAAGGTAGGAGGGTGTTCCATTGGTTATGGTAATTGCCGGCCTGTCCCCGGTGCCTTCTGTCGCTGGGGAGGCTTTGTGTCCGACATCTAGTCCTGTGTCTGCTATGTTCATTGCTGCTTTGAATCTCCTGCATCTGGGGTGCCCTCAGCATCCCCAGAGAAGCATGTGGGGAAGGAGCTCTCATCAGACGTCTCGGTGCCTGGAGTCACGTCTGGAATAGCGGTGAGGATGGCCCAGAGTCCTCACATTGTGCCCCACAGTGAACACATGAGGGGCTACTTCATTCAGCTGCTCCTCTCTTGGACCTTGGGACTAGAAGTGACAGTCTGTAAACAGGCAACAATGGTGTATGGCTTTGTGATAGGCAAATAGTTTTTAATTAAGTTTCTGGAGTTCAGGTACACAAGGAAATTATTTAAAAGGTGAAGTTTTGCATTTCTTTTTAGGGTGCTATATATTTACTTTTTGATAATATAGACAAAAGGCAGTTTTCTTTTTCTGTCTGCTGAGTAAAATGGTTTTGTGAGCTTTTTTGAAAAAATTTAATATCGTGAAGTATTTCTAACCTTTCTCTAGCAATGCTGGCACAAAGGCCTTTGCTAGCCATCAAAGTGTGAAATTATTTTTGTCTTATTTTGTCAGTCATCACCACCAAGAATGAATTAGTTTGCTACTCAGTTAGTTTGCTACGCAATTAGTTGAAAACATATACTCTCTCTCTTATTAAATGAAAGAAGTGATTTTATTTTATTTTTTAAAATTTTTTTTTTTTTAAATAGATCTTTATTGATTTCAGAGAGAGGAAAGGAGGGGGAGAGAGAGAGACAGAAACATCAATGATGAGAGAGTCATTGATCGGCTGCAGCCCGCAACCCGGGCATGTGCCCTGACCGGGAATCGAACCCTGATCGCCGGGATCCTAGGTCGACGCTCAACCGCTGAGCCACGCCCGGCTGGGCCAAAAAAGTGATTTTAAATAGAGGATTTTTTTGAATCCTCACCTGAGGTATGTTTACTCATTTGAGAGAGAGAGAGAGAGAGAGAGAGAAACATCAGTTGGTTGCTTCCCGTATGCACCCCAACCGGGGATCAAACTTGCAGTCTAGGTATGTGCCCTGAGCGGGATCGAACCCGCAGTCTTCTTGGCATACAGGACGGGGCTGCGGCCGACGGGGCCACCTGGCTAGGGCGTGTAGGACTTTCTTGACCTTTTTTTGTTTCATTTCTTTCTGGCCCTTTCTGCTGTGGGTTTTCTTCTCATTGGTAGTTTGTCCTTCCCCCCTTCTCCTGCTTTTGGATTGATTGATTGAGTGGTTTTATGATTCCGTTTTCTTGCATTTCTCTGGTTACTGACGACGGTGAGCATCTTTACGTATGCTTTTTGGCCATTTGAGTATCTTCTTTGGAGAAAGGGTTTTCAGATCCTTTGCCCGTTTTTAAACTGTGTTATTTAAAACCTGAGTTGTAAGATTTCTTCAGGTGTTCTAGACACAAGTCCTTTACCAGATGCACGACTTGCACGTTTCTCTCCCGTTCTGTGGGTTGACTTTTTACTTTTTTGATGTACTTTGAAGCACAGAAGCTTTTAATTTTGATAAAGTCCATTTCATTCATTTCTTTTGTTGCTTGTGCTTTTGGTGTCACCTCTAAGAAACCACTGCCTAGGCCAAGGTCACAAAGATTTACTCCTGTGTTTTAAGTTTATACTTCTGGCTCTTACGTCCAGTTCTCTGATTTATTTTGAATTAATTTTTGTGTGTGATGTGGCTCATTTGCATGTGGATATCCATTTGTTCCAGCACCATTTGTTGAAAGGACTGTTCTTTTCCCATTCATTTGTTTGGTACATTTCCTGGAAAACACTTGACCTTAAATGTGAGGGTTTCTGAACTCTCTCTATTGTTTTTTAGATTTTTGGACTCTTAATTCTGTGCCATTGATCTGTTCATCCTGAGCCAGTACCACAGCCTCGATTACTGTAGCTTCATAGTCAGTTTTGAAATTGGGAAGTGTGAGTCTTCCAACTTTGTTTTCAAAAAAACCTCTTTTTTTTCTCATTTTTTACTAATGACTGACCCTAGCACATACATTAAATAAACTTTTTCTTGGAATTGCCAAAAGTTTCATGAGCTAGGACTTTTCTTCTCTTGATTAAAAGCTTTACTATTGCAGACTCATGTCTATTCATACATATGCCCCTATCTTGTAGACAGTACCCCCCTGCCCCAGTACGTATTTGTCAGGCAGCACCTGGAGGTGTTTTTGAATCCTCTTGCGTTAGCAAGTGCATGAAGAATAACTTGGTGATGTCACTGACTCAGGATCGTAGTGACCCTGTAAGTTAAGTACCGTAGAGCACAGAAAAGGCAAAAGAAAAGATCTGAGGAAATGGGACCACTTGGAAGCCAAGATATCTAGATGCAAAATACCTCTACCTAGTTAGCTTTTTATTTCTTATAAAAATTCTCTGTAGAAGTCTGTTCCAGAATGTGTACAGACGACACACCTATATAGCGAACCTGTCATTATCAGAACAATGTAGGGAGAGAAGGTTAAAGACTCTGGCCCTGAACCACTAAGAAATAATTTGCCTTGGACTTCAAGGGTTTATTCAGCAATAATTTTGATTAAACCAAAATCTTTATTATGCTTAAAATATTTCGTCTAAGGAAAAGGGTGCTTTGCTAACAAAATATTCCAGTTTGACAGTGGTAAGTGAAAAAGTTCCTATTCTCCTCACCCTGACCCCACCCAGAATAACAAATACTCTCCAGGAGCTTTCCATTTCAGTTACAGTCTCGAAGCTCAGCTGGCCTGTGACAGCAACAAGTTGTTTAATCTTTGAAGAGCCTCACTCATGCAGGGCAGGTAGAGCCCAGATCCAGCCCCGAGCGCCGCCCGAAGAGCCGGTGGTGACTTTAAGGCACGTGAGAAGTGGATGGTGCTCCGCAGACACTAGGCAGTCAGGTCTTGCAGGGTTAGCTTAGCATTTATTATTCTTACACTCCCCAAACATAGTTTTCATTTAACTTTTTCCAACAGCTTATTTATAAATATTAGCCAAAGAGCAACTACCCAGAACACAGATTCCCTCCTCGCAGTCCATTGAGGCTAAGCTGCAAGGCAGGAGGTCTGAAGCACACGTCCTCTGCTGCGAGGAACCTCTGAGAAGGGAACTTCCAGAAGGTGACGCCATCTCTGTGCCACATTGTCTTACACTTCAAAAGAGGTCCTTTGAAGGAAGCAGCAAGAAAACGTCTCTCCCCCCAAAAGAGCACAAGAAAGACATTCTGCAGCTGCCTGGTAACTCGCCTTGAGAATCGCTGTGCTTCCTTTCATCCACAAACTGCGGGGAACCTCCTTCCTGTGATGTCGGTAGCGATACCAGCCAACCCTGAGTCAAAGTGGAGATTGAAACTCCATTTTAAATCACTTGCAGAGTTCATTTGCACATTCTGGTAGTTATCCGCATTTTTGCTCACTTGAATGTTAGGGCTGGAAGGGGCCTTGATGATGATCTGGTTGAAACTTTGGTAAAAGAATGGACCTGAGGTTTGTTCTGAAGAGGCTACAGACCTTGTAAAATCACGGAGTTGATCAGTCACGTAAATGGGACTAACACCTACCTCCGAGTTAAAAATCAATTCAAAAAATTACTTGCCACCCAACATTTCTCCTCTGAATCTTTTAATAATTTTTCATCTTCTAGAGAATGTAACAACGCGAGGCACAAGAACAAGTGTATGTGAACCCCTTACCTGTATTACTTTGCTTGAGTTGCTGTAACAAGTACTACAGACTGGGTGGCTTAAACAACAGAAATTAATTTTCTCATGGTTCTGCAGCCACAAGTCCCAGATGAGGCAGTAGTGGGTTTGGTTTCTCCTGAGCCTCTCTCCTTGGCTTGCAGATGGCTGCCTCCTCGCTGTGCTCTTGCGTGGCCTCTCCTCTGTGCACCCCTGTGTCTCTGCATGTGTTCCGTCAATGCTTAACAGCCTCATTTTACCCTAATTACCTCTCCAAATAGAGTCACATTCTGAGGTATGGGGAGGGTAGGCCTTTGACATATAAATTAGGGAGGTTGAATACAATTCAGTTCATAACAATACCTTAAAGACAATGAAGACACAGAAGATAACTTTGTGCCCTAAAGTACTAATGCTTTATTAACTAATAAATTCAGGATTTCCTTCTTAGAAACTCAGAAATACATATGATCTTCTATTCTGACATATAGCATATTTATTCAACGCAAAAATACCACAGACTCTATTCTAGATGATGGAGATACAAAATTGGCAAAAAAGACAGTCCTTGTTTTCATGGAGCTTTAGAAGACAGAAAGGAAATACATCAGGTGGTGATAAATGCCTCTTTCAGTTGGCCTTTGCTGGGTAACAGACCACCCCTAAAACTTAATGGCTTAAAACAACCATCATTTTATTTGCTCATGATTCTGTGGGTCAGCAGTTTGGGCGAGGGCCAGGCTCTGCGTGGTAATTCTGCTGCTCTGTCCTGGGGCCTCAGGCTCCTGCAGTCACCTCAGCTCATGGGAGCTGCATCGTGTAAGGGGCTGGCAGACTTTTTAAGCACCTGTTGTTTTCTTTGTCTTATCTCAGTTTTCTCTTCCTTTCATTCTTCATTAAGGAATATTAAAAAGGTTTTGGATATCGTGGAAAATTCCATTTTGTCGGATTGAGATGGAGCCATAAATGCTGATCTTTTTTAATATTTTCATTTTACAAAAACGTCTAATCACCATTAATTGCAGCGTTACCACATGTCCTGTTTTACAGCTGGAAGTTAGCCTGTTCCACCCTGTTATTTGGATGGGATGGTCATAGCAAAGCGAGGCACGAGTCCCAGGTCGCTTTGGTTTTAGGTGCTCCATGCCTCAGTGCGGGCGTGGTTTCTCAGCTGCACGGGAAGCGGGCGTGGGCTCGGGCCCAGGAAGCCGCGCGCCCAGCTCTGCGTGCGCAGGCGTCTCATTGGTTGGTCAGGAGTGAGTGAAGTTTATTTCCTTCCCAGAAACGTTGGTTATGAAGGGGAAGTGAAATCCACAGGTAAACTGACGACGTGTGTCTGCTCGTTATGTGTTGGGAGATGAAGTCTGAAGATGAGTTTCCGTTCTTAGGAAGAAGATAAGCGGTGGGACGTGAGGGTCAGTGCTGCAGTGAAGGCGCTCGTGGATTAACCCTGAGCTGCTTATGTGCTGGGAAGAGAACAGACTCTTGAGTTAATGGGCTGTTTTACAGCTTCGTGGCCGCCTCTCCGGGGAAGGCGGGCGCGGGCTGCTGCTGGGCGACGGTTCCGGGGCTGCGCGTGGGGCTGCTGTGCGCTGCGCCTGCGCCCGCGCTCGGCCTGCACGAGTGGAGGGTGGTCCACGGTGATCGGTGGGTTCAGCGGAGAGCGAGGCGTGCCCGGCTCAGCGAGGACCGTCAGCCTTGGCGATGTGATTGTATAAATTGACGGAGAGGGAGAGCTGACGGCGAGAGAAAAACGCCGGTTTTGCAGGCTGGGGGCTTGTGGGGCCAGTGTGCTTATTTGAATTAGTAAAGAGGAGGGACACCTGGGCAGTGTGTTCAGAAAAGAATAGCTGTCTTGTGTTGACTCCACGAGATCTTCTGTTCTTGTCACGGCATAGAGAGGCAAGTGATTTGCCTGTAGTCACATAGCTGGTTGGCAGTGGAGAGACCAGACCCTGAGGCCTTCAGTCTTGAGTTCTCAGCTTAGTGCTTAACCGTCCGCCAGACTTTCCCAGAGCGGGGCAGCTTGAGCTGATGGGCAAGACTGGCTAGGCCTAGAGAAGGCGGGAGGGCTCGGGGCCCTGGGCCACAGTGGGAGGGACGGGGGCTGCAGGGGTTGAGGAAGAAGGAGCACAGAGGCTGCCAGCCCTTAAGCTTGCCTTTCCCCTATATTTCTGTGCCCAGTGTGGTGCTTCTCAGACTTTACTGGGTACTTGAATCCGCTCTGGGAGCATGTTAAAAATGCCGATTCTGATTCAGCAGGTCTGAGGGCCTGAGGTTTTACATCTCTGACCAGCCCCTGGCTGGTGCTAAAGTAAGTCCACACATTGAATACTAAGGACTCAGGTGGGCAGAGGGGTTAGGGCAGGAGGTGGTGGTGGCTGGCGGCCGATTTAGGCGTTTCAGTGGAACACAGCTGTTAGGGTGGCTTATTTGGGGGAGGGTTCTGTCTTATCTGTGTGGTGTAGAATACATTGCATGTCGAACATTCAAAGTCGATGACTTTGTGAAGGGACTGTCACTTTTAGTTGGGATTGTGGTCGCAGAGCTCCAGGACGTTTATGTAGGGAAGGCTGTTAGGGATGCTGCTGCCCACCCTCAGGCTCTGGGTGGGCACTGAGGGCTCTGGCCTGGTCAGGACTAGGGTGCCAGCGATCTGCCCTCACGGCGAGTCCCAAGAGTGCTTTCTGTCTGTCTGTCTGGGCCAAAGACAGTGCACAGTGCTACCCTCCCACCCCGTTTTGTGATTTAGTGAGACCACAGAAGTCAGAATAAGAAACTGATTATGATGCTCCTAGTCCTCAGTGTGTAGTAAAGGTCTGTGGGTGTGGCCGACACAGTGGGCCGGGGCCTGTGGTGGTACCTGAGCCCGGCCCTGCGTTTCTCTCGAGAATCGATGATGTTGTTGTGGCCTCGCAGACCCAGGCAGTGCAGGCCTTCACACTGTTTTGAGCTGAGAGGGAAAATGGGCAGGTGTAAGTAGAATCCAGCGGCTGACTCGGGAAAGACCAGGAGGCATCTCTTTCAGTTCTTGATCGGTGCTCTGTCTAAGAAAATAGGTGGTAGAAAGTGTGATTGTTGGAACAGAGAATTCAGGAGCCTGGTTGTGAGAATAGGAAGTTCTAGAGGAGCCAGTGGATGTAGGTAGCAAGGGCTGGAGGATGTCAAGTCCTGTGGAGAAGGCAGCAGGGAAGACCCACCTGGGCAGAGATGTGCAGGTCACTGCTGCAGTTCAGTGGCGCCTTTGGGGGGATGGTGGGTGAGGCCAGGGGTTCTTACGCTGAAGTCCTGGAGCCCTGGAGTCACAGCTCTGCAAAGAACGCCAGAGCCTCTCGGTCACCAACCTCGTTTTGCCTGGAAGAGCCCCAAGGACCCAGCGTGGTGGAGGGACCAAATGGCTGAAGATCTTTACCACCCGTATAGTAGACTGCCAGGCTGATGCTACATTTTTGCCTAAACTGTCTTGCTGACATTCTGGCTTTCTCTCATCTTACTCATTTACAAAAGTACACTTTTCTGAGTGCCCTCTGTGTGCAGGCACTGACATTAAACCTACTTTTCTTTATCATGTTCCTTTGACATTTAGATTGTGCTTCCTGAAAATTCAGATTATTTAAGCTAATTCTGTAATCTTTTGTTACTGTTCTCTTAATATGGGAATAATTATGAGGTTTGTCTGTTTTAGGCTTTATTTTGGAGAACACGTGGGATTATTGCTGAGTTTGGTTTTGGCAGAATTGTTACCATATTTCCTAGTTTAGCGCATCAGGCTGGTCTTTAGAGAATGACATTTTCAATACTTGTGTTTTCTGTGGGTCACATTGATAAAAATCACATGTGAAAAAAAGCTCTGTGCTCTAGCTGTTGCCTCTAGCCCTGCTCACAGGCGCCTTGCTGACACGGCTTCAGATCTGTTACCTGAACAGTGCAGGAGTGACATTCCCCATTCTACAGATTGCCTTCGACAGTCGGTCTCCACGCAGACCGTGTCAGTGGGCTCTGAGGTTCATGAAAGAGAATAAACCTAGAAATTGTCAACACTTTATGGGATAATCGGTGTAAAGTAATCGCTAAAGCAGCCTTGAGGATCCAGAGTCCGCCCTGAAGGGGGGGTGCGCTGGCTCCTCTAGACCTGTGAAAAGCCATTTCCAGAGGGGGCAACCCAGGCTTGGTGAACTAGGGGACAGCTGACTGGGCCGGGAAGAAAGGGCCCAGGAAATCGTCTGTATGCAGAATATTTTGAGTAGTGTGTTAAGGATGGGGCCAGTGTGTTGCTTTTTGTTTGTGTCTGTTGGTTTTTTTGTTTGTTTGTTTTTGTGGTAGTTCATATAGTACACAAGACTTTTCATAAAGCTGGGGCAGTCCTTTCCCCGGCAGATGCCTAGCAGCTGAGCCCCTCTGCTCGTTTCCTCAAAAACCAAGCGTCAAGACAGTAGGTTCTCCTTCATTCGATAGCAACTTCTCCACTGTGTCTCATTCCCTGAGTCCTGCTGCACCTGGCAAACCAAGGTTCTTACTGAGACCTTCTTGTAGCCTGGAAGCTCCTGACTGCGGTTTGCAGCACAGACGAAGTTAGAGAAGCCATGGGCAGAGGTTCTCAACCCTCGTGCACCTCAGATTGCTTTGGGGAGCTTCTAAACCTCACCCTAAATAGTGAGTCCTTGCCTTGTCTTCACATCACAGTTACTTGGGGAGCGGAAAATGTTGGTAACTATGCTGAGACCCCAGAGACTCAGACTTGATTGTCCCAGGGGTCCCTGGCGGGCAGTGGGTTTTTAAAAGCTCCTCTGGTTGTGCAGATTTGAGCTTCTCAACTGCTGAGCTTGGTCAGTGCCCTTTGTCTGCTGCAGTGGTCAGTGTCTGCCCTGTGACTCTGCTGGGTGTTGAATTTAGAGACCCTTTCTTTCCCTCTCCTTGGGTCCCTTTCACCTTGATTTATGCTAAATTTTGGGGCACACAGATTCAGTTGCTTGCTCCTTAGCTAGTAGCTGGTTCTACATTTGAGGGGAAAGGTAAGTCAAAGTCTGCCTTTTTTCGTTTTACCATCATTCCCTGAATGGAAAGGTCATGATTACTAATAACTTTCTGACGGGCTTAAAGTTTTCAACTAGGTATTCTGTTGGAGGTTCTTCCTTTGGGGAGTTTGTTGTTAACTTTCATGGTCTGTAAAAGACTCCTCATAGATACAACTTTATGTGTAAGTTGATTATAGGAATCTCCTGGGGGTACCCAGACTGTTTTTGGAGGAAGAGGCTATTGAGATGAAGGACCAAAGGGTTTCACAGTCACCTGTTCCTTCCCATGTTCTCCTGTTCTGCAGAGTCGCCGTAGAGTTGATCTTGTGTGCATCAGACATTGACGCTGCCTGCAGGAGCAGTATTCAGTGTCGTATCTGAGGGTGTTTCCCCTTGTGTTCTTGCCCATAATACAGATACCTTCTATCACCGATACACTAGTAGCATCTCCTCGTAAATACTTAGAGCAGAGGTAGGAGTTGCTGAAGGGGGTTAGTTGTATATAAGTAGAGGTAGGAAAAATAGGCTTTGGATTAGCACAGAAGGTAAGGTTAAAGCAGATTATAATTTGTTTTGCACAATCTCTGGAGAACTCTTAGAGTGACTGCTTTTGTTCTGGCCGGAGTGGCTCACTGGGCTGAGCGTCGTGCCCTGCACAGAAAGGCTGCTGGTTTGATCCCGGTTGGGGAGCATATGGGAGGCAACCAGCTGATGTTTCTGTATCACATCAGTGTTTCTCTCTCTGTCTCTTTCCCTTCCTCTCTCAGCGTGCCCTCAGGTGAGGATTGAAAAAGAAAGCCTCTACCCTTGTGTAATTTAGTGTTTTCTAGTGAGATCCTGGGTCGGAAAACCAGTGCATAGAGATTGTAGGTTTCACATTAAGAAACTTAGAAATGATCTTTTGTAGGTTCAAATCATTTACCACTTTGTTGTTGTTGTTAATCTGCATCAAGGATATTTTTTCCATAAAGAAAGTAGAAGGGAGGGAGGGAGGGAGGGAGAGAGAGACACACACACACAGAGAAACATGGATGTGAGAGAGACACATCGATCGGTTGCCTCCCATACACTCCCTGACCTGGGGCCCGGCATTGAACCTGCAGCCCTTCGGTAGGTAGGCCGACGTTCTAACCACTGGGCAACACGGGCCAGGGCCATTTACTACTTATTTTTAAGTGCTTTGTTTCCCGCCTTGAATTCTCTCAACTTTGTTAAGAGAGATTGAAATGAAACCATAAGTCGGCCTGATGGAGTTAAGCGAACTCCTGATCATGCTGTGGGAGGAGCTTATCGGTTAAGTAGTTTATGCGTCTCCTGCCCGCACGCAGGAGGCCCTCCCGCAGCACAGCACCTCTGGCCAGTGCTTTGTCTGTGTCCCTTACAAGCTAATAGGGACAGGAGCTCATGGCTGTCATTATTTACATTCGTCACAGAAATGTCAGCTGACGATTTCTTCCCTGTAACTCCTGCCTAGTGAGTGATGATTAGCCAGATAAGGAGGCCTCACTCATGCTTCCCTGGAGCTTCAGACTCAGCACTTCGGTCCTCCCTGTGTGTTTGACGTGAGGTCTAGGGATGTGGTCCAGCCTGGTACTGGCCTGTTTAAAAATGGTGGGTGGTAGTGGGCTGGCGACTGCTGTCCTGCCAGAGTGATACGGGAAGGATAACAGGTGGGGCATGAGGTCATGAGTGACAGAGCTCGAGGGTTATTCAAGCTGGTCCTTTTATGCTCCGGGCCTCAGTTTTGCTTTCTAGAAGAGGAAGAGTGGGCCCATGTGCGCCTGTTCATCTCTAAAATTTTTGAGTGCTCTCGAAAGGTGCCCATTTGAAACCTCTAGCATAGGGATTCATTAGAAGGCAATTGAAGCTTATAGGGCACAGGTTCCACCGACAGGATGTCCCTTACAGAGTTTGGGGTCAAAATTGGTTTCTTGGATTTGTATTGTTGTTACATTTCCCATATTCTTCAGAAGATTCTCTCCGGAGGGAATGAAACAAAAGTCAGCTCTGGGTCTAGGATTTAAGGACTACTTCTCTCCCAGCTGTGGGAGATTTACCCTGAGAGGTTGCAAAGCAAACTGATCCCAGCACTCTGCCCAGACTTGAAATGGGTATTTTTTAATTAGAATACATTTATATTAGGAAAAACACAAAGCATTACTTATCATAAAGGGAATGAAAACAGTGAATCAGTTTCAGGAACAGGTATGAAATCAGGTTCTGGATGTTCACTTGTGTCTTTGTAATCTCAGAATCTGTGTTTTTTCCCCCTAAATTTTGTTTTGGTTGGAAATACTGAGAAAATCCCAATCCATACAAATAAGTAGTTGCAAATGGGGAAAAGATTGCATTTTATTTATTTATTGCCGGTTCAATTGGTTTAATTTTATTAAAGCTTTTCAGGTGAGCCTGCATAGCCGGCTCTGGGAAATACTAGTTTCAGAAATATTTCCTTCATATAAACAGTGAAGTATCGCACATGAAATGATAACATGCCCGGATTTACTCAGAATAGCCCAGGACAAGGAGGGAGGTGGGCAGAAGCACAGAGGGAGCAAGATTGGCCACATGTGGATAATCATTAAAGCTGGTGATGGGCGCACAGGCCTACATTCTACTTTTGTGGGTTAGTTTTCCAGACTAAAAAGATAAAGAAAATGTTTTCCTTTTTGAAACCATTTGCTTTTGCCCATTGAGCTTAGTCTGTAGACACAAGGTAAGTGGTAAGATAGGCACCATGTCCACCTCATCTGAGACTCACTTGGGTAACCAGGACCCCGAGCCTGCACTTCTGCAGGGACACGAGCCTCTGGTGACTGCGAAACTGCTCAGCACTGTTTTGACTTCCAGTCTGCAAGGTAACGTGAAAGAGACATTCTCTCATACAGTGCTCCTGTTCCAAAGTCAGCGTCCCAGCACTGTTGTGTGTGAAAGGAGAGCTCTGGTGGGGAGGAGCCAGGGCACCGGCGGCCTGTGGGGTCCCATGGCAGGCGGCATTCTGCAGGGCTTGCTGGTTCATGTCCATTCATCTCGCAGTCTGACAGCCTGTTTGTTTGTGGCCACCTCGTGTTCGGTTGACAGAAGTCTGGGTACAAGCTGAGTGTCCTGAGTCCAGTGACTGTTGGTCTGTCATGCTCTCTGCGTGGCTTCCCCAGGTTTGGGTGGAGCTGCTGGAATTAATGTGAACTCTGGGCTGGGAGAGCTCACTTAGCCCTTTCATCTCTTGCATTTTGTGACGGTAAACCAATCGGATAGGTTTATATGTTAGAGAGTTACAAATTTAAGACTTTTGAAACTGCTTTATTATCTTTGAGTGAGGATTTAGAATTATAAAGGGTCTTTGGGGCTTGTGTACATTTCTGGTGACTCGAGGATTTTGGAAGAATTGTCAGGAAAACTGCTTTTGAATCTGAATGGTTGGGGTTTAAAGCTGGTGTAGCCATCACTTTCTGCCCAAGGTGTGTGGCCTCTTGTGGGTTAGGTAGGTGGATACAGGTGCTCTGCTACTGGTAACTAGCTGGCTTATGAGCCATTCCTCTGTTGTACTTTAGCTTTGATTTTAGCGGTGACTACAGACCCATTAGTTTTAGTTAAATATCCGCTAATATAGTTTTTGTTTTGTTTTTAACCCTCACCTGAGAAATTTTTTCCATTGCTTTTCAGAGAAAGTGGAAAGGGGGCGGGGGGAGAGACATCGATTGGTTGCCTGTCTGGGGAATCAAGCCTGCAACTGAAGTACGTGTCCTTGACCGGAATTGAACCCGAAATCCTTCAGTCTGTGGGCCGACTCTCACCACTGCGCCACGCTGGCCGCGGGAAATGTCAGCTAATGTTAGCTGATGATCTTGGAGTTAACTGTGGATTTTAGTGGCTGAGAGCAGAAAGTCTCTTGTTGGGTTTGCACTCTGCAGTTGGCCTTGGTGACACTTTAGTACACCATCATCAAGGCCTCATAGTTTACCTAAAACACAGGTAGCTCTGTTTTGGAATTAAAGGGCCTTAGTGGAGGATTATAGAACAGAGATTCTTTAAACTACATAGGAAAGAGCATGGCATTCTCGGTATTTGTTGGCATGGCTGTTTTGGAGGAGATGGAGGGGAATTCAGTTCTGCCCTCTCGTAACTTCCTGATATGCGTTTGATTAGTCTAGAGGCGACCTGTAGAAACAGTTAGAATGTGTAGAATTTTTTCCTGTAGCGACCAATCTCACAACGAAAAGAATTTATTTCAGTAAAACTGAGTGGAGTGTACTTTAAAGTTCCCGTGAGAGTTTATAAAAAATATTATTTCAACAAATAGTATTATCTCAAAATACCAGAAGTATAAAGACCCTGTAGTGAGTGCGCTTGTGTAGGTGTTAACTGCGGGACTCCTTAAAGATAAAGCCTGTCTTATCTGAGAACAACTGTTTTTGTCTGCTGTTGCTTACCAAATAAATGACTGTGTTTTAGACTGTAATTTCTTTCTGCAAGTACAGATGAATATAAAACGAAAAAGAAATAAAAGAGACACTTGCTTGTTGATTTGGCTGTTAGCTTTTTCACTAAAAATTGTAAAGCAGAGAGACAGCATTGAGACCAAGTGCATTAGGACTGCCCGTAGGAAATGTGTGGAGCAGGGAGCTAGGGGAGGGTCGGGCTCAGCTTGCTCTCAGGAAACAGCGTGGGGAACCCCAAGGTTACCGCGCAGGCAGCCTCCTGCCGTCCTAGCGTGGGCCCCCTGGGTGTGTCCTGAGGCGCGGCGCTTCCCTGCGCCAGCAGGGCCCCCGCCACGCGCTCCCGGGCGCTTGCTGGACGGCCTCGGCCTCGCAGTGGCCCTGGGACCGAGTGCACGTCTGACAGGTGCGCTGTGGAGGCGCCGCGCTGGGGCCCCACTCTGAGGTCAGACCTCGGTGCTGTCATCGCCTGGGGAGCTCTCCTTCCCTCGTTGTGGGACATTTTAAACCTAAGGAAAGTTAGAAGTATCAAATGAATACCCACGTACATCCACCTCCTAGACTGTGTGGTTAACATTTTGTTGTGTTTGCTTTCTCACGTAATTCTACACATCTGTCCATCCGTCCATCCTGTTTTTTTAAAGACTTAATTTTTTTAGAGTGGTTTAGGTTTGCAGATAGGTGATAGTAAGGTACAGAGATTTCCTGTCTACCTTCTCCCTCCTCGCATGGCCTCCTTTATTCTCAGCATCCTCCAGCAGAGTCGCACGTTTGTTATAGTTGATGGAAACATGACAGTGACGCCGCATTGTCACCAGAGTGCGCGGTTTGCATCAGGGCTCACTCTTGGTGTTGTGCGTTGTGTGGGTTTGGACAAATGTATAATGACATGTTTCCATCATCACGGTGTCACGCAGAGTATTTTCCCTGCCCTAAGAATCCTCTGTGCTCCACCTCTTCATTCCTTCATTCCCCTCCCTCCCTCCCTCCCTCCCTCCCTCCCTCCCTCCCTCCCTCCAACAACCACTGATCTTTTCACTTTCTTGAAGTTTTGACTTTTACAAAATGTCATAGTTGGAGTCATCCAGCACAGACATACCTCAGAGAGTGTGGGTTTGGCTACAGAACACCATGGTACAGGGGACTCCACAGGACAGCGGACACCACAGGACAGTGGGCATAGTGGGCACAACAGGGCAGCGGGCACCACAATACAGTGGGCACCACAGTAAAGGGAGCCCCAGGAACTGTCTGGTCCCCAGTGCACAGGAGTTACGTCGACACTGGGCTGCAGCCTGTTGAGTGTGCAGCAGCCTTGTGTCTAAAAAACAGTTCCCGTCCCTTAATCAAAATACCTTTTTGCCAAAACATGCTCACCATCACCTGAGCCTTCAGCCAGTTGCAATTTCTTTACTGGTGGATGGTTTTGCCTTCAGTTTGTTGGGAGAAAAAAAGAGATAGTACAGGCAGGTATCTGTGAGCACAGTGAAACGAGGGAGATCTGTGTGTAGCTCTTTTAAGGTCTTTCAAAATAAGTTGCTGAAATTAGTACCTTTTACCCTGAGACCTTTCGGCTTACATGTAATTAAATGCAGTGCAGAGTTTATTTCCTTTTAGGGAATTTTCTTTTTGGGAAATTTCACGTGTAATGAAATGCATGCATCTTAATGAGTTTTGAGCTCGTAGAAGACATTGCAGACACGCCTTTAACCCCAACCCTCTCCAAAATAGAGAAGGTCACCGTCAGCCCTGGGAGCCCTTACACCGAGCTGTTTCCAGGGCCGCTGGCTGGTCTGGGCGGAGGCCCAGGCTGGACGTTTTAAACACGGACCCGGCAGCTGATGTTGAACAGCCGTGTCTGGACACCACGGCTCTAGATTTTTCTGTTTTTTGTCGTATGTGAAAGAAACTGATTTGTATTTGGAAATCTGGCAAAATTAAGAAATAAATCATTTGTGACATGAAGAAAACGTGAGTGTTGCACAAATGTCCCGTGTTCAGGAATCTGAAGATGCTGCACACGAAGCAGCCGCCGCAGCAGAAGTGACCCGGGCCCCGGCTCAGGAAGTGGCGGGTGGCTGTGAGTGTCCCTTCTCACCGCTGTTCTCACTTTCCTCACTATCTTCTTTGAAAAAGTCCACCAGGCATTGTGGGAGGTGTTGTATTCAGAAAATATAACTTTTGTTTAGCCTTAGGTGGACATCTCTTGTCCTCACTTTGGCCTGCTTTTCATAAAAGGACGCGTCGGGCTGTGCCCCTCGCAGCCGGGGCGTGTCCCTTAGTGGGCGGTGCAGCAGCGGAGCTGTCACGACTGCCACCTTTCTTTCAGCTGAAAAGAAAGTAGAAGATCCCATGTACTTGGGGAGGGTTTTGTGCAAGTTTAAGAAACTCTTACTTTGATTAAAAATGTCTGTTATGTGTGTATTGGGTGGTGCTTTTAAATGCATTTTTAATTATAGGTTGCAGTCAAGACAGGTTGAAAGCTAATGAAATGGGAGTTGCTAGATTCTTTTTAGCAAAAGTGAGGAATTATTTAAAAAACATTTAATTGCATGGACATTTCTTTCGAAATGAAACCCAGCTGCGTTGCCCCTGCGCTCTGCGCTGGCCTGTGTTTTGTTCCGACTACACCTGTCCCGACAGTTCCCCCTACCCCCTTTGTCGGGCTGCTCTCACCCCACTGAAGACCCAGCACCGCCTCCTCCAGCAGTGTCCCTGTCACTTGCGTCACAGGCCTTTTCCTGTCATGAGATCCCGTTACATCTCCTGCCCGCCTTACTCTTGGTCCTCAAGGTGTTTCCTGGCTCGAGGGCTATGTTGACGGTGTGGAGGGCATTGCCCGCGCCCTCAGCACAGCCTAGGTGGCCGCAGGGGACGCTGGCTGAGGCGCGGGGCCCGTCCTGCTGCTTCCCTGCAGCTCACGGGCCCTGGTGGGCGTCCGGGCAGGAGAGGTGGGTCTCCCTGGGGAGACTGGGACCAGGGCCCCCGCCTCTAAAATGTGTCTGGTCCAGAATCGGGAAAGGACAGGCTTATTTGCTTTGCTTTCTGCTTTCTTCATGCCGTTTGTAGCGAAACAGTTTGTTCATGCCTCCTACTGTCTTCCTTACCGGTTGAAGTGTCTGTGTGGCATTTTGTGGTTTCTGCCTTTGTGATCTTAGAGATCAGTCTGGCCGGTGTTTTGTTTGGGGAGCGTATTCGTTGCGTCCTTTTTCTGGTTTCCTCTGGTTGTCAGAGGCTTTGTGATGCTAGGATTTTGAGTCTGGGGTAGAGGGGTGTGTAAACTGTTTGTTCTGTTTTGTTTTGTTAATCCTCTCCTGAGGATATTTTTTCCATTGAAATTTTTTTTTTTTTTTAGAGAGAGTGGAAGGGAAAGGGGGAGGTTGTGGAGAAAGAGAGAGAAACGTCGATGTCAGAGAGGCACATCGATTGGTTGCCTCCCGCACAGGCCCGACTGGGGCCAAGGATGGAACCTGCCTTCGAGGTACGTGCCCTTGACTGGGAATCGAACCCATGACCCTTTGGTGTGTGGGCCGACGCTCTATCCACTGCGCCACAGGCCAGGGCGAGGGGTGTGTAAACTTGACCCACAGGCCATTTCTCCCTGACGGAAAAGCCCACCCTTCCCATTCCCTTCCCCGCTTTTTGATGGTGGGGGACAGTTTTTCAGACTTTTGGTTATAGCAGAGGAGAGCAGAAGTTAAACTCATGGCCACTGAGCCTTTGCCGAGAGCCCTCGTTTCAGGCGATCCCATCCTCCGGAGTTTGCCGTTGATGTCACAGGCCCCAGGTTTCAGACGAGTGCCCCTGAGCACTGGGCGTCTCTGTGGGGCGGGTTCCAGTCGCAGTGAGAGCACATGGAAGTGATTTTTGTGCCGTAGAGGGTTCTTTTTCCTTGAGGATATCATAAAATTTAATTCCTGTCGAATCACTTCAACTCAGAAGTATGCAAAAGGATGCATTGTCATGGATTCGGATGGCACAGTAAGTGTTTTAAAGTTACAAAGCGGGGAGCAGAAATCAGCTCTTACACGTAGGCCGAGGCCCAGGGAGGGAGGGCTGGACCGGCCCGCCCCCCTCGTGCGCACTCAGGGGGGCTCCTTCTAAATCGGTGAGTTTTGGTGCCTGCTGGTGGATTTTGCCTTCTTCCCTCCCTCCAGAAGTGACAGGGAAACTGTACAAGCCCCATACTCCTCTGTCACCTCCCCGGAAAGGGAACCCGCCCCTTAATCTCGAATCACTTTTCGGAACTGGGGCGGGGAGGCAGGTCCTGGAAGTTCTGGGTCATATTCAGAGTAAGAGCAGCGTTGAAGGAGTAGGCGTCGATTTTAATAGAACATCATTAATTTTAAACTCATTGGGAGCCGAAACGGGCTCAGAAAGCCCACGGAAAGTAGCTGATGTGTCCTTGGTCATGGCCCCGCTGGAGTAACCCTGCGCCTTCAGGAACTTCCCAGAACTAACTTGCCTCGTGTTCAGTTTTTTCCTTTGGGCACCGATTCCTCCTCAAGAGCAGCAGCAGGACGGGCTCGCGTGGGGTGGGGCCGTGGGGAACGCAGGCACCCGTTGCAGCCACAGTGCTTCTCTCACCTTGAGATTGGCAGTGGTTCAGGTTTAGTGACTCAGAAGGTGGGGTGCTACAGAATTCAGGGGCGTTTTCCCTCTACCTGGTCTCCCCTCCTAAGCCCGGCTCAACTACATTTCCTCTCTTCTCTGGAAGTTGTTAGCCTTTGCCCCGTCCCCTCCCAACGTTTACCTGCTGGGGGACTTGGGTAGGTGGAAGCGCCGTCTCCTGGAGCTGCTTTCCTTAGTCTACTTAGGATTTAGCAGCCGTCCTCCCGGCCGAGGGCCCAGGGTCACAGCATCCCAAGAAGCTCCTGGGTGGCCTCGGCACTCTGGATTGGAGCTGATGGGATGGCTGTGTTGTGAAGTATCCACTGAGCCAGCCACTGGGAACTTTTTAAAAGCCAACCTCCGCGCTCGCAGGCTTTGAGGATGCCTGGCCCTGGCCTGGGGTCTCCTGTCTGTGGGACACAAGAGCAGCCGCGCCTGGACCTGGAGGCTGTACCTGGCCTGTGACTGGGGAAGGAAGTGACTGTTGCTGGTGATGGTCAGGAAAGGCCCAACTTTTTAGGGGAATGATGAAAGGGGTGTCAGGAAACCTCTGTACATAGGCTTGTACGAGGCCCTCATGTCCATCTGGTCCACTAGCCTCATGGGCACAAAGAAGACAAACTTCTTTCCTGAGGTTTCCCCGGCAGGCTGCTGTGAGTGTAGAGTCAGAGCTCGGGTCTCAGATCTGGCAGTGAGGAGAGGAGCACTGGGTGTTAGGTGTGGCCGCCGATGTAGGAGCAGCGGCAGGTGCTGTGACGTTGAGGTAGAAGAGGAGTCCAGGAGGTGTAGTGATGGGCCTGTCAGGCCCTCTGTGGCTCTCAACAGGCCAGAGGGCAAAATGTACAGAGAGCGTGTGGGGCAGTGGGAAGATAGGCATTTTGGAGCCAGACTGAGATTTATTATTATTATTTTTAGTTATTATTTTTTAAACATATCTTTATTGATTTCAGAGAGAGGAAAGGAGGGGGAGAGAGAGAGAAGAAACATCAATGATGAGAGAGTCATTGATCAGCTGCAGCCCGCAACCCGGGCACGTGGTCTGACCTGGAATCGAACCCTGATCTCCTGGATCCTAGGTTGACGCTCAGCCGCTGAGCCTCGCCCGGCCGGGCTAGACTGAGATTTAAATATTCTTCCTACCACGTACTAGCTTGGAAACCTTGGACAAGTTACACGTATTTTCCTTGAAGTTTAATTTTACTTACCTGAGAAACATCCCATCGGGCTCTACTTCGAAGATGACAGAACGCTCTGTGTGCAGGTGCCCTGGTGGGGGCCAGGCACGGGCTCCTCAGCCCGCTCCCCGGCTCCCTCTTCTCGGACTAGTGACCGGCTCTGCTATAGAAAAAGCGCAGATTTGAGTCTGTTGTTTCTGAGTCAGTTGCAGTTCTTGCACATACTGGCTGTATGACCTTGAAAAAGTCATGTCACCTCCTGGAACCTTGCTCCCTGGACTGCAGCCAGGGGTGGTAATCCTGACCTCAGAGGGCTGGAGGGCGGAAGGGCAGACCTGGCCGTGTGTGGCATGTGATGGCGTTTCGTGAATTTAACTGGGTTGTCCCCCTAGAGGATCTGGTAGGAATCTCTTTATCATTTTTCCTTCCATTATTATTGAGAGTATTAATAGAAAAGGGATCCCATGAATTAGTTGATTCCTTATCTGTTATACAGGTAATCATACTATAATTTCTTTAATAATAGAGAAGATTAAAGTTGTGAATTTGTCTGATAATCTGTACAGAATCAAACATTATGGAAACTATAAAGAAGACAGTGACCCGGTGACATGTGTCCACCCCCACCCCTTATTTTTCTTTTACATTGTAGCAGCTGATTGTTACATGTAAGAGCTTACTGTCATATTAAAAAAAAACAACCTTCTGAAAAACTGACAAGGTAAGTCTGTGGGGCGTTGTTACCCACCTCTGTGATGCTATGATGCTGATTGGTAGTTTAGTATTAATATAGATAGTTTACCTAAAAGGTTGTAATTAGCCGTATTGTAATTATGTTATAATTGCTTATCAATTACAGCAAGCCAAAATTTAATTACATATTTATTTTCCATTTTCATTTTTTATACCTGTAACTCTACCAGTGTGCGCCCTCTCTGGTTTGCCCGGGGGACAGAGAGCGATGGTCGCCCATTCACCCAGGTGCACACGGGCGGACCCCAGGCCCTGTGCGCCGCTCTGAGGGCGCTGCCTGCCTTCGCCACACTCCTTGGCCTCGTGTGTAGGGCTGGCTGCTTGTACTCTGTGTGGCCAGCGCTTCTTCCCTGTCTGCCTCCCTGTGTTGCTCCACAGGGAGAGAGGTCCTGGGTCTGTGCAGGGATAGCACGGTCTCTGCACATGGTCTGGCCGGAGCTGGGGCCTGGGTGGCTGTGGAGCAGAGAAGGCTCCTGGGAAAATGGCTCAGAGTTCCTCAGATCCCAGAGCAGAGTATTGTAGATGAGATGAGTCCAGCGCCTGTGGAGCTGGAGGAAGGGGAGTCGGGGGCTAGGCCAGTTAGCGGTGCGTCCAGTAGAGCTGTGGTCAGGGGGCTGTGCAGAGACAGAAGGAAGACTCCAGACCAGGATGATACCACCGCCCCTCTCACGGGCCATAACTTCACGTGCCTTTGACCAGCACCAAGCCCTTTGTTTCCTTTATGTGAGGTAAAGGCTGGACGTGGAAATGTCAGTGTGGGGACTGAGTCCCGTGGCTGCGTAAGTGGAGTCCCTGCTTCGGTGGTAAGGAGGGGTAGGCGGGAGAGCAGGGAGGCTCTAGGGCAGGAGGGAGTAGAGAGGATGCGGGAGGGCGGTCTCGCAGGGTCCCCCGTGGCAGACTTCCAGACTAGTCATTTTTGCCAAGTCTAGCCTCGTCTGTCTTCACTTCTGTGTTAGGCAGGTGGGCATTGTCAGAGGGCAAAGGCCCATTGGTTGGACAGTGTCTGAGAAGGCTTCTTGACCAGCAGGCCAGGGCACCAAGCAGGCACCACCTGCTTTATTTTTGTGCTAGGGTTTTCTGCTGAGGTCAGATGGAAAATCTGTAGGTTTTGGAGTAAACACTTCCCAGAATACCCTGCCCACAGGAGACCCTGTGCTCGAAGCCAAGGATTCACGCTTTGTCCTGAAGCGCAGGTGAAGGGCTTGAAGCAGGAGACCCAGGCAGGTGTGTGCTGGAAAGACCTCCAGCAGCACTGGGGAGGTGGTGTGGAGCAGGGTCCCGGGAAGGCAAGGAGAGGAGTCAGAAAAGGAAGTAGAAATGGAGGTACAGTAGTCCCATCCCCTCTTACTCACTGTCAACTGTGGTCTGAAAATATTAAATGGAAAATTCCAGAAGCAAACAATTCATGAGGTTTAACGGGCGCCCTGTTCTGAGTAGTGTGATGAAACCCTGCGCTCCTTCTGCGTCCCGCCCAGGACAAGCCTCGTCTTTGTCCAGTGTGTCCACTCTGTGTGCATTACCTGCCCTGGGTGCTTAGCAGCCCTGGGCCGTCAGGCCGGCTGTCCTGGCGCCGCGGTGCACGTGCTCAGGTCACTCTTACTTACTAAGTGGCGACCCCAGAGTTCAAGAGCCGTGATGCTTGGCCATTCGGATGTGCCAGAGGGAGGCTGTAAAGTGCTCCCTTGAAATGAAAAGGTGAGCGTTCTCAGCCTTACAAGGAAAGAAAAGATCGTATGCTGAGATTTCTAAGATCTACGGTAAGAACGAATCTTTTATTCCTGAAATTGTGAAGAAGGAAAAAGAAATTCGCGCCAGTTTTGTTGTAACACCTCAGACTGCAAAGGTCACAGCCACAGCGCGTGTAGGTGCTGAGGAAGGGGAAAGGCATCCCGTGTGCGGGTGGACGACATGGACAGAACAGGTGTTGGGCCTGGGACGGGCGGCCCTCCCCCTGCACAGTCAAAACACTGCTTATAACTTGTGACTCCCCCAAAACTTAACTACAGCCGTCCCTCGGTGTGCGTGGGGGGTGGGTTGCGGGCACCCCATGACCCCCCACGCGGCACCCCAGAGCCCAGCCCTCAGATGCTCAGACCCACGCGAGCGGTCAGCCCTCCGCGTCCACAGGTTCCCAGCCGCGGCTGAAAGCAGGTTTCCATTTGCTGTTGGTTGAATCTGTGGATGGGAAACCCAGGCACACAGAGGACCAACTGTGTATTTATCAAAAGACATCCATGAACCACGTGTTTCAAACCGTGTTGTTCAGGGGTCAACTGTATATTGTTGTAATCTCTTATTGGGCGTAATTTATAAATTAAACTTTATCACAGGTATGTATGTACAGGAAAAAACATGGTATATGTAGGGTTTGGTTCTGTCCTACACTGGGGTCTTGGAACGTATCCCCCGTGGGTAAGGGGACCACTAGGGTAAAGGTGCGTGGATTTGAGAGTTGCACGAATACGATGGGTGGGTTCCGGGGACAGGCCACTGTGACAGTGATGCTGAGTCTCAAGACAGCATGGACTGGCTACTGAGATGTTCTCGGGATGAGTGGCGCTTGCTCCACACAGAAGAAATCCATTTTCCAGCCTTCTCTGTACTAATGGTGCTCTTCTTACACTCTCTAGAAGTCTGTTATTACAGGTGTTCTGTTCCACCCAACACAGATTGCTGTCAGATGCTCTCAAAGCTAAAAATTCCGAGCTGCTGCTGAGGTCAGAGTTCCTCCCACCTAGTTCTCACACAGTCCCCGGTGCAGCCTTCATCCCGACTACCTCTGCGTTGGATCTGTCCCTGCAGTTCAGCGCGGGGATCTGTTCAGAACAGCTTGATTGGGCCCCCCTTCAGGAGTTGCCCAGGGCTCGTAGGATAAAGGCCGGACTCTTCAGGATGACCCCAGGCCCGGCTGGTCCAGGCCCGGCCATCTTCTCGCTGCCGCTGCACCGGCCACCTGTCGGCCTTGCTGCTTGTCCCGTCCCCGCCTGCCGGGAACTTAAGGCTTCTGCCGGTTTCCCTGACGCCCCCGCTGGGTCCTGGTCACCACAAGACGTACTTTGGGCGCTGCCTTTTGTTGTCAGAGCTCTTGGCCCAGTTGCGTTTTTACATCTGTCTGTATAATCTCAGGTTAGCTAGCGCTGGAGAGGGGTCACCACTGTGTGTCCCCTTCCCTGTCATTGCACCTGACACGTAACTGGTCCCTGTGCAGTTTGTACTTGATCTTCGCCAGAAGGCCGAGGAGCGATCTGTGCGTCATTTGCATTCAGCTCTAGTGCATCGTGGTAACTCGTTCCGTTGCTAACCCTCAGTTATTCAGAGAAATTATAGTCAGTGTCTTTGCTGATTGCCCTGCTCCAGATAAGCTGCGTGGCTGTGCATCTCCCAGGACCCCGCTGACTTCGTGACGCTCCTCCCGTTTTGCTGTAGTGACTGACGATCCCCAGTCCTGCCGGGCACTCTGGGAGGGTGCAGAGTCAGACCTTCTGACGCCACACTGGGCACCTGGTGGGTATGTATTTAGTGAAGGCTTATCGACTGAACACTGGAGAAAGATACCCGGTAAAATAAATGCAGTGAAAGCTCTGGTATCAGAAAAGTTAATCCCTCTCTCCTGTCCTGTCGCCCCCCTGCGCACACATTTCCTTCCTTTCTCTCTTTTGACAACTCATTTTCAGTGTGTTGGCTGGTGCTCTGTGCTTGCTGTCCACACACAGGAAAAGGGGCTGTTGGGCAATGCGGAATTTTGGTTATGAAAGGTTGTAGTCATTATGACAAATCGTGAAACACAGATGATAAAGCATCGAATAAACTGTGATCTTGTGAAATTACTTGTCACCTGGAAGAGCTGCTGTTCTGACCTTCAGTGTGTTTTCTCTCGGGGTGGGGGTGGGGGTGGGGATGGGTGTTTGTTGGTCAGATTTTGAATGGGGCATAGTTTCTGGGAGATGCGAAGGTGGGGCCAGGGCGGTTGGTTCTCTGCAGCAGTAATAAGCTGCCCCCCTTGTTTGGGTAATGAGGGCTCTGCCCTCTTTTTCGTTCTTGGATTAAATTAAGTTGGCTACATGGTTCCAAAAAACTGAGGAATGTACATTCTTGCCCCAGATTACTTAAGTCACTGAGGCCTTACGTAATGTGAGTTTTTCCCCTCTTACTAATCGTTGTCTCTCTGATGGATCTGAGTGTGAGATTGGGAAATACTCGGCGGCAACAGCGGGAACACGGACAGGCCTGGAGTGGTCTGGAGGCGGGCTGCTCAGCGTTTGCTCAGCCTGCTGGCGAGTGCGCACCTCACAGGTGATGGGTGCGTCTTTTCCTTTCTCTGCCACTCCTTTTCAATTGCTCAAGGCCCAGAGCCTGTGTCTGGAACAGGTGACTCAGATGAAATAGAGTTTGAAAAGGAAAAAAGCTGTCATTTTCTGGTTACTCACTATAATTCAGGCCCACATCATGCCTTTCTCTCCACTCCTCCCCTCTTGCTCCTTCATGTAGGCTCCCGTCTCCTCTAACCTTCTCTGCACTTTTTAAAAGTTTGCCAGAAACGTATTGAAATGGAAAGGGATGGCATGAGTTAATATTGTTGATCCCCCTGCTCTGTGCCAGCCTCTGGAGATGTTACGAATTCAGAGAGGTTACCCCACGTGGCAACACCACACGGCTAGTAGGTGGCAGGGTTGCCTGAACCGGGCTGAGACCTCGCTGCGGGACCGCGTGGCCTCTGCTGCCTTCCCACCACAGGGAAAGTCAGCTGCAAAGTGACAGCCCCGCCCTACCCCCAAAAAACTGGAGGAAGACCCTTTTTACTTTTTCTTTTCTGAAGTCACTAAAATACATTCCTAGATAAAGACTGGGAAACTTCAAACACCAAGCAGTATCTACGTAAACCCGGATCCCCTCTTAATCCACTGAACACGAGAAATGAGGGGAAACTGACTTCGACTTTTGACGAACACGGGGGCCAACCTGAGGGATAAAAAGTGTGTTCGGTGCAGTAGGTCTGCAGCTGACTGCGCAGGTGAAGCCAACTCCAACACAGCACTTTCCTTCCTGCACATGGCTGATGCTCAGTAAATAAAGGGACAAGGTGCATGAGAGTAGTAGTGCTTTCTAAAAATATAAAAATATCAGTGAGAGATGTGAATCTCTGTGTGGCATCAGTGAGCTCAGGGGGCCTCCCTGGGACCTTCTCTTGTGCTCAGTTCTGTTAGTGGAGGAGGCGTGATTTCCATTGCCTTCAGTTTACAACTTGGATGACCCAAAAGGAAAAAAACATTTATGAAGACACTTTATATAGGATGTAAATGAAAACTTATCTTCTTTATGGGTAGGAATTCTAAAGTGTCTTTCCCCTGAAATATTATTAGATTGTAAAAGTTTTTTGGCTATGTTACTTTTCTAATAATTCAGTACACCTTAAGAAATATTAAAGCAGAGGGTAATTCTCTGATCGCGGGTGCGCTGTGCTCTGGGCTCTCAGTGCTGGTGACTTAACGTTCCCTGGAGGTTGCCAGCTACTGGCTCAGTCTGAGTACTCTGTGCCTCATTGAACTAGGGCTTATTACATAGATTTACTTTTCATAAACTTTGGTGGTGAAAATAAGGCTGACTCTGAAAAGTAATTTTCTTTACGTATTGGCAGATAGAATTTGCAGTGACTCTCTAAGTTAAACTCGGGACTGAATTCAGAACTCACTCCGGTAGGTGGGTGCTGACCAGCTCTCGGTTGGCCGGCACTGTTGGCGGTCAGCTGTCGCAGCCCTGCGCTGGGGCCACTGCGGTGGGGAACCAGCCCCGGGGCTCCGTGCGCCTTCTGCCCCTTAACTTGCGAATGTCAGCAGGGCAGTCACCCCCTCTCCTCCTTTCTCTTATGTCTGAGGCTCTGGCCCTTCCTGTGCCACAGGGGGGCAGCTGGAGGAACTCTTGAAGTTTGTGGGCGTGTGGACTCCAGGCCCCTGGAGGCAGACACGAGTATCCTACCTAGAACAAGGGAAAAGACCGTCAAGCCTTAGGAGATCATCTGCCCACGTCCTTGGCATCGGAGATGATTTAAATTTCCTTGATGGATTTTCCCCTTACCCATCATAATCTAAAGCTTCCTCGATCCTCTTGTATCAGTCGTAGCACCGCACAATTAAGGCCATTTGCTGTCTCCAGCAGAGCGAAGGCTTGACACAGTGTCTTTTGACCTTAGTGTCTGCAGCGTCTGTTCCTTTCAAGCTGTGAAGACAGAAAGGAATGTGGACATTGAAATGGAAAATAAGTGTTTGAAGATAGCTCTGGGCTTGCAGGGTCAGCATAAGCACAGCCCTTCCCTTACTCGCTTTGAAAAGAACCTTATTTTTAGAGTAAGGGAAGGAAACATGTCTGTTCAGAAAACTTTGCTAAGTTTGTGGAAGTGGAAAATGCTCCCTAGTTGTCCTCTCCTGCGTAGCTGTAATAATAGCAGTGACTAGTCAGCATGAGTGTTACATGCCAGACGCCCTGCTGAGTCTCCTGCCCTGAAAGCACCCGTTAGATTTGTTATTTCCAGAGCCACAGGGACGAGACCGCGGCCTGCAGAGGTTATTCATCCCACCTACGGCCATCAAGAGTTGGAAAAAGGGAGAAAAAGGGAGGCTCTGAGGACCAAACCCGGCACTGTGATGCTGGAGGACTCTGCACACCCATTGCGTTAAAAACCGTGCGGTTTTGACCCCCTTCCTTTTGCATGGGGAGGTGTGGAGAGTGGTCGGTTTTCCTCCTGTGAGCACATCACAGACTCCAGGGGTTCCTTGCCCATTCTCAACATTAGATCAAAGGAGTGTCACTCTGTTCCTTTCCCTCCTCTCCCCCTTTAAGTGTTCAGTTTTCTAATGTGGTAAATATTGATACAACCCACCTGAACAAAAGCTTTTCGGAATTTTTAATTTTTAGGAGTATAAGGAGATCATGAGTCTAACAAGTGTGAGAGCTGCCAGCCTAGTGGTTGGAGGTGTAGGCGCTGGGTCATCTAGCCCTGTGCTGGCATTGACTAGTTATGGGCTGTTGTGAAAGTGATTTTCCTGAATCGCAGCGTCCTTAGATGAAAAATGGGCCAATAGCAGTAACTAATAGGCTGTGAGGGTTAGGGACATGCCGAGTGTTTGTCTTGGGTTAGACTCTCAGGAAATGTGGCTCCAGCCTCAGTGCCCAGTGAGTGTGCCATCTGGGCAGTGGGACCATTGTAAAGGACCCTTCAAAGCCTTGCCCTCTTGGGTTGGGTTCAGTCTGACTCTGGAGGAAAAGTGCCCGCATCCGTGACTCTGAGCTCTGGGATTTCGCTGGGAGGCTTCTCAGGCGGGTGCCGACGGCTTCTGACCCTGACTGGTTGGGGCAGAGTGCAGGGGCTGCCGCCCGAGGCCGTGGAGCTGTGCCTGGGGCCCGGCAGGTCGCTGGGGAGGGCCTGTTCCTCCGTGGCCTCTTTGGACTGTGCTGTTTCCTTAGGCCTTTAAGCGGACGGCGTCTCGCCTGGTCGGTGTCTCCATCCCGCTGCCTCCCTTCTTCTGTCTGTCTCTGTCTCTGTCTGTCTTCCACTCCCTTTGGGGTGTGTATGATATGTGAGTGTGTGCCCGAAATAGTGAAGCCCCTTTAATTCAATGTGAACTTTGGCCTGAGTAACATGAGTGAGCGCCAGGGCTCTTCTGCACTCCTTTCCCGTTCCCGGGCCCCACCTTCTTTTCGTGGAAAACTGCTCCCTCCTGCTGCCCCCCGCCTGCCCCCCGCCTGCCCCCCGCCTGCCCCCTCCCCGCCCCCTCCCCGTCCCCATCGTCCGCTGGCTCTGGGTCAGAGGCCCGGCTCTTCCTTCCTGCCACGGTTTCCTTGTAAAGGGTGGGACATTTAGGATTAGGCAGGTGAGAGGGGCGCTCCTGCCGACTGCGTAGGGCGCACGGACACATGCCTCTCACTGTGTTTTCTGAGATGGTGAAAGGACGTGAATTGCCACTGTCTGCATGAGTGGGGCGGTGAAAGGGGCTTCCCCCGTTACCCCATAATATGCGTGTTATGAGTTAGAAGCCTGAAAGAGCAAGTCCATCCTCTCTCCAGATTTTAAATCTCAAGTGAAACGTTAACGAGAGGCTTTCATTCAGCTCAGCGCACACACCCTTTTAAAAAGAGGTTCTACTTAATTTAAGATTCTTAAAAATAGAAATTTGTTTACATGCAGTTCTTAACTTGGCCTCAGGTTTTCTGCTTGAGCGGCTGGTAAGACCAGAGCAAAGTAGATTTCAAATTTACACGTGTCTCAGGGACTCGTGAGAATGATCTGTGTTACGCAGTGCTGATGTCTCCGGGGACAGTAGAGGGGAGACGGCCTTTATTTTTAGGGTTGTAAGGCCAGATGCTTCTCTAATGTGTATCCTGATCTGAGTGGCTTTCTTGGACTCACATTTGGTGAGCAGTATCCAAACATGGTGAGATAACCAGACAAAGGCTCTTACAGGGGGGCTGTGGCCCTCGTCCCAGCGAGTGACTGGTGATGGGGGCAGCGCTGATGGGTCATCTGTGGATCAAGTGTTTGTTGAGGCCCCAGCTCTCCACAACAGTAGCCCTTTCAGTAAATGCGGCGCCTGTCCCCACCATGTGACGGGATTGTGCTTGGAGCCCTTCATGGGGACTTGCATTTTCCTGACAGCGCTCTGTCCTCCGCTCCACCCTCCCACCCAGGGATAAAAACAGTCCGCATTTTATACACAGTGCTTGAAGGAATAAGACTGGGAGGGTAAAGGGACTGTCTGTTTTCCTTAAGGTGTTTGTAGCACTTTTTTCTTTACTTTCTGTTATGAACTTTGAGGGATCTGGCTGTTAAAGACAGTGTAAAACGTCAGCGGAATTTGTGTTAGTGTATAAAAACCAGAACACAGCGGCTTTGAAGTGGCTTCTGAAATGGACCGAGCAGATTTAGAGAATTTGATCGCTTTAGTATGAGATTTCATTTAGTTTCTTTCTACTCACTGAGCCGTAGACATTAGCTTTGCAGAGGCTACCTCTTGACCAGCGCCACAGGGTTCTGCTGTCCCCACTCTCTGTGACGAGGTGAGGCCTGCACGGCTTTGTCCCGGACTTGGGGTGCACGAGGACCGGGTGCCGGTGCACCTGTGGCTGACCTGGGCCCGGTGGGCTTCCTCCCTCGCAGCCATCCGCAGCTCCTGCCTCCCTAGAAGACACAGGCAGGCGGCGTTTTCTGGCCGCCTGCTGTTTGCTGGCTTCTCTTTCCTAAGAGCAAAGTTGGTCGCTTAGCACTTCTGTGCAGTTAGCCTACGGTCCTGATCATCTGACCCTAAATTACTTGAAAAAGGCAGGAAATGAGTTGCTCTGAATAGACCATTTCCCAGACAGCAGCTCTTTAAGCACCAGAAGTGTATTTAGTAACTTCTATGGTAGGGGGAGTTCTAGGTGCTCGTATCATCTGTGATGTGGCAGAAGATTTCAATTCCGTTTTATCACTAGTGCAGGAGTCTGTTTTTAGTATTTTCCTGACTGTTGGGGCGCCAGGAGCTGAACGTGGATGTGCTGGTGACGCAGCACCTGCTTTGTTGAAAGGTGTTTGGTGGTGGGCTCCTTTGGTTACTTAGTTCATTTCCAGAGGTGAAGTGTAGCATATGCAGCCTGCAAGGGTTTGTAATTCCAGCTTAAGTATCCCAAGGTTTTTACTGCAATATGATTATATCATAAAGTTGGTTGAATCAGAGAAATACTAAAAGAAGAAGTGAAAATATCCTGTCTGCCCCCCAACTCCACGACTCGCAGCCCCTTCTCTCCCAGTGTTGCCCTGTGGTGGTTTCTCACACACAACCCTAAGCACACTATCATTGCCCCCAGGTGGAAAAAAAAAATAGAACCCACATCCAGTGACTATGACCTGAATTCGTACTCCATTACATGGCCAGCCGCCTCTGGGCCTGCAGGTCTGAGGCTTTCCTCATTGTATGTGTGACTCTCTGTTGTGTCTAAATTTGAAGTGCCAGACATATGCATGCGTGCACACAACACGCACTCACTCGCCGGTGGGGGCTTTTTAGAGCTTTGGGTCTGAGGCATGTTGTCACTGAACGTAGGATGTGTGCAGACACTCAGCATCCATAGGCATTAAGTGCCCAGGGGACATGGTGTGGCCAAGTATGGTTGAAACTTCCTTTCTGGTTGTGAGCTACTAAATTGATTTCTGGAGCTATTAGCTTTAGCTTGGGAAACAGCCCTAGAGACTGCAGAAATCCCTCTGCCCACTCGTGTTACCGACCCTGCCCGCCTCCCCCAGGCCCCCCACCCCCCCTTCTAAGAAGGTCTACTCCTTAGAATTCTTACTTGGGTTGGGTTGGCCCCACCTGGCGTTTCTGCCGTCAGCTACTCTCATCCCAAAGTACTCGATAATCCCATTTTGACATATCTTTTGATTTGTTTATTCTTTTAAAATAAAAGTGTATGCTGATACTTTTACTGATGAATGCATACGGTTTTCACTGTTGTAGAGCACGTGTGAAACACTGATTTTCTAAGTTTAAGAAGTGGCTTGATTGCTGATCTCACAGGAGTGTCCGTTATATTCAGGAGAGCTGACCTCAGGGCAGGGAGCAGATTGATTTCTACGTCCAGTCTTCTGGAATTTTAATTTTGTGAGGTTACTTTTTTGATTGCAGGGTGAGAGCTTGCTATAAAAATGCTGTTTTGGGGATCTTGCATGTTTTGGACTATGCCTTTAACTATAAATGTTTATTTAAGGAAATTTAAACTCGTATTGAAACTAAATTACATTTCACTCCTGTGAACAATACAGCCAGACATTTGGGAAAAAAACTTTAGGCCAAATGTGGACCTATTTCCTTAAGTCTCCCCCCCGGGGCCTTTCTTGACTTAGGTAGTTTGATTTTTATATTCATTTCATCTTTTTTTTTTTTTCCCCCTGATGTTTTATAGAAACTTGAGATTTCTAGCATAGGGGGTGTATTCTTCCTAAAACATAGGCAGCCTTGAGGAATCCAGGTTTACAGGGTTATTAGCAAGTGTGTTAGGTAAGTAAAAAAAATTATGTCCTTGTGTCCCCACCCTTTCCCCTCACACACCTTTTGAGGTTGGCATCGTAAGTGAAGGTCACTAGGGGAGTTTAGGATGAGACCAGGAGGGAAGTCTCAAGGCTTGTCCAGGGGCTGCCCTTTGCACGTGTTCTTGGTAAAGGCTGGTGTACGTGTCTGCAGCACGTGGGAAGGGCAGAGCTACGAGGAGTGTGGCCCCCGTGCCCGGGGCAGACATTTCAAGGGTGAGTCGTGAAACACTTCTTTAAAGGAACAGACCTTTCCATCTTCTCTTTAGAGAAGGTCTGCCCTGCATGCGACCACAGATTAAAACGGCACAGTTGGGACACAAGGTCGGATGCCTCTTCCAACAGCCTGACCCACCTCTTCTTCCAAGGAATTTTATTCCTTCTAAGCCTTTGGTAAGGCGTTAGGAAAGTTTTCTGAGGCAGTGAACAAACTAACCAACAAACAAAAACATCCAAAGTGTCACTTCATTACTGGCTGCGCTCGATTTGGTACTAGAAGTGGGCTTGGGGATCTTTGCAGCAGCCTTTGAAAACGGCGGAGCACCGAGGAGGAGACCAGCTTGCCTGCGGCGCGGAGCAGCCTCGGGCCGCGGGAGACCCCGAGCGGAGCCTCGGTGGCAGCACCTCAAAGCTGAGGCGCACGCTGTTTTCTTTGGAGAAGCCCAGGACTTTTATTGTCTTTTCGGCACGTATTGAGCATGGCCGTTTTCAGATTGTATAGTTCAGAGGAGCAGCCGCAACCTGTTGGTGAAGACGGCATGTTAGTGATTTGTGGGATTTTCCAGAGAAAGCTGGTGGGTGTGATGGGTATGTAAGTGATACAGTCGCCTTTCCACTTCTGAAGGAGAGTCCAGAGTGCAGTAGGTGAAGCTATTCAAGGCAGGGAGGCACCCGCGTAGATTTCCACTTGCACACCTTGAAAACGCGTGTCTGGATCTGTACATGGAAGTGACAGATGCTCCTGGGATTTGCTGTTTAAAAGCAAGTGTAACAACAACAGCTTCTCACAGTTCTGCTTTGGGATTGAAGCCAGTCACTTACTGTCAGGTAACAAATTTATTGAAGAGCTCTCATGCGCCCATTTAGTTTGTATTTACTGTTTTTTGACTCTGAATTTGCAATACAGGAGTCGGCTTTTAGACATAAGGAATTTAGAGACAGGTTTGGGATAACCTCACCGAGGGGGCCGGATCCAGAGAACGTCTCCTGGTGTAAACCCTCTACCCTTCCTGCATCTTTGGCTTCACGGCCTCCGCCCCACAGCCCGGGGACGCCCTGGGCTGGCACTGGTCCTGGCCGGGAGGGCCGCGCCTGTCTTGTCTGGTTGGTGCGCCACTCCCACCTCCCTCTGGTGTGTTGGAAAGTCTGACTTTAATAATAGGTTTTCAGTTATGAGTTAGCATTTCTGCGAAGAATTCGGTGTGCCACAGGTGTGCATGTAGACATGCTTATCAGGTTAAGTTGCATGAAGCTGAGAAAGGAAAGGAGAGAACAGACTTCAGAAATTGGTAAACTTTCAGTAGAGTATATTGAAAAGAATACTAACTTTGTAGAAATGGTCTTTCCCTTCCCTTTCCTTTTCATTTTTGTAAACCAAGGGGCAGAGTCCTCGGACGAGAGATCGATTCTCACGGCTCCCCAGCGCTGCTTCATTGTCCCAGCTAGGTCATCATGAAAACAGGTAGCTGGACGTCTGCAGTGACGTTGGGGCTCAGGCAGAGACCAGAGTGGGTTCCTTAAGGGCCCTTTCGTCATTTAGCAAGTATTTATTGGGTACCTACTGAGTACAGGGCACTGTGCTGTCTCCAAGGAAACCACTGGAGCAGGTCGTGTGGTAGAGAAAGCTGGGCCTCAAACACAGCTCCCGGATCAGGGACTATTGACATGTAGGTTGAGGGATTGTTAGGAGGTGCTGAAGCTGAAACCAAAACAGTCTTTGTTGAGAGACACAAACTGTCTAGGGGCCTGCTACAGGCAGCGGTAGGTGGAGCTGACCTGAAGCAGAGCCTGGAAGCTGCAGTGGCGATCGGCACCCGTGACTGTGCGTGCGCATCCTGCTTGGATGCCCGGGGTTGGCGTGCTCCCGAAGCTCCTGCGCAAGCCGCTGTCCTAATGCAGGTGTTGCTCTGTTCTCTGGCTGGGCCAGTCCTAGACCGTCTGCTGCTTCCGGCCAGGTCACTTTCTAAGGGTCCTCCTCCTGAGAGGCAGACCAGTTGGCTTTTAGCTGGTGGACTTTTTTTTGTAGACATTTTTTTTTGGTTGGTTTGAGGCTCAATGTACACACAGCCTGGGGAGAACATTCATCGCTTCAAGGATAGCTTTAGCCAGAGAGAAGTGTCTGAAGGTGGTAAAAGTGTAGGCACTTGTGTTGAAATTTGCTTTGGAGTGAAAATTTATCATCTGTTGAGCTGTAAATCTATATAGGTAACAGGGTTTTCTTGTAATAAGCCTTCAGACAGTCACCTGTGAAGTGTGTGTTTGGGTGGTGGGCTATGCTGGCAGCCCACTGGAGGGGCCTGGGCGCGGCATTTGCAGGCCAGGTTCTCATTGCAGGAGTCTTTGGGTGAGCAGTGACCTCTTAGGTTTCGCTTTCTACATTGGACACAGTGATGATGCAAACACTTGACCTGTGTCTTCTCAGGACGGCCAGGGGACCCCGTGGAGGGCTCTGCGAGCAGCATCGGGGTGTGAACGTGACCACTCCCTGGGCAGCCTCTGCACTCTCCTGGGATTTCTGGCATGTAGTCTAGCAGTTCTCATCGTGGCACAGAGCACACGATACCCTGCTGGCTGTGGGCCTGCCAGTATCAGCAGGCAGAGGTCTGGGCTGTGTTAGTATATAATCGTTTTTAAGTCTTTAAACAGTACAGGTTCAAAGCATATTCTGAGCAATAGCCCATGGCATGGCGGGGTTGTGGGGAGAATACTGTTTGTCAGGCTTGAGTGGAACTATGGTCAGGACATCACCCAAAGTGTGTGTTCTTCTGGCTCTTGTCGTCGCTGAGTGAGCACCAGCTCCTTGGCCTAGGACTTCTGTGATGAGCATTTCTCCAAGCGCAGTCCTTTTCTTTCTCTTTCATGGCCCTACTTGTAGAACATGGGAGAAATGGTCAATAGAATAGGCAAGTTGTCTTTTTCCCCAGCGTCTTTTATAACTTACGTTCTTTCTTACCTAGCTTCCCCAAAATGGGTTAGGAGGGAATTGGGTGAAATTTGGGCACTGAGGGGGTAGAGAGGAGAGGAGGGGTGGGGATGGGCACATTTATAACAGATTCAAAAAGGACCTTTAGATTGTTCCTTATACACAGAATTATTTGAATTTGACCCCTCAGGTGTGTGACCCTGGACTGTGGGCCACATTCCCTTGCACCTGTGGGCCTCCTTCCTCGCACACTGCAGTCGCCTCCGTCGCTCCCAGAGGAGCCAGCACAGGGGGGTGTCCACCGTCCTGTTCCCATCATCGCTCTGATAGCCTAGTGCCCACTCACACCCTCGCAGGGTGGTGGCCTGGCCTGGAAGGCAGGCAGTGGTGCTCCCTGGAGAACAGCGCTTGCCACGCTTCGTGGTGTTTAATTCCTCATTTGTTTTTCATTATCTTTTTCTTTCGAACCGCCCTTCCTCCCAGGGTTGTAAAGTAGATTAAAATTAATTTTATATTGAAATTGAAATGTTTAGGACATGCGCAAGGATAAATGAAATTACCCCACAGTATTGGAAACCTGGTCTGTGAGTGAAAGAGTAACTTGACCTTTGAAAATAAAGTAGCGCAGGGGTCGCCCCCCCCACCCCAGCCCACGCCGCGCGGGTTGCGTTTCCTGGCGGGCTCACAGTGCAGCGGCTTGGCCTTCGTTGAACAGTTAGCTTCTCAGTGATTCAGCTGCTGTCTGAAAGGCCATTATCTCATTACCTCACTGCCCGTTCGCTCCTTGACTCAGGAGAGAAGCCACTTCCCGTATCAACCTAAATTTTCTCGTAAAACACCCAGGTCATTTTCTGGTTACCGAAGTTGACAAGCTTATGCCTTATACCAGAAGGCGCTTAGCATTAGAAAGTTACAGGATGAAGGAAGAGGGGAGGAAAGGAGGGCGTTGCGGCCACCGAGCCAGGCAGCGGGCCAGTGTTTTCACCTGCAAGGCTTGGTTAGTGTGACATCCCCGTTTCGCAGAGGAGGAACTGGAGGCTGAGCATGGTTAGGTTACCTGTTGTGTGGTCCTAGAGCTTGCAGGTGCTGAGTTGGAATTCAGGCTCATCCACTAAACCACACCAAGTGATTTCCCAGCCATGTCCCGATTGTTCTCTCTGCCAGCCTGTCCCATGTCCACGTATGAAACCATGTCAATCTCAGGAGACCCAGCCCTAGTTCTGCTGGTGCCAGGCTCCAGCTGCAGGGAGCACCGGCAGCCTCGCACAGCCTGGCATTGGAGGGAGGCCTCGCACAGCCTGGCATTGGAGGGAGGCCTCACACCGCCTGGCATTGGAGGGAGGCCTCGCACCGCCTGGCATTGAGGGCAGCTGGCATTGGAGGGCAGCAGCAGGCGAGAACAATGCCAGTCCTGTGCTTGTGGCAGAGTGCGTGATGGGAATGACAGCAGCCCGCCTGGATTGCATGTCTTAAGCGCTCTGGGAGTGGAGCTCACTTGTACACACACTGTCTCATTTAGTTCTTCAAATTATTGCCATGAGGCAAGCTCTGTGATTATCTTCATTTTTTCAGATGTGAAGTCTGAGGGTAGAGATGTTTTTGCAGTTTGCCTGAGACCATATAGACCTAGCAGAGATTGGACTTTCTTGCCCGCCTTCCCAAATTTGCCTTTGATTAAAACAGCTAACTCAGTTGCTACAGTACATTTCCCCTTCCCCACAACAGACTTTTTCAAAGAAAATTTTTGTTTGAAATACAGAAGTGTTTGAAATGTGCCCTTGGCATTTTTAAGGTAAACATTCTCATTGTGCTGCTTACGAGAGCCTGGAAATGTGTGTATGCCCCAAAGGACCTAGCAAAATGGGGTAGACACCTGCCTTTTTTGTTGAGGTCCTGGAGTCTGAGGAACGAAGTCGTCTGCACCCTAAGGTCTCGTGTGACTCTCATTATGAAACATGATGTGGATTTTAACGAGGGTGCTCCCACTTCTGGCTTTTTTATGTATTATCCTTCCAGACACTTTTGTTTGCAAGAATCCCCCTGTGTTTTAATCCAAATGTGTGATTGTAGGACGCCGGTGGAGACATGTCCCGGCTCCAGTCTGAAGGCTGTCTGTTTGTTCCAAGCTGTACCCATTATGGAAATTACCAGCACATGAGGCGCTTTGGTGACCACTTTGCATTCAGTCAGTTCTTTACCTTTAGTACCTGATCTTCTGTGGCTTAAAGAGTTGAGGGCCATTCCCACCAAGATGGCTCAACTCTTTAAACCACAAAGGGTGGAGGCGAAGGTGCTTGTGGCCTCAGCTCCTGCTGCTGGGGTTTCCTGGGTGGCCCTGCTGGGGCCACTGCAGCACATCCCCAGAGGGGGACAGCCAGCCCTGTGGGGGGGCAGTGGTGTCTTTATTATTGGTTCCTATTTCCCGTGAAACAAAGAGGAGGGATGATTGACCAGCCAAGGGTGTATGGCGCTTCATTTTGTTTCTGTTAGTTGGAAAGGCTCACAGAATTAATTGCTTTTGTTTTTGAGTATTAGATTAACACTGCGACCATGAAATGCTTTCCAGGGTATAGAGAGACCGCAGGGCATTTCTGGGTGCTGAATGTGCTTTCATCCTGCTGCCAGATTCTGTGGGAAGTCACTTTCAGGTGTCACGGGTTATGATGTTGGTCTGATGACAGTGTATTGGAGGCTCCGAGCTGGGGTGGAGTGAACTACAAAACCCCTGAGAGAACTAAGGTCGCATGTTGGCAGGTACTAAAAGTAGCAGCACCTTCTCAGTCCTCAACAGCTCTGTTTTGGAAAGGGAAAACCTGGCAGCTTTTTTGGTTTATGAATTTTTAGAAGGCGAAAGGTATGGGGATGGAAGGAGGAGTTTGGAGATACTGCTTGTAATGGCTGCAAACCCAGCACTGTGTGCTCCCTCCAGGTAGTGAGCCAGCTGGGTGTGGTTCAGCACTTCGGTGTTTATATTATTTATGTCTCTTCCAGAAAGTATCCAGGGAAGCCTATTGAGGTGGTGAAAGAATTATGGGTATGAGCAGCTAAGAAAACTTCATGAGCCCGGCCGGTGTGGCTCAGTGGTTGAGCGTCGACCTAGGATCCGGGAGATCTAGGTTCAATTCCCGGTCAGGGCCCATGCCCGGGTTGCGGCTCGATCCCAGTAGGGGGCCTGCAGGAGGTGGCTGATCAGTGATTCTCCCCCTCCCCCTCCCCCTCCCCTCCCCCTCCCCCTCCCCTCCCCCTCCCCTCCCCTCCTCTCCCCCCCTCTCCCCCTCCCTCCCCCTCCCTCCCCCTCCCTCCCCCTCCCCCTCCCCCTCCCCTCTCCCTCCCCTTCCCCCCTCCCCCTCCCTCTCCCCCTCCCTTCCTCTCTCTGAAATCAATAAAAGCAAACAAACAAACAAAACAACAAAAATAACTTCATGAGTAAGTGACCGTATTTACTAGATTTGGGAATCACTAATGAGTAAAAGTGATAAGATTTGTCAGATGCTTTTTAAACATCTAATTTGATGTTTTGATCAAAGAGTGAACAGTCCTCCTCTTCTAGGCTAACATTCTTAAAGGTTTTCTTGTGGGCTCACACGACCGCGTGGGGAGTAAATGCCACTTAGGCACAGCGGAGGGACAGACTGGCCATCTCCTTGCTCCTCTCATTCTGTCTGTCCCATCCGGTGCCCTCTGCACCTCTTGCCAGTGATCTTGACCCCCAAGTGAAGCCCTTTGAAAGAAAAACTTGACTCATAGTGGCCCGAGAAAGATACTTTATCACCTGTGTCTGCACAGGGTAAAAGGTTTTGGTCCCTCTCTCTCTGCCCTGTCCCCCTTTTCGGCGCTGATCCCTCTTCCGCAGCTTCTGGCTCATCTGCCTCATTTCTCTGCCAAGCAGAGGAGCCTTCAGTGGACACTGGGCAGCCACACAGAGTACTCCAGAGTGCGTGCTGTCCTTGAAATCGAGCATGGGCCAGGCCTGTGTCAGGCTCTTGGGGTTGCAGGACAGGGCAGTTTGGACAGTTACCGTGACCTTGAACAGTGCAGGGGTTGGGGGCGCTGACGCTGTGCAGTGGGCCCTCCGCACCCGTGGACTGAAAATGCCGCCTGTGTGGACGGCCTGCCTTTCTCTCTCCGGGGACTCGATATAAGCACGTGTGTCTTAGTACCTTTCACCGTATTTCTGTGCGTTGCAGGGAAGCTTTCTGTAGAGCGTGAGTTTCTTACGTTACAGGTTCTCTGGGTTAGTTTCCCTTTTTATTGGCCACTCGTCTGGTCACTTTACTTTGTCCACGTTGAGTATTAGCAAGCCTGTTGGTCCAGGACCAGAACGTCAGTGTACGAATTTTCCAGACATACGTTCTTTCGACGTTACAGGTCAGTTTGCATTTTTGAGGGGCATTCTTTAAGTCTGTCATAAGAAGGCTGTGAAGGGACTGACCTTAATTTTTACCTTCAACCGGCGGGTACGTGCCTGGGCTTCGCCTCCCATCGGCGACTGCAGCATGTTTTTAGCTTGGGCCCTTTCCTTTCAGCAGGAAATAGGTATTAAAATACAATTCACCATTTTTGTTGGAAGGAAAGACTGTTCGTCTTCACGAACACTTTGGAGCTTTGAACCGTAAGCACACACACGAAGTAACGGTGCGTCGCCCTTTTCCTCAGCTGGACTTGGGCAGGCGAAAGTCTCCTCGCCCCACTAGGGGCGGGTTCTGTGCGCGCCTCTCCATGGACGGCTTCTGTGCGCCTCGCCGTGGACGGGTTTCTGTGCGCCTCTCCGTGGACAGCTTCTGTGCGTGTCTCGCCGTGGACGGGGCTCTGTGTGTGTGCTTCACCGTGGACGGGTTTCTGTGTGCACCTCGCTGTGGACGGGTTCTGTGCGTGTCTCGCCGTGGAGGGGTTCTGTGCGTGTCTCGTTGTGGATGGGGCCCCATGCGCGTACCTCGCCGTGGACGGGGCCCCGTGCACGTCCCTCGCCGTGGACGGGTTCTGTGCGTGTCTCACTGTGTGCATTTGTGCCTCTTGGTTTCAGAGCTAGAATTACACATGGTGAGGGTGGGCGGGTGAGGGTTCCCCTTCGTTTTACTCTGCTGAGCTGGGCGTAGGCTTTCTGGGTACGGGAAAGTAATTTCCTGGGCTTTGCTCATCTTGGAGGTTTTGTTTAGTTAGGTTTTGGTTGGATGGGTGAGGAGTTTCATTGTGTGGATGAGGGTTACGGTAAGCTCACTGAAGTGAGCGATTTTGAGTAGAAAGGTGGGCTCACTTGCAGCCTGTTAGAAGCAGTGTTGGGTACGCCACCTCTGCCTATTCTGGCTCAGCCGTGTTTCGAGGGTCGATGAAAACGCCAGATCTCCGTGAAACCATGGCATCGAGTGCCGGTTCCTAGACTTGCTGTAGATTTCACTGTGAGTCTTCCTAATGACCCCCTGAAGCTCAGGGGAACTCTGGAAGCTGGGCAGATGCCGCCTGGTTCACTCTGCTCCTATTTTGCCGCTGGGATACCAACCCCTACCTCAGCAGCTGAAAATACTGTTAAAATATTGTTAGAAGTCAAGGGGGACGAGCTTGTTAGTGGCAGTACTGGAATCCAGCCTGTGTCTGCTGGGTCCTGGCTCACCTTTCCCACAGGTATGTTTTATTATTGAGTGGCCTCTTCACGTACAGATAAATTCCCCTGCTCCACACTCAGCAGTGTCCCATGGTGGGTTGTGTTTGCATCAGCCCAGGGCTGGGTGTGTCGCAGATCCCATGCAGTGCTGTGGCACAGGGCTTTTGAGGGCTCATTCCACTCTGAGCTCTCTTCACAAGTATCTGCGGGTCCCTGGGGTTCGTGTGAGCAGGAGGGAAGTTTCTTTCAAGTGTGAGCAGGAGGGAAGTTTCTTTCACTTGGAAAACTTATGGCGTGAAGAGCCCTGGCCTTTGTTTTACACAAGCACAGTGCTATTAGAAACTCACTGGAATAATGAGTTTGACAAGTGCTTTTTGACATGATATATTTACTTAATTTTTTTTAGCTCATTTTCGGTTAATAAATTCAGAATGCTTTGTACAGGTTTTTTAAAAAATACTATATATAACATCTGTTCCTGTGTCTTTATCTCTCTTTCTATAAACCTTGAGAACATCTTCCTGGTAAAAAGTACAACATTAAATAGTAAGTGAAAATATTGGATCTATAGAAAAGTAACTTGAACCTTGCAAATGGTAAAAATCAAGATTTGAACCCAGGACAAAATATTCCCCCAGTAAATCAGACTTTTAGTAGTAGTGATGGGTCGTATAACACAGACTCCATGGAAAAACAACTTAAAATAGTTTTTATAGCAATGAGTGTAGTCCTGGAACCCTCTATTTTTGGAAGATAAGGCAGACAACTGTGTGTCACAATTGTGGTAACTAGTCATTTTGCATCTTTATTTGAAAAGGGGTGTGAACAGAGAGTGAAGGACACTGAACATTTTCAGGGACATGCTACTCTGCATGTATCTATGGCTCAGATTAGGGCAGTGATCAAGGGCAATGAAGTTCATTCTTCACTGAAATTCTCCCAGGACTTCGGATTTCCAGCCACTTTCTCTTGATAAGCTTAACCCTGACTGATCCCAGGACTTTGCTGCAGATGCTCATTCTCTCAGGAGGAAGCATAGGTCTGAAGGAAGGAAAGCCACACTTGTGAGGTTTGGCAGAGGCCAGGAATATGGCACTGGGAAGAATCCCGCGGGCGGCACGCTCTCTTGGAGTTAAGTGGATCTCCCTGCGGGAGGGATTGTCCTTCAACGTTGGGTGTTTTCTTACTTTTAGTTCTGTGAGACTGTAGAGGCTCGCTAGGTCAGGTTAGACTGCTGTTTGGACAGTTGCTTCCTGGGGTGTCCTTGGACGTTTTTGCCCTAGAAGGAGGTCTTATCTTTCCCTCTTTATTAAGGAGCTTGCCTGACACCATCTCTTGGCATTTCCTCTGAGTTGGCTGTTCCAAATGCTCCAACCAAGAGAAGTCAGATTGTGAAGGGGAGCTGTAATAAAAGTGAAAATTAACTGAGTTTTTTCTTTAATTCCTTTAAAAAAATTTAGACTCCGTTTCACTTAAGCCTTTAAAATATTTCTGAGTTGCCTGGTCAGTGTGGCTCAGCGGTTGAGCATCGACCTATGAACCAGGAGATGGCGGTTCAGTTTTTGGTCAGGGCACATGCCTGTGTTTTGGGCTCGGTCCCCAGCAGGAGGCGGGCAGGAGGCAGCCGATGAACAACTCTCTCATCGTTGATGTTTCCCTCTCTTTCTCTTTCTCTCTCTGAAATCAATAAAGACATATTTAAAAAAACTATTTCTGGGTTTTCATATTATCTGTGTTCTTAAGCTGGCTCTCAGACACACTGAGACAGCTACATAGAACTAACTACATAAGGTATTCTATGTAAAAAAGTGGTGGAGCCCTGGCCGGTGTGGCCCAGCTGGTTGGAGCATAGTCCCAGGCAGTGAGAGGTCTCGGGCTCATTTCCCAGTCAGGGCACATTCCCAGGTTGTGGGTTTGATACCCGGTCAGAGTGTGTGTGGGAGGCAACTGATCGGTTTCTCTCACATCGGTGTTTCTCTCTCTCTTCCCCCCTCTCCCCCTCTTTCTCAAATCAATAAAAACATGTTTCCCAAAAGGAAAAAAAAGGCAGTAGAGAGCTTATGGTACAATACCATTTGTTAGAATAATAGAATTTTTTTAGCTTAACATTGAGTTTTTTAACTTGTTAGTCCTCTCGGAACAAAGCAGTTTGGAAGCAGTAATAGTGAGAGCTTGGAAGTGAGCCACTTGTGTTTTACGAACTTGTTCTGGAATTTAAAGGCACTGTTGTGACAATATGGTTTTGTTTCCTCTTTGGTGTAAATGAAGTACTTCATATTTAAGAATTTGTAAAATGAGGCTTTGAGTTTGCTCTTAGAGATATTTTTGTGTGGACTGTAAGACAGTGACCTCTCCCAGTGACCTGCCTGAGATTTCGCTGGGGCTCAGGCATCCCGCAAACACGGAGCCAGGTGCTCTGTCTGGCGTCACCCTGGGTGCTGGGGGTACCAAGGTGAGATGGTCAGCCTTTACCCTCAGGATCCTCACTTTGTAGGCAGGTAACTGAATTACAGGGCGAATGGGGCTCTGAGAAGGAAGCGACCCCTGAATCCCCCAGTCACAGGGGGGTCGCGAAGGGAAGGTGGCTGGGAGCGCTGGGCTAGCAGGATAGGCCGTGGGCTTGCGGAGGCCTGGGCTGCCCTCAGCCTGTTGCTTGGTCCGAAAACGGCCGGGAGTGGCCGCCACCCAGCGCCCTCAGGATTAGGAAGCACAGTAAGCTTTGGTTAGTGGCGGCTTCTGACTCAGGGGTCCTGCGACCCGCATTTGGAGGAGTCCTCGGGAGTGGAGTCTGGCAGGGGCGCCCCTTGGCTCAGGGCCGCGCCTAGCCTGGCTTCCCTGTGGGACGGGTCCACGCCTGGCACGGAGCACAGCTGGCGGTGCCCCTGCCCCCAGCTCCCTCAGGGACTTGAATTCCTGGGATGTAGCCTGCGGCGTTTTCGGAGGAGGTCCTTTTGAATGGAAGCTCTGTCCGGCCCCGGCCCTCGTGCTGCTATTCAGTTCCGAGCATAGAGGTACTTTTGATACATCTGCTGAGTTGTCCGCTCCAGTGGAGGTGAAGCAGCTGAGTGGCCCAGGGGAAGATTATTAAGGGCTTGGCCATCTCAATGGGAGCTCTTTAAGGAAAGTCTGGCCGTGAGCGGAATTTCCTCTCCAAATTGCCGTGAAGAAACCCCAGGCGTGTTTTGCACAAAGCCCTTCTGTTGTGTTGCTGGGGGCTGGTGGGGCCGGGAGGCTCCCCTTGACTGGCAAACCCCCTCCCCTCAGCGTTTCAGTGCCTGCCCCCCCCCCCCCCCGTGGGTGTGATTGGAACTGGGAGAAGAGAGGACTTGGGAAAGGAACCCCCTGCTTTCTGCTAGCTCCCAGCAGCTGGTGGGGGCTGGGTGTTGTGCAGAATTTGAGTGGCTGCCATTTGTGGAAACACGGCCTCTGATCAGCGATGGATGGGTGGCTGGATGGGCTCCTGTGGCAGCCTGTCTGCCTCTCCTCTGGGCATATGAAGCCAGAATAGCGAAGTGGCTAGGGGCCTGGTGGCTTGGTGGAGCCCTGCTCTACCCCTTCCTAGTTGTTCAGCTGGGGTACGCCGCCTGGCAGAGTAGGGAGCAGTAAGTCCAGTTCGTCCGTCACCACAGATCTCGGGCGACCTGGACTCCTGCCTACCCCTCCGGTGGGTGAGCGCACTGTGTACGGCAGAACCACTTCGTGGACATTCGTGGGTTTTGTAGTTGTTTTTCAGGACCCCCCACTCCCCTCCATGTTAACTTTCAAGCTTCCTGTATATTGTTTTCACCAGGCTTTCCAGGGCTGGCGTCAGGGACTGTGTGGGAGGGGAGGGTAGCCCTGTCTGTGCACAGGCGGGGGTGGGGGGGGGTGGGGTGGGGGGGGCGGGGGGCGTTGCACTGCAGCCCTGTCTGTCCACAGGCGGGGGGGGGGGCGGGGGGAGTTGCACTGCGGCCCTGTCTGTCCACAGGCGGGGGGGGGAGGGGGCGTTGCACTGCGGCCCTGTCTGTGCACAGGCGGGGGGGGGCGGGGGGAGTTGCACTGCAGCCCTGTCTGTCCACAGGCGGGGGGGGGGGGGGGGCGGGGGAGTTGCACTGCGGCCCTGTCTGTCCACAGGCGGGGGGGGGGCGGGGGGAGTTGCACTGCGGCCCTGTCTGTCCACAGGCGGGGGGGGGCGGGGGGAGTTGCACTGCGGCCCTGTCTGTCCACAGGCGGGGGGGGGCGGGGGGAGTTGCACTGCAGCCCTGTCTGTCCACAGGCGGGGGGGGGCGGGGGGAGTTGCACTGCAGCCCTGTCTGTCCACAGGCGGGGGGGGGGGGGGCGGGGGGAGTTGCACTGCGGCCCTGTCTGTGCACAGGCGGGGGGGGGCGGGGGGAGTTGCACTGCGGCCCTGTCTGTGCACAGGCGGGGGGGGCGGGGGGAGTTGCACTGCGGCCCTGTCTGTGCACAGGCGGGGGGGGGGCGGGGGGAGTTGCACTGCGGCCCTGTCTGTGCACAGGCGGGGGGGGGGGGGGAGTTGCACTGCGGCCCTGTCTGTGCACAGGTGGGGGGGGCGGGGGGAGTTGCACTGCGGCCCTGTCTGTGCACAGGCGGGGGGGGGCGGGGGGAGTTGCACTGCGGCCCTGTCTGTGCACAGGCGGGGGGGGGGCGGGGGGAGTTGCACTGCGGCCCTGTCTGTGCACAGGCGGGGGGGGGGCGGGGGGAGTTGCACTGCGGCCCTGTCTGTCCACAGGCGGGGGGGGGGGGGGGGGGGGAGTTGCACTGCGGCCCTGTCTGTCCACGTAGGTGCGGGGAAGAGCATTGCAGTTGAGCAGCCACCAGCTCTTGGCCGTATTTGGCCCCCCATTCGGCCTTGTAGCTCCCCAGCTTACTCCTGGACGCCCCGTCGAAGCGGAGCATTGCTCAGGGGGCCTTCCAGGACGCCTCTGAGGAGAGTGTGCCTGGGAGTGGGAGAGCGCCCCTCGGGCCTGAGGTTGTGTGGAGAGTTGTGCTTTTAAATGACATGAGCTCTGCCGCTCAGGACTTGGTCTTCATTGGCCTGGCTCGGCACTGGAAACCATTCGCTGAGGGTCCCGGGGAGGTGCTGGGTGGGTTCCTTCTGCCTCTAACTTAGAGCCCGGTAATTAGGGATATGCCATCTGGGTGATCTTTGTTTTTGTTTTTGTTTTCTCCTTAAGGCAATAATTCTTGAGGTGTGGCGAAGGGCAGGTGACCGTACCTTCTGTTTGCCCCAGCAGCCCCGGCTTACACCTGCTGCCCGGCATACTTCCCACTGGTGCCCGTTCATTCCCAGTGTCCTGTTTGGATGATAACTTAGCATGGTCGTTTATGAGTTGGTGTTTTGCTGCAGGTTTTGCGCCTCTGCTACGTGGGCTTCTCCCACGCTGGCGGGGCCACATCTGCTTGTTTCACATGCCCAAGGGGTAACAGTCGCGCACCTATGAGCTACAGTGTGTCCTCAACTCATTATAGCGTGCTCTAGGGTGGTGGTTTTAAGCAGGGGGGCTTTTCATTTTTTACTGGGATCATGGGTTTGGAGGCACACACTCAGGTCTTTCTGGCATAATCCCTAATGGTGCCATAGTTGCAGCTATTCTGAATTGTCTGGGGACAATTACAAAATATGGATGCTGAGGCAGGATTTTGATCCAATAGATCTGGGTGAGGCCCAAGCATGTATAATTACCAACAATACAAAAAACACCCGGCAACAGCAATACACATCTCTCCCAGTGACTGGTTGTCAGCTCGGGTTGAAGAGCCACTGGACGGCCTCTGATCAGGGACGCCTGGCCCCTGAGCACGTCCCCAGGGGAGCACGTGAGCGGTGAGGCTGTAGGGATTGCTGGAGCCTGCCGGGCGGCTGAGCTCTAGACAGTCTTTCCTTGGGCTTAGGGACCCAGCTTTAACAAATTGTTTTTCAAGAGAAACTAAAAATTTGGGCTTTAGAAAGTTTGTTCCTTCTTACTTTTTGGAATGTTGAATTGAAAAAAAGACACACGTTAGTGAATTGCTAGGGAGAAGAGCCTTGTTCTTTATGGGCATCGAGGGTGATTTCTGGCCGTAGAACTGCAAGAATAGCCTGGAAGGGAAGGGGTACAGCCGTAACCACACAGCACAGGCTGCTTTAATAGGGCTCTGTTAAGAGGCTTTTGTTACTGTTCAGCATTTGAATTTTATAACCTCACAGCCCAAGTAGTTACATACCAAAAAGTAATGTGCAGTGCTGTGCACCAGAGATTTAGGGATTTATTTTCAATTAAAACCATTTGTTTCCCTCTGAGTGTTGTCCTTACAGAGAAGGGAGACTGTTTTCAGTGGTGGCTGGAGAACGCCAGCCGAGCTCTGCGGGCAGAGGCCTCAGCTCAGCCTTGAGTGTGAGGTTGGCTGAGGAGGATCTGTGTAGTCAGGTGGTAATGGAGAATCTGGAGGCGTTTTGGCCGGAGCCTCTGGCTTTGCTCCTTGAAGTCCTCTCTGGGACCCCTGCTTGAGCTTTGCAGCAGGAAGTGGGCCCTGCTGGGCCTGGTGTGGCTCGTCCAGAGGTGTCTGAGCGCGATGGGCACTGTCTCGGGACGCGGCTGTGGACGTGTTCGGCACTGTGCTGCTGGTGACCTGAGGGCGCAGAGCAGGCCACCTTCACTGATGCTTCCATAGCCACCGTGCTGCCTGTAGGCCTCAGCCTGGGGCACCCTGGTCAGGGCTGTGGGGCTAGCGCTGCCTCCCGCGGGCCCTGAGTCTTCTGTGGAGGTTAATTCAGGCTCACGAGGTCCCGCGGGCGCGTCGTTCATCACCTCCGGCCGTCTGCCTGGAGGCCTGCATCAGGGGCCTCCCTGGCCACCCAGTGTAAAGTAGCAGCCGCTCCTTCCTGCCACTCCCTCTCCCGCCAGGTTTTCCCCTGTAGCTTAAAAAAAAAAGTCCAGGTGCTCACAACACAGCGAGTGCGTTCCCTTGTTTACTGCTTGTGTCCCCTCTCAGAATGGGCACACAGGCTTCACTGCTCTGTCACTGTTGTGTCCCCGGTGTGGAGACCAGTGCTAGGTAATGAAGATGCTGGCCGGGAGCACACTCGAGCCGTGCTCCTTGTAAGTGCGGTGGCCACGCTTCTGAGAAGTTTCGTGACGCACTCAGGGTCATAAACCTGCTTAGTGGGAGAGTGAGCAGTGGCTTCAGATGATCGAAATTTCTTTTCACTTTTAATATCCTGGGTTTATCTTAAGAAAGCAAATTTTGGTGTGTTTGTGGCTTGGAGAGTTTCGGTTTCCTGTTGTCTTTCTACCTACAGTTACGTGGGGTCATTTTGGGTGCCCGTAGCTGCGGGTTGATGAGAGTGGCCTCCCTGCAGCAGCCAGTCCATTGGCGGAGGCTGTCTCATCAGGAGTTGATGAGAGGAAACAGGCGGCTTTGGGCTGAACCACACAGCAGAACTCTGGTCCCTGGGAAGAAACAGTGCGCTGGCATTTGTCCTGCCTCCCCCAGGTCAGGATCTTGGGAGCAGAGCTGATGATGAGGCGATTGCCAGATCTGTGAGTGCTCAGTTCCCTCCTCCCAGGCCGGCCTCTGATCCCCCGGCAGTTGTGAAATCTCAGTGCTTCCTCCCTTGCGTCATTTCCTTGCCCTGTCGTGCTGGTAGCCCCAGGCTTTGCCTAGACCCCAGTTCTGTTGTCAGGAGTTCTGCCCAGTGGGCACTGGGGAGGGGTGTCTGTGGGTAGCAGCAGAGCTTTGGGGCGATTCCTTGGCAGCTGTCTGGTTTCTGGAGGTACCTTGGTTGCAGCCCCTGAGGCTGTGGGGCCAGTTGGGTTGACTGAAAGGTAGAGGTGGAGTGAGGAGGAGCTTTCATAAAACAGCCCACTGGATGCACCCCTTGCCTGAGGGGCCAGGCAGGGATGTGATAGCTTGTAGGAAGGGACCGTGCGACCCTGACGACCACGGGCTTCTTCCTCAGCAGCTGTCTGTCCTGACTCCCCTTCCGCTGTTGTTCAGCCGCCGGGTGGATGTGAGCCAGTTCTGCAATGCAGACCTTGTCTTCAAATTGCGGGGGCCCGGGGGGGAATGCATTGGCCTGAGTGAGGTCCCCACCCCGGGCGGGTTTCCCAGACTCATGGAACTGCCACCGCTTTCTGTGAAATGGGGTTTTCTCTCTGAGGGGCGCGAGGCCTCCTGTGCTCTGTGTTGGAGAATGACCATCCGCTTTGTTGGCGCAGAGGAGGCATACTGGTAGGAAGGAGAGGAATGGAGAGGACAGGGTGGGGGGAGCACAGTCTCGTCACCGCTCCCCTCGCAGCCTCCTTTCCGCATGTACTGGGATCCTTGCGCGGTTCCCCTTGTGGGCAGAGCGCTGACTTGATGACCCCACTAGGTTGAAGCTTAGTAAGTTATAGAACTGTTCTTCTACTGTATTTACTTATTCACAAGGTCTGTAACTGTGATTCTTATTCTTAGAAAGCTAGAATGGGCGTGTGCAACTGAAAAAGAAGTGGTCTGTAACACAGGAAACGCGCCTGTTTCTGTAACACGGCTCTTTGTCACTAGGTTGCGATTTAGGACAAAAGATGCTTTGAGGAGAATTCTTGTTTTCTAATATGGAGGCAAGAGCTCTTCCTAATTTCTATGGAAATACCTCTTAAGCCACCAATGATTTGTTTTCAATTGACAGATTAGGTTTTGGTGACCTTGGTGTGAGTTAGCGTGAGGAGCTGGCTCTGAAAGCTTGCGTGGGTGGTGTGGACGCATCACCCGTGGACAGCCTCACGCGGGGCCTCGGGGGGAGGCTGTTGTTATAGGGAGCAATAGGGGAACTATGAGTAATGAAAGAAGTATCTTGTGAACGTTCAGCACAGGCAAGTGCAGAATTGTACACAGACTTGGAAAACTGGAAGGAAAACGAACAGCAGTTCCTCGCGAACATCGTTTAGCTGTGACATTGACGAGAAGCCCTCGGAAATTAGCTCTCGTATCCGTCAGCCGTGGTAAACTTGTTTCGTTGCGCGATGTTGGCTTAAAGTCGCAGAATGGCCCAGCCGTTGAGCGTCGACCTGGGGTCCAGGAGATGGCCGTTCAGTTCCCGCTCAGGGCACTGCCCGGGGTGCGGGCTCCAGCCCCAGTCGGGGGCCTGCAGGAGGCAGCCGATGGATCCACGACTCTCGTCATTGATGCTTCTCTCTCTCTCTCTCTCTCTCCCTCCCTCCCTCTCCCTTCCTCTCTCTGAAATCAATAAAGGTATATTGAAAAACAAAATAAAGATATATAAAAAATAAAGTCTCAGGATGTGTCCGCAGTGTTCCGTGCGGACTTGCTGCGCTGCCCTCAGAGGCCGCGGTCCAGGTCCCGGTCCCCCTCTGACCCGGCCAGCGCTCAGGATGCGGCGGCAGTTAGGTTCCAAAACCAGAGCACACTTGTATTTAGGAGTTGTTCAGGGAGACATGAAGCTGCTTACAGTTTGACTTTATGTAAATTCTGTAAATACATCCATGTTCAGGGGCAGTGTTATTTTAGAGTCAACTTCTTGCGATGCTGAGGAAAAGTAAGGCACAGTTTGGAAACCTCAGCTGACGGTTGTGGGTGACGAGGGAGATGACGGGCGGGTCAGGAGCCCAGGGTGGAATCCGAATCCCTAGCATCGTTTAATCTCTTGCCTTTGATTTGTGTCTGAAACTTTCAGCGTTTTCCTCTAAGCCAGTGAGAAAAGTTCGGTTTGACTGCCTCAGCGATGCCTGAGTGATGCTTTAATATTGAAATTGCACCATGGGCATAATTCTAAAAATCGAGTGTGCTGTGAAGTCACGAGGGAGACGCGTAGGAAAACTTCTTGGGGGTGAGGGGTTAGGGGTGAGAGGAGGAGGAAGGGAACCTCCGGAATTCTGGGTTCCACCTTCTGTTGTGGGTGCATGTTCGTGGAGCATTTTGCTGAAGTTCATTGTGTGTGTGCTGCCTCCTGGCTGTGCCTGCCCGGGCTGCACGGTGGGGTGTCCTTCAGCCCTGCTGGTTGTGGCGGCTGTAACGCTGGGGCGCCAGCTGGGCAGTCGTGAGGCCCAGCTCCCTTCCCTGATTCTTACCTCATTTGAGAAACTCAAGTTAAAAACTGCATATACAGGGTGGGGCAAAAGTAGGTTTACAAATTGTTCGTACAAAAACTAATACAATAGTTAATAAATAACAAAAAGAATAAACTGTGTTTTGCATACTCAGAACTGCAAACCTACTTTTGTCCCACCCTGTATATTTTAAAAGACAGGATTCCTTGCTTTGGGGTAGGGGCACATGGCCCACCCTGCATGTTTCTAAGGGAATGCCATGGGGGAGTTCAGACTGAGAATTATATTCAAAATTAACACGGATCATTAATCTTGTAATAATTAAAATAATACAGTGTGTGCTATGTGACTTGGTTTTAAGTGAGTAAGAAAATATATCAATTTCTAATAGTGCTATTAATTTGTACGGGGTCTGGAGAAAGATTCTGGTTATACACTTTGTTTGAAATTTTGAACGAATAGGCATTTAGCTAGGGTTTGTCTTTTTTCCCTCGAAGCTGTCTCTGCCTGGAGGGAAGCACCTTGTGACCCATCGTAGTCTTGAACTCCGGAAGGCTGGACCTCAGAAGACCCCGCTGCTTCTAAGGCTGATCTCGGGCACCGTGGCCCGTGCGCCTCCTGTATCTCAGCCCCTGGCTGCGCTTCCCCTGCGCCTGGCGTGGTGCTGCCTGCTGGACCCAGGCCTGCGGCCGCCGTGCCTGCTTTTTATAGATGACAGGACCCTGTGGCAAAGGGTGGTTTCTTGTCACCATTTTACAGGGCAGGAGAATGGTGTCCAGCAAAGGCTCTGTCACTGCCCAGCGCCACCCTCGCCTGCGGTGGACTCAGGCTCCTGTCCCGGCTCCGAACTCCAGGGCCCGCTTGGGGCACCTTTATGAGTATTTAAATATCTTAACATGTGAAATGAACTAATGAAGAAATAGTTTCTTATTTTTCTCCTTTAAAATATTAACAGATTTTAATCTGTAATATTGATATTATAGAAAAACAGAGAAAGATGAATTCACTATTTTTAGTGGCTTCAGACAGTGAACAGATATGAAAATAAAACGTGTTTTATGGGTAGCTCTTGCTGTGTGTGAGGACCGAAGTAGGGAACGTGTGTTATAAGTTTGTGTGTATGTCCCTTGGTCGGTGATCTTTTTTGTTTTCTTGTTAATCTTCACCCAGTGATATTTTTTCTATTGATTTGTTTAGAGAGCGTGGAAGGGAGGAAGAGAGAGAGGAAAACCTCGATGTGAGAGAGACACATTGATTGGTTGCCTCCCACACGCAGGTACATGCCCTTGACTGGGAATCGAACCCAAGACCCCGAGATGCCTGAGCCGGCACTCCTACCACTGAGCCACACCGGCCAGGGCCTGTTGGTGCTTTTGAATTTGCCACACTCCCTCTACACGTAATTCCTCACCCTGGACGCTGTCGCCCAGACACTGGCTGACACGTGGGCCGCACCGCAGGGCTGCTGCCTGCCTGGGGAGGAGCGTAGTGCTTTTCATGCAGCTTCCCCAGGTGTTTTTCAGAGGCCGCTGTCTTTTCTTCCCACCTGACCCACTGCCCCCGGGAAGGGAGCACAGCGCGCACGACCTCTCATGGCAGCGTTTCTTCCCTCCACCGGCATTCATCTGTTCATCTGTGTTGCCTGCGCTTCCCAGCCTAAAGGTGACTTTTGCTACAGTGATAGCTCACCCATCTGGAACTCAGCTTGCCGCCTTGCCCCCCCCCCCCATCTGTTCCAGAACACAGCTGAAAGTGACAGAACAAGCATGCAGGGTCCAGGTGACTGACTGCGCCCTTTCTTTGTAGGAGTCTGACAATTACCGCCTGACGCAACGTTGCTCGAGGAGCTCGCTTAATTGCAAGGACAGGATAGTAATTGGTGCTCATGATGATTTCCCTGTGCCATTAAGAAAAGCATCTTTAATGTACTCAGGGTTTCAGGGTTGAGAAAGACTTCCATCCAGACCGGTCTCTTAAGGCACAGCGATGTGGTGTGTAAGTAGTTTTGCCTTCAGCTGTCTCCTAAGTCAGCTGTGTAAATGCCGCGCTTGTTGGGAGTGGGCATTAGGCCGTTGAGGTCTTGCTGGGCTGTTTTGACCATTTCATTCTCAGTAGAAGTTAAATCTCACATTCTCTGCTATTGAGACATAATTTCCTTAAATGGAGGACTCCAGATAAGGTAGCTCTGACCTGAGAAAGGCCTAATTCCATGTTGAAGCCTTGAATTTTAAACTTCCGGGAATAGAAGCTCTGTCTTCTAATTAAATTGCAAGTCTTGGCCGATCTGCTCTGTCTTCCTGCTTGTCCACAGCCCTGATCATGGAAGGGAGGAATAGGCAAATAAAAAGATGTTATTATAAGAAATAGCAGTTTCAAGGATAAATGTGCAGAAACAGGCGCCTGCTCACCTCGTGGTGCGGGCGGGAGGAGTGGCGAGAGCGGCCGTGGGAGGCCGGCTGCCCTGGGCCCGCTGCCCGGCGGCTGCTCTCCTGTGGGAGGTGTTAGAAGGCCGAAGTGTTTCTGACATGCCCTGGTCATCTCTCTCCGAAGCTCCTGATGTGGTTCCTTCTCTAAGATGGCTCATGGAGTGGTGTCTGGCTAGTGTGCCTTCCCTGTTGGTGGAACTGCGCGTCTTTCACAGACACTTCCTGGAAAAGAGCCTGTGGTTTGGGGGTTTACAGTGTAGAACCAGTTAAGCTGGTCTTTGTTTTGGGCGGAATACATGTAGCATCTTAGAAAGAGTGGTCAGAGCCTGGCGGGTGTGGCTCAGCTGTTGAGCATTCACCTAGGATCCAGGAGATTGCAGTTTGATTCCCGGTCAGGGCACATGCCTGGGTTGTGGGCTCCATACCCAGTCGGGGGTGTGCAGGAGAGCCGATCAATGACCCTTTCATCACTGATGTTTCTCTCTCTCTCTCTCTCTCCCTCCCTCTCTGGAATCAATAAAAGATACATTAAAAAAAAAAAAAAGAAATAGTGGTCAGTGGATGGAGTGCTGAGTTCATGCCATTCACCACACAGTCATACAGGTTCTATATTTGCTCCTAAAAATAAGGAAATACAAGGGGGAGTGGATTTGGAATAAAAACACTTTTTTGAAGACTTTCGTTTTTTTAAAATATATCTTTATTGATTTCAGAGAGAGGATGGGAGAGAGAGAGATAGAAACATCAATGATGAGAGTCATTGATCGCTGCCTCCTGCACGCCTCCTGCTGAGGATCGACCTGCATCCCAGGCGTGTGCCCCGACCAGGAATCAAACCGAGATCTCCTGGATCCTAGGTCGATACTCAACTGCTGAGCCATGCCCAGCCGGGCAAGACTTTAGTTTTTATAGCAGTTTTAGGTTGCACAGCAATTGAGAGGAAGGTACAGAGGTTTCCCATGTGCCCCTCGCTCCCACATGCATAACCTCCCCCATCAGCATCCCCCTTAACAGTGGAACAGTTTTTGAAATTGATGAACCTGTATTGACACATCACCACCACTCAGAGTCCATGGTTTGCATTAGGGCTCACTCGTGTGGTGTACATTCTGTGTGTCTGGACAGATATATAATGACCAGTATCCATCGTTACAGTATAATACAGAGCAGTTGCACTGCCCTAAAATTCCTCTGTGCTCTGCCTCTTCATCCCCCTTTCCCAGTTGGAATTAAAAAAATTATTTATTGAATCTATTGGGGTAACATTGATTAATAAAGTTAAATAGGTTTCAGGGGGCCAGTGGAATTTTTTTTTAATTTTAAAATTTTATTTTTGTTTAAAATGTTACAGATGGTCATCCAATGACCCGTTCCACCCCGTTCCTTCCCCCTCCCCAGTCCCTCTCCCCACCATTGTCCGTGTGCTTGGGTTGTGCATATGTGCATATAAATTCTTTGGTTACTCTCCCCCCCCCCACCCTCCCGCCCTCCTCCATCTCTCTGACATTCTTCAGTCTCATCTATGCTTCCATGTCATTGAATCTGTTCTGTTCATCAGTTTATTAAGGTCTTTAGATTCCACGTATAAGCGAGATCATGTGATGTTTGTCTTTCTCTGCCTGGCTTATCTCACTTAGCATAATACTCTCCAGGTCCATCCATACTGTCCCAAAGGGCACGAGATCCTTCTCTACAGCTGTGTAGTGTCCATGGTGTGAATGTCCCCAGCTTTTATCCATCAGCTACTGATGGGCACCTGGGCTGTTTCCAGATCTTAGTTATTGTAAATTGTGCTGCTGTGAACATAGGGGTGCATATATTTGCTCTTATTAGTGTTTCAGGATTCTTAGGATACATTCCTAGAAGTGGAATCACTGGGTCAAACAGCAGCTCCATTTTTAATTTTTTGAGGACTCTCCACACTGTTTTCCATAGTGGCTGCCCCAGTCTGCATCCCCACCAGCAGTGCACCAGGTTCCCTTTCCCCACACCCTTGCCAGCACAGGTCGCTTGTTGATTTGTTGTTAAGGTAAACTATGAATGTTGGTGAGCGAGGCATCCTGGAGGGAGAGCTGGCAAGCCAGGGCTGGCTTAGCCACTTACGGGTGTGTCCTGCTAGCTCTCTGGGCTACTTTCTTGTCTGCAAAATCAACTATTTTGTTGAATTATACTTGTCTGTCCTTTGAGCTCAGGAACATTTCAGAACATAAGTTGTATGACTTTATGGCAAACATAGTAATTGACATTTGTTAGAATTTACTTGTTACGAATTTAACCTTCACACACCAAAACCCCAGTGAAGACGAGCACATATTGTAATGAATTCTTTATAGTCCAAAAACGGATGCGAGAACTTAAATTCAGGCTTTTAAATATAAGCGTGGAGAACTTCACAATGCATAAGGATCACCCGAGACTGGATTAAAAGGCTGTGAATTCCTGTGCCCACTTCAGGAATCCTCATGTTTGGGCCTGTGTGGGGTCTCAGGTCTGCACACCACAGGTGAGTGTGAGAAACTGAACTTGACTTCCTTAGTAGAAAAACCTGACACCTCTCCCCCCGCCATCAGCCTCTTACATCCAGAATATTTCATCCCTAACGCAACAAAACACCACTAAAAATCATTAAGATCAAGGAACAAAGCTTCCAAGTTGGATGGAATGAGGAGCGAGGAGTTACTGACTCAGTGGGAGACTGGCACCTCTGGGTCAGGGCAGGGAGATTGGCACCTCTGGGTCAGGGCAGGGAGATTGGCACCTCTGGGTCAGGGCAGGGAGACTGGCACCTCTGGGTCAGGGCAGTGGATGACAGGCTACTTTCTCTGGATGTGTCTGGAGAGAGGTGATGCAGTTTTGTGACACAACCTCTCGTCCTGGGTGAGTCGTCGGGTTCTCCCCCTTCCTCCTGGCCTGTAGGTAACCGCGAACCTGTCCCTTCTGGCGTTTGGCAAGGCTGGTTTGCAGCGCAAATCTGAGGGGATCCACGTCCTGTCGGGCAGCCTCCACGGCCAATCTACACCACTAGCCCACAGCAGAGTTCACCTCCTGTCAAAGAGAGCTCTGGGTCTCACGCTGCCCTGTGTCCTGTGTGTCTCCGAGGAGCCGAGTCCTCTGTCACATGCTGTGCCCCTCCTCGTGGGTTTCCCCCGCCCTCTGGATTATGAGCGCCCGAAGGCAGGCGTGGAGTTTCCCCTGCAGGGCGGGGCGTGTCCTGGGCCCGGGGCATGAGCCAGCCTTCAGCTCAGTGGCATTCTGCATTGGTAGGCTTTGTCATGAAGCAAATACAAAAGCAATTTCAGGCAGTTGCCCTTCAGAGTTTTTGTTTCAGATTAAACTCGGCAGAAAGAAAAAGTATTCTGATCTCCACTACTTGTTGAAAGAAACTTTATGAGAAGACAGAGGAAGGAACAGACAAAATCCCATTATTAATTTGGAAAGCCGGGATACGGGCGCCGGATGTGTTCCCATTTGCCTTCAGACTCCGTGAAGAATTCCTCTGGGGAGTTCTTTGCTTGAATTTTTCTGATTTATGTTAGGAGAGGAAAGGCCAGGGATTGAAGCTAAGTTTTTATTGTTGGTTACTGTATTGCCATGTTTGGTTATAATCACTTAAACTATTTATGTTGTAGTCTACTTGGCTTTCCCTCTGGAAGTTGGTTGACTCGGACACTGTGGCCATTTCTGTTTTAATGTCCACAGCCTGGGACAGGGAAGGAGTCTGAGTGTGCATCTTGAACTGGTTCACTTACCCTCTCAAAGCGTCAGTTCCCCACCTGTGAAATGGGGAGGGCACATGTGAGGAATAAATGGTAATGCAGCCCAGCCTGCTTGGCTCAGCGGTTGAGCATCGACCTAGGATCCAGGAGACCAAGGCTCGATTCCTGGTCAGGGCACATGCCTGGGCTGCGGGCTCGATCCCCAGCAGGCGGCGTGCAGGAGGCAGCCGATCTGACTCTCTCATTGATGTTTCTATCTCTCTCTCCCTTTCTCTCTCTGATGAAATCAATAAAATTATATTAAAAAAAAAAGGTAATGCATGCAAAGTGCCTCTTTTACTACATGTCCCTAGAGTGGGGCCTCGGGGCCGCTGTCCGGTTCTCGCAGCCCTCCCTCGGGGACTGGAGGGCCTCCACGTGCCCCAGGCGCTGGTGTTCAGGCTGTGAGCACTCCTGCGACCCTCTGGGTTGTGGCGGGAGTAAAATACTTGTTAATCCTAAATGGTGTTCACTTACCTTGCATAGTGTCATAAACGTAATAGAATTTCTTTCTCTAATCCTCTGTCCATCCTCTTAGGCCGCTTTCTGATCCTGAAGAAAGGTGAGGTGTAGGGGGAGCACCAGGAGTAGAAAAGGCGCTGTTGAGGAGCCCTGTGCGCCCTTGTTGGGGGCAGGGGGCCGGGCGCTGGGACAAGGACCGGGAGGCAGGCTGGAGGCGGCGGTTGGCCGGCCAGAGTCCCGTAGAGAGTGCCCTGGGGTCCTAGCAGAGGTCCCGCCTTTGTTCACTTCATTCATTTGTATCCCTCTGAGTTTTGTGGGATTTTAATCCTCGCCTGAGAATATTTTTATCGGCTTTAGGGAGGGAGAGAGCACAAGCTCCAAGCATTGATGTGAGAGGGAAATGCTGATCCGTGCCTCCCGTGGGCACCGAGTAGGGACCGAACCCGAAACCTGGGTGTGCGCCCTGACCGGGAGCCGACCCCCCAGCCTTTTGGTGCATGGGCGACGCCCCAACACCGGAGCTCCCGGCTGGGCCCCCTCCGAGTTTTCTGTTGCGAGCGAGAGCGTCCCGCGGTGACACCCACTCCCGGGGTGGTTCGTGCCGGGGCCGGGCCGGGCCGGCGGACTGCGCCGGCTGTTTGCCCGGCTCTTGGCGGATGAGCATTCAGAGGATGCGGAGCGCCCGCGTCTTCGGCTCTCTGACGTAAAGCTTCCCGTGACCGCTCTTCCTGAGCCAGGCTCCACTCCAGGTTGGGGACAGACCTCGTTGGAGGCCCCGCACTTAGACCGCGTGCTGTGACGGTATGTGTGGGAACGTGTCGTGAGTATACTGCATGTTTGCAAATGCAACTTGTCAGTTTTGACTCTGTCAGAGTCGGGAAGGAGAGTTGAAAATTCGGGCATTTTCCTTAGCTTGGATGTCTGCCAGGAATAGTTTGGGTTTTCCTTTTAAAACAAACGTGCGTTTTCCTCATTTGGAGACAAGAAAATGAACAAGCGCCGTGAAGGCTGCTCCGCGGGGGGACAGCTCTGGTTCGTGGGCGCGAACCTGACTGCGGGTGGTGTCCACCGCAGTAATGGTTTTAACTCTGAACCTTGCTGTATGCCAGCTCTTCCAGACCACCGAGGGAAATAATTTAAGGTGTTCAAAAAAAAACTTCAGTAGCAGGAATTTGACAGGTTGGTAGAAATAGTAGGTGTCCGCCTCCTGCATTTTGTATAATCGTTGCGAAAGGGCACCCTGCTGGCGCCGCGGCTTGGATCGATGACTTAGCGATAAAATTCAGTCAGAGCTCTTCATCTGCAGCATAGGGCAGTGACCTGCCTTACCGCCCTCATAGGATTCTTCAGGATCTATTGGGAAAATAACTGAGGATGGTATCGGGGGGCTTTTCATCATCAGATGTCTCATAAAAGCATTAATGTTTATGTGGTGCCTCATAAACAGCAAGCCGTGGCCCTTAGTGTTTTCCCTGTGGCACTTTATAACCCGAACGGGACACCGTGTGTCCAAGAAGCGTAGACAGTAGGACAGAAGAGTCCAGGTCACACATGGGTGTTGGGAATGCATATTTAGTACCGACCAAGCCCTTTACGGATGTATCTCAGGAGTGGACGATGCAGTGCAAACACAGGTCCTGTAATACAAAGCTCCTAGCCTCTGCACAGCCCAGCAGGGGTCCCGAGTCAGGCCAAGGGAAGTGGCTACATTGCTTCTCTGACAGGAGCAGACCATTAAGCAGTTTTAGGAGATGGGATGGAGGTCACAGTGGGATGACAGACACATGACCGCCTCAAGCGTCAGGGAGTAGTACCTGTTGCTGCGTCCTGAGCCCCGAGCGCCGTGCGGCTGGTGCTGGTGGTGTGCGTTTCCTTCACCTGCTGCCGAGGCGGTGTGAGGAGCGTGGCTTGTTCCAGCTAACGCCGTGCCAGGGGAACGTGGGTGGGGCCCCTGGCCCACCCCGAGCGGGTCACCATATGTTCTGTCTTGGGTAGTGTTGAGTAAATCACACACATTTTTATAATTTCAGAAAACCCTTCATGTAATTTGCTTAGCGCAGGATTACGCACATATTGGCATTCTGTCTCCCTGGGCTATTTTGCTGCCCATTTTGGCTCCTTTACATGTGGTGGCCCATCTTAGCAGATTGAATATTACTTCTGTTAGTTTCAAATTTAGAGTTTTCGTGTGTGCGCGTGTGTGTGCGCGTGTGTGTGCGTGTGTGTGTGTGTAAAGGGAAGGAGGGAGGGAAGGACGTTGCTGTAGTGCCCCACTGCTTCCCACGTAGTGCCCATGCCCTTTGAAATGAGAAATGACCTAAATGGACGACTTTGAGGTCGTTGCAAACTCAAACTGCATTAGTGAGGAAGGGTCGGGGAGTCTGCGCGGCCTGGGGGGGAGTGGAGACTCTCACCTGGGTGTCACCTGCCGTGAGGGCCCTCAGGGTGGCCTGCATCGGTCCGCAGTGACCTGAGGAAGGGGGGAAGTTGCGCACTTTCTGGAAGGAAGTACAGCAGGAGCTGGTGGCAGAGGAATGAGAGCCAGGGTTGAGCCCAAGGCCACCGGATCCCAGGTGCATTGCTCCCAGCCCATTGTCCTGTTTCTCAGGAAGGAGGGAGGCAGAAGACTGTTTCCCGAGTCATATTCCAATTTAAAATGGACCTAATTTTGGAAGAGCCGGTATATGTTAACCAAGACTAGTGCCTTTTTTTGGTCTGTTCTCCGACACAAAAATGATTGCTGAGTGGGTGGCCCTGATTCGGCAGTCGCTCGGCAGGGGAAGCCGGTGTCCTCTGCAGAGCAGTGCTGACCGAGCCCGCAGCCGCCGCCCTGTGTGTGCCCCTTGACCGAGCCCGCAGCCGCCGCCCTGTGTGTGCCCCTCACACTCCGCGTCCTGAGGCGCACGTGTGGCCTCGAGTTCAGGCGTCGAGGGAAAGGAGCGTGCCGCTGCTCTGTAAACACCTGGAAAGGTGTTTCTGGTGGACCAGTGGTTTCCTTGATCTGTAAGGATCTTAAGTGTTACCCTATCGCTCCGAAGACCCTCCCCTCCCCCACATCTCACCTAACACATTCCCAACACAGTGCTGCTGACCCGTCTTGAAAAGAGCTAAAGCTGGGGCAAGTCTTGTGACATTTTCTCTGATTCTGTCAGCGAGGAATTTGCTTTAGTAATTTGGATGCAATCCCACTGCACAGAGTGCAGGCATGTGTGTGCAGATTTGCAGACTGACTGGGTGCTAAGGAGATGGTCTTGTGTCTCTTACGTGGAAGGGCCTGGAGGATTTCTTAGCACCCCGTCCTCTTGGCTTCTACCCTCTCTGCTTGGATTCAGGGAAATCATGGTTTGGTTTCATGTGATAGGAACTCGTGGGAGTTGCTTGATACTATGCTATTAAATTCATTTCTATCCTCAGTTGAGAGAAATGGGTTCAGTTGTAATTTATTACCAGGGCTACAATTGATCGTGTGCTGTGCACGCTCACTGTTCTCTGCTCCTGTCTGTCTTCACAGTAAATCTCTGATGTGGGTTTTGCTCTGCCCCTCTGACAGGAGCCTGAGGCACACGGAGCTGTGCCTGCCCAGGTCTCAGGTGCAGTGTGGATGCAGTCTTGTCTAGCCCGTGCTCTGGGTGCTGTGCTGTGGCTGCAGGTGCCTGCCCAGGTCTCAGGTGCCCGTGGAGGAGGTGCAGTGTGGATGCGTCTTGCCTAGCCCGTGCTCTGGGTGCTGTGCTGTGGCTGCAGGTGCCTGCCCAGGTCTCAGGTGCAGTGTGGATGCAGTCTTGCCTAGCCCGTGCTCTTGCGCTGTGCTGTGGCTGCAGGTTCCTACCAGGCCCAGGATGTGAAGTAGAGCTCAGTTTTCCCTGTACTAGTGCTTAGAGCAGTGCTGTGGTTACAAAGCTTAAAAAAAGGCCGAGGTTACAGAGCTTACAACACACATGGGTAGAAACCTTACATGAGCGATTCAGAGGACACTGTCAAATGATGCTAAGTCCTGTAGAGACAGGTAGTAAAAATGGCCGTAAATACCAGAAATACAGGAGCCCATGTAACCATCAGTTACTACCTTCCCGGCGCAGCGTATATTCCACCCTGCACGTCTGAGACGGAGCCTCATCCTTGTATTGCGACATGTAGGCAGGACAGCATTCTCTCAGGATCACGGGGACCCAGCTGCCAGCGGGCCCCCTGGGGGTGGCGGGCAAGGTGTGAGGATGGGGTGCCCCGAGGCCACAGTGAGGTGTCAGGTCGGGTCCTCCGAGACTGTGACTCTGGAAAAACTTGCCTGTGGAGTGATAGCTGTGGCCTGGCTGGGGCCAAGAAGGCAGAGGTCCCTGTGACCCTGTGGGATCTCCCTGCCTGCCTCAGAAGCAGAACCTCAGATCCTCGGAACTGCGGGTGGTGCCACACTCAGGCAACACTGGGCACGAGGCGGGCAGTTCCTGGGGGTGGCAGAGGCCGCGTGTCTGCAGGCTCGAGAGCTGGAGTGCGGCCTCGGCCTGTGGATTGTGTTGGTCCTGGTTTCCTGTATATTAAAGGGCGACACAGGCCCTGCTCATGAACTGCCGGGCCATCGCTGGACTCCATCCACCATGACCACATAAAACTGCGACATAGTTTAATGCAGGTCATTTTACACGGTGGTTTTTTACTGAGTTGAAACTTGAGTTCCTGCGTACACTCTCCAGAATAGAGGGAGAGCATTCCTCAGGCTCAGGTTCCGACGTCCCGGTGCTCCATCAGGGTCCACAAGAGAGGCGAACGCGGCCCCTCCCGTGTTACCTGTGGCAGGAGGGCCCTTCCTCACGAAGCTCTTACATAGTGGTGCTCAGGGTGCCGGAGTCGCTGTTCATTACTCTGCTGGGAAATGGCCAGCAGAACGCTCGGCAAACGTGCACGGGGCAAAGACGGACAGCGATTAGATCCGGCGAGCCTCACCTGGCAAGGGGAGGGTGACCAAACTGGAAATACCTAGTGACATAAGTGGACAACCACGTTTTCGGTTCTGGGTCAGGAATGATAACGTAGCTGTAAGAAAGCCTTAGCACCTTGCTCTCCTTCCCTTCCTCTGCCTCCCTCCACCTTTCCCTCCCTTCCCCCCCTCTTCCTCCCTCCCTCCCTCCCTCCCTCCCTCCCTCCCTCCCTCCCTCCCTCCACCTTTCCCTCCCTTCCCTCCTCTTTCTCCCTCCTCCCTCCCTCCCCCTCTTCCCCCCATCTCTTTGTACACCCCTTCATTCTGGATAATTATTTTCCAACCTTTCTACATTGGAACTACAAGAAAGCTTCAAAGAGGACTCTCAGTATTAACTCCCATAAAGTCAAGTAATGGGTATTGGGGACTCCACAGGGAAAAAGGACTGCTACTCATTTTTGACAATTCTCATAGAGGCACTTTTGTTTGTTTTTTGTCATTTCCTTCATGTGGAATACTAGGAAGGAAAGAGTGCTCAACCTGACATACAGAAGAGCACCTTTAAGTTGCTTGGGCTGAGAGGTAACAATATATAAATTAAACCCTGGAAAGAAAGGGGAAATTTATCAAAACTCATTTTTTTTCTATTGTTTTGTTTATCAAGTGTTGTTCATTGGTATTACAAACCTTATTGTTCTCTTGGAAAGCATGGTCTATGTCATCATCATTTTACGGGGGGAAATTCAGAAGAAATGATGTGTTGAAGCGCAGGCATTCTGTCCTAGGGATGTGCAGAATAGTGGCTCATCCTATTTCTTCTCTCTGTTTTTCAGGGTCGACATGTTAAGACAGGTCAGCTGGCAGCCATCAAAGTTATGGATGTTACTGAGGTAAGTTGGGGCCACACATGTTCTTAAAGCAATGGTTGGATGAAAGACAAGCATCCCGCCCTGCGCCCCAGTGTGAGAGCATTGTTCTGTCTGGAGAACAAATTGCCCTCCTGTGACCTTGGGGGCTCCTAAGGCCCAGCACAATAGTGGGCTTAAACCTTGGCAGATGGTCCCCAAGTAACTAACGATCAGTAGCATTTTCTTTAAAAAAACACCTCTTGGTGATGTCACCCTTGGCAGCAGGATGGACCATAATTGGAAACATCTTCTCTAGTGGGAAAGATGAGGTTTGAGAGGATCGTGGGGGTCACAGGAGGAGGGAGGGAGGGGTGGGGGTGGGGAAAGCTGCTCTGGGGCATGAGGCCACATCTGGGCCATCTCTTTTATTTTTAACATGGGGAAAGTTCCCAGAGGTTTGAAAACAGAAACATCTGCTGGAACGCTGAGCAGATTGTTGGCAAAATTTAGTAGCAAAAAATAGTTCTTCAAATGGTCACATGAGGGTTTACTGTGTAGCTCTAGATGGGAAAGAGGAGAGATGAGCTCAGACAGAAAGTGAGCAAGTTTCCCTTTGTGTGTGCGTGTGTGTATGTCGTGAAAAAATGGCCATAGATTGTAGTGGACTAAACCCATCCTGTTTTAAGTTACCTTTGACCCTTGAACATCATGGGTTTGAACTGTGTGATTTCACTTATATGCAGACTTTTTTTTTTATAAATATAAACGTATTATTTTTACAACTGTTGCATTCATTTTTTATTTTATTTTTTAATTTTATTATTTTATTTTATTATTTTATTTTATGTTTACTATTGAAAGTATTACAGGTGTCCTGTTTTTTCCCACTTACCCCTTCTTCCCTGCCCCCGCCCCTCCCACCACCGTAAATGTGTTTTCTTGTGATTTCCTTCATGTCTTTTCTGTAGCTCGCTTAGTTGTAAGAGTGCAGAGCTTTGTGTTAATCGACTGTTTCTGTTATCAGTAAGGCTTCTGTTCAACAGTAGGCGATTAGTAGTTAGGTTTTTGGGGAATCAAAAGTTCTAAGGAATATTCAGTGGTCAGCACCCCTAACCCCCTCCTCCCCATGTTGTTGGGTCACCTGTATTTTCATCAGAAATTTTACTTCAGACTCCTACGATTTGTGTAATGTGCTTCATTCTGAATAAGGGTTACCATCTTATGTCACAGATTCTAGGGAGAGTTAACCAGCAGCATTGGGGAATTGGGGATCTGGGGTATCTTTAAATGAAGCCACGATCGCCTCCAGCCTGGGGTCTGTGAAGGGAGGTGGTGGCTGACTTGGTCTCAGGTGCACAGCTGAGTAATCTAGAGAGGCTCCTCCGCTGCCTGTCTCCCGTGGTCCCCGACACTGTGCCCTGCCCCAGGGTGCATGTTTGTTAGTAGGAGTTAGGGAACAGCGTGGTCTCGGTCGCAGGGCAGCGGACAGAGCTTTAACGTGAAGGTGTAGCCTTTTATGAGGTGACTGCTCTCTTTTCTCTGCCCGAGAGGACGTGGGCACTTCATAATGAGAAAGTACCACGGCTTGGTTGACTGTGGCACCCTGTGACGTGGACCAGTGTGTTGTTACAGAGACCCCTCTTGGTGTACCACTCAGCGTGAAATGGGATGCTTTCCCGTTAGATATTATTTTTAAGATTGTTTTAGAGAGCGGTGAAGGAGCAGCAGGTTCTGACTCGCTGTAATTTAAAGACGAAGGTCGAGTTACCTGTGACGCCCGGGCTCGCTGTGAATGGAACGATCAGCGGCTCCTTCTCATCTCCTTCTGTTCACGCCGCTGTGCACGCGTGGCTGGTGCTGCCCTGGGACGGGTGTCGCTGGAGCCGTGTTCTGTGACATTTGTTAACACACCTCCTGACTTGTTTACCGGTAGGCTTACGGGTGCCACTTTACCTGCGTTTGGAAGCCCTGAGCATCGAGCTTCTTCCTCACTCCAGCCCTTGCTGCCCTGGCTGCGCTGGCTGCCGGTGGCCGGCCAGGCCCCGCTCCGTCTCCCATCTCAAGCGGACTCAGAACAAGGCCTGTCTCTGTGCAGAGGCCTTCACTAAGCCTGGCTCTGATGATGTGTGCAGAGCGTGATCACTGTTTTAAAACTGTAAAACACAAGAAAATACAAAGCGTGGTTAATTCTGACTCTTCCACCACCTTCCCGTGACCGGTTGGTGCCCTGGAGTGCTCCTGCCGGTCATCTCCGAGCACAGCTGTGCCCCACACGCAGCTGGATGCAGTAGGCGCCTTCCAATTCCGCTTCTGCTGAGTTGTATACAAAAGGCGTTTCCTTGCCTGAAAAATCGGGCAAGGTTGGAAAAATGCATTTTCAGGATTCCTTTAAAAATGATTATTCAAAACCCTTGTGTGCAGGTGAAATGGAAACCAGATGGCGAGTTGTGAGAACAGTGCAAACTCAACCATTGGCCACACTGGCAGCTCTGCCACACATGCTTCCGCCCGTGTGCCGTCGCTTGGCACGCAGTGTGCGTAGAGGTCACTGTGCAGCTGGCACTCCGGGAAACATGCCCTGGCTGACCCCCTACCAGGGGCCTCTCGGCAGGTCTGTGAAGCTGTGGTGGGGCCGGGGTCAGGCTGGCTTCAAGGGGACTCCAGCGGGAGGGGCTGCTGGAGAGGGCTCTCCTGAGAGGGCTTCTGCATGGTTTTTGACTTCTCAGTTTTGTCTCAGGAGCAAAAAGGTATGAACTCTTATTTTGGGGAAGATCCACAGACTTGTTCTGACTCTTGAGCCTGTCCCTTAAGTGAAATTGAGAGGCAGTTCCCAGGCTGCCCCTTACTCCTCAGGCTCAGGAGGCCAGGAAAGCAGCAGGTGTGGGAGTAAGCGCGTGGCGCTCTCCCCAGCGGTCGGCTGGGCGTTCCTGAGCCCTGCACCCCAGGTGCGCTCCAGGGCCCCTGCACCTCACCTGCTTGGAACTAACACACAGCCAGCAGAGAATTCTCATTTCACCCTGGGGTGAGGCTTAGGGACTGTAGGAAACCAAGGGGTCTGGAATGGGAGGCATTTATTTGCAAAGGATGTCAAGATCTCTTTATATTGCTTCTCAGATTGTAACATTTTAAGATTATCTTTAGGATTTTGAAGGGCTCTTTATAAAGAAAGCATGCCATTTATCTGATTGGTTGTGGGAAGGGTTTAAGGAGCAGTTTAAGGATGTGTTCATATTGGACAAGACCAGGACATGAGATCTATAATGTGTTGTTTTGTTTTTGAAACAATTATAGGGGCACAGGAATTTGCAGAAAAGTATATAGGGAGGTCCGAGGTACCCTGCACCCGGTTTTCCCCAGTTATAACTATAGTCCAAAATCATAATTATATCCCATGCACAAAACAAGGCAAGGCAGGTGGGTGGTTTTACAAGGTGGGGATTTGGCTGGGACTCTGTTGTTAGTTTATAACAAATGAGGCTGCACCATCACTCTGTGCCTGCCGGCAGGGGCCCCCGGAAACGGCATGCGTACCATGCACAAGACTTCCCCAGCTGGGGAGCGCATTTGTTTCTGTGTGATGTGTTTGAGGGATACTTGAATTGGTTGTGTGAACCTTGATAGCGCCTTCATTTCAATCCTCCTGTCTACTTGTATTATTGCTGTTACACATAAGGGACTGATAGTTTATTTCTTGCAATTTAGGGTATCCTGTTATTTTGAGGTAACACTCTGGAAGGGAAAAGATGAATTAGGGTTATTGCTGAGAATTAAATTTTACATTTTCATTTTAATAATTTCCCCCAAACCTTTTTATTATGAAAATGTTCATAATTACAGAACTTTTGAAAGAATGAAGATTCCCTGCCCTTCTCCCGTCAGCAGTGTTAACGTGCTGTGTGTGGGTGGATTGCAGCACCGCCATAGGCCTTCCCTTATAAATACTTGAGCATGCGCCTCCTGAAATAAGTAATCATAACCACCTAAGGGAAGAATTCGAGTGTTTCACCTGATGTTTATTCTGTGTTCAGATATCCTCAGTTGTGCCAAGAATGGTTTTATAACCATTTTTTCAAGTTATAGGCCAGTTGAGGTTTATGCATTATATTTAGTTATCTATTAATTCACGTTTTAAAAAACCCTTCACCTGAGGACATGCTTAGAGAGGGAGAGAAACATCGATTGGTTGCTTCCTGCACGCTCCCCTACCGGGGATCGAACCCATAGCTCAGGTATGTGTCGTGACCGGGTATTGAACCTGCAGCCCTTCAGTGCACAGGGTGACGCTCAGCCAACTGAGCCACACTGGCCGCGCTGTTGATTCACTTTTAATTTAGACCCTCTGTGCTCCCTCCCGTGCCACTTTTTTTTTTTTTTTAAAGAAATTGACTTCTGGAAGAGTCCAGCCAATTATTTCATAAACTGTCCCACATTCTGGATTTGCCTAATGGTTTTCTCATGTGGTGCTTTAACTTGTTCCTCCTGCCTATATTTCCTGGAACCTGGAGATGAGGTTGAGAGACTCAGATTAAATATTTTTTGGCAGGAACACCTCATGGGTGCTGGTGAGTAGTTCACATTCATCACGTCGGGGGCACATGCGTTCTCACTGTTGGTGAAGCCCTTTCCCACTAGTGGAGGGGTGACCGGCAGAGCTGTCCACGTAGAGGGGAATATTGGATTTCACTTCGTAGAGACCCTCCAGGTGATGCCTCGACACTGAGCGATACTCTGTTCACCCTCAACTTTTTAACTAACGGTTTTGGCATTCATCTGATAATCCTTGCCTGAGTTAGTTATTGCAAAGTGATGATTTTCAGGTTCTGTCTTCTGTGTTTTCCAGTTCATATCAGTCTATAAAGAAGACTTTCCTTTCTAACCCGCTCCCACTCTGCTTGTCCTCTCTTTTTCTGGATATTGTTAAAGACATGGACAGTTTTATTTATTCATTGTGTTTCCATCAATGAAAGCTGCTAGGATTATGATTATTATTTAATCAAATTGTGCCAAATTTGGCCACGGGAGCTCTCCCAAGAATGGCTTCTTGTAGTCCTTTTTTAGGTTTCTGAGTACTTTCTGTTTCCTGACACCAGTAGATATCTGAAGCTCACCTGCCAGAATGCGGAACCCCTTCCCCTGAGGCGTCTTAGTTCCTTTTACTGGGAAATTTATTCCAAAACCAGTATTTGAATGCTAAGTGTGCTCATTGCTGCTGAGATGTTATTGCTTCTAGGTCCTTTCTGTAGACAGTATGGAAATATATTTTTCAAAAATCACAGTTTTTGCTTAATTTTAAAAATCTTGTATATTGTATTCTTGTTTTTCCTCCTAGACTGAAAAAACAAACTGGTTCATAATAAAGTAAATGCATTTACTTACTTGCTTCATTTTTAAGTGAGCCTAAAATCATTTCGGAATTTAAATAACAATGTAGACATTGTAACAATAACAATCTTAACAGTACATGGTTCCGGTGGCTCTGAAGTTCTTTTTGTCTTTACAGTGTGTCTGTTACACAGTCAGAGCTGTGTCCAGAAGCTACGTGAAACCGTGAAACGGTTCTTTCTCTGGGAGGTTTAGGAGTTTGATATGTAGCTAGATTGAGCTTCTATATTGATTCATTTGTAGGGTTTGCTTTTTTTCCTGATTTATTTAATTCCTGAATGTGTAAGTAATTTACATAGTTCACAGATCAAAACTACATAAACAGTGTGCACTTTGGTGAACAACTTAGAAAAGCTTAGGCTGGTGGTCCCACGACAGACCTCCTCGACCTAGTATTGCCGTGCAGTTTCTGCTCTTGCTTGTGTGTGTGGTCGCTTTGGGCAAAATAGGGCCACTTGTTTCTGGGGGTGAAGAGAACAGAGGCCGACTGGGCGATGGGGGTGCTGTGTGGTTGCTGTCTCGCGGCCCGTCTTGCCGAGTGGGAGCGCTGCTGCATCCCGCCCGTCTTCTGGCTGCTCCAGGGGTCTGTCCTCCACTAGGCCTTTAGCCCAGGATGGGGGGTAAAGTAGTAGATTCTCAACCTGGGAACTCATTAGACATGCAGCGCCTCAAGTTTCATCCCAGACTCTTGTAGCAGAAATCCCGGGTTGTGGCCCAGCAACCTGGGTTGTAACAAGCTGTCTAGGGTTCTAATGCTCCCTCCAGTTTGAAAACCCTTCTCTCAGTGGTACCTTAGGAAGGAAGCCGCCGCCTTGTATCTGGGAGCGAGGAATTCCAGCTCAGCGACGCTGGCACCTCTGTTCAGGAGTGCATTGCCATTTAGAATCCAGATCTTTGATTCTCAAGTTATTGACTTTTTGAAACCATCAACAATTTCAAACATCAGGGTCCAAGAAGGTATGTTTAGAGAGCTGGTTTCACGTGGAGCTTAAAGGATGGATGGATCTTGACTTGCTTTTAGTCTCACGTCCAAAATGTGCGTGGTTGGCAAGGGTGGCACACATGCTGGAGGACAGGGAGATGCATGGCCGGGAGCCCACACTGAGTGTAAAAACTACATAAAAGTCTGGCCTTGCCTGGACAGCCAGTAAAACCCCAGCCTCTGCCTGTGTTGTGAGCAAGGGAGCGTCCATGAAAGCAGTCACCCCACTTGTGTCTTTCTGCAAAGCCGTGTTTATTGGGGGAGACTCCCCAGTGAGCCAGTAGAGCCACATGCAGGTTACCCAGAGAGGGGAGCTCGCGTGGTAGAAGCGAGCAGAGCGAGCGTCCGGCACCAAGTCCTGGTCACTGCGGTGTCCGTGGTGGAGAGGCAGGCATGGGTCTCAGGCCTGCTGGCGTGGAAGTCCAGTAGGGCTCTTAGTGTGACCTGCGGTACGGCCAAGCTCGAATGTCGGTTGGTTGGAGCTCTGAGTTCTTACACCCAGGAGGGGTGGAGGCCCCGCGCATACCGGTGTCCCGACCGAGCACTTATCCCGGTGTCCAGACGTGAGCGTTTGGGTTCTGGTCCCCTCCTAAGGGCGTTCCTGTTATACCTCAGTCTTTTTTTTTTAATGTTTTTATTGATTTTTTTTTTATTTTTTTTTTAGAGAGAGGAAGGGAGAGGGAGAGAGAAATAGAAACATCGATGAGAGAGAGTCATTGATCGGCTGCTTCCTGCACACCCCCTACTGGGGATCGAGCCTGCACCCGGGCGTGTGCCCTGACCAGGGATGGAACCGGTCACCCCCTGGTGCGTGGGTCGATGCTCAGCCACGGAGCACTTGACATAATGTCATAGCTCATGGTGACTCCACATTGGATTGTCAAAGGTGCCCAGAAAGTCTGCTCTGCCCTCGCCCTGTGCAGCCTCTCACCACACTGGTGAGGCCAGAGCCACAGCAGAAGTGGCTGATGCCCGGCCGTGTCCCTGGCCTCTGGCGGTCACGGGTTTGAGTGCTGTCTGAGCTGGGTCCACAGAGCAGGGCACACCTTGCTCTCCGGCGGTCATGCTGTGGCTAGAGGGGGTCACACAAGCGTACTCCAGTTTACAGAGCAAGGCCTGTGAGGCTCGACAGTTCCACACTTTTCAGGAGGGAGCCCAGTGTAAAGAATGTGCTGTTCTTGTCTAGACTGAAAATAGCAAAGGGCGGGAGGGAGAGCTCTGTGGGCCTGTGACCTGTTCTGTCCTCTTGCTCCTCAGAGGCCAGGTAAATGTTGCAGCCTTACAGCCTGGCACTGGCCTCTTCCATTCAGGCACTGGCGGCTCTTTCTCCTGCCCTGTGCGGACCTGCCGACAGGCCACGGGTCACTCATGGTTGACGCGAGAGCCCTCAGTGTCCCAGTGAGACCAGTGCCTGTGTCTCCCTCCCCCACGTGCCCTTTCCTGCGCATCTTCCGGGGCTTTCTCCCTTTCTTAACAAGCTCCCTTCTGTTGCCTGTCCACTGAGAGAGACTCACGTGCCTGGATTGTGGGATGCTGAATTTTCTTACACTAGGTAACTTCCAAGTTAAAATGATCTTGATCTTTGATTTCAGCTTCCTAATGTGGATTGCCTTCCTTACTCAGCCTTTCTGTAGATGCTGTAAAGGTCCCAAGTTGTACGTCTTTATTTATTTTTAACATTGGTGCAAGACAAGTCCTTGGAGAAGAGCTCTTAAAACGGTTCAGGAATTGATGGAGTTTGGGTTTATTTTCCTTGGAAAGCACGGGGGTGATGCTGAGAACCAGCAGATTCAGTGCGCTCCTGCAGCCCTGGGTCTGAGCCTTAGCCTCACTGTCACCTCCCTGAGAAGCCTCTAAGATGTTTTTTCCTAGTCACCCCATGCAAATTTAAAACTCTCTGCATCGGTTCCTGTACTGTACGTATTCTTTAGGCTTTATACATAAAAGTGGTAGGTTTCCCTCCACCTCCAGGAATCACTTTTCATCCCCTTGGGTGATAGCGCCCCTTCTGAAAACACCCGATGGAGGGTAAGATAAACGTGACCTTTTACAGACCAGCGGAGTAAGCTTTGTACTATTTCTAATATTTTCTTTTTTAAAACAATTCACTAGATATTAGAACTAATCTTGCCCTGGCTGGGTATCTCAGTGAGTTAGAGCGCTGTCCTGATACACTGAGGTTGTGGGTTCGATCCCCAGTCAAGGCCCATATAAGAAGGAGCAGTGAGGTGTTCCTAACAACAAGTGGATGTCTCTCTCTGTCTCTCTTCCCCCCACCCGTTCCCCCTCTCTCTCCTTCTAAAATCAATTTTTTAAAAATTAAATAGAAATAATCTTAAGTGGTAAAGACCTACAGGCTGGAAAGTGTAGAGGGATTGAAGTGGTTCAGTGTTTTTAAGGACTAGTAGTTCCTGGCATCACACAGGCACTTGCTCGAATTCATGCAGCACCTTGGAGGCAGGTAACCGCATCTCCTGCAGACGAAAGAACCCAGGCTGGGCCTGGCACCTGGGCTTCTCCGAAGCCATTGCCCGCTTTCTTCTGAATCCTCCATTCATCTTTCCCTCAGAGCAGTGTGACGTTAATTCGAGTTCAGGTTGAACTGCTCAACACACAGGTACCTGGTGAAGTGTTTTAAAAATAGCTGTGCTGGTGATGATGTGACAGTGAAATTTTTTAAAGGGTCAATTCTTTACGTTTTGGCAGGGATAGAACGTGTTTCTATTTTGTATGAATTTATTCTAATTTAAGAATGTAACAGGAAGCTTACCAAATATGAAAATTCTCCTGTTCTTGTTTAATAAGTAAATAAGCAGAAGGTTCAGACTAAGTTAGGTGTATGCCTCAGGCATTTCTGTTTTTCACGTTGAAAGTCTTCATTTTATTTATGGATTTGCTGGGGCAGCAGGAACAGCACCAGGTGGTAGACCCATGGGGTCAGACTCAGCAACCGAGGTACTTGAGTTCTGGCTAGGAAAGAATTCAGAGCCAAGGCTCAAACTATAAAAGAACATTTATTCAGAAAATCACAGAAGTAGAGAAAACGAATGGTAGAAGAAATGGGCTCAGGAAACAAGTTACAGATGCAAAAGAAGGCCCTTGGGAGTGAGGGAGGTCAAGGTGACCTGCCCGGTGGGGGAGGGGAAAGGGAAAGGTGGGAGCATGCTCCCAGGAGGGAGAGCACTGGGTCCTCTGTCCTAGGGCTGTTAAGGGTGGAGTTTTTAGGGGAAGTCCCAGGGGAACATCTTGGTAGAATATTCAGCAGTTTTCTAGGTGTGTCCTTTCAGGGTCATGATCTCTACTGAGTAGTTGGGCACCAGGGCAGAGAGTTGTTACCCAATGTAGCTGGTCCTGAGGTCAGCCGTGGGGTTGCTTATCTGGTTTTGCTGCTTTTCTGGGCCTAGAGCTGAAATATGACTGAGGTCTAGATGTTATCTCTAGGCAGGAAAGGTCAGGGGGTCTAAACGGAATGACCGGTGATATGGATGATCAGGGGATCCATTCCACATGACCAGCAATATGTTAGGGGAGGAAAGGCCGCCCTGGGGGTGAGGGCCCACCCTACAGTTGTCCCTTGCTAGGCACCCAGGGTTTTCCACCCTGGTGACCTTCTGTACCTGGCCCCTCATCCTTGCCCTGCTCAGGTCTGACTGCCCAGACACAGCGGTTGATGCTCAGAAAGGTGATTGCCGTGCCCAGAGGTCCGTATCACGTCACCAGAGTAGCACCTCGATCTCTTTTCACTGTGCCACGGGCTCTTGGGTCCCTTGGGGAGCATAGCAGTGGTGTTCTGTTGTTGGATTTTAACATAGTGACAACTAGCATGTTGTCGTGCCCTGTAAATTGTAGGTATTCAAATCTTTGAGCATTGGCAAAAAATGTATATAGCATCGCACCTTTTTTATAGAATTAGAGGCAGCCTTTATTTTAATGTTTTTGTGCTAGTATATATTTTATTATATTTATAATCATACATTTTCTCTATTGGTTTGTGCAATAGATTTAAATATTAAAAAGAAGTAGAGTAAAATATTATTCATTCTTACTGAAAATATGACAAAAGACTTAACCGCTTTGGTCAGATGCAGTTTTGGTTCACTGGCACTGGAAATGGCAAATGTCAACATGGTTTGCAGGTTTCTGGTCTTGTTTTTAATACTGTTCATGATGTTGCACTAATTCATTTGTTAAATGAATGAATTACTGACCATTCTCAGATCTTGGGAGGAATAGAAAGAGTTGCTGTGCCCTAGGAGGCGCTGTTCTTGCCTCTTGGTGGAGCAGAGCTGTCTGTGAGAGCTGGTCTGAGGTTGGTGGTGAGCATCCTCCAGGCAGGCACAACACCCACATTTTCTTAGTTTAATTTCACCACTTCATGAGTGAAAGGCATTTTTCTGAGTAAAATAAATAGTTGACTTAAAAAATCACCCAGCATTTTGTATAACCTAAACTGATATTTTAAAAAATATGGACACTGCCCTAGTAGGTTTGGCTCAGTGGATAGAGCATCTGCCTGCGGACTGAAGCCTCCCGGGTTCGATTCTGGCCAAGGGCATGTACCTTGGTTGCAGGCTCGATCCCTAGCCCCGGCCTGGGGGGTGCAGGAGGCAACCAATTGATGCGCCTCTCTTCCTCCCTCCTTCCCTCCCTCCCTTTTACTCTCTCTGAAAAGCAATGAAAAAATATCCTCTGCTGAGGATTAAAATATATATATATACATATATGGACAGCGTTCTCCAAATATGTCTATAGAGCAGTTACTTAGGTCACCTTTGCAATTTTTATACCTTTTTTTTAAATCCTCACCTGAGGATATATTTCTACCGACTTTGGGGAGGGGGAGGGGAGCATTGATTGGCTGCCTCCCTTACACACCCCACCCTGACTGGGGACTGAACCTGCATCCTAGTATAGGTATGTGCCCTGACGAGGAATTGAACCTGCAACTTTTTTTTTTTTGTTCATGGGGTGACACTTCACTAACTGAGCCACCTGGCTAGGGCAGCAATTTTTATACTTTGGGTTCAGGCATAAACTATATAGCTTGCTTATGCAATTGAGATAAAACAATAATTATTTAATGACCTTATCAAAGGCAGGTGATTGCACACATTAGTTCTGCTCAGGTTTTCCCCTGTGTGTGATTTAAATTTGTTAAAAGTTATGATTTTATGCTTTCAGTTGTGGAAAAGTGGGAGCAGATGATCTGTATCATGTGGGGGTGTCCTCTTGCCCCTGGTTGAGGAGTTGAAACAGCTGTAATCTCAAGTTGCTGCTCTATAACGGAGCGTATAAAACAACCTGAGTGTGGCATTTCTCAGGGGCAGGCGCCCAGGAGGCGTAATGGTTACTGGTTGATAGATTTTGTCTGCTAATTTTGTGCCACCTGGGTTGGTTATGGGTGCCCTTCCGAGGACCCCTCACCCCCAGGTGTGTGTGTTCCTGCTTCCTTGCATGCCTGCGGTGTTTAATCAGATGCTGTATGTGACTTTTTTACTGTCTTGGGTATTGGATGTTTTATATTCTGATAACACCCTTGAGCTTTGCTCTGGGACGCAGTGACGTGACTTGGAAACAGCCTGGCCGTTGTGAAGATCCCTTTGCTGGGACTGGATCAGCATTGTGTCTCGGGCTGAGTTTGCGCCATAGTTGAGCAAGAGCCTCTTGAATGCTCTGCCCGCTTCCTGAGAACCGTAGTTTTCATCGGGTCAGTGGCAGCAGCCCTGTTGCCTGTCCTTGTGAGCACTGGGAACTGCCCCCCCAGCCCCCTGGGCTCCTCTCCCTGACCTCAGGTGGCTTCCTAATGAGGATGCGTCCAGGGCAGCTCCGTGCAGCGTCTCCGCTCTGGTCTGTCCTGCGAACCCTAACGCCCTGGTCTCCGCCGCCTCTCAGCTCTGTCTCCTCCCAGCGTCCCCTGGGCTCTGATTGGGTTTCCCGGCCCTTTGCTGCATCCGGAACCTCGAGGCGGCGAGCCAGGCGCTCTAGGGCTTTCCTCCCGTTTCCATCTCAGACAGAGGTCACTGTCCTTCAGGGCCTGATGTTCAGTGTCTTAGACTTTTTCATATGTTTTGCCTAATTTTAGTTGTTTGAGTGGGAGGGTAAATCTGGCCCTTGCCGCTCCCCAGTGGCCAGGAACAGCTGTTCCAAACCGTCGGTCTTCTCAGTGGATGACTGCGGAGCCCGGCCCTCCCGAGTCGCGGCGTCTGGTGCGGGAGCGGGGGCTCTGCGTGAGCACAGAGGACCGTGGGACACGCAGAGCAGGACCGCGCGCTCCCACAGAGCTGTGGCCCTCGTCGCGGGTCCTCACCGGGCCTGCTGGTGGGGCTTTAAGGAAGCCTGTTGGGCCTGCGGGGTTCTTCTCCTGCCTGCACTGTCGGGAAGCTGTGTGGGGTTTGCCGCGGCTTAGGGAGGGGCATGGACGGCCCGAGGCGGGAGTCTCTCTGCGGTGTCCCCCGGCAGGTCAGGAAGGAACAACAGCACCACGGGTGACCTGGGCCCACCACCTTCTGCTTTGCTCCAGGAAAGACTGAACGTGTAAGCGTCCGATTCAGGAGGTGAGGGGCCTGGATTGGCACCTCCGTAGCAAACGGGAGAAGTGACTCAAACCAAGCTCAGTGCTCTGGTGCCACTGACCCAGCAGAAGGCAGGCGGACCGGCGAGGTGCCGGTTCTTCAAGGCCCCGCCAGCCTCCCCGCGCAGCTGAGTGGCCACTGGGGGAGGCAGCCTGAGCAGGGAGGTGGACGGTGACCAGCGGAGCAGAGGGCCGCCTGGGGACACAGCGGGCCGGGCCGTGTGAGTGGCCCGAGATGAACTCGTCTTCAATTTCCTATGGCGCTAACTCCTCCGTCCTAAACTCTTCTCTTAGCTTCCCCCTCCCCAAATTAGGAAAATGTCAGTTGAAGAAAATTATATAAATTGAAGAAGAAAATATCTGTAATCCAGAGATGCTCCTCTGGACTCACTGAAACGCGTAGTTACCCGAACGCGCTTGCACACGTGTCGAGAGGGCAGAGCGCTGCCGCCAGGAACGTGCTGTTCTGTCATCTTCTGAGCACGGATGGCTGCTCCCTTTTTGGTCTCCTACTGTAATTACAAGTTTGATTATGTAGGGGAGGAAAATATTTTTCCTTCTACCCTTCTAGGTTTTTGACCAGGGTCCCAGTAACAAAGAGCAGATAAGCAGGAGACAGATGGAAGTGTGTTGATTACCGTGTGTCTCTCACGTATTCGTGGGAGCCTTCCCAGGAAAAACGGCGACTCTGGCCGTGAAACCCAGATGCTTTTATACTTGTTTGAACAAGGAGAGGAGTGTGGGAAGTAAAATATGCGAAGACGCTAAAGGAAGGTGAGAGTCATTTTAACAAGGTTTGCTTGTCCGAGCTCTCTGGACCTCAGCTCCCTGGTGGTAAAGTTTTTTCCAGTTGGCGAGGAGAGGACACCTTTCAAATAGAAGTTTTATCTCTTGCTTTCAAGGGGAGGTCAGAGTGCCGTTTTTTGTACCTGCTTTTCAGGTGCCTTTAGTTCAAAATAATTCTTATGTCAAGGAAGCATAGTTTGGGTTGACATGTTCTGGTTTCCTTCAGTTAATCACAGAGTGTTTTAGTGGAGGGTTTGATCGTGGTCACACTGGACCTCACCTGGTACATTTGCTTTCCATGTGAGTCAGGATCGAGGTTTCAGGTCCTGCTTTCTGTTACCATACTGAGGGTACCCAGTAGCAGGTACAGACATACCTCGGTTCCAGACCACCGCAGGAAAGCAGGTAACAGTAAAGCAAGTCACAGGAATATCGTGGTTTCCTGCTGCGTATAAAAGTTACGTTTGTATTACACTGTCGTCTGTTAAGTGTGTCACAGCATTATGTCTGAAAAACCAAAGCAGCCCTGTCCGGTTTGGCTCGGTGGTTAGAGCATTGGCCCATGCGCTGAAGGGTCTCGGGTTCCATTCTGGTCACGGGCACGTACCTCGCTCGCAGGCTCCATCCCTGGCCCTGGTCAGGATGCATACAGGAGGCAGCCGGTCAGCGTGTCTCTCTCACAGTGATGTTTCTCTTTCTCTCCCTCCCTGTAAAGCAATGGAAAAAATATCCTCAGGTGAGGATTTTAAAGGAAATTAAAAAAACCTCGAAGTATATTGCCCTGGCTGGTGTGTCTCAGTTGGCTGAGCCTCTTCCCAAGCATTGAGAGGTCTCGGGCTCAGTTCCCGGTCAGGGCGCATGCCCAGGTTGTGGGCTTGGTCCCCAGTAGGGGCCGTGCACGAGGCAAGTGATGGATGTCTCGCAAAATATCAATAAGAACATTTAAAAAAACATAATATATACCTTAATTTAAAAGTGCTTTATTGCTTTGAGTGGTGGGCACACACTGCATTATACAGATCATGTGTCATTGAAATGTACACCTGAAACCTATGTGACCTTATGAACCAATGTCAACCCAATAAATATAATTTTAAAAAGATAAATACATTTTTGCTAAAAATTGCAAACCATCATCTGAAACTCTAGGGCATCAATCTTTTGGGGGGTGGAGGGTGCTGCCTCGACGCTGATGGCTGTGACTGGGGATTGGGTGGTGGTGGCTGAAGGGGGAGGGGGGCGGCTGTGGCAATTGTCTAAAAGAAGACAAGTCAGGTTTGCAACACAACTGACTCTTCGCGAACTATTTCCCTGTCGCACGTGACGCTGCTTGATAGCATTTTATCCACAGTAGAGCTTCTCTCACAGTTGGAGTCAGTGCTCTCAGACCCGCAGCTGCTTTCTCAACTCAGTTTACGGGATCTTTTAAATCCTCCATTGTCATTTCAGCGTCCTCACAGGGTCTCCGCCAGGAGGGTATTCATCTCAAGAAACCACTTTGCTCAGCCATAAGCAGCTCCTTGTCTGCTAAAGTTTTGTCTTGAGATTGCAGCAGTGGTCACGTCCTCGGACTCACTTCCAACTCTAGTTCTTATGCTGTTTCCACATCTGCAGTTAGTTTTTCTCTGACGTCTTGACCCCCCCCCCCCCCCAAGTCTTCCATGAGAGCTGGAATCCACTTCTTCCAGCTCCCTATTAATGCTGATATCTTTACCTCTTCCCACAAATCACAAGTGCTCCTAATGGCATCTTGAATGGCTAATCTTTTGCAGAAGGTTTTTTATTTATTTTGCCCAGATTCATCAGAGGAATCACTCTGCAGCAGCCATAGCTTTACAACGTGTGTTTCTCAGTTGAGGGCTTTGGAATCCCAGAAGTTCCTGGATTCAGGAGCAAAACTGGAGAACATGTCTTTTTGTCTAGAATGGGTTCAAAGTAGTGCTTTTTCCTTGAGCAAGTTGTCACGAGTGTCGATTTTCATTTCAGTTATGTTCTATAATTTTTCTCTTGGGTTTTTATTCTGAGACTGATTGATCTTGGGGGACTGGGGCTGATTAATTTTAAAGAAGATGACATCCCTTCCTCTGACCAGGTTCTGCCACCTGAATTTTGTTCTAAAATCTTTTCCGCACAGTTCAGTTCCCCTTTGGTTGAATTGTCAGGAAATTTAAATTATATAACTTTTCATGTGTCTGAGTCAAAAAATTTAATTTTGATTAATTTGGTTATTTTCTTTCTAAATGTATATTTATTTATACATTTTGGTGGTGAAACCTGCCAGAGATATTTGCACATCTCATTTAACAGCCCAGCCACAAGGAAGCACCCTTCCTTTTTCGTCCCGCTGTTAATAGCAGCCCTAATTCCTAGGGGGGGATGCGGGGGCGGGGGGTTGGCTCAGAACATGGCCCAGTCCTTCTGGATTCTTCTTGTTAGGTTCTCTGAAGGCTGCCTGTCGAGAGAATGTAGATAACAAAAGTTTAAACAACATTTTAAGGAGTCATCTGAAAAAAGCACTAATGACAGGCACTCCCGTGTGCTCAGATGGTGGGGTGGGCAGGGCTTGTCATGTGACTCGTCCACAAACCGGGGCTGCTTTTGAAAATTACCACTATCCTGATGTTCTCCCGCCCCCAACTTCAGGCAGCCAAGGAAGGCGGCAGAAGAGTCCTTGCCTTCCATCTCCCAGCCTGAGACAGACCTTTTCTATGAGATTTTACTTCCGCTGGTTGGCGTCCAGAATGCTAATTGGCATCGGCTGCATTAAACCCTTAAGTGGTGTAGCGGCTGCCTGGCTGCCTGTCACCGGAGAACGCCGGGGGGCCTTGCCTGTCTTTCCAGAGTGCCCCCTCTCTCTGTTACCCTCTCATTTGTATGTGATTGTGGCCTCCCAGGCAGGAAGATGAAGAGCCAAGTCTCTTGGACTCGCCTGTGGGCAGGGCACTTGTAAGCTTGTCACGTCCATCGTCCAGCCCCGCTCCCTCTCCTGTGGAACTTGCGGAGTTTTAGTTCCAGCCTCCCCGGGTCTGCGTTCTGCTGTATTCTGAGACTAGATGAGGTTTGGGTGGTTGGTGGTGTGTGTGCATTTAAATGTGAGGTTGAGACCACCGAACTTGTGTGTGTGTGTTTTGTTTTGTGTGTTTTTTTTAAAATATATCTTTATTGATTTCAGAGAGAGGAAATGAGAGTGAGAGAGAGAGATCGAAACATCAGTGGTGAGAGAGTCATTGATGGGCTGCCTCCTGCACGCCTCCGACTGGGGATCGAGCCCGCAACCCGGGCATGTGCCCTGACCGGAAATCGAACCCTGATCGCCTGGATCCTAGGTCGATGCTCAACCGCTGAGCCACGCCCGGCCGGGCTTGTGTTTTTTTTTTTAATTTTTAAAAATATATATATTTTTTATTGTTGACAGTATTACAGATGTCCCCCATCCCCCCGTTACCATTACCCTACCCCCCCAGCTACCAAACTTGTTTTTAACTAATGTCTAAAGGAGGTATGAACTCAGAAGTTGGTTCATTCTTACTCTAAAGACCACATAAAACACCGTATTAATAAGCATTAGTCATAACTAGGATTCCAGCTGTAGCTGTCTCCAAGCCGATGGCAGGTCCTGCATTTCCGATGCTTTCTCTCCAAGGTGGGCCCTCATTAGGAAGTGGCAGTGAGGTGCCAGATGCCTCTTCATTTCATAAGGTGTGTATTGGTCACCTGTTGTGCCCGCAGCAGCAGGAGTGCTCTAGGCCACGGTTCCGTTGCATACGGTGTGTGCCTGCCTGCAGCGCCCTGGCTCCGGGACGCGCGTGGCCCAAGGGCGCTGGCCACATTCGCCAGTGGGCACATTCAGTGTGTTTCACGGGATAGTGCCAAGCTCAAGCCTGTAAGAATTTTTAACTGTATAAAATGTGTAAGAATGATAAGTTGGTGGACTTGAAACAAAAAAAGAAACAGTACAGAAGCTAGTGGACAATCCTGTGTTGCTCAGGAGGGGTCGCCCTGGAGAAAAGAGGCAGCACCTGCCCGGCCGCGAGTGAAACCTGCTGGCGGAGCCGCCTGGGTGCTGGGGCCACGGAGAGCTCGGCGCGTGGGGAGCGGGAGGTGGGCTCCTGGGGGTTGAGACGGCGAGCCTGCTGCCAGCCAGATGCTCAGAAGTTAAGGGAGGGACTGGCTGCTCTCACCACAGAACAGAATTACACCCAGTGTTTTTAGCTCCCCGCTCTCACGCAGCGTTGGTGTTTTTGTATAGTCTTCATACCCAGGTCCTTGCAGGGTTTCTGATGAGTATAAAAAGGGCAAACAACCTCATCCCACTTTCTCCTGACCCAGCTGCGGGACAGTGAGGACACTGGGTCTTACTTTCCAGGCCCCGGTGTCCCAGGAGCACACCCCATGCCTTCCCGACACGGGCTCGCTTATGGCATCGGCATGTGCCGAGCCCTGTTAGGAAAATCTGTCGTCTTGACGGCCTCGCCGGGGCTGTGCCCGGCTGCTCGGGAAGCCACAGGTACGGTCGGGAGCGGCTGTGGGGCCTCAGAAGAGAGCGGGTTCCCGGGCCAACAGGCCGCGTTGCCTGGTCACCGGGCGTGCACCGTGCGTGTGAGGGAGGGCCTGGGAAGGGCAGAAGGAAGGCTTTCTGGTGGACTGGGCCTTCTCTTCTGTTTGGGGCCTGCTTCTTTCTGCCTTTTGCTAGTAAAAATTGTCAGCCTCCATTTGGTATACAGTTCCTCTGAAGAAAGACCCCAGGTAGATGGGTGTTACTCTGTAGCACTAGCCAGGCACACCCGGGCTTCGTTAGCTTTAAGGTCATTGTCCTGGTTGTCAGCGTCACGTGTCACTGCCACTCAGCACGGCCATGGTGGAGTCGCGGGCGGAGCCGTGCGCACTGGGGCGACTCCCGGGCACAGGGCTCGGAGGAGCCACCGTGCAGGCTGTTCTATGCACTGCACCTTGGCACGTGGCCGCTTGTATTTGCCATTGTCACCTCAGACGCCACACGGCAGCCATGCCTGTGGAACACGCTGTGATGTTCTCCTTTCCGGGCAGCCTGGCGCCACCATTGGAGTGGCCGCTCTGGGAGGACTACCCGTTTGTTCTGCGTTTGGTTCTAACGCGGTTGTTGTACAACTGGAAGTTACACTTTAAACGATTGTTTCTTCTATTTTTTTCATTTGGTCGTCATTAGTATCTGATTAACAGTGTTGCAGCTTTTATCTTAAAGAACAGTATTTGCAAACAAAACTCACTTGGGTCTGTGGGTCCTTATGAGTGCCTCACAGAGGGCATGGGCCCTCGGAGATGCCAGGCTGTGACAGTGGGCTCCGTGTGTGTGTCACCCCCTTCCTGTTACGGTGGCCCTGCCCGTCCCCCCGTGTGTGCCTGCGAGCAGTGCCCTCCCACGCACGCCGCCTCGTGGGGCACACGTGCACCCGGATGCTCAGAAACCCGCGTCTTCTGAACAGCAATTGTGCGTGGAACGAACGTGTCGGTGCAAACAGTAGGGACGTTTTAGGAAACCCGTCATCGTTTCCTTTTGAAAATATATGTAGTAAAGGGAACCCGGTTATCAGATTCTTCTCAAAATCTTTTTAGTTTTCCTCCAGCCAGCCAAGGCTGATTTTCTCTCCTGCAGCTTCTCTCTCCTGTCTCGCTTCAGTTCTGCTTCCGCCCCCCCGATGCTTCCTGTTTGCGGTCGCCTGGCAGAGCCCTCTCCCTGTGCCACACGTCTGCAGCGAAGGGCAGGATGGGCTTGCTGTCGGCCTCCCGCCCAGGGCTGGCCGCCCTCTGCACTTACAGGGCACCGTGTTTCAGTTGTCAGACCTGTGTCGGCCTCTTGCCTTCATTCCTCCTGTGATCGTCTCACATACACCCTGCATTTCTTCCTCTGCTCACCTTTTTTTATAGAGCAAGAGGCTGGAGAGGAGCTAGTCTAGACCAGCCTGCTGTCCCCCAGAGGTGTCTTGTCACTGGGGCTCGCTGCACTCACCTGACGCTTTTTGGGTGGTGGCGTCCCACTGGGCCTGCCTTGCCAGAGGGTGGGGTGTGGGGGAGGCTGCCGGAGCCCCTCTCCTCTGCCGCACGTGCCCAGGCGGTGTGTCCACAGCGGGTTCTAGGAAAGAAATAGCCTTTGGTTGAAGTTGAGTATCAGTCAATTCCCCCCCCCCCTTTTTAAAATAATATATCTTTATCGATTTCAGAGGTAGGAAAGGAGAGGGGGAGAGAGAGAAAAACATCAGTGATGAGAGAGTCATTGATCGGCTGCCTCCTGCTCGCCCCCAACTGGGGATCAAGCCCACAACCCGGGCATGTGCCCTGACCAGGAATTGAATCGCGATCTCCTGGATCCTAGGTCGATGCTCAGCCGCTGAGCCACGCCCAGCTGGGCAGTCAATTCTCTCTTTTCTCCCATTTTTATAGTGAGCCAGCTGAGGTCCACAGAAGGGGAGTAAGTTGCCTGAGGCTCACCCTGTCCGTGCAGGAGCTGGGCCCCAGAGCCCTCTGCCCGGGCGGCCCACCCCCTCACCCCCACGCCTTGTGCGCACCTCGCACGCCCATGATCGCATTTCAAGTCCCCCGTTCCTGCACGGGGACACGGAATGGACTGGAAACCTCTGTTGCTGCCTGTGGGGAGGGGGAAGTAAAGTCACGCACGTTACTCAGAAGCCACACGTTTTGTTTTTGTCTTAAGGATGAAGAAGAAGAAATCAAACTGGAGATAAACATGCTGAAGAAGTATTCTCACCATAGGAACATCGCGACGTATTACGGTGCCTTCATCAAAAAGAGCCCTCCGGGACACGACGACCAGCTCTGGGTGGGCGCGGGGTCCTCGCCTCCCGCGGGGTCCTCTGGGCTGGTGGAGGGTTGGGTCGGGGCCTCCCGGGGGCAAGAGAAAGGCGAGGCAAAGAAAAGCCAAGTCTGCTGTGTGCCTTGGGCGGCTGGGTTGACATTATACTGACGTTTATTTTGATGTTGATCTCACCTTGCCTGGAAAAGAGTTAAATTTGTGTTTTGGGAATAAAATGGCATGTTTTAAAAGGAGTGTAACCAAAGAGCAAGGAAATTAGGAGCTTGAAAATAAAAGCAGAAAAGTACGAACTTAACGTACGGACATAACATGGAAGCTGAACTGAATGCTTCTTTCTTTATCACCTGGAAGCGAGAGACAAATCACAAGAAAGCAAACTTACGTCAGTCATTTTTAATAGTACCGGTGATATAGTTCATTAGAAACAATAAATTCCAGGGAAATTTCTGGGCTTGACACATGCAAACTTTTCTCTTACTAGACCCATTTATGTTCAAGATGATGAAACAGATACTGTCAGAAATATGGTCATCACGTTAGTTATGCCCGAGGTTCTGGAGTTAGAAAGCAGGAAGATAGATTAATACTGCTCCTAATTTTAAACAAAGCCATTGTAGGGAATTTGCAAAATTAAGAAAATTCAAGGGAAACAGTTACTTTTCATTTCCATTGCCCAGATGTCATCATAGTTAAAACTGCAGTTCAGTTGATTTTTCTAGGTGCTTTCAAAAACATACTTGTGTTCATGTTGTTCAAACATTTAGATATAGTATATAATGTAGTTTTAAAAACTATGTATTGCTTTAAAAGAGCATTTCTCTTTTGTTCTAAACCCAATCCACGTAAAATAGTTTGGGAATCATAATAGTTTGAATTTGGCAAATGAGAAGCAGTGTTAGGGAGTATTTGCATCCGATTTCTGAGATTGGGCTTGATATGAACAGAGTGGTTCCCCCCATGCCCGCGTGCTCAGGGGAGAGAGCCCTCAAGAGCCTCTACACGGGGACGGGCTATGGGACGTCAGAGGCCTGCGGTCTCCTGCACCAAATGCACACAGTTAATAAATTGGATGGTGACATGCTCTCAGTAATTTGAATGCCTCCGAAATGATCCTGTTCCCGGATCTTCAGGAGGGGCCAAAGGAGACCGGGCTGTGTGCCCCGACTCCTCTTGGGTGTGTGCTGCTGGGGATGCCGCCCTGCCTGCTGGGGCGTGTGGGTCACTGTGTGCGCTTCTGCCCTGCAGCTCGTCATGGAGTTCTGTGGCGCTGGGTCCATCACAGACCTCGTGAAGAACACCAAAGGGAACACGCTGAAGGAAGACTGGATAGCCTACATCTCCCGAGAGATCCTGAGGGTAAGGGCGCACGCTCCGGGCCCATGTGTGGCCTTGTGTTTCGTGTTCATTTTCCTTGCACCAGTTGTAACTGGACAGATTTTCTTCTTGACACCCAGGGGCTCTTTGATAGTTTAAGCTACGTCATGGTTTTGATCTAAAGAATCAGAGTATCCTGGTAAGTATCTAAAGAAAGTAGATTTACACCAGAATAGAATTTTCTGCATCTCCAGGTGATAAGGAGGAATTCCCAGTGGAGGAGGGAAACGGTCGCTGCTGTTTGATGCGGATCCTGTATCTGTCAGTGCGCTGAGTGCTGGTTTCAGAGTCGTCTTGTGGACTTGGGCCTTAACTGTTAGAGCCTGTTGCAATATTTATGAGGACAGGCTCCACTGTTAATGTTATTTATAGCCAATTAGAAAGTTGGCTTATGATCTTAGCGTCAGTTTCTGAGCTGCTGTTACAGCAGCTTCTGAATGATTCCCTCCAGCAGCAGAGCCGTCCTGCCGACAGGCGGAGGCTCGGTGTTGTGGGCTTGAGACGTCTTGAGTTGCCTGGCCTGTTTCAGGCAGCCAGCCGGCTTTTCTCACTTACCCCTGAATCACAACTCAAAGGACGAGGTTGGGTTTCGTTTACCACCACATTTGAAAAATAAGACTATAGAGTTGAACTGGAATCTAATTGTTATTCTTCTCTCGCTAATAAAAAAATTTGTTACTTTATTTTTTATTTGTAGGTAAATTTACCCCCATTTTGATATTGAAGTTTCATAGAGGACTGCAGGTTAAAAAATGCCATGTAGAATTCATAGAGATAGGTTTTAATTTCTTTTTATTTAGATATTTTACACAGCCCTTGACAATAGGAAATTCCCTTAAGAAAACCAGTTGTGGGAACGAGGTGGGGAAAACCATTGCTTTATAATCACGGTCAGGTTTTATTATTGGAACATCAGGGCTCTGCCTTCACGTTACTCCCGGGAGCAGAGTCTGAAAGGTGGGAAGAAGTGCTCCCCGAGCCACGGTGGAGGAGCTCAGGGTGCAGTGTGTGTCGCCGTGGGAATGGAAGCCTGAGCCTGGTGGGCAGGCGGGGAGCCCTGGCTAGGACTGTGGGTGCTGGAGTTCGATGTGGGTGTGAGCCCCGCCCCGCTGCCTACCTGCTCTGCACCCCTGGCTGCCGCCCGGGCTTCAGGACCTGTTTTCTTCATGTGTGAAGGGCAGGCGCCACGCGGCCTGTGAAGGGAGCACCTTATGAGAATTAAGTGGGCTCGTGTGTAGGGATCCTTTCCTGCAACGTGTGGGGACACAGCTAATTCTCACTGAGTATTAGTGGTCATTCCTCTGCTGCGAGCACACCCTTGCGGACCTTCCTGCGTGGCTTCCAGGGCAGGGTTTCTCAGGCAGAGAGCTAGGCTTCAGTGTCAGTGTCCGAGGCATCAAACGTACTTCGGATGCGTTTCCGAGACTGTGCTTTCGTGTGCACAGGCCAGCGTTGCGGACCCAGCGTCCCTAACAAGTGTCTTTCGCGACTTTATCACCACTGGCCTCAAGCGGCATTTAACAGCAGCCCAGGCTGTGGGAGGCTTGATGGACATCTTGCTGAGGGGCAGCGAGTGTTCCCACCTCCGTGAGCCCGTGAAACCAGAGCTTCCTTCGTCTACAGCGGGAGTTGCCTGTGACAAAGCCTCAGTGGGCTTGGAAGACGGCCCTCTGGGAGAGCCCGGGCCCGCGAAGCTGGCGCGGACGCGCGAGGGAATCTCGCAGTCGGGGTGAAGAGCAGGCAGGGCACTGGGAAGGGAGCGCCCAGGAGGGGGAGGCAGCTCCCCAAGCCTGGGGCACGGCCGCGACTCCGCAGCTGCTCCTCTCCTCGGTGGCTGTTAACTCAGGCTGCTGCGGGAGGCCCCTCGAGGGAGAGCCTCGGGCGGGCGTGTGGACGCCCCGGCTGCCCCGCCTCCCGAGGCCGGAGGTTTAGGACCGAGCCAGCCCGTGCGTTCCCGCCCCCACGCCGGGCTGCGCCGCAGTTACAGCCACGCATTTCGATAGAAACCAGTATTTTCTGTGTACTGGGGCACTTGCAGCCTTTTGTAACCAATACTGAAGGACAGCCTTTGACCGCTCCTGTTCCCTGTCACGAAGGAGATGTGTTCCTGTGCGTTTGGATCTGTCTTCCCTGCCTCTGCTAAGAGGAACTGTGGGAGTCGCTGCCACACGGGATTACCCCGTCCCTCCCTGCCGGGCGCTTCATGCGGGAAACTGTGTCCCCTGCTCAGCACAGCCCGGCCCAGCGGCACTGTGCTCGGTGGCCGCCCTTGGCACTAGCACAGGGCAGGGACGTTCCTTACGTACATGGCTCTAAGGGACAGAGTCCAGGTCACATTTGTCTGAGGACACTTGGGTATTTGTGTTTGGTGCTAAGATGATGCTGTAAAAGTGTCAGAAGAGATATGTGAAAGGTATAGAATAAATAATGAATGAAGGAATAAAAGTAGGAAATACAGGTATGGAAGAATTAGGGAGCGACATAGGTTTGTCTTTTGCTGTTCAAAGTTATTTCGTGCTGAAGGGAGGGGCTTCCTTCCTAACTGGCGCTGCGGTGCCGTGGTTTTTGGTGGTCTTCCCGCCCAGCCAGTGCTCGGGTGCAGCACGCGTGGCCCGCATGGCGGGAGGGGAAACTCCCGTCAAATGCACGGTCCCAAGTGGGCAACTGGGAGATTGTTTAGAAACCACTGTGCTAGGAAGACGAGTGTTGTAGAGTGGCTGTTATGTTTAATTCATGGCCTACACAGTCATCGTAACAACAAAACCCACAAAAAATTAAGCAGGAAAATTAAACCCTAATGTTTAATCTTCACCTTTTGAATTGAGCCCTTTCAGAGTGAGTAGGTTGCTTGTATCTAAAGCAGACGGGCTCTCGATTTGGCTTCTGTAGCTAAAGATGGAACAAGTAAATGAGTTGGGAGAATGGTGCATTTTTATCTTTTAGACCATATTTGGGTACAAAACGTGGTTGTGTTCTTGCTCCACCTGTCCTAAGAGACCTGCTCTTGGGCTTCCTTCCAGATGCAAGGTCATCAAAAAGCACTACATGCCAGTAGGGTTTATCTCTTTGGGAAAGAAATACTTGAACACAAAGGTCTTTTGATGGCAGAATTACTTTACACTGGTAGAGGTGGGATTGACCGACAGTGGCAGTCGGTCACTGTGTGCTGTGGAGGCCAGGGTCAGGTGTTAAATCCCATGCCCCTCTTCCCTCTCCCCTGGGATGTGTCTCACTCGAACATACCGTGGCCTCATCCACTGAGACATAGATGCGCAGCCTGGGGAAGGCCCCACCCTGTACACAAATAGCACAAATTACAGCAGAGCAGGCACAGGGGCAGCTGGGACTTGGAGTCGCTGCCCACAGGGGCCTGCCCTCGAGTGGGAGGGTGGGCGCTTCTCTCTGTCTGTGGTCTTATGGGTGATGTCTTCCTGGAAGTGCACTGGGATTGATTGTATGTTCTAAATGTGGTTCACAGAGCTTTTGGCCCACACGTGCCCTTTGTCATCAAGGCTGTGTTCTTGGTTATTTACTTATGGCGGGAAAGCACTCAGGTTCGGGTCTTTCTTCCTACCCAGGGACTGGCGCATCTTCACATCCATCATGTGATTCACCGGGATATCAAGGGCCAGAACGTGCTGCTGACGGAGAACGCCGAAGTGAAACTCGGTACGTGGAGGCTGGCACAGGGTCTGGTCCTCGCACCTGGCTCGGACCAGCAGCACTCCCTTCCCTGTTTGCACGTAGCCAGAGCTCAGCCTGCGGCCCACACGCTCTTTCTGCCCCGTAACGGTGGGAACTGGGCTTGTTGCTTCGCCTGGCTCCCCCTCCCGCCCCTCGTGCTTCTCCCTCTGCTCTGTTCCCTGTGCAGTGGACAGACTGGAGTCTGAGTCAGATCAGGGCATTTTCCTACTGACAGACCATTAATGGCTTTCTGTTTTATTTTGAATAAAGTCCACATTTCTTACCATGGCTCATAAAAAGCCACGGCCCCTGCTGCTTTTAAACCTCGTTTTGTGATGACCCTAACTTTACTTTTCTTCCTCAGTCACTGATTTTTAAGTCCCTTGGAACTTGCCGCGGGGCCTTCTCACATACTGTTCCCAGTCTCAGAGCTGCAGCTTTCCCTCCTCCTCACGGGCCGTCCCTGACCCTCTGGCCTGTGTTGGGTACCACTGCTTGTTCCTCCATAGTAATGTTCACAATTTGTAATTGTAAAGCTATTTGTTTACTTATATTTCTGACTCCTTTATGAGAGTATGAGTTCTGGGGGTGCAGCTGCCAGGGTTGACCTCTTTGTGGGGTGCCCTTCTGCAGCACCTAGCGCCATGCCGTGAATGTAGTAGGTGCTCAGTACACGTGCGTGGCTGGGTGGGCGGGCGGGGCTCAGGGCCGTCTTCCTGGAGATGGCCTTGCAGTGGCTCTCGCACTTCTCGTTTCCCTCGCCTGCACCTGGACTTGTTCTCACCCCACTTTCATATAATACCTCTCTCAGATTTTTAAACAGAATTAACATTGAGTCTTCTTCCAGTAAGGCATCACAGAAAAAACTCTTTATGCTTATACGAGCCTAGTTCCCCTTTAAAAACTTGCGGGCGCAGTAGTTACACTTGAGAAATAAGGTCTTCATTGCTGCTCTCTGCACGGGGCCTGCACTTGGCCATCTGCGGAGGACTAGTCTGCCCGATTGGAGAATCCCCTCAAAGCTAAGAGTTGGCGCTCAGATTGTCCTCATTCCTGACCGCGCACAGGCTGTGTGCTCCCCGCGTGGGCCCGTGTGCCAGGGCTGTGGCCGTCTCTCGGTAGCCGCTTGGTGACCGCCTGCTGTGCTGCCCAGGCGGCGGGACTGCACTGCCTGGCCTGCGAGCCTGTCTCTGGGGCGTGCGCCCCGAGAGCTGGCGGGGCGTTTCCCGAGGATGAGCGCAGACGGGAATCGCGCCTGTGACTGAGTACCCCGCCCTCCGTAGGGGAAGCGCGGGGGGCGAGCAGGTCCGGGCGCCCCCCCCCCCGGCTGAGCGCGGGCTTGTTGGCCCTGCGCTGGAAGGTTGCTCCTCATGTTGGGGACCTTGAGGTTCCCGTCCACAGGGTGTTCACAGCTTCGGTTCACCCTGAAGACACTGCGTCCTCCCCTTTCTTGATCTTGTCTTTTACTTGTTTGTTCGTTGTGTTTTACTTTTCCTTTCTCTCCCCCCCAGTCGACTTCGGGGTGAGCGCTCAGCTCGACAGGACTGTTGGGAGGAGAAATACGTTCATAGGCACCCCCTACTGGATGGCTCCTGAGGTCATCGCCTGTGACGAGAATCCAGACGCCACCTATGATTACAGAGTAAGAGGCGCCCGCTCGCTGGGCCTTCGCTGGGCCCCTGCCAGCCCTGAGTGGTGGGGCTCTGCCCGCAGGCCGTCCACCCCGCCCTCCTGCTCCCTGGGGGATGTGGGCGCCCTGTCGCAGGTGCAGCTTTGCCAGCACAGCATTTAGAGGCCGTTCTCTGTGCATTCCGCATCGCCGCCTGTCGTCCTAAGTCATGCAGTTTCCGGGGCAGCCAGGGTCGCACTGCTGTGCATACAGCATTTTGTCATGAGCAAATTAAACGATTCTGCCCTGTTTGCTGTCCTCTTTATCTTGAAGAATGTCTAATAATCACGTTTATTTTTTAAAAATTATTGTCAGAATACATAGCAACAGCTTAGAATTTTAGAGTATTAAAGAGCATTTCGGCTTTGATGTGGTACAAGTTATTTAAATTATTAGTGGCCTCTAGGGACTTAGGTCAGTACTGCACTTTGGATGCCCGTGTTTGCTCTTCAGACTCGGGTTGACTACGTTAACCAAACTGTTCTTTAAAGTTCCCTTACCTTATTGAACGAGCCAGAGTGGTTAGTGCACCTGTTAATGTTCAAAATTGAGTTCGCATCATAACACTGTCCAGTGTACCACAGTTTTATTATAAATACCGAATTAGCAAAACTCAATTTAAGCTATGGTGCAGAGGAATTTTTATTTTATTTTTTTATTTGCTGAAGAATTTTAAAATAGATTATAGACTCTGTGACTTTTCACTCTTTAATACATCATTCTTAGCTCCAAAATTTGCAAACATTTTCCAACATACCCAAAATATTTTCATACATAAGTAAATTAAAAATAACTTTTAAATACAAAATCTGAAGTTAGACCCAGCTGATCACCCAGATGAGCAAGATCGCCTCAGAGGAGAGGTGGGTTTGTGCTGTGTCCCCCCAGGGGGCACGGAGCACCTGCTGTCCTCCACAGTGTGGAAAACACCATAAAAACAAGGAGAGATGTGTGGGCCTCTGCTAATGCTTGTAGTCAGACACACGTGTTTGCACTCTGAGTAATTACAGGTTATTTGAAACCCCTTAAACTGAACCACTTCAGTGATTGCCTGTTAGGATAGCAGATAAGCAAACGGACCCTCTGACAGCAGCCCTCCACTGCCTGCTTTAAAGATCTGGTTTGGATTTTGAGAAGTTGGCTGATAAACCTTTATTCGTTCGTCATCGAGTGGTTAGTGAGTGCCTGTCACATGCGAGTCACAGTTCCAGGGACACAAAGGCGACTAAAACAGACAAAAGTGCTTGTCCTCATGGAACTTATATTTGGGGAATTAGGGTGAAATGCAGCTTTTAAAACTAAGAAAAGATTCCGTGCACAGAGAGGCCTTGACGTAGTGCTCCTGCCTCAGGCAGTGTGAGGGAGAAAGAGGGACTTGGCCTTGTGGCTCCCGTTAGTGAGCTGGGCTGGGTTTCCTTAGCACTGTGGGCCTTTCATAGCTCTCCAGCCTTTAAACTTTTAGCATCTTCGTTAAGTTTGAGATGTAAACATAAAAATAAGCGTATACAGGGCCAGGGCCCTAAATTACTGAATGCTTGTAGAGACGTGCTGAACAGAGCAGGGGCGGGTGCAGGGAGAGAGGTGCTTCTGGGGACGCCTCTAGTTCGTTCATAGATGTGAGCAGTGCTAATTAACCAATCTTATCTTTATTTTATTTATTTGGAAAGTATTCTTACAAATGTGTTTGTGCTTTCAATTTCCTGGCAAACCTCTTTTCAGTGTATATGCCAAAGAATGTGTTTGTAGTATTTGTGTGGGTGACCAGCAGAGTCGAGCTAGGGGCTTGTGTCTGATATATACGTATAACTCGCTGTTTCCTTTTGCAGAGCGATCTTTGGTCTTGCGGCATTACAGCCATTGAGATGGCAGAAGGTGCTCCCCGTAAGTAGCATTCTTTGTAGCGGTTGTTATATGTAACTTAACCCTAGTTTCAAGGCTCCAGAAAGAGCAGCTTCATGGATAGACATTTCTGGTGGGCGTCAGGTGAAGGAGTCATAAGCACAGTGAAGCTTTAGGTGTGAAAGGAGCCCCTGGTGCACACGATTCCTTTTGGAGATCCCCCTGAGCCCCGTAGGCTACAGTACCCTTTATTTAAGTTGTGTTCAGCTGTATGACCTGGAATTATGGTGACATCTGGTAATAGGCAGTAATTTTTCTTTTTACAACTTGAACTTAATATTCAGTGAAATGGGTCCTAATACATGAAATTTAAGTATTACTTGTGTTTTGATTTTACAAATAGAGGCAAAACGTTTTATCTGCAGAATAACTTTTTTTGGTATTACCTATGAAATTTTCTTCTGCTTTGGATTAAATCAATGACAACTTCATAAAACTGAGTTTTGATCAGGGAAGTGGTAGAATTGCAGAGAGCAGGAAGAAATAGCATTTTCTGCTGGTTCTCCTAATAAAAAGGGATGCACAGAGAACACATAACTGTCCTGTACATAGTTGTTGCTGAGGAAATTTTTGTTGAATGAATGAGAAGAATTCGTTCGCAATCCAGAAATGGATGTCTGTCCCGAACACCGTGTTCCCTGGCGTTTCCTCCTGAGGAACGGAGCCTGTGCCCGGCCCTCTCTCTGGGTTTTCTGTTGCCGTGGGAATAGTGTTATCTTAGCCCCCATGTCCCAGCTGCCTTGTAAGACTCTCAGGCAGGTTAAGAAGCCCATGGGAGTGGCCGGTGCCCGTTGTGGATAGTGTCGTGTGCACGCATAGCTGGCCTGCCTTTATTGGGCAAGTAGTGGGAGTGCAACAGTGACTGCGCGAGGTCAGCGCCCCCGTTGCACCCTAACAGTTTTGCTGTTTCACAGTAACTGGCTGTATCACCAAACACATGACGCTCCTGGAGGGCTCGGCTGTGCTCGCTGCGGCCAGGCGTCGTGTGAGCCTTCGCCAGCAGTGCCTAATTTAATCTCCACAACAACCCTATGAATTAAAACTCTTTCCGCTGTAATCCTGTAGATGATTTAGTAAGCTGTTGATTCTTTTAACACTTTGAATCAATGTTTATCTTTGATTCACGAAAACTTTCCAGTGTCTTTGGAATTGTGTATTCCTCTCGTGGTGCTGGTCCTCCTCATATTTTGCTGTGTTTAAGTGGGGAATTGGGGCGTGCCCAGGGCTCAGCTCGCAAGGAGATGTCTGGGCGTTTGACGTGAAGGGTATCGGTGGGGGCAGCGCTGGCCGCGTGGGCGAGCCGGGGGCCAGGCCGGGCCGAGTGAGTGCCGAACTGACACGCCGTCTCCTCTCCCCAGCTCTCTGTGACATGCATCCAATGAGAGCACTGTTTCTCATTCCCAGAAACCCGCCTCCCCGGCTGAAGTCAAAAAAATGGTAAGCTACCAATGTTTTGCTGCTGCTGTTTTCTTAAAAAAAAAAAATTGTTCCATTTTACTTTTACTTCGAGTCAAAATTCTAGCCACCTGATTCCCCAGGAACGGAGCCGGAGCCCAAGACACCAGTTGAAACGTGTGCTGAAGCTTTTGTTTGTTCTCCTTGATAGACGCGCTCTGTGTTACAGAACAGCGGTGGCCACGTGGAACGCGTGAAGGAAAACGCTCCGTGTTAACCTCCAGCACACTCCTAAGTGTAATATACCTCTGACCGCTTTGCATTAACAAGCAGAGCTGCATGGCCTGCAGTTCCTCTGGTGAAATAGGACATGAAAGTCAGTGGCGGCATTTACTGTTGTTACTGCCGGGCTTTCCTCGTCCGTCCGGGGCACAGCACGGGAAGGCCCCCGGGCAGCCCGCCCCTCCCTGCAGCGCTCAGTTATTTGCTAAACAAGAATGTGTTTTGTGGAGAGCCAGTGACGACCGAGCTCCTCTGCCGGCCGTCTCCCCGGCTCATCTCTCTTCCTGACGCCCGCTCCTGGTGGTTTGGTTTCGTTCCTTCCTGGAGCTGTTTTCCAGTCAGTGCTGTCTCCTCTCCGGCTCTTGACTCTGAGTCTGACCCGCGCAGAAGCCCTCAGCCTCAAGCCTTTTATTCTGGCTTTGTCTTAGCTGTCCGCCCGCCCTGCTCCCCTCCGGATGCTCTGCAGCCCCGTCTGTGGTGTATCCGCACACGCGTGCTCTCACCGGCACACCTCTCCCGGCACATTTCACCGCCGTGCCCCACCCTGTTTGTAGACACTATTTTTTTCACCCCTTTAATACTGTCTTTAACTACATTCAACTCCAGAAAACAAGGCCGCCAGTTTTGAGAGGGTTTTTAAGGCCGTACAAAGTTGCAAAGGTTTTAGCCCCAATGGCCTCCTGTGTTAAAACATGGTAGCTGGACATCCGTGGCGCCCTCCCTGAGGGAGACCGAGCCTGTGTCGCGGACAGTGCCACGGAGCAGCTGCGGGCGGGCCACGCTCCCTGGCGGGTGCTGCACCCACGGAACTCGCTTTCCCTCCTGTCGGGTTTTATGAAAGCTCAGCTCTGCTCAGGGCGCCTCAGCCCCGGGGCTCCGCTGGGCCTCTGACCAGTCTGAGCGTTACTTGCAGTTTGGGATTAACCACCATGCGCATGATACACGAGGTGGAGAGACGGCCGTGGGTCACGACGGACTCTTCCGTGTCCTCACCCTAACGTTCTCCAGCTAAACGTGACAAATGCATTTTAATCCGCGGTTCCCGTTTCACCCGAGTTTTCTAAAGTGACGAGATGGCCACAGACACAAAGTCCTTCCTTCCTCCCTTTATGATTGTCTTTCTGTCACCATGTAAGTTTCTCCTGTTTCTGGAGAAGTGGCTCCCAAAGTTGGTCCGTGAGGCCGTTGCCAGCAGAACGTGACGGTTGATTCTAAAGAATTTATTGTAGACCATCGATTCCCGGAGGGCCACCTGTAGACGTGGTACCTGAGGGGGTGTATTTTTAATGAGGCCCCAAAGGGGCCCTTGTGGGCATGGGGTTGGGCGTCCCCCACAGCTGCGTGGCGTCCCGCGCAGCCCCCGTTCGCCACAGGAGAAAGTAACCTCCTTGAGTGACTTTGGGGGCCCTTCTCCGAGCTGACCCCCAACCTGCTTTTCTGTCTCCACTTTTCATACTCGCCTCAGAAAGCGATTCGTTGTTCCGAAGCTTCCCCTTTGTTTGCATCGTCCCGAACGATGGCTTTTCTCTCGCGTCTGCGGAACGCCGGAGGCCCTGCCCTGCCCCGCGCTCCCCGCTCCCTGCCCCGCGCTCCCCGCTCCCTGCCCCGCGCTCCCCGCTCCCTGCCCCGCGCTCCCCGCTCCCTGCCCCGCGCTCCCCGCTCCCTGCCCCGCGCTCCCCGCTCCCTGCCCCGCCCTCCCGGCTCCCTGCCCCGCGCTCCCGGCTCCCTGCCCCGCGCTCCCCGCTCACTGCCCCGCGCTCCCCGCTCCCTGCCCCGCGCTCCCCGCTCCCTGCCCCGCGCTCCCGGCTCCCTGCCCCGCCCTCCCCGCTCCCTGCCCCGCCCTCCCCGCTCCCTGCCCCGCCCTCCCCGCTCCCTGCCCCGCGCTCCCGGCTCCCTGCCCCGCCCTCCCCGCTCCCTGCCCCGCGCTCCCCGCTCCCTGCCCCGCGCTCCCCGCTCCCTGCCCCGCGCTCCCCGCTCCCTGCCCCGCCCTCCCCGCTCCCTGCCCCGCGCTCCCGGCTCCCTGCCCCGCCCTCCCCGCTCCCTGCCCCGCCCTCCCCGCTCCCTGCCCCGCCCTCCCCGCTCCCTGCCCCGGGCTCCCCGCTCCCCGCCCCGGGCTCCCCGCTCCCCGCCCCGCGCTCCCCGCTCCCCGCCCCGGGCTCCCCGCTCCCCGCCCCGCGCTCCCGGCTCCCTGCCCCGCGCTCCCCGCTCCCCGCCCCGCGCTCCCCGCTCCCCGCCCCGCGCTCCCCGCTCCCCGCCCCGGGCTCCCCGCTCCCTGCCCCGCGCTCCCGGCTCCCTGCCCCGCGCTCCCCGCTCCCTGCCCCGTGCTCCCCGCTCCCTGCCCCGGGCTCCCCGCTCCCCGCCCCGCGCTCCCCGCTCCCCGCCCCGGGCTCCCCGCTCCCTGCCCCGCGCTCCCCGCTCCCCGCCCCGCGCTCCGCCCGCCCCGCCCCCTGCCGCCCTCCTCGCCCTCTGTGAGTGATGGTGCCCTGCTCTCCTGTGTACATAAACGTTCTCCAGTTTATTTCTGGTGCGGACTTCTTAGATCCAAGCATAAACACATGTAAATTGTTGATCCATAAATATTTGTTGAATTGAAAAAAATAGTGAGTTTGAATGAAAATACAGGACAATAGAGGCGGTTCTTAAAAGCAGTAAAGTAATTGGAAAGAATGGAACTAACTTCCTAATTTACATTTTAAAAAACTGAATAACTCATTCATTCAACAAAAATTTATTACATACCCATGGTGGCCCGCCATCCTCGGTGTCCAGCGCTGCTGGCTGATTGGAATAGGAACCGGGGTCTGACCTGCGCCCCCTCACGCCAGCAGGAGACAGAAACACGAGGGCAGAGTCCGTCCTGCAGGCAGCCCGGAGGAAGGCTCCTTGCTTGGGGCACGTGGGTGGAGTGTTTCGGGAAAACTTATCAAAAGAGAGGCCCCCCGAGCTGGCCTCTCAGGGTGGGGTGTCTGGGCCAAGACAGGGTGAGGGTCATCGTGAGCCAGGAACCTCTCAGCAAACATCCACGTGGCTGGTCTGATAAATGTGGGTGTCAGAGCGAGTCAGTGCCCCCCTAAAACGGTTGTTCCCAAACCTGTGCGTTAGCATGAAGAGGGAGGGAATGGCCAGTTTGAGGCTGATTGAAATGTCATCGTAACAGGCTCAGGAGCCCCAGCACTCGCTCGCTTCCTGGGCTCCTCTGTTTCCATGTTCCCCTTGTCTCCCAGGCCCCGGGAGTCTGCCTCCACCTGCCTCACTGCAGCAGAACTTCTTCACCCCTCCCCTCCCCAGCCTCTGCAGTTGAAGGATTAATGAGCAGCATCAGATTTAAGCCCGGTTTGTCTGAAGCAGACGTTCCTCACGGCTCAGTTTGTGGCGTATTGCCAGGATGCGGCCGACCTTTAAGCAGTGTGGCTGTGGCGCTCCTGGTCCCGTGTCCCGAGCTCCTGCTGTCCCCACGTCATCCCATGCGTTTGCAGGGCGCACGGTGGCCCTGGGCTCTTCTCTGATGTTTTGGAGCTTTGTTCTTTGTGGTAGAGATTTGATGGCCTCTGTTACTTCCTCTAACAGGTCCAAGAAGTTTTTCAGTTTCATAGAAGGCTGCCTGGTAAAGAATTACACGCAGCGGCCCTCCACAGAGCAGCTGCTGAAGCACCCGTTCATCCGGGACCAGCCCAACGAGCGGCAGGTCAGGATCCAGCTCAAGGACCACATCGACCGGACCAGGAAGAAGAGAGGGGAGAAAGGTATGAACCGGGCCCAGGTGCCCCTGGCCCCGGGCGGCCCCACGGCCTGCGCGCCTGGCCGCGCTGCGGCTCCGACCGTCCGGCCCAGGAGAACTGACGTCCGCAGGGAGACCGCGCAGCTCGTGTGCACACATGTTGCAGTGTCCGCGGTTACACGTAATACAGACGAAACCACAGTTTTAGTTCTGAGTCTTCATTTTTCTTTCCAGGAAGCTGATTTTAAACTTAACTCTCTGGGAGAAAAGTTAGAAATGTCCTTTTTGCTTGTGAAGAGACTTTGTTTTATAAATCTTTTCAGCCTCTCTTGTTTGGTTGCTCGGTGGAGAGAAATGGCTCACTGAAGGCCAGGCACTGACATTATTAAGGTCAGGGTCCCACGGAATGGACTGACTTTTGGGACGGGGCATAAAGCCTGCCGGAGTGGAAGCGAGTTACTCCTGTTGAAGCCTAGTCTGGTCTGAGGCGAGCCAGCTTGTCCCCGGCTGTGTTGTGTCATTGGTTTCTCCCTGACGTCACCTTTATAATTGTGCGAACATTCGGCTTGGTTTCTTCTGCCCTAAGTGCCCGCTACATGCTTCACTTCCGTCAGCCCAGCAGACTCTGCTGTGGGCACTTTAGGGGACCCCGACTACTAAAAAGAAATGTTTTCATTGCCTTAGTTTGGGCAGTTAAATCTCCTTCTTTTGAAGGTTGGCATCAGAGTGGGTTTTCCGAATTTGCTGACGCTCTTGGGCCATTTTTGTCCTGTGTCGGGGGCTCTGCCTCCCCTCAGCCGTGCACCCCGTGGGGGTCATCTGACTGCATCAGAACCTGCTCCTGCCTGGCGCGGCCACCGGGGCGCGGCCACCGCTCCTGGGGGAAGGTGCTGCCCCTCCCCCCAAGCTCCCCACACACGTGTTTTCACCAAGGACGCGCTGCTTGTCTCCCGAGGGGCGCTCTTGGGGCCGCTGGCCCTCCGTGCGCGTCGCGGTTTGCGATGGCCCGTTCACCTTTCTCCACAGACGAGACGGAGTACGAGTACAGCGGCAGCGAGGAGGAGGAGGAGGACGTCCCTGAGCAGGAGGGGGAGCCCAGGTAAGGCGGCGCCCGCGCCCCTCTCCCCGGAGCGCCAGGCTCGGACTCACTGCCCGTAGTGTGGGCCAGTCTTGAATGACTTTGGAAGCGTCCTGCTGTCTCCCACGGTGCTGTTTTGGGAAGGATTCCCATAAACGTTTCCCGTCTGCGTCCTCTTGCCCGGCCACCGGTTACCACGATTGCAGGGCCCCCTCCCCCGCCCTTTGGAAATGTGCGGTCGGGCCTGGTCCTGGGCAGGGGGAGCCTGCGCTGGCGTCCTTAGCGAGGCTGGGACGCAGATGTCCTGCAGGGTGAGCACTGCCCGGCACACTCAGCCGCCGCGCCTGGGCCAGGAGGGCCCCTGGAAAACACTGCCCTTTCCCCAACACCGGTCCTGCCTGCTCTGCCCTGCCCTGTGCGGCGGAGCAGCTCGGGCCCTTTCCTGGGGCGCGTTCTCTGCGCATCCGTCTCAGCCCGGTGGGATTCTCCCTGCTTCCCGGTGCCCCGCGAAGCAGAAGGCTGGCGAGTTGGAGTATGAACCTCACAGCAACTCGTTCATCCAAGGAGAGAGGATTTTAAAGTTCCAGTATTGGCCTTGCCGGGTTCATGCTGTAGCTACACGTAACTCCCGTTTCAGCACAGGCGGGAGGAGGGTGAAGGCCTGCGGGCCCCTGTGTGCAGACCGGCAGCTTGAGGAGAGCGTATCAGGAGGTTGGAGGATTGTCGAAAACACTCTGAAATGTCCTTTTCTCACAGAGGAGATCCTAATCCATTTGAGACTAAACTTTTGGAGTAATTTGAACTGATTGTATGAGCAGAATTGTTTTGGGATAGGAGCGTCACCTAATGAAAGAGGCCGTGTAAAGAGATTCACTTGCCGTGTTGCTCTGGATGCTTTGGGGGGGAAGGAAGACCAGCAAGGGGGGTGCTGCTTTATCAGGGTTTAGTTCTTGGGACTCGCAGGCACTCAGCTGCTGACCCTGGAAATAGGCGAGTGGGAGGGAGCGCAGGGTAGGACTCAGTGCGCCAGGCCACGAAAGCGAGGGTACGTGAGTGCTGGAGGTGTCGCTGGCGTTTCTTTCCTAGCCAGCCGGGCAGGATGTCACCTCTACTGACGGGAAGCACGGTGGCCAGACAGGGACGATTGCACCTTTAATTTTAGAGTTTGAGTCACACGAGAATCCTCGGTGAGATGTCGTCCAGGCCAGAGTTTTAAGATAGTTATGAAATGGGTAAACGCATAAATGCCATTGGGTTGTAGGTGTAGTCATGGCCACGGCTTTATTCGTTGGACCTTGGAGCGGGGAGCTCGTTAGAGGGTGATGGGGTTGGAGCCGCGCGGGGCTGGGGTGCGCCCGCTGCAGGGCGCCGAGCCCGCCGCTGAGCGCCCGCTTCCGCCCGCAGCTCCATCGTTAACGTGCCAGGGGAGTCCACTCTCCGCCGGGATTTCTTGCGGCTGCAGCAGGAGAACAAGGAGCGCTCCGAGGCTCTGCGGCGACAGCAGCTACTTCAGGAGCAGCAGCTGCGGGAGCAGGAGGAGTACAAAAGGCAGCTGCTGGCCGAGAGGCAGAAGCGGATTGAGCAGCAGAAGGAGCAGAGGCGGCGGCTGGAAGAGGTAGGGCAAGGGGGTCCGGGCCGCGCCCTTCCTCATCCCGTCGCTGGCCAGGCCCTCCCGCGTGCGTCCCCGGAGCCGCGCAGCAGCCTGTGAGGGGGGCTGGCGCCGGGGGCGGCAGCCTTCACCCTCCCCCAGGCCTTAGAAGCGGCTCCTTGCTGTAGAAACTCCGGGACCTGCCCCACGGTCGCTCCTCGTGACGCCGGTGGGGGCCGCGGCCGGGCCATCGATCGCCTCCTGCTGGCCGGGAAGCTGGCTCCGTCCCGCTTCAGTCGCCAGCTCGGGCGTGGCCCGGGGCTTTCCACTCGTGGCCTCTGGGTTCGCGTTTACGTGTACATTTTTTCTGAAACCTCAGTTTTTCACATGAAAAACATTTTTGTACAAATGCCCTAACTTCAGGTACGTTTAAGAGTAAGGGGTGAAGAGAAGGGGATGCTGGGTGTGACAGACGCCGTCCTGTAATCGTTCACGTGGGACGGTGTGTCCTGTGGGGGAGCCCGTCTCGTACGGCCTGCCCCTCGAACTCGGACGCTGTCAGCATAGGAGATGTGATTACAGCTTTTTCACTCTTAACTCACAGAAATTACTTTCTATATTTCACTTGGGGCTCAAAAGAGTTTTTTATTTTCTTTTTCTAACTGCTTTTCTTACATATTTCACAGCTCCAGGTTTCTTATTCGTGATGGTTTCTGTTCATTTCATTTACGTACCTCTTGTTTCACCTCTATCTTTTGTGCCAGAAAAAGAATGCAAAATATACATAGATACAGTGTCCACACAGGGCTTTATTCTATAAATATGGTAAGAGCACAAGCTGTTACCCAAATTACTTAGTGTATTTCATGGGGTGAGTCTGTGTTTCGTTTTCTGTGTTTATAACCCGAATTCTGCAAACTTTATAATTCACCCCTACTTTAGAAAGCAGTGCCTGTCTGACAGAGAAACTGGGAGAGTCACCTAGAGTTTGTGGAAGAAAACAGGCAAAACTCCCTCTGTAGGCAGGACAACACTTCTACTTATGTAACTCTCCTTGTGGTTTATTTGTGTACTCTTGGAATTAAAAATATATATATATTTTATTGATTTCAGAGAGAGCAAGGGAGAGGGGGAGAGAGAGAAAGAGAGAGAGAGAGAGAGAAACATCAGTGATGAGAGTCATTGATCAGTTGCCTCCCGCATGCCCTCTGCTAGGTAGGGATGGAGCCCGCAACCCAGGCATGTGCTCTGACCAGGAATCTAACCGAGATCTCCTGGATCATAGGTCGATGCTCAGCCACTGAGCCACACTGGCTGGGCTTCTTGGAATATTTTTAAAGCTGCTCTCAGTGCCCTGTGAGGTTTGCTCAGGTTGCAGGACCATCAGATTTCCAGGGACGCTTGAGTTTCAAGGTTCTTGCGGTTGTTTACATAGAATGTGCAGCACTTTTCACTGTCCTGTTAACCCTGGGCTGCACCTCCTCTAGCACGGGAGCAGGCCTGCTGGGCGTGTGTAACTTGCAGCCGAGGCCACTCAGCAGAGCCCACTGGGGTGGTGAGCCCGTGCCCTTCCCCCGCCTCTGCACAGCAGGGAGGCCTCGCAGAGGGAAGGCCCGCAGTGGCCCTGTGCAGGCCAGGAACAGGGACTTCTGCTCAATGAGAGCTTTGCACTTGCTCCTTATGTCACTTAGCCCTTTAATGTCCGCTTCTCAGAAAAAGTTCGAACTCAGAGTCACCTTTGTGCAAATCCTGACCAGAAAAGAGGGAGCTGGGAACTGAAGCGGGAATGTCTGCATGGATTTGACCCCTGGTGTGGGTTCTCGGTGACCTCACTCAGTCCTTCGTATTGGCCTGGGTAGTAAAGCATTATCTATTTTCTAGGTCCCAGAAAGATAATTTGGGAATATTTGAGCCATAAATGGTTTATTGGCATTAAAGTTTCAATCAGGACTGTTTGGGGAATAGGGATTTCTTTTGTTACTAACAATAGATAAAGGTGGTCAACCTCACTCGTAAGACAAATGACAATTAAAACTGAAGGAGATAACTTTCTACCTGCAAGTGGCAAAAAAAAGAGTCCGGAAGTTGAGGCTGTGGGGAGCCCAGTGCAGATCCCTTTCCTGGGAACTGCCACAAAGTCGGGCCCCTGGGGAAGGACTTCTGCCTTCCCTCCTGTGTCCCAGCCCCCTTGGCAGGTGAGCTCACTGCCTCCGCCCCCGTAGTCCTGCATCCTGAAGAAGCCTGGCCAGGTGCTCAGGCCCCTCCTCCTTCAGGGCTTTGGAAAGTGCTGCTGGTGGCTTCTCTCCCTGGCTCCTCTGAGCACCGGGGTCTGGGAAGTCCTTGCAGATTTTTGAGTCTCTCCCAGTTTTGCTGAAAACAAGTTTTTTGTTCACGTTTTCCATTTTCTTTTTTTTAATAATATCTTTATTGATTTCAGAGAGGAAGGGAGAGGGAGGTGGAAACATCAGTGATGAGAGAGAAACATCGATCTGCTTCCTCCTTTGGGCCCCCGACTGGGCATCGAACCTGCAACCTGGGCACTCTGACCGGGAATCGAACCGCGATCTCCTGGATCCCAGGCCGATGCTCAGCCTCTGGGCCACTGGCCGGGCTCCATTTTCTTCATTGCTTTTCCCGGGGGAAGGGGGGGATGCCGAGCCCACACAGCTGCATTTGTCCTGGCAGTTTCCCCCGTCCGTGCCCCAGCCTCCCTCTGGACACACTCAGTGTTTCTTACCTCACTCTAGTATCTCACCCAGATTCAGAGCCCTGTGTGATCAAGATTTCCCTTCAGCAGAATGTTTTAACATCACCTTTCTTACTTAGATACAGCACCACAGCCTCGGCTCATGTGGAACTTTGTCTCTAGCTTCTAATTTGCCATAAAAAGTGTTCACGGGCCAGCTTTTTCTCCCATTCTATTCTCACTTGTTGTTCTTCTTTTTGAGCAAAAATGAAGACTGTGTAATTGTGTTGTCATTTTATCCTAACGGTTCGTGCTCTTTTTTATCGAGTTCTGACTTGGTGCCTGTGGCTCTTCCTCTGCCCTCCCAGGACAGCCACGTATTTGATGACAGTGCTTTCTAATTCTTTTTATTTTTTTTAAAAAATATTTTTTATTGATTTTTTTTTTTTTTTTAGAGAGGGAGGAAGGGAGAGGGAGAGAGAGGTAGAAACGGATGAGAGAGAACCTTGTCGGCTGCCCCCCCCCCGGGGCAGAGCCTGCGGCTGGCACGTGCCTCGGCCTGGGTGGAAGCCGTGCCCTCTTGGTGCGTGGACGGCGCTCAGCCACCAAGCCGCACCAGCCAGCCTGTTTACCACTCTGTCGAAGTTCAGTAACAATTTTAGACAAGATGTTGCTGTCAGTAATCGAAGTCAAGGTTGCTGCCTTAATCAGGATACTTTGGATATGTTTTTGAACCTGTTACGTGTCTAACTAAGGTTCCTGTCCCCCAGCCCCGCTTCTTCATTTCGACCTCATGGGAACTGAGAATTCCTCCTTTGTCTGTGGTTCACGGTGCTACTTCTACAAAGAGAGCCCGGCACTGCCTCAGAAGCACGCTCTTTTATTTTCAACTGTGTATAAATGACCTTTTTAGTGTAGGTGGGAGTCAAAAATCAAGCTTTTTATCTCACATTAGAACTTACCCTTTTCTTAATAAAATAACCCAAAAAAGTGAGGAAAGCTCAGTTCCCTGTCTTCCAGCCCTGCCTTTTGTGGAGGTGACCCTGGCATGTGCTCACAGACCCTCGAGCTCCGTTGTCGGCCACGCGAGCACGGCCTTGCCTGCGTTTTCCCTTCCAGTTCTTATCCTCGCCAGAGGGTGTTTTTTCCATTGATTTTTAGAGCGGAAGGGGGTCGGGGGAGAGACACAGCCATTGGTTGCCTCCCGCACGTGCCCAACCGGGGCTGGGGATCAAACCTGCAACCCAGGTACGTGCCCTTGACCGGGAATCGAACCCAGGACCCTTCGGTGTTCAGGCTGATGGTCTACCAGTGAGCCGCACCAGCCAGGGCGCCCTTTCTGTTCTTGAACAAACGCTGCTGATGGGATATTCAGGACTCACCTGCTCAGGCTTTTTCTGCAGGTATTTAAGAAACGAACTTTCTGTCTTTATGACCTTTCCTTCCAAAGATTTTAGCAATGGAGTTGCTATTGTCACTTTGTGATTTGGGGGCCTGCTTGCCTCCAGGAGGGAGGTCAGGGTTGTGTGAGCCCAAGCAGTTCCTGTACTTTGCTTCTCCTTCCACCCAGAGGACACTTCATTTCTGTCATTTCTACAAATTCCAAAGTGACGAAAATTTTAGAGAGGTCGATAGAAATTGAAGAAATTAAAAATGAAGGCAAGAGAAAAAAATTTTCTATGTGAAATGGGGTTAGTACTGAAGCTAAATTGAAACACTAGGAAAACATAGAAGTTTCTAAGAAAGAAATTAATACACTGTGACGCGTTTGCTGTGCATTTCTTGGCTCTGAGGCATTCAGGTCCTCACTTCCAGAAGTCGGGGCTGGCGCTGCGTGTCCAGCATGTACCTCGGGTCCTGGAGGTAGCGGCCTCTGGAGCACAGACTGGTCACGAGAGGCAGTCAGTTTTTGCTAAAGCAGCTGTAGTTAAGTGGACCTCACTTACCAGTATCCGAATTTAGAAAAGTTTTCAGAATTGTAAGGTCAAAGCACTGCTTTTAAATACCAAACAAGGGAACTCAAAGATAATTAAAGCATCTTTACTCAGGCACACTCGGAAACACTTCATTAAGGAAATCTCTCTATAACTTAAGAGATTCGGAAATCACTTTGGCATCATGCAGTTTCTCAATTTGTTTGATTTTGTTTCTAAAGAATGACTTAAGAAAATGACAGTGACCTCACTTTGCAGATGCTTTGAAGCGTCATGTTTATACTTAGCAGGGTAAACCCGAAAAGGCACGTTTCTTAGAGTCTCCTGGTTTTGTTATTTGAAATCCCAGGCATAAAGTTAATCCAGGAAGGGAGGGTGTTACTCAGTGGATATTTTATTTTTGGCCATTTTTTTTTTTGCAAGAGGAGAGCTTTCACATTAATCACCTAAGAGGATATATTTGCTAAAGCTTTTCTTTAACTTTTAATTACCCCCCAACCCCCAGTTGAGGGCCTGTTCTGACCATAGTGATTTTTATGGTTGGTAGTTTAAATTCTTGCTCTTGGTCCAATTTTCAGTTTCAAATCCTAGAGCGTAACGTGGGAGAGGAGCCTTTGTCCTTGCCATGGCCTCCCACCAGGACCTGCTTAGTGGGCCAGTCCCTGGAAACTACCACTTTCCACACTGTGGGTTTTTTTAAAGTTTATTACTTATTTTACCTACAAGACCTGGTGAAGAGGGGGCTGTGTCTGAGTCACCTTTGTGTACCCGTGTACTTAATAAATATTTCTCAAGTGGATGAACCAGTCATTTGTAGTCCTGGATGTATCTCTGGAAAGAAAGGGCTTGTTCTTGAAACTTAGGCCCTTTCCTAAAAGGACCTTTGGTCTTGGAATCTCTAATTTGAGTTCCAGAGCCATCTTAAAACACTTTATTTTCTATTTTTATTTTTAAATATGGTTTTTAAAATTGATTTTAGAGGGAGAGAGAGAAAGAAACATTGATGAGAGAGAAACATCAACATCGGTCCTGTACCCCTCCCTGAGCCTCAGCCCGGGCATGTACCCTGACCAGGAATTGAACCAGTGACCTATTAGGACACTCTACCACTGAGCCACACTGCTGGGCCACCTTAAAGCACTTTCAGGGCGCGCTGTGTAAACTAGGAGGCACCCTGCAGGTGTAACCATCATTGTTCAAGCCTTTACATACTCAAGGGGTGATCTTGAAAAGGTGGCTTTAGATTTGGTTGGAGTTTGTGAGACCTAGAGATCTGAATGGATTCTTTAATCTTTGCTTACTAAAATGCTAAACGTTGTAGATAAAATCACAACAGTTTTCGGTCTTAGATGGCATGTGCTGGGTATGAGGGTTAGATTTACAATTGAAAAAGTATTTGTGATATTTACCTACAGGAGGGGAAAGGATGGGGGAAACCTGCCCCTGCTGCTCTTGGCTGCTTGCTGTCCTTTGTGTGTGTTTCTGCAGGAGCCAAGAGCACTGCACTTTCCCAGGAAACCAAGGCTTTCAATTAACAATCGAGACCCTAAATCATAGCCTGTCCGTTTGTAAGATGTTTGCTTACTATTATTTTATGGTGTGCACTTACTGGAATAATTTTTAATTACTTTAATTAAATACATAATTTACTGACTTTAGAAAACAGTTGAACACAAACAATTGGAAGCTTACTGACTTCCATTGAGAAATCTCAGTGAAATGACTGAGAAAACAACAATGGTATAAACAGCAAGGGCACTGAGACCAGCACAGGCATCTAGTTGTGTGAATCAGTGCACGGGAGAGTGGAGACTGGAGACTGATACTGCAGGTCCTGGGAGAGTGGAACTTGGGTGGTGACACGTGGGGCCAGAAGCATGCTCTATGGAGCGGTCACACTCCCCAGCCCTGCAGCTGGGCTGCTGCGCCCCCTCAGCAGGAGCAGACGCGCACACCGAGAAAACGGGAGCCACTGAGACTCGGAACCTGGAGGAACCAGACGGCTGAGGAGGGAGATGCTGAAAACGAGCACTGACGAAGGTCCAGACAGTCAGTGCGATTGCGAACGCAACGCGCTCACCTCCCCGGCTCCCCCAGTGCTGGCGGCACCTCCTCTCCTGCCCCCTCCCTCCACCCGGGCAGGCGACTGGGAGGGTCTCAGAATATCAGATTCCTCTCTGGGGACACTGACCAGCCCAAGGGACACAAGGCCCCAACGAAGTGGCCGAGCTGCCTCAGTCACCTTGCGCTCACGGTCTCAAGGGTGAGTGGACAGCCAGGACCGCGGACGGTAACCTTTAATGTGGAAGATTCCAGGACCGTTGGGAAGGAGCGTGAAGGAGATGGACAGCGAGGGGACGCAGGAACTGTCTCAGGATACGCACGCGCGCACACGGCGTCTTAATGTCCTTAGGAAGAGAGGATATAATATTCAGGCAGCAAGAGTAAGAAAATAAGAATTTTTGAAAATTTTGTTATGAATTAAAATTCTCAGAAAGTAGGGGGTAGAAAGGTAAGTTTATGGGAAATAGAACAAAAGGAAAACAGAAGCAGTCCAGGTGGTTTAACTCCACTTAATAAAGGGTTTTTAACTTCATTTAATAGGGGAACGTACAGGAATAATTCAAAGAAAAGTTTCCGGAACTAGGACGTGAATTCCTGGATCGAAGATGGACTGAATGCCCGGCACAGTGAATATAAAAAAGATGTGGCTAAAGGCACATAAATCCACTTGAAATTGTAGCGTATCAGGGATGAAAAGGATCCTGAGAACTGCGCTGGGGGAGCAGGCCAAGGGTGTGGGTGGGTCCCGGGCGAAACAGGCACCTGGATGGCCCCTGACCCTCCAGGAGCAGCGGCAGGGGCTGGGAAAGGGCAGTGCGAGGCCTCTGAAAGTCAGGGAAACTTTCCCTGAGACTGCAGGTCCTGTGACGTGCAGAGTCCCCGGGGCCTTATTCCTCAAGGGGTTATTGGAAGATGTGTTCCAGCAAATGGAAAGAGGCTGAGAACAGCTCCAGGAAGCGGGATCCTGTACAGGAGAGAGTCCGAAAGGACTGAGAAGCTGGACACGCACAGGCGCCTGGAGAGGATCCGTCCCGGCGGCGGGGCAGAGAGGCCTGGGGGAGGGTTAGCCTCCACGAGTAAAGAAAGAAGACCTGCCTTACCTGGCAGTGGAAGGCGTATGCCCTGGCTGGGTGGCTCAGCTGGCTGAGTGTCGTTCCCATGCACGGGGCGTTCCCGGCTCCAGCCGTCAGGGCACATGGAGGGGGGGTGCAGGAGGCAGCTGACCCATGGTCCTCTCCCTTCCCCTCCCCCCCCCTCCCAAAATCAGTGAAACCATATTTTTTAAAGGAGTTTTATGGTGGTACAAGAGACTTCAGAGATGATTTTGTGATAGATCTGTAGAAGATCAATCAGACGACCCCCCCAAAGCAATTAATACCTCCTCAGAGAACTAAAAGCCACTTGTCCATGACTCAGCCTCGAGTATGGTTTTCCATTTAACCAGAAATTGCCCCATGACTCGATTGGAGCATGGGATGGACGGCGCAATGGATATTCTTTGGGAGAAATCCATAGATGGTGTCTAAAGTGGAAAAAAAGTTTTAATAGCTCTTTAAGCATGTTATTGAAATACAAGGGTGTAAATACTATGGGAAAAGCTGTAAGTGTTGAAAGTGGTTATATGCCTTGGCAGTAAGAATTGGGAGTGAGAATTGGGACGGTTTATTTTTTGACATAAACCTTATACTCTTTTTGAGTTTTTAAAGTACTTTGTGCTTTGATTTAAAAATTTTAAACATGAATAAAACGAAAATAGCTACTTCTAAAGGCATTTAAAATTTGCCTCTTACAACAAGATCTCCCGCCAGACTGGGAGCCCTGCCCCCGGTGCAGTTGGAAATAACCAAGAAAATGGATTCCGCACATTTTAGCCCTTCGGTGCTGGCTGCCTTGTAGGAGAGTGAGTGCTTTCAGTTTGAGCCAGAGCCAGAGGCTGTGCCCCAGGGTCCTGCCATTTCCCGAGACCCCAGGAGACAGCGGGAGAGAGGAGGGAGGAGCAGGCGCTGGGCGTGGCTGGGCCTGGCGTGTGCCTGCCCTGGCGTGTGCCTCCCTGCGGACGGGGGCAGCGGTCGTGGGAAGCCAGCCCGAAGCGGCACAGGCCCCTCTGCTCCCGCGCCCACTTGCCCTTTCCTTCTCTGGAGATGCAGCGGGAACTTGAGTCCCGCGGCTGGTGTGGGCTGGGTGCGGGCGACCTGCCTCGGGACCGGCGGTGCGAGCCGGCCAGGAGTGCCCTGCAGACTGCAGCGTGGCACACAGCAGCCAGGATTCACATTAGGTTTTTTCTCCTCTGGTTCTTTCTGAGAACAGCCCGGGCATCATCAGAGATGGGGATAGGATTTGCTTTCAAAATAAAAAATTTTAAATAACAAGAGAGGAAAAAGTGCAACCCGTGGCTTTTCTTTCTGGTAGTGATCCTGTGGAGCTAAGTGGCGCCTTAATTCAGCATCATCCCTAAGAATTAAAGAACCTCAGTAGCCTGCGTGGCGCATAAGGAAGCGGCCGCGAGCGCGTCTCTGAGGCTGCCCGCGCGGGTCTGGCTCGTGGCGTTGGGAGGAGCAGAGCCTCCCGTCAGTAAGAACACTGGGCACGTGCTGACAGGTGCCCGCACTTACGGACATTATAAAACGTGGCAAAAGCCACTCTCAAAAGGGTGAGCTACAAAGACAAGTGGAAGTTCTAGGTGGTGGTTTTTCCCTGCCCTTCAGTTGACCGTCTCCCTCACTTTTAGAGCTGATGTGGGGGTGAAGCACCTCCGTCTTTCACGGCCCTCCGTCCTTTGGCCCTGCGACCTCGGCGCGCCTGGCGCGGGCAAGGGAGGGCTGAGCCCGCAGCTCTCCTGGAGCAACGGTCTCCTACAGTTCACTGCTGAGACCTTTTTAAAAGGTTCTGTTCCTTTACCCACCAGCTATGGACTTCTTCCAGTAAACATCCATCGCAGACTCCACGCGTGACGATACCCAGCACAGACTGCCCCCTCCCGCTGCCACCACACACTCCGGCAAGGCGGGAAACAGGCTCCTCGAAGGGAAGGGGCTTGTGCCCGGGCGGCTGAGTCAGGACCAGAGCCGTCCATTCTCCCCAGGGTCCCCTGGTGCGGGTGGGAGCTCAGAGCACCGGAGCCCATCTCGGCTACTTTTTCCTCACGAAGTTGTAAAAATCAGCATAGAGGATCCTTTGCCGCCTTTGACCTGCTCCCATCACTGGGATTGGCCTGGAACTTGCATCTCCGAAGCTGGGAATTCTAGGGGTGTAGCCACGGCCTTGCTTCTGTTCTCCTCTCCTGCTTCCTTTTGTCTGACCGGCGGGGGGAGGCTGCCGTTGGGACCCTGGGCTCGCTCTTCCTTCCAGGCCTCCCAGGCCTCCCAGGTGTCTGCTGAACCCAGTGTGTTCTAGCAACTCATTGCTCTTGTAAACCGAGTGTCCTGATTTGGACAATCAGATCGTCCTGGTTTGGGCTGCCCCTCGGACTTCAGCAGCGGCAGCCTCGGGGTGGGGGGTGGAGAGGTCAGGCCTCCCTCGCCCCTCGGACGCAGCTTCCGAGCATCTTCGCCTCTGCGGGGAGGACACTCACATGGTTTAAGCTTTAGAACTGTTTGGATGAGAGACAGTCTTTGCATTTCAGCTTCAGGTTCATAAGAAGACTTTTGTTTTATCTTATTTCTAATGCTTTTTTTACTCAACCAAAAAGTTCAGAAGATGTTTTCCTTTGAAAAATTTGGCTAGCCAGGAATATCTGAAATAACGAATTTCTGTTTAAAGCAAAGAAACATGAAACAGGTTTAACGGCCTGGGTTTCTGAACCTGGCCCATCTAACAAAACCTATGTTTCCCAGTTGGCAAATTACAATGATTTTTATTGCCAGTGTTAGAAAAATGGTGGTGTTCCCAGCAGCTGTATATTTATTGTAAGTGATGTACTGGTAAAAACCATTGTTTTGTTCCTGAATAGAAAATGCCGCAGGTATAAACTAACAGATCTTTGCTTGCTTTGCTCTGAAGAAGAAAGACTCCGGTAGCACTGCGTGGGTGTGGCTCTCCGCGCTCTGGCCTCCAGTTTCTGTGTGCTGTTTGTCCCAGAGTCCAGGGTGGTGGAAGTATTTTTGTTTGTTTTATGTTCTGGTAGCTGGTTTTTAAAAAGAAGAGCCTCTGTCACTGAGGGGTGCAGGGCAGTGTGTAGGGCTCGGAGCCGGTGCCACGTGCCCCCCCCAAGTACAAACCGCACAGGAAAAACAGTGTCCCTGCAGAAGGCCCAGCTTCGAGGCCTTTGCCACAGGCAGTTGCCCTCAGTTGTCCTCCCTAGATGGCGTTTTGAACAAACTGTAGTGTCCTGTTTTTCTAAGACTGGGAAAAGCGTAAAGGCATTAAGCTAGCAAGTGGCAGGCAGCAGGTGCCTTGTCTGGGGGCAGTGTGGGTGTCAGAATTTAATGAAGACGGCTTGGCCATTAAAGGCCTTGTTTCTAAACACCAGGACAGGAACTCACTTCTTCTCGTGTCCTGCCCCCACCCGTGGAAACTGGTGAGTTCTGTGCATTGAATTCCGAGGGCAGACTGGAGGGAAAATCACAGAACGTGGAGTGTCTGAAATAAGAAGAGGTGGGGCCAGAAGCCCGTGCAGAGCTCCATGGAGAATAAGGGTGATGCAGTTAGTGCTCAGCCGAGAGGACAGACACCACGTAACCCTTCCTGTCCAGCTACTGCCCAGGAAGCGGCTTGGCACCCCTCGGGGTCATTTGTGAGTGTCCACCTTCACATTGAGAGCTGGTCGAGGGCCGGGAGAAATCCAGGAGTGCTTGGACTGCAGTAAATACTTTGTATACCCATTTTAAATATTCCTGTCTAATATCCCCAGTGCTTTACCTCAGACTGCCTTGGTTTTTAATATTTAATCTCAACGTCACATTAAAGTTTGTGGTGGTAATAATCGGTTTCCTGTGTCTTGAGAAATTTGGTGGCTATTTATTTACTCTCTAGAGCTGTGCAGTCCAGTGCAGTAGCCACTAACTGCATGATAATTTAAGTGAACTTTAATGAAATAAAATTAAAAATTCAGTTTCTCAATCGCCCCAGTCACATTTCGGGCCCTTGGTAGCAACCCGGGGCTGGCGGCTGCTGCGTGGACCATGGGGAGACGTGCTGTCCCAGCAGCCCCGGGTTCTGTGGGGCAGCGCGGCCTCGGGCTCGCCTTTCCCGTGGGGGACGGACCGGTGACTGTTGCCCTCTGCACTGGGCCCGTGCTTTACCGACAGACGAGTGCCCGCGTGCCCGCGTGCCCGTGTTCCACGCTGTGGGGTCCCCGAGGCAGCCAGCCTGGGAGGCAGCACCTTCAGCACCTGCTGGTGGGATGCACAGTGATGTCTGGGTAACAGGACCGGCTTTGAGACCCAGCGGCCCTTCTGGCGGGGCCTGACCAGCGGGCAACCCTGAGTTTTTTGGAACCTGTTTTCTCATCTGTAGAACAGGAATGAAATACCTGCTTCCTAGGATTGTTATGAGAATCATATTAGGTAAAGTAGGTGGAATAAAAACTATCAAACACCCCCTGGCCGGGTAGCTCAGTTAGAGAGTGGTCTCAAAAAGCCGCGGTTTCGGGTTCAGTCCCGTCAGGGCACACGCGAGAACCAAGCAGTGAGCACATAAATAAGTGGCACAACAAGTCGGTGTTTCTCTCCGTCTCTCTCCCTCTTCCTCTCTAAAGTCAATTTTTAAAAAAAGAACGTCACATAGCACAGTGTGGGGTGCGGAGTAAGCGTGCTCCGTGGCAGTTGTTTACAGTCATAGTGATTAATGGTGATGCCTTTCTTACTCTGGCTGATGTCAGCTCCCCTTTTCCTGGTGCGTGCTCTCTCTTCACCTTCTTTTCAGTTACTTTTCGCCTTTATTTGCCCTATTTCTATTTTCCTTTACTTGTCGTCTTTGTCTCCTTTTTCAGACTCAGGGCCTTGGGTAGCTGTCAGTAGTATTCAAGGCCTGAGGATGCGCTGTCCCCTAGTTGCTGTGGCACAGGGAAGAATAGGAAATAGTAGGTACACAAGCGAAGCCCAGCCCTGCGGGGATTCCCAGAGGCCCCGCGGTCACCGGCCGGTAGAGATGGGCCGTGACGCCCCCCATTCCCCGCGACCGGGCGGCACACTGTCGTGAGAGCCGTGGCCGGAAGACCCCCGCTGATGATTTCCTTCCTTCCCAGCAACAAAGGCGAGAGCGTGAGGCCAGAAGGCAGCAGGAGCGCGAGCAGCGGAGGCGGGAGCAGGAGGAGAAGCGGCGCCTGGAGGAGGCGGAGCGGCGGCGGGCCGAGGAGGAGCGGCGGCGGGCCGAGGAGGAGCGGCGGCGGGCCGAGCGGGAGCAGGTGAGCCCGCGGCGCCGGCCGGGCGGGGTGCTCGGTGGCGGTCACGCGGTCGGGCGCTGCCGTCCTTCGGCAGAGACGTCGGTTATTACACGTCAGAGCCCTGAAGCCAGGACCGTGGGCTCCAAACAGTGTGAGGCTGAAAGATTTCTGAATGAGCCTTCTCGGGCTCAGTTTAAATGCTTCAGACCCAACGTATCATTTAAAAATGAAATTAAAAACCAGCTGTAAGAAATTTCTTATGAGCAATGTTTGAAGTAGCCACTGGCTAACTGAATAATATATCTTTGCGTATAGTTCAGTATGTACGTGTGTAGCATTTTAGAAAAAAAGATCAGGTTTTAGTAATATTTATAGCATTTTATTAATGCCAGATAATAGTTTTCTTTAGAAATCGCTGTTTCTCGAACCACCTGTGCAAACAAAAATTGAGTTTTCTGTTGTCTGTGTTGTCAGTGTGGATCCCATCACTCGCCTCCTTGCCTTTCATGTCTTTGAATGAATCACTCTGTTAGGAGCTTTGAATAAAGAAAAAAAGATATGAGCGGACCGGTTTAAATAAAACTTGAGATTCATACGTAAAGTACTTTAGAACAGTGGTATGAACCTCCAGATGGGGTCGTTTGGTGGTTGTTCTGGATACAAACTCTGCCTCGGGTGATCTGAGACTCGGGCTTGTCCGCTCGTCGCCAGTGTTCCCGAGGGGTTCAGGTGACACCCTTAATCGGTTACCTCCCTGACACTGGGCCAGCTGACCGGGGTGCGTTGTGATGTTTTCTCACATTCTAGTTTATACTTGGGGAGTGCAAAGAAGAGAAAACATGCACTACATGCTTTCAAAAATTAAATCACAAGTTAATTCTCACAGTTCGAGTGTGAGAAGATGGCACTCGTTGGCTTTTGTGTATAGCAAGTATTCATCACCTCTTTAAAAAACAGCATGAAAAAGCAGTTCTGTTCGGCTTTCTTCTATTGCAAAATAGTTACTCTGACATGAATGTCACTTCGCATAAGTGTGCGCGTTCGTGTGCATGCATAACCGTGTTCTGTGTGTTCACTGACTGTAGGCTAGGGCCTTTGTGACTTGGATAGATGTGAATTTTCCAGTTGTCCCTTTGTTTTGAAGGCAGAAAACAAATGAGTGCACTGCTCGATCTTTTAGTTTATGGTTTAATTCTCTGTAGTTCAGAGAAGAGATGAGTTAGGAGTGAGATTCCTTTCTTGGTCGCTGCTGGGAGGGCCACACAGATGCTCGGACGGGCCTTGCCAGGGGCACGTGTGCTGGAGGGCTAGCTCAGGTGGAGCCCGGGGTGGAGTTGAGGCGCGCTTGCCACTGGTCTCGTGGATACGCTTTCCCCCAGACCGGCTTGTCTGTCTGATTTTTGGCTAAATTTTCTTTGAAAGATAAAGCTTTCTAAGGAAATTTATGCGTCATAATTTCTGTTATCCAGCATTCTCTTCTTGGTGAGCTGAAACATCTGCTCAGCTGTCTTCAGGTGCAGCCTGGTGTGTGGGTTGCCAGCGGCAGACACTGTAAAGAAATAATCTCAATTTCAGAATGAAATTGGCTACTCCCCTTCAAGAGCAGCTAGCTTTCTTCCCTGCTGAAAAGGAAGGAAACTTCTTTTGTCCATCAGTGTTTGTTCTTTCTGAAGTTACTTTATATCTATTTCATAGTTGAGCCTCACAAAAAAATCCTGAGAATTGGGAGAGCATATTTTTGATAGCGATTTTTCAGGTGAGGAGACTGGGAAAACAGAGGGTTGAGGGCCTGCTGGAGGCCATGGCTGAGGTCGCTTGGTTTCCCAGTCCACAGAAGATGCATGTGATTCAGGGTTGCAGTTTTCCTCTTTACATACATACTTTGGATGTGTTTACTGTGTTCATTCTTTATCACTGTCTTCCCATTGGAAACAAGTCGCCCACCTCTCCTTTCTCTCTCTTAGACATGCTCACGCACACACTCACATTCACACACGCACACCCGACCCCCATCGTGAAGAACCCGGGCCTGTTCATTTGTGAAAAGTCGCCTGAGTCTACGTTTCCAGATGTATCTTTCAGAATGTAGCTGTTTTAGGAACCTTGTGAGCATCAGAGAAAAAACAAAACATGTTTGTTTTATTTTAATATTAAACAGGTTTTGGTTTTGGGTTTTAAGAATTGGCCACCCATGCTTGTTATAAATAGTGACTAGGAAGTAGACATTTACTAATGAGAAACCTCTGGTTTCCTGAAACTAGACTCCTGGTGTCTCCGGAGGCTGCCGTCCTAGTAGGACGTCGCAGCCCTTTAAGCCAGCACGTGCGTGTAGCGGCTGTGTGCTAACAGGCACCCTCCCAGCACCTGTGTGCTAACAGGCACCCTCCCAGCACGTGCGTGTAGCGGCTGTGTGCTAACAGGCACCCTCCCAGCACGTGCGTGTAGCGGCTGTGTGCTAACAGGCACCCTCCCAGCACCTGTGTGCTAACAGGCACCCTCCCAGCACCTGTGTGCTAACAGGCACCCTCCCAGCACGTGCGTGTAGCGGCTGTGTGCTAACAGGCACCCTCCCAGCACGTGCGTGTAGCGGCTGTGTGCTAACAGGCACCCTCCCAGCACGTGCGTGTAGCGGCTGTGTGCTAACAGGCACCCTCCCAGCACCTGTGTGTAGCGGCTGTGTGCTAACAGGCACCCTCCCAGCACCTGTGTGTAGCGGCTGTGTGCTAACAGGCACCCTCCCAGCACCTGTGTGTAGCGGCTGTGTGCTAACAGGCACCCTCCCAGCACCTTTATGCAAACCGTTGCCTTGCATGTCATCATTTATTAGGCTCTTTAGGTCTTAGGGGCCAGATTTTGAAGTTCTTGGGAAAATCTTCAGCAGTAGATTTTGTTAAAGAGACTTATTACTAAGTGAATCACCACCAGGGACGACCGGGCCGATGGTTCGCGGGGCTCCGTCCGGGTGGCTCGTGCTTCCTGTTCGGGTGGATTGACCGCGGGTGATTTCTGTGTGACAGGAGTATATCAGGCGTCAGCTAGAAGAGGAGCAGCGGCACCTGGAAACCCTTCAGCAGCAGCTGCTGCAGGAGCAGGCCATGTTACTGGTAACGCCCCGCGTCTGTCGTGCTGTGTAGAGCAGGTGCCAGGGCGCGTCTCCCCGGAGCCGGCGCAGCGGTGCGCCGCCAGACCACTGGTTAGTGCTGTGGGCCGACAGGCTCACGCGGAGACGGCCTCTGGGGTCCTGCTGCTTGGGACACATTTCCAGGTGGCTTTTACTTATTTACTTATTTCCCATTAATAACTGTTGTTTGGTAGATAGACAAGGTTTTAAACAGAAGTTGGCATTCAGTGAACAAAAGAGATACTAAGGGCTGACGTTCAGAACACTTCCCGTAGGGTTTTTACCTAGTTCACTCTAGGTACCTTTTGAAACCACTGCTACTGACTTTTAATTGAATTCTCTCTTACTCTGTCCAGTGATATTATTGTTAGCAACAAGCTGTCAGATTTTCCACAGGTAATATGCTATTTAAAATCCCAGCTATTTTGCTTTGTTACAAAACATGGGGGAAAATAGCATGGTTTTTAAAAAAGTTGAGAATGAATTGGAGCAGAGGTGAGCTCTCCAGTGTCCCATAGATTTAGTGTCTCCTCTCCCTCTCCAAGGAGTGCCGATGGCGGGAGATGGAGGAGCACCGGCAGGCAGAGAGGCTCCAGAGACAGTTGCAACAAGAACAAGCCTATCTCCTGTCTCTACAGCACGACCACCGGAGGCCACACCCGCAGCCGCCGCAGCAGGAACGGAGCAAGCCCAGCTACCATGCTCCAGAGCCCAAGCCCCACTACGAGCCCGCGGACCGAGCTCGAGAGGTAGCTGCTTTCCTGGGTCACGTAGACATGAATCCGTGTTGGTGCCCTGCCTCTGAAGACATGTGATTAATGCTAGAAGGGGCATCAGCACAGCTGATGATCCACCCCCTGGGTTTTCTAGATGAGAAATTGGGTTTCTGAGAAGTGAGGGGACTCGCCCAGGGTTTCTTACCCAGTTTAGTGTTTTATCCATAGAGGACAGAGTGCCTCTGTTAACAGTTCTCAGATGAATTGAACACTGAACTGAAAGGGGAAGATTGTGTGGCAGAACTGTAGAACTGTTCTTTAAAATGTAGATGAGGGAAACGGTGGCCTGGTTAACTGTTTTTCCAAAACTGCAATGAAGATGAAGTGTGCCTGTAGCCCGATTACTGACTTTTCAGTGATCCTGACTCGTCATGAGTTGGTGCACCTGGGAAAGCCTCCCAGTGAGATGTGGCAAAGCAGCCACTGTTCCGGGCGCTAGGAAGAGGGGGAGCCTGCCAGCCTCCTGGCCTGTAGGTGGCGCCCTCCCACCGTTCCCAGCCCTCCCAGAGAGGAGAGTGGGAGCTCGTAGGCTGGAATGCCCTTTTTGCTGGAATGAAATGTGTTTGGGATTCCTGATGATAACCTTTTAATCTGTTGATTTAGTTGGTTGTGACACATTTAATTTTTTTACTAGTTTATCATCTTCATGTACAACCCTAGAATTCTTGCCAGGGGGAGATTTTCAAGGCTGCCTCTTTTAACTTTTATGCTCATAAGTATTTCTTATCCTGAATCGAATACTAGCCCTGCTTTGTTTGCCTCCTCCCTCTCCAGCTGCCCCTGTCTTTTCTCGTAGTTGAAATAAACAGAAAACGTCTCTCTGCAGTCCGCCCACTCCCAGGCTTGCTTTGGTGTCTGCTTTTCCCACTAACACTGAGTTCTGTCTTCTGATTCTCTGATGCAGGCGGAAGATAGATTTAGGAAAACTAACCACAGCTCCCCTGAAGCCCAGTCTAAGCAGACAGGCAGAGCGTTGGAGCCACCAGTGCCTTCCAGATCAGAGTCTTTTTCCAATGGCAACTCCGAGTCTGTGCTCCCCGCCCTGCAGAGACCAGCTGAGCCACAGGTGCGCAGCGAGGCCGGGTCACGGGGCGTGTGATGGCCAGAGCCTCGGCCTGTGTTACCCCATTGAGAAAGGAGATTAGCAGGAGTGAGTTTAGGCTAACCTAAAGAGGATGATCCCTCCGTTGATAGGGAAAAGAAGGAGTTTTTTAAAAGGTTTTTGTTGTACTCATTAAGAATATCTAGATTAGGTGATTCCTTCTCTTAGTCTAATGTTTTGTCTTCCTAACGCAGATGTTCATGAATAAGTGTCTTATTCTAACACAAAGAGTTTTTCAGTTTGGTTTTTAGAATGTTAGTGTTACAAAGTACTTGGAGGGCAAACCAGACCTTTTTTTAGCCAGTCCTGGTCACCGGCCTGGTTCCATGAGGGGGCGTCAGAGAGTCACCACTTCCCTGAAATTCCACTTACAAGCTTTGGGTTTGTCCACATGTGCACGGTTTCTTTTATGTGTGTGTGTGTGTGTGTGTGTGTGTTTCCTGGGAAAAGGGCCTTTTAGCAGATTCTCAAAAGGTTCGAGATCCTAAAAAGTTACCATCCAATGGGTTAGGTGTGGCTTTCCCTGAAGTAGGTCAGGGTAAAGGTCACAAGCTCTCATTGGTCGGCTATAGCCTTCCATCCTGTCCAGGTGAGGGAGGACCTCTGGGCTGAGTGCCGCGGCCCAGGGAGCCCTCTCTGTTGCCTGAGAGGAAAGGGGGCTGCAGAGACTCCCCACGGCAGAGATCTTAGGTTCCCCCGACTCCCGGTTTCCTGCTGAAAACAACAACTTTTAGTTATTTTGCTCCTTGTAACTGTGCGACCCAGAATGTTGGAAACAGGTTTGGAAGCCTAGGTTTACCTGTCACTGATGATTGCACATGAAAGTTCACATTCTTGTGACAGAAGGAGCTGTGGTGTTTTGAAAAACACATTCAGATGAGGTTTTGAATGTGCTTCACAGTAAATAAGCCCAGTGTGGAGGAGTTTAAAGAGTAAAGAACCAGGACCTTACCATAAGGTGTGAAGGGGGGCAGGGGAGGAGCACTGGGCCCTGGGAGGCTTTTGCGTGGGGTCAGCAGCTTCTTGATTCACACGAGAGCTCACCCGCATGCCGATTGGCAACTCAGAGTAAACTCAGAGTAAGGGATGGAAAGAGGGAAGCAGAGGAGAGAGCAGGGGAAAAGGGAAGGGCAGAGAGGAGGAACTAGCAGAATAGGTTTGATGACATTCACTGGACAGCCCAGGATTGAAGTTTTTATTCTGAAGGTTAAACCTACCGTAAATAGAACATCTTCATCAATGTGGCCACTGACAGTTTAGAAAATAGGAGTTCCTGAATTCTATAGACTACATTTCACGTTAATTACAGAGCCTGGGAATAGGCTCCCCTTACCTCCTCCTGTGTAAAGTTGCTTCTTCCTGAAGCACCTATGAAAACATTCTCTTTGGGGGAAACTTTTTTCAGGGAGGACTCTATTCTAAAACCCATGTTTTAAAAATTATAGTTATAGATAATACTTTAAGTTCCATGCTCCTCCAGACTGAAGATTTTACACGTTTGAGGCATCTGGATTGTGCCAGTAGCTCGCCATGCGCCGCTCACCTAGGACTCACCGACCTGGCGCTGACTTTGAATCTTGCTTTTGGGGAGGTAGAATCAGTTGTGATTTGGCATTTCCAGTTTTCATTAAATGCACTGATGTAATAGATATATAGCTGGAATTGTGTAAATTGCAACATTAAACACATATTTTAAAACAATAAAATACAATTTAAAAAGAACAGACAGATTATTTCAGAGGTTTTTTTCCCAGTTTAAAAGCAACCAGATAAACTCAGTTAACAAGTAATTGTCAAGTAGAAGGTCAGTTTAGGGAATCGCAGTAATGACTTTCTAAAGAAATCTAAGTTATTTTTCCCCTAGCTAGTATGAAGATGTATGGAGACCTAGGGTCTGAGAGTTTTAAGGCTTGAGAGAAGAAAGAAGGAAAATTGTGTTGGTGTATTTGAAAAGTTGGCCGTTTTTAAGTTATTTTATTATAATTTGTCCAAACATGAGGGGTTTGTCTTTGCTCATTCAGTGTGCGTTTTTCCTGTCCCTTGGTCTGAAATCTTACACTGCCAGGTAACGCGAGGGGGGTAGGCAGGCCTGCGGGTGCCGTGCGCGCCCGTCTCCCGCCCTCTCCGCCTGGGCCGTCTCTGCTTCTCCCCGGTGTGCATGTGGCACACTGTCCCCCGTCAGGACAGGAGGCCTATAAGCCTTTTTTTTTAAATCTTCATGTTTACTTCTATCTGTAATGTTTGTCTGGATATTAAGAGTTTTCCTTCTAAGTGTACATTTGCTCTTTTCCTACAACTGTGCTCCCCGATCCCGGCCTCACTGTAGAGTGTGACTGTTGGCTGCCTGGCTCCCTAACTCTGTAGCCCCAGTTGCCTTCCCAGTGCCCGCTTTGGATTTGGAATTGACCAGAAAAGCATTTTATGCAGAACGCATTGAATGTCTTGTGTTTTGTTCTCTTGTAAGGTACAGTGGTCCCACCTGGCATCTCTCAAGAACAATGTTTCCCCTGTCTCGCGGTCCCATTCCTTCAGTGACCCTTCTCCTCCCAAATTCGCACACCACCACCTTCGCGCTCAGGACCCAGGCCCACCTCCCCGCAGTGAGGTGCTCAGTCAGAGCTCTGACTCTAAGTCGGAGGCGCCTGACCCCACCCAAAAGGCGTGGTCTAGATCAGACAGTGACGAGGTGCCTCCAAGGGTAAGGAGCAGAGGACAGATGGGTGCTGCTTTTTCCTGTTTGTTACCTTTAAGAATTCTTTATTTTAATTAAGGGTCTGGTGGCTTCACCAGAATTAAGGGGCAATGACATTTCAAAGAAACTTGCACTGTGGGGAGAAAGCGCCACAGCCAGGCCGTCGCCGCCCGCCAGCGGCAGTTAGCGGTTCATTGTTGTTAATTCTGTATGTAAACATTAGGTAACAAAATGACTTGAGAGGGAGTCTGTAAACAGTAAGTTCTTAGAGCAAAGTGTATTCAGTCTTACGCAGAAGCTACAGAGTATTTTGCAATCTCAACCGTTATCCAAATTTTCAGAAAAGGTCTTACAAGGAAAAATCATGAACAAAAATTTCAAAAGAGATATTTTTCTTTTTAAATTGAGGAATTTTTGGCTTTGCTTTGCTTTAAAATTTTTTTTTTAGTTTAATTTTTTTGGGGTAGTTATTAATGTTCACCATTAATTAAACCCAAGGGCCCATTTTAGTTTATTTTCCTCCACTTGGAATTTGCTTCCTCTGAACATTCCCTCGCTTCCTACCAGCCTTTGCTTCCTGCTCATCCATTCGTAGACATTGTTTGGTTTCTTTGAGCTTATTTTCCTGATTCTCACATTATCTTAGCAAAATGCTTTGTACGTCCTGCCAGACTCCAGTGCAGACATCATTTGGATGCTGCAGAGCACAGAGGGCCGCTGTCCTGGCTCCTGGTGCCTCCCTCGGCCTGACCCTTTCAGTGGGAGGCACAGAACGGTCAGGAACGGGCAGGCCGCGGATGGAAGGGCTCCAGAATTAGGACTGCTGTAGAAATACATTTTGGTGGGGAGATCTTTTTTCTCCGCATATTTCAGGAACTTAACTGCTGCCTTTTCCACCCAAAGGTTCCCGTGAGGACGACGTCGCGTTCCCCCGTCCTGTCCCGCCGGGACTCCCCGCTGCAGGGCAGCGGGCCGCAGAGCAGCCAGGCTGGCCAGAGGAACTCCACCAGGTAGAGGAACAGAGGCCCGGGAGCAGGCTTGCTGCTCGGTCGCCTACAGTCTTCTGTTGTCCTTTTTCATAAAAATGCCAATAAACAGGGAAGTTCTGGGGCAGAGAGATTACCAGTTTATAGAAGAAAAACTGCCGTAAACTTCATTAACTTGAATAACATCGAACTGATCACTAGTGAAGAGAGAGCCGGCCGCCGGCGGCGTGTTGCGGCCGCTTTCAGACGATCCGGCCAGTCTCTGAGAGTGCGAGGCGGGAGCTGGTAGATGTGCCCTCCTGGGGCCTGGGAGCACAGATGACAGGCAGCCCTGAAGACCGTCAGTGGTGGCTGGCAGTTCACAGTAAACCAGTGAATTAACCAAATACTCTGTTTTGGTGCTAAAGCTGTTCTTTCCTGTACAGTAGCTATTGGCCTTGTGAGGCGAGTGCCTGCTGTATTATACGGCTAAATTTCAATTTAACTTCATTGAGATTAAATAAGAGGCGAACTTACTTTCCTTGGTGACACTGGCCGTGTGCCGGGTGTTCAGCAGCCACATGAGTCCGTGGCTGCCGTGTCACACAGCTCAGCTGTAGGGCGTCTTCGTCGTCGCAGGCGTCCGTGGGCCAGCACGTTCTAGAGGAAGGAGGAAGGGTCCCTGGTGAGCATTTTCTCCTTGATCATTAGGGACCCTCTGAAGTTCGCCTTCCGTGTGCGGAGCCCCCATGTCACTGCAGCAGGGAGCTGGGAGCTGGGCCAGAAGCTGCAGTGGCCGCCTTAGTCCTTGAATGTGCAGGGAGACGGCTCTGCCGTGGCCGAGTGGGCACCAGCTCCTCCCTGTGAGCGTGGCTCTGCCTGTGCCCCTCAGGGACGCATCGCAGCCCACGCTCCCTGGCACCTTTCCAAAACAGCCCCCCCGAGGGGTGGGCTGCGCAGGGGTCGGTTTGAGACCAGTAACGGTCGCTGGGAGCAGCAGCCCAGCAGCAGTATAATTTTGTATGTAATTTGTATAAGTGGATTTTTTATAATGTTGCTGTTGCAGAAATAGTGACACCTCTGGACCAAACAGTAGCCATTCCTCTCACCCTAATGAAGATTTGGGGTCTGCTAGTGGTAGAATATCATGTAGCATTTTTGGTTTGTTAGGATATGTGGGATAAAACCCATGAATAATGTAACTTTCAGTGAGTTTAATGTTAAATGTTTTTCTCATCATACGTGTTTCATGCATGTGCTTGTAATTTGACGCTACCCCTCGGGATAATGCATTAGCTTCTTCTCTCCTTTTCTTCCAACAGCAGTCTCGAGCCCAGGCTGCTGTGGGAGAGAGTGGAGAAGCTGGCGCCCAGGCCTGGCAGCGGCAGCTCCTCGGGGTCCAGCAACTCGGGGTCCCAGCCTGGCTCCCACCCGGGGTCGCAGAGCGGCTCTGGGGAGCGCTTCCGAGTGAGATGTAGGACACCTTTCTGTTTCCCTTTCCCTGTTAACGACCTTGGGCTATGACTCGTGCGCTGGGAATCTTTCAGTCGTGGGCGCAGGCCGGGGGTTGCCCAGCTGCACGTCACGGGACAGTGTCACAGGGCAGGTCTGATGACACCAGTGGTCGTCATCACCTCAGTGATAGCGTTGAGTTCCGAGAGCCGACACCCGCCGGCGCTGAGCACGTGACGCGCGCTGTGTGTTCCGTCTTCATAAGGACCCTCTGAGGTGTCGCTGTCGTGTCTCCATTTTACAAATTACCCTGACTGCAGTGCAGTGAGATTCGGTAGCTGGTCCGAGGTGACTGGCGAGATGTCGGAGCTGAGGTTTGAACCTCTTTCACGATAGACTCCATCGCTGTTGGTTACGTAAACTTACAATCAATTAGCGAAACTTCCCTCCTTGGGATTGTTGACCTGACAGGGCGCTGTGAACACGTTAAGTCAGGTGTGGCGATGCTGGAGTCCGAGCAGGGAGTCGGAAGCCCGGAGTCCAGGGCGCGTGCGGAGACCTGCCTGCGCGGGGCCTGCAGCAGTGGCCGGGGCCGGGGGGAGCGAAGGCTGACGGGCCAGGTCTGCCCTGTAGCACCGTCTGGGTGTAGGACACATCTGCCTTTCTTGTCTCCTGAATTTCATAGCTTCATCCAAATCCGAAGGCTCTCCATCCCAGCGCCTTGAAAACGCAGCGAAAAAACCTGAAGACAAAAAAGAAGTGTTTAGACCGCTGAAGCCTGCTGTAAGAATTGCACAGCCTCAGTTTACTTATTTCAAGCTTGGGTGAGATCCTTCTATTAAACAGATGTAGTTGAGAGGCACAGTCCTTTCCCGGGGCCCCTTACAGATTTAAGGACTTAGAATGGATGCCGTAAACCTCAGACACATTGTGCCCCTCCCAGCTGAGCCCTTTAAAAATGTAGGAGAATGGAAGGCTTTTTACCCCTTTGCTTTGCATTAACCTTGGCATTCTCGACGAGCTGGGCATTTATAACACTGGCTTTTAGAGTAAATCTTTCCCGTCACCTCTTTAAATCACCTGTTGTTTAAGTCCCGCCTTCGGTACAGCAGCAGCTGTGACTCCCTCACTCTAACCCTGCTGCACTAACTGCCTTGTCTGCACCGTGCGGATCGTAAGCCGGTCGGGACTGTGGGTTCCTGCTTGAACTGAGTCCTGTGCTCGTCTCCCTCTCCCGTGCTCCCGCGCTGCTCGCCCGCCCCGGCCAACGGCGCCGCTGCTGGACTGCAGAGCGAAGTGGTGAGCCGCCCCGGAGCGCAGCCCGCGCCAGCTGCCTGGGGCGTTTCCTGCCTCAGTTTACCTTTTTGTTCGTTTCTAGAATGAAAAAACCCTAAGCTTTTGCTTCATTTTTTTAACACATGGAATTTGCTGCATACATTTTTTATTGTTAAGTATAGCTTAAAAAACCCAAAAACTTCTTAAGAAGCCACAACTACAGTCTTGACACGGTTAGCAAGGCTCAGGGTCACACTTGGTCACTGTGATTTCAGAGGCTCAAGCCCAGGGGACAGACGGACGTGTTCTTCCCTGGGGAGCAGAGAACTGTTGGAACTGCTGGGGGAAAAGAAAGGAATAAGCCTTCATAGCCTGCTTTGTAGGAAACCGTTGTTTTGAAATAAAATTCCCAAGTAGAAAGATACACTTTCAACTTCTGTATGAAAATGTAGAAAATGAATAATAATCGTACTTGGGAATTATATTTGGGTAATTGATTCTTAAAATAACTCAGTACAGACTAGTAAAGGGAAAAAACTGGGTTTTTTACTTTCTCTGATGTTCACATTCATTGGCACTATTGCAAGGTAATAATGTGAAGATTCGGGGTAAGGCCGGGGTGGGTGCCGGCCCCGCCCCTGCCCACCCGCCTGCCCACAGCGGCCCGGCTTCCGCTTCCTCACTTCACGTTGTTGTGAACGTTTTTAAGAATGTGGCAGGATGTTAACAATTGGTCAGGCAAGATGTGAATGGTGAGCTGGTGCTCAGTTCACTCTCACTTTGCTGAAGGTTTGAAATTGTTAAAAATAAACATTGAGGTTAAAAATAGAACCTTCACCAAGTACAGACTTTAAATGAGCCCTGTTTAACTAGAATCGCTTTGTGGATAATCTAATTAAAAGAAGACTTTGTTACATAGGTGTTTTTATAGCAAATTCCAAGAATCGGTCTACATACATTTTCTTTCCTGTTAATCCTAACCTGGGATATTTTCTCCACTGCTTTTCAGAGGGAGTGGAAGGGAGGGAGGGGAGTGGAGAGAGACGGAGATACATATGAGAGACTCATTGACCGGTTGCCTCCTGAACACGCCCTGACCAGGGGTGGGGAGCGAACCCACAACCCGGGTATGTGCCCTTGACTGGGAATCGAACCCAAGACCCTTTGGTGTGGCCGACACACTAACCACTGAGTCACCCTGGCCAGGGCTACACACATTTTTTTGACCTAGAATTTTATTTTATAGTTGAGGAAAAAATGCTACTGGCATATCATAAGCAGATTCTTACAGCTTTTTGGTGTGAGGTTGGGACTGACATTTGGTCTTTTCTGTCAGAAGCTCTAAGAGCTCACCTTCATCAACAGTTTTACAAACTGATGTTGTGGCCGTTTTATGAATAAAGTGCAGGCTCCCCCCCCTCGCCGTTTCCCCCCTCCCAGCCCTTGGCCTCACCCGTCTCTGTCCTCTGTGTCAGGATCTGACTGCACTGGCCAAAGAGCTGCGCGCCGTGGAAGATGTGCGGCCACCGCACAAGGTCACGGACTACTCCTCGTCCAGTGAGGAGTCGGGGACGACAGATGAGGAAGACGAAGACACAGAGCAGGACGGGGCCAGGGAACCCGTGTCCGGACCCGAGGACACCAGAGCAGCGTCAGTCCTGGGTGTACTTAGAGGATGAGATCTTCCCGAGTCTCTTCCCCCTGGGACCCAGACTCTCCCGAGTCTCTTCCCGAGTCTCTTCCCTGCGGGGACCCAGACTCTTCCCAAGTCTCTTCCCCCTGGGACCCAGACTCTCCCGAGTCTCTTCCCGAGTCTCTTCCCCGCTGGGACCCAGACTCTCCCGAGTCTCTTCCCGAGTCTCTTCTCCCTGGGACCCAGACTCTCCCGAGTCTCTTCCCTGCTGGGACCCAGACTCTCCCGAGTCTCTCCCCCCTGGGACCCAGACTCTCCCGAGTCTCTTCCCGAGTCTCTTCCCTGCTGGGACCCAGACTCTCCCAAGTCTCTTCCCTGCTGGGACCCAGACTCTTCCCGAGTCTCTTCCCCGCTGGGACCCAGACTCTCCCAAGTCTCTTCCCCGCGGGGACCCAGACTCTTCCCGAGTCTCTTCCCCCTGGGACCCAGACTCTCCCGAGTCTCTTCCCGAGTCTCTTCCCTGCTGGGACCCAGACTCTCCCAAGTCTCTTCCCCGCGGGGACCCAGACTCTTCCCGAGTCTCTTCCCCTCGGGGACCCAGACTCTTCCCGAGTCTCTTCCCCGCGGGGACTCAGACTCTTCCCGAGTCTCTCCCCCCTGGGACCCAGACTCTTCCCGAGTCTCTCCCCCCTGGGACCCAGACTCTTCCCGAGTCTTCCCCCTGGGACCCAGACTCTTCCCGAGTCTCTTCCCCGCGGGGACCCAGACTCTTCCCGAGTCTCTTCCCCCTGGGACCCAGACTCTCCCCGAGTCTCTTCCCCGCGGGGACCCAGGCCGTTTCCTACCCTGTCGTGAGACCCCATGAGCATGTGACAGGCAGGGGACTGAGCAGCAGGCCGCCTAGTGCCCTCCCTGCTGTTCGCTGTGTGCGGGTCCCCAGGGCCTCCCCCGGCTCCCAGTGTGTAGTTTGTTTCCTTTTTAATTTGAAGGTATGAAAACAGGGAAAGTTCCTACTGGTTTAACTACTTTAATTAACCATAAGCATTCATTCTATTTTTTTTTTTTGCTCAAAATAAAAACTATACTGGCAGGAACTTACCTGTTGGAGGGAAAGCGCTAAGTATTTGCGTCCCCTAAGGAAACGTTCTGCCCGTAGCCTGACTGCCTAATGCCTTTGAGAAGGTGAGAACTATGAACAGAATGTCCTCCACTGAGCGCGGTCACGTCCTTCAGCTCTGGGCTTTTCTCAATAGGTCGTCTCTGAATTTGAGCAATGGTGAGACGGAGTCCGTGAAAACCATGATTGTCCATGACGATGTCGAGAGCGAACCAGCCATGACACCGTCCAAGGAGGGCACGCTGATTGTCCGCCAGGTACCGTGTCTCCGCAGGGCTGTTGGGCGGAGCTGCTCCTGTCGTCATTAACCCCCGCTCATCACTCACTCATGCTGTTTCTACATCATCTGTGTTCCTGTTAACAAGGCCCAGAGGATAGCGTCTGGGCCCGGGCGGCAGGTGTGCTGCATGCGAGAAGGTAGCCGCAGCCCCCCCATCGCTGCTCGTGCATGCTCTGCGGCAGCCTCGCTCAAGCTCCGCGCTGGGTCTCCAGTCTGTCTGATGAGAGAAAAGCCAAGGGTGCCCTCAGGAGGCTGTGGGAGCCGGGGCAGAGCCGGCCTTGCGCAGCAGCCTCCGAGGCTCTGCAGCCAGCTGTCGCTCTGCGGGTCCCTGGTGCCCCGAGGGGCTGAGTCAGGCAGGAGCTCCGGACGCCGAGCCCGGCAGTCATGGGAGGCCTCGCGCAGCGGCGGGCTGGCGGTCGCTCTGTGTGTTCCAAAATGTCTGTTTCCTTCCCGTTGACTATTAATGGGTCCCCCTAGGCGCGCTCAGTTTGGATGACTGAGCTGCAGCTGCCGGTCCCTTCTTAGCTTAGCTGTGAGGGAAGCGATCTGCTCATTTAAATAGAACAGGGCACCCACCCAGCGCTGGGGACTTTTCCCCGAGTGTGTCTCCTGCGGTGGCCATGCATTGGGTTGGAAAGTGAGAAGAACATGGAAAAGATAGGACTCAAAGAAGCTGTGGGGACTTTCTAGAGCTTTAGACAGAAAGGTTTAAAAAGAAAACTGCTCGTGATTTTGGTGACAGCAGCTAGTGTGGCAGATAAACCAGGTCGCTTGCTGCTCGAGTCCAGTTGCCACCAGATGAGGTATTTGGAGCTCTGTTGGCTCAACGTAGGCAGCCAGCCAGGAGGTGTGGGTGACTGGGGCCCACTTCCTCCGGCCTCCTTGGTAGTGCAGCGGCTCGAGAAGCCCCCGCACCCAAACAGTCAGGAATCAGCAGGGCCATAGGCCATTTCAGCAGCGCTTGAGCGAGACAAGTGTGCCTGTTTTTTCTACAGAGTACAGTTGACCAAAAGCGTGCCAGCCATCATGAGAGCAATGGCTTTGCCGGTCGCATTCACCTCTTGCCAGATCTCTTACAGCAAAGCCATTCCTCCTCCACTTCCTCCACCTCCTCCTCCCCATCTTCCAGCCAGCCGACACCCACCATGTCCCCACAGGCACCCCAGGACAAGCTCACTACTAATGAGGTATGTCTTGCACCACAGCTGGCTGCTCTCCTAGGGTTGCACCAGCAGGGCCTGGTAGCTAGTTTGCAGAGGAGACCTTTCCACGTCCCTCCCCTGCCTTCCCCACCCGCTTTCTTCTGTCACCCACCCTTCTCCCCAACCCCCAAGTAACATGTTTCAGATCCGCATATAAACCCCGTAACCTGGACCAGTTTCCCTCAACCCTGCCAGTTCACTCTGTTTCTCTAGACCAGTGCAGCTGCATGGCTTTTTCTGTGTTCAGTTTACTCTATATAAAGTCTAAGCAAAGTGATCGCCGTGTTCTCAGACCCATGATGTATTTCACATGAAACTCAGAGTCATTTGTGGAATCTTTTATTTTTATCCAATAAATGAAACTCAGAAGCAGTTAGTTGGTTAAGCATACTGGGCCTCATCTGGACAAGGTTGTCGTCTCAGCAGGAGTTTCCTTCCGACAGGGCTGGATTGCTTTTGTTCGGGGAGGTGTCGTGGGTTGGTTACTCTTTATTTGTTTTCACCAACCCTGTTAAAGGATTGCTTTCCTTGAAATTCACAATCCCGCAGAGTTTAAGAAGAGACCAGATGTTTTGGGGGGAAACCTAAAAACTTAGGGTGTCAAGCAAGAAGGTCTGAGTGTGTTGGTAACGTCAGGTTTGAGTGGGAGAGCCTGTGCTCGCTCGAGGGCTTGGCTGGGGTGCAGTCGGATGCCAGTCAGGTGGTTCTTTGCTCTTTGGAACAGGCCGTGCCCCCTTCCCACCCATGCAGTGACGGGGTGCCCCTTGAGCACCTGTTACTGACCTGAACCAGTGATTTGATTTCTTGGGAGGTTTGATTTAAATGCATTTGTCTAGCAGTTGAAGGAGGTCAAAAGTGGCCCTTAGCTTCAGCAGTCTTGTCAGTGTGAGCTTTTAACTGCCCGGTTCCCTTGTTAGAAAGATTCAGAATAATCCTCTCCCCTGAGGAGCAGGGGCAAGTCGACTGCTTCCAAGGCAGCTCAGCATCAGACTGTCCATCGGCTGGGTTGGCCACTGGCCAGGGACGAGGGCAGGAGGCCCGCAGCAGGCAGCTGTGTCGCTGGGCGCCGAGGAGGGCGTGGCTCTAGGACGGGTGACTCAGCTGCCCGTGGTGGGGAAACGGTCCCGGACAGGCCCTGAGCAGACCAGGTCTGCTGTCCCCAGAGCTGCCTACCTGGCTCGCACCCTCTCGTGTTTACGTGCCGACTTTGCTCCGTGTTGTTCTGACGTGCAGTATTGACTATAACCCTTAACCCACTAAACCGGCAAGGTTACTTTGCTGTTTCTTTGTTTTTAATTGTCATTACATTTTCACTTAACAATTTGTTTCACTTCCCTTGTGGTTTTTTTTTCTCTTAAGTTACATTATTAACCAAAACACTAGTGCTCCTAAGAGAGCAAAGGGATGTGGCTGATTTTGTCATTTGCACCCTCAGTAGTGAGCTCTTGGATACAGGTTTAATGACGATGCACCTAAAACGGTGGCAGCCAAAGTGCCTGCAGCTGTCGGGCAAGAGGCTCACTTTACAATAAATCCTATAAAACGAAGATTTGCCGGGACTCCAACATAGATTAACTGGGCTTTTCTGGACAGGAAAGTAAATTCAGAAATTGATGAATTGAGATCAAGACATTTCAAACCTCCTCTAGGAGTTTTCATTATAATTATTTGTTTTAAAAAACCGGAAGCACGAAGAGTAGATGGTGTGGGTAGTGTCGCGTTAGCGTCCTGAGGGGATGCGCACACCCCGGGGCACCCTCGGGAGCACCCGGAGGGGTGCAGGAGGCGGGGCTTGGTGTTGGGGACCAGGGCAGGATCGGAGCGGGTGGGAGTGTTAGTGTGTATCGGAGCGGGCGGGACTGTTAGTGTGTATCGGAGCGGGCGGGACTGTTAGTGTGTATCGGAGCGGGCGGGACTGTTAGTGTGTATCGGAGCGGGCGGGACTGTTAGTGTGTATCGGAGCGGGCGGGACTGTTAGTGTGTATCGGAGCGGGCGGGAGTGTTAGTGTGTATCTTTTTCATGTCATCCTATTAACACAGTTTGAAATTTACGTTGCAGACTCAGTCCGCTAGTAGCACCCTCCAGAGACACAAATCCTCCTCCTTTACACCTTTTATAGACCCCCGGCTACTGCAGATCTCTCCGTCTGGTGGCACAACAGTGACCTCTGTGGGTAAGTCAAGTAGCAGCAAGAGGGCGGGGGCCACGGGGGCTCTGTCCCCTTGCCTTGCTCTGTCCCGTGGCTTGGGCGCGGCGCGGCGGCCGGTGCAGCCTCAGACCCCCCGTTGCTCGCAGCGCCTTGTTTGCAGTGAGCTGCTCAGTTGATTCCCTTCTCCATATCCATCTCCCACAAATTTCTTTTCCGGGACAGAGACTCTGTTATGGCTCGTGAATATTTCCTCGGTGCAGTTGGGGAGGGAGGCAGGCACGGGGTTGGAGCGCACCGAAAATAATTTCAAGTGTACTTTGTTTCAGTGGGATTTTCCTGTGATGGAATGAGACCAGAAGCCATAAGGCAAGATCCCACCCGGAAGGGCTCAGTGGTCAATGTGAATCCCACCAACACTAGGCCACAGAGCGACACCCCAGAGATCCGCAAATACAAGAAGAGATTTAACTCTGAGATCCTGTGTGCTGCCTTATGGGGTAGGTATCTCACTGCTACTCCGGCCCTTTTAGTTTTATTCTGAACGGCAGGCTGGTCTTTTAGAGAAGTCCTGCTTGGATAGTTTGGGGATTTTTTGAAGAGCAGTTGACAGATAGGATGGCAGGCGCCTGTGATCCTACCCTTGTCCCTTCTGTGCGTGTGAGGTACCCGCTCTGGCACCTGTTCCCGCCGCCAGGTATTGGAAAGTGACTCGTTGCCATTTCTTTATGTAAAGAAGCAGAGTGAACAGATGAGAAAGACATTTGATATGTAGGGAGAGAGGAGAAATTTGTTGGATTGCTTTTCTTTTAATGTGTCACTTTAACATGTATTTCCTCACTCTTTGTGCCTTGGGCCTGACATTTAAATGAAGCTTTTAAAAGCAGTCTGGCCCAGGCCAAGTGTGCAGAAGGGGCTGGGGCTGCTGAACCGCCCTGCCTGCGGTGCTCGCAGTGTCTGCGAAGCCCCTGGGCCACCCCGGGAGGCGAGGGCTGCCCGGCAGCCCTCTGCCCTCCCCACTCTCAGCCTTGCTTTCCTGTCGCCCCTGCCCGGCCCTCCCTCCTCCCACAGAGCCCCTGCTCTTACTCCACCTTCCAGCCCTTTGCTTGGGGTTTCCCCTCCATCCCGAACGGCAGGCCTGCTGCTTTTCACAGGGACCCTGCTTCTCAGAAAGGCCTTACTCCTTGACGTTGCAAGTGCAGGTGGGAGGGATGCAGCAGGCCTTTCATTGCTTTGAGTCCAGCACAGTTTCCTCAACACGTGCCTTCCTGTAATGTCCTCTGCATTCCCCACGGGGACTGAGCCAGCTCCGCTCAACCAGCTGCTCAGCCTGCCCCGAACGGCTGAGGCTCACACTGGGGGCCCGACATTCATCTCTGACCCTCACGACGTCCCTTGCCCTGTCCCTGAGGAAGGGCCCTGCGTTTGACCCACTTCCTGCCCGCCCACCTTTGGACTTGATCTGTCCCTGACCACTGCTGAGTGTTTTAAATCCCCTAACGATCTTAAGGACGCTCCTCTATTTGCCCTCTAGGTAAAGGACACAAGCCATTTGGGGGTGACTGGGCTCAGGTGACAGTGAGCACAGGCAGGCATTGTTGGGCACCCTGCGGCTCAGTGAGCGTGAGCGTCCCTGTGGACAGTCCCGGGAGCTGAGCCCGTCTTTTCCGTTCATAGTGAGGCCTGTCGGGGGGTGTTCATATCATCAAACATGATTGTTGCATTCAGGGTTGAAATACTGTGAGATGTGCTAATTGTTAGAAATGGAAGTGCACTTGTTTTATATTCCTCTGATGTCCTGCAAACTGCCTGCCCCACCCGTTCTGTGTGCCATTAACTGAGTTTCTTAAACTAAAATTCTTTTTTCCTAATTAACTTCAATACCTCTGAGAAAAACAGGAGAGTGTCTTGAGCCTATGTTTTTAAAAATGGGGTAGGCCTTTTCATTTTATCACTGTTAAGGGGAGAGACTGGGCGGTGACTTAAAGTGGAAACGTTTCTAAAAATCGGGGTGTGTGAGTTGTTCCTGGCTGGGGCCCTCAGTGCCGGGTTTCCTGAAACTGCTGATCGCTGTCGTGAGTTACCTGCTGAGTTAAAACAAGCCTCTTAAAGACTCAGACCGGAAAAGTTAAAGCAGGCCTGTGAGAGGTGCAGCCAGGAGGGGAGACGGTTCTGAGAACTGCGGTGCTGCTTTGAGGTGGAAGATCGGAGCGTTTCCGTTCGGCTGACCATGTGTGATGCCCTCATGTGTTTGTACCTTCTGGGAAAACGCTTGCTGGGAGCATTCTTTTTTAATCACCTTATATACCTGACTTTTGTGTTGTAAATTGCAGCACATTTATTACATTTTTAATGAGGCAATCGCTCCATTCCCAGCCAGATTATTCTAACACATCTTTTGAACATGATTGTTTCCGTTCTTACGTTCATAATGAATTGTCTGCAGTTGACTATTATAATATCATATTTATCGTAGAACGTAAAGGGAATTTTAAGTCACGTGTCACACAGCTTGTAGCCACTTTCCTTTCCCATCAACCAGATTCCTCACTACAATCCCAGCTCCTAGGACAGCCTGTGTTTGGTTATAGCCAACAGCCGGGAGGTTTAACTGTATTTGTAAGAAATTATTGCCGCATGCAGCCTGACTTTGCTCACAGCCCATCATGGCCAGGGAGCCACTGTCCAGCGTGAGTGAAGCTTCCACAGTGTGTGAGAGAGAGAGGATTTTTCAACTTTATCTTTCATTTCTTGATTTTTTTCTTACTGTAAAGTTGTGATTGCTATTTGAATGCTGTTTATTTTTGGAAACCAGAAATAACAGATTTCACAAGGCTCATGTTTTGGGTCAGTTATGAGTGGATTCTTGATATATAGATACTTCCAGGTACTTGATATCGAAGATGGACCAGGAAAATACTGAACGAAACCTTGGAACCAGCTCTGTCTGACGGCAGCTCTGTCCGTTAATGTTGGTTTTATCTGCTGCAGATGATTTAAAGGTGTTTAGCGGTGCCTCGCCTAGGTGTGTGAAGGGAAGTGCCAAGCGTAACAGCCAAGTAAACTCTGCGTCGGTGCCCCGGCAGAGCGACAGCCTCAGCCAGAGACGGGAAGACGGCGGGCGCAGTGCGTGGTGTCTTTCTCTGGTTCTGATGATACCTGCCTTGGCTTGGGCGGCGGTTTCCTTTTCCCCGCGCTAAGTCGTGATTGGCTGTGTTATATTCTGGTAAAGAACTGTTCTCGTGAAAACCCAGTGGCTGCTGTGAGCCTGGGAAGTGTCCTGCCCTGAGCTCCGGCGCCCAGGAGCCCAGATGCCTCCTGGCTGGTGAAGCGCCAGGACCGGCCACTGCTGCGCTGGTGGTGACGTGGCCACCGGTCTCGCGATGGAGAAGTTCTCCTCAGTGGGCCAGCCGCAGGCCAGGTGCTCAGAAGCCCCATGTGGCCGTTGGCTGACATTGGACGTCACAGTGGAAAGTTCTGTCGGACAGAGCTGGTGGGGACGGGACATTCTGAAGTCCCAGCTGCAGGCAGTGGGAGAAACCATCGGCGCTTACAGGCCTTTCCTTGTGTTGTACAAACCATCGGCGCTTACAGGCCTTTCCTTGTGTTGTACAAACCATCGGCGCTTACAGGCCTTTTCCTTGTGTTGTGCTATTTTGAGGGTTTTGTTTAATTTTAAGGATCACTCAAGATAGGTAGTGAATACTTAGGTCTTTCCCTTTCCCCCAAATTCCAGAGGCTTCCCTCAAATTCTCTGGAGCACTTTCATAGTATGCCAGGCTCTGGCAAACTGCCTCATTAGACAGTACCAGGCAGGAGGCACCTGTGGGTGGGCGCAGGCGTCCGCCGGGGGCTCCTGTGAGGCGCAGTGTCTGGGAGGGGGCGTGGGGCTTCCCTGCAGTCGCACTGTTACCGGGGCCTACGGGTCCGACTGGAACTCAGGAGGGTTTGTTACGTGTTCTGCACTTGACCCCAGCAGTGGTCCTGCAGATCTGCAGCTGCCCATGTGTGCTGGGCCCTCTGCGCGTTGCCGAGTCTGAGCAGCAGTGATAGTAAGGGCAGGTGTAAATCCCAGGCCCCTGCGTTTCCCAGGACCCACTGGGGCTCCTCGGGTGGGGTCTCACCTGCTCGTTTCGGAACAGGCCCGGGGCTGAGAGGCTGCCGGAGGAGGGTGCTTTCCTCTTGCCTTCCCTGTGGCTCCTTTGATGTTTCCTGGGAGTGGGGTGCGAGTGGTAAAACGTGGGTCACGGGGATAGTGATTGAGCAATTACTTTAAAAGCACAGGTACTTTGTTCTCGTCTCTGCTGCATGTTAAAGTTACTCTGGGCCAAGGAAGAAAGTCAGTGAACCATTAGGAAGTCAGCTGGCTCGAGGGCAGGGGCTTGAACGCTCGGCGGGGCGTTGGCGCCCGCGCCTGTCGGGAGCGTGGTTCTGAAGGCGCAGGACGCTCGGCGGGGCTGCGGGAGGGGCTCTGATGCGCAGGCTCGAGGGAGCAGAGGGCCCTTGCAGCACCTCAGTCGGGCCTCTCGCCCTCCGCGGCCTGAAGTCGGGCGAGAGCGGAGGGAGGGGAAAGGAGGGGGCCTCCTGCTTTGGTGGCCAGCCTGGCTGGTTTGAGGGCGCCGCTGTGGGGGAGGATGGCGCTGCGGGGAGGGTTTCGGTAGCGAGCAGGGGCCCGGGCGTGGAATGAGGGGCTAGTGGCTCAGAGCTGCTGTCCCGCAGCCAGACGGCAAAGCGGGCGTGAGTGGCAGGGAGAAGAGGCGCGTGGGGGCGAGGAGGGAGGAGACCGCGCGGCGGGGCGAGCGGGGGGCACTCGGCGGCAGCGGGAAGCCAGGGGGGTCCGGGGGGTCGAAGTGTTTTCACATTCCTGAGAAGCTGGGGCACAGAGTGCAGTTGCTGCTTTCTCGACGGTGGAGAACGGTCTCTAAGAAAAGCTTAAGCTGAGTGACAGGAGCCGGGCCGGGCGTGAACCGTTCAGCATTCAGGGACCACATGCAGCCGCTCCCGTGACAGGAACGACAGACACAGGAAGCATGCGTGTGGCGCGTGGGAGGAACTCGTGCCAGGTGCTGCTGGGCCGAGGCGCCCGGGAGCCGGGGGCGGGAGCGGGGGCTCTGGAGGAGGCCGAGAGGCTTGCCGCTTCCCCTCCAGGCCTTTTCTGTGTTTGAGGAAGCCCTTCCCCGTCGCTTCCCTGTGGCCATTGGCTGCAGCTGGACTCCTTTCACCTGGGACCATGCCAAGCGTTTCTTTCTGTGGGTGAGTGAGGAACCCACTCTCCAGGCGGCGCTGCCCTCCGACCCCCCCGCCAGCCAGGCACAGTGTAACCCGGCCTTTCTGTGTCCTTGAAACAGGAGTGAACTTGTTAGTGGGAACAGAAAGTGGCCTGATGCTGCTGGACAGAAGTGGCCAAGGGAAGGTGTATCCGCTGATCAACCGAAGACGGTTTCAGCAGATGGATGTCCTCGAGGGCTTGAATGTCTTGGTGACAATATCCGGTGAGTATTTGTGAGTAAAGCAGGGCTTCGCACTGTTTAAACAGCGCCCGGCACGGCCTTCAGCCGTCTCATTTTCTGAAGCCGTGGCTAAATGAGATGCCGCCGAACCAGGCGTGACCCGCGGGGCACCGTGCCTGGGCTTCCCCGCCCGGGCGGGTCGCCTCCCCGGGACCACTCTGCGCTCTGGGCTCGCCAGCCCGTAGGGTGGTGTCCTCCCTTGTGCTCCTTCGTGCGAAAGGAACTACTCCTTCCATGGCAGTAAGAAGTAATGCATTTTTTTCTTACGTCAGTGAACACTGTAAGTTGCTTTTCAGAAAGAGCTCCTTTTTCAGTATAAATTATGTCCATTAGGGAAAGTGACAGACTACTACCGAAAAGCAAGTCGGAGAAATGCGACGTAAAATCACCCAAAGATAATGAGTGTTAACTGTTTGGTTTTTAACTTCCAGTCTTTTAAGCAGACGCACACTCAAAATACACACTTACAGGGTCAGATATCTACCTACGAATGGTTATGCACCATTTCAGGCGTCCAGAGGATAACAGCGAGAAAACAGGCCCCGTGTGCCGACTGCTGGCTTTAATGGACGTTGACGCTCTGTCGCGCACGCGGTTAGCGGGCCTCCGGCCGCCTCCCACGTAACCACGGTCCTGAACGCGGGTGCACAGTCCGCTCTTGTTGCCCGGACCACGTCGCCTCTCTTTCCGTGGCATCAAGCACCCTCCCGTGACGACCGCTTGGCACGGCGCCGTGCGTTTCTTTGTGCTCACATTGATTTACTCGCCTTCCGTCGTGAGTCTTTCAGTTCATCCCCTTTTCCCCTCTCACATAAACACGTTTCACAAACATCTGTGTAGATCACTTAACCTGCGGCGTGCATGCTCCTGTTTCCTAGGTCATGATTGCCTAATAATTTGTATTAGTGCTGGGATCAAAGCGTATGCAAGATAAGACTTAAATAGGTCTTAAAATCAGCAGCAGTTCTGATTTAGTTACCTGCTAACTCAAGCTTGTTATATTTGTTTATCTGTAACAGATTTCTTGCAGGTATTTTAGTTTTCAAATAGGACTTTGGTTGTGTCAATGTATGAAACATTCAAACAAACCTGTGAAGAATTTGTTATGAGTTTATTTGAGCCAAACAGCTGCGGGGAAGCGGAATCTCAGCCGACGGGGCCAGCGCCCCGGAGGTGGCAGATCTGCACCTCACCTTTCAGATCAGTCAGAGGAGGCGGCCTGAGCGGGCTCCATGAAATCCACCCGTGACCGTCAGGGAGGCGGGAGGAGGCAAAGCAGGGAAACCTCTGGGACTGGACAGACAGTAAAATGATGGACACACTTCCTTTAGGCGGGTCTGGGTAGTTAACAGTCAGCGATTAACTCGGGAACAACGAGGGGACCTGTGGTCTCCGCACAGCGGCACCTGTGCCCTGAGGGGTCGGGAAAAGGGAAAATTACTTTGACTTTCCAACAATATGTTATCACAGATGCAAAAAGACAATGGACAGGCTCAGTGAAGGTGAAGACTGACCTTTGTCAGGGAAGATACTGGCCTAGGACATGACCACCCACTATAAACTGCTTTTAGTTAAAAAGTTTTAATTTCAGACCATCCTTGTGGTTACTTTAGGACCCTGAGTTTGCGAGGCCCCCACGCAGGCCTCCCCTGCACTGTCAGGTGAGCACGTGGCCCCTTTTCATCCACAGTTGTAAGTAAAGGTCTTTGTTGAAATGCAAAAATTTCACCATCCCACGTAAAAGAAAACAGCCATTTAAAGCGTGGGTGTTGGGGGGAGCAGGCTCTCTACCAGGAGGAAACCAGCCTGCCGGCGGAAGTGGCTTAGATGTCACTGACCGGCGAACAGGACGGCTCGTGGGGATCCGCAGTCAGCGGGACAGGGATGCTGCTGCTCGAATTCCCCATAGTCGTCTCTCCTTTGGCAGCTTTAAGGGTTTCACAGTCATACACGTGAAGCACGCCAACCGCGGGGAGCTTCGGAGGCAGGAAACTCAGAACGAATAGAGGCCACCGTCTTGGGGATGGTTCTGTGAACGTTTTATTGTATTTACTTCTTTCTTGTAACTGTATCTCCCACTGTGGGAATAAAACACTGTTCATAAAACTGTGTGGCCTTTGTTTTGTTTCGCTTTTAGCATACTGAGTATTTCCCACATTCAGTACCCTCCCAAGGTCTCCAGAATGTAAAAAGTATAAGACACAGTACAGCGAGTTCACAGATAGCAAGTCTGCAGTTCAGCGAATCGCCACAGTTAGAATCCAGCCATGTAGCCCTCACCCTGGTGAAGAAACGAAGCAGCCCCAGCACCCCAGACGCTCGCTTGCTCCCCCGTCACAGGCGGCCCCCTCCCCCGGGCGGGAACATGGTCCTGACTTCAACGCCTTCGATTGGTTTTCCTTTACTGAACTGAAGTCAGACGTGCTAAAGCGATAGGTCTTCTCTTGTGTCTGGCTGCTTTAAGTCCATGGCTTATGTTGGGGTGCACTCTTGGTGTTGGGCATTCTGTGGGTTCTGACAGGTGCGCAGTTACCCACTGGTACAGTATCGTACAGACTTTTCACTGCCTTTTCAGAGTGTTTAGTTTCCAATTTCCAGTTGTTTTTACAAGTATATAGGAAAGCATTTGACCTTTTAAAAATATTTTTTTATTGATTTTAGAGAGAGAGGAGGGGGAAAGAGAGACAGACAGACATCGATTGGCTGCCTCCTGCACGCCCACCGCCAGGGATTGAGCCCAAACCTCGAGCATGTGCCCCGACTGGGAGTCAAACTGGCAGCCTTTGGGCGCGTGGTCAATGCTCCAACCAGCTGAGCCACCCGGCCAGGGCTTTCCTCGAGTTTTTATCCTGAGATGGGTGCTGGGTTTTGTCAAATGCTTTTTCTGCGTCTGTCCACATGGTCAGGGATTGTCTGTCGCTTGTTGATGTGAATGCCTGCCTTCTTGACCAGCGTCATTTTTTTTTTTTTTTTGGTGGTTAATAGCTGTATTCTGTGCCTTTTAGTCCTGTCTGTGTCTGACCACATCAGTCTGTTCGCTCGTTCCACCGTTGATAGCCCCTGCTGGGGGTCCTGCCTGGGCTGTTGTGAACGGTGCTGCCCTGAACGTCCTTGTGTGCGGGGCTCACACGCACCTGTGTGTTAGGAGAGAGGCCGCTGGGCCGTGCCAGGGGCCCGTGTACCCGACTTCAGTAGGCAGTGCCAAGCTTCAGGCTTTCCAGAGCGGTTCCTGACGTTTCTGGTTCCCCAGCGTCTCCTGCCTCCGGCAGTTGCTCTGTGGCTGTAGACGCTGACCCTCAGGACGGTCCCGATGGGCACTCACTGTTGACTGCGGAGAACAGGCCCCTCTGTATGCATCTGACGCATCTGCCTTTCTGGGTGCTTGCCCAGTTTTCCTGTTGGGTTATCTCCCTGCTAACTGATTTACACGAGTTCTTTACAAATTCTGGGTGAGTTGCACACAGCTCCAGCCTATGGCTCACCCGTTGTGGATCCGCGTTCCTGTTAGTGATTTACTTACCGCTGTGCAGCCAGATGGGAAGGAATAGCTACACTGGAGGGGTTTGAGGGTCAGACGACCTAACGCAGTGAAGCACCTCACAGGCAGGGTTGATAGTGCTGTTGCGAAGGTGTTCATACTACTCTGTGGTTTATTAACATTGTTTGTCTACCTAAGTGTGAATTCTTTATTCCTTTTCAAACCTTTCCTTCAGGCTGTACCTTGTAATAATTCTTGGATTTCAAAAGTCCACCTGAATAGCTTGAATTGAGTTTCTAATAAAACTGATACAAAACAGTTCCCTTAGGGGGATGATATTTATTGTTCACTGAGGTTTCTTTTGGTTACTGTTGATGATGATGATATCTCTTTGGAATATGTGTGTAAAATGTTTCTGTTTGTTTTTCTAGGCAAAAAGGATAAGTTACGTGTCTACTATCTGTCCTGGTTAAGGAATAAAATCCTGCACAACGACCCGGAGGTGGAGAAGAAGCAGGGCTGGACGACCGTGGGCGACCTGGAGGGCTGTGTGCACTATAAAGTCGGTGAGTGCCGCGGGCCGCGCCGCCCAGGGCTTGCTTAGGGTCCCATTGAAAGCGGGACTGGCAGGCTCGCTCCTGACACCTGTACCTCGTCGCTGTTGTGCTGCTGAGGCACCTCCTAATCCTGGACACTCGTCCTGAGGCGCGTGGCTGCACTCGTCACCTTGGGACAGTCCCTTCCCCCTTCCCCTTTGACAGCCCACAGTCCTCTCCGCAAGGTGCGGAGCAGATACGCCCTGCAAGGGAGCCGGTCGGCTTGGAGCACCGGGGACCAGCGGCCCTGTCCTTGGCCGTCCGGTGGAACGTGCGCGGTTTGCCCGAGGCGCGCTCGGCGTCTTGGACCGAGCGCAGTGTTGCAGGGCTCCTGGGCTCCTAACGGACAAGAACCTGGCACCAGTCGGGGGCTCCTGGCAACTGTTTTTCTTTCTGGAATGCCTGCTGTGGTTCTCATGAAATAACATCTCACAGGAACAAGACAAAAGAAATTTCTTTGTGTATTAAAAACAAAACAAAATACCAGTACAGATGTTGGAAATAAAGGGGACATAATGGAGTGTAGTCAGATTAAAGCTCTGTGGGAGAGATGACACATCACTTGAAGTGGGAGCTTGAGAAGGTCAGCAGATGGTCTGTAGTCTAAGACTTACCAGCATAAGGGGCCTGCTGAACCCAGATTTCTGCTTGTGTTTCCTTTTTTCCTGTGTTTATGAGAGTATATGCTGTAGTCGTTCCTGGGCCAGGACGCCACAGTTGCTGGCGTTACCTTGCTCTGTAATCTGTTCACAGCCCTCAGTTTATTGGTCAGTGACAATTAGAGGAGTCACCCTAGTTAGTATTAGAATGATTCTGAGTGATCCCAAAAAGCACTAGCATCTCCTTGGTATAGATTTTGGGATTAGGGCTTCCTGTGTTGTGTTTATGTGAAACATTTTTATTTGTTGAGGTGTAACTAAAACCATCGAAGTCTAAATTTAATACACCAGCGGATAGCAGCTGGGATGTTTATGAAGAGCTCATCCGACGGGGCGCTAGAGCCGTGTTGGAGGGAAATGCCTTTCTCCTCAGAGCCAGCAGCAGCCCCTTGGGATCCTTTCTGACAGCGTCACAGCACTTTTGGAGACACCAGTGGGTGATACCATTCATTTGTTAGTTTATACTTTTAGGAAATTGTACTCAGTTTATCAAAACCTGTGCTGTACTATATGGGGGGGGTATTTAAATTTATATCTGAATTAATCAACATGAAATAAACATTAAAATTTAGTTTTTCAGCGGCACTAGTACGTTCCAAGTGCCTGGTAGCCACGTGTACTTAGTCACTGTCAGGTTAACGGTGCAGATATGAAATTTTCCTAAAGTCGTGGAAAACTGTTTAACTGCACTAGTTTAGACAGCTCGGTAATCCTTTGTGTCTTAATGTTAATGTCACCTACTGATTTGAATCGTGACAATATATGGAATTTAACAGGGAGAGACATCAAGTTAACAAGCCGTCTCTCATGTACAAAGGAAGAGTCAGGTCAGAGTGTGAGATGAGACAACTTACAGAGAAACTGCCGGGTCTGCCCAGACGCGTGCTCAGGCCCCCAGGGTGCCTGTCAGCGGAGTGGCCTGGCCGAGAGCGTGAAGCAGCTGTGTTTGTGGGTGTGTACACACGTAGTCTTATTTATATGTATAGATAGATAGTTGGTTTCTTTATTCCTGCTCTTCTGGTTCAGAACTTTAGGTAGAATCCTAAGTTACTACCTGTCTTGGTCTTAGACACAGAAACAGATAGAATTCACGCTCAGCCAGTGGGCGGTTTGGGGCCGCGTCTGTGCGGCTCAGCCTGTGAGCTCGGGTGGGACTCGGGAAAGGCACAGCGCGGGTCCGCCTCCTGCTGGGCTCAGGAGCTCCTTGGCTGATTAGTGTCATCAGTGTCCTTTTCAAGCTCTGCTGAGTCCTTGAGACCTCAGGGTGCTGTGCCTGGCACTGCCCTTGACAATTAAATGCTTGCAATGTAAGAAGATTAGGAACATTAGTGAAAGTACTCATTGGTAGTAACCAGAGCATTGGAATTGAGTCCAGCATAACATCAAGAACTTGGGAATGGCCTGAATCACACACAGAGAAGTTGGAAAGGAAACTGTGATTTCGCTCCACATTTTCCTGCTGTAGGTTTGGATGAATCAGTGGAAGTCATTTTTGTAAAGTTCGCAGAAGACAGCCGAAAGAATTCAGAGTTCCATGTTGATACTGACTTGTGCTTCTCTCGTTTGTTTTTCCAGTGAAATATGAAAGAATCAAATTTCTCGTAATTGCGTTGAAGAGTTCTGTGGAAGTTTATGCGTGGGCACCCAAGCCATATCACAAATTTATGGCCTTTAAGGTAACAGCATCAAGTGCACTTAAAAGTAGCGTTAGCTACAGTGTGACCAAGAGCCAGGGAAAACTTTTAAGACCCTGAGCAGTTAAAACTGATAATTTAAAAGCTGTCTACTAATAGAGTGTATAACTTTCCATAGAGTGGCCATTCCTAATGGCATAAGCCTAGCTTTCTGCTTTTCGGGTCCTCAGAGTGGGAGTTGATAGCCCGGAGTGGGGTGCAGACATCTTGATCAGTGAGCGATATGGTAACAGAGGAAAAGACAGAATAACACCTCCTCCATTAAAAAGCAGACCCTGACCCACCTGACGTTATGGGTGTGTCTAAACATTTAATAACAGAAGAGAAGCCAACAGTAGACAGCCTGAGATGTATAGTTAAAAATTAAATTACAGAAATTCATGATGAGTAGTATAGTATTACAACCCAGATAGAAAAGTAGATTAAAATATGTATAATATTCCATTTTTGTTTAAAGAAAAATACTGTAGCCTGGCCGGGCGTGGCTCAGCGGTTGAGCATCCACCCAGGATCCAGGCGATCGGGGTTCGATTCCTGGTCAGGGCACATGCCTGGGCTGCGGGCTCGATCCCCATTTGGGGGCCTGCAGGAGGCAGCCAATCAATGACTCTCATCACTGATGTTTCTCTCTCCCTCTCCCTCTCCCTTCTTCTCTCTAAAATCAATAAAGATATATTTAAAAAAAGGAAAAAAAAAAATACTGTAGAAAAATGTTAAGTTATTTCATATGGGTATTTTTGATATTTTAAAAATTAGAGTTTGCCCTAGATACAAATTTATGAAATTTTTAATTAAGATGATATTACTGTGACATTAGGTATTATAAATAACTTAGTAATATCATTTCTAATGTTAGACACAAAACCTTAAGCATAACCCCTGGGACTGTTTAGTATAGGGTGTGAAATTAAGAATTTTTCATCTAAAATGATTCTCTTTTCTTATTTTTTTTAAAAAAAAATATCTTTATTGATTTCAGAGAGAGGAAGGGGGAGGGAGGGAGGGAGAAACATCAGTGGTGAGTGAGTCATTGGTCCATTGATCGGCTGCCTCCTGCACGCCCCCTGCTGGGGATCGAGCCCACAACCCGTGCTTGTGCCCTGACGGGGAATCGAATTGTGACCCCCTGGATTGTTGGTCGATGCTCAGCCTCTGAGCTATGCTGGCCAGGCACTATTTACTTATTTTTAAAAATAGTTTTGATATATTTTATGCAGAGTAACCTTTACTTACTTGGGAAATTGACATATTTAGATTGCTATTGCTTGATTCCAGTAAAGGAGGCTAAATGTGGTTATCAGATTTGCTTAAAAAATAAATCTACGTATTATCGAGTGAAAGTGATTGGTTATAAAATTACAACTGTCTTCTGAGATCAGCTCTTACTGTATTCTTTATGTTATAGGTAGTGTACCAGTTGCTTTGACGATCTTATTTAAATCTGCCTTGTGAGCTGTAGGTACTGACATTAAAGAAGAGCTAAGGCCCTCCAGGCCTGCGTGCCGTAGTCTCTTGTACCACTCTAGTGGGAAAGTGAAAGTAGAAGCGTAATAATGTCAACTAAAAGTCAGTAGTGGCAGGGGTGATCCTGCTGATAGAATTCTTAGTACGTGGCTCCCACAGCCCCTCCTCTCTGTCCGTGGTCTGCATTGAAGCAGCTGAGGAGCGAGCTCTAGAAAACCCTGACTGTTTCACGTCCGTGTCTCACTGAGACGTACAGCAGGGCCCTAAGTGGCAGAGCAGAGCTCTTGGACTAGGTAGGGAGAACTTGGGACATGGCTTCTGGAAGAAGCGTTTTCTAGATTCTCGTTAACAGACAAAAGCATATTAAATTGAAGGCTTTTTAAAAGAGTGTTTTTGCCTTTAGTTGTTGCAGGGTGGCTCCGTAATTGAATAACTTGGGCCTGGCTTCTCTAGTTTGATCTGGGAGAGATCAGGCCTCTGCCGTCTCACTGCTTCTCTCTCGGTGACCTGTTTGCACTTGCAGTCGTTCGGGGAGCTGGTGCACAAGCCCCTGCTGGTGGACCTCACTGTGGAGGAGGGCCAGAGGCTGAAGGTGATCTATGGGTCCTGCGCTGGGTTCCATGCTGTTGATGTGGATTCGGGATCCGTCTATGACATTTATCTACCAACACACGTAAGAGAGAACCCACACTCTATGGTTGGTTGACTGGCTTCATTTTGTTTTGACTTTTCTTTACTCTGCTTAATGAACTAACACAAGCAGGGATCCCTTGCTTCCTCTCGTGTGGGGGTGAGTTTTGAAATGACGGGCCGTTTTCATGTCCGTGTTCTCTGAGGCAAGAGGAACTGTCCCTCCTGGCTCTGTGCAGCCCTCCTGCAGACCTTAGCCCTGCTTTGACTAACATGGGATGGGACTGGGCCAGTAGCTGGTAGGTCCAAACACCCCTGGGTTGGGAGTGGTTTGAGGACACTAATTTCTTTTTTTTTTTTTTTTTAATATATCTTTATCGATTTCAGAGAGAGGAAAGGGAGAGGGAGAGAGAGAGATGGAAACACCAGTGATGAGAGAGTCATTGATCGGCTGCCTCCCGCACGCCCCCAAATGGGGATCGAGCCCACAACCCAGGCATGTGCCCTGACCAGGAATCGAACCCCGATCGCCTGGATCCTGGGTCGATGCTCTACCACTGAGCCACGCCCAGCCAAGCGAGGAACCATAATTTCTTAAATGGAGCCCACAATCTAAATATTTTCCAGGGACCTCAGAAAATGTGAACTCGTAGAGTGTCTGACCTGTAAAAGGCAGACTTTGGGACATAGATTGCATGGGTTCCCCCAAGTGTTGCCCAGCTGCTGTATTTATCACCAGGAGTATGACCGGTGCGCCCTCCGGCAATCTTACCGGGCGCTCGCGCAGGGCAAGACTGGCCCCGACCGGCCTCGCTGTGCCTTCTCCCCCGCAGATCCAGTGCAGCATCAAGCCTCACGCGATCATCATCCTGCCCAACACCGACGGCATGGAGCTGCTGGTGTGCTACGAGGACGAGGGCGTCTACGTGAACACCTACGGGAGGATCACCAAGGACGTGGTCCTGCAGTGGGGGGAGATGCCCACGTCCGTAGGTGTGTCCCTGGAGGCGGCGGCGTTTCTGAGCGCAGAGCTTCCTCCCAGACCGCGTGTGTGTCAGCAGAGCGGTTGGCGGTAGACGGTGGAGAATTAGACTGTAGACCATGGGACTAACCTAGAACAGAACCCAAGTAATTCCTCGACGCTTCTAAAGCTCCTGCCGTTGGCAGTCCTTCATTTAAGCCTTAAGACGTTCGGGGGAGTGGGACAGGTCGGTTGGTTGTGGGAAGTAGAGGGAGACGGAGAGGTGTGTGGTTTGCTTCTGGCAGCGCGGAGCCGCGACCCGCAGCGCAGCCTCGCGCCCGGGACGGACGTGTCCGCGGCCGGGCCGGGTGAAGCGGGCCGCTGGGATGTTCAGGGCTTCACATTTAGGTCTCAGACTGTTCCGGGTCGGCTGCGGTTGAGCCGCGGTCCCTGCCTGCCCTCCCCGTGACTGGGCGTAGAAAGTGGGAGCACCGAGCATAAACTCGGCAGGCAGGCGCTACACGGAAGCTGCTGGATTCCACCCGATTCGGATGACAGCTTCCCGGGGGGACCAGAAGCTTACGAGGCCGAGATCCTTAAACCAGAAATTCTCAACCGCTGGACGTTTCGGGGGGGTGACGTGAGCAGCGTCTTCTCACGGCTGTTTCCTCATCGTTACGTGTTTTTGCCTCTCCAACAGCCTATATTCGATCCAACCAGACGATGGGCTGGGGAGAAAAGGCCATAGAGATCCGGTCTGTGGAGACAGGTCACCTGGATGGCGTGTTTATGCACAAAAGGGCTCAGAGACTGAAATTCCTGTGTGAGCGCAACGACAAGGTAACGCCCCCTCGGGCCCGTCTCGCTGCTGCTCCAGCCGTGGTGGGTTTTTCAGGGAGTTCGGCGAAGCTTTTCTTAGGGCTTTGATAGACTCCAAAGTAAATTCCTCAAGCGTCTCTAGTAGTGGGATTTTAGACCTGCGTGTGGGGGTGGGGACGTGTGTATAGATACTTTTGGCTACGAGGGGATGGAGAGACGGTTCTCTCTGCAGACAGTCGTACGGAGCTTTTAACCCAGCAGGTGGCCTGTCTAGACTGTCTGACCTCGGAGCAGGGAAGGTTACGCTGCCAGGGTTAGGTGGACAGGGTTCTTTTCGGGTCAGACGAAACCACCGCGCAGATCTGGGCAGGTACGAGGTCCCTCCGCCCACGTGTATCAGGAGATACCCTTGTTCTTCTGCCTTTTGAGTCCTGAAATAACTTGACAGTTTGCACATGAGACGTGCCGAGGGGTCGTTTCCACAGAAACACTAGTACCTCCTGCAGCTGAGACCCGGGGCGTCGAGCCCCAGTTTAAAAACCTTACTTTTCTAAAACTGACCACACCCTTGTCCTACTGGCCCCTAGGGGGTCCCTCCTCAGACCAGCTTTGGAGTGGAGCGGAGGGATGGCCATGGGCGTGGGGCCGGCTGCCGGCTTTGGGAGGGACAGCCAGGCGGGAGCCGGCCTTCACCAGCCCAGCGTTCTCTCCTGTTCGCGAGGATAGAGATGGGCTGAGGCGGCCTGTCTGCAGCCTGAGGGGCTTTCCTCGGAGAGCATTTCCACCTCTCGTGTCACGTTACAGTATAGGAGACATCCTGGCAACCAGCCTGCAGGCTGACTTCTCAGATGAAGTTTAAAATTTTGACACGATAGAGAGGAGCCGTAGGTCCCTCCTCGCCAGCCGGCCGTCTGCCTGCCCAGTTGCATACTCGACCCAGAAGCCGCATCACCACCCACCCACTTTCTCCTGCAGTCCAGAAGGTCATTTGCTAACGGAGTAACGTTTTCCTCATGTCTCCCGAATCTCTTACCTTGAAAATCCGTACCACCTGAGACCTTATCCAGGACTTTACCAGCTTTTTGGCTTATATTTTCCAGATGTACTTAATGTGGCCACAATTTACTATTCTTTGAACTTCTGTTAAATAATTTTATAACTCATGATATCATATCCCTCAAAGTTTATTAGTAAAAGGTACAAAATTAAATTACAGAGTTATGAAATAGCTAGTACATTTTAGCTTAACTTAACAATTTTTAAAAATATATTTTTATTGATTTCAGAGAGAGGAAGGGAGAGAGGGAGAGAGATGGAAACGTCAGTGATGAGAGAGCCATTGATGGGCTGCCTCCTGCGCCCCCTGCTGGGTAGGAGCCCGCAACCCGGGCGTGTGCCCTGACCGGGAATCGAACTGTGAGCTCCCGGTTCATGGGTCGAGGCTCAAACCGCTGAGCCACGCCGGCCGGGCAAGCTTCATTTATTAAGAGAGAAAAATTAGGTTGCTGAGGAGTCCTCCCCATTGTTCACCGACTCACTGAGTTTTCTAAGCACGTTATTTTAAGGAGGTGTTCCCAGTGGAGGTGGGAGAAAGAGCCCAATTTCAGGAACATATTTTTTTTCTTTGGAAGTTCTCACAATATGGCAACGTACAAGGAGTTGCTGGACTCATTAGTCTTCTGAGTTGTAATAAAAATCGGCTACAGATGGCTTCATTCCTCATAAATGAAGAGTAGACGTCTCCCGGGTTTTCTTCTGAAGGAGCCTCCGGGGCTCGAGCGTCCCGCCTGCGCCGGCGGCCAGGTTGCTGGCAGCCGGGTGCCTGGCGGGCCCTGCAGGGCTGCTTCCCGTAACCCCCTTCTCTCTTGCTCTTGCAGGTGTTCTTCGCCTCTGTCCGGTCTGGTGGCAGCAGTCAGGTGTATTTCATGACGTTAGGCAGGACTTCTCTTCTGAGCTGGTAGAGCCCCCGCCGGAGGATCGCTGGCCGCCAGCCAGACCCCGAGGACTCGGCATCCCGTCGGCCGGAGCAGCGCCGCCGGGCAGCCCAGGCGGCCGTGTGCGCAGATGCCGCGTGGGGTTCTCCCTCCTTCCCTTCCTGCTCCCTACCAGTTTATCCCCAATCTTTTTTTAAAATTTTTTTCCTTACTCAAAAATAAATCAAGGCTGCAATGCAGCTGGTGCTGTTCAGACTCTCCCGTCAGGTGCTAAGTGTTTTGGATCGAGCATCGGACCAGAAAGCAGACAGACGCCTTTCCTTCGGCTCCGGAATGTCTTGTCTGAGGGACTCGGGTGCTGGAGGCGGAGACCGTGCCAGTGCTGTGGGTTATTGGAAGTGGGCACAGGGGTGTAGGTGGTAGTCTTGATGGGCAGGTTGCTGAGGCGAGAGCGGATTTAATATAGTAACATTAACAATGTATTTAATTGACATTTCTTTTTGTAATGTGACAATATGTGGACAGAGAAGAAGGGGCAGGTTTAAGAAGTTAATATTTATAAAATGTGAAAGACAGTTACTAGGATAACTTTTGTGGGTGGGGCTTGGGAGGTGGGTAGGGTGGGTGAAGGGGTCCCGTCTTGGTTTTTTTGGAATTTTTTTGTTTGGCTTCGCCGAGGACTCAGTCATTTTTCTGTGTACCAGGTTTTGCCTAAATCATGTGCAGATGGTTCTTGAAAAAGAAAGGAAGAGAGAATGTGTGCGTTTGTGTCATGGCCAGACCGTGTGACAGTGTTAGCGCTCCGGCCGCAGGGGCGACTCCGTCTAAACCCAGCAGTGGCGGCCAGTCCCCACGCCCGCGCTGCAGAGGAAAGACGCTTTTTAGCCACGTTCATTTCTTTGCCTACCTCATTGTTTTTAATGCAGTAAGAGGTGGTTTAGTTTATGTGTTTTGGAGGAAAACATTAATGTTTAATTTAATTTTAATACCAAACTGTCAGATTGGAGTTGGACTGTTACTTTGTCACAGGTCTCGGTAGGCACACGAGACGCTGTCCCTGAAGACGGGGGCAGCCGTGCGCCTGCTCGCGGGGCTGACGCGATGCCGTGGGCGTCCCCGGGGTAGAGCGCGGGGAGCCTCGCGCAGCGCGTTCCCCGAGTGCGTGGTGGGCAGCGAGCGGCAGCCCAGGGCCTCGTGGCGCCGTGGGGTCTGGTGGCAGACAGGTGTCCACAGCGGAAGCCACGCAAGCCGCCCGGTGCTGCAGGGCCCGGGCGGGCTCTTCCCGGCTCTGACACGCAGCGCGCTGAACCCCCGAGGACCGCAGTGGGCAGCCCCTGGCAGCCGGCCGCCCTGTGCTGGGCAGTGTCGGAGCCCGGCCCCCGGGCTCTTCCTGCTCTGTTTTTTAAAACCAACTTGGCTTCATGACTGTGTTCATGGCATTTGTAATAAATGTCTTGGGTAATAATTGGCTCCATGGTCACTCTTCCTCTGCCTGTCGCTGTGTCGGGCCCTGCACCCCCTCCGGCGCCGATGGGCGCGCCCCCGAGGCCGCTCTGAGCCGTGCGCCAGACGGGAGCCCGGCGCCTCGCAGGCTTCCCCCTCCTTCCTGCCTGACCTTTTTTGACATGAAAATGGGAGACTGACTTACCTCCCCACGGATCACAGTCGTCTGCACCTGTTTGCCACCCACTTGGCATCCTTTTGACCACTGTTGCCCTGCTCAGCGCGGTCCCGGGAGTTAGGAGAACCGAGCGGCGGCGGCGGCTGGTCCTGCGGCCCCCAGGCCAGCCCGCCGAGCCTCCCTTCAGGGGAAGGGGTGGGGAAGGCCCGCCCGCTGGTGCCTTTGGAGTCGTGCTGATGCTCAGCAGAACCACTAGTCTTTTCGACTGGTTTGTCAGCTCGAAGGCAGAAGAGCTGGTCCCCTGGGGAGGGACTTAGAGGTAGACCAGACGCCGCCATCTCGGCTCCAGTCGGAACGTTGCTGCTCGCGGTTTTCTGCGCGCACTTTGGCTTTTTGAGTGAGATGCGACGTGCCATCGTGAACACGCGGCCAGGAGGGCAGGACCGCTGGCTGGGTCCAGGTGCCCCTCCCGTGGCTTTAGAGAGGGGGAAGTTGGGCAGGTGCCCGAGAACAACGCTCAGGTGGGCGGGGAGGGAGGGGTGAGGCAGCACAGTCCGAACTTTCAGCAGCTTGAACCTCTGTTGATAAGGGGGTGTCGCGCAGCAACGGAATGACTGAGGGTTTAGAGCTTGTCAAAACTGGGTTCCCCTTAAGCCGTGGTGGGGCCTGAGCTCGTGGGGACTGCGCCTGTCCCACGCACACAGCCCTCGGCACCCACCCGACACGAGGGGTTTGAGTTGAGCAGAACTGAGTTCGTTGCTGGGCCCCCTTTACGAAGCTCAGCCGGCCATTTGTCCTTGAGGGTGGGTCCCCCGTGCGCCTTCCTTGGCTGTGGTGTCACCTTCTTGGCCTCACCTCGTCGGCCAGACTGTGTTGCTATAGCTGAAGCAGGTGCCCAGTTCGGTTTCTCCCTAAAAGACTGTGAGTGGTTAAAATTGCGTCTGGAGAAGGGCTTTGTTCCTTTAAAGGGTAGTGATTCACAGAAGTGCCAAGATGGCAAAATCACAAAAGGAAGCAGTGTTACGTTGCTCCCGTTAACTGCGGAGCATTGGGATCGGGGGTGGCGGGGCTCTGGGCGCCCGGAGCGGCCCTGCCCCAGCAGGGTGTCCTTGTTCCGTGCACCTGCTCCGCTGGAGAAAATGTTTACAGGCATGGTTTTGTTACACTAATGTGCATCACATATTTATGGTTTATTTTTAATTGACGTTTTTAATGGGTTATTTAGGTCTTCGCCTTAGTTGTAGCTCACTCTTGGTGATTCATAATCCCTGACTGCCGGTTATAGACGTGCTGACCAGCGGTGCGTGTGGCAGGCTGCCTGGGTTCGCTACGCTTCCGCTGCAGGCCGACGGCCGCAGGACACAGCCCCCTCCTCAGTGCTAATGTGTCTTCTGTGAACTATGAAAATTACTGTTGTCCCCCCCTTTTTTTCTTAAATAAAATAACAATGACACCTATTTTCTGTGGCATGAGTTTCAAATGTATTCTGATCTCAGAATGTTTCCTTCCTGTAAGGACCCATATTTTATGCACACCTTCCCCAGGGCCACCCCCGTTCCAGGGGGGACTCCCTTGTCCTGCCAGCTCCCAGAGCAGGGCTGCCCGAGGGACCGCCAGGTATGGGCCACGAAAGCAAACATTTGCTTAAAGATCCGGAATGAGATTGGTGGTGAGCTGTCGATCGCCAAGCTCTTGAGGAGAAAACGAAGTGAAGCTGACCCTTAAGAACAAACACGGTTTTACTTCTGCAAGTCTGCATTGGGTCAAAACGTAAAGTAGCATTTTGTCTACCTAATAGGACAGTTAAAGTTGCCTTTTCTGAGACTGGCGCATGAATACTAACTTAGGCCTAGTAATTGCAGTGAAGGTCCTTGGCCGCGCCCTTTGTGATGCCCCGTCAACACCATCGGTCCGGCAGGAAGGATCCCCATGCACACATCTGGGGCCAAGTCCTTGGGTTCAGCACCGTGCTCAAGCCTCCGGGTTACAGAGAGGTGGCCGCAGTATCTTGTCGTTAAACATGCTCATAAACTAGCTCCTTTGTGCTTCACCCTAGAAACATCATTTCTCTGAGGCGAAAATAGAATTGTAACTGTCTAGGCCACCAAATAAGTGAGGATTTTCTTTTTCCGCTGGGTGTTTGTTCCACTGGTGGATGGGCAGGGAAAACCTGCTGGATGCTTGTTACGGGACCACCTTCCATTCCTGCTGTTCCGAGTCCCTGCACCGGCTGGGAGCTCGCTCGGGAAGTAGCCGGGACACAAGCAGCCCATTACCAGCACCAGCTCTGCTCCAGTGTCACCTGCACGGTGCAGTGACATTGCCTCCCCTGCTGGCATGAGGCTCTCTTTCCCATGCAGGCCCTGATCCTCAGGCCCTGCTGCTGCAGCTTAACTTGTGTCTTAACAGTGAAGGCCCTTGAGTCCCAAGCCCTGTCTCCGAGTCTGCTCAGTTTTGGACATTTGAATTTGATGGTCCAGCTTATAAAGTTCTTCTATTTTGGTCGAAGACATAAAATTCTGACCACAAGCCCAACAGAAGTTGTGTGGAGGGATGGGATTGATTTGGGGTGAGACAATTCTGTTCCTTCCTTAAATTTACTTGGAAGTTGGGCATAACTACAGACCTTAGAAACCAGTATTAAATCATTTTTGTGATAAATGATACTAAATACTAAATTCTTTTAACAGCTTTATTGAGATATAATTTACATGCCATACAATTCATTCATTTAGAGTTCAGTGGCCTTTAGTCATTTATTATCCCAAGAAGACACCCCACCCCCCTTTGCCATTCTCCCCCCCCCCCCATCCCCACCCTACTCAACTAAGCAAACTAATCTCTCACAGGGACTTGCCGCTGGCTGTCTCCCGTGAATGGAGCCACACTGTCCTGTCACTGCCTGGGTTGGTGTTGCAGTTTCGAGGGTCACCTGTGCTGTAGCCTGGATTAGTGCTTTGCTTCTAGTGCCATCCTCCATTCTAGCCTTAGTCACATGCCTGCCTTCAGCCTGAGGACCGATTACCTCGCTGTCAGCTAGGTCCCAGCCTCAAATGAAAGGAGATGAGCAACCCAGAAATGGGTTCCTGCTGAGATGTGTTTCGGTTTGAGCTCTTTAGAAACTCAGTGTTTCCTTCCTCCCAAGAGATCTTGATGCTAAACACGAGGCTCATTCAGGCCAGGTACTGGGTGTCATGTTTTGAAATTGGGACTGTTCTGGGCTCTCCTGCGGTGTCTGTGAGACACGCCCTACCTGCCTGCTGAGAGCAAGCGACGCCAGGGAAGTGGGGGCTGGTGGGCCTTCCTGGTCTTTGAGGCCTGGTTCAGGGTACTCGCATTGCCCTTGAACTTAAGTGCACTCACCCTGTGAAAGCTGGGCCTGCTGAGCCACATCCCTTTTCTATCCTGGGCAAGTGAATACTTAAAACTGTCACATTTTGAAAGGGCCTTGTCCTGTTGACCTCTATTTTACTGGCATCTCCTCAGTGCTGCTCCTGGAAGGCCACCTAATTGTGTCACTCCCCCCCCCCCCCGTAGGTGCATCATTGAGTAAGTGTAGGTGCTGGTAAGCTTCTGGGAACTTGGTTTCGTTTTGGTCAGTGTAACATGTTGAGCAACCACTGGGTGCTGAGCAGCCTTGAGGTACGGGCTCCTTTGAGGAAATGCAGGGGCACCGTCTTGAGGGGCACCTTTAAGAAGGGTGTTTAGTGTGTTCTAGGTGTTAGAGCAGAGCCTCCATGTACGGTGCATGTGGAAGTGATGCCTTTGAGCTAAGACTCCAGTATGACTGCGGACAGCCCCTGTGAGACTGGACTGAAGTGGGGGGTGCTGTGCTCCCTGCGTAGGCTGCACCCTCTTGGATCTAGACCCATTGCAGCCTCGGCACAGGGTCGGAACCCGCCTGGGAGGGCTCCAAACTAGCTCCCATAAAGACTGGTTCAAAGAAAAGGTAACAAATATCATTAGAATAATGTAAACTAAGGGATTGTTCAACTAACCATCCTAGTTTGGGGTTACAGTGATGAAGGTAGCAAGTACTTTGTGTGTTGGCTGCGCACCGGGCACATATAGGGGCTTTTACACATCCTCTCAGTCTGCAGGAGAGAAGACTCCCAGTACTCACTCGTTCATGTAAATGTATTTGGAGGGAGATCAAATGGAGAGGCTGCTCAGCAAGGGGGCAAATGGTAGAGCCAAGAACAGTGTGTGGAATCTGCAGGGAGACAGAATCTGTCCCCTGTATGGCGGGCATAGTCATGGTCGTCAGGAGGATAAATGGGCCCCTCGGCTGGTGGCCGGGCCCATGCCCTGGGCGGGCTGTTGGGATGTGGAGCAGATGCCTGAGGTGTGTTGGGACATCAAAAAGAGTGTACACACACCTTGAATGGTTATAAAGTCAGTGTTAATTAACATTTTCAAAATTTAAAAGATTTTACAGAAATATTTTTGTCAAAGCCTGTTTAAACTGATGACCGTTCTGGTCCAGGCCCTGCTGATAACGCAAAGCAACGGAATCACAAACATCAAGAATCATTTTGGATAGATCCAAGATGACAGCAGATTGAGTGGGAGCTACACTGACACTCTCCCAGGACCAAACTGGAATTACAACTAAAATATAGAAAAGCCGTCCTGAGTAATCAACTGAAGATGATCTAGAAAGCACCCTCATAACCAAGGACATAAAGTGGAGACCCCATAGAGACTGGTAGGAAGTGTGGAGATGAGAGAGGGCTGGCTGCTCCCACAGGTAGCAGCTGAAGGTCCAGGGGGAGATCTCAGCTGTGGGGGTTCCCACTGAGGACTCTGGGCCTAAACCTCAAGCTGGGCTTCCCAGCCCAGAGCATCAGACCTGAGATAGGGGCCCACATAACATCTGGCTGTGAAAAGCATCCAGGTTTCTATCTGCCAGAGAGAGAATGCCTCGAAATGCAGGCCCCTTCTTATAGAGCCAACACACAGTTTCATGTGCAGCCACTCACCTTGGACTCCAGCAGAGGGAGGGCACAGTGGACTAGAGCAGTGTGAGGAGAATCCAGGGGGGCCTGGCTGGAGGATTAGAGCTCAGAGGACACCCATCTGGGCCTCGGTGCTGATTCATTCTCCCATTTGGCAGAGGGCATCTTTTTCAGGCAGACATTTACCTTCCAAGCAGCTTTTGCCTGGGGTAGAAGCAATTGCCTCACCCAGCTGGAAAACCTCTGACCCACCCTGTGGAGTTTCTACAGATTGAGGCTCATTAAGACACTGAATAACAGCCTCTGGGTGCTTTGAGTCTTTGCCTGATTTGCTTCTGGACCCAGGGCTTGGAAAAGCAGATCTTGGTACATATCTTGGTCCTGTGCAAACACACCCAGCCCCAGCAAAGGAAATCAGAAGCTGTGGAGTATGGAAAACTTCAAACATGGTACTGAAGGCCAGTCACAAACAGTGTCTGACATTGGCCTGCATCAGAGACCATCCAAAGGACTGGGAGTCCTAGCAGATCTACCTAATATGTAGAAACAAATCCAAACAGGCAGCCAAAATGGGGAGACCAAAAACAAGCCCCAAATGAAGGAAGAAAAGAATTTTCTAGAAGAAGAGTTAAGTAAAATGGAGATAAGCAATCTATCAGATACAGAGTTCAGAATACTGATCTTAAGGATGCTCAACAGCATGAAAAAAGATACAGAAACTATTAAGGAAATGACGAATGACAGTAGAAATACAAACATTGGAATGTATGAGGAGCAGATTAGGGGAAGCTGAGGATTGAATCAGCAAATCAGAAGACAGGGTAGAAAAAATCACTCAGAGGACCAAAAAGAAAAAAGGACAGTTTAAGGGAGCTGTGGGACCACATGAAATGTAACTATATTCGCATCATAGGAATGCCAGAAGAGGTTGAAAGTAAACAAGGGTTAGAGGACCTGTTTGAAGAAACAATGGCAGAAAACTTCCCAAACCTGGTCAAGGAAAAAGTCACACAAGTTCAGGGGGCACAGAGATTCCCAAGCAAGAAGAAACCAAAGAGGCCCAGGCCCAGACACATCATAATTAAAATGCCAAAAATTCAAGACAATCTTAAAGGCAGTAAGAGAAAAGCAATTTCTTACCTACAAAGGAGCCCCCATAAGGCTGTCAACTGACTTCTTATCAGAAACTCCACAGGCCAGAAGGGAATGGCATGAAGTATTCAAGGTAATGCAAAACAGGATCTGAAACCAATACTACACTATCCAGCAAGGCTGTCATTCAAGATAGATGGTGAAAGGAGTTTGTCACCACCAAACCAGCATTGCAGGAAATGTTAAAGGGACTCCTGTAATAAGATGTTGAAATAGAGAAAATGAGAAACTTAGGAATAAAGAAATAAAATAACAATAGATAAGTACCTATCAATAACCTTAAATATAAATGGATTAAATGCTCCACTCAAAGGACATAGGGTAGCTGAATGGATAAAACAATACCCAAATATATGCTGCTTACAAGAGACCCACCTGAGAGCAAAAGTCACAGACTGGGAAAAAAGAAACAACTTCTGGAGAAATTTAAGGGAGACATTTATAGCAATACCGTCACAGTAGGGACTTTAACACCCCACTGACTTCACTAGGTAGATCTTCCAGATGAAAAATCAACAAGGAAACAGTGACCCTAAGTGACACACTAGATCAGATGGATTTAATTGACATTTACAGAACATTCCACCCCAAAGCTGCAGAGTAGGCATGTCCTCAAGTGCACATGGGACATTCTCAAAGACAGACCACAGGTTAGGACAATAAACAAGTCTCTACAAGTTCAAGAAGGTTGAAATCATATCAAGCACCTTCTTGGACATTTACACCACGGAATACTATGCAGCTGTCTTAACCTTTCAGACAGCATGGTGGAACCTGGAGAGTATTATGCTGAGTGAAATAAGCTAGTCAGAGAAAGACAAGAGTCACAATATCTCACTCAAATGGAATCTAATGAACAAAATAAACTGATGAACAAAATAGATCCAGAGACATAGAAGCACGGAACAGACTGAGGGATCTCAGAAGGAAGGTGGAGGTGGTGGTAGGAGGAGAGATTAACATAATTTATATGTAAAAAAAGAAAAAATTTATATATGCATAACCCATGGACACAGACAATAGTGAGGTGCAGACATGGGGGGAGGGGTAAAGGATGGGGGAGGAAAGGGAACATTTGTAATACTTTCAACAATAAAGATAAAAAAGAATGGTTTCATTCCACATGCGTGTGCCCAATTCATCAACCATTGCTGGTTTTGTCCCATAAACTTTATTATGTAACCCCATGAAAAAAAGTTTGATGTCCCTTTGGGATGAATTTTCTTTGTTCAAAGCTTAGTCTGGCTTCACCCATTATTTCAAATCAAACCTTAAAAGGAGTGAAAATTAAGTGAGTTATCAGCTTTAAAATGTGTGCATTTCAGGGGGACACCCTATATACAAGGCTGGTAAACAGTCCAAGAGTTATTTGGGAACATTTTTGAGCCCATGTGCAAAATGGCTTTGGAATTCCTTGTAAACATGAATAATTTTTTAGCAAATAGGTATTTAGGCAACAATCCCAAGAGGTCCTCTCTGTCTGCAGCAGACGTGGGACGGGTGATAGAGTCTCCAGGACTCTTGGCTCCTCTTTCCCAGGAATGTGGCTGCCTTCCCAGTGGATGCCACGGCCACCAAGTCTGGAACCTGGACTGTGGAGCCATCGCACAGTCCCGGTTTAGAATGCTTCCCCGGTGAAAGGCAGGACCTGCTGGATCTGGGACCAGGCTAAGTGGCTCCGTTGGGTCCTGGAGGGCTTTCCACACTTAGTCTTCTAGGGAGCAAAAGAGAAGTTAGTGCATGCCCCAGACCCAGTGTGCCCGGTTTGCAGCCGTGGCAGCAGTGGGGTACCAGCATGATGCGGGTTTCAAGTCCAAACATGTAACGTTCCTTAAAGACGAAACAGCGAGAACCCATACTGCTTTACTGTTGCGACTTACGGGTGACAGCTGTAAATGTCTATATGGAAGTATTCTTCTTTTTTGGTCATCTAATGTGGAGATAATTCTGATGCCACCAGGTGTGTGGTTGCAGTTTTTAAAGGCAAGAGCTGACGTGTCATGGTAACTGTACGACAAGCTGAGGTGGCAGGAGGCTGAGCCAGAGACTGAGGCATGTCTCGTGGGCCCGAGACCTGAGACCTGTTGTTTAGAGGGAACTTTTGTTTTTGTTTTTTTGTCCATCACCATGATTTTTTATGTTGCTTTGCATTTCTAGGAATTGCTTTTTAAATTTAACAGTGTTTTACAATTTTGTAAAATATTACCTTGTTCTAAAGTCAAATCTACAAAAAAAAATTATCTGTTCAGAGAACTCAAGCTCTCCTCCTTCCCCTTCCTTGTATTCTCTTCTCCCTTGTAAGTAACTTTTGTTTTCTGATTTTTGGTTTTTTGGTTTATCCTTCCTTTTAAAATGAATGTGTACTTTAGACATATACATGCAAATGTGTCTGTGTGTTTGTGTTCACCCCTTGTCCACCTCACTTTCCCCCACCTGGCCCTTTTCATTTGTTTATCCCACAGATCACTTCATAGCTGCGTATAAAGATATTGCATTGATTTTTAAACGTTTTATTGACGTATAATTTACTACCATACAATTCCCCCGTCTGAAAGTTACAGCTCAGTGAGTCTCAGAATATTTACAGTCAGGCAACCATCGCACAGTCCAGGTTCAGAATGCGTCCCGTCCCAGCGGAGATGACCCTTTCTCACGCGCCAGGGCAGCCGCACCGTGTCCGGCTGTGCGCAGGCCGGAGTTTATCCGGCCGGCCCAGAACCCTTCAGTGAGCAGCCGAGTGCACATCTCATCTGAGTTTTTCCCAGGGTATCTTTGGAATAGATTCCCAGAAGGCTTTCTAAGTCAAGTGGTCAGTGAATATGTAATTTGTCTGAAAAATGCCCAGTCCCCTCCAAGGGCTCCTGCCGTGTAGCACTCCCACTCGTGGCGCGTCTGTTTCCCCACAGCCTCGCCAGTTCAGGTGACACTTAGAAATGGTGCCTCAATATAGTCTGAGCTTACATTCCTCTTGCCCTAAAGAAGGCTGAACATTTTTTTAAATGTCAGATTTGTTTCCTTCTTTCTCTGTGAGACGTCTGCTTCTGTCTCTTCCCCAGTTTTCTGCTCTTTTCTTTACTATTTTTAGAATCTCTTTATAGATTAGGGATCTTTTTTTTGTTATAAGTTGTAAATATTTTTCCCAGTTATTTATCCATTTAATTTTCTAAAATTGTATTTTTACACTGAATAAAGCATTTTGCTTTTATGTAGTCAACAATCTAAACTTAGAGTCAGGAAGACTTCCCAGTCCTGGGTCTAGAGTGATTTGCTCGTATGTGCTTCCAGAATCAGCCTGGTTTCTTTTCTTTTTTTCTACATTTTATTTTCTGATCTCACTTGTCTGAATTTAATCTGATGTGCAGTGTGAGGAAGAAGTGTGCTTTTTGTCTTTTTCATGTATGGTTTTCTCAGTACCCGAGAACATGTGTTTAAAATCCCAGCCTGTCCCCATGGGTTTGGGTTGACATTTTTATCATGTGCTAAACTGTACATGTACCTTGAGGCTGTTTCTGGGTTTTTGTTTTGTTTCATTCGTCCACTCACAAACCTCACTGCTTTAATGATGGGGCCTTTATACTTTGTTAAAATGCTGTTCTTCTTGACTTACCAACTTTACTTATTGACTCCTTATTAAGAACAAGCCTTTGCCGATTTGCTCAGTTCTCCCTCCTCTCCCCACTGCTGGTGCTCAGTCCTCATTAGGGCAGAGGGCCAGTTAGGCTTCAGAACTTTCCAGAAAATTGCGAGCTCGCCCATTCTCCTCTGTCCTCTGCCTGCAGCCTGCCACCTGGAAAGCAGAGCCCTGGGGCCCCGCAGAGAACGAAGCCCCAGCCTGTTGTCTGTGCGGCTCTGGGCCTTGAGGATGGTCACCTGAGAAGCGTTTCCCAGACACTGGTCGGCAGGGACGGGAGGGGCTCCATGGCCGACCAAATGCCCAGGTGCGCAGTCAGGGTCTGACAAGGAAGCCACATAGGAACCGGCCTGCTGGACCGGTGAACAGGCCTTTCCCCACAGGCAGATTCTGGAACCTGCACTGGGGCTTTTAGCAGAAGCACACACAGGAAACCCACTTTCCACTGGACCCCCGCTGCTCTTAGAAAAAGAACCATCCCTTGTGGTGCTTACTGTCCAAGGCGCTCCTCACAGCCAGTCCTTCAAATCTGTGTGTGTGTGTGGGGGGGGGGGTGGCCGGGACCCTGGTTGTTTCCTCCCCTGTGAGCAGGGCTGTATAGCTCGTTCCCCTTTTTGCTGAAGGAAACTCTGAGTCATATTTGATATTCAGTCTTTGTAAAGATACCAGTCTCCATGATTAGCATATTCACTTCCTTCCTCTTTCCATAGTCTTACTGTTTGATTTTATTTACTACGTCTTTTGGTAAATACTCTCAAAAACATTTTAGGAACAGTCAAGGCCGAGACGTGTTTCATGGCGAAGAAAGCCTGCTCGGTGACAATGTAACATCTGTGATCACAAGGGTCCCACAATACAGTCTCCACACATTGTGACAAGTTCCCCACTGGCTTCAAAATCACTACCGTGTCCTTGTGCCCTGGTGACGTGTTCGGTGGCAAAAAGGAAACCTTCGGGAAGCTAGTTTTACATTTCCATTTCTTGGGGGGAATGTGAAATACATTTAAATAAGATAATAGCTGAGACATGCTTTATTGCCACATGCAAATTCATCATCGAGGGGGTGGCTGTTTCCCTGCTCGCCTTGAAGGTGTTACCACATCCAGCACTTGCCCTGCCGTGCTCAGGAAACACCCCCAGGCGGGCGCAGTCCTGGCTTGGGTCAGGGAGGCCAGGAGTGAGGAGGAAGACGTGGAGCTGAGGTTAGTGTGTATGTGAGATAGGGTGTCAGCTTTCTTTTCCCCAGGTGATAGGCAGTTGTGGTGTACCTTCCTTTACCAATAATTTGGATAATATTTTAAATATTAGTTTGAAAATATTTCCATTTATATTTATAAGAATCATTGTCTATCCTTCTTATCATTGTCATGATTGTCATGAAATTTTCCATAGAAGTGATGCTAGCTTTGTAAACTAAATGGGAATATTGCCACATTTCTATAGTTTGAACTAGATTAAATGACATTAGAAATAACTGAGAACTGGGACTCAGATGTAAAGCCATTTGGTCCCAGGCACCCTTTCAATGGCATATTTTTAATTGCCTCTTTAGGATCATCTATGGTCATTGATCTACTCAAGGTTTCTGCTTCTTGGTTTAATTCTGGTAACTTTATAGTTTGCAAGGAACCCGTCTCTTTCCAAGCATGTTGCCATGGGATTGTAAATACTATTATTTTACACCAGTCTCACCTGTCCCTGTGTCTGTGATGATCTGACTTTCTTACTCTGTTCGTGTATACTTCTGCTGTGATTCTGTTTTGCCTTTATTAGACTCATAAGAAGTGTAATTGTACTGGAAGTTCTAGCCAAGGCAATCAAGCAAGAAAAAGAAATAAAAGGAACCAAAACTGGAAAGAAAGTTGTAAAATTATCTCTGCTTGTAGATGATACACTCTTATATGTAGAAAGTCCTAAAGAATCTAAAAAAGTATTACAGCTAATCAGCAAATTCAGCAAAGTAGCAGGATATAAGGTTAACATGCAAAAATTGTACTTCTATATATTACAAAGGAGTGATACAAATACTACATTAGGAAACAATTCCATTTACAATAGCATAACAATGAATAAAATAGGAATACATTTAATCAGGAAGATGCAAGACTTAGTACACTGGAAATGATAAAACATAGCTGAAAGAGACTAATGAACACTTAAATAAATGAAAATTATCCTGTATTCATTATTGTTAAGATGGCAATACTACCAAAATTTATCTCAGGATTCAATGCAGTCCTTACCAAAACCCCAGTGGCTTTTTTTACCTTCAGAAATGGAAAAGCTAATCCTAAAATTCATATGGAAAGCAACAATTGGCAAAACAATATTGAAAAGATGAACAAACTTGGAGGACTCACACTTCTTGACTTTAAAGCTTACCACAGAGCTGTAATAATCAAAACAGTATGGCAATGGCATACAGGAAGACAGAGAGGCCAGTGGGCTAGAGAGTCCAGAAATAAATTTATAGATCTTGGCCAATTGGTTTTTTTTATAAGGATGCTAAGACCATTCTATGGTAAAAAAAAAATCTCTTCAACAAATGGTGCTGAGACAAGTGGGTTTGCACTTACAAAAGAAAGAAGTTGGGACACTATTTCATACCATATGCAAAACACTCAAAATGAATTGAAAACCTAAATTTAAGAGCTAAAACTATAAAACTCAGAAAAAAATGTAAAGGTAAACCTTCATGACCCTGGATTTGGCAACAGCTCCTTAGATATGACACCAAAAGCAGCAACAACAACAAAAAAATTAGATAATTTGAGCTTCATCAAAATGGAAAACTTGTGGCATCAAGAATGTGAAACCTGCAGAAAAGGGGAAAACATTTGCAAGATATGTAACTGAAAAAGACATATTATCCAGATATGTTATCCGGATTATATTAAAAAGAATGTACATATCCAGAATACATGGAAAGAACTCTTAAAATTCAACAACAAAAGACCAAAAAAATTTAAAAATGGGCAAAGGTTCTGAATATACATTTCTCTGAAGAAGATACGTGAGTGTCCAAGAAGCACATGAACACATGCTCAGCATCGTTAGTCACTGGGGAAACGCCACCCAGGTCACAGTGAGGAACCTTCCTCTAGACGTTCTTTGAAGGTAATTCTGCCACAACAACTTCTTAGCTTTCCATAGTCGGAGGACAGGCTTGGGCATGTCCTTCCAGAGCAGTCTTCCCTGTGACTCACTGAATCTCATTCCACGTACTCAAATCCTTTTCCAGCTCAGGGAGGCGACTCTGCGCCTGTTCCTGGTCTCTCTGCCCTGCTCCTCTTTCCCCTCCAGGAGAGCCGTCAGGTCTGTCCTCCAGGCGGCCTGTTTTCCTCGATTTCCATCTCTGCCTTTGGGTTCCATAGTTTGACCTGCTTCCTCCAGTGGGTTTTCCGCAGCACCGCTGTTCGCCGGCTCTAGGTCTCAACAGTGACTGCAACAGTGACTCTTTCAAATTGTCTACTGGATTTTTGGCTTAAAATTTTTTTTTTTAAAGTATTTTTTTGTTGAAAACCTTGAAGTGCTCTTATTTATATATCTATATTTTTCATCCAGGAGGTAGCAGAGTGTGGTGGGTAAAAGTGTGGATTCTGGAGCCAAACTACCTGGGTTCAAATCCTAGCTCAGCTTCTCACCAGCCATGGAACCTTTGGCAAGTTATTGAACCTCTTTGTGCCTCCATTTTCCTACCTATAAAACCAGCATAATAATTATGGCGTTGTTATGCCAAAAGCTACAAATTCTTCATAATCTCAACTTTGTCCATATTCTTCTCCGACCGCTAGTTCCATCTTTCTAGCTGCCTTCCTCTGCTCTCGCAACCCTGACTGTCCTTTGGCCTTACTTGTCTTCACTCCACCTGAAGCTCCTGCACAAGCTTTAAGACCCCTGCCAGACATTGTGCCCCTCCTTGCATGCACCTTTACTTCCCCTACTCCCCCTCATTTTTAACTTGCTTTACAAAAATCACAACTCTGGTTATATGAAAAACTCTCCTCCCTTGCACCTGTGCATTTGACCAGGAATGCAGAAGAAGACGCAATGAAGCTGAGAGTGTCCCTCTAGGTTCTGTCCACAGACCTCTGTGGGCCCTGGCTGTGCCTGGCCGTCATTTGCTCTGCAGTTTTCTTATGCTTTCTGGCCCTCCCTTCTCACTTCTGCTGTGGTCATCCCCAGCAGGGACGCTTCCACCTCACTGGAAGCTGAGTTAAGTACTGTGATCTGTAATAAGGCTCAGTTCTGGAGCTCTTCAAGCAGCTTGTGCGGTTAGATTTTGCCACCAAATCTTGAAAGAGCCAGAGATTAGCAGAGTGCTTAACCCATCTGCGTGCTTAATTGTTTAATTCGAACCAGAAAAAACCTTTCGCAGTGAGTGTCAGGCACTGTGTTGGGAATGCAGACTTGTGCAGCCACTATGAAAAACAGTGTGGAGTTTTTTCAAAATATTAAAAATGGAGCTGCCTTATGACCCAGTGATTCCACTTCTGGGACTATATCCTGAGAAACCCAAAACACTGATTTGAAAGAAAATATGCACCCCTATGTTCATTGCAGTGTTATTCACAGTCTCCAATTTATAGAAGCAATTGAACTGCCCAACCGTAGACCAGTGGGTAAAACAGAAGTGGTACATCTGTACAATGGCATATTACTTGGCCATAAAAAGAATGAAATCTTCCCACTTGTGATGGCATGGATGGACCTCGCGGGTACTGTGCTAAGTGAAATAAGTCAGAGAAAGACAAATACCATATGATTTTGCTTCCATGTGGAATTTAAAGAGCAAAATAAATGACCAAACAAAACAGAAACAGACACAGATACAGAGAACAGGCTGATGGTTGCCAGAGGGGAGGGGGCAAAGGGACTAAGAACTAGTTAGTGACTAAGTTGGTAGCTATAAGATAACCCCAGGGATGTGAAGTACAACAAAGGCGATATAGTCAGTATTGTAGTAATTACATGCGATGCCAGGAGGGTATGTGAGATATTGGGGGCCCAGTTTGTAAAGCATATGATTGTTTAGCCACTGTGCTGTGCACCCAAAACTAATACAAAATAACATGAATGTAAACTGTAATTGAAAAATAAAGTTTAAAAATGTTTTGAGAATACCTGTGCTAGACAGCATTCCCGCCGGGACCCCTCTGGGCACCCCTGCTCCAGGCTTCCAGGGTCACGTTGTCCGTCTCGGGATGTATTTGCACTGTTTGCTGGGAAAGGTTTCAAGGGACCTGTGTGGGGAGCAAATTAACAAGTGGTAGGAAGTCCTACCAGGAGGAAAGATGAGATTAAATTAGCTGTTCCACACCAAGGCTCCTGCGAGTGGAATGTGTTCTGTGAATCCAGGAAATAGAGTTTGGGGCAAAATATTTCTCCCACTTTCTCTCCTGGAAAAGAGAGTTAAGCCCTGTATCTAGATTTCTCAGAACTGTGAGGTCATGCTCTCTGACAGATGCATTTGTACAATGGGGTGTTTCTCTGTGTTCCTACGGTTCCTAGAATTCCTCCAGCTCCTGGTGGAAGGGGATTCCCTGTGTGTCAGCAGCTGTTGGTGTCCAGGAAGTGGCACCTCTGGGAGGAGGCAGCAGCTGGACCACCACAGGCAAACCTTCCCAGGGGCTTATGAGAAGCAGGTTTTCAAGGGTAATCCCGGGAAGTCTTGGCCTTACTCTTTGGGCACCATGACCTGAGCTTGGAGCTGGTTCTGCCCAGCAGCCCTCCGGGTGAGTAAAAGCCCCTAACTCTAAGCAGCAGAGTGCAAGGAGAAACAGGTTTGGTGAGTGAGTGGTGGCAGGTAGGGTGATGGGTTGAGCCCTCTCCTGTTTTATCTGTTGCCACCAGTGGGATAATTTGCACCTCACAGGGAGTTGTTTCCTTGGGCAGCAGAGGAGGCAGAATTGCATGTGTACCCTTGGGTGCGGGAGACAGATGAGCTCTTTCTCTGTTGCTCCTCACCAGGATCTCTCAGGTTTGAGACCAAACTCGGTGACCAGGAATCCAACATGGACAGGAGAGAGGACCAGTGGGCCACATGTGCCCAGGAGGTAGAGCCCAGAACCTGCAGAAGGGCATCAGGGCTGTTTGAGCAGTGATGACTTTAGCCAAGCACTGCATACCCGTGGGTAGCTTAGCAGTGTGCTTGCCTGAGTCCAGTGCAGTGGCTAGTTCATCCCAGTGTGCAGTCAGAGAGGAGGAGAGCCAAGCCCCTCTCTTGGGAGGCTCAAGGGGGACGGGAGTCTGTCCAGCCTGCCTGGCACTGTGAATGGGAGGCTGGATGGGGAAGGAGGTGGAGGCACCAGGCCCCCTTGCTCTCTGTTGCTGCTTTTATCCCCTCAACTCTGAAAGGGCAATGTGGCTTGAAGAGCAGTTACACCCTTCCCTCACCCGCTTCATCCTGCCCGGCATACCTGAGAAGCAGGGTCTGAGGTGGCCACAGTCACCCTGGCTGACTTTCTGGACCCAATCTAGGGTGAAAGGTAGAGACAAAGATGTCCAGGGCTTGAAGCCGTTTCCTAGATGCTCTCTATCCAATGAACTGGGAGCCGGGGAACCACCCTCCCTACCCTTCATCTCCTCTCTGCAGAGGTAGGGGGGAGATGGCCAAGCTGATCTGCCACAGACGTCCTTTACTTGGAAACATGAGGTCAGGGAAAGGAGACTGATGGGTCCTCTACCCCTAGCATTGCTGTTATATTTTAATGAATATCTGAATATTTATAAGGAACATATTTATTTCATTTCTAACCTGAATCCCATAAACGAATCTTTTCATAAGGTATGACAGTCTCCAAGAACTGTCCAAAGGTTTATTGTCCACAAGAGAACACGTGTGTAGGTGTACACTCAGCTCCTGCGTACTCAGATGCCTTGTAAACGAGTACACAGAAGACAGGTGCTGAGTTTTAAGGTCTTAGATGACCAGGAAAGAGCTGAAGAGGTTTGGAAGGAAGGGGAAATGGAAAGATGACCCCACTGCCCTTCCCACAAACTCCTCCAACCACCCACTTTCTCTCCTAAGCCCAGCAACACTGGGCTAGCCACCAGGTGGAGTTGGGAGGGTGGACCAGGCCTAGGCTCTGTAGGATTTTGCCCCATTGGGCAGGACGAGAGTCTGGGAACTAGCCAATGGCCATGGGATAAGGAGATGGCTTGTGGGTAGAGATTCTAGATCTCCCAGAGAAGCAGTGATGGCAAAGTGAAGGGTCTGGGGAGGAACTGCTAGACTTCCTGCCCCCAAAGTCCCACCCTGGATTGGATTAGGCATTTGAACCCCTCTATCCTGAGACTTGTAGAGTAAGGCTTTGCAACTGAAAAACACTGGACTGAATCTCACCCAGCCGTGGCCTAGGAACTGTGCTAAGCATTTATATTAGTTCAATTACTTGTCTCAACAACCCGATAAAGTAGATTCCTTTGATTCCACTCTACAGAAGAGCAAAGTGAGGGACAGAGACATTCAGGGATTGGCCTGAAGTCACACAGCTAGCACATGGCAGAGCAGGGATCCCAAATCAGGAGGTTTGGCTTCTAACCACCATGCCATGCCTTCCTTTGGGTTCGTTTGTGATTTACTCATCACATGCTGCTGGTACCACTGGCCACTCATCAAAGTGAAATTCCTTCCTTACTCCATATTTAATAAGAAACTCCAAACACATTAAATGCTATGTGCAAAAATAATTAAATAAAAAATCATGAAAGAGAATTTAAGTAACTATGTTGTGCCCTTAGGGGAGAAATTTTAAGCCAAGACAATAAATATGAAAGGTGTATTTAAAAAGACACGTGTATTTGATTATATAAAATTTTCTGAATGACAAACTATACTATAAATGAAGAAAACAGAGTAATGATAAAATTGCAGGGGCGGAGATTATTTCTTTTCTTTTTTTATAACTTTATTTTTATGGCTCATACTATTACAAATGTCCCCATCCCCCACCCACCCTTTGCCCACCTCCACTCAGCCTTGGTCCCACCTCCCTCTGGCCATCACCACACTGTTGTCGATGCCTGTGGGCTACGCACATATTGCTCTTTGGCTAATGTTTTCACCCTCTTTCAACAAGTCCCCCCTCCCACCTCCACTCTGACATTCGTCAGTCTGTTCCTGCTTCCATGTCTCTGGTTCTATTTTGTTCATTAGTTTATTTTGTTCATTAGATTCCACATATTAGTGAGATCATGTGATGTTTGTCTTTCTCTGCCTGGCTTATTTCACTCAGCATAATACTCTCCAGGTCCCTCCACACTGTCCCGAAGGGCACGAGATCCTTCTTTGCAGCTGCGTAGTGTCCACGGTGTGAATGTCCCCCAGCTTTTTATCCATCAGCTACTGATGGGCACCTGGGCTGTTTCCAGATCTTAGCTATTGTAAACTGTGCCGCTATGAACACAGTGGTGCATATATTCTTTCTGATGAGTGTTTCAGGATTCTTAGGATATATTCCTAGAAGTGGGATCACTGGATCAAAAGGCAGTCCCAATCTGAATTTTTTGAGGAAACTCTGTACTGTTTTCCATAGTGGCTGCACCAGTCTGCATTCCCACCACCAGTGTACCAGGGTTCCCCTTTCTCCACACCCTCGCCAGCACATGTAGTTGATTTCTGGTTTCATGCCATTGTGATCCAAGAAGATGATTGATGTGATTTCAATCTTCTTAAACTTGTAGAAACTTACTTTTTGTCCTAACATGTCTATTTTTGAGAATGCCCCATGTGCACTTGAGAAGAATGTATATTCTGCAGCTTTGGGATGAAATGTTCTGTGAATGTCAATTAAATCCTGATCTAGTGTGTCACTTAGAGTCACTGTTTCCTTGTTGATTTTTTGTCTGGAAGATCTATCCAGTGGTTACAGTAGGGTGTTAAATCCCCTAGTATGACTGTCTTGCTGTTGATCTCTCACTTAAAGTACACCAAGATTTCCTTCATATATTTAGGTGCTCCTATGTTGGGTACATATGTGTTTACCAGGGTTATTTCCTCTTGTTGGAAAGATCCATTAGTATTATGTAGTGACCTTCTTTGTCTCTCTTATGGTCTTTATTTTGAAGTCTAGTTTGTCAGAAATAAGTATTGCTACCCCAGCTTTTTTTTCCCCATTTGTGTGGAATATTTTTTCCATCCCTTCACTTTCATCCTGTGTGTCTTTTGCTCTGATGTGGGTAGCTTGTAGACAGCATATATTTGGGTCTTGTTTTCTTATCCACTCAGCTACCCTAAGTCTTCTGACTGAAACATTTAATCCATTTAAATTTAAGGTTATTATTGATAGGTACTTATTTATTGCCATTTTTCCTTTTTACCTATGTTTCTCTGTTTCTCTATTTTTTCTTCTTCTTAAAACAGGCTCTTTAACATTTCTTGCAGTGTTGGTTTGGTAGTAATGAGGATGGTTTAAGGGAGCTGTGGGACAGCATGAAACATAACATCCATGTCATAGAAGTACCAGAAGGAGAAGAAAGTGAGTAAGGGATAAAGAACATGTTTGAAGAAATAATGGCAGAAAACTTCCCTAACCCGGTGAAGGAAAAACATTGTTGTTTTTTTTCTGGTCTGGGTAGCTCTTTATTTCACTTTCAAATTCTTTAAAAAATATTTTTTAAAATTTCTTTTTAGAGAGAGAGGAAGAGAGATGGAAAGAGAGAGAAACATCGATGTGAGAGGCAAACATCAATATGCTGCCTCCTGCATATGCTGTCCCCTACTGGGGACTGAGCCCACAACTCCAGCATGTCCTCTGACTGGGAATTAAAATCAGCTACCTGGTGCATGTGATGACAGTCAACAAACTGAGCCACACTGGCAGGGCTCACCTTCAATTTTAAATGATAGCCTTGCTGGATACAGTAATCGTGGTTCTAAGTCCTTGCTTCTCATTACTTTGAATACTTTATGCCATTCCCTTCTGGACTGTAGTGTTTCTGTTGAGAAATCAGCTGACAGCCTTATGGGAACTATTTTGTATGTAACTTACTCTCTCTTTCTTGCTGCCTTTAAGATTCTCTCTTTTCTTTAAACTTTGGCATTTTAATTATGAAGTGTCTGGGTGTGGATCTCTTTGGGTTCATCTTGATTGGGACTCTCTGTGCTTCACGAACTTGTGTGACTTTTTCTTCACCAGGTTAGGGAAGTTTTCTGCCATTATTTCTTCAAACAGGTTCTCTAAACCTTGCTCATTTTCTTCTCCTTCTGGTACTTCTATGACATGGATGTCATGTTTCATGTTGTCTCACAGCTCCCTTAAACCATCCTCATTCTTTTAAATTCTTTTTCCTTTTTGCTGCTCCGATTGGGTGTTTTGTTCTACCTTGTCTTCCGAATCATCGATTCGATCCTCTGCTTCATCCACCCTACTCTTTATTCCTTCCAGTGTATTCTTCATGTGAGATATGGTATTCTTCATGTCCTGATAAATATGTAACGACATGTGGAACTTCTTTATAGTATTTAGGGAAATGCAAATTAGAATAATGTGATTATAAAAATTAAGAAGAGTAATGCCCATTATTGACAAGAATTAGGGGGAAGATCTCATATTATTGGTGGAAAAACTGAATTGTGTAACCTTTTGAGGAAGCAATATAGCACACAGCAAGAAGGTGGTTTTCGCAAGCCAGGAAGAGAGTTCCCACCAGAAACTAACCCTGATGGAACCTTGATCTTAGACTTTCCAGCCTCAGGAACTGTGAGAGAATAAATTCCTGTTGTTTCAGCAAGGCAGGCTGTCAGACTAATGCAGTCACCTTCTTTCTTTCATCCCTTACTGTCTTTCCTCCTACTCTGGCTGAGATTGTTCTTTAGTCCCTTTCTCTTTTCCAAGACCATTATCAATGAATGTAACTTTCAAAAATCTACTCCGGCCTGTCTGGCCTGGCACAGTGGTTAAGCATTGGCCCATGAACCTGGAAGTCAAACACTCAATTCCCAGTCAGGGCACATGGCCTGCTTGAGGGCTCCATCCCTAGTAGGAGGCAACTCATCAATGACTCTCTCTCATCATTGATGTTTTTGTCTCTCCATCTCCCTTCTTCTCTCTGAAATAAATAAAAACATATTTTTAAAAAATCTACTACATTGTGAAATCTGGCCTTCTCCATTTTATTACTGTAGCCACAATGCATTTTTCTCTTCTTCAAGGACCCCTCACCCAAACCTGTTTTCTTCAATGTGGTTATCCTGTCTGTAAAGGGGCTGTTAACCCAGTGTGGTCTCCTCTAGGCACACAATAATGTATAAAGGAAACAATGGCTGTGCCAAATAATATACAATGGTTGCTTATTTCATGTATGATATTTGATTTTCCTGTGGTTAATAATTGCCTCATGTTTACATTTGCTTAGATTTCTATGGGTTTATCATTAATATTTCTTTCTTTTGTTATAAGATCTATTTTAGGTTGATCAGCTTGTATTCCAGATGGTAAAACAAAGGAAATAACTTACAAAATTCACTTTTTTCCCCCTGAACTTTCCTCTTGGGATTCTCCAATGTCCTGCTGTAGTCTGGGAGGCTTGCTTTCTAGGACTACTGCACTGTCATCAGTACCATCCTCAGACCAAGTCTTGTGCTTCTAAAAGCCCCCTTCCAGGCATTTCTCTCCCCACAGAGTGAGGAGTCTACGAGATAAAAGGGCCAACCCAGCCAGAACATGTGTCCCTCCTTCCAGACCACACCGTGATACCTTGGGCCCTGAAATTCCCTGATCATATTGCCCTGATTCTGAGTGTGGACCTTTTGTTCTCTCTCTCTTTCTCTCTCTCTCTCTCTCTCTCTCTCTCTCTCTGTCTTTCTCTGTATGTGTGTACTTCCTGGCCTGAGAAATGGCCAGGGGCATCTATGGGGTTGGGGACAGGGACTGCTGGGCTGGAGAGTGGATAGAGCTTCTTGACTGGTGGGCTAGTGGGCCCATTCTTGCATGTGAGGTTTATTGAGGTGTTGGGCAGAGTCTGGGGTGAGAGGAGGAAAAGATGGGCTAGGGGCTGGCTCTCCTCAAGTCTTCACATTCCTTCCTAGAACTGCAAGTGGGAGTCAAAGATCTCCTTCCTTCCAGGTTGGCATGCTAGGGAATCTACTAAGGTAGGTGTATACATGTTTTATTGAACTGTTTGTGACTTGAGTCATACCTTTTAAATGTCTAGGTTTAAAGTAGGTAGGCCTCCATTTGTAATCTTGCCCCAGGCCCTGAAATATTAAGGATAGGCCAAGGTGTCATTGAAGGAATTCTTCTTTGTAGCTTTCTTGAGATAGCTCTTTGTTTGCTAGATCACATGTTAATCCAGCAGCTTTCACTGGGTAACAAGACACCTCAAAACAAAGTGACTCAAATAACAAAGATTTTGATGGTTTCTTATGATTTCATGGGTTAGCCGGGTGGTTCTTCTGGTCTGGGTTGGTCCAGCTGAGGCTCCTGTGTCTGCACCCTCAGCTGGGATGGCATGGTAGCTGGGCCGTTCTCTCCCAGCCCCTCATCCTCCAGCAGACCAGCCAGGCTTGCTCACATGGTGAGAGAAGAAGCTGGGAGGCCTCTTGAGAACTACGTTTGGAAATGCTTTTGTAATTTCTGCTACATTCTATTGGTTAAAACAAGGCACAGGGCCAGCCTGGTTTCAAGAGTGGGGAAAGAGAAGGAGCTGCACAGGACTTGTGGTCTTTTAAAGATTTTTTGGAAATCTATCACAACATACCTTCTTCCTTTTTGGTTTACACCCTAGTTCTGCAAGAGCACACATTTCCATGGTTTCTTCAGAGGGGTGCATGGAAAGTAAATATTTTGAGTCCTTTTATATGTAAAACCAACCATGCGATTTAGTGTGGGGGCTGGTCACACCAGAAAGACCAACAGTGTGATTTGGGCCGAGGCTTTGTGTCATGCCTGGAGCCTGTGATCAGCCACGTGAACTGATATGCCTACATAATGGAGCCCCAATGAAAACCCTGTGCAGAGAGGCTCAGGGGACCCTCCCTGGTTAGTTAGCAACAGATCCCACCTAGTATCACGTTGTCACCAGGGAAATAATGCTCCCTGACCCACAGGGAGACAACTACAGAAACTCTGTATTTTGTACTTTTCCTGGCAGGACCTGATGTGCTTCTCCCTGGGGCCGATGCTAACTTGCAGCCTTTTCCTGTAAGAAAACCGTAACTGTGAACACAGGAACTTTCATGAGTTGAGTCTCTCTAGTGAATTACAGAGCCAGAGAATGGTTTTGGGAATCCCTCAGACTTGCAACTGGTATGAGGGGCGAGGAAGGTCTTATGTGGACTGTGTCTGCTAATTTGACAGTTGGATAAATTCTTGTAATTTCCTAATAAACTTTTCTCATTCTCTGATTAGTCCTTTATCTTAACATTTTATTCTTGTAATATGTACATGTAGGGTGGGTGCAATCTGCTCTTATTTCTCAAGGACATTCTAAGGTTTTTATTTCTGTTCCCTATTTCTTCTTTCTTCACTTGCCTTTGGATTTGTTTGTCCTGTTTGGTTTTTCTCTTTCATGATGGGCACCTTCCTGAACGTCCGCTCACCCATCACCAACCACTCACGTCTAAGGACGGGGCATGAGGTGGCAGTTAGAGCCTTGTGCCCGGCGCAGGCCCTGTGGACCGAGGTCCGTTAGCGGGATGGGTTAAGGTTGGCTGGCTTCCGTAGGAGGATCCCCACATTCGGAGATGCTTTCTCTGGGGATTTGAGATGTGCTGAATTTCTCACAAACTCCTGATTTCTTGTGGTGGAGGGTGATATAGACCCTGCTAAGGGAATTCTGGAAATAGAACTTTGTCTGGATCAGATTAATATTCAATTTCTTCAGTTTTTGCTCTAAATTTTTACTGCTTTTAGTGTCGTGAAGTCTGACACCTTTACAGTTCAATGTGCTCAGAGAATATAACTCTTCTACTGAGGGCTGAGTGGGGGTGGGGCCGAGAGTGTGGAGGCAGAGTCATCACCTTGCAGCGGCCTGTCCTTGTCGGGAGCACTCAATCCCATCCTTGCATATCCAGCCGGGGGCTCTCAGGTGGCTTTTGTCTAAGCCTTGTCTCCTCAGTAAGTTTCATTCAGTCGCAGCATTTACTGGGATTACTCCAGGTATCAAATACTAGGCCAAGTGCTGGGAGAGACCAGAAAGGAAGAAGTCCCTGCCTGCCAGGAAGTTAGCATCTTAAGGGGGAAAAGTGATTGAACACAAATAGCCACAGTACAGGTGCGCGTGCTCTCTGCTTTAGGCGAGAAACAGGCGTGAATCTGGAGGAATCAGAGAGGAGAGAGTGCCTCCAGCTGCCTGGAGGAAGCACGATCTGCCCGAGTTTTGAAGGGTGAGTTGGATTTCAATAGGCAGAGATGGGCATGGGGCTAGGAGTGGGGAGTGGAGGGAGAAGGGGGGTGACCCGTCTCTCCCTGTTTCTTTACCTGGATCCTCAGACTCTTTCTGTGTCGCCGTGGTGTGCAGATTGGTCCTTGGCACATTCTGGTGCTTACATTAGGAGGACTGTGTGTGGCTGGTCTAGGGGAGCCTCTAAGGCTGAAGCCACAGGCATTTGCAGAACTGGTCCATCAGGGGGCTGCGGCCTCTGCCAGGTCAGGCAGGTGGAAAGTCAGAAGCCACTCCTGGACCATGAGAAATGGCTTGTCACATAGCTTGACCTGGGGATTGGGAAGTGGCCTCTGCCTCTACTACAGCTAGCTCTGCATACCCACTGATTGGCCCCTGGAATGCCTTCTGAAAACCCAACATCTTCATCATTCTTGCCAGTAGCAGGCAGAAGCTACTGGACAATGGTCATGCTGCCCTTTGGCCTTAGGAACCAAGAGGAAATGCATCTAACTTCTGGGGCCCAGTTTGCATCTGGAACCCTAGCAGCAAGGGCTTTGAAATACGCAGAACAATTCTTCCACAGATGTGACTGGGCCTGGGCTTCCGAGTCCACTAGGAGCGTGTCCTGCAATGCCTTCTTCAGCCCATAAAGCACTTTTATAATGATAGCCAGATGGTGTGGGATATTTACCTGGATGGATCTCTGAGCAGAATGCCCAGGTTCTCTATCAGACTTCTGGGACTGCAGAGGTCTTGACTTTTCTGTTGTTCATACAGATTAAACATCCTGTCTAAAAGTCTTACTCAGAAACAGGGAGATGGTGCCTCTGTGGTGAGGGGGAGGGCATGTTGGTGATGTACTCAAGATACAGCTTTGGGGGCATTTGTTCAGGAGACTGAACCAGCCATCGTCACGTTAGAGGGCCCCCCCCTGAGCCACGCCTTCCTTCTGCCAGAGCAGCAGCTCCTCCCCTTTGGACCTAACTCCTCACTCTTTAAAGCTCATCTTCCCAGAAAGGCCAAGCATCCCCCTGAGAGGCAGGTCCTGGTGACCAAACAGGAACAGGGGTTGGCTTGGTCCAGCCCTCTACATGGAGGTGTTTTTGTCCTTTGTCCACCTAGAGGGGCTGGAGATGGATGTTATCAGAGGCAATGGTGGATTCCCACAGAGGGGATGTTCTTTCTGAGATGGTCTCCAGTGGGCTAAACCACTGAGGAAAGGACAGGGGAGGGATCACCAGGGTGTTCTGGCTAATGCTTCTGCCATCGGGCCAGCCCCGGGCCAGAAGTTGCTATAGGGCTGGCTTCCCCCAGGCACGCAGGCCAGCGGGGTGAAAGAGCCCCCCAGGGTCTTTGAGAAATGGAGAGCCAGCTCCAAGGTCATCTGAAAGGTGGTCTCACCCATGACCTCATTTGACAGAGGGAGAAACTTAGGTACAGAGGGGCTGTGACTTATGACCAAAGTCATTGACTGAGTTCTGCAGTTAGGCTCTGACTCTTCATATTTTCTCCCCAGTGCAAGGATGGAAAGCATCTTGCTCTTGGCTGATGAAATGGTAAAGGAGATGGCTTTTTTTAAAAAGCCAATTTGTAAAAGCAGATGTTGAGATCTTGGGCTTTGCCTGAGGTAGCACACAGATCCACCCGACACGCCCAGGATCCGGACTCCCGGGTATGTTGAAAGGCAGGAGCGGCTGCTGTGCCTTTGCCCGTGAGGAAGCCAGGGAGGCGAAGTGACGCACCAGAGGACACAGTGAAGGCAGGACCAGCCGGTGCTTCTGAGCGGCTGCCTCCTCCCCCCAGTCACGGCGCCTGCTCACTTGTCCTCTGAGCTCCAAGCTTCCCAAGAGACAGCCAATTGTTTTCTTCTCAGTGTTTTGGGGAGCCTGTGAGCTGACTCTAAGAGATTTAGGGCCTCTGGCCAATGGTCATGCCCTGGCTTGGCCGAGAGCCCCATTTCCCAGGAACACCCAGCCCAGCCTCTTCCTGGAGCGGGAGCAGACCGCGGCCACCTGGGCTCTGGCCGCAGCGTTTCCTCACCGCCCCTGCTCTGCGTGGGGAAACCGCACGCTGTTTCTCAACCAGGCTGAGATGTTCCAGCATCGCTGCTTTGTAAGAAAAATACTGTTAGGCAACCCCTGTGTTGAAACAGAGTGCAGCTTCTAAAAGACCTGGGGGTTCTGCCATTTTTTCCCTGAGGCCCAGCCCTTCCCATGTGGTCAGTAAACAGAAGAGACACCGGCGTAGAGAAAACAGGCCACGCCACTTACAGGCGGGGGGCCTTGGTCAAATCATCTCACCCTCTGTCTCAGTTTTCACATCTTTAAAATGGGATTCAAAGCACAACATGTTCAGTGTCAGAAAAGGAATTAAAACAATACCTGGGAAGCACCTAACTCTGTGTGCTCCCTTCCAACTTCCCGACGGACCAGGTGAGTTCCCAGGCCCCTCCCCGCAGGCCCCCTGAGGTATTGAGGGGGTCACAGCAAAGCAGAATTAGCCGAGGTGTCTGGTGCTGGGGCCGGTGGGGAGAGGGACTGAGTCACATTAAGCAATGTCACTATAAAACAGCGAAGAATAATCCACAGGAATGCTGACGTAAGAAACATCCAGCCCGGCCGGTGTGCTCAGTGGGTGGAGCGTCGGCCTGCACACCGAGGGGTTGCAGGTCCAATTCCCAGCCAAGGGCACGTACCTGGGTGGCAGGTTCGATCCCCCACCGCCGTAGGAGCAGGTGTAGGAGCAACCGGTCGATGCGTCTCTCTCACATCGGTGTCTCTCCCTCTCTCCCTCCCTCCCTCCACTCTTTCGAGAGTGTAACTGAAAAAATACCCCCGGGGGAGGATTGACAACAGCAGAATGTAAGTCCACACCTGCAGAGAATTTTTATGAGTTTCTTTGAGCCAAACTGACAACAATTGCCTGGCTGCAATCTCAACAGACTGAGAAAGCGCTCCTGGGAATGGCAGTTTTGCAGCTTGTTTTATACACTAGCATCACGGGAGGAGCTGTAAGAGGGTTACCGAAGTCCCTTGGCGACGGATTAAGGAGGCGGGAGAAAGCAAAGCGGGGAAACCTCCGGGGATGGGTAAAAAGTGACACGATAGACACCCGCTTCTTTTACATTGGTGGGCGCAGGACAGTTAACAATTAACATTCACAGCTCACGGAGACGCCTCATGCTAAGCGCGGCCCGACGGCGTGCCGCAGCTCGCGGCCACAGCGGCCAGCCCCGGGCGCTGACCACAGGCGAGAGCTGGGGGAGAGCCACAGCCGGGCTGCGGGCAGGGTGCACGGTTTGGGGGTTCCCCACTCCACTTGGAGAAGATGGAGGTGGGGTTTACTGGGAAAAGAGAATAACAAAATCTTCCCGGAAAATCTCTCCACAGAGGCAGAAGAGAAAAAATACAATTTTGCAATTAAAGAAGCATTAACCCCGAGTGTGGAACTCGGCCCGCAGCCTGTGAGCGGCCGCAGCGAAGAGCCTCGCCGCCCGCACAGCCGCGCATGCAGCGGGCACGTCCCCCGCGGGCGAGCAGCGCCGGGCCCCCCAGAGGGCTGCTCACGCCACTTCATTGTACATTTACCTGGTAACTGGGTCACCATCGGAATTACTTCACTGATTTTATATAGAAAAGAAGATGAACTTCTCTTGTCTTTATGGCAGGAAGGAGCTTTGCGAGCTGGAGCCGGGCCCCCCTGCGCCCACGGGGACTGGGAGAAGGGCTGGCTCCCGGATGTTTCTGTCTCAGGGACATGGCTCCCAGTTCCTCGAGAAGGACATGCCTGGGTCAGAAAGCTGCCAAGAGGGTATTTAGATTCCGAAAAAGATTTATACACCTCAAAGAGACAGGGAAGGACCTTAGACATTTTATGAGTAAATGCTCTAAGAAAAGGGAGAGGGCATCTCATCCCTTATTTTCAATACAGAGAAGTCTGCCTCTCATTTTAAATTTGTACTTTTCCTTACAGCCCTTAAGTGGGGAAACTCGAAGCCACTTCCAAGGTGAGGGTCACCACCACCCAGGGAGCTGGTGTTCTCTTACATACTGAGAAGGCCGGTGGGCGTGATTTAGACTAGATTGAGGGTGGGCGGCCAGGGTAAGGCCGGCGGTGCGGAGGGGCAGCGGGTGGGCTCAGGCGTCCATGGGGCTCTTTGTGGCCAAGGAAGCGGTTGAGGACCCCGGCTTTCCGTCTTAAACCCACATGTCAAGGGTGAAACCCCTCGGCAAGAGAGCTCTGTCAAAGCTGAGGTCCGACCTCGAGCTCGGTGGGTGACACTCTCAGGTTCATAAGGGAGACAGTGCCGCAGCCGGCAGGAGGCCGGGGACCTTGATCCCACGAGCGCCAGTCCCTCGCTGAAGGGCAGCAGCGGGCACCGACTGGCTCAGCCCCGCTCGCAGGCGCAGGTCCTCCTTTCCGGCCGGCTCTCCTCCTGCTTCTGAAGGCCGCAGGCGCCGTGGGCCTGGCTGGGGCTGGGCGCAGCACAGGAGGGCGGCTGCCTTCAGTCTCCAGTCCTCTCGGTTCTCTAGCTCTGCCCTCCGCAACACCTCTGCTTCCTTCTAGAAGAGAGGCCCTCATCATTTAGATCGTCGTTCCAGCTCCTGCTGCTTTCACGTGGGTTCCTTCATTCTTTCTCCTCGGAGATGAAAGCAGGACACACACACGCATGCACACACGCACACACGCACGCACACATACACATGCACGGCCACACAGAGCAAGAGACTCATTCAGTGGTTTTCCTGGGGATCCAGGACAGGACTGAACAACAAACATCCAGCCAAGGGAACAGAAAGATCTAATGGGCTTTATTTAATGATTCACGAATCGGGCAGCCTCCCATCAGCGCGCAGAAGGGAGGTCCGCCGAGCTGCAGGAAAGGGAAGGCTTATGGAGGCGGGAGGAGGTGGAAAGAGGAAGTCGGTGGCAGGAACGCGCTGCGCAGGCAAGCTTGCCCTCCTAGCGGGCGGAGGGGTCCGTCAGCAGGTGACCTGACTGGGGCTGACCAGACGCTCCACATTAAAGGCCACATTCCTAGGGAAGGTAGAACTGTAATCGGGTTGGGTATTAAGTCTTGGTTTGCTGATGCAGGGCTGAGCACAAGTGACTCCATTTGGGGCCTGTTGTCTCCTTTTTAACAACACTCATATTTTGTTCTTACATATATGGTCTAAGATCTACATGGGACACACCCGAGTAGGGTAAAGAATACTGATCCGTGGGCCCTGTGAACTTCCAGAACCGGAACTCTGAGGGTGGAACTGGCCCAGGACTCTGCATTTCTGACCAGCCTATCTGGGCTTGTTACACTGGCAGGAGCTTGAGAAAGGGGCTCTTCCAGAGACAGCCTGCCTAGGAACGGCTGCTGCCCTCTGACTCAGAAGGCAAGACCGCCACTTACTGTGTGAGGGACCTTGGCAAACCACCTGACTTTCCTCTGTCAAAGCGAGAGAACACTGCGTGGCAGGAACACTGCTTGGGAAGGACTGCATGAGAAAATGGTGCATAAAGGGCCTTGAAGCCGCAGAGGGCCGGCAGCGACGTATGGTACTGATCCTGTGTGGGAATGTTCCAGGCCTTTACGCATCCTCACGTTTGGAAGTACTGAGTCCTCTAAAGCATCAGGTTCTTTTGTCCCACCGGCTGAGTCCACTGCCAGGTCTTACTTTTAAAGGTGTCTGGAGGAGACTCCCAAGGGAATTCTAGGACCGACCTGCTCTGCTTGGGGACGTGCACAAGCCCTGCCCCTCAGCCCCTCAGCCCCTCAGCCCCTCAGCCCCTCAGCCCCTCAGCCCCTCAGCCTCAGCCCCTCAGCCCAGTCTTCGGTGTTTGGACCACGCGCTGCCGGGCGGCTGACTCATCTACGCTTTGCCCAGGTAGGAGGAAGTTTTGTCTGCTTCCTCCACTGGGGGCACCGTGGACGTCTCAGTGCCGGGGCTCCCCTGGCAGAACCAAATGAGCAATGAGGAAAGTGTAAGAAGAGTGAAGATGTAAAATGGAGTAACTATGGTCAAGCTATTAAAATGATTAAATTATTAAAATCGAGTAGGCTCAGGCCTGAAGCAATGATTCCATTCTTGCTTCAACTAGCTGGGGAACTTCACGTTTGAGTTTTTTGTTGTGCATCAGGACCTAGATGTACCTAAATTCCATAGCCGACCTCAGAAGGACTTAAGAAAGAGTTTCATGGGCTGGAGATGTATGTATCTCTTATAGGCAACCACTTGTCATGCTTAAGAAAGAATTGCTCTATTACCCAGACCATGGGACATTAGGAAGGTTACAATCCTGAGCCAATCAGTGGGCTAAGAATTCAGGACTTATTTTTCTCAAATGTGTGCTTTTTACTGTAAAAACTCTCAAACTTTTCTTTCTCTTTTGAAGCACTCTAGATGTTACCTGGTAGTGTTTTAGATTTGTAGATCCTGAGACTCTTGAATAAATCTTTGTCATTTATTTCCTGCCAAAGTCTCCTGATTCATTTATGTTCAGTCAACAGTAACTTACACTACATGAGGAAGTAGGAAGTAAAATATATGACCAGATACTCATGGGTCCTGTCTTTAAGGATGTGCTGAGCTCCCCAGTGGGGTTCTAGACTTAGTAAAGCAGTAGGCTGGGTTGAATACTCTCATTTCTATATAATGCTTGGTACAATGCTAAATTGACACTCAGTAAATTCTTGTTGAAGAGTTTTTAGCATCCTGAGGATCTAATAAAATGAATTTTTAAATAATAATAAAGTATTAAAAACTTACTATAAGTACTTACTCCAGTCAGACACAAAATCTAAGTCGGTTATCTATGAATTATCTCCTTTAATCCTCTCAACAATTTATAACTAGGTACTGTCACCTCTTAATCTATTGATGATGAGGAGATGGAAGCCTATAGTGTTAGGCAGGATAGATGGCTGCTAGGGCAGGAGCAGTGGAAGGGGCGGGAAAAGGGGAGTTTATCTCACCCACTGAACAAAGAAGCCAGCAGTCTCGGGACTTGCCAAGATAAAATTGCCAGATGTTCTCATAAATTCTGGGAAAAGCCACAACAGTGTAAAAGAGGGACCTTGAAATCTGATCTGTTGCCCGAGATATCTAACAGGGGAACCTTGAGGGGGAAAATATAAAACCCTTGAACCCCCACCAGACGGGATGCTCAGACTAGCTGAGTTGCCATTTGTGCTTTATGCCAAGTGTATTCTTAATAAATTTGGTTGTTCTGCTTCCTTAATAAATTCACTTGCTTTGCTTCAACACTGCTTTCTGTCACTCGTCTAAATTCTTTATTACGAGCATGAAAAAGCCAAGGAGAAGAGAGCCTCCTCCAGCTCAGGCTCTGGTACCATCTTCCTGGTGCCATGACTTGGACCCCTGAATTGCCTACTTTCACTGACGGTGATGCAGGAAAGTAGTAAGTTTTATTCCCCGCCTGTCAAGCCTTTATGCATGTGTGTTAGTTTTCTTGGGGAAAAAGAGGGGAGTGACAGCATAAGGAATTAGGCAGTTGGAATGAGGTTATGTTCACTGACAGATGTGAAGGAGAAAGATGACTATCTTGGTTCTCATAGGGCCCAAAGAAAAGAGGCAATTCCTTCCTCTGGTTTGAGTCTCAGATGTCTTTACGCAAGTAAGGACCTTGTGGAGATGTCTGGGGTTGAATCTTAAGATGTGCAGAGGCCTCTTATGGACTTCCATTTCACTTATAATGAACTGGCTGGCTCGTCTGGGGACATGCATATAAGAGATGGTCACAAGGGATGGTCACCCAGTGCTCTAAGCCCTCCTGTTTGTTTTAGACAGGCAGGGAGAGGAGCTGAGACACGTAAGATAGTGTGAGATGACCAGAAGGATAATGGCTTCTGGGAGTCCTGCTCACAGACAGTGCACAGAGACCACTACATCTGGTTCCTAGCCCATCTGTTGGTGGACATGATTGCTAAAAGAGTAAGTTTAAGCCACTGTTCGGCTGCTCAGCTGCTGCCCCTCTGTCGCACCAGGCTGTTGGCCTCTCCATCTGCACTTACACTGTCTCCGTAGGGCTTGAAGGGGAGGAACTTGCTGTGTGTGCAGGGCGGCACAGTATAGACCTAATTGGGAGCCACACAAGTTTGTAAGATATTACCCTAGGTTGGGGAAGGAGGTCCCTTCCCTTGCTTGTTTATGTGAACATTGTGAGGAAAGACACTGGCCAGAAGCTATTAACTGAGATCTATTATTACTGTGTGAGCAGAGGCACATGCGAGACACCCGGGTTGAACACATTGAAGCTAAGATCTTAAAGTTATTTGCCAGGCTGATCAGGTCTCTTTACTCCACCCCATTAATTGGGGGACTGGTTCTATGCCAATGGAATAAGTGGGATAAAGGGACTTTCTTCATGTACATGCTTCAAGCTCTAATACTTAATTTTGAGACCCAAAGACAATTTGTTAAATATCTTGAGAAGACTAACAGGTGCACCAAGGAATGTTGGCTTTGTCCTGCTGAACCTTACCCAAACGTAGGGATATCAGTAAATTATTTGCTTGGATATGGGCAAAGGAGGGGTTGCCCACTCTATTCATGCATCTGTTATGCATGGCTCTGCAGGATCCATGAGACTGGGGGAGTGGGCAGGAATGGCAAGTATTCAGACACTCTAGGGGACAAATATATTGAACAATTTTTTTTTGAGGGAATGAGAGTATTGCAAGAACCTAGAAGGGTCCCCTCTTTACAACAGCTGGTGGGACTAGAAATACTGCAGTTCTTGCTCCAGCAGGGTCTTTGGCAGGAAAACAGGGTCAGTAACGATGGCATTGTTTCCTAAATAGAATAGGAGTGCACCCAGAAGATATAAGACCTCCCTCCATAGTACGGGGAAGAAGGGGTCAGAGGCAAAGAAGGTTTAAGTTTAATGGGAATAGAGATGTCAGGAGGGACTCAAGAGACTGGCATCGAGTTTAGTCCCATCTCAGTGGAGTAAAATCCATTCCCAGGGCATCTGGCTAGTGCCCTGGTCATTGGTAAGGCCGCCCTAGGGACACAGGGTAAACATATCCATGGGTAACTGAGCCAGGATTTTGGATTACACAGTAAGACTACACATTACACAGTAAGACTACACAGTAAGATTACACATTAATCCTGGAAAACCAGGCCTGAGAAGGGATGCCTTCTCCAGGTGGTGGAAACAACATAGGAAACAGAACAGGGATGCCCACTCTCTCCTATAATCTCTGTTCTCTTTCAGATGGGAAACCAAAATTCAATACCACAAGATTCACCTCTGCAATACATCCTAACGAACTGGAAAAAATTTGACCTTAAAAAGACCTTAAAAAGAAAATGATTAATTTACTTTTGTAATGCAGCTTGGCCCTAATATAAACTAGGAGATGGGAAAGTTTGGCCCTGAAATGGAAGCCTAAATTATAATACAACCTTGCAACTAGACTTATTCTGTTGAAGGCAGGGCAAGTGGACTAAAATACCATGTCCAGGTCTTCATGACTCTGAGAAATAACTCCAAATGATACCAGAGCTGTAAGATAGATCTTGCACTCTTAGCAGCCATAACAAAGAAAGAACTAAATCGTGAGGGTGAATGCCCATTTCCACCCATGGCGCCTCAGAAACCAGCTGCCCCAGAACTAGCACTACCCTCTTCTGAATCAACTGGTGGGTCGGAGAATAAAACAATAAATTCCAGAGACAAACGAAGACTACCACCTCGACCCTTCCCTTTAGGGGAAGCCCAGGATGGGGCAATAATAAGAATTCAGGTTCCGATTAGCATACAAGACTTCATGGGCATAAAGGACAGGCTGAGGAGTTTAACAGACGACCCTGGCAAATTTATCCAAGAATGGAGAAAGCTCACCTTAACTGATGACTTATCTTGGAAGGATGTTAATCTAATCCTTCAAGGAGCCCTGACCCCCTCAGAAAATGATAGTATTAAGGGAAAGGCACTGGCTATGCAAATGAGGTCCCTACACGAGATGACTATCCACCGGGAATGGAGGCCATCCCCTATTCTCAGCCGAGTTGGGGCTGTGATTCAGAGGGTGGGAGGTGGGCCAGAGATCACAAGCTTTTTTGCCTCTGGCAAGGAATGAACCTGTTAATTCAGATACACTTCAACAACCAAATGCGCTCTCCTTTATCAGACCTTCCCTTGTACATATCTCGACTCCCTCCTCCACCAGATAGATCTGTTTCTCAGAGTCAGAATTACTCTGGAGGACTCTGTGGGGAAAGACCCCTAAGTTGTTCCCACCTGACTTCAATGGCCAGTTCCTCCTGGGGACGTACTCATAATAATTCGTAATAGTTCTCAGGGAAGCACCTTATTGACACCACCCGATGCACTATGTTTGGGGAAGATAAAACTAACGCTTCCCACAATACACCCCTCTTTTTAGCCCCTTAACTGCAGCAGCTTTTGCCAATACATACTTCTGGAAGTACATCTTTAAGGATAAAATCTAACTCAATATATGTCATATGTCAGGATGCCTCCTTCCTCAGCAGGGATTATATTTTATCTGGGAGACTGCTTATCAGTGCCTGCCTGCCAACTGTGCAGGACTTTGCGCCTTAGGACAAGTTTTGCCCACTATCTGTTGCAGACACTGCGGCCCTTATACCCACCGCCTTGAGCATCAGTCCTTGGATCTCTGAAGAGGAGGCCCCATAATTCCCATTCTAATAGGAATCAGCACCATGGTTGGAATAGCTGGGGCTGCCACTGGGATCACTGGAGTTGTCTCAGAAAACAACATCTATGTTAACCTCTATTCTGAATTGACTCAGCTTAATAACCAAATTGGAGCCTCTCCTACTCTCCAAACTCAAATCAACTCCTTGGTGTCAGTTGTCCTCCAAAATAGGTGGGGTTTGCATATGTTGACTGCTGCCCAGGGAGGTATCTGTGCCATGCTTCAAGAGGAATGCTATTTTTGGGTCAGCCAAATGGACCAAGTCCAGAGTCATATCCAGTATTTTCTCGACAAGGCCAGGCAACACCAGGCCCAGACTCTTGTCTGTTTTGTATCTTCCAGGCTAGAGACAGTTCACCTACAAGTGGTTGCCAAGCCACCTAGTCCAGACTGTTGAAAAGTTCTATACAGAACCATAGCCCCTACCTGTCCAGACAGGGAACAAATTATGCCATCCCATAACCAGCTCTATGTGAGTAATCAGTGGGAAGTAGATATGGAAAACTGACCACTGACCCTCAAACCTCAAAAGCATTTAGATAGTATTACTTGAGGGGGGAGTGTTAGGCAGGATAGATGGCTGCTAGGGCAGGAGGAGGGGAAAGGGTGGGAAAAGGGGGGTTTATCTCACCCACTGAACAAAGAAGTCAGCAGTCTTGGGACTTGCCAAGGTAAAATTGCCAAGTGTTCTCATAAATTCTGGGGGAAACCACAGCAATGTAAAAGGGGGGACTTTGAAATCTAGTCTGTTACCCAAGATACTCAGCAGAAGAACCTTGAAACCTATAGGGGGAAAAGTAGAAAACCCTTGAACCCCTACCAGGTGGGACGCTCAGAGTTTATGGTTGGTAAATGGTAACTTATGCACATGAGAATAGAATTAATTACTCTCCCAATGACTCCTGCGGGGGGCGGGGGTTAGGGTTTCAGGACCCCTTGCTACTCCTGTCTTTCCCTCTTCTCCATCTCTGCCCACCTCTGCTTCTACCCCTACCCAGGTTTGTAAGAAAGGCTTCAGAGGAAGACTCAGTTCAGGGCGACCTGTCAAAGTGTTGGGAAAGAGGCCTCCTGGGGTCTGAGAGGAGAAGGTGGAGCCCGCGGAAGAAAGGGCTCTCAGAATAGCGCTCCCATTGCTGACTATTACCCGAGAACCAAATTCAACAGTGGGAGTTGTGCCAGTAAAGCTGCTGCAGTGACCCAGAGCAGGAGTAGGACGGGATTTGGGTGGTGGTCTTGTGTTCATGAGTATGCCAGGGGGAGAGGCTTAGACTGTGGGGTGCTGCTGTATGGGGTACAAACAGGCTTGGGAGGGGCTGAGGTGTTCAAATTCTAGTTATAGGAGTGTTGCTTTGGCTTCCCTTCCGCAGTCTTCAGCGGCCAGAAAGTGGGGGGACTCACAGTGTTGGTCACAGTGCTGCTCATGCATCTCCCCTATGGGCACAGTGAAGGGGAGTGTAGCCACCTCTCTCATGTTGCCTCCATAGAGCATGAACAGGTGAGGTTTCTCTTCTCTCCAGTGCAGATAGGCAGGCTGAGACTTTGGGTTTTGAATTCTGGTCTCTCTTGTCGTAGAGTGGAAACAAATAGTTCATATCCCGTTGTACAGAACATGCCCGTGAAAAGATGAAAGCTACCCAAGTGAGGAAAGCAAAGCCTACAAAAGGGAGTCAGCCGGCATCCTGGTATTTTGGCAGAGACTCAAAGGGAGGCAGAGCGCGGGAAGCTTTATGGTGGACAATCAGGTGTGCCCTGGTTGGAGGTGGTTGGCCTCGGGAGATGGGGCAGGCTCATTAGGAGCTGAGCCCTATTGTTTGGTTAGGGGGCATATTTGGCTTTCTCTGCCTGGTCCAGGTTAGAAGCACACTGGAGAGGGGGGCAAATATTAGGGTAGCTGTCAGTTACTGATCAAGTCCTGGTTGTTTGGGGCAGATTGTTACAAACGTTCTTATTGGGCTTCCTGGAGATGGTGGTCAGACTTCCTGGACTGGTTACCGCAAACTGGGGGTCAGATGCTATTTATCCTTGGTCCTGGCCATTGTCTGTTTGTATATTCAGTGTCTCACCCCCCCCCCCCCCCCGCTTCCCCTCCAGGGCACCTGGGCCCATTGCAGAGGATTAGCCTGGATGGACCTGGATGGGGGAGAGATGGAGAGCAAGGCTGGAGCTCAGTGCAACCTGATGTTTCAGTGGGAAACTACGCATCACCTACAGCATCCCTTCAGGGCTGGGTTATCAGAGCCGAGTCGCGTTCACTACCTTGGAGCTGTTCTGCAGCTCTTTGTAAGTTGTAAGAAACCGATAGACACGTGAATTCTGTCCTGCCTGGAAGGGATTTAATTGGATTCCCCCGACCCCCTTGGAAAAGCCAGTTTTGTCTCTATTTGTAATTCATCCCAGCATTGCTTTCTCCGCACATATCTGTGCTGTTTCAACTTTTCCTTTGATCTGTTATAACTCGAGCTTGCATCCTTCTTATCTTTCTAACACATGTTTAATTTTATGTTAGTATGAGAGTCAGGACTTTACTTCTTTCTCACAAGTACCTTTTAATGCTGTGTGTGTGTGTCTGTGTGTGTGTAGGGATGGATGGCAGCAGGTGTCCCTGGAGACCAGGTACAAAGCAGGGTGGCCTTGAGAATAATCAGGGTGTTTGGGGCTCACCTGTGGAAATGGGTTTTCATGTGGGTCCTGGGTAGAGGGTGGTGAGGTCCTTCCTGTAGATTTTTGTTAGACTCTGGGCTTAGCCGAGATGGAATTTCCCATCAGCTCTGAGTAAGGTATATCTGTCTGTGGTGAGGGGTTGGTGGACAGGGCCAGGTTTAATTTGGTGTGTAAAAATTAAGAAGTGTGAAGTTTCTTGCATGTAGGACTGATGGAGCGAATGTCACGGCAGCTCGACCTTGGAGCTCGGTCTGGGCTGCTAGGAGCACTTGTGCAGCGTGTGTCACCACGACTCACTCACTGCTCTGCTGACTGGGAGACCAGGCAGGTTTGGGAGAAGCGGTGTGAAATTACTAAGACATGGAGGGCGTGGAAGATGATTTTTGAGGGTCCTGTTTCAAACCCTGAATGACTAAAAGCAGCCGCAACAACCACAACACAGGAACTTCCCAAATAAAACAAAGTCACACTCTGCACACCAGAAAACCCCCCTGTGTTGAAAGAACTCAGAAAGACTCTCCAGCTTTGCCAGAAATAAATGACAAAGATTTATTCAAGGGTCTTGGAGTTTGCAAACTTGGAATACAGTTAGGCCAAAACCCAGAAGTGTTCCAAAGAAGAAAGAAAAGTTAAGAGTTCTTGGGAATTGTCAGTCCTGGGGCGGTCCGGCATGGTTATCAGTCAGATGTCTGATCGTCCGGATGATGGGCTTCAGGAGCTCTGATCACCTCCAACAGTCTGGATAACGGATGTCAGGGGGCCTGAGTCCTTCAGGGGGTAATCAGAGGGTTAACTGGAAGCCTGGTGTATGTCCCGGTATTGACACACAACCAGCCATTGTGTATCCAGGCATGGACTCATGGTCGGAAAGTTCAAAAGTTTACGCTCCCAGGCTAGTCAGAGCAAGACCAGAATCATTTGCTCATGTCTCAGTCTCCATAACGTTACAACTCTAAGAGCTTGGTTAAGTGACTCCATCTTCCATATTCCTTATCCTCACTCTTTCCTCGCTGGAGAAACGGGCGTACCGAGCTAGTGTCAGGAGTAAGAGTGTGGCCATGCCCTCCTGTCCGAGCCTGGGCCTCACTCCTGCGACGGGGGCCAGCGTGCTGGGCAGGGAGCAGGGCTGGCTGTGCCGACAGCGATGACAACAGCGAGCTACCAGTAACGGAGGGCGCTTGTTAGAGAGGATGTGCCATTGGGAGGCATGCGTAGAAGGGCTGGGACCTTGGCTCAGCTGAAATACTGGGGCAGGGGCAGCTTTTGGAGGCTGAGAAGTGATGTGGCTGAGGAAGTGCCCAGGACGTCCTGTGTGCACATGCCAGTGACTTTGGCCTGGTAACTGAGGACTCCGAAGCATGCCAACTATGTCTGCGGGCACCTGCCGGAGAACTGGTAGTTCTAGTTCCTCAAACACCTTTCAGGTGTGGGTTGAAGTTTGGGACTTGAGATCAGCGGGTACTGGCAGGAGGTCTTTGCCTTAGAAACTGAGGGACTGAAAACACAAATGGACAATGGCCAGGAAGTCTGTGAAAACAGAGCTCTGCCCACCGTCTGTGGTGACCAGTCCACTGTCTGTGCCGCGGCCTTGTAAGAAGTCAGGGTGCTCCCGTGGGCAGTCCGGGGAGCCAGGCAGTGACCCCATTGTGACAATCAGCCCCCAAGGGACAGGACTTGGTAAATAACTGACAGCTTCCTTAATTTTTGCTCTTGCTTCCAACTGAGGACCAGCTAGAGAAAGCCAGCCCCTGCCCCCCAACCAACACATAGAATGTCCCCCATCCGGTGGACCCCCTGCAGCTTCCCCAGCTAACAGCGTCCAGTCGAGGCACACCTGAGCCTCCCCTTTCTTGCCATAAAACCTTCCCACTCTTCTGCCCAGGTTCCTGCCGAAACCAAGTGATGGTGGCTGACTCCCTTGCTATGCCAGCTCTGAGTAACAGCCTTTGCAGGTTCTCACTTGAGTGGTCTTTATTTCCACAAAACCATGGCTCTGGCCCATGAAGAAACGTAACGCAAAGCGGGCGGGCCAGCCCGGAGGGCTCCTGACTCAGCCCTCCTCCCAATTCCCTCAACTCCCGGAGGTGGGACCGGACGGGGGAAGGGAAACAAGGCTTAGGGACAATTTCAGTGGCTCCTTCCCAGGAGGTGCTGATGGCAGGGAGACAAGAGGAAGTATCACAAGAGCTGGGTTCCCCTGAAAGCTCGCTGCTGAGTCAAGGGGTCTCCAGAACCTGTCAAGCAGACGTGTGTGGTCGCCCTCAGGGAGGCGGCCCCGGGTGTGTGCGGAAGGCCTGGGACTGGGAGGAAGGGACCCGGGCCTGCGAGCAGATGAGGCAACCAGTCAGGTGTGGATGGTGCTAGGGGCTGGATTTTTAACTTAAAAAATTACTTTGACATAATTTTACATTTAGAGAAAACTTACAAGAATAGTAAAAAGAATTTCCACATCCTTCACCTAGATTCCCCAGATGTGTGTGTGCGCGATTTTTCTGAATGATTTAAGAGCAAGCTGTAGGCCTGCCCTTTATCCCTAGATATGGTTGGTATGTTTCCTGAAGGCAAGAATTCTCTCATGTAACCTGTTACAGCAAGATGACCAAACCCAGGCCATTTACTGACATTGCTGTCTAAGGTGCAGAGCTGATGCAGGTAGTCCCGTTTGTCCCAGTTACGCCCTGTGGAGCACCAGAGCACCTGAGATGATTCACTGCCTCTGGTTGTCTCCACTCCTGTGATCCAGAGCAGGCCGTAGCCATCCTTTGTATTTTTTTTTTAAATATATATTTTTATTGATTTTAGAGAGAGAGGGAGAGGGAGGGAGAGTTACAAACATCAATGGGAGAGAATCGGTATCAATTGGCTGCCTCCTACATGCCCCCTATTACGTCTTGAGCCCAAAACCCAGGCATGTGCCCTGACCAGGAATCAAACCGGTGACCTCTTGGTTCCTGGGTTGATGCTCAACCACTGAACTACCCAACCCGATTACAGTTCTACCTTCCCTAGGAATGTGGCCTTAAATTTTATTTTTTTAAAAAATATTGTCACTTCACACCTGTCAGAATGGCTTCATCAACAAATCAACAAACGACATGTGCTGGCGAGGGTGTGGGGAAAGGGGACCCTGGTGCACTGCTGGTGGGAGTGCAGACTGGGGCAGCCACTGTGGAAAACAGTGTGGAGGGTCCTCAAAAAATTAAATATGGAGCTGCCTTTCGCCCAGTGATCCCACTCCTAGGAATATACCCTAAGAATCCTGAAACACTAATCAGAAAGAATATATGATACAGACTTCTGCAGACAGCAGGCAGGAGGTTCCTCGATTTCTGTCTGGGGTTTGCTTCTGGTTAGATTCAGGTTTGTACCTTTGGCAGGACCCCAAGGGCGAAGCTGAGCCCTCTCTGTGCCTAGGTAACATGTCATAGAGGTCTACGTGTGACTTCACGTGGGACTGGGGAGATTAAGATTTGCCCCAGGTGCTGCAGACATTCGGGTCAAGAGAGCTCTGGTCACAAGTCAGCCATAGCCCAGAGGAGGCTCCTGTCTCACACCGACAGCCGCCTGAAGGTCAGAGCATTCGCCATTTTTGCATAAGCAGGACGTGAGAACCAACCTCAGGGACTATGTGTCTCCCAGGTGCCCGGTGGACCAGGGATCCAGGACCAGGGATGTGTGGGGACGGCCTGCTTCCTCGGGGGTCTGTCCCGCAGGCCAGGCCAGGCCAGGCACAGACACTGCTCCATCAGGCACCCAAGGGTGTCTCTAGAATGGGGCCCATTTCACCAACTCGGACTTCCATCCTGTTCCCCACCCACCTGCTCTGCACCTTCCCACCTTGCCTCTGTGGATGCCACCACCTTCCCAGCTCTGGCACCGGTTTCCTGGCCTCTGACCTCCCCCAGCCCCTTCCTCATGGGAAACCTACCCAGCTGTCTACACAGCCAGGAAGCCGCTCCTGCACCCCAGTCTGGCCTGGAGGAGGGGCAGGTGAGAGCCACATCTGGGGCTAGTTGAGGCTCACCAGACCATGAGCCAAAAGCTGGGGGCTCCCTAAATCCCTGATGACTGCAGTAGGCTGGTCTCAGCACGCAGGGTGGGGCCAAGAGCCCAGGCCACTGAGGCTGGAGCCTGGCGGGCCAGCACCCGGTCTTCAGATACACAGAGAGCTTCTTCTAGGCGGGTTTCTCACACTAGCTTTTGTTCTTGGTACCTCACCTCATTCCACTTCGTGCCGGTTCACGTCCAGTGTGTTAGTTAACAGCTCTGTAGTAGTGGCCGACAGCGACTGAGTGTTTTACTTTGTGCTCAGAACTTTCCTAAACGCTGTTTTCATTAGAAAAGGATTCCTGTCTCCACTGTACAGAGGAGACCGAAGCGCTGGGAGGGAAAGATCTGTGCCCCAGGCCGCTAACTATAGAGAATGTATTCACCTTTGCATGTGACTCCCGGAACGCAGTAGGTGCTTAATAAATGTTTGAGAGGCTCCCTTGAGTAGTGGCTGATAATGCTGGTGCTCCCCTGCCTCCCTCACTCACCAGTGCCTCTGCTTTGGGGGTGACTGCTTAAGATCGGTGGTGCAGGGTCTACTCCTGGGGCAAGGCTTTGGGGTCACACTGTGCCTGGCAGGGGACCCAGAGCCAACCCTGGGGTGTGACTAAGCTTGAGGGGGCAGGTTTGAAGAGGGCCTCTCCTCTCACCTGCCGACCTGTAAAGGCATTTGCCCCTGGCCTCTCTCCACTTGGCAAGAATAGCAAAGTAATTAACTTCTTGATGGAATGTGATAGGATCAGTGCTGTTCCCCAGAGGGAAATAGTGTTAGAAGAAGACCATAAGCACACCAGTCCCGTCTCTTCAGGGCACACGCGTGGCATTCTGGGTTGAACTGTTCTGTTGCTACAGGCCGGGGCATTAGGCATGGTCTCGGTCTTGTTGGAGATGTTTGCCATCTTTCTTTGTGTATTGTATTTTTTTAATTTATTTTATATAGGAAAGCAATTTTTTTTTTAAAATTAAATTTATTGGATTGACATTGGTTAATCAAATTATATAGGTTTCAAACGTACAATTCTATAATACATCATCTGTATATTGCATTGTGTGTTTGTATATTTTAATCGCAGAATTTTTAAAAAGATTTTTAAAATTGATTTTTACAGAGAAAGGAAGGGAGAGGGGGAGAGAGAGAGAAACATCATTGATCGCTGCCTCCTGCAAGCCCTCTACGGGGGGGATCGAGCCTGCAACCCCGCACGTGCCCTGACCGGGAGTGCAACTGGGACCTTCGGTCAACCAGCTGAGCCACACCGACCAGGGTTCTCAGAATATTCAACAGGGACTCAAAGATGGTGGCTATTTCATCTTCACGGAGTCCTTAGCTGACCACCTCCATCACCAGGTGTCCCGCTCGGTGTCCTGGCCCTGAGCTGGCCGCTGTCCCCCTCACAGCCACCCTGAGGGATGGTGATGAGGAGCTTGGCTCTGGGACCAGAGGGCCCAAGTCTGAATCTCAGCGCCGACGCGAACTCCCCGTGTGCGGTGAAGGGCCCTGGCGGTGAAGGACCCTGGCGGTGAAGGACCGCAGCACTGGCTGGGTCACAGTTCTGAGCGGAGGCCGGGGGAGGACTCGCTCAGCCCGCGCCCCTGGCTGCTCCAGGGCCGGGCCTCCGTAGCCCCGCCTGCTGGGGGGCCACCCCGCTCGCACTGTCGTCTCCTGTGTCCTTCACCTTGTCTTCCCCTCCCGCCTGCCTTGGCCCAAATTTCCCCTTTTTCTATTGCATCAGGGCCCACCCTAGCGACCTCATTTTAACTTAATTTTCTCTGTAAATACCCGATTTCCAACTCCAGTCACATTCGGAGTCAGTGGAGGTTAGGATTCCAACTTGTCTGGTTTTTTTGGCTGGGGGAAAGAGACACAATTCAGCCCAGACGCTGCGTTACCTTTGACAAGTTCCTTAGTGTCTGCATACCTCAGTTTCTCTCTGTAAAACGGGCTGCTAATGCATTATAATCCTTACCTCACAGGGCTGCTGGGATCGTTAAGTAAGTCAACATGTGAATGAAGTGCCTGGAGTAGAGTCAGACAAATGCGTGAGTGAGAGCAGCCATGTCACCACCCTCTCCTCACAGCTGCAGAAATTCACGCTGAGGATTTGAAGCTGAATTAGGAACCTCGGTCTGCCTGGACCCAGAGTGGCTCAGGGCGGACTCACCGAGCGGACGCAGGGCCTGGCCGTGGGCTGCAGGAAGCTGCCCTGCACCCAGAGAGCACAGAGCCTGGTTTGGAAATGATTTTCTCTGTCTGCTTCATCAAAGAACTGTTGTCAAACCCAGCAAGGCTCGAACGCCCATCGGGAGTGAGGGATGACTTCAGTCCTCGGTCTTTAATGTGGGTGAAATCTCGCCACTGCAGCTTCCTCACAGAGGGACAAAGTGCCCCGGGTGGCCCCAGGCCTCCTCCTGCTCCCACAGCCTGGGGAGCTGCGGATCACCAAGCACAAGACCAAAAACATGATGGTGTACATAAGCCCCAGCTGCTATTTCACTTAGTTTCACTAATACTTGACCAAAAGTGGCCAAAAGCTTGCCCAGTTCCTTGGGCTTGCTAGAGTGGGCCTCGCTGGCCCCTCTGACTTTCAGAGTCCAGAGGAGCCACAGTGTGGGCTGGGAAGTCACTGGCTCTAGGGTCCCCAGAGGACTAACAGCGGGTTGACTAAATCCTAGAGAACCCAGCATATTCCTCCCCAACTTAACCAGGACTACGGTCAAGTCTGGAAATGGACTCCTCAGCACCCCTCCCAGGCCTGACTCCTCTGGGACAGGCCCAGTGGGGAGGCAGGTGGGCACGTCTGCCTGTGTGTGATCCTAATGTTGGCTTCTTGGCCACACTGGTGACTGACAGAGTGGCCAGGGTGACTGTCGGGCTATTCATCTCCTGAGGCATTGCTAAGTGGGTGAGCAGGAAGGAGGCATGACCTTGGGGCTCAGGTGAGAGAGGCATGACCCAGGGTTCAGGTGAGAGAGGCATGAACCTGGGCTCAGGTGAGAGAGGCATGACCCAGTGGTTCAGGTGAGAGAGGCATGACCCAGGGTTCAGGTGAGAGAGGCATGACCCAGGGTTCAGGTGAGAGAGGCATGAACCTGGGCTCAGGTGAGAGAGGCATGACCCAGTGGTTCAGGTGAGAGAGGCATGACCCAGGGTTCAGGTGAGAGAGGCATGACCCAGGGGTTCAGGTGAGAGAGGCATGACCCAGGGTTCAGGTGAGAGAAGCATGACCCAGGGTTCAGGTGAGAGGCATGAACCGGGGTTCAGGTGAGAGAGGCATGAACCGGGGTTCAGGTGAGAGAAGCATGACCCGGGGTTCAGGTGAGAGAGGCATGACCCAGGGTTCAGGTGAGAGAGGCATGACATAGGGTTCTGTTGAGAGAAGCATGAACGTGGGGTTCAGGTGAGAGAAGCATGACCCAGGGTTCAGGTGAGAGAAGCATGAACCTGGGTTCAGGTGAGAGAAGCATGAACCGGGGTTCAGGTGAAAGAAGCATGAACCGGGGTTCAGGTGAGAGAGGCATGAACCAGGGTTCAGGTGAGAGAAGCATGACCCAGAGTTCAGGTGAGAGAAGCATGAACCGGGGTTCAGGTGAGAGAAGCATGAACCTGGGTTCAGGTGAGAGAGGCATGACCCAGGGTTCAGGTGAGAGAGGCATGACATAGGGTTCTGTTGAGAGAAGCATGAACGTGGGGTTCAGGTGAGAGAAGCATGAACCTGGGTTCAGGTGAGAGAAGCATGACCCAGGGTTCAGGTGAGAGAAGCATGACCCAGGGTTCAGGTGAGAGAAGCATGAACCGGGGTTCAGGTGAGAGAAGCATGAGCCAGGGTTCTGTTGAGAGAAGCATGAACGTGGGGTTCAGGTGAGAGAAGCATGAACCTGGGTTCAGGTGAGAGAAGCATGAACCTGGGTTCAGGTGAGAGGCATGAGACCATTTATGGCCCTGTGTGACTCTAGGCCGTTGTTTTGAGAAGCAGATCCCCTGCAGTCAGTGAGGGAATGTAGACCTGGGGAAGCAGTTGGCAGTGCGTCAAGCACAGTGTCTGAACTGAGCCCTGGAGCGAGTAATTGTGATGTTATCGGGCATCATCCCCGCGGTGTGACTGCTGTCCATCAGCAGCCGTGTGTCCTTGCTGTAAGCTGAATGTTTTTTACTTAGCTGCCTTTTTAACACAGGTGGAATCAGAGTAAGCGTCACCCTAGTCCTGTTCCGACAGTGTCCACATTACTGACGCCCCAGGTTTCCTGGGTTGGTGGGGTCAGGCCAAGGCTTAGCTGTCCCACGGGCAGTGGGGCGAAGCACGGCAGACTCCACAGGCAAGACGGGGAGTGCTGGTCACCCCGATCAAATCCAGTGAGAATGGACATTTGAGTGGCTCTACCTGTGTAAGGCACTGTCCCGTGTGGAGAACCTTGGTGTTGGTTGCTGGTCAGCCAGCATCTCGCTGCCACGAACCACATCCCTTTGCTCACATCTCTATTATTGCCGCATTCCTCCACCAGAATGTGGGTTCTCGGGGCCCAGCCTCTGCCGTGCCAGCCCATAGCTCGCGGACCGGGGCTCCCTGCAGCCAGTGCAGCCACCACCACCCGCGGGCCTGAGTGGGTGGGACCCCCATGAAGGCCATTTCCCGTGTGCCAGCCTGTGACAGGACGTTGAAGAATGTGGATGTCCCTCTGTGATGACCATCGGTCAGGGCTCTGATTCCAGCTATCAAAGCCTGCGGAGCCCAAGTGCCGAGCTTTTGCAACGGCCACCCTGCGGGCCACGGACAAGTCAAAGTCAGGGTGCTGCCTGAAGTCAGGTGCCTGTCAGGAGGGCCAGGCTGTGTTTCATGTAACATGGCCCATGGGTGGGAAGGCAGTGGGCCCATTTGGGCCCTTGCAGGATAACTCAGGCACCATCGCCCCTGCTCTCCAGAAGCACGGAGCTCCGGCAAAATGTTCTGTGTGTCCCTGAGAGATTAGTAGAAAGCAGAGAAAGGCTCGTGGCTCAAGGAAAGGACTGCCTGGAAGCTGGGGGTGCATTAGGGTGGCAGGTGGGGGGATGTGGTGAGGGAGGCCAGACAGGCTGTTTGAACCAAGACTCACAGTCTCAAAGGGCTGTGGACGGCGACTTTGACATTGTACCTGCATATGCATAGTCACCGAGGTCGGGTGGGTCCTACAGCACTTACTTAGAGACGTAAACATTCAAAATACAGCCTCCTGCCTGTCACTCCGTCTCCACATAGATCTTCAATATCCGGAGAGTGTCCTTTGAATTTTTTTCAAATTGTCTGCAATGGCTGGGGTCTCTCTCCTTGCCTGCGGGAGCCCTGCCAGGCGCTAGCTGGAAAAGTAATTACTGGTTAAGCAGCAGCACTGGGAGGCTGGAGGGCTCTGGGGCAGCTAGAATAAAGCGTGGCTCTTTAGTAAGAAAAACCCCAAACCCAACACACATACACACACAGTGGTTAAGGACCACTTTTCTAAAAACCACCTTTCTTATGAGTCTAAAAGTCAATTTAATAATTCAGCTATTTGTGGTTTTTATTTCTAACAGGAGCTGCTAGAGCAGCGGGTGGGGTTGGTGGGCAGTGGGAGGCTGAGGGGAGGAAAGGAGACCTGAGGACGAGCTGGGGCGGCCACTGGGCGCGGGCAGGTGGCTGCGGGTTGGCTGGCACTGGGGAGGGTGGTTCTTCTACCACCTTCTGCCGCAGCACGCTCGCCAGGCCAGCCCTGCCCCTCCGCCGCCCCGTGGGCCTGGAGCTCGGCGCTCGCTGGGCGGTGGACACCACGTTCGCCGTGGGAGGGGCGTCTCAGCTCTGGATGCACAGGAGACATCGCACCTAAGACAGACTGACTGTGTGGGGGCATCGTGGTTTCCTTCTTCTCTTTTAGTTTGGACCAGATCGGAAAGCAACTGGGACAGTTGGCAAGCAAAGGCCTCCTGCCTCCCCCGTGGGGGACACCAGGCTGGAGCTCACAGCAGATAGAATAAATAATACCCGACCGAGGTCACAGCTCTGCGTGAGGAGCTCTTACCCTCCATGAGGCTAAGGAAAGGAATTTTAACACCCTCGCAGGGCAGGGAGAATGGCCTGCCGGCCTGTTAGCTTGGCCTCCAGGCCTTTTCTCCTGTTCAGGCAGGTCCCTGGCAACTGCACATCCTGGCCCAGAAGGTGGGAGGGCAAGGCTGAGGGAAGCAGGGCCCCCTTCTGCGCACGGGAGACTGGTCCTTAAATCGGAGTTGTTGGGGCCTGCCTGGGTCTCCCGAGACCCGCGGGGAGGGAGGGCTGCTTGTGACTGGAGCAGGGAGCAGAGAGCAGGGCACTCAGTCTTGGGCACCCTGGGGAGGGCGAGTGGGCATAGAATGGGACCCGCATCCAGCTCCCCTCCCAGCCTCCCTCTGGGCTCTATGGGAGGCTGGAAGGAGTGGGTGGTGGCCCTTAGTGTCACGGGTGCCCTGGAATTCTCTCCCTTCCCAGCGTCTCTCACTGAAAACCAAGGCAAGGAGCAGGAAGCGAAAGGAAAGCTGGGGAGAACGGAGACTGGGTTTTCTCTGAACTGAACAGCAGAGTAACATCTCTCTGCGGGTAACAGAAGCTCTGTGCACACCCTGCGCACCCTTTCCAGACACCCTCCGCCCTCGGGTGCTCTGTTCCAGCCCCTAGTTGTGTGAAGCCACTTGCTATGCTCCTGTTTACAGTCACCAAGCGACACCATGAGGACTGGAAGGGGTGGCTGAGCCTGGCCCCTAAACACGGCCGGGTCTTAGTGATTACGTTACGTGGCTCGACAGACGGGCTTTTACAGGTGTGGCTATAGCAAGGATTTGCAGGTTTACTCGTGCAGGTCCTTATAAGAGGGTAGAGGACAGGGAAGGTGATGTGACTGTGGAGCAGGGGAGAGAAGGCTCTGTGCTGGGGACAGCCCAGGGACAAGGGCCACCTCCAGAAGCTGGAGCACAGAAGCGGCCCTCCCCAGGGCCTCCGGAAGGGGTCAGCCTTGCCAACAGCCCGACTTTAGCCCACTAAGACCTGGCAGACTTCCGACCGCCAGAGCGGGAAGGGAGGGGTAACTGGTGTTTCAGCCTGTGGTGACCTGCTGCAGCGGCTCCGGGGTCTGACAGAGCTCGCTGGCCTCGCTCCTCCCTTTCTCCAGGTGAGAGACCGGAGCCCACTGCGGGCCGTTTTTTGATTTTGCTCTTGTTAATTTGTAAATCATTAATGGGAAGGGCATGACTTTTCTCCTGCTTCCAGGACATCAACGTTTTTTGTTATTGTCCAGCTGACCACTGCAGGCCTGAGAATTTTTAATTTTATAGGGTCTGGTTGCCAAATTGACCTTATGGATTTAATGACCATGTGCTACCACGGGCAGAACCAGGGAAGGTCTCGGGACAGAAAGTCGACCTCCTAAGGGGATGCAAAGGAAGACTGAGGAAAGACCTTAGCCACTCCCAGCTGGTAATTAATGGATTTGATTAAGGGAAACTTAGTACCCGAGGTGCATCTTGGGTGGCTGCAAGATTAAATATATCTCCATGCTGCTTGGCAGGAGCCAAAGAATTATATAGGGCAAGAGGGGAAGTCGAGGTACTAGTGCGAGTGTTGCCAGGCACAGGAAATCACTGTGTTTGCTCAGCCAGGTCAGGGCAACCAGGGACCAGGGTGCAGTGGGGACAACTGGGGACCAGGGTGCAGTGGGACAACTGGGGACCAGGGTGCAGTGGGACAACTGGGGACCAGGGTGCAGTGAGACAACCAGGAACCAGCGCCCAGTGGGAGGCAGGGGAGGTGCTGACTTACGTCAGAATGAACATCGGCTATGCTCAGTCTCTGAGGGAGGTTTGTGGTCAGCGCCTCTGCTCTGGCTTGGGACCAGCTGCCTGTCAGGGAACAGTGCCTCCTCTCCCTGTATTTTCTTAAGTCAAATGTAAGGACTCTGATCTGATAAAATGAGTAAATTTATGGGGATAATATGACAGAGGCTGTCTCATAAAACCAGGGACAAATAGTCGCCGTTATAATCCATGACACAGTGGCCAACACACACTGCCCTCCCTCCTCCCGCCCCCCTGTTCCCTGGCCCTCTGGCCTCCACGTCACAGGCAGGAAACACGTTGGAACCGCCCCACCAGGGTTTTCAGAGGATACTGCTGATTTCTGACCCAGAACAGATTCTGGAAAGGCCTCTGGGTCTAAAAAAGTGAAGACACATTGCTTCAATCCTTGCAATAAACATCCTGGGTGACTTTCACCTCAAACCTCAGAGGATTTCGAGATGCTTTGGAACAGTCTGTGCCTTGTCTATTTCCCATCAGTTGGTGGAGAAGTTGAGCCAAATGTACCGGAGGCAGGGAGACCAGGACAGCCGGCCAGGGATGGGGGTGGGGTGCGGGAAGGCAGCCGCTGCTCCGAGTGTGGCTGCAGGCGTGGGGCCTTCTGGGTGGCTGCGGGGTCTGAGACGTGAGTTCCTCAAAGCAGTTCTGTGGCTCTGTGGTGGAGATTTCCCAGAGCCAGGCCCGACCTTTGTAAATTCCTCTTTGAGGATCACAAGATCAGCGGTTACGCTCGGCTCGGCGGAGGCAGATTGTGGTTTCACTTCCTCTCCTTGGCCACGTTACGCTGTGGGGTGCCCTGTGCTATTCAGTGAAGAGAACCCCAACCCAGGCAGGTCAGCGGGACTGGTGTGCTCGATGTCTCCGAGTGCACAGAGGCCTCAGTTATTCTCATGCCCGTTGTCCTGGATGATGATGGTATTCGGTGAGATTTTCCTGCCAGGGGGAATTCACACTTTTGAAATTTACTTGGCTTGACCCCAAATTTATAGCTCGCTCTCTAATCTCACCATGACAACATTTTGGAACAAATACAAGTATCCCCCAGTCCTCGGGAAAAGAACCCACACGGATACAGTGTAACTCTTGCCCCTGGCTCAACGCCCCATTTTCCATATGCCCACCCCATCAGGACGTCAGATACACCGCAAATGAACGAGCTTCCTCACCTGTGGTCGCGATGTGCCTGCGCCTTGGTTTGCTCTTTTTGAAACTGGATGATGGCTTTGACCTCTAAGCTTCCATCTAGGTTTTATTTACCCAACCTGAGTTGTGACCTCTGAGAGCCACCTTCCTTGTTAGCAAAAGAATTCAACTAGGGCTCATGGGTCCTTTTGACTTTCAGCTTTGTTCTGGAGAGGAAATTCCTAGGTTTTTGTCTAAAAGAATTTCTACATCACGCTTTTCATCTGGAAGAACCTCCGTATCCGAGTAAACCAGGCAGGAAGTGTCATTAGGGTGAGGAACATGGAGTTTCGAGGACATTTTGAAAAGTGCTCTCTCCCATCTGTCCGGCTGCCTGACTGTGACTGCCCAACAGAGAGGCAGGACCCAGAGGGCCCGAGCCTGGCCCAAGCCTCCTTGGAACCAGCCACGTCCTCCCCCTCCCCACATGGCTTCTGCTCATGTCGAGGGAGGCAGCGGGCTGAGGGGCCTGGCCGAGGGCTCTTTAACGCCCATCTAGGCTGGACGGCAGGCTTTCGGTCAGTGCGGCGGGTGGAGGGCTGGAGTTGGCTGGGTGTGTCTGTGGGGCTGGGCCTACGGTCCTCTCTAGCCCCGTGGGGGTGGCGCGGGGGAGACAGGAGCTGCCCATGTCACCCTGGGTCCCGTCAAGGAAGGCTAGGAGACGTGTTTTGTACAGACATGACTTAGGACTGAATTGTCATTTTCAGAGCACAAACCATTCAGTTAGGCAAATTCCACAAACTGTAATAAAGATTTAGAAAATCACCCCTTTCACTTAATTAAAATCATGTCAACCCGGGAGCTGGGGACTTACAAGCTTAACCTTCCTTCAATCCCAAAAGGATCCCAAGGGTGGAATATTGACCATCCCACTGGTTAAAGAGTGAAAGTCCTCCTTTTCTCTGTAACAGGGTAATGGACACGCCACTTACCCCTCCCCCCCCCAGCTGGAAGGACATAGTCTTAGCCAGTCACAAAAAATAAGGAAACTTACACAGAGCTCCCTCGGCTACTTCCCCATCTGAGTGATGGTGCATCCAGCACCGAGCCCGGGGTGCTCCCTCGAGGAGGGAAAAGGTGTGTCCACCGCCAGCCAGTCGGAGAGCCCGACAGCGCCCGATTGGGAAATCCCAGAGGTCCAGGATATATATCCCTACCCCGAGCGCAGAGCTTCCACCGAGGTGAAAGTCAGGCCTGGCGGCCTTCCCCAGACAAGACGCAACAAAGAGAAAAATGCAGAGCTGCAGGTAAGAGGCTGAGAGAGCGGGAGAGAGGGATCGAAGGGATCTGTGCGCAGGACCCTGGTTTCCACTTCTGCACGAACCTCAGGCAGCTCTCCTGATGTCTCTGGACCTCAGTGCCTCCTCTGGGTGCCAATCCTCATCTCTATGACCTTCACCAGCGTGAAGGTGACCTTGGCTTTGTAAGCCTTCAGTTTCTCCACCTGTCACAAAAGGGGCTGGATCAGAGGGTTTCTGAGGACCTTCTATGAGTCAGAGGGAAAGGCAGAGTGGGGGGCTCAGGGAGAGTGCTGTGGGGGGCTCAGAGGGACAGGCAGAGTGCTGTGGGGGGCTCAGAGGGACAGGCAGAGTGCTGTGGGGGGCTCAGAGGTCAGGCGGAGCGCTGTGTGGGCTCAGAGGTCAGGCGGAGCGCTGTGGGGGGCTCAGAGGTCAGGCGGAGCGCTGTGGGGCCTCAGAGGTCAGGCGGAGTGCTGTGGGGCCTCAGAGGTCAGGCGGAGCGCTGTGGGGGGCTCAGAGGTCAGGCGGAGCGCTGTGGGGGGCTCAGAGGTCAGGCGGAGCGCTGTGGGGGGCTCAGAGGTCAGGCGGAGCGCTGTGGGGGGCTCAGAGGTCAGGCGGAGCGCTGTGGGGGGCTCAGAGGTCAGGCGGAGCGCTGTGGGGGGCTCAGAGGTCAGGCGGAGCGCTGTGGGGGGCTCAGAGGTCAGGCGGAGTGCTGTGGGGGCTCAGAGGTCAGGCGGAGTGTTGTGGGGGGCTCAGAGGTCAGGCAGAGTGCTGTGGGGGGCTCAGAGGTCAGGCGGAGTGCTGTGGGGGCCTCAGAGGTCAGGCGGAGTGCTGTGGGGCCTCAGAGGTCAGGCGGAGCGCTGTGGGGGGCTCAGAGGTCAGGCGGAGCGCTGTGGGGGGCTCAGAGGTCAGGCGGAGTGCTGTGGGGGCTCAGAGGTCAGGCGGAGTGTTGTGGGGGGCTCAGAGGTCAGGCGGAGCGCTGTGGGGGGCTCAGAGGTCAGGGGGAGCGCTGTGGGGGGCTCAGAGGTCAGGAGGAGCGCTGTGGGGGGCTCAGAGGTCAGGCGGAGCGCTGTGGGGCCTCAGAGGTCAGGCGGAGCGCTGTGGGGGGCTCAGAGGTCAGGCGGAGCGCTGTGGGGGGCTCAGAGGTCAGGCGGAGCGCTGTGGGGGGCTCAGAGGTCAGGCGGAGCGCTGTGGGGGGCTCAGAGGTCAGGCGGAGTGCTGTGGGGGGCTCAGAGGTCAGGCGGAGTGCTGTGGGGGGCTCAGAGGTCAGGCGGAGTGCTGTGGGGGGCTCAGAGGTCAGGCGGAGTGCTGTGGGCTCAGGCAGAGCACAGGCAGGAACCAGGGTGCAGTGGGACGACGAGGAATCAGCGTCCAGTGGGAGGCGGGGTGGCGCTGACTTAAGTCAGGATGAACACCCACTATGATCAGTCTCTGAGGAGTTTGTGGTCGGCACCTCTGCTCTGGCCTGGGACCAGCGCGTGGGTCAGAGAGTTGGCCTGTCAGGGAACGGTGTCTCCTCTCCCCATATTTTCTTGAATCAAATGTAAGGACTGTGATCTGACAGAAACGAGTGAATTCATGCTTGCGCCTGCTGTTCGACACCCTGGCTCCCGACTCCCAGGCCCCTTCGGCGCTGTCCTCCCCGGAGCCCGGCCCCCTCGGCTTGCCCTGCCTCCGGCCCAGGTCTGCTCCATGTGCCCTCTGTAGACTGAGCAGCCGGTTGGGCGGCTGAACTTCGCCGCCCGCCCCTCCCCGCAGCCCGGTCGGTGCCCTGCGCCCTGTGCGGGCTCCCTGTGCTGTCAGCCCGCCCACCTCGCCCGCCTCGCCCGCCTCGCCCGCCTCGCCCGCCTCGCTCACCCGCACCCGGCCCCTTTCTCTGAGCTCTGCCTTCCCCAGAGCACAGCGGGGCCTTTCCACCAGCTCCGTGTGGAATAGAAGAGCCCCTTGTGCCAACCTCGTCATGGTCTTGCCCATTTCAATTGTATTTTAAATTGTCTTTTAGCCCATTTGATCTCCCTAAAAGGCAAAAGGAGGCCTCTGCCCTGCTCCCCGCTGGCCCGGGGGCTGCTTTCACGCGGAGCCCAGGCGTCAGGAGCTTCAAAGCTGCTGCATAACCAAGGCCGAGCCCACCGCCTGGCCCCCCTCTTCCGCTCCTCCCCGCCCCACCCTTTTTAGGCTAATCACAGACTCATTTTCCTTTCAAAACCTGTGCCCTAACCTGTCGCGTGTGCGCGGCTCCTGGCTCTCCTGGACTAAGTGGGCACTTGACCCACCAGCCGCACCACCAAGGGGGACGCCTGAGGGTCTGCGTGAACTGCCTGCCGGCGATTCTGAGGCGCACTTTAGTTAAGAACCTCTGTTCCACATTAGGCATAAATAATTTCCTAAACACAGGAGGCAAATGATTGTGGCACTTGATTTTGGGGCAAAGAGCCCAGTTTAAAACCTGGATATTACCTTGCTGTTTGACTTGGGAACACGGCTTTATGCTTCTGGACGCTGGCTTCACCCATCAGAAAAGGGTGGATTAGCGAGCAGGGCTCTTTGCTATTTTTAAGAATCTCTGGAAGGTATTCATACCACCCACATTTTTTTTGGTATGAAATGTCAATTTAGGAAATTTAGGAATTCTTGGACTTAATTGGGGACTGCCAACCCAGGTGCACTCAGGGTCCGTGCAGGAAGTCACATCTGGGAGGCAGAGAGTGACCGGGCCTCGGAAAGAAGGCCAGCGAAAAGGGCCGCCAGCACTGGCCGAGTGATATGCAGCGGCAGGTTCAGCTGGCCCGTGCATCCCAGTTTGTTAGCTTTGAGGCCCTGTGACGATTTGGTCACGAACCCAAAGCTGAAGGTGTGAGGCTCGAATCCTGGCCCCAAGGCTTCTATTTGTGCTTCCCGGGAGCAGTTATTTAACTCCTGTGATCTCTAAAGCAAAAATAATAGTATGGAGTTCATAAAATATTGGGAAAATTAAAAGAAGTAATGCATTTTCACACTGTGCCTGCTTCCTGCAGGATGTTCGGTGCTAGCTATCATCATCATCTTCAATATCATCACAACTGTCATCCTCAGAGTCGTCCTCAGAGCCTAGGAGGCTCTGACGGCAGGACCCCGGAAGCCGCTCCGAGTGGGCTGGGGATCCGGGCAGCTTCCCGCCGGTGCTCCCGCCACGTGCCTGCTTTGTTTAGGGAGAAGCCAGTCCTAATGAGCAGCGTGTCTCAAGTCTTGTTAACGTGCAGATGGCTCTGACTCTAGGTCGAGGTGGAGCCTGAGATTTTGCATTTCTCACAGAGATGTCTGTGCTGCTGGCCACGAACCACACTTTGAGTAGCAAGGATTCAGAATATTCAGGGTACGGATTTCTTATTTGGGAGCAAGGAAGAGATTAATGCAAGGCTTTGGATGAATCCTAAATTTCCTGGTGCTAATATTCACCAGAACACTTTGTTAAATGTCTGTGATAGGAAGACTTCTAAGAACCACCCTGGCTGGCGTGGCTCAGTGGCTAGAGCATCGGCCTGGGGACTGAAGGGTCTCTGGTTCGATTCCAGCCAAGGGCACGTACCTCAGTTGCAGGCTCAATCTCCGGCCCCGTCAGGGTGTGTGTGGGAGGCAACCAATCGATGTGTTTCTCTCACATCGATGTTTCTCTCTCTCTTTCTCTCCCTTCCACTCTCTCTGAAAAGCAATGGAAAAAATGTCCTCGGGTGAGAGTTAAAAAGCAAGATGACCCCCAGTGATCCATGGCCTTGTGCAAGTCCCTCCCCTTGAATGAAGGTGGGATACGTGAGCAGGACGGGGTGTCGTTTCCATGATTAGCTTTCCTTCTGGGGAAAAGGTGAGGACCTTTTGCTGATGTAATTTACGGCCCCAGTCAGCTGACTTGATGCTAATAAAAAGGAAGACCATTCTGGGTGTGTCTGACAGGGCCAGTGGGCTCTTTGCCCGAAGGTTGAGAGGTTGGAGATGTGAAGCAGCATCTGGTATCTCCTAGGAGCTGGAGGGAGCAAGCGGTCGGGCTGTGGGGAGGGCCAGGGGCAGGAAATGGCCAGAGGCCTCGAGTTGCTAGGAGTGGCCTCCGCTGACAGCCAGCAAGGAAGGGGGGACCTTGGTTATAGAATTCGAAATGGAATTCTTTCAACAAGACGTGCACCTGGAACAGGACCCTGAGCTTTGATATCAGTCTGTGGCCCTGAGCAGAAACTCCAGCTAAGCTGAGGCCGGACATCTGCCCACAGCGCTGTGAGCTAATCAGTGGGTGTGGTTTGAAGTCCCTGAGTGTGTGGCAGTTGGCTACCTAGCAATAGAAAACAAATGTGATGCCCCAATTGTCCTCTGTTGTGCACGCCAGTCCCAGTTAGTCTGCGGATGTAACATCTCAGTAGCTTAACACAAGAGTTTCGCTCATGCTCCATATTGTCATTGGTCCGCTGCTTCAGACTGTGATGGCTTGTCACAGCTTTTTAAAAAATATATATCTTTATTGACTTCAGAGAAAGGAAGGGAGAGGGAAAGAGAGATGGAAACATCAGTGATGAGAGAGTCATTAATCGGCTGCCTCCTGCACGCCCCTGCATGCGCCCTGACGAGGAATCGAACCTTGCTCTCTTGGATCATGGGTCCATGCTTAACCTCTGAGCCATGCCAGCCGAGCTCGTCATAGTTTTTTGGGGCCATTCACAGAAGAGAGCTTGCAGAGACCATCTGCTGGGCGCAGAGAGTTTTGACACGAGTGCTGTGGTGAGAAGTAGGTGTCCCTCCTGTTTAACAGGAGGAGAAGCGCATTCAGGAACGAGCGACTGGATCCACGGGTAGAAGTAGACCTCAGCCTCCTAGCAGGATGGCCTGACCGCCCTATGTGACTGCTGTTGACAAACAAGGGCTCAGGGTTCACGGCGGCAGGAGACAAGGGCTGGGGGTAGGGCACCAGAAGAGAGATGGGTAGGCACGCCCTGTGACCCACGTCCTGTCCGCCCCGCTTACTTCTCATGGCTAACACCAGCCATGTGGCCATGCCTAACTTGAAGGGTGCAGAGAAACGAACTCCTGTGTGTACCCCAAAATAGAAAAGTTCCAGATATTGCTGAACAGGGTTCTCTCTGCCACATCGCGTTGCTCAGGAGGTCAGTTGGGTGGCGGGGGAGCAACCAGGGTTTCAGACGGCCAGCGTCAGGGAGCCAGGGAACAAACTGGCCGGCACGGAAAGCTGAGAGAAGACAGGGGCCAGGCCAGGGAATGCACACTTGCCCAGCCCCAGGGCAGAGCAGACGGTTTCTCGGGGGCACTCTGGGTCTGGGGGAAACCCAGCGAGCCGAGGCTGTCCTCAGGCTGAGCCGGGCTTTCCTGCAGCGTGGGTTTCTGCAAACGCGCAGGTGAAATCACTCGGGCTCCACTGCCTGTGTGTGGGCTTGATGCCCACCTCTCTCACGGCGTGCTGGGCGCGGGGCTGGGGGGCCACGCTGTTTGGGTCCGCACCCTGTCCGGCGAGTGGAAGATGTCCTTCTAGCGTAAAATGAAATGCCACCTGTTTTGAGGATGTAATAATTTTGGAAGAAAATGTTTGTAAAATGTATGCAGCCTGATGAAAGTTTATACTCACTGAGATCAATGCCACCAAAGTGTGCCTTGGCTAACGCTTCTAACAGAGTCGCATTTGTCTCCTGAGGCCCCTTGTCATCAGGAAAAAGGAATTAATCCTACCAGTACATGCTATCCCCATCTTGGTGGCTCCAGTCTTCCTCTCTTGGAATTATTCAGTCTCTTCCAGGTGGAAGCTCAGTCTTTCAGAGTTTCTCAGCTCGCCCTTCTTCCAGCCGGGCAGGCATCTGGGTGTTGCGGAGCTGTGTCCCCAAGGCACGATGGGGACGGTGGCCAGTCCACACCTGCCAGCCGTGGGCCTTCACTGGCTTCCATGGAGATGCCCCGGACCTGGCTGCCATGGGTGTCCTGCTGAATCTGCTTCTGAGGTCTGTGGCTGGGAAAACCCATGGTCAGGCCGATGCTCTGGCTGGTGTGCCCCACTGTGTCCCTCAGGGGCTGCGCAGGGCCTCTGCGTCGTGGCCGTGTGGTCATTCTCCCGCTCAGACTGGCCACCTGTGCAAGTGATGCTCTAAGTCCTTACCCAGCAGCGGGCTCAGCACCCACAAGCCAGAGCTGGAGCGAGGCCTGCGGGGAGCACCGGGAGGTCGCAGCAGCAGCGGGAGGAGAGCTCTGGGCCTCGGAGGGGCTTATTCACCGGCTGGCAAGCGCGCGGCCCCGTGGGCCACAGGGCTCCCCAGGGGCTGAGCACCCGCCCGCAGCGCAGGCGGCCTCGCTTCGTCACGCAGCCGGTGTCAGCCAGGTCTGCTCATCTCCCACCCCCACGGAGGCCCTTTCCCGTCGGGGGGAGCTGAGGCGAGCAGGGGGCTGACCTTAGACCCTCTGCGGCCACCCCACCTTCCCTCCGTGGCCTCCTGGTCACGGCTCCTTGTTTACCCCAGTGGGGCCTCAGAGATCAGGCTAAAGCGAAGCACAGGAGCCTCTGCTCCCAGCTCCCCTCGTCTGCTTTCGTGCGTTGCACTCGGTTTCTACCCGAGGAGGGGAAGGACCTGCCTGCTTCCTCGTCGGCTTCCCTCCCTCCGCTTCCCCTGCTGCCGGTGGATTCCCCGACGTCATCGCCACTTCCTTCCCTCCCTCTCGGCGGGCGGCCTGTGTCTTCCCCTTTCCTGGGGACAGCGGCAGAGACAGGGAGAGCAGGAAGGGAACCCAGGGGCGGCGGCCACACTGTTACCCCGACGCGGGCTCTGCGCTGTCCCCTCCTGGAGGCAGAGGCTCTGAACGGACCTTCCGCTCTTCTCGTGGCTCAGGGCTCATGACCGGCACTGGTTGTGTGCTGACCCCCTGACCCCCAGGGGGCACAGTGAGCGGGGCCTGCGTCAGCCCTTAAGGCCCCTGGGTCCTGTATGCTTTGGTTCTTGCACCTGCCCTGACAGTGTTTCTGTCTCCCGCTGCGGGTCGGTTAGCGGCCGCTTCCTCTGCGGGTCTTCCGGCCTCTCCCGTTCCCACCTGCGGCCCCTGAGCTCTCCGCTCACCCCCTGCTGCATAACAACCGCCCCAAGGGGGTGGCTTCGGCAGCCGGTTAATTCTCACTCACATCCTGTGCGCATGGCCTGGAGCGGGGCTTGGCTCCTCCGTGTTTCCACTCCAGGGGTGCTCTGAGCTCAACAGCGGTTCTCAGCTGGACCGCCTGAGGCGGCCGCGCAGGGCTGGTCCTTGAGGGGAGTTTGGTGAGACCGTGCACAGGTGGACTGTCACCCGACTCCTACACGAGGTGGCCCTTGCAACGCGGTCCCAGGGTCTTTGGACGGCCCGCAGGTGGCTGGTCTCCCTCAGCGTGAAGGCCCCAGGAAAGCAGGCAGAGCTGCGTGGCTTTTTCTGACTTCGCTTCTGAGCTCGCTGGCCTCTCTCTGTCGTTTGGCTCGAGCCACCGGCCGGCACTCCGGGGAGGGGGCTGGAGTCCACCTTTGGCGACAGGGTGGCGCAGTCACAGAGCAGAAGGCCATGGGGGTGGGAAATATTGCCGTGGTGTCTTTAGAAAGTCCAGAGGGCCACTCTGAGAACTGGAGCCACGCTCATGACCAAAGAAGGAGGGGTCTGCAGGCCTTCGACCTCTCCTGTGAGTGGGGCGCACGCCTTGGTGCCAGAGCCCTGCTGGTTACTTTCTGCTGTTCAGATCTTTTGTCTTTGTTTCCTTCGTCTGTGGTGCAGTTTAAATGGGCCAGTTGTCTGGATCGTGGATAAATCCAACGTCTGAGGTGCTGCCACATTCAGGTCACGAGAGGCGGATGCGTCACTGGGGAGAAAGGGTGTGCTCTGCTCACCACGCCTCCTGCGCACACAGTGCAGAGTCGGGGCGGATTAACATTCCCAGGGAGCCCCACACGCTGGAACTCCAGTACTCGGGGGACTCGGAGGGCTTGAGCCCCAGCTCTGCCATCTGCTGTCTTGTGAGTGGCCCCACAGAGTGGGTGCCTGAGTAAGCCCCTGGCTCCCCGCTTCAGGCATGGACGCTGCGCTCAGGACTGAGGACTAAGTTCAAGTCCAGACGGACGAGAGCCCTGGGCTCTACACCTCGGAGTGTGGCAACTCCCAGCGGCCCAGCCCTTGTCTTTTAAAGATGAAGAAACTGTGACCCAGATTGAGTAAATGCCCAGGTGGCTTGCCCGGCCACAAAGCTAGGTCTCAGGGTGAAGGCGGGGGCCAGCCTCCCGTCCTGTGTCACTGAATGAAAGCTTCAGAATTCCAGCGTAGGCTCTGGATGTGCGTGTGTGTGCGTGTGTGTGTTTACATGCTAAACGTCCTTCTGTAACACGGATGTGTACAGGCTTAATGATCCCAGGAGGAAAGGTGGCACAGCTTTCTAGTACAGTGATGCTGTTAGCTGAGTGATTCACTGGGATCGCAGAAAGGGGAGTTGGCCGGATCGCAGGCGGTGGAAGCGCTGGCTGCTCACCAGGCCCCCTCCCCGCGCGTGCTCCAGGAATTTACTTACTCCCTGAGTTTCGGGGCTGCTTCTGTGAAACGCTGAGAGCGACGGCTTGTGGCGTGCTCTCTCTGCCAGCTCTGCGTTCACCTCTTTGCGTATCACATGCCGTCTGCCTCCTGGGATGCAGGTCGGGCCACAGCCACCTCACAGAGCAGCAGCCTGAGCCTCACAGAGGCCACACAGTCGGCCTGCGGTCACGGCAGGCAGGCGGCGCTCCTGGCTTCCTCCCTCAGGCTCTAGTCGGCCTCTGCAGTCCACGTGCCCTCCGGGACGCTCCCCTGCACAGGCTCCCTAAGTTTCAGGACTCCTGGGAGACGCAGGCTTCTGAGCTGCCCCTCGGGTGGAAGCTGTCCAATGGGTAGAGCTTACGGGGAGGCAGGTTTGTATTTCGAAGCGCCAGAGGAGTTTCTGATCCTGAGTACTCATGAAGACGTGCAGCGTCCCTCTGAGGAGGAGCAGCTGGGCAGCTGTGGAGGATGCTGGGCCTGGGAAGGCTGTTTGGTGAGCGCCTCCAGCCCCTGATGGCCTACAGAGCAGAGGGTGAGAACCCACAGCGAGGGCTGTGTAGACAGGCTTACACCCGGCGCTGTCCGGCCACCTGCTCCGTGGCCTGCGGTAAGTGACTGAAGCATCAAGGCTATTTCCACGCCTTCATGCTTGAAGGGGGAGGCTGCGCTCACCAGGCACATGAGTTCTGCCCCTGGAGTTGCTCAGAGCAGCGAACCCCTCTTACCCAAACGCCCGCCGGGGGCTCTGAATAGCTCAGGCTTAATGGGGATACAGCATGTGACCAGAGGACTTGGGTGAGTGGGACCACACGCCGAGTTGTTTTCCTGAAACTCCTAGTCAGTGGTGTTAGGGAATAAGCTGGACAAGGCCCAAAGGTTGACAGGGATGGTTTTCGGGGATAAGATGCTTGCTGGCAGGAAGTAAAATGCAAGGAGAGTAGGTACCCCTGGTGAGCCAAGTCTTGACCTCTTCAGGCTTTTCCTTTGGTTCACCCCATGTGGCCCATGCTCTGCTCTGACGGGCCCAGGGAGCCAGCTGTCCCCTCAGGCCCCACCAGGCCAAGGACATCAGGCCGCTGTCCCGGGCCTGGCGGGCCAACCGCACAGTCCCGCCGTGCTGCTCTGGGGTGGGTGGCGGAACTAGCTTCTACCTTTTCTAAAGAACTGAAGTAGCTTACGGATGACCTATTAGGAGTTCTGCTTTGAGCCAGGACAATTTTCAACCAAAGCTGCCTCCAAGCTGCTCACATCTTTCGCTAGAGGATCTTCCCTCCCCCCAAACTCCCACCGTTCTGTGCCTTCCGGAGACTCGGTTCAAAATGCCTCTTATTTTGCTTTCCTTTCGCATTTAAAAACATTTCCCAAGCTTAACTCTGATGTAAATATTTGTTTTGCCCACGTGTTTCAGGTTATACCACATGCCTGAAGCAACACGTTTGGGTTTTCAGGAGTTGACTCTACCGGCTGGAGGTGACTAAGAGCTGTCTGACCCCATGAATATGCAGGACCTGCCGCCTGTGTTTGGATGACTGTGGCCCTGATTCAGAGTTTTTAGACACAGTTGTTTAAACACTTTCAGAAAGAAGGTGAAGCCAGAAATAAAGGCAACGTAACTCCCTGGCCCCCGGCTCGTGCCGCGAGCTCTGCCCCTCACCCCATCCCTCCTTCCTTCAGCTCTTCATGCATTTTGGTCTTTTTAAAATTTTTTATTCCTGGCCCTGCTTTTCTCATCCTGTTCCTCTGTGTTCTTACACTGGGTGTGGAGAGACATGGTTATTTGACAAAAACAAAGCAAACAAACAAAGAAACACACAAGGGCAGAATGTAACGGAAACACTGGGGGCAGAGCTGCCCTTCCCTCAGCCTCCCTTCCCCGAGGTGTCCGGCCAGAGTCCAGCAGAAAGGTGGACCGTCCGTAATTTAAAGGCAGTCTGGGGAAAGCGGGCCGGAGAACAGCGCTTCGCTGCAAACCTCTGCAAAGCAAGTTATTTTCCCTCTGGGCCTGCCAAAGGCTCTGTTCCCCAGCCCGGCACTCGGGTTCCAGCCTTTCCCTGACCAACAGCCCCTGCGACGCGTCTGTGGCTCAGCTGCCTGAAGCCCCCTCCTGGAAAGGTCAGTAAAGCAGCTATTTTTGCCAAAGTCCCCAGAGAGGAGCCCAGGCAGTTCTCTCGGCTGGGGGCCTGGGGGGGGGCAGTTACTTGAGGAGGCCATTTTAGAGTTTTGCTTTACTGGATAAGATCCTTGTTGAAACATCTCTCCGTCTAACCCTGACCAGATGTGGGATCTTGAGAACAGGGTCAACGTCCGACTCGCTTCCATCGCCAGGAAAGGAAGTGACAGGACGGGATTCCTCTGGGTTCCTGCAGCTCTGTAGCTCTGGGCCGGAGCCCCACCTGCCCCTGAGGATGCAGCCTGGCTTTCTGGTGGAAAATAATTTAAACCTGGCCCCAAGCCCTCACCTGGTCCCAGGCTACGCCTGAACCTGCGTCCCGGGGGAGCTCCTCCTGCCCGTGGTCAAAGGGACTTTTTAGAGTCGCCCGTCAGACACTTGAGCGTCGGAACGACGGCCACTATGGACACGGCGCCTGTCAGCGCCCGGCCGGGCTTCCCACCCCAGGTCCTTCTTCTAAACTCTGAAAAGTCAGCATGTTGGGGCTGGGTTCGCTGTGCAGGACGGAAACCCGAGCACGTGACCGCAGGAAGTCGGGGAGGGGCCGCTCCACGCAGCCGCGCTCCTGTCGCCCGCCCGGCCGGCGCGGGAACCCCGCCCTCGCGTCCTCCCCGAGGCAGCAGGAGGGAGCGTGGCGAGCACGCGTTTCCACTTACGTTTCCTTCACCCAAGTTCTGTGGAGTTGCCACTGCTAGTTGCCAGGGAGGGTGGGAAACGCGGCCTTGGTGCGGGACGGTGCTTGGTTTGCTTAGAGCCTGCTGGCTCTGCCGCCGGAAGCAGCGGGGACAGGTGCTGGGGGGACACAGCAGCGTCTGTCACAGAAACTGCATTTTTTCAAGTGTGAAGGCTGTGGACTCCCTAGTCCTGGGTGTAAACTTCACCCTCTGCTCACCAGCTGTAAGGTGTTGACCAAGACACTTAACCTCTGTAATCTCGTCTATATTATCTGCAAAACTGGCACAACAGTCCCATCATGGGGGTAAAATAAAAGAACACATGCTCAGAGTTTAGCGCAATAGCTGCCACTATTACGTCGTTGACCTCATTCCTTTATCAGGGTGCGTGGTGCTGATTGTACCTGGTGTGTGTCACTCCTGCTTCTTCCACGTCCTTGCCAGAGAACCCGTGAGTCTGGCTGAGACCAGCCCAGTGGGGACGTGAGCAGCTAGTGAGTGTCCAAAGGCACAGCAACTCGGTCAGGGCCGCTGTCACCTTTTGCTGTCCAAGGCCCCATGAGCCTGAGGGTGGAGTCAGAGGTAAGTTTCAGGAATAGTTATGGTTCAGAAACGGAAGGAGAGGAGTGTCGGGGAGACAGCCCCGAGGCAGACACCCCGCCTAGGGGAGAACCTCACTGCCACCCTGGCTCCCCATCACTAGAGTGGAGGTCAGACTGCGGCTCTGAGGCTGCGCCTCCGGATGGTCCCGCTGACGAGGGAGGGTCCTGCCTGCAGGGCCAGGGCCATGCCTCAGCTGGACAACCCTCCCTCGCCGGCGAAGAACCATCTGGGTTCACTGTGAGCCACTTAGAATCATTTCTGTTCCAGGAACAGGGAACAAGCCTACTCCTTCAAGGAAGCTGGGGGAGGGTGGAAAAGGGATTTTTTTCTAGATTTACTCCTCACTCCCAACATTCTAGCAGAGCTCAGTCATAAATATTGCCTGGTCCCCCTGGGCCTGGGCTTGGTTAGGCCGTGAAGGCTGTGAATAAGCCCGGCCTCTGCCCTCAAGGCTGCCCCCGCCCGTGGGGAGCCAGACAGGAAGCAGGAATGGTAGATGGCACGACTGCTCCCAGGCCTTGCCCTCCTGGTGCAGCGTTGCCGCTCCTCCCACCAGAGGCGGGCCGGTTCCCCACCCCAGTGATGGCAGGATTGGCACGGGACTGGCTTTGACAGTGGGACGTGGGCGGACTGGAGCGAGCTAATTCTGAGCAAGGCCGTGGGTACCTTGCCCGCATTGCTTGCATTTTGCCATCACATGAGAAGGTCACCTCCCAGGAAGACACTGGTCCGGGACGGTGAGAGACATGCGGAGCGGACTTGGGCGCCATCGGAAGCTCGGAGCCTACACTGGGTCAGTCGGCCGCCATCCGACCCGCAGGCTTGGCTTGCTGCTGTAGCTGGTTTGTTAGCAGCAGGTGGCACTGGCCGTGGTACCCCAGGCGGCTGTGGTGTGGAGGGGGAGGGACCCGGGGAGCTCAGAGGCTTCTGATCATCTTGGGGACGTTCGTGGGGGGCGGGTTTCGTGAGCTGAGTACATCATTCGCTTTTTGGGCCTCATTTTTCCTTTCTCTGGAATGTTCTACACCAGAGAGTTAGCGGTGTGTGGACTCCCTCAGCGTCTATCAGACTGTATGTAAAATAAGAGTTAATCCCCAAGGATGACGCCTATAGGGCCCTAGGTAGGAAGAGTTCTCTGACCAGCATATGAGGACCTTTTGACTTGCAGCGATTCATTCACTCATTAAGTCACAGGGATGTAACTGGATAAAATAAAGTGGGGTCCTTGCGCACGTAGAGCTCCCCTTTCAGCGAGAGGAGACACGCCGGCTGTGGAGCAGGGAGGGACGATAGGAAGAACTGGGCCAGAAGGGTGGCGCCGTTACCCAGGAAGGCTCGGGAAGACCTCACCAAGAGGGACGTTCCAGCCAAGACCTGAGAGGAGGGGACCCGAGCAGCGGCCTCAGCTGGGGAAAGAGCACCGCAGGCCGGCGCAGGGAGGGCCAGGCGCTTAGGAGACAGGCCTCAGCTGAAGGAAGGACGCCCCAGCCCCGGCCCCCCGGGAGCATGTCGTGGCTGCAGTGTAGAGGAGCAAATCTCCAGATTCTGGGTTGTCGTCTTAAAAAAATCCAGGCAAAAAGGTTTCTTTTATTAGGTGAAGCTTCCGGAACCTGTCCTGGGAGCATCGCGAAGGGATTCTGTCTTTGGATGGTCGTGGCTCCTGGTGACCCCTCTGTCTCCTCCTCTAGGCTACGAAGTGCGGGGCCCGAGGCGCGCACCCCGCGTGTCCCCCGGAGGCTGCCGGACACGGTGCTCATCCTGAGCCTGCTGATGGGCGTCTCTGCCTTCGCCACTCAGCCCGAGGAGCACACGGGTAAGAAGTGACGTTCAGCTGGAAAGGGCGTGCGGCAGCTTGGCTGGGAGGGCTGGTGTTTACCTAGGGAGGGGCTGCTGGCATCAGGACTTGAGGCGTGAGCTCCAGGGGAAGGTGGGGGGGCACAGTGCAAAGGGGTCACTGCCTGGGAGCAGGAGGAACTGGACTCCGGGGGCGGCCGGGCAGTCGAGTGTACCTGAGATCTGCACTGGTAACCAGTGTCACCTCAAGAAATATAGTACAAAGAAAGCAAACGAAATGCGATACAGGCTCTCCTCTGGACACCCACCCATCCTGCCCAAGGAGCAGCCTGGAAGTGGGGCCTCTGCCCGTGACCCAAGGTGCCTTCGGTATCTTCAATCCTCGCTCGAGGGTGTTTTTTCCGTTGCTTTTCAGAGAGAGTGGCAGGGAAGGAGGGAGGGGGAGACAGGGATGTGAGAGCGACACATCGATTGGCTGCCCGCCGCACACTCCGACCAGGGCCAGGGATCGCGCCTGCACCCGAGGTGCGTGCCCCGGAGCCGAACCTGGGACCCTCAGCCCGCAGGCCGACGCTCTAACCACTGAGCACACCGGCCGGGGTGGTGCCTTTGGTTTTACTCACACATCCCGTCAGGACTAAGCTCTTTTTCGTGTTGAACTCAGCTAAGATCTACTTTAATAATGGGGAACTGGCCAGTGGAAAATATGGCCAAACATTCTAATCTTTAGTTTTTGACACCATGTGAACCCGATTTAACTTTCCCCAGAAAATGTGTAAATGGAGTTGATAGTAAAGCTCAAGTTGCTATTTAGGAGTTTTGAAGCCATTATCACGAGAGGGGTTCGGGGGTCCCCGAGAACGCCACGCTGTCGGGGGAAGGCTGCCTCTCCGGATGGGCCGTGGGCAGGAGGTGGGACCCCGCCTGACCGCAGTCTCTGTCCTCAGCGGCCGCAGGAAGTTGCCGATACCGGGGCCAGCACTTTAAGACCAGCTTCAAGGTGGAAGGGGAGCCCGTGGTCCTGAGGTGCCCCCAGGTGCGGTACTGGTTGGGGGCCTCCGCCAGCCCCCATGTCAACATGACGTGGCATAAAAACGGCTCTGCCAGGGCGATCCCCGCGAAGGAAGGCGCGCGCCTGTGGGTCCAGGACGGCGCGCTCTGGATTGTGCCGGCTGTGCGGGGGGACTCCGGCACCTACATCTGCACTGTCAGGTGAGGCCGTCTGGAGCGGGCGGGTTCTTCAGGGGCGGCCTGGACGTTAGTCCAGTGTGCAGGTGAGAACCCATCCGTGTCCTCCCCTCCGGTCCCGAAACGCCTCCTGCGCGGAGCCGCCCCCAGGTGTCCCCACGGCCCCTCTCCCATCGCTTAAGTCTTTGCTCGGATGCCACCTCTTTAGCCCCGTATTTAGAACAGCACTCCTGTCACCCTCTCTCCTTGCCCCGCCGGAGCTTCCTGCGTCTGACATGTACCCGTGAGTCTGGTTAATGGTCGTTTGCCCCACCAGAGCGTAAACTCCGGTGCGACGGGGACCTGGTCTGCTTTGCTCACTGCCCAGCCCACAGGGGCACAGAGCAGGATGTGAGGCCTGAATGAAGTGTCAGAAACACTCCCACCGCTTATTCTGCACGCGCGGGCGCCGGGATGGCCTGTGACGTTCTCCCAGGTGGCAGGCGTGGAGCTGGGGCTGCCTCCCGCGGTCTCCCTCCTCTCCCTCTGTCCTGCTGCTTTTCCCCTTAACTCTGGTAACATATGCAGAACATAAAATTTACCATAATAATCCACTCAACCCTGCAAGTCAGTTAGGGACACACGCTGTTGCGTGACCCTCGCCACCATCCAGCTCCGGGCGCTTCATCACCCCGAACTGAAACTCTGCCCGGTTAAACGACAGCTTCCCATGCCCCGGCCCCGGCGGGCGCCGCTCTGCTCTGCTGCTGGGCGTCTGACCACGGGCCCAGTCACGCAGCAGCTACCCTTGGGTGACGGCTTAGTTCTCCTGGTATAAGGTTTTCAAGTTCCACTCGTGTTGTACAATGTATGAGAATTTCACTTCTTTTTAAGACAATAACGTTCCGTTGTGCTATGGACCACATCTTGGTCACCTGTCATCTATCGACGGACACTTACGGTGCTTCTGCCTTTTGTGCTTGATGCCGTGGTGAACACGGGTGTGCACGTCTGTGGAATCGGTGGGTCGCATGTAAATCGGTGGATTTTCCGGGGAGCCGTCATGCTGTTTTCCTCGGTGGCCGCACTGCCTCACATCCCCCTCAGTGCACAAGGCTCCACTTCCCCACGTCCGCCAGCACTTACTATTTTCTGTTTTCTCGCTGATGTTTGTTGGTTTTGGGGAGGGGGTAGCAGAGCCGTCCTGAGGGATATGAAGGGCTATGTCATTTGGTTTTGATTTGCATTGTCCTAATGACTAGCTGTGTTGAGCACCTTTCCATGCACTTTATTTGTGTATTTTCTTTGGAGAAATGTCTACTCAAGTCCTTTGCCCATTTTTAAATTGAGTTGTTTGTTTATTTGTTTTTGAATTACAGGAGTTCTTTATATATTCTGGATATTGCTCTCTTACCAGTTATATGATTGGCAAATATTTTCTTACATTCCATGGATTGCATTTTTACTCTGTTGATAATGTTCTTTAATGCACAGAAGTTTAAATTTTGATATAGTTCAATTTATCTATATTTTCTTTGGTTGCCTGTACTTTTGATGTCTTATCGAAGATATCATCACTATATCTAATGTCATAAAGATTTTCCCCTGTGTTTTCTTCTAAGAATGAGCTCTTCTGTTAGATCTTTGTCCCATTTTGAGTTAAATTTTGTATATGGCGTAAAGGAATGGCCCAACTTCATTCTTTTGCATGTGGCTATCCAGTTTTTTTGAACACCGTTTGTTGGAAAGACTGTCCTTTCTCGGTTGAGTGGCTTTGGTCTGTCTTGCTGCTCATGGAGGAGACAGTTGTAGGTAGAATGGAGATCTTAAAATTTCCCTGGCTTGGTTCTTCTGAAAGGGTTAGGGCCTGGTTGGGAAATGGAGCTCCCGGCCTTCTCTGTAGCTGCTGACTGTGTCCCTCCTCAGGCCATACCCATTCCTCCCACCAGGCAGCTTAGAGTCTGTAGGTTTCATGAACACGTTTGCTTTAAGGAGAAGCCATATCATCAGCACTGACATTTAGAAAGAGAGAGAAGGAACGTGACATTCTTAACACAAAGGAATTACTGGTGAATGGGAGGATTTCAGACAACATCAGCCCCAGCCCTAGATTCCTAGATGGTGTGTGTGTGTGTGTGTTACTTTCTGTGACTGAGCCCTGCCTAGGAAGCAAGGCCAGCAAACTCTTATTTCTGTATCAGGGGCATATGGATGTGTGATTTTACAGCAGCTATAAACACATAGTTTTGTTTCTTTTCCGGTGCAAAAAATTATCTTTTTTTCCTAAGGAACACTGCTAGGAAAACCTAAAAGTGTGTTAGGAAAAGAATAAAACCTGGGGCCAGAGTGAAGGGGTGCGAGCGTGCACCCCTCATCTCCTGTCTTGGTCTGATTACTTGACGATTCCAGTCTCAGTTTTATCTTTATAAAGAGGTTTGTTGGGAGGGTTCTGTGAAATCAGAGCCTGGGAAACATCTAGTAAGGGGAGCACCGCAGCAGGTGGTCACCTGGCACGTGGAACTGCGCCTTCCCCCAAGGCAATGTTTATTGACCACTGAAGTGATAGCATGCAAAAATCTGGGAGACAGGCTGAGCCATGTTGGTCTAAAGATTGTTTTTATACTTCACTAAAAAGTTGTAGCTAATGTTCTTACTTTATTTTCCATTCCTTTAGAAGAGTAGTGACCTGGAATTGGGGGGCAGCGAAATCCGAATGTGGGTCAAGCTTTCAAGCTTGTGGAGAGTTTACCTGGCTGGTCTCTAGGTTGGGTTCCTAGGGGCTGCGAGTCGCCAGAGTTGCCACAGTACCCTTTGGCATTTACAGCCAGAGGGTCAGAGAGGGCCCTGTCCCCTGACTTTTACAGCCTTGTGATCTAGAACCCACAGGGCCTTTGTCAGCCAGAGTGGGGAAGGCTGCACTGCTGGATCACACGGCCTTCCCCAGCGGCTCCGAACAACACAGGCAGCCAGCCCGGGAGGGCGGCCGGCGCTCGGGGCCCAGACTGAATGCTGACCACGCACCAAAAGGAAGCAAGTTCTGAAGGGTGTAGAAGTGACACACATCCCACCCCTTGACTAGAGTCGGTGGCTGCACCTCTCAGTGAGGCCAGGACGTGCAGCCCCACTGTGCGCTCAGGATGGGAGAATTGGGTGTGCGTAGTGAGCAACCCTGATGACTCCCATTGTGGGGATACCACACTGCATGGCCGAATTACTCCCCACCCCCTTTCTGTTGGGTATTTCTATGGAGTATTTGCTTGAGGGGAACGACCAGATCGATAATGTGAAGAGGTCTGTAACTCTCATTATGTCTAGTGAGCTTGGTTTCCGGAGTTAGTGTCCTAACTTAAGGGTTTTCTCAGGGCCCTACTGGGTTTCAACCTTGCTTTGACCTCTTAGCAGCTATGTAGCCTTAGGAATTACTCAGTCTCGGTATACCTAATTTTCCTCTGAAAATGAAACGAGAACAGGTGAAATAGTGCGTGCAGGGACCCAGACGGGCCGCCGCGCCTCCCCCTCGGCGACGGCCTCCACCCGCGCTCTGTCCTTTAGGCTTGTCCTCCTTTGCACGCAGCTCCTTGATTTGCGCTTTCCAAGGTGATAGTTAACTTTTTGTATTTTCTTGTGCATAAAATGTTTGTTCATCTCTTAGGTAGCTAGAAATTATAAAATTAGTTTTAGTGAACATCCTTTGTCTGTCCCCATTTCCTCCCTGTTTCTGGAAACGACTTACTGGTATTGTTTCCCCTGCCCTGGGGTGTGGGTAGAATTATGATGTTGAGATTACAGTTAGCCCAACCAAAAAAAAAAATTAAATCCAAACAAACAAACTTAAGTTAATTTTCCCCATGCAGTATTGCAAAAATCTTTTCTAGATTTTATACGAAGTTCTCAGCAGTTTTCTGAAATTAGACTTCAGTTCATAAATGATTCCCCAGAGAAGTAAAGGGAATTCTCTTTATATGGAGACAGTAGCTCTTGGGAAACAGTTTCTTCATTTGGATCTGGGTCCCTGAACCAAGAAGTGGGCCCATTGCCCAAGGAGCCAAGAGCCTGGAGGGCTTAGGCCCCTCTGAAGGGGACTTGAGGATTTCTTAGTGGCCTTTGATGGTGTTGAAATCAGGCTTGTGAAGGGATGTTTGGGAAAAACTCAGAATATATCACCATTTCTATATAACATTTAGGATGTGGTGCTTTTTTTTGTCCCCTAAGGATTCAAAAGGATCAGGGATAGAAGTATTACCATACTAATCAAGAAGATGCAGAATGTAGAATTTATTTAATGGGATTGGGGAACTTGCTCTTAATTTCACTTAGTTTTACCTTTATTTTTGCCTTGCCATTTATTACATTTTTCCCCTCTTAAATCAGAAACGCCTCTTACTGTGACGAAATGTCCATGGACCTCAGGGTGCTTGAGGACACAGAAGCTTCCTTGCCTGTCATCTCATACCCCCAAATCCTGACCTTCTCCACCTCGGGCTCCTTAGTCTGCCCTGAGCTGAGTGAATTCGCCCCTAACAAAACTGACATGAAGATTCAGTGGTACAAGGTACATCTTTAAAAACTGGCATTTAATTAAATTGTATTTTACTAGCCGTAGGAAAAATATAAAATGCCCCTTTTGAAGATAACATTCACTTTTGTATTTCTCTTTTTTAAAACAGTTAATTAAAAAGGACCATGATTAATATGCTCTATTAATCCTATGTGGCTTGGGTAAGGATCCGCAGAACAGTGATTGAGAATATGAAATAAATCCAGGGTAAATAACAGCTGAAAAAGACAGCTTTTGCTCCATTCTGTCTATTAAAACCCAGAAAGCAATTGTTGGTTAATTTAACCGCTTTATGCACATATTAACTTTGGGTTAAAGGAGTAAACATAATTTCTTCTCTTGCTGGTCGAATACATACTGTCATCAGGTGATGCAGGCAGACCAGGTGTGGGCAATCCACAGCCCAGGGCCAAAAGGAGCCACCACCTGTTCTACAAGCTAAGGCTAATTTTCATTTTTTTAAACGATTAAAAAAAATAAAAGAATAACACTATTTTATGCCATGTGAATAATGTAAGACTCAAATTTCAGTGTTCTTAAGTAAAGTTTTACTAGGACCAGGCCACACTCGTTTGTTTTCACGCTGCAGCAGCAGAGCTGAGTATGGACAGAGGCCGTGCGGATTGCGGGCCTAGAACACTTAGTATCTGGCCCGTCACAGGAAAATTTACCTATCAAGGCCATAGACTGATATTGGAAAGTACAGTCATTTGTTTACTCATTGATAGAAATTAGCCCTGTAGTCAAGAATTAGGTCCATTTAAAAAACGCATGTGGAAATAATGAGACAAGTCTGTATAACACTATGTCCTAACATGTTTACCTGAAGCGTTGTTTATAATAGGACACGAGAAACAGGAAAGTTCACTACTAGGGATTGGTTAAGCTGATTTTCTCTCATGGGAACAGCGCACTATTACATAAGCACTTACAAAGAGGAGATAATTTTATATGTATCAACATAGAAGAAAAATACAACACTGCTATAGTTAAAAGACTTTAAGTGATATATGTTATATTTCCTAGTTATGTAAAAATATGGTTTAATATATTTAAAAATCTGGAGGAATATACATTGAAATAACATGGTGTTTTAAAAATATGTCTTTATTGATTTCAGAGAGAGGAAGGGAGAGAGAGAGAAACATTAACGATGAGGGTCATGGATCGGCTGGCTGCCTCCTGCACGGCCCCTGCTGGGAACCGACCTGCAACCTGGGCACGTGCCCTGACAGGGAATCGAACCGCAAACCCCTGGATCCCAGGCTGATGCTCAACCGCTGAGCCACGCCGGCCGGGCCCCTTTCCATTTTTTATAAGTCAGTGTTACAGAGCGTTTTTATGTTGTGCTACTTTGCTAATCAGCAAAGGCATGAAAGGTATTTCCATAGTTAAGAGAAAAGGAAGTTAGGGACTTTCCTTCATTTAAGAAATACAAGTGATATTCTGCAATCTACATAAACCGAATTTTCTAGTATAATCTCAATCAACACTATGCATAATTTTGTCATAATTATTAAAATGTGCCTTTTCAGAAAAAAAATGTGTTAACCAGTTGACTGGTATCACAACTTCACGATATATGTAGTCTATCAATGAATGCTGGAAATGCAATGATTTTCTGAAAGTAGGAGAAAGCAGCCAGCCCGTGAAAGAGCCAGCCCCGTGAGGAGTGAATTCTCTCTTGGCTCGGGAAGGGTACGAAGGACTGTGCCTGCGGAGAGGGCACAGGCTCGGCAGCTCCTGGGGCCTGAAACCCTGGCTGTCTCGTTGAGCTGTGCGGCCGTGGCCAAGCTATTTCACCTCTTCAACCCCCTTCCTTTGCGAAGCGGTGACGAGCCATCCCTACCGCCGAGTCCTCCGGAACAACCGGCGTCCCGTGCGCGGGCTTGGCGTACACCCGGAGCTCCATGAGCACGGCGGCGGGAGGCCCTGGTGGCGCCTAGTAATATTCGCCCCTTCCCGAGGATGCCAATCATCCCTGGGCGCGCTGGGCGCAGCGCTGCCCTAAACTCGCTGATCCGAAGCAGAAACTATCAATGTCTCTGTTTTACAGATTAGAAAACAAGGATACGCAGATGTAAGAACTTGCCCAGGGGCACACAGCAGAGAGCTGGTGAAGCCAAAGCTCTGGCCCGGGAGGCTCCCGACAGCACTGCCAGGCGGGCAGCCCTGGCTCCGGGCCGAGGAAGAAGGGTGGTGCTGGCCTCCTGGGCTCTTTTCACATTTGTCCACTCTTGTTAGGGATAATAATCTCTCTCCTTTTAATTAAATGTACTGAAAGTAAGACTTTGTGAGCCATGTGGAGCACAAACTCCCAGTTATGTCTGGGATCCCATTCAGAGTAAGAAGCTGAAATGACTCAAGGGTGCCTTTGACTCATTAAGGTTTCAGGCACATGGTTTTGAAAGAGCTGTTCCTGGAACAGTTTGTTCTCAGGATGTTTTCAGAATCCCTTCCAGCTTCTTCTGTGTTGTTGGAGGCCTTGCTCTTGAGGGCTCTGCTCTGCAGCACCTACCTGTCTTTTGTCCATGTGAACAGTGTGGCCTCATTTCTCTCAATTAGTTTTTTTATGTTTTTTTTCTACATCTCCACCTACTCCTAAAATTGAAATGACTTTTAAAGTAATTACACAACATTATCTCTTCTGAGCTTTGTTTTCCAAGTTCCCACGGCTCTATAATAGGATTCTTCCCTGGGTTCTCCTGAGGTCCACAGGCAGCTGTCAGGCCATAAATATATTTGTATTTTATTTTATTTTTTATTTTTTAAAATATATCTTTATTGATCTCAGAGAGAGGAAAGGAGAGGGAGAGAGAGAGAAACATCAATGATGAGAGAGTCATTGATCGAGCCCGCAACCTGGGCATGTGCCCTGACCGGGAATCAAACCCCGATCGCCTGGATCCTAGGTTGATGCTCAACCTCTGAGCCACGGTTTACTTTGTCAAAGAAGAAAGGTGTCCCACCCCCCTCCTCCCCCAGCCCCCTGGTGCTTAAGCAAATGTGCTTTAAGCATGGTGCTTAAACAGATTCAGCAACTTTGTTTTCTGTGTTAACAAATTCCCTCTTCTAAAAAGAGTTAAAATTATGTCCAAAGTACAACATTTGCAAAGTAAATAACAAGGCCATTTTTGGGTTGCAAATTCAACATTGATCGATAATACTGATCCCATTCACAGCTTTTGAGATAAAAATTAGTATATAGTGTAACTTTGAAAAACATTTTCCCTAAGGATTCTGTCCTTTTGGATCAAGACAACGAGAAGTTTCTAAGTGTGAGAGGAACGACTCACTTACTCATACAAAACGTGTCTGTGGAGGACGCCGGCTATTACAGCTGCGTCCTGACGTTTGCCCGCGGGGGCCTGCGGTACAACATCACCAGGAATATCAAACTGCGCGTCAACAGTAAGTGCTCGCCCTCAAGGCCCCTCTCTAGCGGGTCCGGCAAGGGGCATGCGGAGAACAAATCGGGGCTCACGCAGAATTCCTCGAATGTCTTTGGTGTGAAAGGAAAACTCTCTTAAAACACCAGGCCAATAAGGCGTGTAAGACGCCTCATACGGTAGGAAGCAAGGTGTTATTCTGAGGAGGGGCGAATCCGGGGGTTCCAGGTCTGAGGCTAAAACGCACCACTAGAGGGGCCCAAACAGTGGTTCACTTGGAAGGCCCCTTGGGAAGGCTCGTGCCGCCAGGGCCAGCGTCAGAACACAGTGGCCATAGCTATGTGGAATGTAGGCTACTAGGTTTGATTGGATTTTTCAGTTAGAAGGCCAAGCAGAGGCACACCCCGTGGAAATTGCTCCTGTCGTGTTCCCCAAGGCGTGGCTAGTTGCCCTTGAAAGCAGGATTCCAAATAGTGAGTGTCCTTCCTCACTGGCTGGAGTGTGTCCTGCGTGAGCAGCGCTGATTAGCACTCGCGGTGTTCAGCAGTAAGCCTGGCCTCCTACGTGCCAGACACCGGTCTTGGTGCCAGCCCAAGGGTGTGTAAGTCCTGGGCTCTGCCCTGGAGAACAGACTGCTTTTCTTTATTTTATATACTAATAACTACACGATTGGAATCTTTTAAGGGCATTTCAGAGAGCTTTGGAAATATAGTAAGGTTAAATAATTGGTCTGTGAGGGGAAAAGACTAACTTTTTTTCTCGCAGAATCCAAAGTTTCAGGGAAAGTCGTGTCTCCCATGAAGTCAGATCGCTAGATTATATTTCATTTTCACTGTCTTGTGAGGATTCATTCATCTCACCTCGGTCCCCACGGGGGCGCTGAGACTCCCCGTGACCGCGGCGTGTCCCGTTCATGTGCTTCTGCGCAGGAACACCAGGGGGCAGTCAGCCTGCATGCTCTGGAGGCAGGTCCCCGCCTCACGCCTGGGGACTGGCTGGACCGCAGAACCTCAGGCCCCACCCCAGACCCGCTGAATTGGAAACAGGGCCCGGGAGCGAAGCTATCTGTGTTTAACAAGCGCCCCTGCCCCCCAGGTGACGCGATGTGCCCTCAAGTTTGAGACCCACTGGTGTATCAGGCCCTTGAAGCTTCTGTCCCCCGTCTGATGTCCCCAGCCTCTGAGTTGCAGCTGTGGGCCTGGGAGGGGCGGGCAGGGCTCCCGGTCACAGCTGAGAGGCCGCCTGCACTTGGAGCTCCGCGGCGACGCTGCCTAATGCTCACTCATAGAGGTTTCAAGGTGCTCTTAAGTGGAAGGAGTGGGGCTGGAGCAAGTGGATGTGGGGATGGGCAGCCCTTTGCCCAGCCCCAAGCCGTTCTTTTTACTCCAATTCAGGTGCCCAGTTTCTTCAAGCTCCTGGGAGACCTGCCTCTTGGGGAACTGGGTTCTGATTCCTAGGAGATCTACCCTTGCCTCCCAAGGGAATTATCTCCCCAATTAATAAGTCACAGTGGCCAACCTGAATCCCTCACTCAGCATGGGATTAAAGTTACACACAGGTGGTCCCCAGGCCCCAGGCCTCTTTTTTATTTTTCCAGGTGACTTCAGTATTCTGAGGCAGGCCCTTGGGGAGGTGAGGGTGGATTGGGGGAGATATTTTAGGGCAAATTGGCCACGGGGAGTAAGACCTATCCTGTGGACATTATGCAAGCTACTGCTAAGAATCCATTCCGGAAGCCAGGGAGGGGAATGGGTCATTGTTTATCACAGAATGAAGACCATCTGTGAGGGGAAAGTGTGCTTCTGGCTTCTTGGGTTGGCCAAGGACCCTCGGCTTTGTGGAGAGCCTGTTTCCTCCGCCAGACAAAGGTCGGCTCCCGCAGTGGTGGCATACGGTCTAGGATAACTTAGCTAATGAGCTACACAATGGAACTGGACCGCAGCTCAAAATGACAGCTTTCCTGACCGAATCTCTTTTCTGTGCACCTACCCCAGGAAGAGAAGAGGAGACCATTCCTGTAATCATTTCGCCCCACCAGACCATATTGGCTTCCCTGGGTAAGGCCAGCAAGGGTGCGTAACCCACGGGGGTGCCTGAAATCTCAAAGTCTGGGGTGCTGAGACCCCTGTGTCTGCCGACTGCGCCTGTCCCTTCGTGTGCAGTGTGCCTGGGTGGAGACCCTAGAACCCAGGATGAGAGGCCGAAATAACAAATGTGAGGGAACATCTCCCTGTGTCAGATGTTGCTGGAAATGGCATTGTTGGAAACAGGTGTACTTTGCTTCATTAAAAAACTACCTATGAAAATCTAAACGTAAAAAATCTGAACATTTTGGCGGCAGTTTTTAACTGTGGGGAAGGGTGGTGTGAGTCCCTCACAGAGCAGTGCCTGCAGTATATTGAAAATAATTCACTTTACCAAGCTTGGCTGCCCCTCAGCATTTCCCAAGACTCCACTGGTAAAATGAGACTGACCTGGCCACTGCCGGCCCCTCATAGATCATTTCTGTTGCCAAAATCACAGGGCAGCTGGTGGGGTGATGGAAATGATTGACAGGACTGTCCTTTCTCAGCCGTGTTGGTCCAGGCTATCTGGCGGCGTTCATGTCCTTAGTGAACATCAGTGCTTCTAGTGGGGTTCCCAGCATCGACCCTATAGAAAGGCCCCATTTCTCCCGCTTTCCAGAAGGAAAAGCTGCCCGGGGGTCATGGTGACTCAGGAATGGTCAGAAAGCTACACTCGGGTCAGGCTGGGCTGCAGACCTGGGCTGCAGGCTGTGTCTGTGAGGCCTGCACCTCTCAGAGCGTGTGTTGTACATGGTTTTGTAGGTTTATGCTCATTCATTAAACCCTGGCTGCAGAGTCCTGCCATCTCTCTCTCTCTGTTTCTTCTGTTTGGTGTTGGGCTTAGATTCAACATTGTAATTAGGGCGTAGAGAACTCATCGGGCGGAGTCACACGAGGCAGGATGCAGCGGGCTGAGGTTTTCGGTCCCCCGGGTGGTGAAGGAGGGAGGAAGACTGGCGTTCTGAGCCTGAGGTGGCACAGCACCCATGCTGAAGAACGAATGGGAAGGGTTGGCTCATCCTCCCTGCCCCCCTTCGGTAACTTAAAAAACATAACTTACAGTGACTGAGGCAGGGGCACCCGGGCCTTACGTTCTGTGGCTGTAGAAGGTGCCATTCATGTAAAAGACAGTGGCTGAGACCAGCGATGGCAAAGAGAGAGAGTCGACATGTGAATCTGGTTTTGGGGACAAGCAGAATCAGTTGGGAGAGAAGGCAGATGCCCTGTAGGAACTGAGTGGCCTTGGGAAGCCACGTGCCTCTGGGTTTTATCTGCCATCGAGACCCGTTGAAGGAACTGGAGACACTAGGTAATTACTGATGCTCTGTGAGTGGAACCTTTTGAGGAACCTAGCTTCCTTCTAAGGAAAGAATTGGCTGGCGAAGGGTGTTTGAGGAGATGGGGAGGGGTCCACCCACCGCTCAGATCACTGATGGGGAGGAGGGGGCTAGCCCTGTATCCAGCTGGTTCTGACGTCCATGCGTGTGTCCTGCTGTCCACAGGGTCAAGACTGACAATCCCATGCAAGGTGTTTCTGGGAGCTGGCACGCACTCGACCACCTTGCTGTGGTGGATGGCCAACAACACCAACATAGACAGTGCCTACCAGGACGGCCGTGTGACCGAGGGGCTGCGCCTGTGAGTGGGGGAGCTGTTTGTCAGTTTGGGGGCATCTCTGGGGACAGCTGCTGTGAGGCCTCCAGAGGCTTTCCTCATTTTTCAAAGAGACAGTGTCACATCCAACCCCTCAATAGGACACACATAGCACATTCAAAATAATTTTTCTATTCTAAACTGTTGGATTTTTAGAATTTTAAAAATTGAGTTTTGCTCAGAATTGCCATTTGTTCTTGAGAAGCAAACTTTCTAAATAAGAGCTGAGTTGCCGCCAACTACTTGTCATTGTGGTTGCATTATCTAGCTGTTTAATCGAATATTTGTTCCTTGATTTTTGCAATGAAAAATACTTTGGAGTTACTATGTTTCTGTTCCCCAGTCTGCAACCTGAGTGTCAGACGTTTTTACAAGCCTTCAAAAGATTCCGAAACTTACACAGTGCCCGAGAGACCCTCTGTTTCTCTGAGAGCTCTGGCTGCCCCAGGCGCCAAGGAAGGTTCATATTCTAAGCAGGAGAGAATTCTGTTCTCATAAGCACTCACCTCTGGAAGGCGCTTTCTCACTTTGAATGTAGAACAAGCAGACCTTGTAAATAGGAACCATTTATGTGTGAGGAAGGGAGAGCATTTAATGTTCCAAATTATAAATTATAATTTAAAAAATTATAGTGTCAATATTCTGAATTAGCCTGAACTTTGGCTTGTCAAATTTTTGACTTTTTTGAAAGACCTATCAAAAAGGGTCTTTCTGGATGCAATTGAATGGGTAAAAGTTTTGTGTGGTTAGCACAGTTGTTTGCTTGCAAGTCCGTATGGTGAAACTAACCTGCCCCATGCCAGCTTGCTAATCCTGTCCATTTACTAAAGGAGCCTAGTTTTTCCCCCTAGATTAAAAAAAGTCCTCGTGGGCCCTCGTCAGGGACACTTGTATTCACAGTAGTTGACAGGAAAGCGCCTTCAGACTCCTGGAGCATCGCAGATGCTCTTATGCGGAGGGAGGGCTGGCAGTGCAGATGAGAGGAGGGGGCACCGTGAAAACCGGATTCCTGGAAACTCCCTGCCCTTCCATATGCAAATGACTTGTTGGTGCTGCAGTCAAGTTTCCCAAAATGACACATTTCTCTTCCCACTACTGGTTCTTTGTTCATTGAGGGCCTTAAAAAATGAAGATTTCCATTGTTTAAAGTGTCCTATTGTAACAAGTTTCCATTGTAACAAGTGTCCTATTACAGTGACCACCATCTTCAGTGTCACTCCTACCTTCAGAAACAGGCTTAGAAATTTCCCAAATAGCCCGGCCGGGCGTGGCTCAGGGGCTGAGCATCGACCTAGGATCCAGGAGATCGTGGTTCGATTCCCGGTCAAGGCCCATGCCAGGGTTGCTGGTCCGGGGCCTGCAGGAGGCGGCCGATCAATGACGACTCTCTCATCGTTGATGTTTCTATCTCTCTCTTTCCCTCTCCCTTCCTTGCCTGGATCCTAGGCTGACGCTCAACCACTGAGCCACGCCCGGCCGGGCAAGATATATATTTTTTTCAAAAAGTAATTTCCCAAATAAGTCACAAATATAACGGCAGTGCCCCTACTTTCTTAACCCTGCGATCAGCGTGAGCTCGGCGGGCTCTCCTGCACAGTGCGGACGCCGGCCGCGGGCAAGCGCTCTGCCGGGCCGCGTCTGAGCTCGCTTTCTCCCTCAGGGACTACTCGGAAAACAATGAGAACTACATCGAGGTGCCGCTGATTTTTGACCCAGTCGTGAGAGAGGACTTGACCACAGATTTTAAATGTGTTGTTCGCAATACCCTGAGTTTCCAGATGCTTCATACCACAGTCAAAGAAGGTATGTATTTCGGGGACGCGCATGGGAAAGCGTGTTGAATGCTCTCTGGGTACTGGGCGAGGCTGCCGGTCCCCCGAATCACTTAGCAAATCCCTCATGTTTCCTGTTAGTCGAACACTGAGAACGAATCTCTAATATTCTGTGATTTTTTTTTTTTGGTAGGGTGGAGGCCAACTTTGGGAGATAATATTAAAATAAAAATTTAAATAGCAAGCAGATTTTTAGAAAGGAGATAAAGTGGCTCTGCGATAAATTCTAAGAAACCCCGTGTCCCCTTGTGGTTCTTCGTGGCTCAACAGGACCAGCTGTCCCTTGGGACCCTTTGAGAAGAGGGAGATGTTCTTTATCCCAAAGCTGAGAAACTTGACCCTCCAGGAGCCAGGGATTGGGAGACAACCAGGGCTCAGGGCAGCTTTGAGGCTCAAGTCATCAGTCAATAGGAAGGAAAGTGAGAGGCGAATCAACCCAGTGCCCACAGAGGGACATTTTAAAAAGAAGAAAGAAAAACCCAGGTTATCATTCTGACCAATTGACTTCTCAGCTGATGCTGAGCGGGAAGGGAGACAGGTGATGTGGTCCGTTGGCAGCCCCAGTCGGGCCCGCAGGGGCCCCCTCACGCCTCTGGGCAGCCTGAAGCTCAGCTGCACACAAACTGCTCCCCAGTCTCCACGTTTGCTGGGGTGGGGGTGGGGGGCAGTGCAGGCATACCTGTAACTGGAAAGCTGATGGTTCGGTGGAGCCTCAGGGCCCAGAAGGACAGAAAAGTCAGTGTGCCACCAGCATGACTCACTTGCGACACTCCTTGGAAACACAGGTCCCTGGGCTCACCCAGAGCTACCCTGTGGCGAGGTGGAAGATCACAACCGTTCAGGCTGCTTCATACTGAAGCTCCAGCACCGCTGTCCTCGGACGTGTGTGCAGAAGCGGGCGTTTCAGATCGTTTCCATGACAGGGCTGGTGGCAGTGTAGACTTGGAGGATTCCGCGGGCGCAGATTCATGGCCCAGAGGAACCCGTGCTTGCCTGGCCTGATGCTGGGAGCCTTCAGGCCATGTGAGCCGGGTCCGAAAGCTGGACCGGCCTTGACCGACCGCAGAGGACACGCAGGCGCATCCACACGGCCGCTCAGGAAGCTGAACGTCACTCTCTCGAGGCTGGGTTGGGCTTCAGGGTGTAAGAATGACCTGCAGAAAACAGTCTGAAATTGTGCTGGTTCCTGGATGCCCGTGGAACCCGGCTGTTCACCCACATGTCTGACAGCACCCGTGTTCTTGTGTTTACTTGTTAAGTTTCTTTCACAGCTTCTTCCTATATTTTCATAGCACGGAGAAGCCACGGAGTAGAACGTGAGCTAGCGGCATCCAAGCAATAATCTCGACACCCAAAGCTTCCTTTCCAAAGCTTGCCTTCTCCCCTTTGTAACTGTATTGAGTCCTTACAACATCCGTTCTCATAGGAAATGGGCAGCTTTCCCCCCCATGTCACAGTCGGCTAGCTGAGACCTAACCAGGGGACACCTTGCTGCACACTGTTCGGAGGGCAAACAAAGTCGACCCTCAGCACCTGCCCTCCACCCCCCTCCTTTCTTTCTGAAGTGTTGTCCTGCTTGGCTTGTTTCGCTGGGGCCATGTCCCGGTGTCCCTGGTCTTGGTGTCAGGAGCTCACATTCTGAAACTCAGTGCACATTTATTAGGAAAATAGCCTCTGGGACTTTCTGCCTGTGGCCCTGAGCCTGCCCCCCCGTCGCTGGGAGAGAGCCTTTGACTGACACGACTGTTCTTCCCGCAGCCGCCACGTTCTCCTGGGGCATTGCCCTGGCGCCCTTGTCGCTGGTCTTCTTGGTTTTTGGGGGAATATGGCTGCACAGATGGAACAAACACAGACCTGGAAAGGCGTGTGGTCTGACTGCACTGGAGACCGGTGTCAAGATTTGCAGCCCTACCCAAGTAAAATAAAGGAAATAAAGTGATTCAAATACAAATGATATTCTCACGTAGGAAGGACCCTGCCCTTTTCCTTACTCGTGTAACAAAGCTGCTGTGTTTATAGAGGGCTTGTAGGGAAGTGTTAATGTAAAGTTTATTCTAAACTGAATGACAGGACACGTGTGGGTCAGCCGCGTGCTTTCCCACTTGCGACCCACTTAAAGGAGTGAGGGACCTTAGACCTGAAAAGAGTTAAAAACATGTAAATGAGTTATAAATTCACTTATTTATTTAACAAACATATATTAAAAGTCTATTTCGGCTCTGCTCGATGGGAGGTGTTATAGACACAAAGGTAGTTCGGCCACAGTTCTCCTCTTTGGGAAGATGGAATTTCACTTTGAGAAAGGATGGTTTAGAAATGCTAAAGCATGAATTGGTGACATTTTAAAAAAGGAAGACTTAAAAAATAGCAATTAAAATAGAGCAGACTGTCAGAAAAATACACGTTAGAACTCATCAGTGAACTGAGAAATAGACTCAACTGCAAATAGAGCTTCTGAAAATAAAGACAGAGGGAGGGATATTGAGATACTTGCATACACATTGAAAAAAAGAATCAGAGCCTCAAATCATATACCAAATACTTCCAATTTGATTATTTTATCTTTTTAAAAATTCTCACGGAGAATGTTTTTATTGATGTTGGAGAGAGAGGAAGGGAGCACGAGAGAGAAACATCGATGTGAGGAGACGCTGATCGGCTGCCTCCTGTACGTGCCTGACGGGGGATCGAACCCTCAACCTTTTGGTGCGCGGGATGACACTCCATCTAACCGAGCCATCAGGCCAGGGCCAATTAGATTATTTTTAAAACCGAAAGTTCAGGGAAATTAGCATGACTTACTCCTTTGCCCATTGGAACGTTTGTTCCGACATGACCTCCCCGGAGCCCCTCTGAGCAGCGCCTTTCCCACCCGCCGCCCCACGCTGTTCCCAGCATCAGCTCCGTCGCACCAGACCCGCCGCCCTGTATTTCTTGCTTAATTTCCGTCTGCTTTCCCCACTGGGCGAGCGCTCCACGAGCGCCGAGGTGGTGTTTGGGTCACGGCTGTCTCCCCAGTGCCTGCCACATGCTGGGCATGTAATAAGCGTGTAGAACATGACACCAGGATGAATTCTCTCGTGTTCACCACCAAGGAGAGAATCACCAGAGTAAAGACCCACAGACTTGATGGTGTTACACTTTCTTCGTGAAAAATAATAAAAGCAAAATACAAAGGAAATTGTGTCAGTCAAATTCAAGGAATTAAAACTATAGCCTATAGAGTTATCCACACTTTAAAGAAAAGCATTATAATCCTAATAAATGAAAGAGCATGAGTAAGAAATATGCAGGATAAACACACATAAAAGAGCCATGGAAAATGATCTGTTTCAATAATAACCAGAGATGTAGATTAAACCGACATGGAGACGCCGGAGCACTCACACACCGTCAAGCTTTAAAAGGTGTTATCAAGCTCCTTTCAAAGCAGCCAGGCTCACACCCTGTAATCGCATTTATAATTTGGTCCTGGAAAGTAAAAATGCAGCCTGTGTCAGGCCCGTGGGCTGCTGCGTCCGGCATGCGCCTTCTTGCAAGAGTCAAGTGTGGTTGGCATTTCTTCCCAAATCTGTTCAAGGATAGGAAGCTGGTGGCTTAAAATTGGCCAAGGTGGGAGCACTTACACCATAGAAATTGGCAAATGCACAAGTCAGCGCTCCCCTCCCCAGCACACCACTATAAGGGTCACAGAGATACCCAATAATTCTACTTTTGGGAATTAACTTTAGGAAATAATTTAATAAAGGAAATAATTAGATATATGAAACAGCTTAGTGAAAGTCATTACCCTGCTGATGAAAAAATTATGCATCAATGATGCATTATAATTGTCAAGAGTGTGATATTTGAAAAATTCTATATTGTTTTATACAATTTATATGGTCACAAAATAGTAAAATTTGTTTGCAGCTAGGAAAAGAGAAGAAAGCAAGAATTCTGAGGACAGATTGCTGGGGTTCGATTCAAGCTCCACCATGTGGTGCCTCTGTGATCCTGGGAATGTCCTTTACTCTCGCAGTACCTCAGTCTTCTCATCTGAAAAGTGGGGATAATATCAGGAAAAACCCTAGGGTGCTAGTATTTAATAACCAAAAACATAGGAGGAATAGACAGAAATGAAAACAGTTGTGTTGTTTTAGACCAAAGGTTGACAAACTACCGCCTTCTGCCCGAATCCGCCTGCGCTGCTTCTGTAAGGCCGGTTTCACAGAAGCCGTGTGCAGAGGCCTGTGCGCTGGGCCCTATGCCTGCCCTTCGAAGGCGACGAGCAGCGAGACAGCCAAGTCTGAACACTTGCTCTCTGGCCCTGCTTGGAAAACGCTCACGGCCTGATGTTTAGACCAGGGATTATGGGCAGGTTCTGACCCTTCCCTTTATGTTTGCTGTGTATTATCTTCTCCCCACTTCCTCACCTGCTTCTTAAGCATATAGGAGGGAGAAAGGAATAAGAAGGGGTGGCAGAGGCCTTTAGCATCAAATCAGGACCCGAAGCTGAGGAGGAGGCGGAGACGGTTCCTGCAGGAAGGACGTGCGGCTTTCAGGCTTCCAGCCCTCCCGGCCGCTGGCTCAGCTGGGGCCCGGCTCTCGGCCCCCTTCCTTCCTTCCTGGAACTCCCCCTCCCATGCTCTTCGGAGTTCCCCAGCTTCAGGTTTTGGCAGCTTCAGCAACGACCCAGAAAATAGCTGAGAATAGCCAGTGACTTTCTGGGCTCCCTTGACTGCACCCCTAGCATTTCCTCCCACCACAACTCTCAAGTGTCGGTCACACTGCTGGACAGTGTGGGAGACGGGGGAGTTTTGGACACTGGATTTGTGATAATATAAAGGAACGTGTGCTATAGGATGGTTCCATTTGGAAAACAGAGTTCTCTTTCTAAGAGGCATATGGAAACTTTATGGCTGATAGTTGAGATTTGTGTCAGAATAATCCAGTGCTGGGTGGGAGAGTAGATGAAATAAGGCTGGCCAGGTGTTAACACTGGCAGTGAGTGCATGGGGTTCCTTAGACCATTCCCTTTATTTCTGCATATGTTTTAAAATGTCCATAACACAGAGGAGAAAACAACAACATAGAAACGACCCAAATACCCACCAGACAAGAGAATGGGAAGGAAAACTGAGGTGTAACAGCACCGTGGAACCTTATACAGGGGTGAGAATGAACAAACTACAGCTACAGGCAACGCGGGGTTAACCTCAGAGGTATGTTACTACACAAATAGCAAGTCCAGAAACATTTACTTATAGCATGACGCCATTTTATACCAAATGAAAAACAACTGCAACTAAACTCTCTCTATATGCATACGCATAAATATACGTGTAACATATACATACACATATATACATGATTAACACCCATATATACACACGTATAACATACATATTCATATCCACACCTGCAGCATATATATACATATACACATGCATAACACACACATATACATAAGTACAACACACACGTACAACATACACATATGCACACATGCATATATAACACACACGCACAACACACACATAACATGCGCAACACGTGTACACATGTACAACACACATACATGTATAACACATGTACACAAATATACACATGTACAGCAGATACCTACACATATACACATGCATAGCACATACACATATACAAATGTATAGCACATGCATCTGCATACACACATGTATAACATATACACATACAACACACATGTGTAACATGCATGCCCATATATACACACATGACATACATACTTACACATATTAATATATATATATATACATACATATATATATACACACACACACTGAAGAACACATACGTGAAAACTGTATTTTAACTATATATAGAAGCATGTGTCTATTAAAGGTCACATGTATGATTTTAAGTGTTTAATTTGTCTCTATTTAAACAAAGTGGGAGAGTGAGAAACGCAAGGTGCAGGATGGTGACCACAGCCAGGGGCAGGTTGGGACAAGGGCGGGGGAGGAAGATGTACGTTTCCTCAGGTTCTAGATCTCCTGTTGGCTTGTGGGTTATTATTGTTTATTAGCAAACAGATCAAGCAACAGGCCACTGGACGACCAATGAAGGGGACGGGTCTTGAACCAAGAATTCTGGCTAATCTAATTCTGCACACCTGAGTCCAAGTTAAACAAAGAAACAAGGTGGTTTCTTTCCTCAATGCAGCCAATCTCACCTCTTCTGTTGATTCGATTGGTTTAACTCTAGGAAGGTGAGTTTTTCACTCCCCCCGTAAAACTGGGGGTGGCACGGGGCAGTAAGTAGCGTTTGACACCTCACGTCAATGCACTGCCTGCAGGGAAACCCCGTGTAATCAGACAGCACCTCTGGGGCATTCCCTGGGGGTGCTCATGGGCACAAGCCAGGCACCAGCAATCCTCCGTGCAGTACAAAGGGACTTGCTGTCCCGGGCATTTCACACGCTACGGGAACGCACAGGAGGGGGATGGTATACTGACTGTGAACCTGCTCCCTGGGGCGGCCCCAGCACCCGCACGCTGCCCGGACACCTAGTAGGGACTTTAGCAGTGTCTGCTGAGAGCGTAGATAAGCCGTGTGTTCCGTGGGACTCCCGGGCCTTGCCGGCCCGGACGGACGGTGGGAGCCCATCAGTGGGCTCTTCTAAGTCTCCTGCTCCCAGGCTCGCGCTGGCTGTTTCCGCGACCCTGCCAGCAGCTCACTTAGACACTGGCACGGGCCTCGTGCTTTTGTGGTTGTTTCCTGTTCTTGTCATCCCCACCCATGTCCTCTCCTCAGGGCTCCTTGTTGCTGCCATTGTCACCCCAAGGGGGCACTGTCCTGGGGCGTCCAGAGGACAAGAAGTCCAGCTGCCGCCCTGGGCTACAGCCTGGGTCACCGTGGAGCCGGGGCCTCCCTGCCCCTCCCAGAGCTCCTCCTCCGTGCTGGCACCAGGCTGGCAGCCTGGCCCCTGGCTCAGCCACGGGGTGTGCCGCCTCCCCCGAGGGGCCCCGGAAGCCACTTCCCTGCTCCCTCAGGCGAGGCCAAGCCTCCTGCGAGGAAGCTCCGGGGGTGCCTCCCGCTGGCTCTGCAGGAGCGGCCCAGCCCACCGCTCCCTGCCCGGGCCCGGGCGCAGGCCCAGCAGCCCCCCGCAGCGCGAGGCGAGGGGGCTTCGCTGGGGGGGCGCAGCAAAAACGGAGGCGAGGAAACCAACATTGAAGCATCACAATGGAACATTTTATGTTTTACCCAATTTAATCTTCAAAAAAATCTATAAGGGGACTATCGGAACCCACATTTTTGAGATGAGGAAACAGGGGCTCACGTAGTGGGAATATCACGGCATAGAGTGTGGCTTAGGTGCGCAGAGCACAGGCTTCCTAACCGACGCCCTGAACCCGGAGGACAGGCGGCCCCGCGGGGATGGGCCTTGGTGAGGACACAGGAAGGGGCAGAGCAAGTGGCTGCTCTCTCGGGGCAGCCTGGCTCCCGAGCAGCTCTCCCAGCTCGCCAGGGGCGCATCTGGAATCTGCGAGGGGACAAGGGTGACTCTAAGGGGCCCCTCTGCAGGGAACTAAGCACAAAAAATGGGATCCAGGGGTCCCTTGCCCCTAAGGACTTCCCAGGTTTTTGCTCTCCTGGCCTGTGAGACTCTAACCAGCCTGTGGCCAGCCAGGGGGCTGCCGTGGCCCAGGGGGATGGCAGCAAGCTGCCCAGCACCGTCCCTGCCACCTTTCTGAGGCTGCCCGCTGGTCATAAACACGGTGCCCTTTCCTGGGTCTTCCTGAGCCCGATGTGAGCAATGTAGATTTAGCCCCAGAAGACTCAGTATGGGAATTTAAAAAATGCAAAACCATGCTATCCTCAAGGCGGAAAATTCCCCCTATTTCCTGTCCCAAATTACTGTTTTAAAATGTAGGTTTTCTTATTACTCAGGTGTGGTTAGGCCAGCAGGTCAGGGGATGACTGTCACTGAAAAGATGGTTTGTTACTCACAGTTCCCGAGAGAAGCGGCTGCTACCTGGGGAAGCACCGGGCGGGTGGGAGGCAGAGGGAGCGAGGGGAAGGCATGGACCCGGACTGTGGTTTGTGTGGCAGGAAGGGACATGGCAGGGGAAGCAGGCTCAGGGGAGGCTAGTGCGCATGATCTCGTGGGCTCCGGGGCACAGGGGCTGTCCCGAGTTGTCTGGTGCCTGGCTTCGGGTAGGTGGAGAGTGGCAGGGAGTGTGAGAGCCCCATAAAGGAGGTGGCGGAGGTGGCGGAGGTGGCGGAGGTGGCCGAGGTGGCGGAGCTGGCGGAGGTGGCGGAGGTGGCCGAGGTGGCCGAGGTGGCCGAGGTGGCCGAGGTACGGGGTCTGGACTGGTTGCTGTCATGTGAGAAGCATGCTCTAGAACTGGCCAGCCCTGGGAGGGGCAGGCCCTGCAGAGTTGGCAAGGCCTGCATGGAAAATGTCAGAGACACAGGTTGACACAACTGTGCCCAGCCTTGTCTGATAGCTCAGCAGAAGTTCTGCAAGAAAAGTGAAGAGCCAACAAGATAGGTGTGCTCCTAATTTCATTTCATTTTTTCAGGGAGGATCTCAAATGCCCTTAATTAAGCAGTCATGCCGGCCAAGCAGTCAGCACAAAGCTGCCCAGCATTAGCAGTAGGATGTCGTGTCGCATATAAATGTAGTCTTGGCAATGTCCAAAAAGACATCAAAGAATATTCTGTAGTCCACACTTGATTTTAAACTTTTTCTCATTATCAAATTCCTAAGGAAACATTCAAGTTTAAAGATTAAATTATTTGCTCTTATGAGTTCAAGTATATAAAAGACAACAACCTCCAAGTGCTCAAATTAAATCTAGGTTTTCCCCTCCACAATTCCTTCTTGCTCAGTCCCGGAGAAGCTTCTCTGTCGGGGAGAGGGGCTGCCGTCTCTGGCCCCTCCCTGTTCCCTTTAAGAAGCCCCAGGTGTTAATACAAGATTATCGCAGGGCTGCCCCCAACTGCGACGTAAGCCGTTCCCTGGACTCCCGAGCGGCTCCCCCAGCCAGTGCTGCTCCCCAAACCTGGCCCTGAGGGTCGGCGGCGACCACAGCGGGCCTCAGGCTAACTGGGCAGAAGGGAAGTTTGGGCGAGCGGAGGCCACTGGCTCTCGGGGTTTGGCACCAGCCCCCGGAGCTCTCCGCTGCTCATGAGACTCGGGTGGGCCCGCAGCCCTGGTCAAGGAGCCTCCGGCGGTTCTAACGCGCGTTCGGGCCTGGTGTGTCTGCCTTCACCGCTTCTGCTTCCTAGTGCCCGTGGGCCTGAAAGTTTTCCTTCATTTAACTTTCCTTTACTTCCCAGACCAGGCATTCATTCCTTCGTCCTTGCACACCCCTTGGGGGTTTTGGCTCATTTGGAGAGCTATCAAATCAGTAAGCTTAGGCTTGCCAGGAGCACCCTGGGCGCCTTCTCTCTTAAACCCCATAATCCCACTGTGCTATCAGTGCAACATCTCCCCTGCCCCAGACTCAACACCCCTGCCCAGACTCAGTATCCCGCCCTAAAGCCCCCTTTACTGTGCCTGGTCTCTGTGAACCCCCCTTTCTTACTGTCCTAATTACATAGTTTTCAGCCCCGTTTCTTCAATAAGCAGTTCATCCCCTGAACAAGCCACATGAATGTAAGATGCACCCCCCCCCAGCACTCTCCTTGGTTTAGCTGGAGATGGAAGTTGGGGAAGGTAATCTGGCTCTGCCAACTCAGGCCTAGCGTGACAAGGCAGAGCTGGAACCTCTCGGTGCCCGTGGGCGCACGGGAACTCAGCCCCCTTGCACCACCTGGTCTAAAAAGGCTTCACCCAGTTTCACGCAGCTTTGCTTGGAATCAAACCACACCCACCTGCAGTTAATGTAGTTCAAGGTCGGGCTGCAGCAGTTTGCTTGCAAAGCCCCCTGTCTTTGCTTCGGTCACTACGCGGCCTGCCTCTGCTCAAGCCATAGACTGCTTCCAACAGCCTCACGAGCAGACCGCGTGCTGAGAACACACAGGCGAGCAAGCCAATCGACGTGGCCCCAGGGGAAGCGTCTACAGGGACAGCGCAGTGCAGGCTCTTGTCTGTGTCGGGGAAGGGCCCACCACCCGTCGTAGAACAACCTATACAGCCACGCGGCCCCATGTGGGCTGCCACAAGCCACCAAGGGAAGGGTCAGCTGGGCCACCACAGCTTAAAGCCACCCCTTCACCACACCAGATGTTTCCATCACCTGGTGTGTGTTTTACCCGCAAACCCTATTCCTTACTGCTCCTGTTTTCCCCAGCTGAATCCTGAAGCGATTCCGAGAAAGGAGAGTCGAGGAGGCAGAAGGGGAGCCCGCACGTGACTGTACCACGGACGGAGCAGGCGCTGGAAGGAGTCCCAGGTGGGAGGGGAAGGAGCTTCCTGCTGGCGAAAGCCTGAGCTGGGCAGGCTCAGCTCCCAGCCCGGGAGGCGTGCGGCGCCGGAGCCTTCCCTGTGTAAACTCAGGCCTGGAAAATTTAGAGCATGGAGGAGCCCAGGAGAAGCTTGCTATCTGTCTATAGCCTGGCCCCTGAAAGGCAGAGCAGAGCCCAATTACTGAGCGACGCCTGCTCCACTCCTCTCCGAAACTCACGGTAGGGTCCCTCATACTCCTCTCTTGGGATGGGGGCCCAGGGGTGTCCAAATGGAAGGAAACATCAGGGGAGGAAACCAAGTCTTACCATATAAAAATGAGCAATTTTTGGTTATTTGTAGCAATTGTTCTGCAACTTTTTCCCTGTTGCTCCTAATCATTCATCATCAGAACTTCCCCGGACAGAGAATAGGCAGAGTAATTGGGCTCTGGTCAAAGTCTGAGTACCACTGGGCTATCTCCATGGAGTCTAGACCCGGAAAGCGGGACCCAGCCTTTGTCCAAGCCTTTGTTCCTGGTGCATGTGGTCTCACCCTCAGTCTGCAAGGATATTTACACCGAAGCCAAATAGTCCCGCAGCTGTTCAAAAACATTCAGAAAAGGGGAGGTCCTTACATCCTGGTACGTAGTAGGTGATCAGTTAGTGCTTATCGAATGAATAAATTAATGAATGGGTGGCTTATGCACTAAAAAGATGGGGCAAGAGGAAGATCTTGCCCAGTGACTACTGGCTTTCCCCATGCTTTTCTTCCTCTCCAGACCCTACTTCTACTTTAAGATTCTATTCAAGTGCCTCCTCTGTAACCCAAACGCAGGCTCTCCTGCCTGCCCCAACCAAAGTCAAATTGATGAGACCGGTGCTGGAGCAAAAGGTGCCATGATCTGGGAGAACTGTGGTCCCATCTCAAAGACCATCCCTGCTTCTGCTCAAGCCTATGGTTCTTACAGGGTTAGGGAGGAGTGGGCTTTTTTTCTAGTCAATTATCTTGCTAGTTTCCATCTCAGGTCTTGTGCACTCATCTTTCTAGCTTTTGGTGTGCTTGGTGTAAAAACCTCCCTTTGACCCATCCTGGCTAATGGGAGAAGCTCCCCAGCACTCCCTTACTGTCGATAGTGGTGGAGAGGGAGAGGTGACGCAGGACCTGCCATCAGGAAGTCTGGGGATGCTGCAGTCTTCAGCCCACCTCCTGATGCTGACATGGTGCCCATACATCCTGGGGAGCTGGTTGGAGTCCACAGGGTACCCCTAGATCCAAGCACACCCACATCCCCTGTGCAGCCCCTGAATGGCTCACCCCTCTGAAGTGTCCAGCCAGGCCTGAGCTCCAACGGGTTGCCTATGGTAACAATTCCCCCCTTCAAAACCCTGGACCTTTGTAATCTTAGAGTTAAATGGATGGAAGTCTCAACTTCTGTAGTTTCTTCCTGCTGTCAAGGGGCACAGTCTCACCTATCCCTGAGTCCAGAAATTCTTACTATCTACTAAAAGAAGAGGGAGATAAGAAAGGAGGAAAGCCTTTGTGCAAGGGAGCAGGATTGTTGTTTTCGGAAGATGGTCCATGCAGTGTCTAGAGGATGGCACTGCTGAACAAGCAAAGCTGGTAGACTGCTTCACATTTCAAGAATGGTGTTGCTGATGGCTTCCAAAGTGAGACATACTGTGCAGACAATCAAATAAAGCATCCTTCAAGTCTAGGACTGAAAACCATTTGCTATCTATCCCTGGGCACAGTGGTCAACAAATTATAAGGGTTGGGCACCATAGGATGTCCTGGACAACATGATTTATGGCCCTAAGGACCTGTACAAATCAATATTTATTAGAGTGAGGCTTTTTGACTCGCCGAATGGGGATGTTACAGTGAGACTGGCATGGCCGAATTAATCCTGATTTTAAGAATTTCTGCACTACTGGGTTGAATTCCCTATAAGACTTCCTTTTTAAACAGGTATTGTTTCTCCTGTGGGACCTGTGGCCCTTCTCTTAGGTTGATTTTTACAGAATGGATGTTAACCAGCCTATCTTGGGTTTTGTCAGTCCAAATGGCTCGAACGACCTGCTCATGGATCTCAGGTGGGAACAGTTCACCTCTGTGTCCTTCCGAGCAAGCCAGAAGCAGCTGGAGCTGGAGAACATGTTCCAGGGGGACTTCTAAACACAATTGCTGCTTCTCATGAGAAAGAGTTATTGTGTATGCAATTTACAAAGCAAATCTCAGCCCAACAGTGGAATGGGGCAGTCTGGCCTATAGAGAAAACTATGTGTAAGTTTTTGATCCCCAAGCTGGCATTCCAGAGGTTGAAAGAATGCCTGTTTTTGTAATTACCTGGTCACTCCAGTAACCATCACCACAGCTGAACTTTCCCTGGCTAAGTTTGTATTTAGCACTGTGTAGCTCCCTCATCTACAAGGAAGTCAATTAGCTTGTTCCCCACTGTTGATTGTACCCGGACTCCTGTGGGGAAGTAGTAACAGGTCGGGAAGGTCTTGGGGAGCCCCAGGGCCTCCTCCTTCATCATCAGAGTCATCATTCCTTTCTAACATTTCTCTGAGAGGGTTCCTATGCTTTTTCTTTTTCTTTTTGTGTTCTGGGCAGTCCTTTCTCCAATGGTCCTCCTCTTTACAGTAAGCGCATTGATTGATGCCTAGTGAGTCTTTCCCTTTTAATTTTAGGCCCGCCTCTCCTTCTGGTTTCCCACACTGTTTCTAAGAAAACAGTGGTCAGCTTTAATTTCCTTATTTCCCGGGCATGGTGAACTTTAAAGGCTCTGTCCATCAGCTGGGAGTGGTTCATTCCCAATGCCCCATCTAAACATTGGAGCTTCCTTCTGATATCCGGGGCACTTTGCCCAATAAAAGTCATATTCACCATCCAGACATTTTTTGGTGCCTGTGGGTCAGCATCAGTGTGCTTTGAATAGGCCCGATAGAGCCTTTCTAAAAATTCAGAAGGATCTTCACTTGGTTTCTGTTGAACGGCCTGTATCATATTCAGGCTCTTTTGTGCAGGCACTTCTTTCTTCAGCCTTCCAAAATTCACCGTCTGTAATGTTCTAAGAAAGCTAGGTCCCTGCTATTTGGGTCTCAGTTGGGATCTGTCAAAGGAATTACCTCGGCTGGGCTGGGGGTCCTGTTGGGGATTTCTTGATGGAGGTGATTAACCTCTTCATTAGCTTTGTCTATAACTAGCTGTCTTTTGTCTGTCATTAGCAGGATGTTACAGAGAGCCTGTACATCTGCCCAGTCTGGGTGGTGAGTGGCAAAAATGGAGGTGATAATATCTGCCAATTTCTGAGGATCTCCCTATATAAGAGAATTATTATTATTATTATTATTTTAATATATCTTTCATTGATTTCAGAGAGAGGAAGGGAAAGGGAGAGAGATAGGAACATCAATGATGAGAGTCATTGATCAGCTGCCTCCTGCATGCCTCCCTTGCTGGAGATCGAGCCCACAGCCTGGGCATGTGCCCTGACCAGGAATCAAATAACGATCTCCTGGATCCTAGGTCAATGTTCGACCGCTGAGCCACGCTGACTAGGCGGGAATTATTTTAATTCAGTAAATCTGAAGTAGAAAATGGAGTCTGGACCCAATAGTAGCCAGCAGGCTGGCATTCCTGGTTTATTCCACCTATAATGCATTGCCACAAACGGAATTATCCTGCTCTGGATAAGAATGCTCTGTGGCCAAATTGGGTTCCCTGCCGGGTCTTCAAGGGGGAGATCATTCTTTCATCACACAGAGGTGGGGCTATTGTCCATCTGGCCCTACCTAAAGGGTATCTAGCAGCAGGAAGGGGAATGGAGGGCAAATCTTTCTGCTGCTAATCATGAGTCCCACGGGTTCAGGGCATTAAAGAGACTCATCTCATCATTTTCCTTTCCTTTCTGTGTCTTACTATCAGGGTGGGGCTTTGAAGCCAATTCCCTTCCCTTTACTATTAATCTGTTACTTTCTTGTGTAAAGACATAAATGCCTGGACATAAGGGATTTTGTCCCATTTCCCTGACCATTGGCAAAACAATTCCAATTGTATGATAGTGTAGTAATTTAGGGAACCATTTAGAGGTCATTTCCCCCCCATAGCCTAAAGTATACATAGGCCAAGTAGTGTTACAATAGAAAACCAATTCCTTTTTAGTCTTTACATGGACCCATCAGCTAAAATTTGGCCCAGTGAGCTCCCTTCTGGAGTCAAATCAGAGCAATTCCTGATGGCACAAGAGTACAAACCCAAAACCAGAGCCATAGAAAAACCCCAAACAAAATGGGAACACATGAACAAAACATGGATCCATAATTCCATTAGTTCAAATTAACGCTCACAAGCAAGTCCTAGTGTCTTATGTCCTGCCAACCAATAGTGCAAGTGGTCTTAAGTGACCCAAATGGCACAGAGCCCAAGTGGCACAAAGCCCAAGTGACACAAAGCCCAAGCAGCAGGGATAGCTAGGCTAGACTACCAACTGGTGCCACAAATGGTCCTAACTTGACCCAGTTGGCTCAAAGTCCAAGCAGCAGGAATAGAGAACCACCAGTGTGATGTCAATTTGATTTACCTAGTCTTGGAGTCTGTATGCTCCCCAGAAACGTGTTTCCTTTCACCAGCCAAGTTTTTCAGGTGGCTGACACCTTGAGAAAGAGTGCAGGGAAATTCCCTGAGAAAAGCTCTCAGCAGCTGCTGTGAATTTCTCACAGTCTTGCTCCTGGGGTTGGCCTGTGACAGGCAGCTGGGACCCCAGCATAGGCCTTCTGGGACTTTCCAAGGTCCATACTGTCCCATCTGGATCTCCAAAAACTGTAACTGAAACACAGATTCAGCTGCCTGCTGCAAAGGAAAGCCAAACTAGTGAGACAGATGCTGGTGCAAAAGGAAAGAGGTTTATTCAGGTGCCACAACTAGGAGAACTGTGGACTCCCATCTCAAAGACCATCCCCGCTTCTGCTCAAGCCTATGGTTCTTACAAGGATAGGGAGGGGAGGGCTTTTTTCTTATCCAATTATCTTGCTAGCTTTTGGTGCACTTGGGCCCTGTCTCTTCATCTTTCTAGCTTTTGGTTCACTCTGGCCCTATCCATTTACCTTTCTAGCTTTTGGTGCACTCGGGCCCTATCATTCATCTTTCTAGCTTTTGGCCTGCTCAATGTAAGAACTTCCACTGCACCATCTTGGCCAGTGGGGGAGACTCCCTGGTTCTCCATGACTGTCTACTATAGTGGGGAGGGGGGCACTGCAGGACCTGCCATCAGGAAGCCTGGAGATGCCGCAGCCTCTCAATGCTGGACATGGCACCCACACATCCCAGGGAGCTGGTTGGAGTCCATGGGGCACCCCTGGATCCCAGTGTGCCCACATCTTCTGCACAACTCCAAGTGCTCCGCCCCTCCGAGGTGGCCAGCCAGGCCTGAACTCCAGCTGATGGCTGCCTACGGTAATATGCCCACTGTAAAGCCTTTTCGAAGTACTGAAACAATCTCTCCCAGTCCTAATTGCAATTTGGGCCTTCATTACAGCACTGAGTGCTTTTAACTTTCTATGATCACATTTTCCTCTTTTCTCCCCTATGAGGTCCTGAGTAATTTGAGAGCAGTTTCAGAGTCTGATATTGTCTTTATCTCTTCAAAGCATCCTGTGAAGTATCATAGAAGGAAAAGCATGTGGGAGTCATGTGCAGAGGCTCTGAAGGAGAAAGCTCATATCTGAGTGGGCCCTGGAATGCCACAGATGGGGGCTGTGATACCACAAAGACCAATTGAACCAACCAGAACCTCTCCTGGAAGCCTGAACATGCCACCGAGTCAGCCACTAGAGGGCGCCGAAGTGCAGTGTTTGGTGTTCACAGAGGAGGGTGTTCTGAGGACTAGCAAGGAGGCTCTTCTCTGTCCTGTTCTGGGATCGCTCGCCTGCACTCAGAGGTCTCAGGGTTCTCTCCCCAAGATGGAAGGCTGCCTGGCTCTGCCAGCTTCATGTTCAGTCTTGACTTCCTTTATCTCATGGTGAAAAGTTAGCTTTAGATTTAATACCTTTCAGCAAAGCGGGGGACACTGGGAGCTTGGTGTGACAAGAAAGTAACTTTATGAGTTACTGGCATGGTTCTGAATGTTTTTTGTTCTGCAGACTCTGAGTTTCCTGTTTAAATGTCTGAGAGAATATCACTGTTGGACACACGGTACTTGCCGTCTTCTGACTAATAGAAGCCTATAATTAATTTATTTCAGAAGCTAAGAAAAATATTTTTAGAATAAAGTCACTTGGAAATTCTGTCAGGCGCTGAGTATATTTTTCTTGGTAAACATTCAAATCTGCTATGTCTTTTTGAGTCAGCTTTTACTCAACAGTGTCCATCCTGAGGAAATTCAGGAGACTTATCTTCAAAGTCAAAAGCTGATTTCAGAAACCTCCTGGAAATAAAAGATCCTGATGAGATATCACATGGGCGGTGCTTTTGTTTTACACAGTTTTCTTTAAATAAAAATTTCCTGTAACACCTTTGAAATTACAATCTTTCAGGGGAGAAAATTTATGAAGAGGTTGCTCTTGGTCTCCCTTTCTCTGTTCCCCTAGCCCCTAAATATAGAGCATCTGGTGATAAGAGTGGAGGTGAGGAGGGCAGTTGGGGGACCATGAGCTTCTTGACTTCCCATGCTCACTGACAACACTGACTCCAATATTTCTTTAATTGCAATTTTTCTCCTATAGCCCAAAGCAGATTCTTTATTTCTCTCCTTTTAGAAGCAAATTATTAAAAAAAAATTGAACACCTCCCCTGAGGATGATGCTGTGCTTTGTGAGGGTTTGGGAGGAGACCCATCAGCAGATGACATAGCATTTCCTTGCTTTCCAGGAGCTTGTGGAACAGGGTTGGCATGACATTTTCATAGGCCGTACATGCTTCTCCAACCACTCCAGCATGTGGGTGCCACTGACGCATGGGACCATAAGAGTGGCAACTAAACGTCTTCTTTAGCTCTAGATCTGTATGAACTTGGCTGCAAGTGACAGAAAAACAAATGCAGAATGGTTTAAACAAAAATTTTCCTCTCACATTGCTAGAAATATAGCTTCAAAATGCAAGGGTCAGTGACTTGACTTTTTTATCTTTTCTCATGGTCACAGGATAGCTGTTGGAGTGTCAGATATAGAACCTACACTCAAGACAGGGAGAAGGAGGAGGTGAAAGAGAAACCTCAGTCCTGTCTCTACCTTTATCTGGACACGCTTTCCAGAGCTCCCTGCAAGTTTCCTCTGTGTCTCATTGGTAAAACCATCACATGGGCTTACCCTGGCCCCGGGGGAGTCTGGCCTAAAAGTAGTGCTTAAATCCCTTCTGTACATACTCACAGAAAGGGTGTGGCCTCACTGGGTGCTAGTGGGGGATGACATTGTGCAAATAACTGGTCTGTGCGGATTTAACCTGAGCATGAAATAGTGAAAGGGATGCCAGTAGGGTCTGCGGTAGATTAAAGGTGGTTGCACATTCTTGGCGACTTCTCTCATCAAGAAGTGACATTTAAATCTCCTTCCCTAAACTCAGTCTGGTCTGAGTGACGTACTTGGCCAATGAAATGAGGCAGAAATTACTTCCTGGGACTTTCAAGATTTGCTCTAGGAATCCCCACAGCTTGAACGGGCAGCTTGAGTGGAACAGTCTCTCTTAGAGTCCTGAACTGCCATAAAAGGTGGCCAGCTGCTCCGAGCTGCCATGATGAAGAGGCCCAGGGAAGCACTCCAGGTGAGAGTATAAGCTGAGCCCACCTTCCCACTGCCCCTGCCAAGGTGTGGGACATGTTAGGCCCACCAGACCAGGCCATCTTCCAGCTGAGTGCCAGCAAGTAACCTCTGTTGATACCATATGGGACAGATGAATTACCCAGCTGCCCATATTCCTCACCGCAAAATTGTGAGATAAAGTAACACACTTATTATTTTAAGTTTCTAAGTTTTGGAGTAATTTCTTACTTAGCAATAGACAACCAGAACACGCCCACCACTTTCTGTCTTGTAGTCACTTCAATCTTCCCTTCTTAGAAGGACATGTACCGTCTTTAAATTTAGGCAACAATGTTAGGTTCAAATTTAGCTGTTTGGACTAAGTTCTAATTCATAGACATTTAGAAATCATTGGGAAGTTTGGGCGCCTCTTTCTTTCTCTCTCTGATCCATGTCTGGAATTTTGGATCACGCATCTGAAGAACTTGCCCCCAGGAGGTGAAAGTACACCCCATTCTCGGCATTGAATTCTCAGTGGTGGACATGAGTCTTCACTCAATCTCTAGACATAAGCATACTAAGCAGTCGAAACTATAGCATTGTGAAGAGGTTTCCATGAAGTTGGTAAGTAAAGCAATGATTGTGGGCGTGCTTTCTGAGAGAAAGCTAAGCAGAAAGTAGAACAAAAACTCGGGGAACCTGAGGAGACTCAACTGGGAGCTCACAAGGCAAAGAGACGGCGTCCGAGTTCACGCCAAGGCCCGGGCGGCATCTGGGCGGGCAGGAGGCACCGCCGCCCCGGGCGGCATCCCCGCGGGCAGGAGGCACCGCCGCCCCGGGCGGCATCCGGGCGGGCAGGAGGCACCGCCGCCCCGGGCGGCATCCCCGCGGGCAGGAGGCACCGCCGCCCCGGGCGGCATCCGGGCGGGCAGGAGGCACCGCCGCCCCGGGCGGCATCCCCGCGGGCAGGAGGCACCGCCGCCCCGGGCGGCATCCCCGCGGGCAGGAGGCACCGCCGGCCCGGGCCACGGAGGCTCGGGCGGCGCGGCTCAGAGCCGCTGCAGCCCGCAGGCGCCCTTGCCGTGGTTCCTGGGACTCCGGTCACCCGTGTGTTGCTGGGTGACAGACACCTTCTTCACTGACTAACTAACTCAGGGAGGCTCTCTCCTTTTGGGGCGAAGGCGTGGTGTGATTCCATTTGTATTCTCAATAACCACAGCCGGCTGTGAACCGAGGAGCCCTTTCCCGGGCGGGGAGCTCCCCGGTGACTCTTCGGTCCATTTCCATGGCTGTTGAGTAGCAATGGGTTATTGGAACAGCCTAGCTCTGATCTTTAAGAGTTAGTCTTGTTCATTTTAAAATTTTAGTCTCACAATGATCCACTTTTGTGAGTGTGCGCATGTGTTGTGTGCTTGTGTTCACGGCAGGACTGTCATCTTACACCCCCTTTATTTCCCCTGAGCTCGCCTCTCTGGGTGCCGGGGGCTGGCGGGGGGCCGGGCTCCGGGCAGCTGCCTTTGGCCAGCTGCTGTCCTTTCCCCGCTGGCATCACTGCTTTTCGAGCTGTCCTTCCCCTGAGCTGGCCTGGGGCCCTCTGGGTGCTTTGCGCCAAGTGCTGCCTACCTGGAGGCGGGGGGGCGCTGGCTGGTTTCTCCAGGGTCCTGGGAGGGTGGTCTCAGCTCACACACTTGCCTGGTTTTCATGATAATCTTAACAGCCCACAGTCTTGACCCGCTCTGGTTGAAGATCCTCAACATGTGGCCTCCTCAGATCACGGCTTCCGTTAGAAAGAAAACGGGGCTTTTCCTGAGCCCTTAGTGAGCCTCGGTGGTTCTGAAAGCCCTTTGCCCAGCGTTGCCTACCCACACGCTCTCGGCTCTGGGAGGACCGCGGCTGGGGGGGCCCGCCGGGCGGCCGCAGGTCAGAGGCTCCGCTGGGAGCGCCCTGTCCTCCAGTCAGTGTTTACTCCCCACACCGTGCACACATCTCCACAACCGATCGCTTCTGCTCCTGAGAACTTACCTGAGCCTCGTGTTGTCTCTTTAATGATACGGAAGCCCGAAGTTCTCAAATACGGAGGGACTCCGATCTGTGTAAACTCAGGCTGATGGTTTGTTTACGAGGCAGCGGCTTGGCTGCCCTTGGACTCCCCGGGCAGTGGGAGGACGTTGCAGGAAATGGTCACAGTAAATGGCCACGTTTCTTCTCGGGGTTGTAAATGGATAGGTCTGGTATCTTTATGTTATAAAAATAGTATAGATGACTTCTCTGGAAGTCGTTTTGAGGAAACGTATAATCATAAAAACTCCTATCATTTCCTGCCCACTGCTGGTTGCTTTGCCAGACCTTCTTGAAGGTCATCAGCTGGACATATTATTGGAAAAACTGAGAGTCATTGCAGAGTTAGAGATTTCCCTATGTACTCACTCTAGACCTATTCATTTATCTTGAGAGTTGGTTTTGCTGCCCAGGGTTCCTGTCTAGACTTGCTAAATGCCTGCTCTTCTCCTGGCTGCACTTTGAAGCCATCTGGTTAGATCTGGGGCAGGTCTGAAGTAGGGCCAGGGTCCAGGGGCGATGACACCTTCCCAAGGCGGTAGCTCCTCAAAACCTGGGCCTTCGCTCAGGCAAGTGAAGAATGGGCCCTTGCCCGTAGTCATAGGTAATTTAAAGTAGATTTACTCAGCACACTAGAACATACTCGAGGTGCCACCTTATGTTTGACAGGGAAAAAGACAATGAAATGACTATTTAAATATCATTAAGGAAATGTATGGAAGTCATTCATGAAGAGGTGGCACATATTAAAATACCAAAAGGTTCAAGTAGGGTCTGAAATATTCTTTTCATGGCAATAAATACATATGTATAAGATAATTTTTAAAGGCACTTTTTGTGTCAATATACTAAAAATTATTTAACCAGTCCCTACCATATTAAATTAAGTTGTTTATAGTATTTAATTATCATAAACAAAGCCACAATAAACATCCTTGCCTCTTCCATCACTTACCTAATTACAGCAGGTCTTTGCATAATCTCCTTTAGTTACAAGCTGAGGAGATGCCTTGGAACATACCTCGTTTACATCAGTTAGCCTTTGGTAAAACCGGTTTTGCTTTACATCTTTGTGCTTCAAGTTGCAGAACCTATTGATGATGTTAAGTGAGCACCTATTGTATTTCATTACGGCAAATTCCCAGAAATGAATCTGCTGAGCCCAAAGGATGTGCCTTTCAAGGGCTTTAGGTGAAATACCTTCAGAAAAGTACCACATATTTACAATTTTTGACGTTGCTAGGAATACATTTTTCTAGAGAAATTCAAGGTCAATAAGCCACTAAGCCCAGGAAGTGGAGTTCACTCGGTAAGCATTTTCAGAATGTGCGCTGGTGTTTGCTTTCTCACGTCAAGCAGGGGAATGGAATGTGTCCAGTGTTTGGAATCTTCCCTTCAATGGCTCTAGCTGTGATGCGGGTGACGCCGCCAACTCCCAGGGGCCTTCAGCCCGTGAGTGTAGAACTGGGCTCCACATGCGGGGGTTACCTTGGAACGCGGCGCGGAGGGGGTGCTGCCCCAGGGGGCTGTGGGCCCAGCCGGCCCGGGAGGGTTAGGCTTGGGGCAGACGGATCCTTCCTGAGCCAACTTTTCAGGTTCTTAGCAACAAAGAGGCAGCTAAGCAACACATTCTTACATGACCAGGGAGCTCCCTCAAGTCCTGGAAGAACCTGAGAGCAGATCATTGATTTTAATTGAAATATTAATTTAAAAATTATTCTCAATAGTAATTTCTGTACCAGACATTCACTGAGCATGGTCGGGCAGAGTGTCTGTGAGAAGGTGTATCTGAGGTACCAAGGATGAGAGGTTTTAGTCACATCTCCACAGCACCCTGTGCACCAAGACTGCTTTTTCTACACCTACAAACTCTTCCTCTTACCTCAATTCATTATATATATATATATTTTTTTTTTTTAGAAAGCTTGGCAACCATTTTAGCCTCATAATTGTCTTTCATCTCCAGCCATTCCACCTCTTTCCTGGACTCCCCCAGAATGCATAAGACCAAGGAGATGCTGTAGTATGTGGTGGCTAATTAAGTACCAGGGTTCAAATCCCAGCCCAGCCACCTGCTCACTGTGCCACAATAGATAGGTACCTAAAATCTCTGTAAACTGTGAGGATGCTTATCTCATAAGCTTGCTTTGGGGATTAAATTAAATGAGATACTATGTGGTGAGTGTCTGTCACAGAATAAATGCTTCTTAAACCGTAATTATTATTAGATGGCATTGCGATGATTTCCAGCTCTAAGTCTCTATGAGCCTAGGCTCTGGGAGTTTTCAAATTACTGTGATCTCTCGGTTTGTTGGTTGATTTTCCAGATTTCCGAGGAGTTATCATTCCACTGATGTCCCTCCGCATCCTGCCCAGCCTGAAGTGCTTCTCTAGGCACAGTGCCCCTCACGGCAGATGCTGATGTGCACCACCCAGGCCCACACCTTGCTTGCAGTAGCCTCAGTCACTCCTTGCAAACCAATGGTGGCTTTTCCTTGTTGAACAGATTAGGGAGGGTGTATGAGGGCAGGCCCAGTGGTAAGGACCCCACAGCCCGGAGAACACAAATCTGTAAAGCTATTAAGAATATATATTTTTAGAGTAAAATTGGATTTTGCACCCCTGTTTCTGAAGAAAAAGCAGGGTGTGCCCCTGGATGCATAGACGATTTAATAGGTGGTGAAATAACAGATGATGTATTAAGGAATTATACATTTGTGACCTATATAATTGTATTAACTAATGCCACCAGAAAAAGTTCAATACAATATAATAAAAAGAATAAAAAATAAAAGTAATGTGTGACCCTGCAGAGCAGGGAATGACCTCATAGAACATGTCTCCAGAAGTGGCACAAACTGGGGAGGGCGCTGGCCAAGGATCTAGAAGAAGTTGGGGAGAGAGCATCACAGTAACGTGCTCAGAAATCACCGGGAGTGTCCTGAACCTTTTGAGGTCACCCTTAAGGAAAAGAGTCCTCACGGTGCCCCACAGCCTTGACCGGGAGCCACTGCAGGCCAGCCCGCTCTGGGCTATTGCGCCTCTTCTCTCAGCCCTTTGTCCAGCTGGCGAGCCCCCTAATTCCAATTCTTGGTCTTTCCTTCTTTCTTTACTATAGTCTGTCTAGAGGCAAGAAAGTAATGAGCTCAGACTTTTATGGAGCTTGAACTGAACTCAATTCATCCTTTCAACCACCCTGCGAAAGGCAGGCAGCTCTTACTACACCCATCTAATTGAGGTTTAAATAGTTCAGGGGACTTAGATCTTCAACCTCTGCCCAGTTTCTGCTCATTTTACCATGAGTACCATCTGAAGGTGTGCCAAGGCTTTACTAGCTTGTAAAGTTCCTGGAATGCCCTTGTAGAGAGCATTCACCTCTCAACAGGTGTCTTTGATGAAAGCTGCTGTTAAGACTTAGACGAGGTGCCATAGTCATGAGAGAGAGACTTGGGGGGCATTTCCCTGGGCCCCTCAGATCTGAAGGTGGTTTAGGTGGTGAACTGCTACGGCCCATTGAAGGACTGGTCAAATGAAAGTAGATTTTTCCTTGGAAATGGCCCCACCCCAAATGGTCCCACCCCCACATATATTATTGAATTTTTTTTTTGGTATCATTTAATAGTAAAATTTTGAGACAGCTGATGTAAATTTTGAGTGTGATTCTAAGGTTCTTAGAGGGATGAACACTGATGTGCTTACTATAGGGAGATGAAGGAAAAGATGAAGGATGGCTTCAGTCCAGGGGTCGCTCAGTATCTAAGAAGCTTCAGTGTGTCCAACCGCGTGGGCAGAAGATTCCTCCCAAAGAAACACTTATTAGGTTGCTTTTAAGTTGGGTTTGATTAGATAGTATTAAAGGCACAAGTGTGTGTTTTTCTTTATTCTAGTTATTAGCTTTGGTCTTTATTTATTACATTGGACCATGGAAGGAAGGGGCTTGACAGCTCAGTTTGGGCTCACTGTCCAGGAACAGTGAACCGGTGCGGCGGGCGGCGGCGAGGCGGCGTTGGCGCGGCTCTGCGGCTGGTGGGCTGTGGCGGCTGCAGCCCCCCTTCCTCCCCTGTGGGCTGGACGCAGCAGAGGGGTGTTTAGTCCTCCTGGCGGGCAAATCACTTCCTGAGTAGGGTACAAGGCGAAAGGGCTCTTCCCAGTTTGGTGGAATATCAAGTGCCAGACACCCTTGCAGGGACATCGCTAAATGCCGCCTGGCAGCCAGGGCTCGGGCTTCTGTGGTTAAGCCCGTTTAGCCCAGTTTTAGGAGAGCGGCACGTGCGCTGAGCTGGGGCCCTACTCTGCAGGCAAGGACGAATGTGCATGTGCAGCGCGTCTGCACCTAACGGGGGACAGCGGGGTGCCAGGCGGTGCGGGCCTGGCGGAGTCTGGCCAGCACAGGGGGTCTTGGCCAGTTTTCATCAGCGCCTGCAAGTGGAGGTTGTTTGGGGCTAAGACCAGAGTGATCACCGCACTCGCTGGCTCGCGGAAGAGTTTACCTACATGTCTACTGACGTGCACGGGCCTTGACTATTCTGAAAGCCTGAAGAAGAGACTGTTACCTGTGATTTCCTTTGGGGAGGAGACGTGTTCTGGGATGGGAATGAAATGACTTTTTTTTTTTTTTTTGGATTTTAAAACTTTATTTGCTGTACACTTAAGTGAGCATTTAAAAAATGCCCGGCTCTGGAACGCAGGAGGTGCAACGTGAGGGCGAGGTTATTCATTAATTACACTCATGGGGGCCCAAGGAAACGGGGGACTGAAAACCTAATTGCAATTATTTAGGGCAGCACAGGTGGCAGGCGTTTCCCTCTTTAAACCCTTTTTCCAAACAGCCTCCTGGGTGCTTTCCTGAAACAGGGTGAAATGACTTTTTAAAGCCTTGTACTGCCAAATGCTCATACGTCTCTTGCATTTGCTGAGCAGGCTGACTCTCTTCAGCTACAGTAGGAATAACTCTGATCTTAGCCATATATCACTAAGCATTGCTAAATTTCATGTTTCTTATTTGCAAAACAAAGGATTTGGGTTAGAGTTCTTTTAACTTCTTTTCTAGCTCCTTCTAAGGATTCATTTAAAGACTAAAGTACTTTAGGAAGTTGGTTGCACCTAAAAACAATTTTCCATCTAAGATATATAAGTTGGCCACACGCCTGCACACTGTTTGCCACCCGCAGTCCTGTTCCTCCAAGAGCCAACAATGGCAATGTCCAAGGTCAAGCACACACGCTTCCCTGTCTCCAATCAGGACCAGACAGGGATACTGTGAATCACTTCCAGTAGATCCAGTAGATGCAACAGATCTTCCCGTTTGTGTGGATGGGTGGGACTAATTAAATCCCTTCAAGTCAGGCCAAACACTGGGATTCAGGCCAACAGCTGAAGGAAGCCAGTTGCTATTTGATCAGAATGTAAGACATCTTCTGTGATCTCTCATCAAATGGCTGTGTTTTCATTAATCTGCTCATACTGGTCATTGATACAAACCAGTTCTTCCAAAGCCACCAGTGAGTCATTTCTTCCAAAACACTTCCAGAGTAAAGCTATTTGTGCTTCACTGAAGGCAAGGGCGTGAATAGGCAGATTTTCATTTCTTCCCTCAGTGGAAACGTTAACAGGCTGGAGGTTATTGCTAAACATCCATTTGAGGGAAAGTGATAAAATGGGGTCAGTTATGGGAACATAACTAAATTGTTTAGTTTTTTTGGTTTTGTTTTCCAAAAATTTATCTTGTGTATTTTCTAAATATGAGGAGGGTTGGGGTAGTGAATGCATGGGCCATTTATTTGCCACTCTCAGCTATTCAGAATACAGTTAAGAGTTTGAAATAAAGTGAAAAATACTCTCTAAATGGTTAAGATACATGTTGTACTAGTTGTGTATTGCTATTTAACAAAATTTCTGAAAATTTAGTTGTTTTACCAATGATAATCACTCATTAGCTCACAGTCCCTGAGGCCAGCAAGTTAGCAGTGCTTCTGCCATCTGAAGGCTTGACTGGGGCTGGAAGATCAGCTTCCAGAGTGACTCATGGCTGGCAAGTTGATGCTGGCTGTTGGCAGGGGACTTCAGTTCTTTGCCATATACACTCCCCATGGGACAGCTTGAGTCTCTTCACGACTTGGCAGCTGGCTTCCTCCAGGGTGTGTGATCCCAAAAGCCATGTGGGAGTTGCAATGCCTCTTATGACCTAGCCTTAGAAGTCACCTACTTACTGTCACTTCTGCAGGTCAGTCCTGATTTAATAGCTGAGATACAAAGGCATGGATACTGGAAGATGAGGGTCATTTGGTAAAAAGAGTCACCCGGAGGCTGGCTACTGCAGATGTAGCATGCAGCACCCAAAGACCTAAGTCGGCCCTGTTCTGGCCCGGTTTGAGGTCACTGCTCTCTTGGACTGCCCTCTGTGTGCCCTGGGCCAACAGATATTGCCACCCCCTGGTTCAGCTAAGCCTCCTCACTAATACCTAAGGAAGTCCTTGGGCTCAGGACTTTATAATAACCACAATAAGATTATTTGAGAACCAAATCCAGATGGTCGACAGGCCACGTGAGTACATGTACATCCAATTGTAACAATGCACAAGTGTGTACACAGCATTATCCTGACAAGAAGTGCCAATACTTCTTCTTTAGAGAACCAGCGACATCCGCTGCCCCAGGGAGCATGGCAGTGTGTGGTCCTCTTCTTTGGCTGACCGTGGTGGCTTCTGTATCCCACACGATACTTTTTCCTTCACACCTTCAATTCAGCAGACACGGTAGTTACTGAGCCTTGCTCGAAGTTCGTTCTGAAAGGACTGAGTCTGAAAGGACAGCTCCATTAGCTGTGTTTGCAGTGCTCTAGGTCCTTGCTCACCCACCCACTCTTTCATTCAGTCACCTGTGACCGTCCACCCTGCGCCCGGGTGGCTGGGGGCGCCTGCTCTCCTGTTGGCTTGTGAGCGACGTGCGAGACCAGACAGGGCTCGAGCGGGGGCTCCTCCGTTAGCCTGGGTCCTTGCGATGGCTTCTGTGAAACGTCCTTCCCCAAAGTGCCAGCAAACGCTGCTGTGCCCCGGGGAACGAGGTTTGAGGGGTGGCTCTGGTGCAGGCAGAGGACCCCGCTGCCGGGGCCCGCGGCGCTGAACGGACCCTGGAAGGGCCCCGCTTCCCGCCGCGCGGCTCTCCTCGCTGGGCGCCACGTCCCCTCGGTGCAGATGCTCACACTGTGGTCTCTGTGGGACGTGGCTCCTCTGCTGGGTTTTTGGTCGATTCCACGAAGGAGGCCGTTTGGTTCTCTCCGAGAGCCTCCTTCCCTCTGACACTGTGTATCTGGCCTCCAGTATGGGCAGGGCTCAGAGCAGCTCTTTTACGGGGGGGCGGCTGCTTGAAGAGGGTGGCGTGGCCGTCACACAGAGAAGGACAGGAACACGGCAGGCAGCAGGAGGGATTACTCAGGCGTCTGCCTGGGGACATTCAGGGCAGGGCTGGCTGCTCCACACGCCCCTTAAGAGCAGCAACAGAACCCACGCGATCGCTGGTCCGCTGGAGCGGGGACCCGCCCTCCAGGGGACGCACAGGACCGAGGGCAGGGGCTGCGACTGTGTGGAAACAGACGCTCTCTGCTCAGTCAAGTGTCTCGGGTGGAGAGGGGAAGCCTCTAGAATTCAGGGGTGACCTCACTCAGCTGCCAGCTAAGCCGCTGGAGCGGGAGGAATTCCTTGTCCGTTGGTGCCGTCATCTCTTGGGTGGTTGTGAAGATCTGCTTTGATGTGGGCTCTAGGAAGCCACCAGGAGTTGACAGGCCACCTGTGCAGTCCTCTGGGACGGGGCGGTTTGGTGAGCGTGTGCGTCTGTGTGTGTGCACGTCAGGGCGGTGTGGTCTGTGTGTCCGGAATCCTTAGCTTCCTGCCCTGTTCAAACCTCGGTCAGATGTGAGGGCGTCTGAGCACTTACCTTGCTCTTCTTGCCAACGGAGGGAAAGGTTTCTAGGTTTTCTCCACCCAGCACCCAAGGCCATATGTAAGCCAAGCACCAAAATAATGTTTTAAATATTCTAATCCACTGAAAGGGAAGACAGGTCAACTACTTAGTTATTAATACATTGATTCCACGTTTGCAGTGGTCTCCAGAGCAGCCACAGGTTCACTGCTTGTCAGGCAGAGGCCTGGGGTGCTGGGTGGAGACAGCTCCCCGCTTCCCTGACCCTCTCCCTGGGCCTTCCCAGCTCTCAAAGCTGGGAGCCTGGCATGACCCTGAAGGCAGTTGGTCACCCAGCCAGTCATGTGTGTAGTTTACGACGGGGTCAAGGACACCTCGCATTTCTGGCGGCTGCCCCGACCCAGGGCGCATGCGGGCACTGTGCACTGCACAGAGCCCTCTGACCGCACAGCCCAGCCGACGACAGCAGCCAGCCTGACAGAGGGCTCGGCTCGGCTCGGCGAACCTCCCGAGGGCTTGGGAGGCGCTGCACCCCGTGGGCACGGATCTCACGCTGACCCCCGCCAGGTCAGGGTCGTGCCTCCCCCATCTCACCTCAGGGCGCTCTGACCCCCTAGTTGAAGACCCGGGAGACTGCTCCCGAGTGCTCCACAGGCAGAGCCATTTGCAGCTGCTGCTCCGCCCTAAGGTGACGAGCCCCTTCTTGCCAGTCGCATCGTCCAATCCTAACCTCTCTAACTTTGCACCCAAAGGAGTGACATGGTCCCTGCTTTCTCGCCTTATTTGCCCCTCTCAGTTACTGTAAGTTTGTAGTCATTTGAAAGAGTTACTCTAAGGGACAGAAGGCCTGAAAGGAACCCTCTGGTCTGGCTGGTTTGGGCTCACCTGCTGCGAGCGAACAGGGCCACCTGCCCCCACGTGCTCTTAGCACCACATTGAGCAAAGGCTGCCACGTCTTTACTGAGACCCACAGAGAGGGTGTGGCCATGCCGGAGGGGTGGGTAAGAGACAGAGCTTAAATGCTACTTTATGGGACATGATCGATTTTGCCTTTTCCTTTCCTTTCTAAATATGTATTTGTGTGTATGTGTGTATGTGCATGTGTATATGTGTGTGTACGCGTGTGTATATATCTATATCTACATCTATATCATCTATATCTATGTCTATATCTGTATCATCTATATCTACATCTATATTATCTATATCTATATCTATATCTACATCTATATCATTTATGCCCATATCTGTATCATCTATATCTATATCATCATCTATCAAAATTAAGTCAAACTCCACTTTCAAAATGTTTAGTATTGTTTATAAAAAATTAAAACCAATTCTTAAAATAAGAGGAAAATGAAAAATTCACTGTTTTACAAGTGCCAGAATGTCTCCAGAGTTTCAGAGAGTTGGAATCAGGCAAAGTCCAGGCCTTTCAACCCCCATCGAGCCTGCCCTCTGCCTCCCTGCTGGACTGGCATTGCTGGGCATCAGGCTGCAGCAAACATGGAAGATGGAAAAGTTCAGGAAGCAAAGTGCTCAAGCGGGTAAGTGAGACCTGGGCTCAGGCCTGAGCTCCCCAGGCCGGGCCTGTGTAACCTTGGCCACATCACTTCCCCTCTCTGGGCCTCAGTTTTTCATTCTGTAAAAAAGTGTCCCTAAGTGACCCACCAGTGCCTGTGGGGCCAACATTCTACGACTTCCAATCATGGGGCAATAGAACCTGAGAACTGTCAACAGGCCCTGAGTCATCCCCAGAGCCCGCACCTCCCCTCCCCAGTAGAGGGTGACCATCACCGGGCCTTGGATGGTCTGTGATGTGCGGTGGTGAGCACAGCAAGGACTCGGGGCTAATACACTTGCCAGGCGGATTTTCTTCACCGTTTCCAACTGAGACCCACAGCAAGTTGGGCTAGGAACACACAGTAGGGTATCTAATTCCAGCTCCTTCCTTGACTAGCTCTGGGATGTCAGGCACAGAGCTGTTACATTCACCCTCTTGGGGCTTCTCCATCAGAATATGTGCTGGCAAGGCCTTGGTGAAGACTGTGCCTAGGACAGTGCCTGCCCCACTGTGTTGTTCAGCTTGTGGTTATGATGATGTCTGGGATTCTTCATAGGGAACTGAGGACGACATGCGAGCCCCGGCCCACCAGCAGCAGCAGACCAGGATGAGAGCTCGTTACTCATAAAACATCTTAGTGAGTGCAAAGCAACAGTTACATTTTCCAGAAAACATTTGACTTTAGTTTCCTGGAAGCGTTTTTATAGCTTCACAGTAATAAACATTTTTCTTGAATTGAATTGAAAGGCTGAGTGGGTCCACTGACATTTTCTCCTTTGGACAGCATTCAAACAGCAAAATCCTGTTATCCCAACTTGGAAAACCCCTATTTTGACTATATGTGACCAATAATTACCTTCAAATTTAGATGGAATGAGCAGCCAACTTCTGTCATCAACGTATTTATAAAGATTATACTATTTCAATATTTCTAGTTTACATGTTTTTCACTTGGGTGATTTTTTTTTTCTGAATCATGATTAAAAAAATATACAGGTGAATAAAAATATAAAAGGTTTTACACATAATCCTCCTACTCCTTATAACTAAGCACTTGTGTTAGTAAATATTTTTTTTATTTTCAAATAAAAATCCATCTCAAAGGAGCATAGGAGAGAGAGGGGGAGAGTCTATCGGTTCTAAAACAGTAAAGTAAAACCCAGGAACAGAACAGTTGCAGGCATGGCTGGATCCAGAGACCGTCAATGTGCCCTCTCTGTGTCTCTCGGACAGATGGGCTCTCTTGGTGCGGCAGTCCACGGGACAGATCACCTTCCCCCATGCTTCTGGCTGAAGAAGCCCCGGGAAGGGTCTGACCTGTCCAGCTTGTGTCATGCCCTCCCCTGGACGAATCGCTGTGGCCATGAGCATGTGGTCACCGACCAGGCCTGCGTGGCCTGCCCTCATCCGTTCCACAGCTCAGACAGTGTGCCTCTGTCTTTGTGTCACTGTTTCCTCATTTCTAAATAGTGAGAAGAATATTCTGGTTGATTGCTTAAGGCTGTCGTGCAAGTAAGTTGTTTGGGGATGACTTTCCCTCATGTGCTTGACTTCCCGGGAGAGCAGTTTTGCCTGACAATCAGAGGTGGGTACAGACACATTCATAGCTCAGGCAGGACATGGCTGCACAGGATTACCCGGGGGAGGGGATCTGGGCTCTCTTCCCACTGGAGATTTCTCCTTTTCTGAGTTTTTTAGTTGCTGCTAGTACACCCAGAGCTGAAAGTGGAAAGCTAGGTTGAAATGAAAGGCTTCGAATTTATTCTTGAGAAATCCCAAAGCCTTTGCAGTGCCTCTCACCTGTCAAGATCAAGGGCACTCCAGTGAAACGTGGTGATCGTTTGCGTTACCTGACCGATGCGCAGCATCCTGCTGTTTCAACAGATGGCTTGTCTGTTATGGGGGCAGTGGGGGTAAGTGGCTCTTTTTCCTGTTCAGAACCAAGAGGAAGGCCTCCTGGGGGCACCTCCCAAGTAAGGGAAGCCCCTTGAGAATGGAAGTGAGCCATCGCTTTCTCAGGGCTATCCCGACAGCTCAGGGATCCCGCGTTTTTGAGATTTTCCTTCAAGACCAGGAAAAAAAATAATTGGGGAAAATAAATAACATGCTACCTTAACTACTGGGACACATGAAGTGACTCCATCCGTGCCACCTCACTTTGTGAGTCAGACGGCCCACGCTCTGTTTGTAGGTGGAGTGCTGAAGTGTCACCTGAGTCACTAGGCCCATGTCACACACTAGCTGGGACCCAACTGGAACCTTGACTCTTTCTCTGGGTGCTCACCTCAGACGTGTGCACAGCTTCGGTTGTAAATTTGGGGTAATTTATTTTCACACCCTCCTTAGGAAACAGGCCTTACATATTCAACAGAACTTTACATCACACATCCTAAAATTAAAAAACTCACCTAACCAAAAAGACCATACAGTTTTTCTCCCGGGATCACCTCCGTGACCTCTCTGCAGACCTTCTCTGTACTGCTGCTCTGTGCACCTGTGGACAAGCAGACACTCCCCCTGTTATCAAATGTACTTTCACATCTTTCCCAAGTACATGATCGGCTTTCCCTTGTAAACACACCGTGAAACTTGTTTACCTGTGAGTGCGAGGCCTCCCGCTCCCGTGCTCCATGGAGCAACTACTGGAAGGTTGGTAGAAGGTGGCTCTTGGCTTTGCATCCACGTGAATGTGCGCCTGTGATCGGTGGGCTAGCACCTGAGGCGTGGGGCTCCCCAGGGTCCCACTGCAGGAACCTCTTAATTTCTTCCTGCATGAGAACCCCCACGGCACAGCCAAAGTGATATTTCAAAATTCTGAGTCTGTGATATTTCCCCAAAACTAATCAAGCCTCTTCTTCTTGGCCCCTTCCCTCCCAGCTGTTTCCCCTCCTCGGAGTTAGTGCTGGCCAAGCATTGGGCTCTGGGCCTTCAATGACCCAAGTGAGGCACCAGGAGCCTACTGAGGTGACAATGACATGTGTGCCCCTTGCTCCCGGGGCTCTTCTGTCTATAATTTCAAGATCTGGAGCTTTCCCTGATGGGGGAGCCCGCCTGCCCCATATTGAATTGACTTTGCTAAACTTCCTGCCTCTCATCTGTAAAGTGGGAACAGCGTGCTGCACTCAAGTCCCCACAGGGCTATGTGGTGATCAGATGAGAGATGACCCATAGAATTTTAGAGGGACGACCAGCCTCTCCTCCAGCCTCTCCTCCAGATAAGGGGAGCCCCCTCAGGTTAGTGGGAGGACAGGTTACCTGCAGGCACAAACCAAACACCTGTAACCACGGTACAGGGACTGACGAGATCCAGACACGTCGCTTCGCTTGGTCCGCGCGCAGGTCCTGTGTGAGCCTAACGGTGGTTCTCCCGCTTTCGCCGATGAAACATCAAAGGCTGAGAGAGGTAAAGCGACTTCGCTTCCAAAGCTGTCCTTTTCCCCTTGTACAGCCACTTATAAACAACATTGCTCTTAAGATAGAGTTTTTCAGGAAACAATTCAAAGTTGTGACGGGTTTTTGAAAATATAAAGGCTATCCGTATCTTTACGAACAAGAGTCTTGTCTTCATTGTCGCCTTTTGGGGACACCAGACTTGTCTAGATTTGGGTGCATTTGATGACAAGATGCTGGAGATTCGAGGCACCCCAGAGGGTCACTGTCTTGCCAGAGGCAACAACGTTCTGGCTGAGTTTGGACATCTGCTCTTCTCATGGCCCATTTTCAGTGCCGGTGGTGAAGGCGGCCGCCTTCTCCTCTGGCGAATATTCTGGGCATGTCTAAGCCTTGGCCCTGAGGCATTGTGAGAGGGAAGATCAAAGATTTGGGAATCAGAAAAATTAAGTGGGAAGACCAGACCTGCCACTTAATAGCTGTGTGACGGATCATTTCTTCAGCCTCGCTGGGCCTCACCTTTCTCTGTGGTGAAATGGGTTTATTATGTCTAGTTGCGCTGTTACTGAGAGGATTGACGGAGATGAAGTACGCAAAGTCCCTGTCACAGAAGTCAGTCAACAAGCGGTAACTGACATCTTCAAGTGTCAACACTCAAGATCCCTCCCTCCTCCACCGTTCCCTCCCCCCTCCCTCTCCCCCTTCCCTCCCTCCCGCTCTGCCTGTCCTGTCTTCCCATCCCACTCGTACACCCCTGCACAATCATGTGAGGCCTTCGGCTCTCCTAACCTATACGGGGGAACTAGCAGGGTTGCTTCAACAGTTGGGACAACTAAGTTCCTGCTCTCAGCCCCAAGGAGAGCTTCCCTGCTCTCGGCAGGGCGGAGCAGGCTCGGGAGCGAGGGGCCTGAGCTCCCCTCTCCTTCCCCAGGGCTTCTCCAACCAGCTTTGTCTTGCTGCCTAGACTGGCTGGAGGTGGCCATCGCCAGCACTCCCCAGGGGGTGTCATAGTGGTGAATTAAATAACGGCCACCTGGAGAACTCCACCCGAGATCCCCTTTTCTCCAGTGAAGACTCAGAATGGGGAGTCAGGGAGGACTTAAGGAACCAACATCCAGAGAAGTGATGTGACTCGTCCAGGACCTCAAAACTAGTCTGTGCCCAAACCATGGTAAGTAACTAATTCTGGGGGACAAAAAGGCAGCAACCTTTTAATGAATATTTGAAACAATGCATGTTTCTCTTCTGGATTTTCCCTAGAGTTTGAACTCAGTATTATAACGTTGTCTGGTTGGACTGTAATGTGGCCACAGGGTTGGACTCTCCTTGGTCTGCATTTCACTGGGGTAAAAGGACCACTGGATGGGTGGGAGTAGAGATCTGAAGGCCAGTCTTAATTCACGCTGCTAGTCTTTTCTTGGGTACTTCAGGTTTTCCCAGGAATAAAATGAGTTGGATAGAAAAGATGGTTTCCATTCCTCTTGGTTGTTTAATGTTCTAAAATTGGAGCCCTTTGGTTAGAAGAAATCTACATCATCTCAAAATATAGAAAATAAAATGCAAAACAACTTTGGTTGGAGTTGGGAGGAAAAATGGGAACCCCAAGGCACATGAAGGAACCCTAGGGTTCCTCAGAGCACACTCTGAAGACTGCTGGTTTGGAGGCTCTGTGAGATGTTCTGGTTGTGTAAATGTGTGAGACATGAGGGTGGAGGCTGTGGTAGCAGAGACCTTCCCCTCTCCAGGGTCCTCCTAGGAGTGTACATTTGTTTCAATGCCAGTAGACGTGATTTCTCCCTTCATTTCCTACCCACATGCTAAGGTGATGGGTTTTAGGGTCAACATAAAGTTATACCTTGACCTCTGTCTTCAAAGAACTATCCCTAAACATTCATAGGGCAGTGCTCCATGAATATCTGATGAATAGATGAGAAAATGTCTTTTGAGCTGTACAAAAGCTGAAAGGTGTGCCTAGAGCCCAGTCCTTAGTAAGAGGTATATTTGACATTGCACCCAGAGTGTATGCCCATGTGCACATGGACGCAGCTGAAAACCTATGTATATTCCCTCTCTGTGTTTTGCTCTTTCAAAGATGTTGGTAGTGACCCACCACAGTGTTTTCATAACCCATGAACAGGTTTTATGCTCCAGAGAATGCTGGTGAGAACATGGCGTGCTCAGTGGTCATCCCCTACTCGAACTGGGGTTACATTTAGGTCTCTCTTGCTACATCAGGGGTCAGCAAGTGTGGTCCACAGGCCAAGTATGGCCTGTTTCTTGCTTTGTATGGCCTGGAGGCACCAGGCGAGCACTATGAGCCCTAGCTGGGGTGTTCCCTCCACCCCTGTCCCCACTCTGCTCCTAGCACCTGTTGGGTTCCCGGTCTGGGAGTTGAAGACCATGTAACTTCACTTTTTGTCTGTTGCCCAAGGGGAGACAGCCTGGCTCTCCAAGAGAAGGTCTGGGTGTCAAGGGGCAAAGAGAAATCGATGGTGAAGGCCCAGTCCTCTTCACCACTCCCAATCTGCTGACCTGGCCTCCCAGGCTCCCTCCCTCCAGCAGGTTGCCCTCCTTCCTGAGACTGTGTCCAACACATGCACCTGGGCCAGAAGTGTGCCTACACCCAGGGTAAGTATACATATTTGCTTCTTGGCCCATGATGTCTAAGATATTTACTACCTGGTGTTTTACAGGAGAAGCTTGCCCACTCCTTGCTGTACAAGGAGAGGCTGTGCATCACATAATCCTAGAAAGACTCGGCTTCTTTGAATCACAACACACAATAGTATTAGCTACCATTTATTAAGGCCCAGCAAGGGTAAGTAACTTGCCTAAGGTCACACAGATAGTAAGTAGCAGAGTAAGAATTTTGCCGAGGCAGTTTGGCAGAAGAGCATAAATGTCAGGACTGGGTTTCCTGCCATCTGACAGCAGGAGGCCTCCCAGCTTCCACTTGTCCAGGGATCATTCTCACCCCAGGGCTGCCGGGCAGCTCTGTGCCCCGCCCTCTTTGTGAGCTCGCTTTGGGGGGCTGCCAATGCTTCCTTTTTAATTATAGTGGCCCCGCCTCAGAGCACTGAGGCCCGAAGCTTCTATCTTTCTGGCATTTTCTTTCCTGTGCGGCCCAGATTCAGTGGTTCCTTTGTGAATTGGCCAGTTCCGTTTCAGAAACTTAGGTTTCCTCTTAAACTTCACCTTGTGGTTCATGGAGACGGCCACTGTTTTTAAGTGCTGCCAAGTTCAAGTTCGGGTGTGTCAGCGTTGACCAGCCCCGCCTCTCACCCCGAGTCATCTTCCCGAGGGGCAGAGCACGCCCACGGTGCCACTCAGGGACACGCGGTGCAGTGGGTTTTCCAGGAACTGGCTCTCATGCTCCCACAGCTAAGTTGTACACTTGTAACTATTTTGTTAATCTTCATAAAATAAATAATGCTGTGCCTTGTGTTCTTAAGCACAGCCCATAGCGCACATTTAATCTTTTCCTGATAACTTAGTGGAGCCATGAACGGCATGAGTTACTGTCTGGGCTGTGGCCGGGGGAGCGGTGTGGCTCGGAGGGAGTCACGTAAACTCGCGCGGTTTCCCTGTCCTCCGTGCGGCGGGTGAGTGTGTTACTGTCCCTGCAGAGTCAGAGACGGGGAAGTGAGGCCCTGCTTGGAAAGCCTCTGGCACAGTGACTGACGCACGGTGTGCTCCCCGGGTGCTGATGCTTGATGACAACGTAGCCGCCGCTGGGAGTTACGAGGGAATGAAAACCTCCAGGGCTGCTGGCTGCACCGCACGAGGCTTTTGCTGACGCGTTTAAGCCGGGCCTGCCCAACTCTGGCTTTTCTCGAACACAGCCAGGGCCCGGAGCCAGCGCTCCCGGCTGCGCCCCGCTATTTGCTCCAACCCTAAGTGACCCCCCACTGCTGGAACTTTTGAAGATGTATTTTCATTTTAGAGTGTTTTCTGCCTCTTCCCAAGAGCAGCTAATCGTTACTAAGGGCCTTGCTGGCACGTCCTCTGCCTTGGCCTTCACTTGCACCGGGGCCCCACCTGCACCCCGGTGCCCAGAGGGCAGGATTTAAGGAGCCACTGCTCTCAGGGCTTTCGGTTGGGTTGGGGGCCCTGGGCACCTGTTTGCCTCTGCTGGTCCCGGCCGCACACGGACCCCCTTCTCTCTTGTCCCTTCAGTCTCCGCAAGGACAGAGTCCGCGTCTGTGCTGTTCGCTGCACTGAGCCGGTGCTCAGGAACCCAAGCACGACGGTGCCCGCAGGAACCCCGTGCGGAGGTGCCACCACCCTTCCTTCCGAGTCTTTTACAAACAAGGAAGCCGAGGCACAGAAGGCTGACCAATTGGCCTGAGGTCCCCGGGAGGTGGCAGCCACCCTTCAGCAACACCACTGCCCGAGAAGCTCTGGCTCCAAACCGGGCTGTGGGGTCCAGGAAACCAGCAACCGCACCTTAGGAAAGAACTGCGGGAAGCGATTGCCCGCCGCCTGGGGGTGAGGCTCCCCTCCCCTTCCCTCCTGTGGGCGTCGGTGTCGGTGTCATTCCACAGTGGGGCTGTTAGCCCGGAGGCCCAGAGTGTCCCTCCCTCCCCTTCATCCCCACGTCGCTGCTCTCACTGACCCCCAGCACAGGTGTCTGCCTGCGGGGCAGCTGAGGGGCCCCTACTGGTTGTCTCCAGGGCCTCTTACTTGGTAAAACAAAAAACGACAACAGCAAACCTCGCAAACTCCCCAGAGGGACAGTTGGCCTCTGCCCCTCCCTCACTGTGCCCATGGCTGGGGTTGGGTGCGACGAGCCCTGGACATGCTGCGTGGGACAGCCGCTTGCGGAGGGGGCCGAGGGCTGCAGGGAACCGAGCTCGGGGGAAGCGACTTCTGAGCCGCCCGAGTGAGCCTGAGCCGGCCCGTCGGACACACACCGTGGGCGCAGGCTTCAGAGCTCAGGGTGACCGCTCCACTTCGTAGCTCCCTTCGCCCAAACCCACCTCTTCTTGCAGAATTATTAACCATACCCATCCCTAAATAAAACAGCGTGCTCACCTGAGACGCCTCTAGACTGTGACTGTGAACTTCACTTTACAGCACATACACCGCTGACATCACGCATTGTCCATGTCCCGGAATTTTGGATGCCTGCTTAGCATCTTCTCGGAAGCCAGGCTCACGATGCCCTTGAAGCAGCGATAACACTGTTTGGACTTGGAACCTGCTCCCAGGAAACTGCTCGGGAGACCTGGTTGCCTAACGCCCAGGTTTCTTTATGCTCACCCTGGAGCAGGAGCTGCGGTTCAGTAACCTCGGGCGGCTTGTTTCTAAGGGTTAGGACACTGCTGGCCACTGAGGCAGGGACTTTTTACTGGATTTCTTACGAGGCCTTAGGTTCCACCTGAGCAGCCCAGAGGGATTCAGGGCCAACCGTGTGTGGAGAGAGCAGGCGATGTTATTCCAGGGTGACAAAGGGCCTCTGGACCGCACGCCTCCCTCGCTGGGCTGACGCTCTCCTCTGGGGTCTGGAGAGGTAACAGGAGGGAAGGGGTGTACGTGAGAAGGGGATTGCTTCCAGGAAGCCCGACGTGGCATAAATGTGCCCTGCAGAGAGCCTCAAGAACGTTTTTTGTTGTAAAGAGCAGAGAAAATCACTAGCATGGGCTACTGCTGGTGGTGTCCCTGGACAGGAGACCACGCACCCAGCTCTCCACCTTGCCCCGCGTGGTGGTGCGGCCACCCACCAAGCCCACACGCAGGGTTTGCCCTGCTTCCTGGGGCTCTCAGGCCTACCAAGTGCGGTTGCCCCTCTCCTAAAACACATGCCGGACTTGTATTCTTCCCTGTGTCTCCACTGCCCTAACCCAGAACCCAGTCATGCCCGGGGGACCGTTTTCCCAGCTCACTGACGGGTTTCCCTGCTTCTAGCCTCACCCCACTCCAGTTCCCCCTCTGTAGCCAGATGGTCCTTCCAAAGCACACACACCACCCACCTCTTCCCAGAATCCATCAACGGCACTGCAGCCCAGGGAGGCCTCACTCCAAGGGAGCACCCTCCCAGGGCCCCTCAGCCCCCTTAGGAAAACACAGCGGCCTGCCTGTACGGGAAGGGACGTTGTGATGATCACCGTGACCAAGCCCTAACTAGTAAGGCATTGCTGGTGCCACTCTTCCAAGCTACTGTCTTGATGAACAGAGATATCAGGATTGAGCGACACTAGCCCAGAGCTAGAGTCCAACGTCCTATCAGGGACCCGAGACTTTCCCCAAACTCCCCAGACCCACCTTTCAGTTCTCCTTTTTCTCCCCTCCCGCCCCTTTTCACGCCCTTCCGGCAGCCCGCCCTTGGCTGTCTTCCTGCACAGGCCGCCCGCAAGTGGCTCTGCCAGGGCGGGCTCCTCCTCTCCGCCGGGCTGTTCCCTCCGGCGGCTGAGCGCCCGCCCGGGGAGGCTTTGCCCCGCTCGGCACACCGTGTGCATGTCTGTTACAGTACCCACCGCCTCGAATTTTCTTGTTTTGATTTTTAACAATCAACTTCTTCAGGTATAATTTGCAAACAAAAAAATGCACCCATTTCTAGTGTGCAGTTGTTACGGGGGTTTACACACCTGTCAAAACTCATCACACTGCGGTGGAGTGTAGGTTTTTAGTGGGTATATGTTTTTATTTCTCTTGAGAATGTAAGGTGAGAATTCCTGGGTCAAAGGGTGGGTGTATGTTTAGTTTTATAAGAAAATGTCAGTGTTTTCCCCAAAGTGGTTGCAGCCTCTGACCTTCCGCCAGCCAGGTGTGACGTCTTTGCTCCCCACACCTGTCACACTGGTGTGTCAGACCCCGCGTGTTAGCCAGTCTCGTAGGGGTGCAGTGCCGTCCTATTGCGACTTCACGCCTCCCTTCACCACCTGTATTTTAATTACTCCTTTGAGAGTGCCTCTCCCCCATCGGACGTTAATGAGACCCAGCTGTATTCACCTTTGCTGGGTGAGTGACTATCACATAGTCCCTGTCCTCACTCTTAAAATCGAATCGGGGCATCCTGGAAGATGCTGCATTAGTGCCACATAGGGTGACAGCCTCCCCAGTTTGCCTGAAATTGAATAAGTTCTTGGGCCAAGGGACTTTTAGCGTTAAACCCAGGACCGTCCTGGCAAAGTGCAATGGTTGGTCACCCAGGAGATGTGGGTAGCTGGTGGGTAGCGGTGAACACTGAGCCATAATTACACCAAAGTGGACTTTCTTTCTCTATACTGATGTTAACTTAGTTCCCGAGTCCCTACTTCTGCGGGTGGCGGGAAGGGTGCTCTTTCCAGTCCCGGTAAGTCAGGTGCCATCGGCCTTGCACGTTGCTCGGGGACTTCAGTGAGTTCAAGGCTACCCTCCCCACTCAGCTCTGTCCACTCTGGCTGCTGCCCTGGGACGCCTTGGTCACTGGGCATCATGCTGTTGATGTGCGAGTGTCCTGCCTCGCCCCAGACTCATGAGGCAGTGTTTTGTGGGGGTGGCCCTGGAACTTTCCAGAGCCCTTCTGTGGCGTGTTGGGACAACCAGGACTGGGAGGCTCCCCCGGGCCACCTTTCAGGCACCCCAGCCGCCTGCTGCCCACCCTCAGGCTCCGTGTGGGAGGCGGGGCTTCAGCATGAGGTTTGGCTGGAAAGCAAGGCTCAGATGCCTCCTTGGCTTGGGTCCTTCCCGGCCACTCTCGCCTCGCAGCCCCCAGCCCAGCCGTATTCCCTCGGTATTTAGTGTGTTATGCGCTGGATCAGGTGAGTATTTCTCTTGAGCAAGATCTCTCGGGTTTATATCATAAACTCCATGCCCCAGGTTTTCACCCTTTTGGCTCTTGACAGATAAAACTAGGTTTCTTGAATTCCACAAATAAAAGCAAAAATTAAAACAAAATTCTTCTCTTGCTCAAGGGCCAGACTTAAAAGTCAAGGCGTCTAGGATGAGTGTTCTGACAATCAACCTGGTGGTTACGTCAGCTTCCGAGTCAGTCCTGCACCTGGGCTCTCTGCAGGACAGTGCCCGGGAGAGTCCCCTCCTGCCTGAGAGGGGCGGGCAGGGAGCACAGGAGAGACAGGTGCTGTGGAGGGTGGTCTGAAGGCTTCCTGGAGAGATGAGACGGGGAGGGCCAACTCTGGCTAAGCCTGGAGACATTCCAGAAAAGGAGCCTGGCCTGGACCAATGCGCAACGCTGCTGAGCGCTGCTGTAGGGCTCGCCTCAGGTGGCCACTGGCTCGTGGTGGGCACAGCCGAGTGCCAAAGTTGGCCACCTCCTCCAGCACCAGGGCCTTGGGTCCCCAGCACGCTCCTGCAGAGCCTTCGCCTCAGCTGCCCTGGCACTCCACAGGGCGGGTGTGATGGCCGCCCTCGTGGGCGGGACTGAGACCACCAAAGGCAAGTCATTTTCTTCAGAGCCCAGAGTGAAGTCGCCCAGTCATCAAGGTCTGCGAGCACCCTTGGTGTATCAGGTATGAGCACCACACATTTTTGTTCCTTTCGTACTTATAAAATTTTCAAATGACACAATAAGACCTTGCCTCTTTGACTGAAAATCTGCAAGGACTTTGCTATCTTCCCGAGTCCCTGTAGCAGACTTATAACATGCACAGGAATATTTCTCAGGGTACATACACAGGCACAGACATACATACACCTGGGTGGGTGGCTCCGAAGCCCAGCCTTGTTCAGCATTTCATTTGAGAGAACTGCTGGCCTGATCGCCACCGATAGCTGCCCTTAAATAACATCAGAGACTGTGGGTAACATTCATCACTGCAAAGTGAAGCAGCCGCGAGCTGGGATGGAAGGTGGGGCTGAGCCCCTGGCCTCCGGGCTGTGGGCTGGCTGGTGGCTTCTCTTTTCTCCCTGCTCTGGAGGGGGACAACCTGTCCCGGGGCATCCTGGCGTGAGGCTCCGGATGCCACTCATTGGCACCTCTTCACTTGTATTCTTCATATGGAAAATGGGAGGTGACATCAGTATAAGGAAAATTTGACTTGACTAATGATCTGAAAAATAAATAGGAGAGGCCAGTGATTTTCTGTAGGCGCCTTTCAGCTGGGTGGGTTAATGACTCTAAGGTTCCTTAATGGCCCCTCCTGCTTCCCCAAGGCTGGGCCTGGGCCTGGGCCTGGGCCACGTCCAGGGTCAGGGCGTCCAGCAGGGTCCCCCGGGGAATTGCTGCTGCTTCCAGGCTGTTGGAAGAGGTGGGACATCAGAGGAAGGTTCATCATCTCCAAGCAAAAGTAAATCCCAGGAAGGGCTCCCTTTCCTCTAAGAAAATTGAATAACGTCAACTACTATTAACTAGCCAGTTAGTGCCTGGCCCTGTGAGGTAGTTTTTATTTGTTTTTATTACTTTGGAGCTCAAGACACACATTATATTTCAAGACAGACAAGGAACTGGAGAAAATGATTAAAAGCTACATAATCATAAGGTTATGCAAATTGATCTTACACAAAAAACTAAGATATTTGGAGACTGTGCTGTTAATATGTTATAGCATAATTTTTAGATGATGTCACCCAGAGCACTTCAGAGTTCCCAAACTGAAATATATAGTTGTGCATATACTTATATATTAAAAGTAATACACACTATTGCTAAAACCTTAAAGTGTATGAACACAGAAATAAAAGCTTCCTCTCCACTGTGATTCTAATTTATCTCCCTCTCTAGCTCAGCTGACTTTGTTAGCTAAGGGGGTGGTTCAGTGGCAGCGCCTGACGGGTCCGTGTCAGCGTGGCTCACACAGCTCCCTGGGCTCGTAGCCCCTGCGTGGTGTTTTACTATACGGCCCTGTCATAATTTATTTCACCAGCTCCCTACTGGCAGCTATATCATGAGGCCTTTGCCTTCAAGTATCAGAAAGGGACTCAATCTGACTTAAACAATAAAGAGGTGTCTTAGCTTATGTAGCTGGAGTTTACAGAAAGGTGGCTTCAGGGTGGGCTCAGGCCAGTGGTTCCAGCTCCGTTGGTGGTTGTTATCATCTGTGGCATTTCCTCTAAGTGTTGGTTTCTGTAGAAGGCTGTTTCCCCTTGTGGTAGAAAAGTGGCTGTTGTAGCAGCACCAGGCTTTAGCGGCTTTGCAGCCCCAGGTCAGGGTGACAGAGGAGGAGAGAGGTCTTTACACTAAGACAGGGCCGGCCGCGCTCTCGCCCGGCTGTGCCCTCTGCAGGCCTCTCTGATCGGCCACGATGTCCAGTAAGGAGTGCCCAGCCTCTTCTTGACATTCTGCTAAATGGAAAGGTTGGTATAATGTTCACAATAGCATTTAATAAAGTAAAACCACAAAGGAAGGGATCTGTCCTCATTTAAAACATGGCCTGCCCTAGATGGTGGAATCTTGGTGGTTCTTATTTTTCTTTACTAAACATTTCTATATTTCATGAATTTCTCAACGCGTCATTTTTATAATCAGGAAAACAATGCCATCTGCCATTTTATATATGTGTGAATATATATACACAATCATATATATTTACATATATCCTTTAGACATTTTCACTTGTTTTCTGACTTGAACCTTGGCAAATCTGTGGTCAACTTGGGTGACCTTGGGCCACCTTTAACCAATCACGTGACCTTGCACAGGCCCCTAACTTCCTCAGGACTTGCAAACGACACAGGTTGTTGATGGTAGAGGTTGGATTAGATGGGCTCTCAAGACCTCAGTTGACATGCATTCAACTCTGATACTCCTCCAATCCAGACAAAAACTTCTTTACTAAGCCTTCTCCATTTTCTGTTTGTTTAACAGATGCGTGGGATGCTGCACCTGACCATGGCCGGCCCTGGCCGTGGTGTCCCTAACAAGGGCTCTGTGTTGGAGCCTGGTCGGCACTACGGGGGCCTTGGCACAGGAACCCTGCCTTAATTGCCTGTGAGCTGCTAGGGGCGATGCAGTGATGCCTGAAATTACAGCCACTGCCTAAAAGCTCACCTATAATGGGAGACACAAATTTAAATGTTGCAAAAATACAAAGATGAAAAGAAAAATTAAATTCCCCCTCTTTCTCAGGAGATAAGGTTTTCACTTTAGCTAAGCTCTTCATCTAATATATATATAACTCAGTATATATATTATATATACTCATTACTATATATAGTTACACTATATATAATTATAACATATATAATATATACTCATATATCATATGTATATATAATGAGTATATATATATAAAATATATTGTATAACGTATAGTTTTTGAATTCTTGATTTTAAAACACCATTAGAACACACATGCATACACACAAAAACACTCATATATTACATACAACTCTTTTGCAGAAACCACAAAACTCTGTGGTCAGAGCTGGCTGCAAAAAGAAAGATTTAATACATACTTAAAAATGATAACTCTGTTAACTAGTTTAACTTGAATCTCTTCCCTTCTTAGCAACCTTTTCAGGGATTATATTGGCAGCATATTCCCTGAAAAGATTGTTAGGAAGGAAAAATCACAGTCTGTTGTTTCAAGCTTGGTTATCATTAGCTCTCCCTATTCCCATCTCTGTGTGTTTATTTCCCCTTCTCCCAGAGCTCGGGTACCACTCACTTCTGCGAGTGAGTAGGCCGAGGGTGAGTTCCAGGGCTTGCTGTTCAGATCTGCCCCTCACCCCAGCCCAACGTAAACCCAAAGCCTTGGCAGTCACCCAGTGTGCGCCTGAGGGCTGCTGGCTGCAGGTGGGATGGGCCCCCTCGTTCCCGGGTGAGGCACCCAGTGTGCGCCTGAGGGCTGCTGGCTGCAGGTGGGATGGGCCCCCTCGTTCCCGGGTGAGGCACCCAGTGTGTGCCTGAGGGCTGCTGGCTGCAGGTGGGATGGGCCCCCTCGTTCCCGGGTGAGGCACCCAGTGTGTGCCTGAGGGCTGCTGGCTGCAGGTGGGATGGGCCCCCTCGTTCCCCAGAGCGGCACCCAGTGTGCGCCTGAGGGCTGCTGGCTGCAGGTGGGATGGGCCCCTCGTTCCCCAGAGCGGCACCCAGTGTGCGCCTGAGGGCTGCTGGCTGCAGGTGGGATGGGCCCCCTCCTTCCCCAGGTGAGGCACCCAGTGTGCGCCTGAGGGCTGCTGGCTGCAGGTGGGATGGGCCCCCTCGTTCCCCAGAGCGGCACCCAGTGTGCGCCTGAGGGCTGCTGGCTGCAGGTGGGATGGGCCCCTCGTTCCCGGGCGCGGCGTCACCACCACGTTGCCATCCTCAATGTCTCCGTTTCAGATGTGAGAGTTCAGCCTGGTCCTGCTCCCTTTTGGTCTGGATTTCTGTTCAGGTGGTGGAAAGCCTTAGGCCTCGTTTGTGTGTTGACTGCAGCCTGTGGAAACCACCAGGGAACCGTGAGTTAGCTATTTGGGTTTGTAACTTTCTTTTGGGTTCAGTGTGTCAAACTGCTTAAAACCAACGGGGTGAGTGGATGTTCTCTAGCGAAGCAATTCTTTCCTCATTACAAACTCTTGTCGCCCTTTGCCAAGGAGGGCTCAACTGTCGCCCAGACACCCCACATTAACCCCCTTTGCCTGCAGTTTTTCTTGGTTGTTCCCAGATGAACTTAGACATTAGGGTCTGGGGCCTTTCATTCAACCCTTCTTAGGACTCAACATGTGGCCCTCATAACCATGGAAAGATACCAACAGACTGAGTGGCTGTTAAGCTCCTTTAATGGAAAAAATATAGAAATTGAAGGAGAAAGTTTTCTATAAAGTAGGGACTGACACAGATGACTCCAAATACGGCTCTCCAGTCCTTACCTCCTTACGGGAGGAGGGGTTGGGCTGTGGGTGTGAGTTCCAGGGTAATGTGAGGATTCTTCCAGACATGAGAAGCTCTTTGCCATTCAAATAAGGGTTTATATCTACCTCGATCTCCTCCAGGAAGACTGACTACATGCCTACCCACTCACCAAGTGCAAATTTCTGGTACAAAACCACCCCACGCATTCTTGATTATTTCCTTTGGTTCCCAGAAGTGTCCCAAGGGGCCGGATGCCAGAGGTTCATTTCTTCCTAGGGTATGTAAAGGGCATCTTCATAGATAAAAATGTTAAAGTCCAATCTCATGTAGAGTATAAGAACCTTGTAACACTTTCATTACTCTCCACCCAGCTTTGTGCCCTATGTCACACAATACATCGTTATTTTGGCTTCAAACAATTATCTTTTAAAGACATTTAAATAGCCCTAGCTGGTTCTCAGTGGTTAGAGTGTTGGCCCCTGGACTGAAGGGTCTCGGGTTTGATTGCAGTCAAGGGCACATACCTCAGGTGCAGGCTAAATCCCTGGCCCTAGTCAGGGCTCGTGCAGGAGGCAGCAAATGGATGTGTCTCTCTCACACTGATGTTTCTCTCTCTCTCTCTTCTGCTCTCTCCCAAAAGCAATGCAAAAAATATCCTCGGGTGAAGATTTAAAAAAAAAGATATTTAAATAATAAAAAAATCTTATGTATGTGCCCATGGAATTGTTATTTCTTTTGCCTTTTATTCCTCTTTGTAGATCCAGGTTTTTGTTTGTTATAATTTTCTTTTTGCTTTGAGAACTTCCTTTAACGTTTTATATTCTGTAGGTTGGCTGGTAATGAATTCTTTCAGTTTTTGTATGTTTAAAAACAACTTCATTTCCCCTTCATTTTCAAAGGACATTTTTGCTGAATAAAGAATTGTAGATTGACAGTTTTTATTTCTTTTAGTGCTTTAAAGATATTGGCCCAAAGTTTTCTACCTTGCATCATTTCTGGTAAGAAGTCTGCGGACATCTCTCTCTTTTTTTTAAAAAATATATTTTTATTGATTTCAGAAAGGGAGAGGGAGACAGAAACATCAATGATGAGAGAGTCGTCATTGATTGGCCGCCTCCTGCACGCCCCCGACTGGGATCAGTCCTGCAACCCTGGCAGGTTAGATTCCTGACCGGGAATCCAACCTTGATCTCCTGGATCCTAGGTCACAATGCTCAACCGCTGAGTCACGCCAGCCAGGCAACCTGCGGTCAGCTTTATTTTTGTTCCTCTGTTCTCTGGCAGCCTTTAAAGTTTTCTTTTTATCACAGATTCTAAGCCAGTTGATTATGATGTGCCTTGATGTAGTTTTTTTCATGCTTCTTGTGCTGGGAATTTGTTGCATTTCTTGGATCTGTGGACTTATAGTTCGCCTCATATTTGGGAAAATTTTGGCCTTATTTCTTTAAATACTTTTTCTAGTACCTCCCCCTGCCTTGCTTCCCCTCCGCACGCTTTGGAGACTACAATTACAGGCATATTTGGATGCTTTAAGTTGTCACAATTCATCATCGCTCTGTTCATTTTCATCCATTTTTCCTTGTTTCATTTTTGGATGGTTTCTCTTGCTATGTCTTGAAGTTTACTAATCTTTTCTTTTGCAATGTTGAACGTGCCATTAATTCCATCCAATGTGTGTGTGCGTTTTAATCTCAGGCATGATAGTTTTCATCTCTTAAGTGTGATTTGAACTTAAAGTCTCTTTCATGTCTCTACTAAATATGTCTGATCTTTATTTTAGCATTTTGAACATATGGAATATAATCCTAATAAAGGTTTTAAGATCCTTGTTTATTAATTCATGATTTGTGTTATTTCTGGGTCAGTTGTGATTGACTTTCTCCTCATGGGTCATGTTCTCTTGCTCTTCTGCTTTCTTGGTAATGTTTCATTAGATGGCAGACATTGTGAACTTTACATTGGTGCATTAGACCAACAGACATACACAAAACACTCTTCCGAGCAACAGCAAAACGTATACTCTTCTCAACTGCACATGGAACATTATCCAGAATAGACCATATATGAGGTCATAAAACAATCCTCAGTACATTGAAAAGGACTGAAATCATACAAAGTTTGTTCTCCAACCACAATGTCATGAAATTAAAAATCAATAAGAGAAAGAAATTTAAGACCTTCAGGAATATGTGGAAATTAAACAATACATTCCTAAACAACAAATGGATCAAAGAAGAAATAAAAAGAGAAGTTAGAAAATACTTTAAAATGAAAGAAAATAAAAACACAACAAGCCAAGCTTATGAAACGCAACTAAAGCAGCACAGAGAGGAAAATCAGAGATGCTAATCACTGTGTCTTCAGTTTTTTTAACCCTCACCTGAGGATATTTTTTTCCATTGTTTTTCAGAGAGAGTGAAGGGAGAGAGGGAGAGAGAGAAACGTTGATGTGAGAGAGACATAGATTGGTTGCCCCGTCTGGAGCCCCGACTGGCTCTGGGGATCGAGCCTGCAACCAAGGTACAAGTCCTTGGCTGGAATTGAACCTGGGACCCTTCAGTCCGAGGGCAGGCACTCTAACCACTGAGCAAACCAGCTAGGGCATAAATGACTGTATTTTAAAAGATCCCAAACAAATAACCTGTTTTTTCTGCCTTCAGAAACTAGGAAAAGAAAACAAATGACCCAACTAAACAATGGAAACAGGATGTGAACAAACATTTCTCCAAAGAACATAAAAAAATGACCAATAAACACATGAAAGAGATGTTCAACATTAGTCAGTAGGGAAAGTAAATCATAATGTAACGAGAAACCACCTCACATCCACTAATAACTGACATGAAAAACGCAGATAATAGCAAGTGTTGGTGAGGATGCGGAGGAACTGGAACATCCGGTGACTGCGGACAAGAAGGGGCAGTGGCGCGGCCGCTGTGAGACGGCTGGCGGGTCTCTGGATGTTCAGCATAGGCTTGGCCTGTGACTCAGCAGCTCTGCTCCTGTCCAGCAAAACACGAAACCTGTTCACCGATGTTCATAGCAACATTGTTCATAATAGTTAAGAAGTGGAAACAACCCACATGTCCATAACAAACAAAATGGGGTACAGCCACACAACGAAAGACTATTTGGCCTTGAAAAGGAATGACGTACTACGAACCCGTACTACCCCATGGGTGAAGTCAGGAACCATTAGGCTAAGTGAAAGAAGCCAGTTGCAAACGGCCATGTGATTCCATTTCTATGGAGTGTCTAGAATAAGCAAATCCATAAAACAGAGGGGGATTTAGTGGTTGCCAGGGGCTGGGGAGAGAGGAGAGGAAAGTGGATGCTAATGTACCTGAGATTTCTTTTTGGGGAAATGAAAATGTTCTGAAATACAGGGCTGGGCAAAAGTAGGTTTATAGTGGTGAGTTCATAACACATAGAGTTTATTCTTCTATTATTTATTAATTATTGCATCATTTATTTGTATTACAACTGTATACCTACTTTTGTCCACTCTTGTATATGGTGGTGATAGAAGCACAACTTTATGCATATATTAAAACCCACTGGTGCACTGCTGGTGGGGATGCAGACTGGGGCAGCCACTGTGGAAAACAGTGTGGAGTTTCTTCAAAAAATTAAAAATGGAGCTGCCTTGTGACCCAGTGATTCCACTCCTAGGAATATATCCTAAGAATCCTGAAACACTAATCAGAAAGAATCTATGCCCCCCTATGTTCATAGCAATGCAGTTTACAATAGCTAAGATCTGGAAACAGCCCAGGTGCCCATCAGTAGCTGATGGATAAAAGCTGTGGGACATTCACACCGTGGACACTACGCAGCTGTAAAGAAGAGGGTCTCATACCCTTCGGGACAGCATGGAGGGGCCTGGAGAGTATTGTGCTAAGTGAGATAAGCCAGGCAGAGAAAGACAAGTGTCACATGATCTCACTCATATGTGGAAACTAATAAACTGATGAACAAAATAGATCCAGGGACATGGAAGCATGGAACAGACTGACAAGTCTCAGAGAGAAGGGGAGGATGAGGGTGGGAGAGATGAATGAAAGACTTTATATGCGTATATACATAACCCATGGACACAGACAATAGTGTGGGGAAGGCCAGGAGCAGGGAGAGGGTGTGGGGTAGAGGGGGTCAATGGGGAAAAAAGAGGACATCTGTAATACTTTCAACAGTAAAGATAAATTATTTAAAAAATAAAATAAATTAAACCCACTGAATTGTACGCTTTACAACGGGAGAATTTTATGGTGTATGAATTATGTCACAACAAAGCTTTGTTAAAAATATGAGAGAGGTTGTATTTCTAAATGCAGAGGGTCTTTTTTTGTTTTGCTTTGTTTTCTATGTGAGGAATTTTTTCCATTGCTTTTCAGAAAGAGTGGAAAGGTGGGAGGGGAAAGGGAAGAGAGAGAGAAACATCGATGTGAGAGAGACACATCGACTGGTGTCTTCAGTATGATCCCAGACCAGGGATGGGGAGTGAACCAGAAAGTCAGGTACCTGTCCTTGACCAGGAGTCGAACCCTCGACCCTTCGGTACATGGACCGATGCTTCAGTCACTGAGCCACACAGGCCAGGGCTCTAAATGCAGAGGTTTTAAAAATTCCTGTGGAAGTATGCTGAATTAATTGAAGCCGCTTGTAGTTGGGAGAGTTAGAACCACACCAGTGGCCTACCTGGAACTCTCCCAAGAACCAAAGACGAAATCTTTTCACCTGCAATATTTCAGAGCATCTCTCAGCCTGGCTCTACCACTGAGTGAATTTCCGCAACAGAATGGGGACTGCATTAGGCTCGGGGTACCCAGGGACAGGACGTAACAGCTCCTTCCCCACTCTCAGCTCAGGAAGCGCCTGAGCCCCCAGTGAGGACCCCAGGTTCCTGTCGAGGAAGAAGCCAGACGTCTCGCCACACCCGATCGGACGCCCGAGGCGATGGGCATGGGTGGCGGGTCCCAGGGAGCATGCGGAGCACCTGTTCCCGGCACTGCCACCCGGGGGTTGCCGGAGCCTCGGGCTGCTGGTGGGCTCGGGCTCGCTGCCCGGGCGGCTCCGGGGGCTCCTCTCCTGCTTATCTCAGTGTCCCGTCAGTCCCCCACTTGTTAGTGACCGTGGGAGTGGACGAAACAGAGAAAACGGAGTCCCGTCTGTAAGGAAGCTCCGTGAGTCCCCGAGCGCCCTGCCCAGTGCCTCCGGGGCCGGCCCCAGGGCGGCTGGAAGGCCCAGGCTGCGGGCCAGCAGCGGGGCCAGAGACGCAGCGGGGCGCCGGCCGCCGTTTCCCTTCTTCCCTCACAGTGACCCGGCTCTGGCTCTCCAGGTCGCCGTTGCCTTCAGGACGTTTCCGCTGACCCTTTTATTTAAGTGTTATTCCTGGAATTTTCCCCCCACTTGGTCCATTTTGCTAAAAAAGACAACAGAAGGCGGTCGGTGTTAATGGTGTCTCCTCAAAAGCCATCGGTGGCTCGTCTTGGAGCCGAGCCTGTGACCGGAGCCCGTTCAGGCCTCGGCAGTGCTGACGTGCTGGGTGAGAGCACCTTGGGCCCCGAGTGGACTGAGTCGTTTTTGGAAACGGTGCCAGGATCGTTCCACACGCTCAGCCCCCGGCAGGGACAGGCGCAGTGCTGGCACTCCTGCTGCTGCTGGCCGGGCCCTGACTAGCCAGGGTCCCTGCTTCCCGTGGGCCCTTCCTCCCTCTACAGGCCCCCAGCCAGGGTCCCTGCTTCCCCGTGGGCCCTTCCTCCCTCTACAGGCCCCCCAGCCAGGGTCCCTCCTTCCCCGTGGGCCCTTCCTCCCTCTACAGGCCCCCAGCCAGGGTCCCTGCTTCCCCGTGGGCCCTCCCTCCCTCTACAGGCCCCCTGACTAGCCAGGGTCCCTCCTTCCCGTGGGCCCTCCCTCCCTCTACAGGCCCCCTGACTAGCCAGGGTCCCTCCTTCCCGTGGGCCCTCCCTCCCTCTACAGGCCCCCTAGCCAGGGTCCCTCCTTCCCCGTGGGCCCTTCCTCCCTCTACAGGCCCCCTAGCCAGGGTCCCTCCTTCCCCGTGGGCCCTTCCTCCCTCTACAGGCCCCCAGCCAGGGTCCCTGCTTCCCCGTGGGCCCTTCCTCCCTCTACAGGCCCCCTGACTAGCCAGGGTCCCTCCTTCCCGTGGGCCCTCCCTCCCTCTACAGGCCCCCTAGCCAGGGTCCCTCCTTCCCCGTGGGCCCTTCCTCCCTCTACAGGCCCCCTAGCCAGGGTCCCTCCTTCCCCATGGGCCCTTCCTCCCTCTACAGGCCCCCTAGCCAGGGTCCCTCCTTCCCCGTGGGCCCTTCCTCCCTCTACAGGCCCCCTAGCCAGGGTCCCTCCTTCCCCGTGGGCCCTTCCTCTGCCTACAGGCCCCCTAGCCAGGGTCCCTCCTTCCCCGTGGGCCCTTCCTCCCTCTACAGGCCCCCAGCCAGGGTCCCTGCTTCCCCGTGGGCCCTTCCTCCCTCTACAGGCCCCCAGCCAGGGTCCCTGCTTCCCCGTGGGCCCTTCCTCCCTCTACAGGCCCCCTGACTAGCCAGGGTCCCTCCTTCCCGTGGGCCCTCCCTCCCTCTACAGGCCCCCTAGCCAGGGTCCCTCCTTCCCCATGGGCCCTTCCTCCCTCTACAGGCCCCCTAGCCAGGGTCCCTCCTTCCCCGTGGGCCCTTCCTCCCTCTACAGGCCCCCTAGCCAGGGTCCCTCCTTCCCCGTGGGCCCTTCCTCTGCCTACAGGCCCCGTGAGCTCCGTCGGGGGGCCGTCTTCAGAGAGGGATTGGGCGCCAGGGGAAGCCGGGAGCTGCCTGATGGAGACAGCGGGAGCCCTGGTGCAGGCGGCAGACCGCCCGCTGTGCCTGGGGCTGGAGTTTCTGCTGTTTTCTAGTAACTAAGCACGTGGTGGACGCGAGACTGCCGTCGAACAGCTTCCTCCAGGAGCTGCGGCCAAGCTTGGAGTTTGGGCTTGTGCCCTTTTTGTGAGAGAACAGGGCTGGGGTCGGGAGCTTCCTGGGCTTGGGCAGGGGCAGGGGCCTCGCCCAGGACCCAGCTCTGTCGGGTCCAGACGCCGACGGGTTTCTCAGGACGTCGCGGCCACTCTGGGCTTCAGGCTGCGGCTCAAGGACAGTAGCTTCAGGTGCTGACTCATCGCCACGCTGCCGAGAACACTTTCATCGAGTGGGGTGTGGAAAGAAAATGGAAAACATGAGCAGAGCCACTTTGAGGAACTTTCCTGCCCGTCGGCTGCTGACTTGTACTGACGGTGCCTATAATGGAATCTTTTTTCACTTTTTGGGCAGCCACTTTCTCCCGGTGGATGCTTGTTCCCTAAAGGGCTGGGCTATGCCTGGATGAAGTGACACCATCTCCTTGTGTCTACTCCTTCCTTTGTTTTTAAATAAAGTAGCTGGAGTGTCTGATTGGTCCAGAGTACCCCAAGCGAGTCCTGACACAAGCAGGTACCGGTTCTTCCATCTCCAGCTGCGCTGGTCTAAGGTCTGATGGAAGTTAAGACAGTTCCACAGATCTGAGCATTGCTGATGAGTCATTTAAGCATTTTCCTCAAGTACCTAAAATCAGAGTCCTCAGTTATTTAAAACAACTGCAATGTAGGCTAGTGCTTTGTAAAAATGGAAAAATCAATATGTTTTTAGCCTCGCACCTTAGCTCTGCAGCCTTAGCCAAGGCCTCCCCTAGACTCTGAATCTCAGTTGCCTTGTTAGCAAAACTGCGAGTTAGCAGCTGTAACGTGAGGCGGGCCGTGCAAGAACCCTGACCTAGAAAGCCCGTTCAAATAAAGCCTGGCCAAATTAAACACAACCCGCCGGTGTTACAGAAAGTGAGGGCAATGTGAAGTGAGCTTGTCACGGACAACTCAATGAATGTTTTATAAAACCAGGTTTAGTGACTGCTATGATTTATTTATCCAGTATACTGCTGATGGACACTTAGGTAGTCTCTAGTTTTTGGCTATGATGTCCAGCACTGCCATGAATAGTCCGTGTTTTGGCGAACATTGCTACACTTTCTGGTGGTCTTAACCTAGGAGTGAATTCCTGGGTTGTGGGATATGCGTATGTTCAGGGCGGTGGAGCCTGAGCACAGTCTCTCAAGGTGGCTTTGCTCACCTGTGCTCCCAGCAGGGATGCTGGCGAGTTCCAGTTGCTTGAAATCTTTATCAACATTTGGTATTTTCTCTCTTTTCACCATCTGATAGGTGTGTCCTGGTATCTCCTTCTGGCTTTAATTGCATTTTTCTGGTGGCTAATGAAGTTGAACACTAAAAAATATTTACTGGCCATTAAATATTCTTTCTGTTAAGTAACTGCTCAATCTTTTGTTCATATTTCTATTGAGTCATTTGTATTTTTCTTGTTGGCTTGCAGGAGTTTGAATATATTCCGGATAATATTCTGATGGATCTATTGCAAACAACTTCTTCAGCTCTGTGGGCCTTTGGCTCTCTTAATGGTATCTTTGGAAGAGCAGACCTTGACTTCCCAATATTTCTTTTATAGTTAGAATATTTCTGTTCTGTTTAATATTTGCCTACTCTCAAGACATGAAGATTTCCTTCTGTGTTTCTATTAAAAGTCTTTATTGTTTTACGTTTCACACTGAGATCAGCAGTCCGTCTCCTGCTGACTTTTGTGTATGGTGTTAGGTGGTGGTCCAAGGTCCAATTTAATTTTTCCATTTGACTCAAAATGATTCATTTACGGAAATGAATGCCCTTTCCTGACTTCACTTCAGTATCACGACTGGCATAACCCAGATAACTGTATGTAGGAGTCTCTGGACTGCATTCTCCTGTATTGGTCCGTTTATCTGCTCTGACACTGGTACCACTGTCCTAACTACTAAAGCATCAAAATAAGACTCGATGTCTGGTGGGTAAGTCCTCTTGCTTTATTTTCCTCCACATTGCCACAGACATCCTTACCCTTTGTATTTTATATTTCCATACAAATTTTAGAATCATCTGTCAATTCCTATAAAAATACCTACAGTGATTGCATTGAATTTATAAATAATTAGAGAAAAATTGACTAATTACAATACTGAATCTTGCAGTTATTGAACGTGGTGTATATCTCCACTTATATATGTACTTTTAAATTTCTCTTGGCATTTTTTGGGGTGACTTTCAGTGTAGAGAACTCGCATATTTATTAGAATTGTTTTTAATCAATTTTATTTTTTTTAAAATCCTCATTCAAGAATATTTTTTCCATTGCTTTTCAGAGAGAGTGGAAGGGGGAGAGAGAGAAATATCAATGTGAGAGACACATCGATTGTTTGCCTCCCATACTTGTCCCAACTGGGGTTGGGGATGAGCCTGCAACCGAGGTACGTGCCCTTGGCTGGAATCAAAGCTGGAACCTTTCTGTCCACAAGCCAGCGTTCCAACCAAGCCAAAATGGCCTGGGCGAATCAATTGTATTTTCAATGAGATTATACATGATGCCATTAAATATTTTATTTATTACTTATTTGGTGATAGAAATAAAATTGATTTTTATTTTGACCTTTTATCCAATAATCTTGTTAAATTCATTTACTAATTCTATTACACTGCAGGTGCTTTCACATATTCTAAGTATAAGATAATGTTAACTGCAAATAATGGCATTTATTTATAAAAGTGGTCTCAGTGGGCACAGAATTCTTAGTGGACGCCCAGAACAGACTGTTCCAATGTCCTTGGCCTCTGGGCTTACTGACGACAGGTCAGTTTTTAATCACGGCATTGATGTCCCTGCGTGTCATGTGTCATATTTCCCTGGCTCATTCCAAGGCCTTCTCTTTATCATTGATTATGAGGTGCACAGGTGTGGTGTTCTTTGTTTATTCTGTGTTGAGTTGTTGAGCTTGTTGAACCAGTAAATTTATATTTTTCACTGTGTTTGAGAAGCTGTTGGCTATTATTTCTCTAACTATTTTTCACCCCTTTCCTTTTTCTGCCCTGAGATTTTAGTTACATGTATATTGGCAGCTTGCCATTATCTGATGGGTCTCTGAGGCTTCGTTCATTTTTCTATAATTTTTTTCTATGTTCTTCCAATTGTATAATTTCTGTTAACCTATTTTGAAATTCACTGATTCATTCTTATCCACCATTAATCTGCTCTGGGGCCGCCTGAAAAGACTGGAAATCCCAGCTACTGTTCTTTTCACCCATCCTTAAACTTTTCATAGTGTCTGCTTCCATATTTACCAATAACTTAAAAATTATTCAAACATATTTTTCTTTATTTCTTTCAACCTGTTTGTATGGTTGCTTAGATTTCTTATTATATTCAACATCTAGAGCTACTCTTTATTAAAAAAAATATTTTTATTGATTTCATCAGAGAGACGAAAGGAGAGGGAGAGAAAGAGAGAAACATCAATGATGAGAGTCATTGATCGGCTGCCTCCTGCACGCCCCCGACTGGGGATCGAGCCCCAACCTGGGCACGTGCCCTGACCGGGAATTGAATGGTAACCCCCAGGTTCATGGGTCGACGCTGAACCACTGAGCCACACCGGCCTGGCTGCAGCTACTCTTGAAAAATATATTTGCAGAATGTAAAATTCCATTTTTGCAATTACTTTCTTTTGACACTTTAAATATATTACTCTGTTGCCTTGTATTTGTCATACTTCCTAAGACAGCTATAAGTTTTCCTTTGGAGGTCATGTCCTTTTTGCTTGAATGTTTTTATGTTTTGTGTTTTTTGTTTTTCTCTCTGGTCTTCGATGGATCTAGGTGTGGTTGTCTCTGGCTTATGCTTAAAACTTTTTTCTGATCATCTGCGCTCTCCTCCCCTCCACCACCTGCCATGAGGAGTTTGGCCAGAGGAACTGAAATTCCTGCAAAGGTTCCACTTGGAGCTCCTTAGTAACAAACTAGTTCATTAGATCAAATATTACTTTTCTATCAACTTGGGGCTTGCTAAGTTCCATGAACATGTGGTTCATCAGTTTGGGAAAATTTATGGCCATTATCTACTCAAATATTGCTTCTGACTTGCTCTCTCTCTTCTTCTAAGATTCATTATTCATGTTAGGCTTCTGCGTGTGTCTCACACGTCTCTTAGGCTCTATTTCTAGTATTCTTGTTTTCCATCTGGGCATTAATTTAGATATTTTTTGTTAAATTATCTCCCAATTCACCAACCCTGTGCTCTGCAGTGTTTAATTGGTTGTTAACTCCTGAATTGCACTGTTATTTAATTATTATAGTTTTGAGTTTTAGACTGTCTACTGGGTTACTACATCTCTATTCTTTTTCTCACTTACCAGCTCATGTTTTCACCAGCCCCGTCTGCTAACCGCAGCTTCTCACCGTGGTGTCTGAGTTGATTCTGTCGTCTGCTCTCTTCCTCTTGGTTATCGGCTGTGCTTTCTTGCCTCTTCAGTGTTTTTAATTTTGCCAGAGAATATGCATAAGCGGCCCATACGTGCTTCAGATAATGCTAATGTTGATCACGGAGAGAGTTCTTTTTTTCTGTTAAGCAGATGAAATGAAGTGTTGGTAAAATCAATTCAAGCAGGATTTGCACTTTTAGAAAAACACATTGGAGCCCGGTCCACCCCTAGGTCATGGTGAGGCTTTCCTGGGCTTTTCGTAGAGAGGTGTGTGGGTTCGTTTCCTTACTCGTGAAAAATTGTGAGCTACCCAGACATGCTCTCCGTGCTCAGTCCAGACTGAAAATCTGGCAAACGCCTTGAGGGAAAAAGAGGTGTTGGAGGCAGCCCTCTCCTTCCAGGAGGTTTGGCTTTGTAATTGCTTCAGAGCTTCAGGAGATTTCATTCTGCGTAGGGTGGGAAAATGTAGGTTTACAGTTGTTTGTGTGCAAAATAATACAATGATTAATAACTAACAGCACAAGAGTGCTCTGTGTTCGGTACTCACAGCTGCAAAGCTGCCTTTGCCGCGCCCTGCGGTGGAAAGGCTTCGGCCTCCTTCCCAGCCGCCTGTGCCCCCCCGGCCGCAGCAAAGGTCCCACTTGGCAAACTAGTCGTGCGTTCAGCTCGCTGCTCATAGTCTGTCGGAGCCCCCCCCCCCCAGGGCCACTGAGAGCCGGCAGGATTCTCCTTCTCCCTGCCAGGCGCTCTGCCCGGGCCAACTCGGTCCCGACTCTGTAGCCAGAATTGCTAAACGTCTTCAGAGAAAGACACCAGGTCATGTTCTAATGGTTCGCCTTCTACAAGAAGTTTTTCCTACTCCTTGGCGCTTTCTCAGCTCTCTGACGCGTTTAAAAACACAGCTTCTTAGGCGTCCGCCTCTGTCCAACTGCGTGGCAGGGCCTGGCGCACCTCCTGCTGCCCGGCGGCCGTCAGCCGGCCCCTGTGCCCCCACTCACCGCCTCCCCGAGCTGCACGGCATCTGGGCCTGTGCGAAGTAAGAGAAGACATTCTTCTTGCCTCCCACCTGCAGACTCAGCGGGGCGCCGGGACGCGTGTTTGCCGCAGCGGTTCCCGGAGGGGCGCGTGTGCTCCTTAGTTGGTGGCAGTTCCCACGAGGGTGGAGGAGAGGAAGCGGGAGGGGCTGGAGTCAAAACTACTGCCTGAGGCGGTGGAGGTGGCATGGCCTCCGTGTGAGATGTTTTTGCGTCTCCAATTCCAAGACTTTTTTGTTTGTTTGTTTTTTGCAAAGAGTAGCGTATCTTGCCAATAGGAGCTCACTGAGGATGGGGTGAGTCTGCCTTGGCAGGGATTTGAGTGCCCGTGGCCCAAACTCCCCAAGTTGGCTAAGGGCGGTGAAGCAGAGCAGGAGCCGGGAGGAGATCCAATGAAAAAGGGAAACAGAGAAGCTGTTTTAAGGGACAGAAAGGGAAATGCCGCCAATCTAACGCATTGAGAAACCGCAAAAACCTCGTAAAACCCTTGTGAAAAAATAAACAGGACTGAATTAAGTAAACAGCCTAGTGGAGGATAGTGGATGCCGCTTGCCCAGGGCACCTGCTCAAGTAGGGCTCCGGCTGTGCCTGGGAAAAGCCACTGACTGACTCCTGCCGGCCTTTCGGAAGCTCTTGCTGTTGGAAAGGGAATCTGGGAAAGAGCTGCCTCACCGCTGCATCGGGAGACCAGGGCATAGGGAGGGTGTAGGGACGCGGGCCTCCCGTATGCACCGCAGGAGGTGCTGCCTTTCGCTTCAGGAAACAGTGAGCCTCACAGGATGCTTATACTTGCCCGTTTTCAAAAAGTCAGCGGTGGAGGCCTAGCACAGCAGAAATGGAGAAAGATATTTTCTAGAAGAAATAGTTTACTTATCAAAGTGATGGCATCCCCCCCACCCACCCCCAGGCACGCACACTCACACATGGAACAAAAAGCAGCTTTCCCAAGAATGTGCCCTTTACCCCCTCTCCCCCCATCAGAGCCTTTTTTTATTGCTATATCATGAAGTGCTCCTTTTTAAGGTTTGTTATAAACTGCAATAACCAATACAGTGTGGTACAGGTATAAAGACAGACAAATGGATCAATGAAACAGAGTAGAGAGTCCCAAAATAGGGATACACGCATATGGACAACAGATTTCTGACAAACTTCAAAAGGCAATGGAGATAGCGTTTTCAACAAATGGCACTGAAGTCTTTGGACATCCACATGCAAAGAAAAGCGCACATGCAAGACCTTTAACCCGTATTTTACTCTCAAAATGATCTCAACATGGAACGTAGGACTAATGCAAAACCTGAAATAATAGAACGTCTAGAAGAAAACATGAGATCTTGGGTTAGGCAGAGATATATCTGACCAAAACAAAGTCCATAAAAGAAAAATCTGATAAACTGGGTTTTATCAGAAGACATTTGTAATTCTTATACCTGATAAAGTTGTATTTTTCTTTTCTTTATTGTTGGAAGTATTACAGAATATATAAATAACTCTTAAGGTGTAATAAGAAAACAAACAATCCAATTAAAAATGGGCAAGAGACTTAAATGTTTCACCAATGAAGATAAATGGAAAGGAAATAAGCACATGAAAAGATGGTCAATATCTTTAGTCCGTGGGGAAAAGACTATTAGAATTGCTAAAATTAAAAAGACCAACCATACTATGGGGAGAGTGTGGAGTATTTGAGAATGAAACTCAGATGCTGCCGGTGCTCATGGGAAGCGGGACAACCACTTTGATAAACAATTTGGTATTTTCCCCAAAAGTTCAAAATATACCTACTGTCTGATTCAGACATTTCACTCCAAAGTATTTACGCAAGAGAAATGAAAGCCTACAAAGATTCGTACACACATGTTCATAGCAGTTTTACTTGTAATAGCCCCAAACTGGAAAGCACCCAAATGTCCATCAGCAATTGAATGGATAAACAAGCAGTGGTAAGTCCATACGAGGAACACTCAGCACTAAAAATGAGCCAACTTATAATACGGATGAATCTTAAAATAATGCACAGCGAAAAAAGACAGACAAAAGAGTATATACATATGGTTTCATTTGCAGAAAATTCAAAAAATTGCAAACTAATCAGTAGTAACAGGCAGGTCAGCGGTGGCCTGGGGAGGGGCAGGAGGGATGGGTTACAAAGGGACATGAGAAAATTTTAGTGGTTATGGATATATTCATGACCTTGATGGCGGTGATTATTTCACAGGTTTACACATATGTAAAAAACAACAAATTTTTCACTTTGCAGCTGTTTCCCAAGAGCTTTATCTCCTCCCTCCAGTGCTCCTTTTTATGGTGACATCATGACCCAGATATTTACTGCGAGCGCCGACGCCTGCAGTTCTTCCTTGGCAGAAGTGATGATGCCGTGTTTTTGGTAGTGATCATGGGGAAAAAACACCCAACCCAGTTTCTGATGTGGTAAAAAGAGGTGTTTGCAGTGGTGATGAAGAATGCAGAAAGGGAAGCCAAGCTATCTATTAGAAATAAAAATTCCACTCATTCATAAATTCTCTTTTATCTGGTCAAGACTCACTACAAAAAGTTATCATTTTCTTTAAAATCAAGAAGACGAGAGGGGCATTGATTAGTTTTTAGTTTTCAGATTGCAAAATACTTGAAGTTTACAAAGAAATAAACGCAAGATGTAAGGTCTGACGTTAACAAACCGGCACCGGTGAGCCCGCCGAGTCCCCTGGGAAGGGGAGCGTTGCCCACATCTTGGGGTTTTCTGCACGCACCCCTCGGCTTCTGCTTTCCCCCAGACAATTACTCTCTTGAACGTGGAGTTCCTATGGTTTTGGCATTTAGGTCTGCCTACCAAATGCTGTCTGCCGTTCACTCTGGTCTCTGTCGTGGCCGTGGGATAGCTAGAAACACGTGCTGGCTCTTCCGGATGTGTGTCTTTCCTGTTCTTTCTAACTTACTTGCAGTGGAAGACTGAGGGCTGCGCCTCATACCCGGCTTTGTCCTAACGCATGGCCTGCGTTTTTAAAAATCCACTTGAGCGTTTTTTATGTTTTTTTGCCCCTTACTGTGTTCTGACTCCCTTTCAAATTTTGAAACATATTCATACCTGCTTTGTAGTCTATTTTTGATCATTCGATATTTTAATTATTTTTACCAGCCCCATTTTCTCAGTTTTTTTCTGGCGCGTGCTTAATAATTGATGTCCTGTGCGTTCTGAAAATTTTGATTGTGAGGTCATGTTTGTTTGAAATCTCTCAGCGAACATTTTCGAGAGGGATTTCCTTTGGGGCGCACTCCCCTCTCCCTCAGCCTGGCTGGGCCTTAGGTCCCCTTCCACGGGCGGTGACTTTTCTGAGCACACCCAGCCCGTGGGAGGCGCCCGGAGCCACACGTTCTCATGGAGGCTGCTTCTCTCATGGGGACAGAAGGTGGAGAGACAGCCATTTCTCTCTGCTATTTGCCTCTGGGGAATTTTTAAAAAATATGGATTTGATAGCAATATACCTTAGTCATTTATTTATTTATTTATTTGTTTATCTTTTAAATATGTTTTTATTGATTTCAGAGAGAGGAAAGGAGAGGGAGAGAGAGATAGAAACATGATGAGAGAATCATTGATAAGCTGCCTCTTATATGCCCCCGACTGGAGATCGAGCCCACAACCCGGGCATGTGCCCTGACCGGGAATCAAAGAACTGTGACCTCCTGGTTCATGAGTTGACACTCAACCACTGAGCCACGCTGGCCGGGCTGGGGATTTTTTTTTCTAGTTCATAGTTCTAGAAAGTTTTAATCCTTTCTGAGTTCTACCTTTACGTGTGAGATGCTTTTACTCTCAGTCTTCATCCTGTGGGGCTCACCGTAGTTCTCCGTCCATTAGCAGATGGGTTCCTGAGTCCATCTGGCAGAAAGACCTGGCTATTGGCTTTTCACATAAAACCATGAAATACATCAATATTTGCATATATATGTATATGATTTCAACCTTCTATCATATAAAATGTGAATGATGACTGTACAAGTAGTCTTTTTTCTTCCCATCCCTCTAGAAGAAAGATTTTTAAGATAAAATTAAGCTCACTGAAGAGATATTCATTGGCTAGTTAAAGAATTAAATGTAAAGAAATAGTGAAAGTAAAAACAATTATGACTGTAGGTATGGGGTGGGGGGAGCAGTACAGGCAAGTTAAGGGGGAGTTGGTAACTGTGCCTGGCGTTGAGAGTTGAAAGGGAAGTCTGGGTTTGGAGTCACTTTTTTGGGAGCCACAGGGAAGCTCAGACAGCCGACCCCTGCTAACACTGCTCACAGCTCTGGGCCCACATCCTGCTGCCTTGAGCTTTAGTGGGGACACCCTCAGGCCAGGGGAGCGCTAGGCACAGGTTTGCAATACAGTCGTCCCCCTTTATCTGCGAGGGAGATGTTCCCAGACCCCCAGGGGATGCCTGAACCCGAGGATAGTATGAGCCCTATATATACCATGTTTTTCCTACATATATGCATATACACCTTTTTCCTGAAAGGAAGCACTTTACGGCTTCTCTCTGGCATATCTGAATTGTCGGCATCACTATTCCTGTGCTTTGGGGCTGTTGTTAAGTGAAATAAGGGTGAACTGAACACAAGCACTGGCCTAGGGCCAGTGAATCCGAGAAAGGGCAAGGCTCCTGGGTGAGGAGCTGAGAGGAGCGCACAGGGGCGAGTCCTGGCCTGGGGGGATGGAGCACCATCTCATCACACTACTCAGAGAGGCGCCCGCTTAAAATTTAAGAATTGTTCATTTCTGAAATTTCATTTAATATTTTCAGACCACAGTTGATCTCGGGTAACTGCAGATAAGGTGGAGGGACTACGGTGGACGAACGTTGAAGGACCACGGGGGAGGTGCCCAGGTCTAAGCGCTCACCTCCCCAGAGGGGGTGGAAGTCATGAGCTGGTGAAGCGCCCGACTTGGCAGCTCTGACTCTTGAGAGTCTCAGTGGCTAAAAGTTAGGAGGAGACGAAGAAAGAAAATCAGGGTAGAGAGGGACTGTTTATTGAGTCAAATCCTCTCAAAGAAAAATCTTGTTTTCACTGTGTATATAGTGCATTGTTTTTAAAAAAGAAAACAAAGAGATTTATAGGTAACAGCTAATGTTAATTGTATGTGCCAAGCTTGGTTCTACTTTATATATATCATTTAAAGTTCTACATAACGCAATGAAATAAATACAAATATTGTGTCATTTTATAGATCACAAACCAAGGCACAGAGATATTAGGAAACTTGCCAGTGATGCAAGGAGACTTGACTTGGGGTGGTGAACACACAATACGATATAGTATACAGATGGTGTATTGTAGAATTGTATACTTGAAACTTGCATAATCTTATTAACCAATGTCACGCCAACAAATTCAATAAAAAATAAAATAAATTAGGAAATTAGCCAAGGTATGGAAGGAACCTAAGTGTTCATTGATAGACAGCTGGATAAAGAAGAGGTGATACATACATACAAGAGAATATTACTTGGCCGTAAAGAATGACATATTGCCCTTTGAGACACCATGGATGGACCAGGAGGGCATTATGCTGAGTGAAATAAGTTAGACAGAGAAAGACAAGTACCGTATTATTTCACTTATATGTGGAATGTAAAAAATGCAATAAACAAACAAACAAAACAAATAAACTCAGATATGAGTGCCAGGTGGGTACTGGACTTACAAAGGGATCACTTTGTAAGGTATATAAATGTCTAAACACTATGTTGTACACCTGAAACTAATATGACATTGTATGTCCACTGTAATTGAAAACGTAAAACAATTATTTTTAAAATAAAAGAAAAATACCAAGGAAAAAAATAAAAAACTTGCTCAGGGCCACACAGCTGGTAGGAGGTGACTTAACTGAACTGTACCCGAGAGCCTGGCTTCAGGCTAACGAGCTCCCTGAGCTCCATCCTGGGGAGCAAAGGACTCACGGTCTCTGGATTTGCCCCTATTCCTCAGCTTGGAGCTTCCTGTGGGTCATTCCCCGCCAGGCCCTGCTTTATGGAAGGGGGCGGTGAGGCGTGGGCAAGGGGACTTGTCCAAGGCTCAGGACCGCTGGGGCTGGACAGCAGTTAGAACTCGGCTCTCCGGCAGGCAAGGGCCGTTCTCTCTTGGCAACAGATAAGGTAGAACAGCAAGAGGATATCTTGTCAAGAATCATCTCAGAAAGGCAGTCTGTGGGAATCAGCAAGAATAATTTTAAAATAAGAATCACTGAGAATACCTGCAGGGACCGTGATTTGTTAGGGCCCCTCCACACTGAGGGAACAGGAGATGAAGTGATGAAATTGAACTTACTTTTTAAGAAGAACCCTTTGTCACAAAATAACAATAGGTTTTGAAGTTGAATAAAGAATTGAGTACAGTCCCACAAGCCTTTTGTTAATTAATAGGTACATTTAGACCTTTGTATTTTTGTGATTTTCATAACTGCAAACATATGCAGTAAGCTGGAAAGTAAATGTGTTTTTTGTCCATGAAATCTTCCTCTATGAGAACATAGGTATACAAACATTTTTTAAAATCACATTTTCTGGCTCCACACACACCTCTCCAAAGGCACTTGAGGATGGCCCTTCAAGCTGAGCAAGTTGAGCTGACATGCGGTCCATCCGTCGGCTTCCTCGCACTGGCTCGGCTCCCTCGCAGTGGATCGGGTCCCTCAGACTGATCGGTTCACTTGCAGTGGATTGGATCCCTCAAACTGGATCAGTTCCCTTGCAGTGGATCGGTTCCCTCAGACTGGATCACTTCCCTCGCAGTGGATCAGTTCCCTCAGACTGGATCAGCTCCCTTGCAGTGGATCGGGTCCCTTGCAGTGGATCGGGTCCCTCAGACTGGATCAGTTCCCTTGCAGCGGATCGGGTCCCTCAGACTGGATCAGTTCCCTTGCAGCGGATCGGGTCCTTCAGACTGGGTCAGGTCCCTTGCAGCGGATCGGGTCCCTCAGACTGGATCAGGTCCCTTGCAGCGGATCGGGTCCCTTGCAGTGGATCGGTTCTCTCACACTGGACCAGGTTCCTCTCACCGGATCAGGTTCCTCACCCTGGACCGGGTCCCTCGCAGCGGGTGCCGGGGTGGGGCGGCCCTTTGGCCCAGAGAGGGCAGGAGCACGAGTGTTCAGTCTGTAGTGACTGAGCCTTCAGTGTCGTGTTCTGCAGATTTTAATGTTTCTATTAGAAGCGATGCATATTCTTGGTAAAATACCTGCAACATATGGAAAAACACAAAGGAGAGGAAACCAAGCCTGGATTACCAGCGATTCCTTCCGTCCCCAGTCGCCACGGCGGTGCCAGGGAAGGGCCTGTCTCTCCAGGCTTTCCCGTGTGGTGTGTGGATAAAACCTTCGTTCTTCTCAAACGTGAAGCAAAAGCCGTAAAGAAAGTGAAGACGGCGGAGCCCGGGAAAGAGTCAGAATAGGAGGTGACAGGCACTACGTGGCACTAAAATGATGATTGTGAAAACCACGTAAGAGCATAGAAAACTACTTGTGACGCAGGTGAAGTCCAAGAGACGTGCATAGAAGAGAAGAGTAGATGAAAATATTGCAAAATGCTCAGAGTGATGGGAGTTAGGTGGCAAGACCATGAAGGACTTTTAAATCTTTTATTTTCCCTATCTTTTGTATTGTGGTTGTCTTTTTATAACAAAAATATTTTTTAAAGTTGTACTAATCAGAACCTTTTGTCCTTTCCTACTGGTTTAATGACACCAGTTAACTTGTGACAAAGAACAACTGACTTCCACACTGCTCGCCTCACATTTAACAGCACACATCCAACACGCATATTGACCTGGGACCCTTTAGAAATCGGCACAAACTGAACACAAGCAACATATCAACTTGCCGTATTAAAAACAGTGCCTTCCTTATTTATTGGAAGAACTGAAAAGTGCCCCAAGGTTCACAGAAATGTACAGCCAGGCACTGAGGTGCAGTAAATGAGGAAAGGTGTTGAAGTTTGCGGATCTAAATCCTAGTCTTGGATATGTCCCTACCGTCCCCCGTTTTCTATTTCAAAACGTCAATCATGAGAACATGCCCTGCCTAGCACGCTGACTCGTCACGAGGGTCCAACAAAGAACCCCCAACCTGAACTCAAAGTCACAGGGCCAAGAAGGGGTGGTAGGAGGGGTGCCCTCCCACCAGATGCCATGCCTGCCCCAAGCGGCTTTCTCAGATCCCTCAGGGATAGGGCAAGCACGCCGTCTTTAAACGTGGCCACTTTACTGCCCAGAGCTCTGTCGCTATGAAGGTCTTTCTTAAATCGGGCTCTGGGACTTTACACCCCACTGTCTAGTTCAAACCTGCGGAGGGGGCCTTGGCCTCTAGATTGGCCCGATGACTTCCAGGTGTGCAGACGGCCGGTCCCTCGGCCGCGGGCCGAGCCAGGGGCTGGCGGGCCTCCTCTGGCCACAAGCGGCCTTGTTGTCATTTTCTCTGAGTGTCACGATGGGAGTCGGTTTGGAAAACACTGCTCTGGAGGCAGATCTCAGGAGTGGCCACACTCCCTGGTGTTAGAAGTTACGCTTCTACCAGGGCAGCTGAGCACGCAGTCTCTGATCACACTTAGAATTCACAGAGGGTGTCTTGGTAGTCAGGACCCCCCATCTGTTTGGTTGCGTTTTCCATCAGTGCTTTTGTTTTTTAAAATATATGTGTGTGTGTGTGTGTGTGTGTGTATATATATATATTGATTTCAGAGAGAGGAAGGGAGAGGGAGAGAGATATAGAAACATCAATGATGAGAGAGTCATTGATCGGCTGCCTCTCGCACACCCCCTCCCCGGGGTCGAGCCCACAACCAGGGCATGTACCCTGTCCAGGATTCAAATGGGATCTCCTGGAACCTAGGTCGATGCTCAACCGCTGAGCCACACTGGCCGGGCAGCTTTTGTGAGCCCTGTCTTGTGCTTACAAAATTAGCTTTGGGAAGTAAGAATAGGATTTTAGGTTTGTTTCTGTTACATTTCCTGTTGTTAGACTTGGCCTCTGGTTTCATCCTGATGGGATCTCTTGGGTTCTTGGTTTGCTGAGTCAGTGAATTTGCAGTCCATGTTAACCCCGGGTCTCCCCTCATGAGGAAAGTTGCCGGCTTTGCCCTTATGTTGTGGGAATCTGATCTGAGCCTCCTGGCTCTCTTCCCAACCTCTAGCTTGGCTTGGAGATCCTCTCCTCTCCCGCACCCATGGACCCCGGGAATATCACAGGACCCGCCGATGAAGTTAGAGCAGGCTCTCTCAGCCAATGTCCTGGGCCCCGGTCAGTGCTTCTTTAATTACAAAATTGCTGGACTTAGTAAAACAGAGGTTTACCACCCTTCCTGAAGGACCCCATAGCATGTAGAGAAAGAGCCCGGGTTAGATTCCGGTTATGTACATGCTTGTACACATGCACACATGCACGCGCACACACGCACACGCAGGCACACACATACTGTCCGCTCTTCTTCATGTCCTCCTGTCTCCTCAGTAGTGATGTTTAGGAAACATGGGTTATTCATGGGTCCCAGGGAAAGCCTGGATTTCAACCACATTAAAGATATTCTTAAATGCAAGTCAGTTCTGAATGCGTAAACTCTTCTGTAAAAGTATTCCAGGAAAACACATGAATTTTTTCTGGCCACTAAAGTGTAAATATGGACGTGCTGGAGTTCTGTGAAGACCGCGTCGCTGATGGACGGGGCCCTCGTGACGCTTTCACAGTTGAATATTAACTCGGGGCCTGCCCAGTGCTCTGTGCCCCAGCCCTCACAAGTGACCCTGGGGGTTCGGAGGTTTCCTTAAGGTCTCGCACTGAATGTTCCTTGCTGGCTATACTGTTTTGCCTGAACTCTGTGGGGGACTAAGCAACGGACAGATCCCAGGCAAGTGTTGTGTGCGTGTGTTTGTGTGCGTGTGCGTGTGCATGTGTGCGCGCGCTTGTGTGTTAACTGAATTGTGCAGACACCTGACATCTCCTCACTGAGGAGCAGAACAGAGGACGGAAGAAGTTGTGTTGAGTGGAAAAGAGGGTCAGAAAAATCCGTGAAACAAAAGCTCTCCTTCTGTTAGAGGTTCGGAAAGATAATAAGCTGAACGGATTTAAAAACGGGGTCACCGCCCTGGCTGGGTGGCTCAGTTGGCTGCAGCGTTGTCCCAGAGGACCGAAGGTTGCAGGTGTAGGCGCTTGGGGCGCATACCGGAGGCCGCTGGTGGGTGCCTCCCTCTCACGTCCGTGTCTCTCTCACACCAATGTCTCCCTCTCACGTCCGTCCGTGTCTCCCTCTCACCTACCCTTGGGGGAGGGTTTTTTTAAATGGGGTCACAAACACCTGTTTTGGGAGACGAACACCTGTGGTGAGTTCAGCCCTAGGTGAGGCTCCCAGTCCACCTGCACACTTGACAGGAAGCTTCTCAGGGCCAAGGCTTCCTGGTATTTTTTGTTTTTCTTGCTAAGAGCCCAGAGAAAGTTCCCAGTGGGAGGCCAGAGGGTCTCTCTAGATCAGATGAAACCCCGCTCGCCCCCCAGGGGCAGCAGCCTGGGAGGTGCCAGGGTGTTTCAGCCTGGGAGGCCCAAGCCTGGGGACTCAGCAGTGGGCTTTTATTTCTCTACAAGCTGCAAACCTCCGCTGGCTGCAGCTTCTCTCTCCTGCCGGCCTCTTGTGACTCAAAGCTTCCTGGGCTTTCTCTCTTTCTTTCTTTATGGGAAGAAAGATCCAAAGAGGGCAAAAGGAAAGGAAGAGGAACTGCGGGAGGGTTCGGGGGTGAGGGAGGAGCCAGCTGCCTGTCAGAGGACAGGGGCCCCACTCCTGCCCCGGGGCCCTCCCTCTGCCCCAGCCGCCACTGCCGTCCGCGGAGGGGTGCAAGTGATGCAGACTCCACTCTCCTGACCCGCACGGAGCAGTTCCGAGGTAATGTGGCTGCATCAGCGTCTAGCACTCTCTCTGTGGTTCTCTGGAAGCCCTCCCCTGTGTGGGGGCTTCTCCCTCAGCCTCCCTGTCCTCAGAAGGGTGCTTCCCAGCTCCGCTGAGCAGAAGCACTGAGCCTCGCTCAGGCCGGGCTCCCCTGGCCTCTCGCTATGGCCAGAAGGACCCCGCGTGCTGCCTGGTTCTGCCCTGGGCGTACCCATCCTGAGCTCCTTGGAAGGAAGGGTGGGGTGACGGAGGCTGGCTCAGACCAGGGGACCCACCACGGAGCTGCGGGGGGAGCTGGTCTCCCCAGCTTCGAGGCTGCTCCGCAGCGGCAGAGGCAGCCAGTTGCCCGGCCTTCCCGGGCCTGCTCAGCTATCCTAGTGAGACCGTCTTCAGCAGCCAGCTGGTTCACCGGGTGGCCCAGGCCTGACGCTCACATTACACGCAGGTCCGCAGTGTCCGCAAACCGCTACAGCAGTGTTGCCCTAAGCTTCCAGAACATTCTGCCTATGCTTATGTTGCTGAAATCTCTGTCCATGGCTGAAGGGGAACATTCTGCCTCTCAATTAAAGCTCATTAATCTACCAATTAGTCACGGGTACTTGGTACGTCCTGGGAATGAGAGACATTCTGAGACCCCTGGAAGGGTGGCCTGGAGGAGGGGGAAACTGCACCGTCCCTGAGCGCAAGCGCCAGTTCCCAGGTAGGACCCGAAGGGCAGGGCCAGGCTGAGCTCCAGCACCGCGGATGGAGTGCTTACTTTTCCTCTGCCCCAGTTCCTTGCCTGTAAAATGTGTCTGAAGAACTTAACTTTCCTAGGAAACTCTGTGATGCATAGTAAGTGCTCACCTTGCTGTCTCTGTTATTGTTATGGAGAAAAGGCAGGCTCAGAGCAAGGCGAATGCCTGGGGCTGCGTGGGGGGTAATGCCTGAGTGACCCTGGAGAGGACTGGAAGGATGGGGGGGGAGTGCTGTGAGTGGGGGCGAGAGGGTAGGACAGAGAGTGATGGGCTGGGGCTTTGAGCCTGTGCAAGCAAAGGCCTGAGCAGGGGCTCCCACGTCCGTGGGGCTCACCCAGGTTGGGGGAAGGCGCTCGCCAGCGATGAGGGCCTTGGCTGCCTGAGCAGGAGCTTGGCGTGTCCCTCCGGGGCTGCAGGGTTTGGAGTGGCACTGTGATGAGCTGGAGCCTGCGTCCCACTGAGAACATGACTCTGAATGTGGGACACAGGAGGGGCCCTAGGACAGAAACAGAAAGGTCATGAGACCACACCATCTCTGCTGGCTGGCTTGGGCGTGCTCTCGGGGCGCATGGCCAGGGGGCTCGCGCAGAATTCCCGGTCCTGTGGCATCACATCCGTAGAAAGACTGGAAGTCAGCAGAAGAGGGAGAGACTGTGAGTCCCAGGCTCGGATGATGGGAGCACAGGCCAGGCCAGGCATGTCGCAAGCCTTGTCCAGGCCGCTGCAAAGTCCTCTGCGCAGAGATGCGGCCAGGGAAGGCGAGAAGGGAGCTTGCCATGCGGAGCGCTGCTGTTTCGCAAGGGCTGGCTCCGCGGAGAGGCCTGGCTGTCTGCCTGGCTCGCAGTTCCCTCGGGTCAGTGCTCAGGGCAGAGCCCTCCCAGGCTCTGCCGGCGCCGCCCAGAGCCCCCTTCTTCCGTTTAGCTCTGCAGCCAGGCCGCCTGACAAGATGTCAGGGTCACTCTCGGGCTGCACGAAGCAGAACCAGCCCTTTAGAAGGGAATTAGCCGGAATTAGCCCCTCCCTCAGGGCTGGCTTCAGAGCGCACGTTTGTTTTTGATCAGCGACGTGGGTTCAGCTGGCTCCGTCCGGGAGAGCCTCCTGCAGCCGGCCTTCCCAAAGCCGGGCGTGAACCGAGGAGACGGTAAGACCCTGGGCCCCGGTGGTTGCTCCTGTTTCCTCCTTCCTGTTTACTTGCACATCCACGAAATAGTCAGGGGGCACAAAGGGAATCTGATGAAACTGATAATGTCGTGCTGCCTGTTGAAACAAGATTTTTTTTTTTAATCTTCACCCGAAGATATTTTTTCCGTTGCTTTTCAGAGAGAGAGAGAGAGAAACATCGATGTGAGAGAGACACACTGATTGGTTGCCTTCCGCACGCGCCCTGACCGGGAGCCGGGGATCAAGCCTGCAACCGAGGTGCGTGCCCTTGGCCGAAATCGAACCCAGGACCCTTCGGTCCGCTGGCCAGTGCTCTAATCGCTGAGCCAAATCGGTCAGGGCTGTTGAAACATTTAAAGATTTTCTGAGTTTTGTGTCTGAAAGCCATGTTCAAAGACCACCTCTGATCATGATGTTTGGTTCTGTGGAAGATAAGTATATTTTATCACTATCTACTACTTATAAACCATAAATAGTCATGTGGCCTTTGGTAAATCGTGAGGTTTAATTGAAGGGTACTGTAATAAAATCTTCTTTAAATGCTGCTTGTTGCTGATGTTAGAATTAAGATTTAGTCTATCACTTTCCACTCAGCTTCTCCCATCGAGAGGGGCCTGGTCTGGCCGGTGTTTGACTGAGGCGTTGCTTTGCGTTGCGAGCAAACACCCGCTGGTTGCACGTGAAGCTGTGAGGCATTGTGTTAGCAAGACTTGTACCTGCTTCCTTCAATGGGGCCTAAAATGTAACCTTATAAGCAGGAGCCTGCTTTTTCAGAGACTGTACAAACGGGACACCTGTGGCTGTAGGGAAGGCCGTGCCCTCCCCTGGGGGATGAACGCTGTCCTGTATTTCTTATTGGACACCCCGACCTCCGCAGTTTCTATCAATACTGTTGTTGTGGGAAAGAAAAAGAAAATGGGACAGGATCTGGCAGACTCAAGGGAGGAAATAAGAAAACAAAATGGAGCGCAAAGTGAGTTTTACCATTAAAATTTTTGTTAGCCCTCACCTGAGGGCATTTCTCCCGTTCCTTTTCAGAGAGAGAGAAACATCGATGTGAGAGAGACAGTGACTGGTTGCCTCCCGCACGCGCCCTGACTGGGAGCGGGGATCGAGCCTGCAGCTGAGGTGCGTGCCCTTGGCTGGAATCGAACCCCAGACCTTCCGTCTGCGAGCCGATGCTCTGACCACTGGGACACACCGGCCAGGGCTGGGGGGATTACCATTTTTTAATTCGACTTAAAACTCTTTGCTCTTACGTAAAATGCTGTGGCTATGAGGGTGGGGAGAGCGGGATAGTGGGGAAGACGTTTGGAAAGATATAGCCAGTGGCCGGCTGGTCCGGGGACGCGCAGGATTCGCCCCAGGTGACTGGGGACCGCGTGGGAGTCAGAGGCCGCATGCGTTCGCCGTGAATGTGCGGCTCTGTTGGGCACAGAGGGAGGCCAGTGCCGAGGTGGACCTGGCCTTCCTGGTCATGGTGTCGTATTTGAAACGGTGCTAAGGGAGCTTCTCGGATCAGCCCGCAACGGTGACCTCGCAGCCCCCAGACCTCGGGCACCCTCTGCAGCTTCTCAGGAGACGCACTGACTGTGGTCCGGGACGCTGAGACCCGCGTCTACATCACATCCCAGGATTTACACGCACAGCACACGGGCACAGTCAAAACGAAAACCAAAAGAGAATACATGAGGATAAGTTGAAAAGATGGAAAATAACAGCCTGTCATTGTACAGCACAGTGGGACATTTATGCTATTTACAAATTATCCCCCGATAAGCCCAGTACCCACCCGGCACCTGAAAACTGTTCTAAAATAATAGTGAATGTCAATTGTAATAGGAATATTTTCAAAACACCCCCCCCCCCCCCCCCGCTGTGAGGTAAACGCTGCTTCCATCTTGGTGGGTGTGTATTTTTCTCTGAACACACTTAGGTTTTGAGAAAACATACCTGTGCTGAACCTGCTGTTTTATCACCTTCTTTCCCTCTCAGTGATTATCGTGAGCTTGCCAGGCTGACAAATCTCTTTCCACAAAAGCTTCTAAATCTCATTATGTAGATAATTTATCATTCTTGTTGGTACGTTTTTTCACTGTTTTCTGTTACTAGCGTTTCCGAGATTAACATCTTGGCAGGAAAACCTTGTGTCCCTCCCGGAGTGTTTCCTTGGGACCAGTTCCCAGAGGTGGAACGTGGGGTGGGAGAGCACCAGCCTTTCGAAGCCCTTGGTGCTTGCTACTAAATTAACTCGGGAAAACGCTGTGAACCCCCCAGCGTTGCACACCAGCTCCCCGCACTTGACCAGCTCCGGGCTGTAACGTGAGAAAAAGCTCCATCTGATGCCTGGCCGGGCGGCTCTGCTGCTTTAATTGTGTTAAGGAAACCGTGTGTGAGACCTCTGGCCGCTCGTCCTGCGCCTCCGGGCTCAGCGTCTCGTCTTTGCTGCTTGTTTGCAAAGCAGGTGTCTCTTACGGTAACTTGCGCCAACCTAATTTCTGAGCCCTTTGACCTCATTTGTGTCGCTGGGCGAGTCTGCTGAGCGAGGGAATCAGATCAGATGCTTTTGATCTGACTTTTCATGGTTTGAACAACCTAGGGCAAACCTCAGTATTTGCGATTTTATCTCCTTTTTATCTTTAAAATTTAGAGATAAAAACTGACTCTCCACCTCACTCCATGATCGCATTGGGAGCATAAAGAGACAAGAGAGAGGGAAGTTCTTTGAAAAGAAAGTAAAAATACAAAATGTGCTATCGCTGTGGTTACTGTGAAGTTTGTTTATGTTCTTACTTTATAAAGTAAGCGGTTTGGAGAGCTGCGTGCTGGCGAGTGACAGCGTATCCGATGCCAGACCCGGAGCTGCGAGTGTGACCGCGCCGCTCTCGGTTCCCAGCCGCCAGCGGCGGGGGCGCCCGCAGGGCCCGGCCTCGGGTGCAGCGCGGTTTGCATCAGGCAGTTGACCCGCCTCGGTCACGCACAGGACAGCGCAGTTCTGTTGCATCGTGGCCGTCCCTTCGCTCGGCTGGGACCCCTAGAGAGAGCGCCTCCGAGGCCGGCGCTGGTTTACGTGGGTGCCCCTCTCCAGGGCCTGGCTCGGGGCCTGCCACCCTGGGGGCGCGGTTAATGTTTCCTGAGTGAGCCAGCAGAAGGGAGCGAGGAACATTTCCACCTAACTCTGCAAAGACGAGCATCCCGAAAGGGCTTACGGGGGATTTAAACATAGAAAGTTTTTCGGGGGGATAAACTGATCACTTTGTTTAGTTCAGTTTGGGTTGGATTCTGTTTCTACTGAGTAAATCTTTAAAGCTCTTAATGGATATTAGGCAAATGAGTGCAAGCCCTGGGTAGAGGGGGGAGCAGGGCCGCAGCTTGGCGATGCCGGTCCCCAGGACCTGGTGTGAGTGTGAAGAGCCGGCCGGTGAGTCCAGCTTCACTCTGGCCCTCAGCTCGGGGTTGGGCTGTTAAAATCAGGACCAAGCTGCCATTTAACAGGGGTTTGAGCTTGGGACTGAGTAATGACGAAGGCGACTGCATGGGAGGCCTGGTTCTAGGTGCCTCAGAGGGGAGGCCGTCACCGCAGTGCTGTCGTCTGATCCTGCAGATTCAGTGAGCGGAGCACAGAGCGTTGGTTTGCCTCGGTCACACCAGTAGTTGGTGCCCAGCTGGGATTTATGACGCAAGCAGTCCTGCTGCGGGGTCCACACACTGGTGCGGGTGGGGCCCACTGAGCTGCGTGGGGTTTGGATGGCTGGTGACGTTTGGGTTGCTCACGTGCGTGTGATGACCATTTACTGCGTTCCCACTGAGGAACATGCACTTCTGGGCTCTTTACATCATTATTTCTAATCCTTCTAACAAACTTGCAAGACTGGTATCATGATCCCAGCATTATCGCCAGATGAACGGAGACTCTGAGAGGTCCCGTGAGTGGCCCAAAGGTGGCAGCTGGGACAAAGGAGCCATCAGTCTGCGTTGAGTCCACTTGGCATCCTAGCCGCGGCCGCAGTGGGCTGGACAGTTATGTGCTGCTGTGTGGGTCTCTCCCATCCAAAGGTGCGCGAGTCCAGGTGCGCTGCGTCTGGAGGTGCTGGGCCTGGAAACTCAGCCAAGTCATCCCTTTACTCGAGGCAGCGAGAGGCACCGAGCCTGCCTTTCGGAACCTGTGTGGGCCAGTGTGAACGGCTCCTGGCATTGATCTTCAGGCTAGATGCTCCCTGGCAGGACCATCCAATTTATCACGTCAAACCAGACATGATGAGCATTTAAAATACATGGGGACACTTATGTTTCATATCTTGAGCTCCCAATTCTGCACCAAGGAAGTCCCAGGAGTGCTCCGAGGGGCGGGCTGGCGTGCGGGGTGCAGCCGGGGCGTGGGCCCAGCTCCGCTTTCTCCCGGGTGACTTTACCATCTTCTCTTGGCTTAGTTGTTCCAGGTACAAAATGGAGGTGAGAATATAGTTTAAAATGGTATTTTACTTATTTTTCTCATAAACTTGTCAGTAAGATTTTGCAATTAGAATGTTTAATGAATAACACACGGTTTGCTTACCTTTGAGTTGGTACCACACAATGTACGGCTGTTCCGTGAAGCCCAGGTCATTTTGCAGAAGCGCAAGCATGTCTGTTGGCTAAATTCCCAGAAGCGGAGGTGCAGGGTCGGAGGCCATGTGCGCGAGCGATCCTGGTGTTTATTTCAAGGTTGCCCACCCGCCTCCACCAGGAATGCTCAGGAGGATGCTCCCTTCTGTGCTTATGAACACAGTGTGCTCGCAAACTGGTTTTCATTACACTTTGGTGACCTTATAGGGGAAGAGCTTATCTCAGTGTTTGTTTGAAATTTCCGTATCTCATACTATGACTGAGATTTTTAACTAACGTTTTAAAGATCAGTTTTAGGTTCACAGCAAAATGGAGGGGAAGGTTCAGAGAACTCTGATGTGCTTCCTGGCCCCACACCTACAGCCCCCATTGTCAATCTGGCTGCCTCCTTACACCCAGTGGCTCCTTTTGTACAACTGATAAGTCCGGACTGACTCATCACTGTCACCCAGAGTCCGTGGTTTACATCAGGGTTCACCTTGGCGCTCTACATTCAATGGTTTGGACAAATTTATAACGACACGTATCCAAGAAGCATCCCCCGTGCTCCCCTGTTCACCCCTCCTTACTGCCCTGCTCTTATTACTGTCTCTATAGTTTTGTCTGCCAGGTGTCACAAGGTTGGAATCATGAAGCGTGTAGCCCTTTGAGATTGGCTTATTTCACTTAGTGATATGCATTGAATTTTCTTTCTATTTTTTCTTGGCTTGACAGCTCATTTCTTTTTAGCACTGGGTAATATTCTACTGTCTGGATGGACCATGGTTTAATATGCGCCCACTGAAAGATATCTTGGTTGCTTCCAAGTTTTGGAAATTATGAATAAAACTTCGATAAATATCCACGTGGGGGTTTTTGTGTGGACATACGTTTGTGAAAGACCCGAGAGTGGTGGCCGAGTGTCAGGTAAAAGCGCATCCTGCTTTGGGAGACACCCCATGATCTTCCACGTGGCCCCACAGTTTGCTTTCCTGCTGCAGTGAGTGCGACCTCCTGCTGCTCCAGATCCTTGTCAGCGGCGGTCAGTAGTCGGTGGTCTGGGTTTTGGCCATGCTAATAGGCGTGTAGTGGTGCTGATACTATTTTAAAACCATTTGGGATCATAACTTTTGGTTTGTTCAGCGAATGTTTTTTAAGCCCCGGCTGTGTCCAGCTGTGGGGATGCCAGTGGGGAGTGGGGGCCCGGCTGCTGCCTGAAGGGTCACAGAACCGGCCAGGCAGCAGCACAGTGGCACACCCAGCCACAGCACAGTGGCACACCCAGCCACAGCACAGGTGGCACACCCAGCCACAGCACAGTGGCACACCCAGCCACAGCACAGTGGCACACCCAGCCACAGCACGAGTGGCACACCCAGCCACAGCACAGTGGCACACCCAGCCACAGCACGAGTGGCACACCCAGCCACAGCACAGTGGCACACCCAGCCACAGCACGAGTGGCACACCCAGCCACAGCACGAGTGGCACACCCAGCCACAGCACAGTGGCACACCCAGCCACAGCACAGTGGCACACCCAGCCACAGCACGAGTGGCACACCCAGCCACAGCACGAGTGGCACACCCAGCCACAGCACAGTGGCACACCCAGCCACAGCACGAGTGGCACACCCAGCCACAGCACGAGTGGCACACCCAGCCACAGCACGAGTGGCACACCCAGCCACAGCACAGTGGCACACCCAGCCACAGCACGAGTGGCACACCCAGCCACAGCACAGTGGCACACCCAGCCACAGCACAGGTGGCACACCCAGCCACAGCACAGTGGCACACCCAGCCACAGCACAGTGGCACACCCAGCCACAGCACGAGTGGCACACCCAGCCACAGCACAGTGGCACACCCAGCCACAGCACGAGTGGCACACCCAGCCACAGCACAGTGGCACACCCAGCCACAGCACAGTGGCACACCCAGCCACAGCACAGTGGCACACCCAGCCACAGCACGAGTGGCACACCCAGCCACAGCACAGTGGCACACCCAGCCACAGCACAGTGGCACACCCAGCCACAGCACAGTGGCACACCCAGCCACAGCACAGTGGCACACCCAGCCACAGCACGAGTGGCACACCCAGCCACAGCACGAGTGGCACACCCAGCCACAGCACAGTGGCACACCCAGCCACAGCACGAGTGGCACACCCAGCCACAGCACAGTGGCACACCCAGCCACAGCACAGGTGGCACACCCAGCCACAGCACGAGTGGCACACCCAGCCACAGCACAGTGGCACACCCAGCCACAGCACAGTGGCACACCCAGCCACAGCACAGTGGCACACCCAGCCACAGCACGAGTGGCACACCCAGCCACAGCACAGTGGCACACCCAGCCACAGCACGAGTGGCACACCCAGCCACAGCACAGTGGCACACCCAGCCACAGCACAGGTGGCACACCCAGCCACAGCACGAGTGGCACACCCAGCCACAGCACGAGTGGCACACCCAGCCACAGCACAGTGGCACACCCAGCCACAGCACGAGTGGCACACCCAGCCACAGCACAGTGGCACACCCAGCCACAGCACAGTGGCACACCCAGCCACAGCACGAGTGGCACACCCAGCCACAGCACAGTGGCACACCCAGCCACAGCACGAGTGGCACACCCAGCCACAGCACGTGCCGAGGCCGGTGGCTGCGAAGGCAGTGACCAACGAGACAAGGTGCACCCGGCGGGGGGGGAGGGTCATCTTCTGCTTTAGAGGGGAAGAAACGGGCAGTCCCCCCTGGCTCGGAGGGGACGGAGGGCGGAGCTGGGACGGCCTTGGGTGCGAGGCCAGGCTGGCTCTCTGCTCCAGAGCAGAGCGCAGCTGCTCAGCCTCCAGGTCTGGGGGCGCCTCAGGGGCAGCCTCTGCTGTGCAGGCTCTTTCTCCCTGGTCCCTCCGGGTCCGCTATTACAGAGCTGCTTTGCTTGTCAGTCTGTGGCACTGGCAGGGCCCTGCAGAAAGGGTGCAAACTGGAATGCACCCTCGGGTGCCCGATGGTGAGGCTCTGAGCTGAGACGTGCTTCCATCTTGTGAAGAAACCTAGGGACCCAGACAAAGTACTGCTGGTGGGCACTCAGGCCCGCCGCTGGGGCAGACCGGTCATTCATGGTTAAAGCAGAGCGGGGATTAACGTGTGGGTAAGTGTATGAGTGTGAGCCTGTGTGAGGGTGTGAGAGGGTGTGAGCATGTGCAAGGGTGCGTGTATGTGTGTGTGAGTGTGTGTGTGTGAGCATGTGTTAGTGTGTGTGAGCGTGTGAGCCTATGTGAGAATGTGTTTGAGGGTGTGAATGTGTGAGAGCGTGTGTGTGAGTGTGTGTATGTGTGTATGTGAGCACGAGTGAGCATGTGGGAGTGTATGAGTGTGTGTGAGCATGTGTGTGAGTGTGAGTGTATGTATGTGAGCGTGTGTGAGGGTGTGAGCATGTGCAAGGGTGCGTGAGTGTATGTATGTGCGCGTGTGAGCTCGTGTGAGTGTATGTATGTGCGCGTGTGAGCTGGTGAACGTGTGAGTGAGCGTGAGTGGGTGGCGTCTGAATCGAGCACCCCGGAGCTGCTGGCCCGGAAGAGGTGCAGAGGGTGCAGGCTGTCAGGTGCGGGGACAGAGCTGCGCAGGGCTGGGAGCTGCGGGTCAGGGACACCCCGGAGCTGCGCCTCTTGGTCCGGGGGAGAGGGCAGGGTGTGCTTCTGGATGAAGGGATTCCGCCAGTGCTTTCGGTGCTCACCCTGGAAGGATGGCCCAAGGGAACACAGCAAGTGCCGAGGACGGGTCGGAGGCCTCCCGGGGAAGGGAAGTCCTGAGCATGTGGGTGAGCAAGTGTGCCGGTGCCGACCGCAATGGAAGTGGATGCTTGGGGGTCACAGACATTCCGGCTCTCGGTTTCCTCCCTCCTGTTCCGTCCTGTTGTCCGTGACAGGGGAACGACGAGCTTTAAAGACTAAAGTTTCAGGGAGGGTTTTAGCAAATTTGACGTCAGAGCCTCCAGACACCTGAGTCAGTGAGAAAGGAATGAAGACATTGCTGCAGGACCGTGCGATGGCTCCTGTGTCTTGTGGAAGTTTCTTCTTTTTAATCATCTGAGGGGAATTATTGGAAGCGAACACACTTATAAATCATGCTTTTTTTCCTAAACATGCTGGGTCTCTTGACAGCGAGGCCCTTCTTGGCTGGGAGTAGCCGTGTTGCCTTTAGGGACTGTAGTGCCGTCTGCTTATGCCAACGACATATTCCAACATGAGCACAAAACCAACATGTTCCAAAGCCACGAGTTAGCCCCCGAAAGCCTGATGTGGCCCCCCTAGTTCTGTTCCCGGAGCTAGAGGGTAGAAGTTGACGGGGAACCCCGGGGCACTCTCCTTAGGCCTCTCATTACCTGTGATCCGTTTGCTGGCCCTGACCTCGTCCCTCTGGCCGGAGGTCAGCGGTGCCGGGCTGCCCTGCCCGGCGTCCGCAGCCGCCCGTCGCCTCCCGGCCACGTCTGGGTGCTTTCCAGACACTGCCTATTACTGACACAGGTTTTATGATTTTCAAATTGTCCCAAAGGAAATGGAGGCCCAGCGACTGCGGGCTGTTTCTTAAGATCAGATCAAATGAGCAAGGGTCCGGATTTGGACCTGGGCTGCTGGACTTCCAGGTCCCTTTGCATCCCACTGTGCTGGGAGGGCAGGGGACTCCAGGCGGGTGACACGAGCTTCTGGAACAGTTCTCTTTAGGGTGTGGTCGGAGCAGCCAGATCTGTATGATGCTGAAGCTTGTCACAGAGAGATCACAAAGAAGGGTCCCTCCAGAGCCTCTGGGAGGAATTGATGGTTCAGATTGGCATGTTATCTGTTAGCTACTTTGTGTGTTTTTTATCTTCACTTGAAGATATGTTTATTGATTTTTAGAGAGAGGGAGAGAGACAGAGAGAGAGAGAGAGAGAGAGAGAGAGAGAGAGAGAGAGAGAGACATCAGTTGGTTGCCTCCCATACCTGCCCCGACTGGGGACCCAACCCACAACCTAGGTATGTGCCTTGAGCAGGAGTGAAGCCCAAAACCTTTTGGCGTACAAGGCGGCACCCAACCAACCGAGCCACCTAGTCAGGACTGTAAGTTAATTTTTAAAAATGTATTATGTGCAAGGGTTACTTTCCAGCCTCTGAAATGGCCAGTAGATAAAATTAAGTTAAAATCAATACAAGTGAAATATATATAATAATAAAGTACAAACTCAAGTATAAGAGGGACTCTGTAGACATTTCTCTGGAATGATTGAACAGGCCCTGCCTGAAGCAGGTAGGAGAAACCTGGCTTCACAAATGGCATCACCTGCCTGTTAAAGAATAATCCGTACATCAAAACTATGAGAGATAAGTGTTGGCAAAGGCGTGGAAAAAAGGAAACCCTGGTCACTATCAGGGGGGATGTAAATTGGTCCAGTGACTATGGAAAACAGTATGGAGGTTCCTCAAACACTTAAAAGAGAACTACCATATGGCCCAGCGACCCCATGACTGGGCATTCACCTGAAGGGAATGAGACAGGACCTCAGAGACGCCCGCACTCCCGTGTTCACGGCAACGTCGCTCACAGCAGCACGGCAGGGAAACAGCCTGAGCGTCTGTTAATGGGTGGATGCGTGAAGGTGTTGTTTGTATAATGCAGTCATGAGGAAGAGGGGAATCCTGCTGTTTGCAACAGCGTGGGTGAAGCGTGAAGGCATTAAGCTAAGTGAAAGACTGAGAGAGGCAAGTAATATCGCTTATATGTGGAACCTAAGAAAGCTGAGCCCAGAGAAGCAGACAGCAGAATGGCCTTGCCAGGGGCTGGGGGCTGGGCTGGGGCGGGGAGATGATGGTCGAAGGGTTCAACTTCCCGTTATAAGATGAACGAGTTTGGGGCTCTAATGTAAGGGTGGTGATTATAGTTAATAAGACTGCATCATATACTTGAAAGTTGCAAAGAGAGTGGATCTTAAGTGTTCTCACAGCAAAAAAATAAGTGGTAACGACGTGACACAACAGAGGCAGTAGCTAATGCTATCATATTGCAATTATAAATATCAGTCAACACGTGCACACCTTATACTTGTGCAGTGTTATATGTCAATTATATTTTAATAAAGCTGGAAACAAAACAAGCAAAAAGAGGATAACCTGTAAAGTTATTAGCAAAGATTCACAGGGTTTCTTTCCTGGAGAGAAACTATAGGGTTCATAGTCAGTGGTGATGGATGTGCAGTTAGACTTAGCTGACTTCAAAAACCTCATGCGAACTTTCCATGACCACCTCTTTGAATAAATCTTCCCTGAGGTTTCAGCATTTCTCTAGATTAATTCAGCAGCTGACTGAGCTGACTCAGAAGGAGAAGGGAGATTACATTTTTACTATCATAATCGCACGGGAAATTACACCCAGTATTAATCATCAGGCTTGAATATTTATCATCAACCTCAAATTCTGAGATTTATTTTACTGCAAGATCAGAGTTCTAGACATTTTTCCTGGTTGAAAGTTTTAAGAAGCAGTGTCAGGTAATGTGACGTCAGGTACAGGAACTGGGTTCCCGGGGGAGCCAAAGCGGCCGGCGGGAAGGGGTGGTGAGGAAGGCACTTCCTTCGTGGGGACTGACGTCCTATTCCAGGCAAACCTGCGGCGGTGGGTCAGTCCTGAGCTGAACTCTTCTTTTGCGGGGCCCCAGCCTGCTGCGTCAGCGCAGAAGGGGCGCCTTTGCAGCAGTGAGCGCCCTGGTTACCGGCAAACCCAACAAGCCTCGCTGACAGTGGTCGCCCTCCGTGCCCCGCGGCTGTCAGTTCTGGCTGTGCCCTGGAGTCACCAGGGGAGCCTAAGGGTGCTGACCACCCCCTCCAGCCGCCCCAAGCTTTTGGTGTGATTGGTCTGGGACAGAGCCTGGGCGCAAGGATTTTACAGAACCAGCGTGGCAGTCCCACTGTGCGCTGGTGTAAGGAGGCGGGGGAGAACCGCTGCCCCAGGAAGGAGACGGCCGTAAATTCCGTAATTACCAAGTAAACAAGAAGCTGCTAGCACAAGGCTGTCCTGAGTGGCTGCCAAATCCTGCCTGCTGCGGAATTTAAGTCCGTTTCCCAGAAAACGTTGTCTCTGCAATTTACCAAAGGCTATCTGGTCAGCGTGGTTTGAGTTTCCCAAGGTGCGGCGGGTGTGAATACAGTTGGCTCTTGAGCAACAGGGGCTTAGAGGCGCCGACCGTGCAGCTGGGACCTGAGCGTAACCACGCAGACCTCTGTTGGCGGAAGGAAGCCTTGCCCGCAATATAAACAGCCGATTAACACATACCTTGTATGTTTATGTATTATACACGCACTCTTACAATAAAGGAAGCGAGGGAATAGAAAATGTTACTAAGAAAATTATAATCGAGGGAAAATACATTTACAGTACTTACTGAAAAAAATCCGAGCGTCGGTGGACCTGCGCGGTTCAAACCTGTGCTGTTCACGCGCCAGCTTGGTGTCAACGGGACCACTTCCCTGCATCCGGCACAGATTTGACACCTGATCTGCCCTCCGTGGACTGTGCGCCAGGGAGGGCTCAAGCCCCACGGGAGGCGGCTGCCAGTGTGGGGAGGGAGGGGAGCTCGGGGCGCAGGAAGGGCCCTCACCTCTCGCCTGCCCGGGTGGCGGGTGGGAACACCCCGACACCCTGGAACTCACTCTGGAAGGGGTGCACGGGGTGGAGTGGGCCTGGGAGAGGAGGAGGGGGGCTGAGCGGCAGGAGGAAGGACAGCTCTCCAGGTGGAGGGAAGGGGCTGGGCGAGGCCGGTGGAGGGGATGGTGTGTCCCCCGACTCCAGCCAGGGACCCTCAAGGGCCAGGTGGTAAGGGCTCGGAAAGGTGGGACCTGGGCTTCGCCCCCGGGGGGAGCCCTGCCTGGCAGGCCTTGACCGCCCAGGCTGGAGCGCAGGGCACGTCGGGGTGCGCGGCGCTCTTTACGCAGCTAGTGTGCACTGTTCAGGAGGAAAGTGCGTGTGTCGGGCCATCGGGTTTGACAGGGTGGAGGGGAAGCCCGGGCAGGGTAGGCAGGTCAGGTGGGCTTTCCTTGGCCACGCGGGTGCCGCCTCTGAGGGGTTTGGAGGTGCCCTAAGCGCTGCCTTCCTTGTTCACCTCTCCTTTCCGCTAGCACTTGGTCCCTCCCCAGTCCTCCTGAGGAAGACCCTCACCCCACACACATAAACCTTTTCTAAAAAATGTGGTTTTTTTAATTCAGAGAGAGGAAGAGAGAGGGAGAGTTGAAGCACCTGTGATGAGAGAGTCATGGGTCGGCTGCCCCGACGGGATCGAACCCCGACCTCCTGGTTCAGGGGTCGACACTCAGCCGCTGAGCCACCGGCCGGGCCACGCACATAATCTTGTCTCAGTAACAGCGAAACGCTGAGTCTGAAAAGACTGCGTGGCCATTAAGAGGTTTGATAGTTACCATGATATTTACTTAACAATTTTGGCCATATTGACTCTTCAGTAAATATGGTGGGGGTTTTCTTCTTTTTTTCAAAATAATAAAAATAAAATTTAAAGATCAGCCAGGTTTTGGCATAAATGGCCAACACACTTCTGTAAGTGATGTTCCTGGGTTGATTTTATTGCATCCTTAGGCTCTTCAGTGAATTTTATTTATAACAAAGCCCGTAAGTGCTGCTAGCGACCCAGCCTGAAAGGGGTGTCTGTGTAAGAAACGCAAACCTGTAAGAACTTTTGTGAGTTTATTTGAGCCAAACTGATTGCAGTTGCTGGGAAGCAAACTCTCAATGGGTTGAGAGAATGCTCTGGAAAATGGCAGCCTTTTTATGGCAGTTTTACACCTTATTTTACACGTTACAATTAGAAGAACTTATATGCTTATGCGATAACCTATGGGCCTTGTGGGGAAGGCTTGGGGGTGGGTGGATGTGGGGTGGAGGGGATCAAGGGGGGAAAAGGGGACACCTGTAATACTTTCAAAAATAAAGACATATTTAAAAAAAGTTTATTCAAGTGCCCGCATCTCTAGAAGATCTGGGGGGGGGGGGCGTTTCCCAGTCCTCGAAACCCACCTTATGATCTCAGTGCATGCAAGGCTTTTATGGGGAGGGAGCAGGAAAGCAGAACAGAGACTCTGGAGGGGTGAGGGCAACCCATCCTTCCAAGGAGTAAAGAGAAGGGGGGCTGAGGGAGTCTCGCTCCAAGGATTTCTCTTTCTACTTCAGCATCATCTCTCTCTTCAAACAGGACTTTGTAGTTTCACTGTGGACGTCTGTGGATATTTCCTGCCTGGTGCAAGGTGGACATTCCCTTCTCCCCCTACCTGCTGCCCCCTCCCCTTGCCAACAGCCTTCTTTTAAACTTAAAAAAAAAAAAAGGCTAAATAAGAAAGAATAACAGGAGGTTTTATTTACACTCTTAAGATACCAGAAGGTCCCCTGCAGCGGTAACACAGAATGCACAGCCTTTCCATCGCTTAGTTGGGCTGTTAATTTGTGGTTAAAAAAGAGCAGACTTGCGTAGGTCCATGAAGTCCATTGGTGATGGATGAGGGAGGCAGGAGAAAGCAAAGAGGGAAACCTCTGGGATTGGATTAAAAAATAAAATAAAGCAATAGACAGGTACTTCTTTTACAGAGGTGGGTACAGGGTCGTTAGCAGCATTTAACATGATAACAATGGCAATAAGGATTTGTGGTCTCTGCCCTGGTGGGTCCTGTGACTTGAGGGGTGTGGAAAAAGGGAAATAATTTGTTATTGCAAAGGCCTGTTCATCGGGTTCGTTATCCTAGATGCACAGCCACAGACGGGCTTAGTTAAGGTGAAGACTGACCTGTGTTAGGGAAAACTACTGTCCTTGGTCGTGACTACGGCCAGGCTCTAGTGAAAAAGTTTTAATTTCAGATCACCTTTGTGGTTACTTTTGGTCTCTGGTTTGTAACATTAAGGTTGATGGTGTGTGGGCAGCTAAAGAGCATCTCAGATGGTGACTAAAGAAAAACTGAATTTATTTAATTAAAAGGGGCTGGGGCTGGGATGTCCAAAGGGAAGGCTACACAGCACTGAGCCAAAGAGTATGGGGCCCCTGACGGCAGCAAAATAGACTCGGACAGTGAGACAGGAGCACAGAAGAGGCAGCAGGGAGCCCGGCTGGGCTGCTCTGGGGCCTTGGGACAGGCTCAGGGGTAAGCCCCGGACGAGCTGCTGCTGCCCAGTGGTCTCCAGGTTGCAAGTCTCCCGGGATCCCCTCGAAGGGAAGAAGGGAGGAGGAGATGGTCCTGGCGTGCTCCCCCGGCGGGAAGCGTGCACTGGGGCCTTTGTCCTGAGTGTATTTCTCTCTCTTGCAGGCGGGAATCTTAGGGGAGGTCTCAGGGGAGGGTCTCAATAGAGTATTCATCAGCTCTCCAGGTGTGGCCTTTCAGGATCAGGGTCTCCACTGATTGGTCGGTGCCAGGAAAGGGGGTCATTACTCAGTGTAGCTGGTGCTGAGGCAGCCATGGTGCCACTTGTCTGGTTTTGCTGCTCTTCTGGGCCTAGAGCAGAAATACAACTGAGGCCTGGATGTTATCTTTAGAGAAGAAATGCTCAGGGGTCTAAACCACATGACCATCAATATGCTGGGGGAGGAGAGGTCCCCCTGGGGACAAGGTTCTTGTTTTACCAGTTTTGCCCCTTGCTAGGCATCTGGGGCTTCCTGCCCTGGTGGGTCTCTTTACTTGTGTTCCTGTACCCGGCTCATCTGACACCTTCTATAATTTTACAATTTTATTTACTTATTTAGAAATAATCAGTTTTAGAATAATTTTTTTCTTTAAAATGTATTTCCATATTTCATGCCTTTTATTACCAAACTATATAATTTTTTCCCAATTTAATTAGAATTCTTTTTTTTTTTTAATATATCTTTATTGATTTCAGAGAGGAAAGGAGAGGGAGAGAGAGAGATAGAAACATCAATGATGAGAGAGTCATTGATCGAGCCCGCAACCCGGGCATGTGCCCTGACCGGGAATCGAACCCTGATTGCCTGGATCCTAGGTCGATGCTTAACCACTGAGCCATGCCCGGCAGGGCTAGAATTCTTAATTCTTAGAAACATTGACCTTTTTGGTGACAAGTAAGTAACTAGCATTCCTCAGATTAGCAATATATATTTTTGAGAGGTATATTTCAAATAAAATATAAGACATATTCATTAACAGATTTAAATCCATTTACTAGATTCTCTGTAATAAGAAGCCAAAGGTAGGCAAACTCAGATAAATTGATATTTTAGTATTCTGTTATTAAAAAATATTTAGATATTTAATAATTTTTGTTATTTAACCCAGCAAAACTTCCAAGTGTCAAGTTACCAAAAACTTTGGAAAAATTTATATATATATACTTATTATTAAAAAGCCTTATCAAAAACCCTTTATTTTAGTTAATATTTATTTTTCATGTCTTAATAACTTTATGAAATTTTTATTATTTCCCTAGGCATTGACAAATTTTGTAACTCTCGGACCTCAGGCAGCCATAATATGAAAGTATTTTTTTTAGAGAGTGGGTGTGGCCTCCTGCTGCCTCTTCCTGCCCAAGGGCATTTCCGCAGCTCTGGCACTTCTGGGGGAAAAAAATTGGAAGGAAAGGTGGTTAAAAGATTTCTTTTTCTCTTTCTTTCTTTCTTTCTTTCTTTCTTTCTTTCTTTCTTTCTTTCTTCTTTCTTTTTTTTTTTTTTTTTAGTAGAATGTAATAACATGAAATCTTGCATATAAGAAGAGGTCTCATTCAATTTTAAAATAGAAACAAAATAATGCCTAAAGTAAATAAATGAGTATTCTTAAAAGGAGGGGCTGGGACATTAGCCTTAGAATTTTTATTTTATACAAATGACCTTCGATCTGAGGAGTGCAAAGCCCAAACAGCAGACAGAGGATTTTCTTTGTTCGTGAAACAGCAAAGAGCAAACTAAGTCCCCAAAAGACAAGAAAGCAGCAAAGAACATCTGTAACCAAAGTTGTATTACAGACAGACAAAACTCTCACTAGTTAAGTATTTCAGGCTGTTGATGCTTGAGAGGGAGAGCAGGAAGAGTCCCCTAGATAAAAACAATAACTTGGCAGCTGCTGGGAAGTTCCTGCAATCCCCCTCTAATGGATTCAGCCCACCACAAGCATCTGGGGTCTCCAGAAAAATGGGATATGCCCCCATCTTTAAACAAATTAAACCAAACAATAGACACAAAAGAACAATTAACAGAAACATTTTTATGTACAATATTTACAGGCACATACAACTCATAGACAAGAGCTTCACACCATGTTTCTTATCTGTCCAGCAACAGGAAGCTCAGGATGCCCTGTGTTAAAAAATCCACTGAAGCAGAGCACTGTCTTTCATCCCAGAATGGATTAGATTAAAGGCTCAGAGACCAGGCAAGGACTGCTGGAGGTCTCTTGCCACCTGGACCTGATCAGGTGTACCAGATGAGTGCCAGATGAGAGGCAGTAAATACCCCTTGTGTCCTACACAAAAAATGCTTGATTTAATTTAGGTCTTAGGTGAGATAGCAGGGATTGTTGAGGCTGAGGCTGGGTCTCAAAACAGGAAAATTCTTGGCAGTGCTTCAGATAAAAGAGTCCAGGCCTCAGCCCCATGAACTCCCAATCCAGGCAGCAAGCGGGATCCTTGGTACTTACCCCAGAGAAGTCCCCCACTTACATCCCTTCATGGTTTACCAAAATTTGAAACCAGACACAATAGGTCCAGGTTGCCTGTCGCTATTTTTGCCAATTAAGCAGAGATAAGGTTGAATCATATATGAGTGTTTATTCCAATAATGTCGACAGTATGGGAGAGCAGCAGGATTCGTCCACATAAAATCTGCTCTACTCCTCCCTCACCCCAGAAGCCAGTTCCTTATATTGGTTAGAAGGACAAAGATTACGTGGGGAAGTGAGTAAAAAGGAATAAGAATGGGTATAATGGTTTACAGTTTACAGGACATTTGGGCTGGGGGTTTGCAAAAGGGTGGGGTGCCTCTGGAACCCCTTTGTTTCTGCAACAAGACAGTTAAGGAGGATGGATCACATTCCGAATGTCCAGGGGTGTACAGATCCCAGCCAGGTTAGAATGTGCTTTCTCTAATTAGAACAGAACAATCACTGTTAACAGAACAAGATTAATATTTCTTATAACGATATCTAAGAATTATGGTTAACAGAGCATGATCAACAACTCTGCCCCCAACAATTCTTCTCAGAATAACATTGTGAGTGTGAGACACCAAGGCCTGAACCCCTGAGGTTCGATGAGGGCCAGGCCTGGAGGCAAGTGAATTAACAAGACAAAAGCCTGTGTTTCCTTTAAATATTTTCCATTGCTTTTCAGAGAGAGTAGAAGGGAGAGAGAGAAAGAAAGAGATAGAGAAAAACATCATTGTGACAGAGACACATCAACTGGTTGCTTCCCACATGTGCCTGGACCCCGGGGCCGGGGATTGAGCCTGCAACTGAGGTATGTGCCCTTGGCTGGAATAGAACCCCTGGACCCTTCGGTCCACAGGCTGACACTATAACCACTGGGCCAAAACAGCTAGGGCTGAAGGGCATCGTGAGGGACACTTTGAGGTTAGCCAGGTGGCCTTTATAGGTACAATTTAACCTCAAACAAAGCCTTCTTTTTAAAACTTTTATACTTAGGTCAGAGTTTTCTGTGTCAGTTCTCTCTGTCAGTCTCTCTGTCTCTTTCTGTTTCTGTCTATCTGTCTGTCTCTCTCACATACATAATAATAAATTCATGGACAGGAAATAAAGATGTGCCAAATCTTGCAATAACAACCAAATCTAAGAAAAAGATTCTCTAATAAGGACACCCAGTTAGATGGTGATTACAAGTAATTGGAGTTTGGCTTTGCAAGAACCATGGGCTGGTTTAAATAAGCTAACTTAGATCAAGCAAAGAGAGAGAAATCATAGTCAACATTCTGGAGTGCCTCCTGAAACCCAAGGCCGTGGATGCAGCCTGGCTTCTGAAAGGACTAGCTCCAGCCTGGGAGATTGTCTGTTAGAGTCTTCTCTCCACTTTTTGCTTTTTGTCTTTTCCTGAAAACTGACTTCCTTTGATTTTCTGGTTTGTATGTAGTAAAACAGCCACCTACCCTGCATCTCCCAAAAGGAGTTCAAAGCAGAACTGTACCTTCTTTGTTTTGACTCATCAATGACAGAAATTAGCTATGTGTATTTCAAGCTTGATGAAAAATTCTTGGGAGGGAGAATGTGAACGGTCCACCTTTGGGTCCAGTGAATACCCTTGGCCCAATCAGCTAGGTCAAGAGTATCTTCGTAGGCCCCTGCCTATAAGACTGAAGGTAGGGGTCAGAGAAATTGGCTTGCTTCCCTGAAAAATAGAAGCATGCAATACTCAGAGTAAATGCTAACCCAAAGACATCTATATAAATGGAGAAAGAGTGAATGTGGCGTTGAGTTAAATATTGAAGTATATTCAGTCTATTTCCTTAAGGTGACATTGCATTCCAATCTAAGGTGATGCAAAGGATAATATAATATAATGCCAGTTTCATCAAAGCCATTTAACCACAGATGTACCAATGCCATGCTATCCTTATTACATGTAAAGGTGTGTTCACATCTTATTGGAAAGCATTATGAAGCCCACTTTGAGAAGCAAGCTGAGCCTGGCCGGCATGGCTCAGTGGTTGAGCTTCAACCTATGATCCAAGAGATTGATGTTCGATTCCCAGTCAGGGCACATGCTTGGGTTTCAGCTCGGTCCCCAGAAGGGGGCCTGCAAGAGGCAGCCGTTCAGTGACTCTCTCATTATTGATGTTTCTATGTTTCTATCTCTCTCTCCCTCTCCCTGAAGTCAATAAAAACATATTTTTTTTTAAAAAAAAGAAAAAAGCTGAATTTTCTTACAAATACATTTAGCTTTTTTGGAATGAAGTACTCCCAGAATTCCATGCTTAAGACAAATTTGAGTAAGTCAAAGCAAAATTTACCATTAATGGGCTAAGGGAAATAGTTCTAAATTATATCAATACTTTTCATATATGGGATGACAAAATGTTACTGTTCAAAATAATGTATACTAATACAATTCCAAGAAAATATAGAAATATGGTAGAGTGTCTTATATGGGTCTTTCTTGGTTGATGGAGATAGAGAAATGAGACTTGGAAGAGGCTGTAGAGGGAGCTGGAGACGAGGAGGGAGAGGAAACGGGGGAAGGGCTGAAGGGGGAGAGGGAGAGGAAAGGGGGTCTGCTGGGTACGATCGTCCAAGGAAAGCCCTCAGACGCTGCCCACTCCTGAGACGGAGAAAGCCGAGGCAAGGATGGTGCGGGTGTGGCCACCGTACAGCTCTCGAGGCTGGTGGCTGGGACGGTCTCCTGGAGGCTCTTCCGTGGCTGCTACCCAGCTATCTAGAACTTACTGCTTATTTAGCATGGCTACTGTCCGTCTGCACAGCAGCTTGGAAGGGAAACCACAGCAGAGGCTCAGTTCTCTCAACTTCCTTCATCACCTCTGCCTGAAGAACTCTCGCCGGGACTTTGTACAACGTCTCCTTTGCCCTTTGGACGTCACTCTTGGAAACCTTATTGTTTCTTGGACTGAGAGCTCTTGAGGAAGTGAAGGGGAGCGTCTCTGACAGGGGTGAAGGGCAGTCACAAAGGTGAATCAGACGCAAGTCACGCTTAGCGGCCCGCATGCACACTGTAGCACAGGTGAGAAATGGGCCCCAGGGAGACGCGTAAAGGCCGAAGCACCAAGCCTGAAGGCCTTCTAGCTCCACTGTGGCACTGCTGCTCAGGGGTCAAGCCCTTTTAAAAATAAGTAAATAATTAATTAATTTTGTAGTACTTTATTTTATTTTATTTTTAATTATATTTTATTTTTATTGGTGACATTATTACAGATGTCCCTCATTTCCCCCCCTTTGCCGCCCTCCACCCAGACCTGCCCTGGCCACATTGTTGTCAGTGTCCACGGGCTATGCACATATGCTCTTGGGTTAATCTCTTCACCTTCTTTCATCCTGCCCACCCCACCTCCCTCCCCTCCGCCATCTGTCAGTCTGTACCCTGTATCCATGTCTCTGGTTCTATTTTGTTCGTCAGTTTATTTTGTTCATTAGATTCCACATGTGAGTGAGATCATATGGTATTTGTCTGTCTCTGACTGGTTTATAATCTCTAGGTCCATCCATGCTGTTGCACAAAAGGTAAGAGATCCTTCCTTCATTTTTACAGCTGCGTAGTGTCCATGGTGTGAATGTCCCACAGCTTTTCATCCATCAGCTACTGGTGGGCACTGGGGCTGTTTCCAGATCTCAGGTATTATAAACAATGCTGCTATGGACATAAGGGTGCATAGATGCTTTCTGATTAGTGTTTCAGGATTCTTAGGATATATTCCCAGAAGTGGGATCACTGGGTCAAATGGTAGTTCAATTTTTAATTTTTTGAGGACACTCCATCCTGTTTTCCACAGTGGCTGCCCCAGTCTGCATTCCCACCAGCAGTGCACCAGGGTCCCCTTTCCCCACACCCTCGCCAGCACGTGTCATTTGTTGATTTGTTGATGGAGCCATTCTGACAGGTGTGAGGCGATACCTCATTGTGGTTTTAACTTGCATCTCTCCGATAATTAGTGACTTTAACCTTTTTTCATATGTCTCTTGGCCTCTGTGTGTCCTCTTTGCAGAAGTGTCTATTCAGGTCCTCTGTCCATTTTCTAATTGGATTGTTTGTCTCCTGGTGTTGACTTGTATAAGTTCTTTATATATTTTGGAGATTGACCTCTTATCAGATGCATTGTTGGTGGATATGTTCTCCCATACAGTGAATTCTCTTTTCATTTTTTTGATGGTTTCCTTTGCTGTGAAAAATTTTTTAGTTTGATGTGGCCCCATTTGTTTATTTTTCCCTTTGTTTTCCTTGCATTAGGAGATATATCTGCAAAAATATTGACACCAGAGATGTCTGATATTTTACTGCCTATGTCTTATTCTAGGATTTTTATGAGGTCTTGGGTATAACAATCCAAAGCAGAGTTCACATGAATAAAAACAATTTCTGAAGAAAACGCCCTAGTTACCTAGGCTTCAAAAGGAAAGGTGAGCAAAGCTGAGACGGTTTCTCAAGGAGCATGTCTATGAAAAAATACTTCTTTTGTGATGTTTGGGATGCTGCAAGACTTGAAATTTGAAAGGGTTTGTCTAGACGACTGACTCCTTGTGAACGGCCACAACCTGCGGGTGAGGGATGGAATAAGCTCAAGGGTGAATAAGTAGATGTGGATGGAGGACAAGTCGAAGAAAATCGTGTCTTCATCTCAAACCAGGAGCTTTGTTTTGAGGGATGAACTAAAAGGTTTTCAATAGACTTCTTTTTTTTTTAAATCCTCACATGAGGATGTTTCTTCCATTGCTTTTCAGAGAGAGTGGAAAGGCAGAGGAGAGACAGAGAAACATTGATGAGAGACACACATCCAGTGGTTGCCTTCTGCATGCACCCCGACAGGCCAGGGCAACACTATTTTCCTTAATAAATATTTTATAACATTCTCTTTACTATCCTATAATGAAATTCATTGATCACATAAGCTACCTATACAAGAAATTAAAAATTCCGCTATATTATACTAATCACATTGAGGAGAAATGAGAGTCATTCTATCTTTAGTCCAATATGCACGTAAGTGGGCATGGCTGAACTAGAAGACAGAGAAGCTGTAATATGGGGGCTGTCCCTGCAGATGGAAACAGTCTGTGCCTCTCTGGAGATTCGAAATCATGAATGGCATTGCCTTCGATGATGTAATTTTCTCCTGTGGTGAAAAATCTTTTCTAAAGCTCCAAAAAAAAAAAAAAAAGTTCTACTTCCCCTCAATTTTCACGGTAGCTGCATTTCTGGAAAATTCAATACATACTAAAACTGTACACAAAGTACTTTGGGTATCTATGAAAAACAGAGTTAGGCTTCAGGCGCAGATTTTACCTGCATTCTGGACTGGTGGGATGTTTGCAAGTTATGTAGGACGGGGGCAATTTCCTGTGCAGCACTGTCCTGGGTATTACAGAGCTTCTAGTCACCTCAACTTCTGTCCACTAAATAAAGCGCGCTCCAAACAGACGATGCCAAGTGCTTCCCCCTGTGCTTAACTTCCTAAGGTCTGCACCACTCTCCCCTCCTGGAGACCCACTGTCGCATGGGCTGGAAGGGCCCTGAGGAGTCTCGTCCTGTGGTTTCCAAGTGTTTGTCTAAGGAGCAGTTGGCAGCTCTTTAAACATACAGATTCCCACGTACCAGCTAGAGTCTGTTCAGGGGCTAGAGCTTTAGACGGTTGAGGAGACTCGGGCACAGCCAGGTCTGAGGCCCACTGACCCAGCCGTTCCCCTTGATGCGTAAGGTAGCTTTTCCTTAACGGGCCAGTGGCGGCTCAGCCTGGGTTTGCAGGAGCAGGGTTTCAGGGCCAGTTTGCTCCCCAGTTCCCTCGTTAGCCCAAAAGGCAAGTGCTGAATGGAGCAGCTGGACCAAGCGCTACGCAGATGCTTCTGGGCCCTGGGCGCGGCTGCCCTGGAGCCCGCTTGCTGGTGAGCTGGGCGCCGCCTTCTCCGCCCTTCTTCGCACGCCCAGGCCCTGCGCTGTCAAGGGGGAGAAGCCCCCTCTCAGGGCTTCATCTTCTGATGTCGCATGGGCTGAGCCAGCTTTCCGCCTGCCTTTAGAAGGACCCAGGGCGGGAAAGTGGTCCTAAAGCTGACGACCTGCATGTCTGCACGGACAGGGCACGTGAGACAAAGTAGACGGCTGGGGGAACACGTAACTGTGTGGAAGAACTGGGGCAAAGAACGTAAAATATTATTAAATGGAAAGGATGAAAATGCTGAAGTCAGGTACCAGGACTGTCACGGTGAAGAGTTAGTGTTTCATTCATTCATTCGTTCATTCATTCATTCATTCATTCACTCAGCAGATAATTTAAAGGCACTGGCACATTCACGCTTTCCTCCAGACAGTGGTAACACAGCACTGAGGAAAACAGGCCCGAACCCTTCCTGCGTGGCGCTCACCTTCTAGAAAGAACAGATAGTTAATGAACAAAGTCACAGAGTAACACTGTTAGACGGTGACACGTGCCATGAGGCACCAGCTGGGGAGGGCCATGTGGCACATACGTGGGGGTGCACTTGTGCGTGTGACATCTAACCGCCTGCAGTGCTGATTTGGCAAGAGGAGAGACTGCTTTGGCAGTAGTGATCTGGAGTTTAGCAGTGAGGGGGGCGGGAAAGAGAGTCTGCAGTTGTCAAGACAGGAAATGATTCAAGCCTGGGTAAAACGTTTTAACAATGAAAAACAAAGAGCAACAGAACCTCTCTGGCATGGTAATAATTAAATTTCTGCATTTACGTAAGGATGTTGAGAAACTTCTGGTTGCAGTTGACCTTTTGTTTCCTTCAAGTCCCTCGTTACCTCTGAGTGCTATTAGATTTCAGTTCCTGGTAGCCCTTCACGATACCGACCGAGCTCACTGTCCCATCACAAGAGCAAGCTGTGTATACTTGTCCCACTTGGTTCCTGTAGACTGGAGTGTTTGTGCAGAAACACCCTGCTTTTTCAATGGGTTTTGGTTGGTGTTTTTGGAATGGGGAATTTATCAGCTGCGGGAACTACTGTGACTCTTTTAGCCAGAAATACTGATCCACTCTTTACCAGAAAATACCCTGTTCCAAAATGACATCACACTAGAAGTTTGTGCCTAATAAAACTTCTGAAATATTTGCTTATTTGCATAATGTTATGCGGTTACAAATACTGTCCGGGCCATTGATTATCTGTAATTTTCTCAATAACTTGCTGGTGTAACTGGGCAGGGATTTTTAAAGCTATTTGGAGGTTCAGAAAGCTTGAGTAAGTTACCCAAATAAAACAGACGTGTGACAAATAACGATCACCTCTACCACTCTCGATGTCAGACAGTGATTAAATGCGTTTTAACATATTAACCTATTCAGTCCTCACAACAATCCGATAACGTAAAGACTATTAGTAACATCACTTTCCTGTCAAGGAGACTAAGACAGAGAGAAGTTAAGCTGCTCAGGACTACAGGGCTAGTAGCAGCTCCTAGAATTTCAGGGTGTTCTTTGCTTCAGACGGTGACACCACAACAGTGACAGGAGCAGCGTGAGCGGGGCCCACAGTTAGCTTCGGGGAGTGAGCGGCGCCCCGGTTTGGTTATTTAACTCACTGGATAATCTGAGGTAAGCGCCTTAAATTGTCTGGAATGTGTGCTTCTATCTGTGAAACGAGGAGGTAGGGATACTGTTCTTCGTGTGGTGAGCATGAAACACGATGTCCTACTAAAGAATCTAACTCATTCCAGACACGTAATAGGTGCTTGGTATTTATACACCTTCGTCCTACATAAAAGATCGATTATTAGGCCTGGGTCAGGTGAATAGTTAGGCATGTTTTGGAGAAATAATTTGGAAATGGCAGAAGTGGTTTTGCATGCCCTCTGAAAGATTCAAAGGGGCCTGTGCTACCTAAAAGAGCAGTTAAGACCTCAGCGAGGAGCTAGGGCATGATTCACAGGCTGCTGCCTGCGAAATACCACCTCTAAGCCTGGTAACAGGTGAAGCCTGGTCGTGGGGCGATTTTCCCGTCAGCCTTCTTGCTGTGCTTGGTGCTTGCTCCTGGGAAGACTCTCCTGTGAACCACACAGTGGTCTTCACAGGCCTGCAAAAGATGTATGTAGAATAGCAGTTCTCAAACTTATGGTCTAAGGACACTTTTATACTCTTAAATTATTGAAATTATTGAGGGCTTTAAAAAGATTTGTTTCCATGGTTAAATGGAAATAAAAACAAATTTAAAAGTGAATTTTTATTGATAATTTAAAATAACAATAAATTCATTACCTTTACCATAAATAACACTCCATTTATAAAATATGTATTTTGAAAACAAAATAATTTAGGAAAGTGCATTGCTTTACATTGACATGGAAATCTCTTCAACATCTGTGTCCGCAGAAGATGCATGAAGTTCGCTGCTTCTGCCCTCAGCTTTTGAGATGCGTGTGTTGCGAGGCCTCTGACATGTGCACCGTGGGCGAAGGAACTCTGTCTGAGCTATTACTAAAGCGATTTTGTCTTGTGGACCCTTGAAAGGCTCTCAGGGACCTTTGAGGGACACTTGTGCAGAATACCTTTTCTCTTTCACACTTTCAAACATTCTTAGAATTTCCCCTCGACTTCTCCCTCCTCGTGGCTGTGTGCAGCCAGCCAGTCACAGCCGCTAGTAATTCATTCTTCTGAGGTCTTGGGCTTGGCAAACCTGGAGGTAGAGGACTGTGTTCTTCGGACTTCACGTGTCTCCTTCCCTGCCCCTCCCCTTCCTTCCCTGCCTTCTCCTGCTTACCTGCTCTTCCCTCCCCGGTCCTTGTGACACACCTGGGGCCTTTCCATCCAGCCTGGGCCTCACAGCCGGTCCCTCTTCCTCCAGGACGGCTGCCCGGCTGTCCAACTGACAGCACCCACAGTTTACTTCCTCAAAAGTCTTGGTCTTGCCTAACATTTATTAATTCTGGGCTATGTTTTATAAGTATTTCAAAAACTTTCCAAGCAAAATTAAAAGAAAAATTTTTTGAGGCATGTAAAAAAGTTAGGCATGTTCACGGCCGGCTTTGGAAACTATGTAGCGGAAATCTGCCGCCAGCCAGGACTGAACGGTAGGGCCTGGATTTGCTTTCTCCCAGACACAGCCCCTGAAACTGAATAAAGTACATGGAACTAGAGTGTTTAAGATGTTTAAACCAGCCATTGAGGTTCAGTGGTTCCTAAGAAACAGGAACCAACAGAGGTGAGCCCTATGATTGCCCCTGCTTACTGACTTGAAAGGGTGTCCAGGACGCCGAAGAGTTTACAGCCATTTCCACAGGGTCAGGGGACCCAGGCACACTCGAGACAGAGCTGAGAGAGCTAAGGGAGCTAGAAGGGGCTCCAGGTCGCTGGAAGGGTGCCGGAGCGGAGAGAGTGGCAACCACAGAGGACCTCAGCTCTGCAGAGGGTCCCCTTTAGAATTCAGCAGTGTAGCAATCAGTGCAGATGTGTGAGAAGGTGACCCAAGGCCAAAAAAAAAAAAAAACTAAAGAATTAGGTAAAATAGTAGACAGTACAGTAGGCCAGGAATAATTTCCATTCTTACCTGCCAGACTGGAAAACCTCACAATCCACAGGCATTCAAAAGAAGCCTGAGAAAGATCCTGCTCCGGCACTCAGCATGAGCCCCAGAACGCAGCTGCTGTGGCCTGCAAACAAGCCATCAGAGTAACACTCAAGCAGTGTTTCTAAGAACTCAGCTGTGTCCCCAAACACAAAAACATCCAGCATCCAAAAAGTTAAACTCCACAACACTTGACATGTAATGCAAAATTACCATGGCCCTGGCTGGTGTGGCTCAGTGGTAAGAGTGTCATGGGTTCGATTCCCGGTCATGTACCTGGGCATGTACCTGGGTTGCAGGTTCAATTCCCCGGCCCCGGTAGGGCATGAGTTGGAGGCAAACATTGATGTGTCTCTCTTACATCGATGTTTCTCTCTCTCTCCCTTCCTCGATCCCTCCCTTCTACTCTCTCTAAAAGCTAATGGAAAAAATACCCTCTTGTTCAGATTAACAACAACAACAAAATTACCATGTGTGCAAAGAGCAAGAAAGTAAGGAGAAAAATCAAAACCAACTAAAAACACATACGTATTATTAGCAGATGAGGACATTAGAACAGTTATTATAATTGTATTTTATATGTTCAAAGAGCTACATAGATAAATGAAAGATGAAAAAAAAAAAAAGATCCACCTGTAATTTTTCTTTCCTTTTTTTTTCTTCTCATTCTCACCCGAGGATATTTTTCCCATTGCTTTTCAGAGAGAGTGGAAGGGGGAGAGAGAGAGAGAAAGAAACATGGGTGTGAGAGAGAAACATCGACTGGTCGCCTCCCGCGCACACCCTGACTGGGGCCGGGGGTGAAGCCTGCAGCTGAGGCACATGCCTTTCGCCAGAACTGAACCCTGGACCCTTCACTCTGTGGGCCAATGCTCTAACTACCGAGCCAAACCTGCCAGGGCCCCACTGGTAACTTTTAGAGATGAAAACCACAATATTTGATATAAAAAATATACTGGATGAGATGAACAACAGATTAGACATTGCAGAAGATAGATGAATGAATTTAAAGACAAAGCAATACAAACTATCAAAATGAAACAGGAGGAAAAACAAACAAACAAAGCATCAGTAAACTGCAGGACAATTTCAAGCAGCCAAGTAATCCAAGCCCCCAAAATGAAGGGAGGGAAGGTGACAGAAGAAATATTAGAAACGAATGGCCCAAACTTTTCAAATTGGATGAAAATTGTAAACCCACAGATCCAGGAAGCTCAATGACCCCCAAGAAACACAAAGAAAATTACACCAAGTTTCATCATAATCAAATTACTTAAAGTGATAAAGAAAAAAATCTTAAAAGCAGCCAGAGGAAAAAACATACCTGCAGAGGAATCAGTATGATAAGACAGGAGACTTCTCACGGGAACAATGCAAGCCAGAAGACTCTGGAGCCTTATTTCTAAAGTACTGAAAGAAAAAACCTGCCAACCTAGAAATCTATGCACAGTAAAAATATCCTTTAAAAATAAGGCAAAATCAAAGTGTTTCAAACATAAAAATCTGAATTCCTGACCTGCAGACCTCCACTACAAAAATATTCAATGGAATCCTTTGGCAGAAGGAAAATGAAAAAGCTCTGGATATATCCAAAGAACAAAGAGCACTAGAAATGGCAATAAAATTATTACTTAAATTTCAAAGAAGATGAACTCTTTAAGTAGAAGTAATAATAATGTAATGTTAGGCTGATAACACATGTAAAAATAAAATGAGTGACAAAAATAGCACAAAGGCCAGGAAGGGAGAAGGGAGGTAGAGTATTGTCAGGCTCTCATCTGTGAACTGATATGTCACATATGCAGAAATTCTCAGCACTAAATGCCTAATTAAAAAAGCAGAAAAGTGCCAAATCAATGACGACAGCCTCCAGCTTAAGTAACTAGTAAAGAAGAATAAATTACACCCAAAGCGAGCAGGGCATGAGAAAAAGAGCAAAGCAGAAGGCAATTAAGTAGAAAACAGAAACACAATAGAAACGGCTAGTGACACCAAAAGCTGATTCCTTGAGATCAATAAAATTGACAAGTGAATATTGAACAAGAATGATGAAGAATTACCTACCAGGAATTAGGTGATATCACTGCACTACCCTACAAATATTAAAAAATAATAACAGAACATTAGGAAAAATTATGCAAAAAAACACATTGAAACTGAAGTGAAATGGACAAATTCTTTTCTTATTTTTATTTATTTATTTATTTATTTATTTATTTATTTATTTTTATTTTCCATCACCAATTATCCAAATATTATGCAAAATATTTACTCCTTTCATTTTCTGGAAGAGTTTTTGCAGAATGGATATTAGTTCTTCCTAGGTGTTTGGTGGAATTCATTAGCCTAGGAAGTTGTTTGGGCCTGAAGTTTTCTTTGTGAGATTTTTAACTACAAATTCAATTTCTTCAATAGAGGGCTATTCAAGGTATCTATTTCTTCTTGACTTAGGTGCCTTTCAAAGGATTTGTCCACAGTAAATATTTTCCAGCTCATGAGTTCTGCCCAACTCCATGAGGCTAGCATTGCTCACATATCAAAACCAAACAGGAGATGACAAGAAAAGCAGACTGCAGACCAGGATTCCTCAGGAGGGGAGGGTTAGCAGGGCTGACTTAGCTGAGCAACGAGAGACAGGCTGCATGACATGGTTGATTGAGAGGAAAGGGGAAGGTGTGAAGACGATTTTTGCTCAGGTATAAATTTCAAAAGAGCAGATTGTCTATTTTGGATGGAAACTAGCTTGCGAGAGAGTGACACCTGTTCCAGACTTTAGAGCAACAATATCCAGAGGTGGAGACATTCAAGGCTGTGCTGTTCAATGTGGAAGCCATTAATGATGTGTGGCTAGTGCAGCTCAGGAACTGGATTTTTAACTTTATTTAAGTATAAATAATTTAAACAGCTTCATGTTTCTAAAAGTACATGAATCAGATAACATAAATCTGGAGGAATGTGCCTTCAGAGAGCCCACGCCTAAGTCACACTCAAGGGAACTTCTCTGTTTCCTGACCAAAGTCTGGTCCAGTCTGGATTCTGAATCTTTTATGCCATTACTGGGGCATTGAGATCTCAGGCTCTTACTATTGCACTCCAGGCTCAGTAGAATTGGCCTCCTCTGAGGACAATTCCAGCTGTGTTCTGGACTGTAAGCTGCACTCTTCAGCTGATCTAACTATCCCAGAGTAGGAACAGATCAGCACCCACCATCCAAGCTCTCAATTCAGTGATTTGCTTATGAGGACGTGAGAGGCCAAGAAATCACTGCTACTATGGCCTCTTCTCCCAACCCTTGAGCCAAGGCTCAGAACTGTCCCCGCTCCCACCCTCCGTCAGGGCAGCCACGGATAAATTATTGTTGGGCAGCAGTTCTCGTACTGCTGAGTTGTTGCCAAATTGCTCTGAGAAGAGGAGAGAAAGGAATAGTTGAGTGTGAACATAATCTTTGGACATTAGGTAAATGCATCGACAAATAAGACGTTCCTGAGTCTGACCAGATTTTCCCTCCTGCCTCTGTTGTCAGAAGTAGTGACCTGCTCTCTCCTCTTCAACTGCTTTTGCCAGTGGAGGCTGATTTCTCGTGGGTGCTCCTATTTCTTGGAAAGTCATCAAATAACGACTCTAGAAATTAAATTATTCTCGCAGTTAGCATTTGCTGGAAAGAACAAGGTTATAGTTATTTTTTTCATTCTAAAAATGTTTGCCTAAAAATGCTAAGTATGTTTAAAGCCAAATCCATATGACCATCTCCTAAGTCTCATTTTTCCTTTGTTTCCTGGTGAGACAGTCATGGGAATAATTTTAAGAAAGTCTTCTGTAACTGGGCTGTGCTTAGAGGCGATGCTGGAGAAGGTGTCGTTTTAATCTGAGAGACCATGCAGGCTAGGCTGACTCTATGTGGTACAGCTGGGCCATGGAAAATCATGACACATTTCTGAGTATGAAACACACTGACTTAAAACAGCAACCTGTTATTATCTGTTATGGTTTTGTGGGCTGAGGGACTCAGCTGGGTGGTTTTCCCGTGGGGCCTGCCCCATGGACACAATCAGAGAGTGGCTGGTTAAGGCTGACCCCAAGACGGAGCCCTCTCATGACTCGAGTTGGCCAGGCTGACAGCTGGGGCTGCGGACTGCAATGCCTGCAGGTGGCTGGGGGTGCAGAATAGGTGGCAGTCTCAGCACAGTAAGGCTTCCTGCTGGCAGCCCCAGGCACTGAGAGAGTGTCCCGAGAGAGTGTCACCGAGAGAGTGTCACCACCGAGAGAGTGTTCCAAGAAACCTGGGGAGGAGCTGGAAGGCTTTTTCATGCTCTGGACTCGGAAGGCCCAGAAAGTCAATCCCACCTCGTTCGTTGGTCGAAATTGGTTGAGTAAGTCACTGGGGCCACCCCAGGTTCAAGGGGAGAGAAATTAGACTTCACTTCTTAGACAGAGGAGTAAAGAATTTGCAGCCATCTTTAACCTACCACAGCGATGACATTAAAAGGAAACCACTTAGAGAAAATAAATTGATGGCTTTATTCAGAAAGAATCAGAGAGTTAGAAAGTGCATTTGGAAAAGGGAAAGTGGCAAAACTTAGAGACAAATTACAGAAACTTGCAGAGAACCAATAAAGGTGAAATGTGTAGGAATATAGGGAAAGAATTTTACATTTTAAAATTACTTTAAGGAAGGCAGTGCTCTTACTAGGTGGCTTGCAAATGACTAAGCACAAAGGTTCTGGTAGGCATTCCTGGGCAGCGTGGGCATGCTCAGAAGCCTTTCGGAGGGTTTGGTTATTGGAGCTTTACCGCTCATGTGGCAAAGCAATCGTCACATCAGGGAGCCGGCAGCAGACAGGGCTGCAGGCCGTCTGTGGGTGCAGCGGTTCTTGGAAGCTCCCTGCGCTCCTGGGCCGGCTCGCGCGCAGCTCCAGTGTCAGTGGGAAGAGCCATCTGCAGGAGGCCCTTCCCAGCACCGGCCTCACCGAGTGGGAGTAAAGCTGCAGTTAGCGCAGCAAGTCGGCTGGGCTGCCCGCCATGCCCATCCTGTCTTCCACCCCCCCAAAGGAGGTTAAGAAATAGGGTATTGCCCATGGCAGTTTTATCTTGATTTACACTTTCTCAGCCACTCTCATCTCCAGGCCACAGGAGACTTTCTCATTTGTTGAGATCTTGCAGTCAGAGGAGTCTGAGTGGAAAGCTGATCATAGAAACCCACATCCAACTGCTTAGAGAAAGGGAGAGTGTGGAGCTGATTAAAACTGAGAAGTTTCCATGATGAAAACTAATAAAAGGCTAAAAAGTGGTTATTTGGAGGTCAGCACATGGAAAATGTGTGAAAAGAGCAGAAAACTAGGCTGCGAAGGAAGTCCATCTAGGACAGTGGTTTAAAACGACCTCAGGGAACACTGTGGTTCTGTGAACAGTTACTGGCAGTTCCATAAATAGCAAAAAATAGCTGTAGCAAGAATCACAGAGGCCCTGTGGGTAAAAATATAATTTCTTTATTTTCCACAATTAAAGTCAACTTATCTCATGAATCTTCATTTCCATCTGGTGCCAGGAAAAAAGTCTTGCTGATTCAGTTGTTTAGTCTCCACTGTTACTCCACTCTTTGGGGTAACAGCACAATCTATTCAAAAATCTTCCCTCTCCAACCCCCTTTTTGTCTCTGGATGGTAACTGGAGTTCTTCGGAAGTGGTGGAGGAGAAGGGCCTGGGCAAGGCTTAAGCCGGGTTCTGGCATCGGGGAGTGGTTCTGTCCGTAGGTCATCTCTGGACTTACTAACCTCGGCTGGCATCACGCTTGCCCTACAGTCCTCAGCTACAGGGGCTCAGGGCTACACCCTGGGAGCCCAGCTATGCTCCTCTCTTCCAGGATTCCCCTCAGGAGGAGGCCAGGGTTCTCCTGCTTGATGTGATGAAGAATGGGGGGTCGGGCCACCTCTCAGACACCTTCCAGGGTTGATGAACACCAGTCACCTCCCCTCTGCGTATCTCCCCACCCGTTGGTCAACTCTGCTCCTTTGGGTGGGAAAACAGTAATTCCACACCCGCATACATTCTCCTGACTCGGTGGTTTCTCACACGTTTGCAGCACACATCCGTCACTGTCTTCGTGAAGTGGTATGTTTTACACTGAGGCACACACTCACATTTGGAGCATCTGTGTGGTGCTGAGACCAGGGATCAGAGCGACGGAGCAGGGACACGCTGCCCCTCAGGAAGCCTCCATCCCAGGGGGCGGAGCAGGTAGCTGGACACCTGAGTTTCCTAGGCAACTCCTTTGGGAGGAGAGAGGGAAAGTGGTCTGCACGGCTGAGTGAGGAACTCGAGGCCTCTGAGAGAAGGGTGCTTATAGGTGAGCAGGGAAGGTCTTCAAATCCCATTCCCATTTGTGGGGTGTTTGAGAGGCCCACCTGAGTCTAGGGCTCATGTGTTTAGCAGGGCATTTGGGGTAGGGGTGGGTGGGAGGTGTCAGAATGTAAAGAAATGAAAGGAGAGTATAAGTTCATTTCCACATCATTGCACAAGTCAATTTTACTTTCTACTTGTAAACTACTCAGAAACCTTCCATTACATAAATGGTAAGACCAATTTCTCTTCCCCAACATAGGGCTTCTGGGCAAGGTCTGCAGCGTGGAGCCAGACCCACCTGCTCTGGACACAGGAGCTGAAGGCGCTCCAGGTGGAGGGTCAGGATAAAGGCATCACTGGGAGGGGTAGGAACAGCTGTTCACAGCCGGGGCTGCACAGTGGAGCTGCCTGGGAGCTTCGCAGACCCCCAGGGCTGTGACTCAGCCCCAGGATTCTGATGTGATTGATCCTGGCACCCTCTGGCCAAGTCTCCCAAGTTTCTAAGGTGAGTTAAGGTCGTAAGAACTAGCACTCTAAATAGGGATAGGAAGCGAGGGAACTTCTGATGAATTCTCATAATATTATGTCACTGGCTTCAGATTTGAGCTTGTTCCCCTGAGAAAGAGGAACCATTCAAGCTCTGGAACCAGATACAAGTAAACAGGGAATTGTCATTATGCCAGCCACAGGGCAGCGTGAGGGCTGGTGAATTGCGCTTTCCTCCAGCCCAGACTTCTCTGGGGCAGCCGGGTCACCTCAGTTCTTGCGTTTCTGCCAGGGACCTCAAGGGAGCGGCAGGGAACCAGCTCTGGGGCAGCCTGGGGGGCGCAGGAGGGACGGCGCTTCTGGGAAGGAGGCGATCTCACCCCGCGCCCCGGAAGGCGGCCAGCAGCCAGAGGACGCGCAGGAAGAGCAGGTTTGGGCTCCTGGCTGCTGGGCTGCGGCCGCGGCCAGGGCTCCGGCGTCTTGGAGGTGTGACCCTGGCCACGCATTGCACGTCTCTGAGTAAGAACTCATTTGCAAACTGAGTCCATGGGCTACGTGGGTTTTAAGCTGAAAGGAACAGCCGGTCTGGCCACGATGCCAGACGTCAGGGCCGCGCCGTCGGCGCGTCGGCCCAACCCGTCGGGGCCCCGCCGTCGGGCGGCCGGGCCGCGGTCTGGGCGAGAAGCCCCGGCGCGGTTGGGCGGACACGCCGCCGCCCCGAGCGCGCACCGGGAGCGCGCGGCCTCCCGGCCCCCACCGAGCGCCGCCCCGCCGCCGGGAATGGGCGGAGCCGGGAGCGGGGCGAGGGCGGGGCGCGCGGCGGGCTCCCGGGGGCCCGGCCCCGCCTCGCGGCCTCCGCTGCGCCCGCCCCCGCGCCGGGCTGGGCTGGCCGGGAGTCGCGCCCCGCAGTCCCCGGAGCCGGCCGCGCCGCTCGTGCCGCCGCCCAGCCGCTCGGAGGAGGGATCGCGGCCGGCCGGGCCCCGGAGCGCGGGGATGTGACGGCCGCGCCGCCCCGAGCGCCCTCGCTCGGCCCCCGGTGCCCCGCAGGACGCTGCGCCCGCACGGCCCGCGGCGCGCCAGGTAGGAGCGCGGACGGTCAGGGCCGGGCGCGTGGGGGCGTCCTCTCGGAGCCCCCCTCGGTCTGCACCGTTAGGAGGGTGGGGGCTGAGGCTGCGGGGCTGCCGACCCGTTTCTGTTCCCGTTCGGAGCGGGGCGGGGGCGGCCGGGCCGGGGGCGTGCCTTGCCGACCGTCCGGGTGCGCGGGGTGCGCCGCGTGTCGGCCGCTTGCAGCGCTGTGCCCGGCCGAGCGGAGCGGGTTCGGGAGGGCCCTCCCGGGGCTCAGGGGTTCCCCTCCCAGGGGTTAGGCTCGGAAGGGTCGGACGAACGCCCCGCACGCGCGGGGGGAGGGCAGCTTGCGGGCCTCCAGGTCGGGACGGCGCGGGAGGTGTCGCCGCGGACGCCGGGGCCCTCGCGGCTTGCAGCAGCCCTGCCGGCGCTTTGCAGCTCGTAGGGCTCCTGTATCTTCCCAGACTCTTTAGGTGAACGGAGGCCGGAGCTTAGCCAGGGGCCAGCTTGTTGGGGACCCGCACCCAGAGCAAGCGAGTGCCCTGCCTGCCAGCCCCACGCCTTCCCCTCTGTGGCAGGAAGCCGCCAGCCTCGCTGCCTGCCAGGCTTTCCCTGCCCAGCCGGGAGGGAGGAATGCTGCCCAGCAGGGTGTGTGAATTCCTGCCCGACAGCTGTCCGCAGTGTTTCCTGGGTGCAGGGGGTGCTCCTCGGATGGGCTCGTTCAGTGGTTTTAGCTCGAGAGCATGGAAACCGGCTGAGGGCCACTGATGGGGGGGAGGGCGAGCCCAGCTCCTGTCCATGCCGTGCGGTGCCTGGTCGCCTGGCTCAGTGCCAGGCTCCTGGAGGGTGAAGTCAGAACGGAACTCCTCCGTGCCCACTGATGACCATGGAGAGGCAGGAGGGTGCAGGGGCCGCGGGGCACCCTCTTCCTCCCTAATTTCCTACACAGCTATGGGAATCTTTTTCTCTCTTGACTCCTTTAATTTCTTACTTATTTAATACCCTATTTATTATTTCACTTAATATTCTATATTCATATCCTCTGTTATGTTGTGTGCTAGACAAAAGTGTGGGGCCTTTGGGAAGGGGACTTGGTGGGAGGAGGGTGTGGAGCCCGGGCTGGTCTCCAGCCTTATTTGGTCAGCTGACATTCCGCTGTGTGTGGAGCGGGAATCCCGTCCACTCTTGGATGCCCTCCATGTGCTTCCAGAAAGGATAATTGACCGGAGTTCTCACAGGGCTAAACCCTTCATGTCTAACAGGCTCCACTGAGCCCTGTGTGGTGTGATGTGGCACAGGCTTCCCTTGCAGCTTTGGAACACTCAGCGTCGTTCAAGTGATTTTTTCCCTCTTGGTGAAACATTTTTGGTAGTATATTCACTTATTTATTTAACAGACGCTTACGGAGTATCGGCTGTGTGCTGGGTACTGTTTGAAGTGCTGAAGATGATAGAGCCGTGACTAAGACAGATGAAAGTCCTGCCTGCTACTGGACAGGGGTGCTCAGGGGGTGTCACAGGACGTCTGCAGTCTCTCGGCATAAGGGGGTGCTATGAAATTTGCCCCTTTGAACAGCGTGAGGGCACACTGACTGCTCACAGCAGGATGCTACTCAGCACCCCCAGTGGAGAGGTCGAGAAGAGGGGGGACAAGAACAGCAGGGCTGTTGAGATACTTTGTGCTTGGCTGTGCACTCACGAGGCGGATGGGACCGTGAGGCTGGGATGCACCCGTGGGAGGTGGGTGTGCCCTGGAAGCAGATAGAGATGTGGAGAGAACGTCCCTTTTTCAGAGTGGCAAAGCTGGACAATGGCAGTGTAACTGCCGTAGCCTCGGGGCAGGGAGGTGCGGAGGCGATGGTGGCGATGCTACCGGACAGGCCCTCTGTGAACTTGCCGCTTTAAAGGACAGCCTCATCAGGGGCACTGTGGCTCACTGGCCAGGCCCAGCCGCATCTTCCCACCTGCTACTGTCCTCAGGCACTCAGTTTGCCTTTTCCTCTCTTTGAGGCTGTCAGGTGGCCTGGCAAGATCTGCACTGTCAGCAGCCTTGTTGCCCACTGCGCCAGGGCCGAGCCCAGCTCATGAGAAAAGGCAGACACCCTGGCACCAGAGTGATCCCACTAAGTGTGAGAGGCCTGGGGTTACTCAAGGCCCCTGGTCACCTGCACGCCTTCATGTTCTTCGGGTTCTGCACCGTGTCTTCTTTTCATGCACATGGCAGAATAACAGGGGCAACTTTTCATCCCTACCTACTCTGGAAAGGATTTATAAGATGCTGTGAGTTAAACACAGGATGAAACAAGACATGGAGACAAAGAGTAGAGACTAAGTGGAGCCTGAGTTTAAAAATTAATACAGTCGCTCCCCCCCATCCAGAGTTTTACTCTCCGCGGTTTCAGTTACCCATGATCAAACAGAGTCTGAAAATATTAAATGAAAAATTCCAGAAATAAGTTTTAAGTTTTAAGTTGTGTGCTGACCTGAGAAGCGTGATGAAATCTCGCTCATCCCACTCCGTCCTCCTGGGACTGGACGGGAATTGTGCCTTTGTCAGCGTCTCCACGCTGTGGACGCTCCCTGTCCCTCAGTCACTGCTCAGATGGACTGTTGCAGTACCGCAGTGCATGTGTTCAGGTCACCCTTATTTTCCTTAATAACGGCCCCAAAGTGCAAGAATAGTGCTGCTGGCAATTTGGATGTGCCAGAGAGAAGCCGTACAGCGCTTCCTTTGAGTGAAAAGGTGAGTATGTACAGGAAAAAGCATAGTATGTATAGGGTTTGGTCCTATCCATGGTTTCCGGCATTCCCTGGGGGTCGTGGAAAGTATCCCCGATGGATAGGGGAGACCTACTGTACAATGTAAACCTCATTGAACTATATACTTATAAAGTTGCCATGCGGAGCTGCATATTCGAAGGTGAGCCCGGCGCCCCTCCCAGCCTGTACCTTGGACCACACAGCAAACAGCGCAGCATGTCCAGGGCTGTGCCCAGGCACGGGTATTTTTAAAGCCCCCAAGTGCTTCTAACATGTAGCCAGGGTTGACAGCACCGATGCACACTCCTGCAGGCAGTGGAGAGAGGCCTGCTGCACAGTGGTCCGTGTTGCGGGCAAGAGAAGTGAAGGCGTCTCTGGGACAGAGAAGCCAGAACTTCCTCCTGAAGGTCCCCAATGAAGAGCAAGCTTGAGGCTGTCTCTTGAAGTGACTCCCAGTGGAAGTGGAGTTTGGTGACAGGGTGCTAATGGGTGGGGGTCGAGGCACCGTTGGGCTCCTCATATCTGGCTTCCCAAACTGCAGAACTCAGGGAGCCCTGCACATGCAGCCAGTGACTCCTGACCAAGACTCTCATGAAGAGTCTGGTGCTGCCAGGTTAGTTCAGGCTGTGCACCGTGTTCAAAGCCCAGTATCCCCTTTAATGCAAATATTTAAAACACCTTTTTTAAAATTCTGAAGTAATATAATGAAACTTACCTACAACATAATTTCCAAATAATTGATGTACTAGCTAGATGTAAAAAATATATGAAGGTAATTTGTATTAAAAGGGTATATTTTGGTGTGTGGATGCTGGGGCAGAGCCTGCTAGAACCTGCTGAAATCAGCCCCTGCTTTGTGGCCTGTGGGACAGCACAGGACAGCTACCACTGCCCTCAGAGCGGATGGGTCCTGCGGAGATCCAGGCACCACTGAGTGATGAGTGGCTCTCGGTCAAGGTCTCAGTGATAGTCAAAGGCCAGTCTCTCAATGCTCACGGTAGCTGCATTGCTGGGAAATTCAGTGTGTATGAAAAGTGCGCCAACAATACACACATATTTTATGTAAATGTGGGATGGGTTAGGTGCTGGGCTCAGAAATGAAAGAGGACATTTTTCGTTGGCATGAATGGCTGTGTGGTGCCTGGAAGTCGTGCAGGGTGAGGGACAGTGTTTCCTGGGCAGAACTGCCTCCCATTGTTCTGGAGATCCAGCATCCCCGGGCTCCCAGCACCGAAGGCCTTCTCTGCCCACTGGCTCCGAAATGCTCCCTCAGGGCCTCACTGGCCCTTTGAGAACCACAGCTTTGCTCTCACACTTGGTGGGAAGTGAGTAAGCCCCAGTGCACGTGCACCCGGAGAGGCAGGTTCAGCCGGGGTGGGAGCTCGCTGTGCCTCGCACACTCACATCAGCTGTCCAAGGATCATGAAAACGGTGACAGAAATTAGAACAGGGGGCCTGTGCAGTGGGGGTGTTAACTAAGGGTCACTGGGGAGCTTTAGGGGCGATGGGAATGGTTTATATCCTGAAAGAATATTCCTGGTGTATACAGTTGTCACAGTTAATGGAATTGTACACTTAAGATTTGTTGTGTGTTTACTGTATGCATATTTTACCTCAATACAAACCCCATAGAAATGAAAACCATTAAAAATTCTTTTGGAGAAAGCCTAGTCCTCTGAGACCCTACTTACAGATCATTCTGTTCCCACCTGACTGGACGCAGTGCTCAGGGACATTCTCTCAGTCAACTTTTTGACAAGTCTGGTGTGGCAGGACTCAGTGTCAGAGCCTCGGGCAAGTGCCTCCACTGGAGCTGTGCTGCAGGCTGGAGGGAGCGGGAAGGGCAGGCAGAGGGAGCGGGAAGGGCAGGCAGAGGGAGCGGGAAGGGCAGGCAGAGGGAGCGGGAAGGGCAGGCAGAGGGAGCTGGAAGGGCAGGCAGAGGGAGCGGGAAGGGCAGGCAGAAGGAGCGGGAAGGGCAGGCAGAAGGAGCGGGAAGGGCAGGCAGAGGGAGCTGGAAGGGCAGGCAGAGGGAGCAGGGAGGGCAGGCAGAAGGAGCGGGAAGGGCAGGCAGAGGGAGCTGGAAGGGCAGGCAGAGGGAGCTGTGCTGCAGGCTTGGAGGGAGCGGGAAGGGCAGGCAGAGGGAGGTGGAAGGGCAGGCAGAGGGAGCTGGAAGGGCAGGCAGAGGGAGCTGGAAGGGCAGGCAGAGGGAGCTGGAAGGGCAGGCAGAGGGAGCTGGAAGGGCAGGCAGAGGGAGCTGGAAGGGCAGGCAGAGGGAGCTGTGCTGCAGGCTTGGAGGGAGCGGGAAGGGCAGGCAGAGGGAGGTGGAAGGGCAGGCAGAGGGAGCTGGAAGGGCAGGCAGAGGGAGCTGGAAGGGCAGGCAGAGGGAGCTGGAAGGGCAGGCAGAGGGAGCTGGAAGGGCAGGCAGAGGGAGCTGTGCTGCAGGCTTGGAGGGAGCGGGAAGGGCAGGCAGAGGGAGGTGGAAGGGCAGGCAGAGGGAGCTGTGCTGCAGGCAGAAGGAGCAGGGAGGGCAGGCAGAGGGAGCTGGAAGGGCAGGCAGAGGGAGCTGGAAGGGCAGGCAGAGGGAGCGGGAAGGGCAGGCAGAGGGAGCTGGAAGGGCAGGCAGAGGGAGCTGGAAGGGCAGGCAGAGGGAGCGGGAAGGGCAGGCAGAAGGAGCAGGGAGGGCAGGCAGAGGGAGCGGGAAGGGCAGGCAGAGGGAGCTGGAAGGGCAGGCAGAGGGAGCGGGAAGGGCAGGCAGAAGGAGCAGGGAGGGCAGGCAGAGGGAGCTGGAAGGGCAGGCAGAGGGGGCAGGGAGGGCAGGCAGAGGGAGCTGTGCTGCAGGCTGGAGGGAGCGGGAAGGGCAGGCAGAGCATTTACAGAGGACAGGAGCCAGGAGACCAGAGCCGTCTCATCTCTGGGTCTGGTTCCCGTTGTCCAGGAGCCCTAGGAGGTTGGAAGGGGCAAAACGGGGAGCTTGTTGAGCTCCAACCTAGTGGCTAAGAGGTTGGGGTGAGGCGCAGTCTGTCTGTAGCTGTCTTGTGACAGGTGACAACAATTACATTCCTCTCTGCTGCTTTTCCCTGTCCCCTTAAAACCCTGTGACGCCCCCGAGCGGATGGGCCGGGCCTTCTGCCAGCTGGACGCTTAGATGTCATAGCATCACCGGCAAGCTCTGTGCTGCCCCGCCTTCCCTCGTACCCGGTGCATGAGGGCCTCGGGGATTAAAAAGCGTTTGTTGCCTCATTTTTATGGGTAAATAAGTCACACGAATCTACCGTGAGCTGGGCTTTGGATCCATCTGCTGATCGGAAAGCTGCCAAGCTTTTGTGTTTCTTGGGGCGTCAGGATTTCTGGGTGTGCGTGTTTCTTGGCCTCTGATGGGCAGTGGTTTTGCTGCTCGTAGTTCCGTGGAGCTTCATCTCAGGGAGCGTCTCCGAGAGCCACGGTGAAGGCACAGGTGTCCGTGTGGAGGGCTGTGTGTGCCCATCTCTGCAGAGCGGAAGCAGCCAGGTCTCACGTGGAGGCTCCTCCGGGCTCACTCCCACGTTGTCCTTCCATCCCGGAGCTTCCTCTGTGGTCAGGGTTGGGTGCTCTGCCTGCCTGGCCCCGCAGGGTGAGTGTGTGGGGCCCGGCGCTTCTGTTTCTTGCGACTGGGACGGGTTGCCGTGACTCGGGTGTTGATGGAGGACCGTGCCTGTCAGATCTCCTACCAAAGGGCTTCTCTCGGGACATGCAGAGCGAGTGCTCAGCTGAGCAGTTCAGGCACCTCCCCGAAAGGGCTGTTTCTTTGGTGCCTCATGTTTCATCTCTTGGACATTTTTCTTTCCTCTTCATAATATTGCCATACTTTTTCTAATATAAAAATGATATCTCCCCCCAGAAAGTCTGTGGGTAAGATCAGTACCCCAGGAAGAGAGAGAGAGACTCTGAGTTCCCTGGCTACCTATAATTTCTCTTGTTGGTAAGTACAGAATTCTCGTGTTTTCTGTAATCGTGTGGTCCTTTGGCTTTGTAAGGAAGTGTTTTTACACCTTGTCTTTAAAACTGACAGTTTTGGTCTTAACACTATTGTGTTAAAAGGTGAAGACCATCATTTTGGGTTTTGTTTTAATACCGTGACCTGCTCTCCATACGTGTTTCCACTGGTTCTCAGGAGGACGTGGGGGTTGTTACATGTGAGCTGAAGAGCCTGCTTTTGTCCTCGCTTTGTCCAGGGCTCACCCTCAGTCACTTCTCAGTGATAGTCAGTTAGCTGGAGCCTCGTTCTCTGAATACATCTGCACCCATGTCAAGCACACATGCGTACTTGTGTTATCAGTGTTGGGGCGAGAACTTGAACTGCGCTGTTTACTTCGGGGCACTCATTGTGCAGAGTGAGCTGGTGGGTGGAATGTGGAAAGTGCCACTAGGGTTTCCTTTCCGTTGCAGAAGGTGGGCTCTGCTGCTTCTGGCCTCTGGAAGGAGTCACCTGCTGCTGTCTTATCCCTCCTCTTGGGTTTCTGCAGAGGCTTGGCTGCTGCAAAACTTCCCCTAGACCCAGGCAAGAGAGGCTCCAGCCAGGCCCTGAGGGCTCTGCCCTGCTTCTCAGCCAGCCACGTGCCTTGGCGTGGCCGGGAGTCTGGAGGGCAAGAGGATGTGCCCACTTGGAACCTGTGCCCACCAGCACCTCCCTCTTGACCATGATCCACGTCCCCAGCGGGACAGCTGGAATTCCCTGCCCGAACAGCCTGGACTCTGAGTGCAGGGCCTCTGCGGGCTCCTTCCTGGTCGTCTCCGTGGACCCACTGTCTGTGAGCCTCTGATATGCCCAGTGGCCAGGGCCTCGCTGGGGTGATGGATGTGGACAGGAGGGTTGGGATGTCTACCTCTGCATGCTAAGTGCCCCTCACAATATGGGATGGAGCTGGAAGTGGGCTGTGGAGTTAGGCTTGGAGGTTGCTGTAGATAGAAACAGCGTGAGACACTGCTCTGTCAGACGCACTGGGACAGTGCCACCAGCGCCAGGGGCCTCAGCTGCCGCTGTCCCCACAAGTACAGCTACGCTGCTCCTGCATCCTCATGGTGTTGAGGGTGTCCCATGGATGCCACCTCGGTCGCGTGCCTGGCTTCTGTCTTGGAAGACAAGATTCCCCATGTGGGGAATCCCTCAGGAACAAGAAGATGTTATAGATGCCGTGTATTCATAGTGGGAATAAATGCGCCCTCCCCTGCACTGGGGCCCTGAGTCTTGAGGAGGCTGCTTGGGTCCTTGTGCCCCTCTGCTCCCCAGCTGTCACTTTTCATGTCATGCACTGGGTGTGCAGAGTGACAGGAGGGGCTTCTGTTTGGGGCCAGTATGTTCATTGTTAATTCTTTTACCTAATCTCTGCTTTTGTAATTTAGTTCCCATTGAAATTTATCATTCTGGGTCTAGTAGGAATTGCTCCATGTCTCAAATGTGCATTTTCATTTTTAATAAACAAGTAGCTTCATATGTAAGTTCCATGGACCACATGGTCATTTGTTCCACACCGACGTTTCTGAAATGTCATAATCACCAAGAAGTACTGGGAGCCATACCTGGACAGTCCACACGGTGCTTTCCATGTGATTGCCCCAGAAAGCGGGCTCCTGTGCTCACAGCTGCTCTCCTGCAGGGAGCAGACCGGGCAGGTGGAGGTGGAATCACTACCTGAGCTGGGTGTCGTACCTCGGCCACCACCTGGCCGCTGCATGTCAGCAGAAGCTGCTCTAGAGAGGGTGTTAGGGCATCGGGAAACTCATAGGTAACGTAGGTATCACTGCATCTCAAGTAGGAAGAGGGAGCAGTGTGTTAGGCTGGTTAATTTATTGGGGGAGTTAATCTTCTGCCCTTTAATCATTTTATTTTGTGTGGAAGATTCATCTGTAAAAATCACACAGTGAAATGAATCTGTGACTTTTTATTATCGTCCGTATTTTCTAAAATTATATTTTGAATTTTACTATAAACCAATTTTAAAAGTCACGGTGGACTTTGCAAAGTTGCCTCCGAAGAAGGGAGGTTTTGCTCCCCCGCGTTCCTTCTGGCATCGGTAGCTTCCCTCTCTAGGCCTCCGGTGCTCCCCTCAGCCTCCCAGCCTGGGGCCCTGAGCCCTCCCCTGACTGCTTAGTTTTCTCCCTTCTCCAGTGTGGCTCCTGACCACCTCCAGACGCCAGGCAGGGCGCCCCTGCGTTTCTGCTCTCTGACTTACACTCAGCACCCTGCGCTCTGGCTTACACTCAGCACCCTGCTCTCTGACTTACACTCAGCACCCTGCGCTCTGACTTACACTCAGCACCCTGCTCTCTGGCTTACACTCAGCACCCTGCTCTCTGGCTTACACTCAGCACCCTGCGCTCTGGCTTACACTCAGCACCCTGCTCTCTGACTTACACTCAGCACCCTGCGCTCTGACCTACACTCAGCACCCTGCTCTCTGACTTACACTCAGCACCCTGCGCTCTGGCTTACACTCAGCACCCTGCGCTCTGGCTTACACTCCGCACCCTGCGCTCTGGCTTACACTCCGCACCCTGCGCTCTGGCTTACACTCAGCACCCTGCGCTCTGGCTTACACTCAGCACCCTGCTCTCTGACTTACACTCAGCACCCTGCGCTCTGGCTTACACTCCGCACCCTGCTCTCTGGCTTACACTCCGCACCCTGCGCTCTGGCTTACACTCCGCACCCTGCGCTCTGGCTTACACTCCGCACCCTGCGCTCTGGCTTACACTCCGCACCCTGCGCTCTGGCTTACACTCAGCACCCTGCGCTCTGGCTTACACTCAGCACCCTGCTCTCTGACTTACACTCAGCACCCTGCGCTCTGGCTTACACTCAGCACCCTGCTCTCTGGCTTACACTCCGCACCCTGCGCTCTGGCTTACACTCAGCACCCTGCGCTCTGGCTTACACTCAGCACCCTGCGCTCTGGCTTACACTCAGCACCCTGCGCTCTGGCTTACACTCCGCACCCTGCTCTCTGACTTACACTCCGCACCCTGCGCTCTGGCTTACACTCAGCACCCTGCTCTCTGACCTACACTCCGCACCCTGCGCTCTGACCTACACTCCGCACCCTGCGCTCTGGCTTACACTCCGCACCCTGCTCTCTGGCTTACACTCAGCACCCTGCGCTCTGGCTTACACTCAGCACCCTGCTCTCTGGCTTACACTCAGCACCCTGCTCTCTGGCTTACACTCAGCACCCTGCGCTCTGGCTTACACTCAGCACCCTGCTCTCTGGCTTACACTCAGCACCCTGCGCTCTGGCTTACACTCCGCACCCTGCGCTCTGGCTTACACTCAGCACCCTGCGCTCTGGCTTACACTCAGCACCCATACTGCATCCTTTGCGCCTTGACTCTGGGCCAGAGTTTTGCCCCTACGTAGCCTAATGCCAAAATGGTGGGGGGATCCCTCCCCCCCCCTTACTGTCCCCCTCCCATGCAAGATGTGTCTGACGGAGCTCCCCTCACGGGTGTGGGAAAGGAGAGGGACTTTTCTCCCCTGGCCCAGCTGGGGAAGGCCAGCAACCAGGGAGCCACCCGCTGATGCCAGGAGGAGACCTATGTGACTTGGCAGGCCTGGCTGGGGAGGAAGTGGTGTCTGCAGGGGCCCCTGGGACAGGCTCCTGATCCGAATCTGCTCAGAGCTGGGCAGGGTCGCAGAAGGAGCTGGCCCCTAGCATGCGTAGAAGTGAACGACAGTCCCGGGAAACACGGCGAGGCAGAATGGCACTGCAAGTGCAGACGGGCAAGCGAAGAGCCCAGAAGCAGCGGCCAGCGGGAGAAGGCAGAGGAGCGGGGTGGCCCTCAGCCCCGGAAGTCAGTAGGGGGGGGGGCAGGTGCTGCCCAGCCGCCCAGTGAGATGGAGACGGCCCTTTGCGTGAGCGCTGAGCTCGTGGTGGCCTGGGCGGGGTGTCTCAGCGGCCGGAGCGCAGGAGGCCGCTGGCAGTGCTGCTGAGCAGTGGAGGGGAAGTGGGGGAAGCGAATATAAAATTTCTTGCAAAGAAGAAGAGGGAAAGTGAAGTGTTTAGGGGACGCAGGGTGTCAGCTCCTCTGTAAAGGTGGCCTTCCAGATAAATTCGTTCCTCCTGCCCATCCTCCCCCCCCACCTGTTGATTTCTCTGACGTTCTCCCAGTGACTCCTGTCAGCAGCAGGCCTTTCTGGGACACACTGTGGGAGGTCGGGGGACACTGGGTGGAGTGCGAGGACTCGGTGTCCTCTCCGATTTCGTGGTGTGTCGTGAGTCATGCTGATAAGCCACTGTCCTCTGGAACGGTAACGTTAGGCTGCGTCCCTTCTCATAAGTCTGAGTGAATAGTAGGGAGCAGTTGGCTCACTTTGTCGAAGCAGAACGTTGGGCGGGCAGTTCTGTGGACAGGAGTTCAAGGCTTAGGCCTTGCAAGCTTTCGAAGGCTTCAGGAAGTGATCCAGACCTCAAAAATCAGGGGGCCCCGGATACCGGCAGTGAACCGCCGAAGCCGCCTGCAGGACGCGCGGGGCAGGCACAGCTCGCCCTCGCCGAAGGTGCTTCAGGCTGTGTTCCTTGCGGTGCAGCACCGCCCGCTTGGCGTAGGGAAAGGCGGGCGCCGAGGGCTGCGCTCAGAGAGCCTGTGGTTTTGCTTCGCACCGGCACCGCGTGTGTTCCTCTGAGCTCTGTTCTCCAGGTGCATCAGGCTGCAGGGTCCCAAGAGGTATTTGATTCGTTTCTGCATCTCTGTGTCCAGAAAAGTACCAGGTCTGTGCCTTTAATCAAAAAGACCTGGTGCGGTCTTTTTGTATTCCTCACCTGTGACTTTGTTTTTTGAAACTGTGGGATGTACACTCCTTGAACAAATGACTCATTTTGTAAGCTTTGTTTTTTTTGATGCCTGTTGAGATGTGTGTGGCAATCGGTGACTTTAAGGTTCTTCATTCAAACTTATGCCACATGTGCTCTTCTTTCCCCAGGCAGACGTGCCCCCAAAGATGGTGACTCTCTCCTGAGCAGCAGGACCACTTCCTACAAGAGGCCTTCCTACCAGAAAAGGAGGTAGCAGGCTGGCTTGCCCCAGGGCCCCACCATCCGCTGAAGTCCTGCACCCTCAGCTCAGGTGGTCCCGGAAAACCTCCCATGGTACACAAAAAATATTTTATTTTTTCGTTACATTTTTCTTTGGGGTAACTCCATGGTTTTATCAGGTTTCTGAAGGTGTCTGCAACCCCACTGAGAGCCACTGCTCACTCGTTCCCCAGGGCTCCTCTCCCCAGAGCTGCAGCTGCACCCAGTATGCTCACGGCTCCCCAGCCAGTGTCCGCTCTCTCCAGCCCCAGCATGTCCCAAGGCCTGCTGTCCGGCCCACTTCACCCTCACCTCACACTCAAAGCCTGGCTTTCAGGTGGAGGCAGCACTGCTCACCTAGTCCCAGGAGACTGAGGCCCAGTGCTGCCAGGAGGGACACCCTCTGGGCGGCTCCTCGGGCTGTCCGGATGCCAGAACCTTCCCTCCTTCCCTAGGCCTGCCCTGTGCTGGTCCCAGCTGAGCGGATCAGGGCTGGTGAGCCCCAGAACCCTCAGCTGTGGCCCCTTTCTCTGTTGCTCTCACTGCTGGCTGGCTCACCCTGCATCTTCTCTCCTTGTACCCCGCCCCGCTGCTTCAAATCTTTCAGTGATTTTTTTTGGCCACCTGAGCAGTGTAGTTCCAGTGCCTCAGAAGACCCTCCCTATCTATCCGGCCACTTTCAGCCTCTCCAGCTTTGTCTGGTGGCACCCACCTTCGATTTATGCTCCAAACAGTCTCGTCTGTGCCTTTCCTAGCACCCCAACACCTCTTGGGAGCCCTCCTCCAGGCTGAGTCAGGGCCCGTCTCCCTCAGGCCCTGGGCGTTTCTGCTCCCATGGACACTCCCCCATACTCCCCACCAGCTGATGAGCTTCTTGAGACAGGCCCTCGGTCATCATTTCTATTTTTTTCCCCAGAGCCAAGCGTAGATGCAGGCATGCGGTAGATTTTCAATAGATAATTGCTGAACTTGGCAGTGAATGAAAAAAGAAGTGAGTGAACGTCTGAGGGCATTTTATCAAAGCCTGTATTTGTCATCAGAGCACGGGGTGATTTGTTATGGTAACTTTGGAGTTTGACCATTTGCCAGAAGCTTTTCTTGGCCCTTAAGTGAGAACAACTCAGTCCTCACAACAACTGTCAGAGAACCGCTGTCTCAGTCCCTGTTTTGTCAAATGGGGGAGCCGAGACACGGAGGCTGGGTGCTGTCAGTGGGCTTGTGGGACGCAGCGTGTGGCTGAGAAGAAGGCTCTCCTTCGACATTTTACTTTGTTTATGTAATTTTTTTTACATAATTAAAAAAATTTTGTCTTTGGCACTGGCACTCTGCCTGGCATACATAGAACACAGATGTGGAGGGACTTGGGACCTGGCCAGCCTCCCAGCACCCGGCAGGACGAAGGCTGGCAGCTTTGGCTTCACCCTTGGAATTTCTGTCCTTTTGGGGGACAGCAGGGTTTGTTTCGTCTCGGGAGCCTCGCGCGTCCCCTTTCCACTGTCCTTACTGTCTCTGGTCACGCAACCCCGACCCCCATCGCGTGTCTGCTCCGGGCGTTGCCGCTGGGGTGGGTGGAGGGTGAGCTCGTCTGCTCGCTGTTCCCCTTCGGCCCGCGCGCCCCGACCGAGGGCGCCCAGTGCCGAGCTCAGGGCTGCGGGCTGCGGTGCGGGGCTTTCTGCCCTCCTGGTGCAGGGCAGTGCCGGGCTTGTCTTGGGGTGGGCAGCAAGTGTGCTGGACAGTTTGGGTTGGGGCCTATTGAGTAAGGTACTTGGGCCCTCGAACAGAGGTGTGCAAAAGTTCCATGGGGGTCCAAGACTGGAACTTACCGCACATGCAGGTCCCCATTCGGGGCATGTACAGGGACGCTGAGAAAGGAAGAGGGGATGCTGAGCGTTAACTTCATTTGGGCTTAAGAAGTTTAGAAAGGTAGGCGACATTGAGTTTTTTCTTTTTCACATGGGATTGCTGTTATTTTAGTGACATTTTTGTAGATAAGGCAATGGTATGATCTCCTCCAGCATGAAACAAGGGCCTAATCTGTTAACACCCCTGCCATGTATGTGGACAAAGCGTCATGTAAGTAAAGTAAGTTACCAGGACCGCAGTTTAATACGTAAGCGCGTGGCTGACCTGTGCCTGTTGTAGCTGACGCTGTGCTGGTGTGGCCACCTAAGCCACACGGGGGAAGGGGAACTGCGGAGGCTTTGCTTTTGTTTTTTACTTCGTGATACAATTAATGAATGCTCATTAGAGAAATTTTAGATGAAATCTCCAAAGAAGGGAAAAACTACCCAACCACAAGAACCAAATCAATTTTAACATGTTGATATTTTTTTTAGTCTTTTTGGTGCATTTTCATGCAGCTATATAATTTTATACAAATAATTCAGTGTCTTACCTTATAAGATGAAGGTTTGAACTTTGAGCTGGACCTGGACATGTGGAGGGGCTTTTGAGAGTGGATCTTGTTAGTGGGGTACATTCCAGGTAGGGACCAAATCCACGTAAGTAGCCATAAGCTGGTTTAGAGTCTAGTAAATTGACTGCTTTGGATGCAATGTAGATAAGATGTTTGGGAAATTTAAATGGTATTCAAGACTAGAAATGAATATTGGGACAGGTGATGCAAGTTTTACTAATCTTAAGCTATTTGAGTTTGTCCCCAGTTCTGTTAAAAATCTTTATTCCCCTTTCCCTTCCCCCACCCTCATTTCCTATCCAGAAGCATGGTCATATTAATGATTAGAGAGACTAGCTAATCAGTGTGACTTGGGGATGAAGATAGGGACAGGTCTGTAGTTTTAGAGATTTTCTGGAATATGACATCTTTCTTTATTTTTATTGTTGACATTCTTACAGATAACCCCATTTCTGCTCTAATATTTATTATTTCCTTTCTTATACTTACTTGGGCTTTGAGTGTAATGTTAGATTGTTTATTTGAGTTTTTTCATGTCTCCTGAGGTAGGCCTGTAATGCTATGAATTTCCCTCTTAGGACTGCTTTCACTATGTCCCACAGATTTGAGGTTGTTGTGTTCTCATTTTCATTTGTTTCCAGGTAACTTTTGATTTCTTTCTCAATCTCATTGTTAACCCATTCATTGTTTAGTAACATATTATTTAGCCTCCATGTCTTTGTGTGTTTTGCGGTTTCTTCTTGGGATTGATTTCAAGTTTCATAGCATTATGTTTGGAGAAAATGCTTGCTGTGATTTCAGTCTTCTTAAATTTGTTGAGACTTGTTCTATGCCCTAACATGTGGTTTATCCTAGAAAATATTCCATGTGTACTTGAAAATGTATATTCTGCTACTTTTGGGTGGAATGCTCCGAGGGTATCAATTAAATCCATTTGATCTAGTGTGTCATTCAAGGCCACTGTTTCCTTGTTGATTTTCTGTTTGGAAGACCTATCCATTGATGTCAATGGGGTGTTAAAATCCTCTGCTATAACTGTATTACTGTCAATCTCTCCCTTTATGTCCATCAAGATTTGCTTTACATATTTAGGTGCTCCTAGGTTGGATGCATAAATATTTACAAGGGTTATATCCTCTTGTGGGATTGTTCCCTTTATCATTATGTAGTGTCTTTCTTTGTCTCTTACTGTAGCCTTGGTTTAAAATCTATTTGTCAGATATAAGTATCGCTACACCAACTTTTTTTCCTTTCCATTTGTATGAAATATCTTTTTCCATCCCTTTATTTTTAGTCTGAGTGTGTCTTTCATTCTGAGGTGGGTCTCTTGAAGACAGCATATACATGGGCCTTGTTTTCTTATCCATTCAACTATGTTATGCTGTTTGTTTAGAGTATTTAAGCCAGTTACATTTAAAGTAATTATTGATAGGTATGTATTTATTGCTGTTTTATTTTTTAACTACATTCCTTTGTTTTGTTTTGTTTTGTTTTCTTCTACTTCTTAAAGCAAGTCCTTTAACATTTCTTGTAATACTGTTTTGGTGGTAACAAACTCCTTTAGCTTTTGGTTGTCTGGAAATCTCTTTATTTCTCCTTCAATTTTAAATAATAGCTTTGGTGGGTAAAGCAGCCTTGGTTTCAGGTCCTTGTTTTTCATCACTTTGAATATTTCATGCCAAATCTTTCTGGCTTGAAATGTTTCTGTTCACAAATCAGCTGGAAGTCATATGGGTGCTCCCTTGTAGGTAACTGACTGCTTTTGTCTTGCTGCTTTTAAAATTCTCTCTTTGTATTTAACCTTTGCCATTTTAATTAATTATGTGGGTCTCTTTGGGTTCATCTTGTTTGGAACTCTCTGCACTTCCTGGACTTGTGTGTCATTTTCTTTCAGCAGGTTAGGGTCATTTTGGTCACTATTTCTTCAAATAGGTTCTCAATCCCTTGCTCCCTCTCTTCTCCTTCTGATTTCCCCCGTGATGCAAATGTTATGCTTCATGTTGTCCCAAAGTTCCCTTAAACTGTCCTAATTTAAATTTTTTTTTTTCCTTTTTAGCTGCTGTGATTGGGTGTGTTTTTTTCTACCTTGTCTTCCAAATCACTGATTCGATCCTCTGCTTCATACACCCTACTCTTTATTCCTTCCAGTGTATTCTTGTTGTCAGATATGGTATTCTTCATTTCTGACTGGTTCTTTTCATGGTCTCTATGTCCTTTTTCATGCTGTTGTGGTTCTCACTAAGTTTCTTGAGCATCCTTATAACCATTACTTGGAACGCTATATCTGATAGACTGCTTGCCTCCATGTCATTTAGCTCTTTTTCTGGAGATTCCTTCTGTTCTTTTATTTGGGACCTGTTTGTCTCCCCATTTTAGCTGCCTCTTTGTGTTAGTTTCTATGTATTAGACAGATCTGCTGTGACTCTCAGTCTTTGTAGTTTAGCCTTATGTATTAGGTGTCCTGTGGAACCCAGTGGTGCATTCTCCTTGATATCCTGAGCTGGATGCGCTAAGAATGTTGTGTGGGTTATGTGGACCCTGCTGCTATTGAATCTTGATTGCTGTTGGACTGTTCATGCATGGGATTGACCCTCAGGCTGGCTGACCATGAGACTCAACCCTGACCTAGGTGTGTGAGCTGCTGCGCAGGTGCTAACCATATATATATATATTTAAGAAGAAGAAAAGAAGAAAGAATTAAAAGGATAAGAAAAGAAAAAAAATTAAAAAAGGAAAAAAAATGAAGAAACAGAAAGGAAAAAAGAAAAAATTTTAAATAAAAAAGTGGAATTCATCTCAGGAGAATTTAGGGCCTGCTGTGATTTCCCTTTGGATATGCTGTTTGTGAAACTTCTAGGATCCTGCCCTAGTGTTTTTTGAAGCTGGCCACTGGGTGTATTGGCTCTGGTCACTTTGGGAAGGACTCTGGTGCTGGCCAGTGTCAGATGCTGTCTTGTGCCTGGCAACCTGTTTGAAGCTACAAGCAATCCACAGTTTGTGGCTGCCTCTTCTGGGCTTTGCTACACATGGGAAGGACCAAACTGCTCCAAGGCCAGCTTTTACTAGTAGTGGGCCCCGGGGTGGGTCAGCAATTGTACCAAGGCACCCTGCAATGTGCCTCCACCTTCTTCTACCTGCCAGCTGCCTATTAGGCTTATTCACTGAAAGCCTCTCGTGGAATAGGGAGGATGGCACTAGTGGCTCTCCTGTGAGGGGGAGTTGCCATTCAGACCTCAGGAAAGGTGACTTTCCTGAACCAGATGACTGAGTCTGTCCTGGATTTTGACCTGACCTCAGCAGGGTGAAGCCTCTAGTAGTAAGGCGTGTGGGGCCTCTAGAGCCCAGAGATTGGGTATGCCAGAAACCAGGAGGGTGTTTCTGTCAGATCTCTCATGAAAGGGAAGCACCAGTCAGGTTCATAGGAAAAGTGCAGGTGTCACCCTGCCCCAAACCCAGTCCCTGATACCCCTTGAGATTGCCCAGACTTCTACTCCCTGCCTGTGCTGCTGACTCCTCAGCGGGGCTTAAGATCCACAGGGTGGGATGAGAGGGATTCCTGAGGGTGGGGTAATTGCTTCCCTTCAGGCTAATGCCGCTTGGAAAGGATTGCTCCACCCAAGAAAGATGGCTACTGTGATATCTGAGAATGACTCAGTACAGGTTTCCTGGCAGCTGTCCCCCCATAACTCTCCCCAAAGTCACAAACCACAGACTCTCCTCAGGTGACTCTAATCAACACCACCCTCCCTTCTTAAAGTTTGCGGTTTGAAAGGGGGCCTGTGTCTCCAGCGGACTCCACCTGTCCTTGGTGGACAGAAACCCTGCCGCTTTTTATAGCTGGAGGCTATGTGGATGCCTTTTCACAGCTCTGGTGCTCTGGGGTGGGGAGCCTGGCCTGGGATTTAGGCCTCACACTTCTTAGAAGAAAGCCCCCGCAGCTGACATATCCCTCTCGCCCTCAGCTGCTGTCGTGGGAGTGAGGCCAGCCTCTTTTGCATCTCCACCCTTCCTTCCAGTCTCAGTGTGCCTTTTTCTGCAAATCCTTGATTATAAGACTCCTCTTCAGCTAGTCCTCAGTTGGTTATTCAGGGTAATTGTTCCCCATTTTAGTTGTATTTCCAGTTTGGTTTTGGGAGGAGGTGAGCTCAAGATTCATGTACTCTATTGCCATCTTGAAAGTCTCTGAAATAATCACATTTTTAATTTTTGTTTTTCTTTCATTCCTGTTTCTCTAGGAGAATATGAAAGTGTTACTCAGGCTTCTTTGTTTCATAACTCAACTGATATCTTCTTTGGAGGCTGGTAAGTTAAGCATTTCTGTGTGTTATTATCTGCTAATAGAATCTATTATTTAGAATACATGAAGACCTTATCTGTCAGAGCCATTTTTCTTACCTTTTCTGTTGAATCCCAGGACACAGAGCTTCCAGGTTATAGAACTGTACTGATGAGTATTCTTTTCAGCATCTTCTCATTCTCTCATTTACATATTTGGAAACAGGTCCAGTGAGGTTAAGAGCCCAAGGTCATGTCACTAGTTTCAGAGCAGGAGTTAAATCCAGGTCTCCAGTGTCTAGTCTAGGTCTCTCCCACTGTGTTGCTGATTGAAGGGTGTGATACAGGAAACCCTGGCTTTTGTTAGGAAGAGGAATTAACTGCAGTCGTTATGAATCCAGGTGAAAATGATCAAGAGGCAGCTCTTTGTTTCTTTCTTTATTCATTTTCCTCTTTCCCTTTCCCCCTTACTGCAAATGCATTTAGCCCCTGCCATGTGCCAAGCACTAGGTGCTGAAGATACAGAAGTGAATAATCCAGAGAGAAATATCTGCCTGCAGGTAGATTGCATTAAAGTAGGGTTAGATAATTAAATATTTATTATGTCATATGGTGATAAGTGTAGAGGAAAAACCAGCAGGAAAGGAAGATATAAAGCTTTAGAATTGGGGGTGGGTGGCAGAAAGTTAAATTATTTGATAAGGCTCACTAAGAAGCTGACTTTTGAGTCAGACTTGAAGGAGGGAGCCATACAGATACAAAGTTGGGGATGGGGAAGCATTCGAGGCAGCATGTGCTAAGGCCCTGAGGCCAACAGTACTGGCATGTTCCAGGAACTAAGATACCATTGTAGTTGGAGCAGAGTAACAGATGAGGGAGGTGATAAGAGATGAGGTCATTTGGGTAATAATATATGTCAAATGCAGATATGCTAAGCAAGAGGATGTCTGAAAGTTGTTTATTTGACTTAGTAACTTAAAAGTCATAAGTGACATTGATCAGAACAATTTTCGCGGAGTGGTGGGGCAAACCCCAGATAAATAGGAGTATATATCTAGCTGAGACCTTACTTTAGGTTTATTCTTTTTATTACTGCTATTGCTTTTGCTACTGCTAGTCCCATTATCTAAATACTTACGAGTCGTTGTTCTGCACAGGTTCCATGCTAAGTGCCTAGCCACTTTTATTTCAATTCTGTTTTTTTAGCAGCATTATTGAGGTTATAATTGACATGCAATAAATGACACGTTTGAAGTTTACAGTTTGGTGTGTTGACATATCCACCCCTAAAATCATCATCACAATCAAGAGAATGAAAATATATCTGTTTCTTCCTGAAGTTTCCTGTTCATCTTTGTTTCCTGTAGTGTATGGCAACCTAAGTCTCTGCTTAGTCATCTAATGATTGGTCAGAAATTGCCTTAGACACAGTAAGTCTTCTACCTTTTGCTGAAGGACCGTGTGTGTATTGAAGTATGCCTTCAACACTTAGGCTGTTCACAACTCTGTCTTAGTCTCCACTTCCTGCTTGTGCATGACCTTAAGGTCATCCATATTTCAGAGATTGGTGCCTTCTCTAGTCTTCCCTGGGCATATACACAGTCTTTCATACATATGCGCCCTTCTGGATTATCCAGAATATATTAGAGCTTTTCAAATCTGATGGCCATTTAGTTCCCCAGATTTTCCTTTTCCTTTTGTCCAGATTCTTGTTTGTCTCAATTTGGTATCATGGCTTCAGGCAGCTGCAGTGTTAAACAGTTGCCACTGATTGATTTTTTAAACAAACACTCTAGAGATAGGGCTTTTCCTGTGGAGCTCTGAGTCAGGGCAATAACAACACCACTCTGTGAGTGTGACTTTTCCACAGAGTTGCCAGTGAGGTCAAATTGTGGCAGTGCTCAGGAATGGGACTTTTTCTTTTCAAATAATTGTTTAAAAATGTTTCTATTGATTTTAGAGAGAGAGGAAAGGAAAGGGAAAGAGAGAGAGAAACATCAATGAGAGAGAAACATCAACATTCATTGGCTGCCTCCTGCACGGCCATTACTGGGGATTGAGGCTATAGCCTGGGCGTGTGTCCTGACCTGGAATCGAACCATTGCATGGATTGACGCTCAGCCACTGAGCCACATTGGCTGGGCAGGAACGGGACTTCTTGAGGGGCTCCGAACCTGGTCTGCTCTTGTGCTGGTTTTCACAATTTGTAGTAGAGCTGAAAAGAGAGGAGAATGAAAGTGGTTTAAATTATAAAGCCACAAATCCTGCAATTCTCCTGAGATGCAGCTGCTGCTGGTGTGGTTTTTTAAAATAAATGTTCTGATTGTTGCAACCCTTTGATTTTGAAAATTTTCTAGTCTTTTTGTTTTTTTAATGGAGGAGTAAATTTATGGAAACCCTCGCTCTGCCATTCTGGAAATTCTGCCTCAAAAGCTCAGAAGTTTGTTTTGTTTGTTTACATGGGGATATCCAGTTTATTGAAAAGGCTATCTTTTCTCCACTCAGTTTCCTTTGTGCCTTTGTAAAATATCAGTTGAATATGTTTGTGCAACTTATTTCTGGGACCTCTATTCTGTTCAGTGACCTATTTATCTTTATGCCAACACTACACTGTCTTAATTCATGTGGCTTTATAATAAATGTCGAAATAAGGCAGTGTCTTTCAGCTTTGTTCTTTTAAAAATCAAAGTTGTTTTGACTAATTATATATCAATTTTACAATCAGATTATTAATTTGTACAAAAAGTCCTGCTCAGATTTTGATGGGGTTTGAGTTGAATGTAATCTAGTTTGGGGAAAACTAGCATCTCAATGATATTGAGTGTTCTGATCCATGAACAGAATATGTGTTTCTTCATTTATTTAGATCTTGTTTAATTTATTTAAGCACTATTTTATAATTTTCATTGGATAGGTTTGATGCATCTTTTGTCAAATTTATCCATAATATCCTATTCATATCTTTTAAAGCCATTATAACAGATATTTTTTAAAATTCAGTTTTTAATTGTTTTTAGCTAGTATATGCAAACCCATTCAATCTTGCATATTCATCTTACATTACAATTATAATTTACTGATCCTTCTAGGTCTCTTGTAGATTTCATAGTATATTGCCCATAGATGATTGTGTTGTCTGCAAAAAAAAGCCATTTTACTGTCTCCTTCAATCTAGATGCCATTTATTTTTTTCCTTGACTTAATGTACTAATTAGATCTTCCAGTATAATGTTGAAGAGAAGTGATTAGAGTGGACATCCTAACCTTACTCCTAATTTTACAATATATGGAGCTATAGGTATTTCATAGCTGTCGTTTATTAGATTCAGGAAGTTCATCTCTATTCCTAGTTTGCTGAGAGATTTTATTAGGAATGGATGTTGGATTTTGTCAGTTGCCTTTTCTGTATCTTTTGAGATGATTATATAGTTTTTCTTTTAAACTCTGTTAGTATATGGAATTTCATTGATTGTTTTTTTAATGTGAATACAACTTTGCATTTCTAGGATGTTATATACATCATAGTGTACTATCCATTTTTGATATAATGTCGGATTCAGTTTGCTAAACTGTTTTAAAGAAAGTTTGCATCTATGTTCATGATGAAGATGGGCTTATGGTTGTTGTTTTTTTTTCTTGTAATGTCTTTGGTTTTAGTATTAGAGTAACGTTGACCTCATAGAGTGAATTGGGACATGTTACTGACTCTTCCGTTTTCTGCAAGAGTTTGCGTAAAATTGGTGTTGTTTCTTCCATAAATATATCAGTGACGCTCTCTAGGCCCCACATTTTCTTTGTTGGAAGGTTTTAGCTGCAAATTTATTTCCTTTAATATCTGTAAGGTTATTTCTTTAATATCTGTAAGGTTATATTTAGGTTATTTCTTTTTGAGGGAGCTCTTACAGTCTATGCCTTTTAAGGAATTTGCTTGTTTCACATAAGTTGTTGAATTTATTGGCATAAATTTGTTCTTAGTATTTCCTTATTACTTCTTTGAGAGATGTCACCTTTCTTTTTTTCCTAATCAGTCTGGCTGGAGATTTTATCAATCATATTGATTTTCCCAAAGAGCTAGCTTTTGATATCTTTAATTTTTCTCTCTTATTTTTCTGTTTTCCACTTCACTGATTTTTTGTGTGTTAATCCTCACCTGAGGATATTCTCTCCATTGATTTTTTTTTTTTTTTTTTTTTAGAGAGAGTGTGAGGGAGGGAGTTGGGCGGGGAGAGAGAGACATTGATTTCAGAGAGACACAATGACTAGTTGCCTCCCCCCGTGCCCCAACCTGGGCCAGGAGTGAACCTGCAACCCAGGTACATGCCCTTGACTGAGAATCGGACCTGTGACCCTTCAGTGTGTGGGTGGGCGCTCCAACCACTGAGCCACGCTGGCCAGGGCTCATTGATTATCTCTTGGATTTATATTATTTTTTATCTTCTGCTTACTTTGGGTGCAATTTTTTTCTCATTTATTAAGTGGAAACTGAAGTAATCAGTTTGATATCTTTTTTCTTATATAGGCATTTAGTGCTGTCAGTTTTCCTCTATGCACTGTTTTCATTGCATACTATCAGTTTACTTTTTAAATTTATCTTTATTGTTGAAAGTATTATAGATGCCCCCCTTTTTCTCCCCACTGACCCCCTCCACCCCACTCCCGCCCCTCCTCCCCAGGCCATACCATCAGTTTTGACATGCTGTGTTTTCCTTACATTCAGTCAAAATGTACTTAGACTTTCTAAGCTCTACGTGGTTTGACTCAGTGGTTAGAGCATCAGCCCAAGAACTGAAGGGTCCCTTGTTCGATTCCAGCCAAGCGCACGTTTCTTGGCTGCAGGCTCGATCCCCAGCCCTGGTCAGGGCCTGTGCATACGGGAGGCAACCAATCCATGTGTCTCTCTCATATCGATGTTTCTCTCTCTTCCACTTTCTCTGAAAAGCAATGGAAAAATATCCTCATGTGAGGATTAATAAGAAATTTTTAAAAATTCTTTTTAATCTCTCTTTTTATTTCTTCTTTGACTCATGGGTTATTTAGAAGTGTGTGTTTTAGTTTTAGTTTATTTTTTATGAATAATACGTTTTATGATTGCCTTCTGCACACTGTGGAAGTTACGTTCAAATCTGAACATACTTTATAGAGCTGATAAATTAGAACAGTATGGCTTCCCAGCTAACAGTGTATTTTATATTCATTTGAAACATTTTCTCAAACATATTGGGAATTCCTGGATAGCTTTCTGTTATTGATTTCCAATTGAATCCCATTGCCACCAGAGAACATACTTTGTCTAATTTGAATCCTTTTAAATGTATCAATTACTGGGTTATAAGCAAGAATGTTGTATATCTTGGTAAGTTTGTTGTGTTTATTTAAAAAATGTATATTCTGCAATTGTTGGGTAGAATTTTCTATAAATATCAATTATGCCAAATTTGTTGTTCTGATTTCCTGTATCATTACTGATATTTATCTAATTGTGCTACTTGTTCTGTCGGTTACTGTGAGTAGGATATGGGAACCTCTGACTATCCCTGTGGGTTTTCTAGCTCTCCTATGGTCTAGGATTACTGTGTCCTTCTTGGTGAATGACTTCCTTATCATAATAAAATCAACTTTGGTTGTTAACAATATAATAACCATTTAAACTTTCTTTTGATTAACCCTGGTAACATGGTTAACATGGTATAGTCCCCCCTCTTTTTTTTTACTTTTGACGTATTTGTATCTTTATATTTAAAGCGTGTGCGCGCATGTGCGTGTGTGCGTGTGTGTGTGAGGTAGCACACAGTTACAGCCTTCTGACTTGATCTAATCTGACTCTCTCTGCCTTTCGGTTGGGGTTTTTAGACCATTACAAGTTTTAAGTATGATTATTAGTAGGTTTGGATTTAATTTCAGGATCTTACTATTTTAGTTTCTATTTGTCCCATCAATTCTTTGTTATTTTTTCCTTTTTTTTGGTGCCTTTTGGATTGATTGAGGAGTTTCATGATTCATTTTATCTCCTGTGTTGGCTCACACCTAGTAGGTGTTTTTGTTTTTGTTTTACATACGTGCTCTTGGGGCCCTGGCCCCTGAGGCTTAGTGGGTCTGAGCATTGCCCCGCGCACGAGAAGGTGGTGGATTGATTCCTGGTCAGGGAGCATGCCCAGGTTGCAGGTTCTGATCCCTGGTTGGGGCGTGGGAAGCAACCAATCAATGTTTCACATCGATGCCTCTCTCTCTCTTTCTCTCTCCCTTCCTCTCTCTGAATCAATTTAAAAAAATAAGTGCTCTGCGGCTTCTCATACCCATATTTTATTTATCACTGTTTATCTTTAAGCAATACTATTTCATATGTAGTATAAAAAACTTAAAACATTCTAGAACTTAGCCCTGTTGTTCCCATACATTTTACTACTTTATATGTTATAAATCTCACAGTACACTATTTTTACTTTAAGCATACAGTTGTTTTAAGAGATCTACATAATAAGAAACATTATTTTATAATTACCCATGTAATAAACATTTCTGGTATATTTATTCCTTTGTGTAGGTTCATTTTTCATCCGATATTATTTTCCTTATTTCTGAAGGACTTCTTATATTTTTCTGACAGTGTAGGTCTACTGATGATGAATTTTTATAGCTTATATAAATATGAAAAAAAGTTTTATTTTGCCTTTATGTTTGAAAGATACTTTCACTGAACATAGAATTCTAGGTTGATTTTTTTCTTTCAGTATTTACCTTTCTTCCACTTTCTTCCGGCTTGCATTGTTTCCAGCAAGAAGTCTACATCCTTTTTTTCTGTGTTTGGTGGAGTTTTCTTCATGTTTCTTTTGCTTGGGGTTCATTGTGATTTTGGGGTCTGTGAATTCCTCTTTTTCATTAAATCTTGAAGAACTTCAATCTATATGCCTTCAAATACTTTTTCTGTTTCACTGACCTTTCCTCTTCTCCAAGGATTCCTATAACATATATTGAAGTTGTCCTGCAGTTAACCAATGCCTGTTACTTTTGTTCTTTTATTTTTTTCTCTGTGTTTAATTGTAAATAGTTTCTAGTGTTATGTCTTAAAATTCACTAATCATTTCTTCTGCAATGTCAAAGCTGCCATTAATCACATCCATTGTTTTTCTTAACATTGCAGTTTCCCTCTCTAGAAATTTTTTAAAAAAGCTCTCATGTCTCTTCTCAACATGTTTGATCTAGTATCTTGAACAAGTAGGACACAATAATAATAACTTTTAACTTTTACTTTTTTTATCTAATAATTCTCTCTCTGTTATTTCTGTATTAATTATTTTCTCCTCATTATTGGTTATATTATCATGGTTCTTTGCATGCCTAGTAATTTTTGTTTAGATGTTAGACATTGTTATTTTTACCATGTTGGGTGCTGGATATTTTTGTATTACTAAAAATGTTCTTGAGTTCTGTCACAGGTTTATCACTTGAAAATAATTCATCATTTCAGATCTTGCTTTTAAACTTTATTAGTCATGATCAGAAGAAGTTTTATTGTAGGCTTATTTGCCCCATCTATTGAGTCAAAACCCTTCTGGGCATTCTACCCAGTTCCCCATGATTAATGAGGTTTTTCCATTCCAGCTGTTAACAGCAACTATTTCCAGAATTGTGTGTGCTCCAGGTATTATTTACTCTAATCCTTTTGGCAATTCTCACTCTGGCCTTGGGTAGTTTTTCTTACATACTTACATTAATAAATACTCAGCTGAAAACTTGAGAGAGACTCTCTGTAGGTCAACAAAGTGCTTGCTCCTTCTTCCTCCCCTCCTCTTCCTCCCCCCTCCCCCCCTTCTCCTCTCCCTTTCCCTCTCCCTCATGTGCAGTGCTAATCTCTCTGGTACTCTGCCCTGCAAACTTTTGGTTTACCTGGATTCCCAGCTCCATTTCATCAACTCAGAGAACATTGGACTTTGCCTATGTTTCCTCCTTGAAATGTCATGGCCTCGAATCTCTCTACACAGTAATTTGGGAAAATCATAGGGTTCACCTCCTTTGATTCCTACCTTTCTGATATTTTTATTTTTTGTTCCCTGATGTTCAAAGTCTTGAACATTATTGTTTCATGTACTTTGTCTATTTTTTAGCTGTTCAGGTGGGAGGGTATATCCAGTCCCTGATACTCCATCTCACCTGCTACATCTCCACCAGATTTTAGATGAATTCAGAAGGGATGAGAGGTTCAATAACTTGCTCAGGGGTCTCAGGTAGTAAGTAACACAGCTGAATTTGAATGTAAATCTTTCAGACTTCCCAAATAATGCTGTTAATCGTAAGGCTGTTAAAACTCTCGTATTTAATATGAATTGACGTTTTGAATAGTTGATATGTTATTATGTAGATATTACATTAAGAAACATTGACAGATTTCTCACAGAATTTGCTTTTCCTTCTTCCCTTTTAAAGGTAAATGTGAGGAACGTGAAGAACGAATAATTTTAGTTTCTTCTGCATATGAAATTGATGTTCGTTCATGTCCTCTTAACCCAAATGAAAACAAAGGCACTATAAATTGGTATAAAAATGACAGCAAGACATCCATATCTACAGAAAGAGACTCCAGGATTCATCAGCACAAAGATAAACTTTGGTTTGTTCCAGCTAAGGTCGAGGATTCAGGACATTACTATTGTGCAGTACGGTAAGGAAGGAATTAACGTGTTAACAAACATGTTCTGTGTACCTACAATAGTTAAAGACAGAAAAATCCTTTAATAGTGCTTAATTCACCTATTTTGATTTATTTTAGAAATTCAACTTACTGCCTCAAGATTAAAATAACTGCAAAGTTTGTACAACATGAACCTAACTTGTGTTACAGTGCACAAGCTATATTTACCCAGAAACTACCTATTGCAGGAGATGGACAACTTGTGTGTCCTTATTTGGATTATTTTAAAGATGAAAACAATAAGTTGCCCAAAGTACAGTGGTATAAGGTAATATATTAAATATGGTATTTTGCTTTCCAGCGTTGTAAAATAGCTTTCTGTCATAGATAATATGTTGAATCTGCAAAGTACTTTTTCATTTGGCCTATTGTTTGGTTTTGAGTGGTGAAACTTAATAGGAAATTTTTTTTAAAGTTGTAAGACTACATATATTTAATTTACAGCTTAACCAAAAGCTTACTTAAGAAGATACAGTTGGAGAAGAGTATAGTATGAATAAAAAAAGTTTAAAGATAAGACTGAGTATAAATTTAGGATTTTTTAGAGATAACTATTTATTACAAAATGTATTTTTTTTGGTTTTGTTAGTTCTCACATGAGGATATTTTTTCCATTTTTTTTTTTTTTAAGAGAGAGAGTGGAAGCGGGGGAGAGAGAAACATCGATGTGAGAGAGACACTTTGATCAGTTGCCTCCTCCATTTGCCCCAACTGGGGCTGCAACCTAGGTATTTGCCCTTGACTGGAAATCGAACCCACAACCCTTCGGTGTGTGCGCAGATGCTCTAACCACTGAACCACACAGGCCAGGGCACAAAATATATTCTTGTGTGTTTTATTAAAAATATCAAGTGGTCCTTAAATAGCTTAACAGTTTCTTTTTTTAAAATCCTCACCTAAGGATATGTTTTTATTGATTTTAGAGGGAGAAAAGGAGAGGGAAAGAGAGAGAAAAACGTTGATATGAGAAAGAAGCATCGCTCGGTTGCCTCTGGTACGCACCCCAATGGGGAATTGAGCCTGCAACCTGGCTCTGTGCTCTGACTGCAAATCAAACCTGTCACCTTTTGGTGCACAGGGTGACGCTCGAACCAGCTGAGCCGCACCGGCCCGGGCGGTCGTTTCTATAACTGTCCAGCACTCCATGGGACACATCAGGTTTGGGTGCCTTTGATCTACCTGGTTCGTTGGAGCTTCCTTGGGGAGTCATGCTGTGGAGGGTTAGAAACACAGAATCAATATCTGTGAAAGGAAGTACAGCATTACAAACGAGAGTGTGAGCATTCTTACCTCAAATGTGTGTGTTTTTAAATCACCAAATAAAGTTGCCTTCAAAGTACAAAGCTCATAGGCTTAAGAATTTAATATCTTAGGAGTATGATTATGACTTTTGCCATAAAAGTTACAATATTAAAACTTGTATGCAAGGAACCTTTCTTTTCATATATGTTTATATTTATACATATGTATATATTAATATATTTTAAAGATATAATATACATATTATATATGTATAAAATATTTGCTGATATGAAAAAAAATGGAATTTTTTTCCTGGCAGCCTGGAGAAAATTATTAATTGGTTTTCAATACTTCCTTCCTGTCGCTCTTGTCTAGGATTGCAAACCTCTACTTCTTGACAACATAAACTTTATTGGAGAATCAAACAAGCTCATCATCGTGAATGTGACTGAAGCACATAAAGGGAACTATACTTGCCACACGTCCTACACACTCCTGGGAGAGCAGTATCGCATCACCCGGGCTGTAGGGCTTTTAACTCTAGGTGAGTCGCAGCTTCAGTCCCGGACTTCAGGGCCGGGAGGGCCCAGAGGTCAGGATTCTAATGTCGCCCTCAGTGTCCACGGAGGGATAAAGCCCTGAGCAGCTGGGTGGCTTGCCAAAAGCCACACGGTAGCTTTTGTCGCTAAATGCTATGTAAATGGCTCTCGCTCCTGCTCCAGACGCCATGCTCATTACAGACAACGCGAGCTGGCGCATTTCCCCCGAACCAGGAGGCTCCTTCCTTGCGATGGCTAAACATGGCTCTTCCAGAGAGCTCTGTAAATAGCATATGATGATTATTCTTGTTAATTTCCTGAGGCTCTCAATTCTGTTAGCCTTGTTTCATATTAGACACTATTTTACAACAAAATGCGTTCTTACAAATTACTTGGGGATGGGAAGAATGCTCAGTCTTTCTGTAAATATCAGATTTTGTAAGCTTTCAGTAATATGCAAAGAGTTAGGCTAACCAGAAGTTTGAAAGTTAAAGGGGTCTCTATTAATAATTATGCTGGGACAACAGGCATAGCAACCAGACCAGCAGACGTATCTTCATCTCCGTTTCTATTCCCTTGTGTAGACATAATGTACTTAATCAAGGGTGAGGTCATTTTTTATTTCCTTCTAAAGGCAGGTTCAAAACTATTTATTGAGCATCTACTATGTGCCAGGAGCTGTTCCAGGCATATGCTGGATTAGCAAACAAAAGAGACAGTATCTTGCATGGATGGAACTTGCTTTTTTATTTTTTTTTTGACTTCTTGACATTCAAGTTTATCATTTCTCATGGTTGGCCACAGGTACCCCTTGAAGCCAATCTTTTTGTAAATAAAAGTCAGACAAATTTCTGGAGATCCTTAATACTTTGTGCCTGTTTTAATAAATTATGCCAAATTGCTTGAAATTCTCCTGTTGGGTCACTATTGAAGGTTCTGAGTATAAGCAGGTCCGGCACTGAAGGTCTCCGGGGAATGATGCTTCGCCAGGGAAGCACCTTTCTGCTGCTTTCCCTGATCTGACTTAGGAGAGTCACGGTCCGGAGCCCAGGCCTTGTGTCGCGTGTGGTTTTGTGTGGCACCGAGGTCCGTGGGCTCAGAGGGCGCAGGCTCTGGAGCGGGATTCGCTGCCTTGCTGGCCTTCGTGTCGGCTTCCTTCCCTCGCTTGTTGCCTCTGTCTCCTGCCGTAAGTGCTTCAGGCGTTGAGGGAATATCTGGCTACATGCTGTGTAGTATATTTTGGTATATTGAGGTAAATGTTGTTATCACTTGGGGTTCTGATCTGTACGAGTCTGAGAGCCTGTGGATGCTTTTCTTTCAGAGGAGAATAGGCCCACGAGGCCCGTGATCGTGAGTCCTGTGAATGAGACGATGGAAGTGGTGGTGGGTAAGTACCCCCCAATCAGGATATGCTGAAATAATTACTCTGAATTCAAGACTCAGATAAATTTTACCTTTACAACACACGACCTGAGCTGTTTACGGGATATGTCTGTAATTAGAGAGAAAGTGGTAAAGATTGTGTCTTAAATGTTTGTTTGGATTTCTTGCCTCTGATGGTGCAAATCTAACCATGTCTGATTTGGCCATCCTTGCTTTCCTGTGGAAACTTATCACCCACGAAAACACCAGCCAAAGGCCAATTTCAATAGACCTAGGAATGAGAAATGTAACTTTTTTGGCACACGGTGAATTTCGGATGACGGCATTTAAGCTTTTAGGCAGAAGAGTGAGACTGTAGGTAAAAAGGATGGTCACTTAGAAAAATACTTTTTCAAGTTAGTTAATAATTTTTTATTTCAAGAATAAAGAAACCTTATAAGCAACACTGGACAGTGCAGTAGCCTCCAGCCACAGGTAGTTATGTACATGTGCGTTTAAATTAGTAAATTAGTTTAGTTCAATTGAAAACTAGTTTCTCAGTCAAGGGCGTTAGCCAGGGGTGACCAGTGACTGCAGTATTGACACAGATACAGGCCATTTTCACCATCACTGACAGTCCCGTTAGAAACCACTGGTCTACACATAAAACAGATTTTTGTGCCAGAGGATCGAGAATCAAGTGGGCACACGGAGTTCTTTTCTGTAATAGCAGCCGCGTGGGGACAGCGAGCGGTGGGCAGGGATTAGGAGACAAGACCTTGTGACCGTGGCTTCTGTTACTTTGTTATTCATGGTGGACGGTGGGTGAAGACGTTCTTAGGTATAAACTGACAGTGATGGGAAGCTCAGAACTGCGTGCGGGCCAACAGAATCAACAGCAGTATTTCCCAGCCTTTGTTTCCCCTTTAGAGCCTAGAAAGGGATTTTGCCCCCGGCCCTCGACCCTTTCTCAGAACTTGATACCACAGGCACCCTGTGTATCTGTCGACTGCTGCACTTTGAGGGGCCACGAACTGCTGCAGCAGCTAAGAGATTCTTGGGCCCTTTAACCAATAAAACAATGAAAGTATCATATGCCCGCAATAAAATGTACGTGGATATTTTCCTGATGTGGTCATAGTGGGGGATTTTAGAAAAAAATATGACCAAACAAAAAATAAAAAACATCTGGACCAAAGAATTTCCATAAACAAAAATGAAATAAAAGCAAGTAACACTGAAGGGTTTTTGGACTGGTTTTCATGTGTGATATAAAGAACCCCTGCACGTCAGTGAGTTATACGACAACGCCTTAATAACGGACAGTAGGGATGAAAAGCCGCCCTTAAAGGCAGATGAACACTAAGCTTATAAAAATATGTTAATTTGCCATTAATTGAAGAAATGCAGGTGAAATCGTGAGCAGGATTTTCTCCCTCTCTGAGCTGGCGCTGACTGGCGCGGGGCGCGGGGCGGGCAGGCACTGTGCCCTGCGGGCGGTGCGGGGCCGCAGTCCCGTTCGGGAGAGGGCTTGGCTTTTCAGCTGTATCTCCTTTAACTGAATTCTACTTCGGGATTTTTATTCAAAGTAGTACTTCAGGGAATGTACAGTGTTGATGTACAGGAATGTGCATTGAAATAGTGACCATAGTAATGAAAAATCAGGAACAAGTCGTGTTTAGCAGTAGGAAGATAATTAGTCATATTATACCTGTATTGTGGAAGACTGCCCGGCCGTGAAAGAGCCTGTTTTGAAAGGCTAACCGCGTGAGCCAGCATTCCCAACACAGTAATAATTACAGACAGTCAATAATAACGCCTCGTTTTAAATTGTATAAGTACACAGAGAAGGTAAGGAATGTTATTGATCGTGGTTATCTCTGGGTGGTAGGTTTAAGGGTGATTTTTCTTTTTCTTTGTGCTTCCTATAATTTAAAATTTTTATTTAATAGCCATTTGTTAATATAAATAGATCACAGAAAAATTAGTGTTATGATTAAAAATATATTGTTTTGCAGGATCCCAGCTGCAGTTGATATGCAATGTCACTGGCCAGCTCACCGACTATGTCTACTGGAAGTGGAACAAGTCCATGATTGATGATGACCCCGTGCTGGTGGAAGACTATAGACTGTAAGTGCTGAGAGTGGCTATGCAGTAGAGAAGTTTTGGTGTTAAATTGCATGTTATACTTTATACAGCCTTGATGGTTTAACCTAATAGCAGAAGGTACTTGGCAGGTGATAGGTTCTTAACCCTTTGCTGCCCATATTGAGTTTTGCTAAGCTAAACAGGATTTATAACATCTTGTACATTTAAGATACAAATACATGTCATTGTGGTGCAAATTCAGGACCACTTGGAAGGCTTTCTGTTAAATCAGTTGTCTATGTTGCAACATTCCAATGAAGCAATCTTCATGTTATTCCATTTTTTAAGTAGTCTACAAAGGACACATAAAATGGGGTCAAGAATCATGCCCTCCACTGCTGACGTCCCCGGTGGCTTCCTGAAACCTCTCTAGGGATAAACTCCTGATTTCATGCATTACCTTCAAACCCGTTGTCACCTGCCTACTCTACTCTTGTTCCACATCTCCTCTGTGCCCCATGGAGACCAGAATGCATATGTCATGTTTTTCTTCTTGGAAGCTGGTCACTGTTATTCCATTTCTCTACTACTGAGTCTTTTACTGATAGTGGACTTAGTTCTATAACATCTCAGATCAGTGTTGCTAGCAGTCTGGTTATTGGGCCTGTAGGGTTGGTGAGTATCTCTGCTGCAGTTTACGCAACAAAGAAAGAGATAAACCATGCAGATGTATCTTATTTGCTGTTAATACAGTTCACTTAAAACAACTTTATTTGCTCTTTCTCTCTCTTTTGAACAGAGTGGAAAATCCTTCCTCCAAAAAAAGGAATACAATCATCATGATGCTTAATATTTCAGAAGTGAAAAGTAAATTTTATCTATATCCATTTACCTGTGTAGCCAAGAATACATATGGTATAAGTGCAGCATATATCCAATTAATACACCCAGGTACACAACAAAACTGTTTATTGGAAATGTAATTTTGTTTTACCGTGGTAAGATTCTGTGACCTTGAGGTTTGCAATGCTGTTTCCCCTGCCCAGAATGCTCTTGGATTCCTGTCAGCCTGGATAACGTCCTTCCTTTTTCACTTCTTGGCTGAACTATTTCCTCTGCCAGGGAGCTTTTCTGTCCTGCTCTCTGCCAAAGCAGATGAGGTCAAGGCCTCTGTTATGTGCTTCCATAGCACTGTATATCCCTGCTACAGTATATTTATCATACTTAGTTGTCTTTACTTGACTGTAAATTTTGTGGTGCTGCAGACCATTCATCTTACTAATTATTCTACTTCCAGAACTAGTAGCTATTTAAGTCTGGTCATGGTACATACCTAATGAATATTTTTAGGTGAATGATGGATTCTCAGGGAAGTCTAAATATCCACTTTCCCGAGAGAAGACCAGAAGTTATTGATTTTCATAAGTTGTATAATCTTAGGACACAGTATTGGGAGTATTTGTGAAATACTTTAAGATTATCTGTAATTAAATTAAAATAGGGTATTTATGAATGTGTACATGAAAGAATCTAAATGGACGAACTATTAGAATTAATAAATGAATTTAGCAAGATAACTAGTCTATATTACACATATATATGTAGTATTTCTATGTATGTCTATAAATACCAACAACAAAGCAGTAGAAATTAAAAGATAACATTTACAGTAGCATCAAAAATTATCAAAGACATAGAAATAATCTAGCAAGAGCTGTTCAAGACCTCTGTAATACAAACTAAAACAAACAGACATTATTGAGGTAAACTGGAGAAGACCTCAATAGATGGATATACAATGTTCATGGATTGAAAGAATCAATACCATAAAGATGTTAGTTGTCCCCAAGTGAACATATAGATTCAAAACCATTCCACTCAGAATCTCAGCACTGTTTGTGCAAGTATGGGTGTGTGTGTGTGGGGGGGGGGGTGTTGTTGTGGGCAGGCTTATTGTAAAAGTCATATGGAAATATAAAGAGCCAAGAATAGTCAAGATGGCCTTGAATAAAAATGACAAGTCTGGAAGATTTATACTATAGATACTATGATCTTTATGGAGCTACAGTTGTGAAGACTGTAAGCATAAACAGTCCATTGAGCCAATTGGCTATTGGTCTGGAAAATGATATATCTTGATTTCTACATCATACCCAAATCAATTGCAGATGGATCAAAGACCTAAATTGCAAACATAAAATAAGAGAGCCTTTAGATTCTCTTTTCTTGATGCCTACGTGTCCCCTGACATTTTCAAGTCCCCTTTTTCTCCCATCTTCTTTTCTACCCCTTCTCCTTACCTCCCCTTCACCTTCCTCCCCTGCTCCCTCTGTAATCGGCCATTGGATGAATGATTAGCCAGTGAAGCCTGGAGAACGTGGAAGTGTGAAACATTCTGTGTGGCATCCGTAGCCCCTTTTTTCTTTCCCTAGCCTTCACCTTTTCCCACCCTACTCTTCCACCTCTAGGAACTTCTGCTGGCTTTTGAGTGACTTTGACTGATTATACTATGGAGTGCTCTAGCCTATGGTCTTTGTTATTTTTCTGAGAGATTGTATATTATACTACTTTGGTGGAAACTTAGTACAGTGCACTGTAGTTTTTTTTTTTACATAGTATCCATTCTAGATGGCTTTGTACATTACTATCCATTATTGATAATGAAGGGTTAATACTCTCTGAGGTTTGGGACTGCAGGCCAGTCCTAAATATGGTTTCTCTGGGATGATGATGTTTAATTTGTTATGCACAAATTTTTAATTCTTTTGGTTCTAATAAATTTTCCCTCTCTTTTCTGCTACAGTCCCCAATTTCCAGAAGCACATGATTGGTATATTTGTCATGTTAACAGTAGTCATTACGGGCTCTGTTCTCATCTATAAAGTCTTCAAGGTTGACATAGTACTTTGGTACAGGGATTCTTGCTATGATTTTCTCCCGAAAAAAGGTACAATTTTGTATTCTATGTAGTACTTTCTTGTCGAAGAGGGGATAGTTAAGAGATATAGAAGATAAGTAAGAGGGTTTTTACTTAAATTTTAGAATGAAATGTGACATATATACTAATAGTAGTTATTCTTATATATAATTATAGTTTTGTAACTAAACAGACTGAAAAGCATTGTTTTCCAAGTTACTGCATTAGTGTTCGTAACGGTGGGATAAACAGCATTTAGAGTGTTTGTTTATAAGTCCAGTTATTTGAAGCCTCTGGTGAGGACCTGTCTGGTGATGGCCAGAATGCAGGTCGCCCAAAATTTGCCATCAAATCAAAGAAAGTACTCAATTCATGCATCAGGGAAGCACTGTCTCTTTTGTTTAAACCCTGGGAAAACTGAGTCCTGCCGTAGAATCTAAAGGGAGAATGGTAGAGTGCAGCCCTGTGGTGTTCAGGGAGGAAGGTAAGAGTTGGGAGGTAGCTCCCACACAGAGAGGCAAAGAGCTCTGCACTTGAGTCATCCGTCAAATACTGTAAGAGCAACTTGGCAGTAAAACAGGGTGAATGGCGACTTGTAAGAGTAGAGCACTTAACAAAGGCGTGCTGTGGTTGGTATCGCAGCTTCATTCATGCCATCGTGTGAAAAGAATTAACAATTCATTCAGAAATGCATGTTTGCAATATTGACTTTAGCAAACCTCTTATTTTTCCTTGTGGTTCTAAAATATCACATTTTCCCTTTAGCCTCAGATGGAAAGACCTATGATGCATACATACTATATCCAAAGACCCTTGGGGAAGGGTCCACCTCTAACTCAGCTATTTTCGTGTTTAAAGTCTTGCCCGAGGTCTTAGAAAAGCAGTGTGGATATAAGCTGTTCATTTATGGAAGGGATGACTACCCTGGGGAAGGTATGGACATACAGGGAAAGTGCAAATCTTGTTTGAGACTAATTTAATTATTACTTTGATTGGGTTAAGTTGGGTTTCATCTTTCTAGAAGAATGGCATAGGCTTACATATTTGACAATTTTAAGACCTTCTTCAGTGGTGCTTAATGATGATTTTCGCATTATTTAATGCAAAGTATATATTTTTCTCATATTTTGTTGAAGAACAACAATTAACTAAGTTGTATTTCATTTTGGAAAACTTAATGACTAGTTAGGTCTGAAAATTGCTTTACAACCAATACAATAAAATAGGAGAGGTCTAACAGCAGATTTTAACATTTCTACTGGAAGTGTGCTGAGTCCTAAGTGACATGTTCAGCTTTTGTGGGTCAGCTTTTTGAGCTGGTCTCTGAAGTGGGAACCTCCTTTAATCTTGAGCAAGGCAAGAAAAAGGAGTGTTGGGGGCCGGGGTGGGAGAGGGAGCTTCTGGGCTCTGGTTCTGGAGAGAATGATTATAAACAGGCACTTTACTTTGTGTTTCTCAGATGTTGTTGAGGTCACTAATGAAAACATAAAGCAAAGCAGAAGACTGATTATCATTTTGGTCCGAGAGGCGTCAGGCTTTGGCTGGCTTAGCAGTTCTTCTGAAGAGCAGCTGGTGATGCACAACGCTCTCATTCAGGGTGGGATGAAAGTCGTCCTGCTGGAGCTGGAGAGGATCCCCGATGAGGAGAAGATGCCAGAATCCATCAAGTTCATCAAGCGGAAGCACGGGGCCATCCGCTGGTCCGGGGACTTCACGGAGGAGAGGTCCCAGTCGGCGTCGACGAGGTTCTGGAAGAAGGTCCGCTACCACATGCCCGCCCAGCAGCAGCCCGCTTCGTCCAAGCCCCACCCGCTGTTCCCGGCCGCCAGGCCGGATTCCAAGGAGAAGCTGCAGAGGGAGATCCCCGTGCCCCTCGGGTAGCGGGAGCAGCTCGCCAGGACGCCCTCGGGTGACTCCTGTCCTACGGTGCTGCGGGCTGGGCTGGGCCTCCGAGACTGGCACAGCCACAGAGTGCACCTGCACAGTCCCTTATCCCCAAGGTCACCTGGAATCAGGCTGGTAAGGGAACAGGACGTGGTGACAATAGCAGGCCTGGGCAATTCAAAGCGAGGCGTTGGGGGTCCTTTAAAAAAGCAGCAGATGCCCTCTGAATGTTTGAACTGTTCAGGAAAGGCACTGGGAGAGCAAATGAAAAGAAAGAACATTCAGAAAATATAAATAATCCAGAGACAGTTGTACGGAGTCATTTACTGTCCAAGGCTGAGGCTGGGGCCCAGACTGGGGACTCCGGGACCCTCGAGTGGCCAGCGACGTCCGAAGGCTGGTGCTGCTCAGGAAAAGCAGAAGCACCGGAGAGCCACCACCTGCCCTGCATTTTTCATCCACAACCAGCAGCAGTTTCCAAAGACTGAGTTTCCTTCTGTAGGCCTTTAAAACTGTCGTTTCAATGAGCAAAGGGATTCTCCAGGATCCTAAGGATTTGAAATAACCTTCGCTTTCTGCTGGAGAGAGAATTTCAAAAGCAAAGGTATCAGAGAATCGATCTCCTCTCAACATGTCCCCCCGGAGTCGCCATTCTGTCCCCCCACCTTCTGCGTTTCACTGGGCTCATTACTTCTTTGGAAGGACAACTTCCAAGTCACTTCCTCCCTCCACGGGGTCACACATGGCCCAGAGATTAACCGTCCTTCGTAAAGCACTGCCCTCCTCTCGCCCGCTCTTGCTGCAGCGCCTCCCTCCCTGGGCTCTCCGGGGTCAGGAGCCAAAGCCCAGGTCCTCCGTTAGCATGTCACTGGTGCTCCCGACCCCCAGTCTGTCCAGCCAGCCACCGCCTCTGTCCTGCTACGTGAATTCCTAGGTCGGCCCCTGTGCCTTCGAGCCTGCCCAGGGCCCCTCCGTCCCTGCCTCCAGCCTGCCTCCTGTGGCCGGAACGCCTTCTGGGCTTTTCCCACGCTGACCAGAACTCACCACTTACTCCAACTCTGTTGTCCCAGAAGGCTGGTGGCACCCGCAGCTGGCTGGCACTGGGCGCGAAGCCCTGCTCCCCCGGGGACAGGTGCAGGGCTCTCGTCCGCAGTGCCTCCACCAGTGATCTGCACGTGAGACGTAGGTCTGTGTAGTTGTTCATTTACAAATGTCCACAGATTGCCTTCTTTCGTGTTTGTGGCCACCTTGATTCGGTAGAGAGCCAGCGACCTGCTGTGAGGCGATGACTCAGTGCTGGGCTGGCACCTCCCTGCTGGCTTCCCAGACAGTGCTCTGAAGATTTTATCTCAGGTCCACGTATGTCCCTTCCGCGCCTACCCTGCCTTTTGTGGGGAGAAATGACAGTTTTCTAGGATGGTGGCTGACTTTAGGCATGTGTCTAATTAAGGAACCAAATTCCAAACTTTTAAAGTAGGCATTTACAAAAATTATGTTAGATTTTATGAACAGATTTCTGCCTTCATATATTCTTCCCCAAAAGGTAAATGCCTCTTGGTAAATTAAAAATGAGAGCAAGTTGGGTTTTTCTGATATAGAAAAATATTTTTATAAACTTGATAGTAGTCCTCAGGATAATTAGAGAAAAACACATGGAAACCTCAAAGCCTTGTTTGTGTTGCCTGAAGTCTTGTGAACACAGACAGGCCTGGGTTTTGTATTTTTAATATTTAATATTATAGGTGAACACAGACTTTTATTTGGTACTTTTGTCCTCAAAAGTTGTCAGAAGTAGAGAGAACAGAGTTTAAGACCACCTCTTCCCACCCGTTTCCTCTTGGGTCCAGTCTGACAGCCGTGGGCAGTGGCGCTGTTTTGGAGCCGCTGTTTTTAAAGAAAGTGCCTCGTTTTTATCCGCAGCCCAGGAGACTAGCCAGGAATCTGGGGGGAGGAGGCCCTGTCATCTCCCCAAAGTCTGGTCAGATGCTTTACATCACGCTGGGCAGTCTTAGTCGGTCACCCGTGAAATATATTTATTTGCATGTGAAGCTCTAAGAAAGCCAATTCTGAGACTGAGCGTTAGCGGCAGAATTGGCCAGAAACTGAGGAGGTGGGAGAACCACCAGGATTTAGGGACAAGAATCACGGGACATGCCTGGGCCGAGGGGGGCTCCGGTAGGAAAGTGGGGTGTCACTGCTGCTCCCACTCTCGGGGAGGATTCCAGAGGAAGGAGCGACACTCCTAGTTCCCTGGCAACTTCCTTTGTCTTATTGTTTTCCCTAAAAGCCTCTTCTAAGCCCTTCCTTTCAGGACTTCCCCATTAATTAGGTTTAACTGCATTTTCGATGGTGTTTTTGTCCTCGTGAGCATTTGAGGGAAGTGTGCAGGCGCTGAGGGCCCCTTGCAGGCCACCGGTGCGCTGAGGGCCCCTTGCAGGCCATTGGTGCTGGCTCAGCACAAACTATTTCTCATTCTTCTGACTCTCATTTCCAATCAAAGGAAAGGTATTGAGCCAATTTTTTAAAGGACTTTTTTGATAAGTTATATATGTAATGGTTAATGATGAAGAGCTTTTTACAAACTTGTGTGTATAATTCTGCAGCAGATACCAAATATTTTTATATAATAAAAACACCAATTCATGTACAGCATGTATCCTGATCAGTGGACTGCACTTGTTTTCTAATAAAATTATCAAAAGCTGGCCTGGGTGTTCTCATGAAGCCTTCTTTGCCCGCCCTCTCCTGGCCTGACCCGCAGAGCCCGGGGCTGCTGTGGGGAGAGGACACCTGCCGGGGAGGTCAGGCCGGCGGCCGAGCCGTGAGCCCTGCCTCCCGTGTTTGGCCTCAGCCGTGCTCCGTTTGCTTGCTTCTAACTGGATTATAACGTATGTGTTATTATTATTATTAACCCTCTGCCTGTCCAGCAAATAAGGACATTTGCATAGACTTCGACATTTTACAAAGGTTTCTAATTTCCTCCTTGGGCCCAGGGGTAAGCACAGCTGGCAACCTTGGTGTGAGGAACGGGCGCCCAGAGCACCAGCTGCGCTCGGGGCCTCCACCCACCCCGGCGGGTCCAGCGAGCAGGCGGCGCGGGGCCCACGCTCCGCTGGGAGTCAGAACCGACGCTGCTCCAGCCCGGCTTCCTGGCCGGCAGAGTGGGAAACGTCTAATTCACAGCCTCGCGTAAGGGCCAAAAGGATGAAACGGTGACAAACGGCCTAGCGCACTGCAGTCCCCGGAAAGCGGTGGCGCTCGGAGTAGCAACCCCATGAAGAAACTTGGTTATCTCCAGTCACCGCAGTCTGCAGACAGAATGGGTAGGAGGAGATGCAACCAGGAGAGGCCGTGGGCCCCAGCGCAGGGAGCAGAGCAGTCCCCACGCTGCGGGCAAGGTAGAAGCGGCCGACGGGCTGTGCGGCCCGAGGCTGCGAGCTCTGCCCCTCCGCCCAGGGCCCCTCCGTCCCGACCTTCACTGACCTCGGCCAGCCCCCAGCTTACAGGATGTTTAATGGTCTAAATAAAAGCAGAGAGATTTAACGCATTCCTGAGAGATTTTTCAATAAAAATTAAAAGCCTGAGAACATGAAAATGTGAGAAGCAGCTCTTCAGGAAGCTCACCTCTCAGAGTTTCTCGCTGGGACAATTCAGAGAGCTCTGCACTGTAGTATTTTGGTTATTTTACCAGCGAATGTATTTTTTAACAAACAAAAATCAGTACTCGCAGCCATTTAAAAGTCCTGTTTTTGTCGTGAGGGCTTTTATTCCCCTTTTTGCCAGACATCTTTTTCTCAGAATAGCTTTTATTTTTTTTGTTGTCGTCTTTGGAATAATTTCTCCAACTGGTGCCAATGGGTGGGAAGAGGCCTGAGTATAAATTCAGGCACCGTCACAGTTCTGAACTGGAGCAAAGCACTTGGCTATTCTGAACCTCAGTTTTCCAACCTGTAACATAGGACTTCATGTGTCTTAAGGCTTTATATGTGACAAAGCCCCTGTATAGTAACTAAGGTAGAATCTCAAAACTAGATGTTTTTTTAAATTTTTTTCATTTTTATTTTTAATTTTTGTTTAAAATATCACAGATGTCCCTTTTTCTCCCCAATGACCCGTTCCACCCCGCCCCATCCCTTCCCCAGTCTCCCTCCCCACCATAGTCCTTGGGTTGTGCATATGTGCATATAAATCCTTTGGTTACTCTCTCCCCCTCCACCCACCCGCCCTCCTCCATCCCTCTGACATTCGCCAGTCTGATCTGTGCTTCCATGTCACTGAATCTAGTAAGCAGCTGTAAAGAAGAAGGATCTCGTGCCCTTTGGGACAGCATAGATGGACCCGGAGAACATTATGCTGAGTGAAATAAGCCAGGCAGAGAAAGACAAACACATGATCTTGCTTATATGTGGAATCTAAAGAACTTAATAAACTGATGAACAGAAAAGATATGTTTTCTTAATGTTAGCTCTTGGTCAGTAGAGATAAAACAAAAAAATTCATTTATCCAAAAATGTATATTTTTCAAAATCTAGGGTTTTGGGTGTGGAGGGAGAGTAGGGCATATAATCTTGGTGTTAACTGTAAAAATGATAGCTTTTACTTAATATAATTTTAGCAAGTCAAATCTGTCTTGGTATTTTTGACGTAGTGGGTTTCCCAAATATTAACTGAAGTATAATCATTACACAATTATAAAATCAGAGATTTCCTCAAGCTAATTTGTCAGAAGACAATCTTATCACTTTTTAAAAAATATATATATCTTTATTGATTTCAGAGAGAGGAAAGGAGAGGGAGAGAGAGATAGAAACATCAATGATGAGAGAGTCATTGATCGGCTGCCTCCTGCTGGGGATTGAGCCCACAACCTGGGCATGTGCCCTGACCGGGAATCGAACCCTGATCCCCTGGACCCTAGGTCGATGCTCAGCCGCTGAGCCATGCCCGGCCGGGAAATCTCACTTTTGAGGCCAGAATCTGTGAGTGGTGAATGTGGCCTGTGGAGGCTGCAGAGAGGGTGGCAGGCAGGAAGACACCCTTCTGGGCTCTGAAGGGGAAAATTGTCTCCTTTTTACTAAAAACGCACAAATGAATCATGATGGCAAAAAGAAGTAACATACAAAAAATAGATTTCACTTGAAACATGTACGTGGGGAGATGGGTGGGAAGGAACTTTTTTGTGTGCAATAATATTTGTATTATAACCAAAATATGAAGGTGTGTGTGAGATATTTAGGGAGAGCAAGAGTTACAGGAAACAGATGATGCTATTTGAAATGAACATTAACCTTTCATATAAAAACATGCCCATCTTAATACACGTTGCTCAGATTTCCTGCAGGAAAGTCGTGGCTGATTCGAAGACATCAGTCCTGTATGTACACCTTGACCCTAAGCACAAACATGTACACAGCAGTTCCTAACGTTTATAGCAATTATACCGTGGGGATCTACTCACGGGATCCTGTTGGCTTCTCTTGCACTGTGCTCAACCCGCTGGGAGATTAATTTACTCAAAAAGAAAGTCAACGAAGCTTGTTTTCCTTAGAACATTTGACCTGGAAGTGACCCCAAGCGTCACCTAGTTCATGCTCCAAGTCAGGGACAGGCTACATTGGCACCGCTCACAGTGCCATTAGTTTTCTTTCCTTAAACACATCCTGAGAACGAGACCCTCAGGCTCCTTCAGTGAGAGGGTGTTGCAAGTTCAGCAGCCCTGAGGGAACCCACTTCTGCTTCTGCCTGTGCCCAGTCTGGCCACCGCTCTTTTCTCTCCTCAGCCATCCTACACTGCTTATACCCTCTGCTTCTGAAACAGTCTAGAGTCTCCACCTTCATGGCTGTGGATGGTAGCCGTCTGTCGAGCACTTCTTATTGTCACATGATACTCCACAGTCCTGCCTTCTACACTAGACTCAATTGCCTCTGAATTCTTACTGGGCCGCAACTCTGCCCTCAAATCCCAAAATGTAGGGGAATATTTTGGCTCTCAAGTTTACTTTTGGGTTGTTTAAAAAGTGCCTACCAGCCTGGCTGGAGTGGCTTAGCAGTTGAGCATCGACCTAGGATCCAGGAGATCGTGGTTCGATTCCTGGTCAGGGCACATGCCTGGGTTGCGGGCTCGATCCCCAGTGAGGGGCATGCAGGAGGCAGCCATCTCTCATCACTGATGTTTCTATCTTTCCCTCTCCCTTCCTCTCTCTGAAATCAATAAAGCACATATATATATTTTACAAAGTGCCTACCAGGTGCCTAACATTATACTAGACAGTGAGAAAATAAAGTAAGAGAAACAAATCTAGCCATAGAGAGTAGTGTGAAGAGAAGGTGGTTCTTGGATGGGAGAACATCAGGAATGAAGAAAGTTGACTTAAGAGGCACTATTTTGCAGGGGAACTGGGAAGGAGTATAAGGCTAGAGTGGTGGCTGTCAGGAAGCTGGTATAGTAATCCCTCTGTGAGCTGATTGCATTAGAAACATTTTTCTTTTTTTCTTTTATATGTCTTTATTGATTCCAGAGAGAGGATAATTTTGCTGGGTAGAATATTCTTGGTTGGTGATTTGTATCTCAATATTTTGAATGTATCATTCTACTCTGTCTCCTGTAAAGTTTCTGCTAAGAAATCTGGGAAAAGCCTGATGGTGTTTCCTTTGTAGTTGCTGTCTCCCCCCTCCACCTCCCCACAACCCCAGCTGCTTTAAGAATCCTTTTTCTATCATTGCCTTTTGACAGTTTTAATACAACATATCTTGGAGAAGGTGTTTTTGGGTTGAGATAATGAAGTGTTCTGTTGGCTTCTCGAACTTGTGTGTCCATTTGCTTACCCAGGTTTGGGAAGTTTTCACTTGTTACTTCTTCGAATAGGCCCTCTGTTCCCTTCTCCCTCACTTCTCCTGCTGGGATGCTCGTTATCTTTATGTTGCCCTTCCCAATGGAGTCAGATAGCTCTCCCGGATTCTTTCACTTTTGAAAACGTCTCAGCTTGCTCTCCCCGTCCACATGAGTCAATCCAGATTTCTATCTTTGAGCTCACAAATTCTGTCTTTTATATGATCTGCTTCATCTCATTTATTGAGTTCTACAGCTTCAAAATTTCTGTTTAGTTCTTTCTTAGAGTTTCGGTATCTTGGTAAAGTACTCCTCTTCCTTAATTTTATTCCTGAGCTCGTTAAACCACCTTTCTGAATTTCGCGTATCCTGTTGAGTTTCTTTATTATTGCTATTTTGAATTCTCGATCATTTATATCACAGTCTTCCATGGCTCTGAGTTTGGTTTCTGGAAAATTGTCATTTTCTTCTTGTGATACTGTGTTACCTTGTTTGTTCATAGTGTGTTGCTCCTCTGCCAGGGTGTTTGAAGTAGTGAAACACTTTTCTTATTTAGGTACCTTTTTTTTTTTAAATTTTATTTTTGTTTAAAATATTACAGATGTCCCTTTGTCTCCCCAATGACCCATTCCACCCTGTCCCCTCCCCCTCCCCAGTCCCTCTCCATGCCATTGTCCATGTCCTTGGGTTGTGCATATACGAATATAAAGTCTTAGGTTACTCTCTCTCCCTCCACCCACACGCCCTCCTCCATCCCTCTGACATTCATCAGACTGATCTGTGCTTCTGTGTCATTGAATCTATTCTGTTCATCAGTTTATTAAGTTCTTTACATTCCACATATAAGCTAGATCATGTGATGTTTGTCTTTTTCTGCCTGGCTTGTTTCACTTAGCATAATTTTCTCCAGCTCCATCCATACTGTCCCAAAGGGTACGAAATCCTTCTTCTTTACAGCTGCGTAGTATTCCATGGTGTAAATGTCCCACAGCTTTTTTATCCACTCACCTACTGATGGGCACTTGGGCTGTTTCTAGATCTTAGCTATTGTAAACTGCGCTGCTATAGACATAGGAGTGCATATATTCTTTCTGATTGGTGTTTCAGGATTCTTAGGATATATTCCCAGAAGTGGGATCACTGCGTGAAAAGGCAGCTCCATTTTTAAGTTTTTGAGGAACCTCCATACTGTTTTCCACAATGGCTGCACCAGTCTGCATTCCCACCAGCAGTATGCTGTGGATCCCCTTTCTCCACACCCTCGCCAGCAGGAGTCGTTTGTTGATTTGTTGATGGCAGCCATTCTCACAGGTGTGAAGTGATACTTCATTGTGGTTTTAATTTGCATCTCTGAGGATTAGTGACACTGAACATTTTCTCATGTGTCTCCTGGCCATTTGTATGTCCTCTTTGGAGAAGTGTCTATTCAGGTCCTTTGTCCATTTCTTAATTGGGTTGTTTGTCTTCCTCTTGCTGAGTACTATGAGTTCTTTGTATACTTTGGAAATTAGCCCCTTAGCAGATACATCCTTGTTTTTAACAATTCAGCAGATTGATAAAGGTCTTTTTGTTTGTTTCCCAGTAGGTGGTGCTATAGTGCAACTTTTTGTTTTCTCCTACCCCTGTGCTGCTTGCTTCTCTGAGGTTCCTGGATGCCTGGGTGACCAGGATGATAGGTATGTCTGGGTTGTCTTGGTCTTAGGGCACCAGCACTATAGTGGAAGGCGGATGTGGCAGGTGTGTGTGTGGAGGACCTGGGTTTGCATGTCTGCCATGCTTTTGCCTGGTTTCCTATGACCACAGGTGGCATCTCTGCCACTGCTACCAGGCTCTCTGGTGATGTGAGCACCACCGCAGTCAAAGGAAGGAGCCAGGTTTTTGTCTGCTGACACTTCTCTGCCCTCGGCACCATTCGCTGGGCTGTGGTGTGGGGGCTGCACACCAACTCCTTTTCTATCATGTTCCCTGGGGCTGCAGCTGAGCCAAGGTAACTGGGGATACAGCCTTCATCTCTGTCCTGCCCCCTGTTCTGCCCCCACTATATGTGCCAAAACACCCACTTTAGATATACTGATGTGTGGATCTTTCAGGTGACTGAGTGTGCTGAGCAGAGGAAACTTTGTTGGGTTAAAAATGTCCAACTAGTTGTAGATTGAAGGGGAGATACAGAAGGGTCATCTCACTTCCCATGATGGCACTAATGTCATTCTACCTATTCTATTGTTGATGGCAACTTGGGTAAATCCCAGTTTTTTAATATTATGAACACTACTGCCAGGAATACTCTAGCAAAGGTCTTTTTTGTGAGTATGTGTATGCATTTCTATTTGGTGTAGCCCTCAAGGTGGGTTTGCTGAGTTAGCTCTAGTAGGTAACCCACACAGTTTTCCTAAGCATTGTATGAGTGACAGCTTCAGGGGTTCTACAATCCCTGCCATGCTTGGTATTGTCAGTCTTTGTAACCAGCCATTTTAGTGGGGTTTTAATGGTCAACATGATATTTTTAAAAGGTAAATTAGATTATATCTCTTTTATGCTTTAAATGGTCTAACCGTTTTTAGTGTTGCCTGGAATGAAATCCAACCTTCTTGTTATCGCCCACCGGCTCGACTTCCTCCTGCCTCGGTGGCTTTATTTACTCGACACTCCTGCTTACTCGCTGTGTTCTACTGGCTTCATTGCTGTTACTTTGAATTTTCCAAACTTTCTTCTTTCAGAGACTTTTTTGCTGCTTCTACGAGGAGACGTCTTTCCCTGGTGTCTACCTGATGGGCTCTTGATCACCCTCGGGCCTCAGCTACACTGTCACGCTGTGGTGAAGCCTCCCCGACATCCGCTCCATCATGTCATCACATTTTATGCCTTTCGTGGTTCTCACGAACCTGAAATCATCTCTTTAAATTTTCTTACTCAGTGTCCCGCCTGCACCTTCCGCTCCCCACTCCACAGGCTGCACACTAGACTGTAAGCTCTGAGAGGCTGTGTCCGCCACGGCTTGGTTTCTGGCACGCAGAATGCAGCCCGGGACATAGCAGGAAGGGTGAATGAATGAACTGACGAGTGGGAGGTGAGGGAGAGATTAGATCTCAACCTCAGGAAACCAAATGCTTTTCGCACCACCCTTCTGTCGCTCCTGCTGCTGCTGCTTCCATCTCTAAAGTTCATTCAGTTCAGCAACAAAAGTATCCTATGGAGCGTCTGCTATGTACTCTCAAGTGTCTCAGGAAAAATGTAAGGATGTTAGAGCCTTAAAGGTGTAAAGATCTTGGTAGAGCCCCAACCTCCTACCCCAGCCTAATAGTTGTTGGTGAAACATTTGATCAGGACATGTAAACATATTTCTTCTTCATTCTCACTGTAAACTTTCTCTTCAGGGTTGGGAAATCAGCCGATATTTAGTTAGAACAAATAAAAGTTACTATGCATTATACAGAATATACATTTGTGTATGTAATTTTTAATAGAAATCTTTGCCCCGCTACTCTTCTGAATACATATCTCATCCTGGCTTAAGGATCAAACAGCTTGAAGGTAAAATTCAACAAATCTGAGCTCAGTAAGGCCTCCTTAACACAGGTGGTCACTTCACACCTGTCTCAGGAGGAGGTAATGAATCTGTAGAAGAAGTTGCTTCACTTTACAATAAACATAATCCAACTGAGAGAGTTCATTACCCATTGCTTGTGACTAATAGCATAAGCTTCTAAGGACATTCCCATCACACAAATATATGCAATCGGAAAGACTGTGACAGGAGGAGTTGGTGGGAAGATGATAAAGGATTCTGAGTTCATCGAGGATCTATTAACTTCAGATACTCTGCTAAGGAAGTTTTACAAATGTCACCTCTGAAAAGTGGGTCTAATCACCTCTGTCTTGCAAATAAGAGGTGCTGCTGGGCTTGAGTTCCTGTCAGGGAGAGGTCAAGGAGGCATATTTGTGCCTCCCTTTGAAGGCAACCACATGGGACATCAGAGGTAGAATTTACTGAGTTCTCTACAAATTAATGAGAGGAAGGCAAACGGAGCAGGTAAAAGGGCAAACATATGAGAGGGATTTCATACAGAGAACACAGGAGTGGCCAAAGACGTCCCCCTGAACAGTAAATAGGGGAATGCAAAATAAAATCAGAAGAAAGCTTTTACGTCATTGGACTGACAAGGCTAGCAACATGTAAAAGTGTGATATCACCAAATTTTGGCAGGCACATGAGCGTGAAACCCTTACCCTCTAAAGGACACGTGGAGAAAATTTGGGATTTTCTAATATAATTGAAGATGCGCTTACCCAATGATCCTGCAACTTCACTCACTAGCCAATTCCTCACAAACCCACACAGAGGACATTGCAAAAACCTGCACCACAGCACTACTTTTAAGAGCAACAGATAAATTTGAAACACATGTCCAAAGGAGATGGGTGCATGAATGTGGTGTATTTATGCAGTGGGGTACTGCACCGTGGTGACCTCGAGTGAACGGGTGCTACACTTCTCAAAGTGTTAGAATCTCCCAGATATTATGTTGAGTGAGAAAAAGCCAGTTATACAAGTGTAGAGTATAATTACATGAAGACTAAAAAATCCTACACAAGAATACTTTATATTGTTTAAAGCGCACACACATACATACCAGGATACGAAGCACGAAAAGCTGAGGATAGTGAGTCTAGGGGGTGGGAGAGGCGCATAGAGAAAAACTGCTAATTGTTATTTCTGCCGCTGGGTCTTGCTTACATAACTTATGACTTGTTCTGAGTTATTTAGCTCTTAATTATTGCATGATGCACATTAAAAAAATACCAAAAGTGAAAATTAGAAAAAAATAAAGTTATTCAATTTAGGAAATTTCAGCATAAAACAGCATTTCCTTGTGATCATAACGAAGCAAACCTGAGCTTTTGGCCTGCACCCTCCATAAATAAATTCTGACTGACTTCCTTCCCCATTCTCCTTGCAAAGGATGCTATCCAGTTCCTCCGATTTTTCAAGGTAACCCGTAGTAAATTTTGGTTTTGGGTTTCTAATTGTAAAGTTCACAGTCCCCAAGTGTTAGGTCCGTAGCCTCACTAGCAAAGTGAATGTCAGAAATATCCAATAGGAGAGAGATGCTGAAGGGGGCTGGGACAGCCCCTCCTAACTTCATAAACTTTGGGGCACCTGTACTGATGAGACTCAGCACACATACTGATCCTCAAGCCAAGAAACAAGACAGAGCACAAGTCTGGCTCTTCATAAGGTGGAAACTGGAAAAGACAAAGACAAAATGATTTGGAGACAGCTTTCAGCACTACTTACAACAATGGCATTTTCTTATAGTAACATCTTTGTTTTGTTTGGGGTGGGGGCATAAACCTTGTAACATGTATGCACAGAGGAAACTCAGTGCTGAGGTTAGGGGGCATCCATCCGTTGCCTCCCTTACATGGCCCCAGGCGGGGATTGGGCCCCCTGCAACCTTTTTTGGCGCATGAAACAATGCTCCAACCAACTGAGCCACCGGCCAGGGCAGGAATCTCTTGAATGATGATTACATTTTATATTTTCTTCTAAGCCTCAATGCCCTGAGGGGTATTTCTGGGGTGTCACCTGTTGGCCAGGGCAGCAGGTCCCTACTGATAGCCCCCGGTGGCCAGGTTTCAGATTGAAGCAGTCTTTGTGCTCCAGGAATCTGAGCCTCACCATGGGATGCTCCCTTTCCAAGTTTAACGAGCATGACTCCAGCAGATAAATAACGTTTCTTTTTTTAAAAAAAAAAAATATATATATGTTTTTACTGATTTCAGAGAGAGGAAGGGAGAAGGAGAGGGAGAATCGTCGATGAGGAGAGTCCTGGATGGGCTGTCTCCTGCAGGTGCCCTCCTGGGGACCCGGCTACAAGCCAGGCACTGCCCAGGCCTGGCACAGAAGGGCCACCGCCAGGTTCCCAGGGCGACGCCCAGCCGCCGAGACACACCGCGGGCGCGTGACCCCTCTTACAGCCACCGGGAAGGTTTCCGCTTTGGGGTGTTCACCATAGACGGGCAGGGCAACTGCTCACAGGGCTGGGAAGGAAGGAACACTTCTCTTACGGGGACAACTCCGGGCAGGCGGCGGACGCCGCTGGTGAGCTGCTTTCCGAAGACTGGGCGGCAGCCTCGGACCCAGCGTCTGCTGCGCTCGGGCCCCCGGGGTGGCCCCGGGGCGGACGCCGCCCGACCTGGAAGGGCCCCAGGTTCAGTCGCTGGGCGCGGCGGCCCTGCTCCCCAGGACTCCCGCGCGCCCCGACGCCCCGACGCCCCGACGCCCCGACGCCCCGACGCGGGGCGGGGAGTCCGCGCGGTGCCGAGCGCGCGGGCGCCCAGGGAGGCGCGCAGGGCGGGGGGAGGGGGGCAGGCTGCGCGCGGCCGGGAGGCGGGGCCGGGACTCGGGGCGGGGCGGCCTCGGGGAGCCCGCGCGTCCCCAGGTGAGCAGGCGCGGGGGGCGCGGGGTCAGACGGCCGCCTGCGGGCCGCGAGGTCCAGGACGCGCCACGCCGGCGGGACGGGAGCCGGGACGCGCGCCGGGGGCCTTGGCGAGGGGGCCGGGCGGGGCCGGGGGCGGGGCCCGGGGCGGGCTGGGGGCGGGCCGGGGGCGGGCCGGGATGCTGCCCTGCGGGCCGCGGGACGGCGGAGGGGCTGCGAGCGCGTGCCCAGGGGAAGCGGCGGGGACCCTGCCCTGCAGCCCTCGCGCCCTTTCCGCTCCCCACGGGCCCTCCGGCCGAGCTCCCGCGGGCGGCCCGGGGACAGGAGGGGCCGGGGGCGCCGCGGGGCGCGTGCAGCGGGGCCCCGCTTGGTCCGAGGCCCGGCTGGGGCCTCTGAGGCTGGGGCGCAGACGCCGGCCCCCTTCCTCGCGGCCGCCATGGGGACGGCGTCCCTGCTGCTGTGCGGCGTGGCCGCGGCCCTCCCGCTTTTAGTCGGAGCAGGTACGTCGGGCGGGCCTTGGCCCCGGCCCCCCCCGCGCCCCGCGGCTCTGCGCGCCCGCCCCGCCCTGGGCCCTGGGCCCCGACCCGCTTCCCGGGGCCCGGCGGGGCTCTGGGCAGGGGAGCCTCGGTCCGGGGGCTGGCGCCGGCCCCGCGGGTCCCCGTCGAGCCCGAGGTGACCTTGGAGAGGAGGGGGGTTGCGCACATTTGCAAGTCAAGGCTCGAATTCAGGCGCTCGGGTGTGATGCTGTTCGTGTGACGGGGTCAGTATGACCCCAGGGAAAAGCAGAGGAGGCACCGCGGGAACACGTTTCTCCCAGGGAGAAGCTGAGCGGCTTCGTAGACGGGAGCTTGATGGGGAGCGCACTTTCCAACAGCCCCTAACGGGCCGAGGGGCACCTTCTGTGCAGGAGAGGACCTGGCTGGGGGCAGAAAGCGGGCGGGCCGGGCACCGCAGGTGTCCTCTGGGGGGTCTGGGGGGCGCGGGGGGGGGGCCCTTCCCAGTGCCCAAGACGGCAGCACAGCCGCTCCGCCCGCGGCGCGTTGGGAGGACTCCGGACTGCTCCCAGGAAACCCCCGCGGAGGAAACTCTCACACCAAAGTGGGCGCGAAATCGGGACACTTGTTACAACTGTTAACAAACGGGGCGGGAGCCCCCCCCCCCGAGTGACTGCCCTCCCCTCTCCCGGCGGGAGCCCCCCCCCGCGTGACTGCCCTCCCCTCTCCCGGCGGGAGCCCCCCCCCCCCGCGTGACTGCCCTCCCCTCTCCCGGCGGGAGCCCCCCCCCCGCGTGACTGCCCTCCCCTCTCCCGGCGGGTGCCCCCCCCGGGTGACTGCCCTCCCCTCTCCCGGCGGGAGCCCCCCCCCCGCGTGACTGCCCTCCCCTCTCCCGGCGGGTGCCCCCCCCGGGTGACTGCCCTCCCCTCTCCCGGCGGGTGCCCCCCCCCCGCGTGACTGCCCTCCCCTCTCCCGGCGGGTGCCCCCCCCCCCGCGTGACTGCCCTCCCCTCTCCCGGCGGGTGCCCCCCCCCCCGCGTGACTGCCCTCCCCTCTCCCGGCGGGTGCCCCCCCCCCCGCGTGACTGCCCTCCCCTCTCCCGGCGGGTGCCCCCCCCGGGTGACTGCCCTCCCCTCTCCCGGCGGGTGCCCCCCCCCCCGCGTGACTGCCCTCCCCTCTCCAGGCGGGTGCCCCCCCCCCGCGTGACTGCCCTCCCCTCTCCCGGCGGGTGCCCCCCCCGGGTGACTGCCCTCCCCTCTCCCGGCGGGTGCCCCCCCCCGCGTGACTGCCCTCCCCTCTTCGGGCGGGTGCCCCCCCCGGGTGACTGCCCTCCCCTCTCCGGGCGGGTGCCCCCCCCGCGTGACTGCCCTCCCCTCTTCGGGCGGGTGCCCCCCCCCCGCGTGACTGCCCTCCCCTCTTCGGGCGGGTGCCCCCCCCCCGCGTGACTGCCCTCCCCTCTTCGGGCGGGTGCCCCCCCCCGTGACTGCCCTCCCCTCTCCGGGCGGGTGCCCCCCCCCCGCGTGACTGCCCTCCCCTCTTCGGGCGGGTGCCCCCCCCCCCGCGTGACTGCCCTCCCCTCTCCGGGCGGGTGCCCCCCCCCGTGACTGCCCTCCCCTCTCCAGGCGGGTGCCCCCCCCCGTGACTGCCCTCCCCTCTCCAGGCGGGTGCCCCCCCCCGTGACTGCCCTCCCCTCTCCAGGCGGGTGCCCGGGCGCCCGAGCGCTGACCGAGACGCCCTCGCCCGGCCAGCCTTTCGCCTTCAACTGCTCTCACGCGCCGCCGACCTCCGCGGAGGCGCAGGCGACTTGGTATGAGTATCCTGGCGGAATTCCAGTGTCCCAAAGCAGGTCGTCTAGGATTTACCAAGACCAGACCTGGATTTTGTTTCTCCCGGTGGCACCGGGGGACTCTGGGATCTACCAGTGTGTGATAAAGTAAGTTCCTCACCCAAACGAGAACTAACGCGCCCTCACGGATACATCATAATTACATGTATATAACTCTTTTAGGAAAATCCTTAGTAAGTCCTTAAGTGTAGAAAACTCAAGGAGAATAAGATGTAGTTCTCCAGTTGTTTAAGACAATTTCCAATGCACGCATTTTAAACCAGAGCAGATTTGCACATCAGTTGTTGGAACGTGAAATGCAGCTTTTCCCATGGTAAGGGCGCCACGCCGGCCAGCTTCCAAAGCTGGGCATCCCAGTGTGACCCTCGCTGCTTGCCTTCTCTGCATGCCAGAAGTTCCTGTGACAGGTGGCACAAAGAGAGGGACCCGTCTCCTTTGAGCACCTTTCTGGAAGGCATCTGCGGTGGAAATTGAACAGTGACTAAGCCCAGAGGTGTTCCAGACCCGATGCTAAGCCCTAGAAAGTAATACTGTGTGAATGAATGACACAGGTCTGGTGGGGCTGCAGTGAACTGGAAAACACGGGCCCCACCGAAGGCGGCAGTCTATTCAGCTGAAGTCTATTTTCTAATTTTTCAAGGAAACCTGAAAAGTAGAGAGAGTGTGTGTGTGTGTGTGTAACTTTTCAGTAAGTTTTGTGTGCGTTGCCTAAATAAAACACATCTGTGGACCAAATTTTGCCTGAAGGCCCCAATTTTGTCACCTTCCCTTACTAACATGCATGACTTGAACAAATTATTGACCTCCCTGAGGCTTGGTTTTCTTTTCTGCAAAATGGAACCTATGCCAGCCCAATAAGGTTGAAGTGAAAATTACCTGAGATCATGTGTGAAGTTGGTACCTCCGAAATGAAGTTGCATTCTCCCCTCCTCATTGCATTTCCGTGGTACTTGCTGACCCCTTTCTGTGTCCCAGGATGGCCTGTGTCCCACTCTGATTCATGCCAGATTCCTCATTTCCATATGTCGGGTAGACTTGAGGGACAAAATTACTTAGTGGTACCCCAGTAGAAGAGGCCATTAGCCCATTTGCCTGGCCTGTTTCCACAATTTCACTCCCTACGTCGATCAAGCTGCTCATGTCTTAGGGAGATTTGCTCTTCCGTTTTTGCTCTTGGCTATAAATTAACTAGGGGTGGAGATTGTATGTCACACAAATTCACCTGGAAATCTAGACTGGATTCAAAATGTTTAAAACTGGGAGCTGGGAAATGGGAAAATAATCTTTCATAGAAAGTAAACAGATATTGTCTGTCATAGAATAAAATAGACATGAACTGTCACAAAATTTTAACATAGATGTGATACATATTTAGTAAACTGTTTATTTTTACTTTGAAATAATTTCAAATTCACATAAAATTTGCAAGAATAGTGTAGAGAACTCTCATTTATCTTTTAACTAGGTTCCCCATTATTTAATGTTTTGCCGCATTTACCTTATCTGCATATGTGAATATTACACACGATATTTTTCTAAGTCATCTCTTCCCAGATTGTGTGGGTTGCATGCATCATGTCCCTTGACCCCTTACTATTTCAATATGCATTTCCTATCAACAAGAATATGTCCTCACATAATCCCAGTATAGTTAACACATTTAGGAAATTTTGCTGTCTTACAGTATTTTTTATCTAACCCTCAATCCATACTCTAATTTTATCAACCCTCTCAGTGATGATCAATACCAGTTGTTTCCTTTCTTTTCTGGTAGAGAGTCTAATTCATGTCTTGTCATGTCTTGTTTAGCTCTTTTCACTTGGAACAGCTCCTCAGTCTGCTCTTCATGACATTGACATCTTGAGGGAGTGCAGGCAATTATTTATATTTATCCCTCAGTTTGGGTTTGCAGATATTTCTCCATGAGCCTCCTGGGGCGGAATACTATGAAAGCAGTCCATGTCCCCAGACAGGAGAGGCATGGTGTCCGCCTGCCCCTCGGTGATGTTCATTTTGATCACTTGGTTAGGTGTTGTCCAGTGTTTCCACTGTGTAGGTACTTTTCCCTTTTGAAACTGACGATTTGTGAGATGTGCTTTGTCTGTGTGCAGCAGAGGGTTTGCACAGTACTTGCAGATGATTTGGACCCATTTGAAGATGAGCGGAATCGTTTGATTTTGCAATTGTTTGAGTTCATGAGGTTTCAATCTGTTATTTTCTTACAGTGATACAAATATGTGTCCCCAAATCCATCTAAACCTAACGGTGCTTGAAAAACATTCGTGCAACTCTTCCAGAGACAGTCAAATGAATGTATCTGGTGATTACAAACAAATATTGCATGTTGGGAAAAATGAGAGCCTGACATGTCATCTGAATTTCCCGAAGAGTTTTGATGTGGACTCAATAAAGTGGTATAAGGTAAAAAAGGGATTTTCCTGTTAATACTTTCTCTTCTTTTCTTTAAAAGCCACTTGCTTTTCCGATTTAAGTTGTATTTTTAAGGCAAAATTGGTAAAGAGATTGTGTACCTAAGATTTGTTAGCTAATTGCTATTGATAATCTTATCGGCTAATTATTTTTAAATTTATGGTTATTATAGCTTTGTAATATTTTATTATTTGTATCTGTCCCTTCTGCACAGGTGTCCTTTATTTTTAGGCTGTCCTTGGTTCTTTTTTTCTAACAGATTAATTAATTAGTCTGTTCAAATGGGCCCTACATGTGCAGGAGTCAATGATCACGCAGAATAAAAAGTCACCTGCTGGGAAGTCTCCTGCCCAGTCCTGACCCCTGTTTGCCCTGGGCCTTGGTGCCTCCCCCAACAATTGGCTACTCTTATTAGCTCCATTAAGTGTGATGCTTGCTTTAGGGTTAAATGGTCTTTACCAGATTAAGGAAGTTCTAGCGTGCTTGCAATCTTATTGTGAATGGGTGTTAAAGTTTCTAACTGTCTTTTCTACTCCTCTACTGTACTGAATTACGAGACTGATTGGTGAGTGCTGTACCAGTGTTGCATTCCTGGAATAATCTGAGTTGGTGTGTAACCCTTTTTACATGTTGCCAGATTTGTCTACAATTTTTTTCATCTAGATCAGAAAGAGGTTGGTCTGTAATTTTTGTTTCCTAGTTGGTCCCTTTTAAATTTTGGTATAAAGGATATGTTGACCTTATAAAATAACTTGGGAAGTAATCCTTACTTTCCTCTAGGAATGTTTACAACTGATTTTATTTCTTCTTTTACATGCTTTTAGAGTTTAGTGGTAAAGTTATATAAGACTGGGACTTCCTTTGGGGGAGGTTTTTAAATTATAGATTCAGTGTCTTAATTATAGGGCACTTCAGATGCCCTGGTTCTTCTCATAGCAGATTTAGCACATTGTGCTTGTTTAGAAATTGTCATTTTTATCTATGCAATTTTTAAATGACTGAGCTAAAATTGTTCAAAATATACTTATTACCTTTTCAGTGTTTGTAGGATTTATAGTGATGTCTTCTTTTTCGTGTCTGGTGTAATATATTTCCATTTCTCCCTCCCTCTCTCTCTCCCTCTCCCTCTTTTTGTTTTGTTTTGTTTTGTTGATAACTCCTGCCAGGGGTTTATCAACTTGAATAGTTTTTCCAAAGCCCTGGCTTTGTTAATTCTGTTTCATTAATTTCTGCTCTCATTTAGTTTTACCCCTCTGTTTTCTTGGGCTTTAATTTTGCTGCTAATAACTTTATGAGATGGCTATTTCGGTCATAATTATAACCTTTCTTCTTTTCTACTCTATGCATTGAAAGTTGTTATTTTCCTTGCAACTTGGTTTTTGCTGCTTTCTACACTTGTGATGTTATATTCTCACCATTCAGTTAAAAGTATTTCCTAATTTCTAATGTTATTTCTTCTTTGAACTCTGGATTATTTTTAAGAATTGCCTGATTTGCGATGTAGTGGGTTTTAAAGCTGCGTCTCTGTGCGTGGTGCTGAGTCTCTGCAGGGCGGCAGAGGCCCCTGTGTGCTGTAAATACACTGAGAGTTGGCGAGACAGGCTCCAAGGCCCCACATATGCTCTACTTTTGTCCATGCCCCACGCTTATTCAAAAGAACCTAAGTGCTGCAGTGTGGGCTTCATGGTTGTGTTACTCAAGTTGACAAATGTACTTTCCCCCTCTTTTCGTTTTGTTTTGTTTCATTTCGTTTCGTTTCTTTTCATTGCTTAAGAAGATGTGCAGAAATAACCCAGCACGGTTGTAGCGCTTTGAGGTGGTGTCGCCTGTTTCTGAAGCCCAGCTTCGGGCTTCCCAGGATATAGTGCTATACATTCCCCTCTGGCTTCCTTAGACCCCTCCTCAGGTCTCTTGCCTCCCCCTTGCAGCCTTGCAGCAACCACCTCCTGGCATCATGAAGTGTTATGACCTTTTAGGGTCTTGACAGTAGACTCTCTGGCAAGTTTTTCCTCTTGATCTGCACCTGTTGTGGTCATAGGTGGAAAGCAGTTGACATTTGTGGAGAGGCAGAGTTTTAGAATCAACTCTGCCACTACCCCAGTGTCAAGATACAGATGTATTGAGCCTTAATTTTCTCACTTAAAAAATGAGAGTTTAGCCTACATGATTTCAGGAGGCTTTCCAAACCTCAAGGCCACTAGCCTGAGGGCAAAACTTATTCTCTCCCATTCCAGTGTGATCAGACTTTGAGAACTGGGTGATGGTTCGGTTTAAGAAGTGTTATAATACTTATAATTATTCAAAATAAATTTTAATTTCTGTAAGATCTGGGAATGAAATCAGAGCTCTGATGATTGGTCCTAAGTGGGCATCAATTTTACCCTATGGGCCTTTTTAAAAAGCAGATGCTTGGCTTCATTCTCTACTACTGAATCAGATTATGTGTGAGTGAGACTCAGACATGTTTAATTTTAAAATAACTACTTGGCTTGAGAAGATTAGAGGATGCTAGGAAGCAAGGGGGAGGGACCATTCTGCAGTGTCCACCTGCTCAGATCCAGTGACCTCAGTTATGGCTCTGTTTTTGCCACTAACTAGTTATCTTGTGTCACTCCTTGGGCCTCAGTGTTTTCACCTATAAAATGAGAGGGTTGGAATAAATTATAAAAATATTTAGAGCTTATTATCTGCCTGGTGCTGTGCCAGGCACTGAGGATCTGATGATGAAAGAGAATCCTTGACTTAAAAAAGTAGTTTACCAGAGGAGGCATGCAAGTAAACCAAAAACTTTATTATAGTGTGAGGTGAACTTAAAGAAGGCAAAATTAGATCAGTCAAGCAATGTCCGGGGAAATGCTTCCTGGAGGAGGTGACTGTTGAACTGTGTTTAAAGAATGAATAACAGTTACCTGCTGGGGAAGGGACGGAAGGATGGGAATTCAAGGACACAGTATGTGAAAAGGTATCACTGAGAAAGGGAATGGTGTTGGGGACACTAGTTAGAGTTTAGGGTACATGTAAGAGTGGGCTAAGGTGATGTTAGGAAGTAGGAGACCTCTCCTGCTAACCTACACATAGCTTTCCCCACTTACAGTATTTTAACAGCTAACCACACCACCAGGATCATGACACGATCAACTTTATATTTTAAGGAAGTCTCCATGGAGATACTGGAGTGAATAAATTGGAAGGGCTTGATAATGGCGACATGTTGATTGTTTAGACTATTTTAGAATTTAGTTAAGAAATGGGGATCATTTAAAAAAGTGTATGGGCCTTCCAGTCAAGACGGCTGCGTAGGTAAGCGTGGCCACCTCCCACAACCACATCAAAATTACAGCTAAACCACAGAACAACCATCATTCAGAGCCGCCTGAAATGTGGCTGAACAGAAGTCCTACAACTAGAGATTTAAAGAAGCCACATCGAGACTGGTAGGAGGAGCAGAGTCACGGAAGCAGCTGTCCGATACCCAAATGTGACTTTTTTTTAATCGGGAGGGGTTTCTTGGCTGCAGAGGTCCCATGAGGAGCAAGGGGTCCCAGCCCCACACCAGACCCTTCAGTCCAGGGTTCCAGTGCCAGGAAGAGAGATCCCCATAACTTCTGGTTGTAAAAACCAGTAGGGATTGTGACTGAGAGACACAGAGGGTGCTGGAGTCCAAGGCAGCGCCTCTTAAAGGGCCCGTCCACAGTTTAACTCAGATTCACTCCCTCTGACCTCTAGCACTGGGGCAGCAGCTTAAAAGGATCCAGGGACATACAGGGAGGAAATAAATTGTCTGGCATCAGGGCAAGAACTGGGGAGCAGTTTTCTTCTAGACAGAAGAGCTGGCAGAAGCCATTGTTCCTTTGCTGAAACTTCCCCACCACAGAGCTCACTGGCAGTTGCCATATCTGAGTCTCCATCAACCTGGCTCACACTATTCACCCTACCCTGGTAACTCCTTGAGGCCCTGCCCCACCCAGTCTGCAAACCCACTCAAGCTATTTGCAATGGCTTTCCATATGAATGGCCTGTCCAAGCTCAGGCTTCAGACTTTCCTAAAAACTCTCAGAAAAGCAGCAGCTGGCCTCAGTGTGCCCCATACCATTTAATAAGGGGTCCCAGGCTCAGCACTAGCAACAGCTTGCCAAGGTTCATGGCTTGGCCTCTCCTGGAAACCTCCAAGCCCAACACAAGTAGCAAACATCTACCAATTGTTCCGTAGCTCATACCAGGTGGCCCCAGGCAGGGCACGTACAGTAGCTGATTTTGCACCTTGTGGGAGGCCGGAAAGCCAGTGCACCTGGTGATCAACTTCGGACTACACCATATTACAACCCTATCACATCCACAAGTGACACACTCAAGGGGCAGACTTGGTGAACACCAAAGCCCCACTGAAGCAAGTCCAGCTCCATGGGCATCTCCCGCACAGCAGCTCTTCCGCTGTAGACACAGCCAATGGGTCTGGGGGTTAGTTCCTCCCATTGAAGCTAACAGCAATCAAGCCTCAACTACAACAGGACAGTGCACACAGCCCACAGAGGGGCACACACAGAGTACCCAGCTCAGGTGACTGGGGAGGCTGAGCCACTGGGCCCTAGAGGACACCTACTACACAAGGCCACTCTACCAATTCCAGGAGACATAGCGTCTCTACCTAATACATAGAAACAAGCACAGGGAAGCAGCCAAAATGCAGAGACGAAACATGTCACAAAGGAAAGAATAGAAGAAATCTCCAGAAAAAGAACTAAATGAAATGGAGCCAAGCAAACTACTAGATACAGAGTTTAAAACAATGGTTATATGGATGCTCAAGGAACTTAATGAGAACTTCAAGAAACTTAGAACTTCAAAGAGACAAAAAAGGACCAGTCAGAAATGAAGGACACACAAACTGAAATGCAGAATAATTTACATGGAATCAATGGTAGAGCAGAGGACGCCAAGAATCAAATCAGCTATTTGGAAAATGAGGAAGCAAAAAACACCCAACCAGAAGAGCAAAAGGATGAAAGAATCCAGAAATATGAAAATAGTGTAAGAGCCTCTGGGACAACTTCAAGTAGCCCAACATTCACATTATGGAAGTGCCAGAAGGAGAAGAAAGAGAGCAAGAAGTTGAAAACTTATTTAATAATCTCAGAAAAATTCCCTAACTTGGTGAAGGAAATAAACATACAGGTCCAGGAAGCACACAGAGTCCCAAACAAGAGGAACCCAAAGAGGCCCATAGCAAGACACATCATCATTAAAATGCCAAAGGTTAAAAACAAAGAGGGAATCTTCAAAGCAGCAAGAGAAAAGCAGTTAGTTACCTACAACGGAGCTCCCATACAACTGTCAGCTGATTTCTCAACAGAAACTTTGCAGCCATAAGGGAGTGGCAAGAAATATTCAAAGTGATGAAAAGCAAGGACTTACAACCAGATTACTATACCCAGCAAAGCTATCATTTAGAGCTGAAGGTCAGATAAAGAGCTTCCCAGACAAGAAAAAGCTAAAGGAGTTCATCACCACCACACCAGCACTACAGGAAATGTTGAAGGGTCTTCTTTAAGAGGAAGAAGAAAAGGATAAAAAATATGAACCATAAAGGGCAATAAATACATATCCATCAACAATTGAATCTAAAATATCAAAATAAATGAACAAGGAATCTAATGAACAAAATAAACTGATGAATAAAGTAGAACCAGAGGCATGGAAACATGGAACAGATGGACAAATCTCAGAGGGAAGAGGCTGGTGGGGAGGGGCAGAAAGAGATTAACCAAGAACTCACATGTGTACATACATTACCCGTGGACACAGACAACAGGGTGGTGAAGATCTGGGGCAGGGCAGGACCCGAGTGGACAGGGCTAATGGGGGTGGAAGGAAGGGGAGACATCTATATACTCTCAACAGGAAAGATTTAAAAAAAAACAATAAATAAAAATAAAAAAGTGTATGAAGTAGAACTGGTAGAATGAAGGCAAAGAAGGAGGTGGGTAAGTGGAGGTCACTCACTTGTGAAAACCTCTATTTTCTCTGTGAATTGGAAGATGTGGACATTTGAAAAAGCAATGTAAGTGAACAGGTGAGAGAACGTTGTAGGAGATGCGAAGAATTCCTTAGGTGAAGACCATGAATTTGCAGTAGTACAAAGACCCATACTTAGGTGACTATCTCCTGCGGTGCTCATCTGGCTGTGAGAGGGGTGGCAGGATGGACTTGGGCTTGGGTTTGCAGGGTGAATATGCTGGAAGGCTAAAGGGCTACAGGGTTTAGTGATTGAAAGGGGGGTGATTAAAGTGATGGCCACATGAGTCTAGATTGGGTTGGAAAGGAAATAATGCCCAAAGGAAACTGGAAATTAGGTGAAAATAAAGGATTAATGGGACTGAGTCAAGTTATGATGAAAAAATGGGTCAGAAGGATAGAAAGTTCAGGTGGACTATATGGCAGATGTAGTGGTGAGCACTCGCTGTCCATGGTGGGCCTCCTTACACTATGGAGACTATAAAGCTGGAAAACACACCCTGCACCTTCCAGAGGCACCTGCAGCTAAGGGTCTGGGTGCAGCTCAGTTTCTCCACTGGCCTCACTGAAGGCTGACGCCCTTCTTCCTGGACTGCACAGCCACAGGGACTTTGCAGCGATGTTGCAGGGTCCAGTCCTGGGTTTGTGCTTATGTCTTCTGAATTATTTGTTGGGGTGGCTGTACCAGATGTGGCATGACTTCACACACTACAGCTGCAGAAGTGGCCATTACTGGTCTCTGACTTGAAGTGGGCTATTTCCAAATCTTGATCCCACCGTCATGATTGTGGTCGAGGCAGTAGCTATCATGTGAGCTAGTTCTTCAGTGTGATTCTGGACTAGACCTCACTCCCAGTACTTCTTAATATTGTGTAAGCACCTAATATCCTGTATTGAATCTTTTTCTGCCTAAAATAGCTAGAATGCTTTTTGTTTCTTGCAACTAAATCCAGTCTGAGCTATATGACCTCACAGTTTTAAAGATTAAATGAAATAATCTATCCACTAAGTATTTAGTTGAGTGTGGTACATAGTACCTTCTCTAATAAACATTATTAGATATTATTATTTAGTAAAAATGAAGAAATGAGGTGGCACAATAAAAATGGTAATCAGAATGGTATATTTGTTTTTAAGAGTTTAGAGATAGTAGCTATGGACAACGACAAACTCCAAGTTGTGGTTGGGAGAACTGACGACTCGGAGGAATAAAGGCTGTCCTCGAGATTGAAGGGGTTATGGGAAGGCTTGGGTACTAAAGCACCCATTCTCATGGATAGTTAAGGAAGTGCCTGCACTCAGAAAAACAGTATGTCTCCATTTTTTTAAGTTCCAAATTACTCTTCATTGATTTCTGCTTCACCACTCTGCTGAATCTGTTCTTGCTGAGGTTACTACTGGCTTTCTAGCTGCCAAATCTAACATGTTTTCAGTCCTGAGCCTGATCTCCTAGTGGCACTCATCAGGGCTGGACGTTCCGGTCAGCTAAGAACTCCCCCTCTTTCTGTCTGAGCCCTACTCATATTTTTATCTCTCCCCCCTTCCCCCAGTCCTTCCTTAGTAATCGTCACTGGATCCTCACCCTCTACATTGGGGTCTTAGATTTTTGGGTTTCAATTTCAGCCATGGCGATTTTCTAGTCTTACCTTGATGACATTCAAATGGGGATGGCTCCCAACTCTCTTTCTCCCACTTTGCTCTTTCTCTCAACCTCCAGATACTTTGCCCAATAGCCCAATATTTTCTACTCAGACATTCCTACCCCCACAACTCAACCATGGCCTCCATGTTTAGAGCCGCTTTTTACCTTGGCCCCAAATCTGATTGTTCTTTTGTATTTTCTTTACATTCTCTCTCCTATCTAACGATACCTTTGCATAGCCCAGCTGGAGTCACGGAAGTCTTGTTCCCGCTCCGTATTCCTCATTTGTCACTAAATCTGTGGATCGGGATTGCTTGAAGTCATTCTTTCTGTGTCCTGTTCTTGCTGTTATCACTGTACTGCTTAGTTCATGCTCTATTTAGCCTTAGTTTATGGAAATAACTTTCTAAATGTTTTCCCTAGTTTCTGGATTGCCCCATCTTTAACCCTTTCCCACCTAACCAGGTAGATTACCCTTGGGTCATCTTATCCCCTATTTAAAAGGCTGCTGGTGCTCACCGCCTGCCCATGGCTTTCTATGGCCGGCCCCTGCCTGGCTCCCTGATACCGCCTTCAGCACTCGCACAGCCGTCATCTCAGCCAGAGGCTCTGGGCTACTCGAGGCCCCAGAACCAGTGTACATGCTGGGCCAGGAGGAAACATATTCAGATGTTGGCTACTGTAATTATGAATATTTTGATTTGGAACTTTATTAGTGAGCTATCACCAAGAATTGTTAAATAAAAAGCAAAGCCTTCTGAGAATTTAGACTCTAAAATAATGCTCCAGTGGGTTATAGTAGAGGCCGTCCTAGTTATAGTAAAAGGGTAGAATGGCTCTTAAGCTAGCAAGGCCAAAGGTAATACAGTTAAATGTTTGTACAACCTGAAAGAGAGAATGAATCCATTGAAAAGGGGCCTGGTCAATAACGGAATTGTAGACGGTGAGGCCCTAATACTGTGCCAATTTAAGCCCATCTAGGGAAGAGGTTTCCACCATCCAAAGATTTGCTTTTTTTTTGGTTTCTACTCTGAGGAAGGCGACATCACATTACCAGAGCCTGATGTCTTCACGCATCTGGCTCTTATGAATTCCCATTCCTTTGGTAAGCCAGCGTCTGGTTATAATTCAGTTCCCCATGTAGAGGAGCAATGTAAGGCGTCTAGGAAGCTACAATTTCCATGTAAGTCAGCATGCTTGTTCTGGCATTACTGAGTTTCACCCGAGATTGATTTAACACTGACCCGATGGCAGAGAATGGGCTCTAAAACTGGGGCAATTAAATCGTTATTTATAAATGAAGGGTTTGCGTGCTTATCTTCTCTGTGATCGTGATTGTGAGCTCTCTGAGGCCAGGGACTGCATCTTCTCCCTGCAGAACCAGGGCCTCTCAGCGCTAGCAAAGAGCAGGAACTTATATGTTGGATGGCTAATGTTGAACGGATTCAGTTGTCCAAGAAGTCACCCTGTAGAGTGGAGCTTCCTGAAGAAAGGGGAAAAGATACAGGAGAAGTGTCTGTGAGATGGAAGAAGTGGTAACTAACAGAGAATGTGAGCTTCAGATAGCAGGGTGAATGGCGAGACTTGCCCTCTGGGTGGCTGCTGAGGCTGAGAGGTGAGAAAGGACTCCCTGAGACTAAGCGGCCTCCAGTGGGTTTGGTGTGCTGCTGCTCTTGTTATTGCCGTGGCGAGGGGAGGGGAGAAGCGGCGTGGCGGGCATAACAGGGCCTGTGACACAGTGGAAGCAGTCCTGGAGTCGTTGGCAAGGGGCTTGGCGCCATGAGATGGTGGCCCCCTGGGAGAGATGGGCCCCTGGGTGGAACACCTTCCTGCCGGTTCACGGCCTCCTGAAGTCGCCTGCAGCCCGGCCATGGTCTTCCTCCCTGAAGCCTTCCTCCCAGCCTGCCTGGGTCTCTGTCCTTCAGCTCCCGTTAGACTGACTCTTTATAGCACTCACCTGCGCCCTCGGACGTTCTCTGCCAACCCTTCTTCCTTGGGTAACGCGCCACCTACCTTCCAGGGGCCACGCAGGTGTCGCGGGTCGCCTCAGTGTATAGAATGCTGCGGACCAGAAACGCAGCCGACGCCCAAAATGCTGTTGGAATTGACTTTTATTTACTTTTGGCATTTAGGACTGTAAGGAAGTTAAAGGAGGGAGGTTTACTCACTGGAAAATACAGCTTTCTGTGAGCGACGTCTCTGCAGAAGACGGCGGGGACTATGCCTGTGAGGCCCGGCTGAGCCACGCGGGCAGGCGGTACAGCGTGTCCCACAGGATCGCCGTGAGCGTCAGTAAGTGCGGCTGCCTCCCCGGCTCTGCCTGCCCCGGGCCCTCGCGAGAGGAGTGAGCTGGATCTGGATTTTCCTGGACGGTGGCAGGCTCCCAAACTTGTCATTAGTAGAATCAGAGGGTAGAAAGAATGAGGCAGAAGGACACGAGCAGTTTAATTTCCTCATCTGAGAAAACACAATACTCAAAACTCTTGGTCAACTGTCATTGGAAAAAACAAACACCAAAACTTGGTTTGTTTATGAAAATTAAGTGAGATCATGTATGTAGAGTAGTAGTTCCCGGGGGGCCCCGCCAAGAATAGGTATTTAGCAAGCGGTGGGCATTGTGAAAATCACTGTTCCCCTGAGCCTCGCGGGTGGGCTCCTCGGCGCCTGCGGCTCTCACCTCTCCTGCCTCGGGCGCTGCAGACTTCAGTGTCTCTGGAATCGGTCCAGGATGCCTAATGCCCATGGATTTTAGTTCCCAGCCCAGAACAGCTGGTTTTCTTGAGCATAGGACCTGGGCATTTTAAAGCAGACTCTTAGGGGTAGAAGAAACCCCAAATAATAATGTAGCTCAAGCTGTTAATTTTATAGAGGTCCAGGAGGAGAGAGACTTCTGAAGCTTACAAAGCTGGTGAGTGACAGAAACAGCGCGAGACTCAGGCCTTCGGGGCCCCGGACAGCATGTTTCCTTCTAAACACATTCAGCAAGGGGTTTCTGCTATGTTGACTTTGGCTTTTTGTTTTTCCCGCCAGTAGAGAGTTATTTTCTATATTGACCCATCTAAATGGGAGGAACTGAAGGCTAAATACGTCTTCATTTTAAATTAAGTGTATTGGGGTGGCACTGGTTAGTAATATTTTAAAGTTTTCAGTGGCCAGTTCTGCAATACATCACCGGCATGTATATCTTTGGCTCGGACCTCCGTGGCTGTCACTGGCTTCTGTCGGACTTCATGTACTGGGCATCCTGAGAGACTCCTTGATGGGTGTGGCTCTCTGAGGAGATGTGTCCAGCATGGGTGGCTTCCTGCTTCCCACCTGGAGCCCCTGAATTATGAAAATTAATTGCATTAGTTGTTATGACTTTTGTGCTTTGGGTTTTATGCTAAGTGATATTACTCTGCAAGTAGCACTTCCTTTGTCTTGTTCACAGTTGAGTCCCTAACACCGAACCCAGTGCCTGGCCTGCACCAGGTGCAGATTATGTATAAGCTGAGTGACCGACTGCTACTATGCCTTAGTTTTATCAGTAGCAGAGGAAATTCTTTGAAAGGCGAAATGCCAGAGGCAACTGAAGAATACCACAAGAGGTCACTGAGTCCAAGAGTCTGCATTTCATGTCACTGAAATAAACATTCATTTTCGATCTATTATATGCCCCAAATTGTTAAAATCTGATAAATAAAAAAATTAAAAAACACATCGTTTTATCTGTTGAGAAGCTCTCAGCCTGGTGGGAGTGGAGCTAGAGGTCATCTTAGCATCATGTGGTAAGGACAGAGTCCGAGAGGGTGTGGGGCGCGGGAGAAGATTCAGAAGCAGCCACAGTGAGTGGTCCAGAAGGCTTCTCAGAGGAAATGTCTTCTCGGCTGAATTTTGACGGACGAGTAGGATTTACAGAAATAAAGAAAGGTGAGGAGGGGCAGAGAGAACAGCAAAGGCAAAGCAGAGACGCGTCTACCGTCGCAGCACATGTTGGATGTAAAATTAATCTTGTTAGCGTGTCCGTGAGCATGAGGTGAGCAGTGGTGGGAGCGGAGGCCAGGAGTCAAAGGGGCAAGGTCGAGGGCCCGGGGATGCCGGCTTTCCCAGGCACCTCTGAAGAGCCCTGGGAAGAGTGCAGGCAGAGTGAGGAGGCTGCGTGTGGTGGGTGACAGCTTTGAGATGGTTTGGGCAGGAGCTGAAGAGGGTCTGGAGGCCTGGACCATTTAGACTGCTCCTTCGATGTCCCGAAGAGTGCGACAATCTGACCTGGGACGGAGGCGGCAGGGATTCTTCTTCAGGCAGTGTTTTAGCGACTTTTTACCCAGTGCCTACCAAGGCCGGCCCTGTGCTCAGCAGCGAGAACGTGCCGGTGGGAGAGCGGCCAGGCCCACCGCTCTGATGGAGCCTTGAAGGCTGAGCAGGGGGGAGGCAGGGACTTCTCAGATCGTCTGCTAACGAGCAATAACCAAGGAGATTAATGCAGCGAAGGAAAGGAAGATACGAGGTCAGACAGGCGAGGGTCTGCTGAAGAGACGGTGGGTCAGGGAAGGCTTCTGATAGCAGGAATGCTGGTGGTCGGGAAGCACTGACTGAGTGATGGCGTGGGCGAGACTGGGTGCGACCGAGGGTGCAGCCCCCGTGAAGGCCCCGTCAGGGACCGACAGTGCATGTCTGCGGGGCGGAAGGCGGGTAGGCCGGCTGGAGTTACGCTGCGAGAGGGAGATCACGGCAGGTGCGGAGTTGGAGAGGTAGTCAGGCGCCGGGATTAGGTAGGAATGTGCGGTCGGAAGCAGGCAGCGTGGCTTTCACCCCGGGAGCCGTGGGCAGCAGGTGAGCGCCTTACGTTCTGCGGCTCGCTCTGGCTGCCGGCACAGGGTGGCGCCTGCGGGGACGGGAGCGGCGCTTCGCGGGCAGACGAAGCGGCGCAGGGGGGTAGCAAGTAGACACAGGCAGCACGGTGGCCGGGGACGGAGTGCTGGGGGCTCCGTTAGACCGAGCGTGGGGGGAGGAGGTGGCAAGGCCAAGGAAACCAGGCTTTGGGGCATGTGCACCACCCGACTGGGTGGTGATATTATTCAGTGAAATGAGATAACTTTGGAGGAAAACTTGAGTTTAAGAGTGTGATCTTGAGTTTGGTCATAGATACGCTGAATACTTGGTGCTTTTGCGAGACTCGAGTGGAGATATCTTAGAGAAAGAACTGGACGTACCGCTTACAAGGGCGCTGGCCTTTGGACGGCAGTTGAAGAGCCGGATGTCTATGAGAGTGCCTAGGGAAAGTCGAGAGTAGAAAATAGAGTTTAGGGGTAAAGAGTCACAGACTGAGCGCTGCTGAGAGGTAAAATTAGTCTGACTTGGGGATTGACCATTTCAAGAGGGTAGGAGAAAAGCTGTTGCCTAGAATGACTTCCAGATTTTAGATGTGTGTGGTCAGTTTGCAGGTGGTACCTTATCTTGCTGGTGATGACTGTTGTTTGGGAATGTACTGAATTTGAAGTTTGTAGAAGGTGCAGATCTTATTGCCATCATAGAGGATATGTGTTTGTACTTTCCTAGCTTCCTTTTTTTTACAACTTTTCCACATCCCACCAAATGTATAGGAAGAATATGGGACGCAGAAGGTGACTGTTAAGCTTTGGTGGACAGATGAGGAAGGGAACAGTACAGGAACACAGAGGGGCGGGGGTCACTGTAAGGTGGCCAGTTATAAAATGGGCGGAGGAATGAAAGAGCTGAAGACCAGCAGGAGGGGAGAGGAAGGAAGAGCGTGGAAAAGCAGGATGGAGCATGGAGGGGCGGGTCTGAGGACAGAGCATTAGGTCATTATTTCTCTCTGTCTAGGACCTAGGCCAAATATACTTTAAAAGAAGTATATTTGGATTATTAGGTATTGAGATTTTATTACACAATCTCATCAGTTTATATTTATACCAAATATATAACTACAAAGCAAACTCCCTGGGTAGGCCAGCTTTTAGGTTTTTTCCTTAACAATTCAATTATTTTTGGTTTAAAAACATGCATTTATAGATTGATATTTTGTCACACTGTGAGTTCTGTTTTTTTCTTGACAAGTGTTTTTTGAGGGTCTGCTCTGTGCCATTTTTAAATGCTATTATCACATTAAAGTATTTGGGAGTGTATCATGTGATTCTAATTCAATTTCGTGTGGTTATGATTTTTTAGCAGAAAATTTTGGAGATGGAAGAAGAATCCCTAGAATAATTTATCCAATAAACAATACAATTGAAGCACAACTTGGTGAGTAAAGTCGTGAAAGTCACTGAAATCACTCAGGGCAGAAATCGGTATGTTCATAGATCCTAGTGAATTCCTTGAATTTCAAGGATGAAGACAAATTCCAGACACACCCAGTTTTCCAGCTTAGATGTACCTGAGCTCATCAGGAGAGGCATCAGAATAAAAACCCCGGAGAGCTGAACCCTGGGGAAGCTGTGGTTTCAAAAGCCTGGCGGTGAGCACTGTGGGACGAAATGGGTGCTTTTCAACTGTGCGCCGCAAGAATGTCTGAAATATGCAGTGCCTGACTGTTCAGTCAGGGCCACGGACCTCTTTTCCCTTAAATTGTCAAATTAAAAAATGACCACAGCCAACCCAACAACAGTCATCTGATGTGAACAAATCAAAATTATGCCTATTTTTTGTCAGATTATCAAAAAATATAATTTTTGGTGTGCCACAGAAATTTGGTAATTAGTTTATGTGCCACGAGATGAAAAAGGTTGAAAATTGCTGATCTAAATGATTAATGTAAATCTGTTTTTGCAAAGGCAATGAAAATGTAAAAATAATTCCTGAAAGAGATGATATATAAAACTAATGTAATGTTGGTCAAGAATCTTGAATTATATAATCTTCTGGAAATCATATTAAAGGAGTAGAGAGAGTTATCATGTTATGGTCCTTATTTTACATAGAAAGGGATCAGTAAACATGCCCCAGTTTGTGATCTAAGTGGAGAAAAGGGCTCAGATTAGTGTGTTAAATTTAAAGGCAATCACTAGTGAAATAAAAACATGCTGAATACCTTCTGAAGAAAAAAAGTAAATTAAACAAAGTCTTGTTAAAGGAGAAATGCTCAGGTTGAGTCAAATACTAAAATCTGGTTACATGCTATTCTCAAAAGACATAGGTCTAAAAATACATGACCTAGAAGGTTAAATATAAATCCATATTAACACAAATAAATCAGGTTGGCAATATTAGTCTTTCAATCTGATAAATATCTTTCAATGCAAATAATTAAATGACAAATTGAATTCTTTGATACTAATAAAAATTACAATACCTCTCAAAATAAAAAAATTATGTGCATCAGAATATTTGAAGCTGAAACTCTCCGGTATATAAAAACCATACAATAAGATAATACAATTGTTTCAATTATAGTGGGATGTTTTAACATACTCTGGATTTGACTAATTTGTTAGTCAAAGAAGGATCTGAAAGATTCTAGTAATATGATAAGAATAATGTATTAAATAGATCACACTAATAAACATCCTTGAAAAACTCAGAGTCCCAGAAGAGGAAATCAACAAATATAGCTTCTACTTATTTGCGTTGCTGGTTACATTTAATTCACAGTCATAGTTACAGATTATTTAGAAAATAATGACAGTGAAAGCATGTCAGTCTTCATGGAATGAGACCAATCTTGAATCTAAACAAGATATAGATATCATCAATAGTAGGTGTAGAAATAATTAAACTGCAAAAACTAACCATTTAACTCTATATAAAAAAAAAAAGGCAACTAAATAACCCATGGCAGAAAATAACAAAGATACAAGTAAAAAAATAGTGAACTTATTAAATGATAAGTTCCAGAGTTGGTTCTGTGATGGAGGGCTCGGGGCCGGGGGGGTGCGGGGGGGGGGGGTGGAGAAGATAGAGAAACCTCCAGCAAATATAATCCCCCAAAGGCAGAGAAACGCAAATATAAAAGAAAGAAATTGAGAAAGCTTATAAGGCAATAAGTGGAAAGGAGATAAAAACTGTTTAAGAGGCTACGGACCCACATGTTTTAGTAAAGGCCTTGTAAACTTTCAAGGAAATAATATTGCCCATAATAGAGGATAACTGTCTACATATCACTCACCATGTGACTTCTCTAGTGGATTCACAAACACCTAGAAAAGGTAAGTATATCTGTTATTGACTCTCTTTATTAACTTGTTCCCCCTTCCTGTCTTTGAAAATTCTAGTCAGTGCGTTTAGACAGTAAAGATACAAGAGATGTAAACCTTGAAAGAAGAAGGGGGGTAAACATACAATTATTTTAAACGATCTATGTGTAGCTACTTGGAAAGTCTAAGAAAGTGCTCTAAAAAAGCTATGATCACTAGCAATTTTTCAGTAAGGTATTCTAATATAAAATAAACTTTCAAAGCTAATAGCATTTTCGTATGCCTAAAATAATCATGTCTTACGTACTTGGGGAAAATGGAGTTCAAAATTGCAATGAAATAGCAAAATATTAAGGAATAAAAGGAAGAAATTTGAAAGACCTGCCTACATAAAAAAAAAAAAAAAAATTGCAACATTTTAAGCAAAGACATTCAAGAAGACAAGTCCTAGTGATTTCCTGGCCACGTTGCTAAATGGGCCCACTCTACCAAAAGTAGGTTGTTTCTCCCAGATCAATGTGTGAGTTTAATATAACACCAATTAAATTTCACTGCATGTCCTGCAACATTTCTAAAATCCATGTCAAAAATGCTGGCAAGAGTTAGCAAAGAAATAATCGAATAGAAGTGATATACTATATATTAAAGTATATTATAAAGCTATGAGAAATAACTATTGATATTTGCATATGTATAGACAGATTGAAGCAACATAAACACAATAAACAGATGCTAGAATATACAGAAATTTAGTAAAAGAGATTTGGGGCATTAAAAATCTGTAAGGAAAGAGAAATATAATATATATGTTATGTGTATAACTCGTTAAATTTGAAAAATATGTAGTTTATTCTTTACCTTAATATCAGACACAAACATACATTTTTGATGAATTAAAGAAATAAATATATATAAGATCACAAAAGTGACATAAAAAAAATAAAGAAGTTTTTATCTAATGTCAGGATGATATACTTTTGAAGCATAAAATCAGTGGAAGAAATCACAAAAGATAAAAAAATCAGACTAGCATAAAAATGTAAACGGCCATACAGATGAAAAATGGTGAAGATCGTGAGACCCCTTGTCCCTCACGACGTCTGTCCAGTAAAGTAGATCAACAGTGACCGCAGGAGCGTATTTTCGATCATCAAAAGATATCCAAGGCTCAAAAGCAAGGTGCATTTGTTCACCAGGTCACTTTTGGTAGAAGTTTTATTTAATGTTTGCAAATGCGATTTGTCTAGGCTCCGCCCTTGTTGTGAACTGCAACATAACAGACTCGAGGGATAACACAAACCTTCGGTGCTGGAAAGTCGGGACCACCTTGGTGGATGTTTACTACCAGGAGTCCAGGCGGATCCAAGAGGGAAATGAGTAGGTATTTCGCGTTTCTGGTTCTCCCGCTCGCCGCGTCCAGTGACTTGGGGAGCGGCTGCCTCCCGTGTTCTCCTTGCCCCCGTCGCTGCTTTGGCTTTGGCTTTCGAAGATCCTCTCAGTGCTGTGTGAGGGAGCAGCTGGTCCAGAGGAGCGTGAGCGCTCAGATTGTCAACCCCTCCCAGGTGCTAGCGCCGAGGCGAAACGTGAAGCGGGGCCTGCGGGCAGCTGCTGCGAAAACCGGCCTCATTCCTGGTCAGGCACAAGGGGAGCCACGGCCTCCCAGCCTTAAGGAGCAAGACCGGGGCCTCGGGGGACTCTCGGGGAGACAGTGCACGGCCATTAGCTGACCGAGAGGTGTGAGCCCAGTTCCTGAGGGTCTGAATTGTGTGGTGGAAAACGGGACTCATAAAGTCAGAGGGCAGAAGTACTTGTGCTGGGCCTTGCCGTGGAGATGCGTGAGGCTGAGTGGAGCGGGAGAGGGAAGGTGCTGAGGGCGGAGGAGGGTTCTGTAATGAGCGGAACCACGCTTCCTTTCCCACTGTCCCCGCGATAGTGCAGGTTTGGAACTACCCAATGCACACGCCTCACTAGCTGCTCAGTGGAGTATCCACAGGGTAAAATGGTAGCCAAAGTGTCTCTAGGAAAAAACTTTACTCCCCAGACTAAAGGTTATAAAATATGTTGGGCAAAATATGACTCCGGCATGAATGATTTGCTCTTTTCTTTTACAGAACCCAAGTTTCTTCTAAGGAGGAGAACTTTTACACCGTGAGCATAAGCTTTTCAGAAGTGAGAATGGAAGATTACGGCCACCCCTTCACGTGTCACGCTGGCGTGTCTGCGGCCTACTTTATTCTAAGACCCCCAGGTAACGTTCCCGTGGGTTAAATCCTGTTCAGAGAGCTCAACACGATGGCAAGGAAACCCACGTGGAGGACAGGTGGCATGGCTGCTGGGGGCCGCAGCGGTGGGGTTTCACAGACCCGCCCAGCACGACACCGCGGGCAGAGCGGGGCGGCCTGACAAGGCTGGGCGCGCGGTGCCTCGCGTGCTGCGCTTGGGGACTCCCGGGGTAACGTACACAAGGCTCTCCGCACCGAGATTCTAGAAAACAACTGTTCCTTTACTAAGCCTGACTGCTCAGCGTTTATACTCGTGCTTGTGAGTTTCAGCCTTTAGGTTGTTTGTAAACTAATCTGTAGGGGCTGAATTGTGATACCGAGCGGAGGCCTTCGGACTCACGTACACAAACCGCGCTCTCAGCCTTGTGCAGAGCGTGCCCATGGCCATTGCAGGCAACGGGACCGGAGGGCGCAGAGCGATGGGTGTGATCATGATCTGAGCAGCTGCAGCTTCTAACGTGCCGGGGAAGGCTTTGAGGAGCCTTGTAAAATGGGATGCGTGGCTTACCGAGACAGGTTTTTCTCTTGATTCTATTAATATCAACTTTTTTCCTTGGCTAGCTATAGCAAGTGAGAGAGGGCTTGAATTTGCCAGCGTCCCTTCTGATGATCAGTGGACCTCATGTTTGCATGTATCTAGCTAAAGTCTTACCGGAAAGGTTTTTCTAGAACCTAACATAAAACATTAGTCCAGTGGATGCTGTATGAAGCTACGGAATGTGCCTTGGCCCCGGCCAAGTCCCTGACCTCATGAGCGTCCATTGCCTCCCTTAGAATAACAATGAACAGGGGTCTGTCCATAGCAGCTTGCAGTCCTGGCCTCCCTTCCACGACCTGGAGGCCCCCGTCACTCCGTCGCCGCCGCTCTAACTGTGAAAGAGCACACAGCACCTCCTCCCCGCTCCGAGACCCGCGGGGACCCCCTGGGGCTGCAGCAGGTGGAAGAAGCCGTGGGCTTGTCAGCCACCACTGTGCATTTCCACTGTTCTCAAGGGCTTTCTCTTGTCATAGAAAGTAATTTTTGATGGTTTTTCTCCCAATCAATCTTGTGCATCTTTTTTTCTTTTTTTAAATTTATCTTTACTGTTGAGAGTATTACAGATGCCCCCCTTTTCCCCCATGGGTCCCCTCCTCCCCACATCTGCGCCCCCAGGCCTGCCCCACACTATTGTCTGTGTCCGTGGGTTATGCATATAGGCACATAAATCCTTTGGTTCTTCTCTCTCTCGGTGGCACGTCTGGGTGACTCTTGAGGCTCTGTCATCAGCGCTGCTCTCTGCATTCTCACCCTGATCATCTCCCTACCCTCATGGCTTCAGCTGTCTTCTCTGCAGGTGCGATTCCACCTCTCCAACCCTGTTCCCCTTCCCTGGGGCAGCCCCGCACTCCCAGCTGCTTACGGGGCTGGTTTTGGACTGTATGCGAGAGGATTATGTGGTCTCTTTTCTTTCCGTGTTCTTTATTTTACGGGGTTCATTGCAGCAGCATGCAGCTGTAGCTCATTGTGATTGCTGAGCCCTGTTCACCTACAGGGTGGGTGGTCTTGTCTGCTAGGACCGCGTCATCACTTCAGTTGTTCCCAGTCTGGAGCTGTGAAGAAGTGACGCTGCTGTGGAGATCCCAGGATGTGTGAGCTGCTTCTCAAGGAGAAGCACTCCTCTGTGACGTATCATTAGGAGCAGAATTGCCACAGAGGGTCCTCAGGGTCCGCCCCAGAGGAGAGAGGGGAGCAGACTGTGGGAAGCCCTGCATCCTGCAGAGACTTGAAGGGCTTATAACTGAAATCTGCCTCGACCTAGAAGTGTGAGCTCTCTGTTTAGGAACCTTCACCCAAAATGACCAGCATTGATTTTCTTTTTTTCTTTTCTTTTTAATGTTGACACTGTTACAGATGTCCCCTATTTTCCTCCCATTTGCTCATGTCCACCCAGCACCACCCCCAGCCTTCACCACGGTTGTCTGTGTCCATGGACTATACATATATGTTCTTTGGCTAAACTCTTCACCTACAGCCACCCCTCCCCCCAGCCCCCTCTAAGACCTGTCAGTGTGTTCAGTGTATCCAGGCCTCTGGATCTGTTTTGTTTGTCACTTTATTTTGTTCATTAGATTCCACATATGAGTGAGGTCATGTGGTATGATCAGTCTTTCCCTGACTGGCTTGTTTCACTTAGCATAATACTCTCCAGGTCCATGCACACTATTGCAAAGGGTGAGAGTTCCTTCTTCTTTACAGCTGCGTAGTATCCATGGTGTAAACGTAACACCGTTTTCTGTCCACTCATCTACTGATGGGCACTTGGGCTGTTTCCAGGTCTTAGCTATTGTAAACTGCGCTGCTATGAACATCGGGGTGCATAAGTTCTTTCTGATTAGTGTTTCGGGATTCATAGGATATATCCCCAGAAGTGGGATCACTGGGTCAAATGGCAGCTCCATTTCTAATTTTTTTTTGAGGAAACTCCACACTGTCTTCCACAGTAGCTGCCCAGTCTGCACTCCCACCAGCAGTGCACCAGGGTCCCCTTTCTCCACACCCTCGCCAGCACATGTCGTTTGTTGACTTATTGATGGAGCCATTCTGGCAGGTGTGAGGTGATACCTTATTGTAGTTTCAATTTTCATCTCTCTGAGGATTAGCAACATTCAGCATTTTTTTATATACTACTGGCCATCTGTGTGTCCTGTTTGGAGAAGTGCCCATTCAGGTCCTTTGACATTTTTAAATTGGATTATTTGTCTTCCTGGTTTTGAGTTGTATAAGTTCTTTATGTATTTTGGAAATTAAACCTTTATCAGATGTATTATTGGTGAATATGTTCTCTCATAGAGTATGTTCCCTTTTCTATGTGTTGATGGTTTCTTTTGCTGTGCAGAAGCTTTTTAGTTTGATGTCGTCCCATTTGTTTATTTTTTCCCTTCTTCCCTTGTCCTCAGAGACAGATTGGCAAAAATATTGCTATGCAAAGATATCTGAGATTTTATTGGCTATATTTTCATCCAGGGTTTTTATAGTTTTGAGACTTACATTTAAGTCTTTTATCCATTTTGAGTTTATTCTTGTGTATGGTGTAAGTTGATGGTCTAGTTTCATTTTTTTGCATGTAACTGTCCAATTTTCCCAACACCATTTATTGAAGAGACTGTCTTCACTCCATTGTATGCTCCTGCCTCCTTTGTCAAATATTAATTGACCATAAAGACATGGGTTGATTTCTGGGCTCTCGGTTGTTCCACTGATCCATATGCCTGTTCTTATGCCAGGACCAGGCTGTTTTGATTACAGTGGCTTTGTAGTAAAGTTTGACATCAAATATTGTGATCCTTACAACTTTGTTCTTTTTCTTAATATTGCTATTGCTATTTGTGTGATGTATCACATTTATTGACTTGTGAGGCTATTCGGGTCTTTTTTGGTTCTATATAAATTTTTGGAGTATTTGTTCTAGATCTTGGAAATATGCCATTTGTATGAGTTATGTTGAATTTATAAATTGTTTTGGGTCATATGGACATTTTCATGATGTTAATTATTCCAGTCCATGAGCATGGTATATTCTTCCATTTGTTTATATCTTCCTCTATCTCTTTTTTCAGTGTCCTGTAGTTTTCTGAGTACAGGTCTTTTACCTCCTTGGTTAAGTTTATTCTTAGGTAGCTATTTTTTTTGTTGTTGTTGTTACAATAGTAAATGGAATTGTTTTCCTAGTTTCTCTTTCTGATAATTCATTATTAGTGTATAAAATGCCACCAATTTATGTATGTTAATTTTGTATCCTGTTATTTTTTGAATTCATATATTAGGGCTAGTAGATTTTGGTGGAGTCTTTAGGGTTTTCTAAGTACGATACCATGGCATTGGCAAATAATGACAATTTTACTTCCTCCTTCCCGGTTTGGATGCCATTTATTTCTTATTCTTGTCTGATTGCTGTTGCTAAGTCTTCCGGTACTATCTTGAATAAGTGGTGAAAGCAGACATCACTGTTTTTGTTCCTAATCTTAAGGGGAACACTTTTGGTTTTTGCCCAATGACTATAATGGTAGCTGTAGGTTTGTCAGTTATGGCTTTTATTATGTTGAGGTTTGATCCCACTATTCCCACTTTGCTGAGAGTTTTTATCATAAATGGGGGCTGGATTTTATCGAATGCTTTTTCTGCATCTATTGATATGATCATGAGACTTTTATTTTTCATTTTTTGTGTGATGTATCACATTTATTGACTTGTGAATATTTTACCAAACTTGCATCCCTGGAATAAATCTCACTTGATCATGCTGTATGATCTTTTTAATGTATTGCTGGATCCGATTTGCTAATATTTTATTGAGGATTTTAACATCTATGTTCATTAGGGATATTGGCCTATGATTTTCTCTTTGTAGTGTACTTATCTGATTTTGGAATTTGGATAATGCTGGCCTTGTAAAAAGAGCTTGGAAATCTTCTGTCCTTTTGAATTTTTTGGAATAGTTCTAAGAAGATAGGTCTTAGTTCTTTGAATGTTTGGTAAAACTCACCTGGTCCAGAGTTTATGTTTTCTGGAAGTTTTTTTAAATTCTTGCTTCAATTTCATTAGTTTTTTGGTCTGTTCAGGTTTTCTGATTCTTCTTGATTGACTTTTAGAAGATTGTATATTTCTAGAAATTTGTCCATTTTGCCCAGGTTGTACAATATGTGGGCATATGTAGTTTGCATATTTTCTCTCAGTTCTTTGTATTTCTGTGATGTCAGTTGTTACTTCACCTCTTTTATTTCTAATTTTATTTATTTGGGTCCTCTTTCTTTGTTTCTTGGTGAGTCTGGCAAAATGTTTATCAACCTTGTTTATCTTTTCAAAGAATCAGCTCTTGGTTTCATTGATCTTTTGTATTTTTTGTTTGTTCTCTATGTCGTTTATTTCCAATCTCATCTTTATTATTTCCTTCCTTCTACTTCCTCTGGACTTTGCTTGTTGTTCTTTTTCTAGTTAATTTAGGCATAGGGCTCGATTGTTTATTTGAGATTTTTCTTGCTTCTTGAGCTAGGCCTCTAATGCTATGAACTTCCCTCTCAAGACTGCTTTCACTGTGTCATATAGATTTGGGGTTGTTTGTTCATTTTCATTTGTTTCAAAGTAATTTTTTATTTCTTGATCTCATTGGTAACCCATTCATTGTTTAATAACATGTTATTTAGCATCCATTTGTTTGAATTTTTGTGAATTTTTTTTATTGCATTTGATTTCTAGTTTCATGCCATTGTGATCCGAGAAGATACTTGATATAATTTCAATCTTCTTGAATTTGTTGACTTATTTTGTGTCCTAATATGTAGTCTATCTTTGAGAATGTTCATTGTATACTTGAGGAGAATGTATATCTGCTGCTTTGGGATGAAATGTTATCTAAATATTAATTAAGCCCATCTGATCTAGTGTGTCATTTAGGGTCACTAATTTTTTGTCTGGAAGAGCTATCCAATGATGTCATTGGGGTTAAAGTCTCCTGCTATGATTGTATTGCTATCGATCTCTACCTTAAAGTCCATCAAGAGTTGCTGTTTTTTTTTAATTACATATAGATATTTAAGTGCTTCTATGTTGGGTGTTTATATGTTTACCAGGGTTATATCCTCTTGTTAGATAGATCCCATTAATATTATGTAGTGATCTTCTTTGTTTCATTTATGGTCTTTGTTTTGAAGTTTATTTTGTCAGATATAAGTATTGCTATCCCAGCTTTTTGTTTTGTTTCTATTTGCATGGAATATTTTTGTTGTTGTTAATTCTCACCTGAGGATGTTTTTTCCATTGACTTTTAAAGTGAGTGGAAGGAGGGGGGGGAAAGAGAGAGAGAGAGAGAAAGATCAATTTGAGAGAGACACAGTGATTGGTTGCCTTCTGCATATGACCTGACCTGAAATAGGTCTCAAACCTGCAACCCATGTACATGCCCTTGACTGGGAACTGAACCTGTGACCCTTTGGTGCATGGGCTGACACTCTAACCACTGAACCACACCCACCAGGGCATGCCTGAAATATTTTTCTCCAATTCCTTCACTCTCATTCAGTCTCATCCTGTGTGTCTTTTGTTCTGAGGTGGGTCTCTTGTAGACAGCATATATATGGGTCATGTTTTTTTATACTTTCAGCTACCCTGTGTCTTTTGATTGGAGTATTTGATCCATTTAAATTTAAGATTATTATTGATAGGTACTTATTTATTGCAATTTTTTCTGTATGCCTATGTTCCTCTCTCTATATATATTTCTTTTTCTCCTTACAACATTCCCTTTAGCATTTCTTGCAATGCTGGTTTGGTGGTAATGAACTCCTTTAGCCTTTTTTTTTTGTCTGGGAAGTTCTTTATTTCACCTTCAATTTTAAATGATAGCCTTGCTGGATAGAGTAGTCTTGGATGTAGGTCCTGCTATCAGACTTTGAGTACATCATGCTGTTCCCTTCTAGCTGAAATGTTTCTGTTGAGAAATCGCCTGGCAGCCTTATAAGAAAACTTCCTTGTAGTTAACTAACTGTCTCTGTTGCTGCCTTTAACATTCTCTCCTTGTTCTTAACCTTTGCCATCTTAATTATGATGTGTCTGGGTCTGGGCCTCTTTGGATTCTTCTTACGTGGGACTGTCTGTGACTCCTGAACTTGTGTGACTTTTTCCTTCACCAGGTTAAAGAAGTTTTCTGTCACTATTTCTTCATACAGGTTCTCTATCCCTTGCTCACTTTGTTATGTTTCATGTTGTTCCAGAGTTGTCTTAAACTATATTCATGCTTTTTATTAATTTTTTCTTTTTGCTCCTCTGATTGGGTGTTTTTTCTACCTTGTCTTCTAAATCACTGATTCAATCTCTGCTTCATCCACCCTACTGTTTATTGATTACTGTTCCTTGCTTCCATTTCATTAAGCTCTTTTTTCTGGAGATTCCTCCTATTCTTTCACTTGGGGGTCTCTTTCTCTGTATCTCCATTTTGGCTGCCTCTTTGTGGTTTTGTTTCTATATGTTAGATAGATCTGCTGTGACTCCATTCTTGGTGGGGTAGCCTTCTGTAGTAGGTGCCCTGTGGGACCCAGTGATGCAGTCTCCTTGATCTCCTGACCTGGGTGCTCCAGGAATGTCCCTTTGTGTTGTGTGGGCCTCCTGTTGTGACTGGGTCCTGACCACTGTTGTCCCATTGTGCGTGGGCCCGGCCCTCGGGCTGGCTGGCTGCGAGGCTCAGCCTTGACCACATCATGCAAACTGCTGTACAGGTACTGACCGAACAACATAAGACAAAACCAAACCAAACCAAAAACACCCCAACAACAAAGGCAACACCAAAAGAATAAGAAAATAAAAAATAATAAAAGACAAGAGACAGAAAGAAAGACAAAAAAAGAAAAGAAATAGAACATGAGAGGAAAGAAGAAAGAGATGAAATTTAAAGAAATAAAAAATAAAATAAAGAGAAGGAAAATAAAACTGAATAGAATAAGAAATAAAAGACTGAAAAAGAAAGAAAAGAGAGAAAAAAGAGAAGAAAACAAAATAGAGAAGAAAATACAGAAGCCCCCGGGAGACACAGTCCGTCAGGCCCAGGCTCTGCACATCTCCCTGGCACCTCCATGGGGCCCAAGGACCCAGCAGGACGGGGAAGATTGTTGTTCCTATGTAGCACTTAGATTTATGCACGTGGCTCATCACAGAGCAGGATGGCCTGACAGTCCCTGCCCTGCTCCCTGCCCCTGCCCAGTGACACTGCAGGAGCGGCTGACCCAGTAGTTCAGCAGGATGTGCTCAGGTGGGCAAGACCTATCCTCTTTCCCAAGCCACACAGTTTAGTCCCTGACTGGCTTTCTACCCAAAGTCCTTCCAGAGAATAGAGAGCCCCCCAAAGTCACTGCTGAGTGTACTAAGCAGACCCCTCCCCAGGATCAGCAGAGCAGCTTGGCCTGTCCAGCAGTCACAGACCCGAGTCAACTCCCAGGCTGGTGCTGCAGCAGTGAGAGCGCTCCTCCCCTGGAACAGAGTCCTCACTGATTCCCACACCATGCTACATGGATTGGGGACCCCTGGGGGGCTGAGATCCCCGCTCCCAGGGGGAGGGAGCTCGCAGCCAGATAGCCCCTGCACCTGCGTGAGGGGGCTCACCTTCTCCATGTCTTCACCCCTCCTACCATCTCCTGCTGTCTTCCTCCAGCTCCTTGGTTATAATATTTCAGATCAGCAAACTTCAACTGGTGTTCAACTGATTGTTCTCTAATGTAGCTGCAAGTCTGGTCCGGAGCTGGGAGCAAGCGCTGGAGCATCCAGCTGCTGAGAAGGAATCTTGGAATCTCTTGGGGAATAGTGGTTCGTGCCAGCCCTGACTTGCATGAACTCATGCTGGCTGCCTGGAAGCACTGTGTCCGAGGCAGAGTCCAGGCTCAGAGGAATAATGCTGTTACCAGTCAGCACCTGCCGATCATGCAGGCGGGAGGAGGGTTCCTTTGTTTCCTCTGCCCTAGGTCAGTGAAGAAATCTGAGCTTACCGAACCCATCTTTGCGTCTGTCCGTACTTGTCTCACACCGCACAGGCAATTATTTTTGGACACGTGCATTTTGTTTTGTTTACCCTGAGTTCTCAGAAACATTACCCTCTGCAATCTAAACCTCCTGTTGGTTTACTTGGGCCAGAGGTAAGGTTACAGCTTCTCCATTTGATGTCCTTATTTTTGTTGAAGACACATCCCAGTTGAGTCTTGTGTAGTTTGTCTGAAGCAGGGTCCCTAGGACGGTGTTTGGATTGGGTGTGCCCTTCTGTGAATTTCTTTTAGTCACTTATTCTCAGTGACTGCCCGAGTTTAAGGCTGGCAGTGGCCATGTGGACCAAAGGGCCAGCACCACCCCAAAAAGGCCGTCTGCAGGCGTCTGATGTCTCCCTGTGAGCTTCCCATGTATTTCAGTTTCAAAGCTCATGCTCCCTTTGAATTCATGTATTGTCTGTTTCCAATTTCATCTTTTGGCTCATTTATAAAACAGAGGCTATCAACATTCCTGAATGCAATGAATGATCAACTCGAGAACTTCAGGCTGTCACTCCTGTCTGCTTACCAAGGGCTTCTGAGTCTCATAAATTGTGTGGCGTGGTCTCCTTATCATGACCATTTTCAATACTGAGACTGAGATGTACATTAAGGATTCCCAGACATAGGCCCTCGCAAAGGGAGGGGTGGCCTTGGTGTTCCAAGAGCTGGGAAGGGGCAAAGACACGTGAGGATGGGAGGGAAGGGAGCATCCATCTAGGAGTTAGCAAGTAGAGGTTCAAAGAAGAGCTTGGGATCCGAGTGGGCACCAGCGTGCAGAGCAGATCCTCTGGGCTGTGCTGGCACTTAATCAATGGGTTGACACCGTTTTGGCACAGAGTGCTTACAGACAGTGAGCTTCACTGTGCCATGCACTTGAAGATGTGCAGCAGTAGCTGTGGATTCCTTTGGCTTCAAAATGTTTGCAACACAGTGTGGCCTAGGGCAGGTTGTGATAAGCGCTTTAATGAGTTTTTTAAAGTGAAAGCGCTCTTGAAATTCAGAGAAAAGTGAACCCCTCTCCCTAGTGGGGACCAGAGGACCAAGGAGGGGCCATGAAGGAAGCGGTGTGTGTGGTGGGTTCTAAGAATTAGGAGGGTTTCCCTTCCTCATCTCTCCTTCCCCTTTCCCAGTTCTGTCCTTCGTGGGCCTCCTTCCTTGGCGGCTCAGGTTTGGGCTGTGGTGGGAAGAAAGCTGTGCTGTTCCTCTGGGCAGACACGCAGGAAGGGGCAAGTTCGCGGGCGTGGAGTTCCAGAGGAACTGGTTCTGCTCTTGGCACCGCCTGCCCACAGATTTTTCCATACTTGCTCTGCAGGGTGCTGACCAAGCAGAGCAGGACCAACCCTTCTCTCAGACAGGAACCCAGCCCCGCTCTGCTGGCACCGGGAGGTGGGGGCGGGAGTTCGGCTCTTGGCCAGTCTGTAGAGCCGACAGAGATGGCTTCGAAGGCAACTGAGGGCTCTGTATTTACAGCACCCGTCCTGCTGCTCAGTTTTGTGTGACCGGGGAAACAGTTATGACAACATTATAATCACCTGGAGAGCTTTCCCATAGTGTGCGAGGCCCACATCTGGAGAGCTGATGAGTGGCCTGGGCCGTGGTGGTCCTCAGGCCATTGGAGTCCTGCTCTATCTCCTGCTGAGCTCGAGGGTCCTGCAGAATTCCCTCCTCAGGCTCCCAAGAGCACGTTGTTTCCTAAAATTCACGAGTCAGATCAGATCATTCTACTCTCATACCTACTATTTAACTATAAAGAAATATTTAGGCAGCATCCCCACTGACATCTACTGCATCTCCATGTAGCGTTTGTAATATGACAGGTATAAGGGAAGTGCAGCTCCGACGCTTTGTTATCGTTACTTGACTTTGCTGTCATTTGCAGTGCCAGACTTTCGCGCTCACTTGATCGGAGGGCTGCTGGCCTTGGCGGGTGCGGCAGTGTTTGTCGTGTGCGTCTGCAGCGTCCTTAGGATCGACATTGCACTCTGGTATCGGAGTGCCTTCCATTCTGCTGAGACCGTAGAAGGTGAGTGTGGGGGACCCTGCAAATGCCTCATCTTGGTATCGCTCACGTGTGGAGCCATTGCAAATGCACTTCTTCGGATTTGACTAGCTTGCCTTTTATGTCGTTGGCAAATTCAGAGGAAGGCATCTCCCTGGAACTTTCCATACTTCTGAGAAATGATTTTCCTGAGGCCACCAGCGTTGTTCAGTCCAGTCAGGCTTGCAGGCTGGTCGTGACTGAGTGAATAAGTCTGGGTGCCACAGCAACCGTTCTAGAACGGGTCTCACACCTACCCGTGTAAGCGAAAGAAGAAAATTTCTCCTTGAGCAAAGTGCTCTTCATCCGTGAAACACCCTCAGCCCAGTGGATGCGTGGACGGGATGGATGCCGTGGGCACCCTGCTGCGGGGGGTGCAGCACCCGGGACTCACTGCCTGAAAACTTTAAGTCTCAGCGCTTGAGTCTGAAGAGAGACAGGCCCGAGTTTGATCTGAGCTCTCACTTACTCTGTGTGACCTTAGAAAGGCACTTCACGTTTTCTCTCTTGTCGTGGAAGGAGGGAAGGAAGGAAGCGCACAGGTCGGGGGCTGTCCCACAGCGCTGTGCGGGCCGCGGGCTGAAGCCCTCCGCACTGGGCAGGGATCTGGGGCACGGGCGGGTTCCCTCGGGCCTGGTCTGAAGCTGCCTCTGCTGCTCTGTCCAGAGTCTTCAGCTTGTCCCTGGGGCCGGCGTCCTGGCGTCGCTGTCCAGCTCAGAAATGCTGGGTGCCATCCTGAAGCTGAGGGGCGGGTGTCCCCCGCGTTGTGCTTTTAACTGGGATTCACGGGGTGGGCAAAAGTGGGCTTACAGCTGTGAGTGTGCGAAACACAGAGTTTATCCCTGTATTAGTATTTATTAATTATTGATTTATTTTCCATATGAAAATATGGAAACCTACTTTTGCCCCACCCTGTGTGCTCGTCTCAGACGGGCTGTGACCTCCTCAGGCCTCGAATGAAGTAATAGCTCTGCTTTAGGTCCCCTACCTGGACGGGAGTTACCAGGAGGCTCAAAGGCGCCCGTGCAGCTCACACGCGCGAGAGACAGCTCTGCCTTTCAGACCCAGGGCCGTGCGGTGCTGACAAGGGCAGGAGTGCAGGAAGGGGGTCGGGCAGGCTTTAGGAGTCCCTGTTACCGAGAAGGGCACTGTTTGCACTAAGCGCCTGCTTTGCATAGAAAATAACATGCACAGGCTGTGGCCCGCGTGTTTGAGAAAGCATAGATGTCCTAGCTGGGGCTTTATTCTACATTAAATTTTAGAATTTAAACTTGGCAGCCCATGAGCAACAGAGAAATAAGCCAATTTTTTTATGATGACAGAGTTCCGTTGTGGAATTCTGGCTGTGGGCATCCATCCGGTGCAGCCTGCGAGCCTCTGGTGCGGGGACAGCCAGCTGGACGAGGGTTCTGCCTGGGGCCCCAGTCCCTGCAGAGTCTCGCTCAGCTGCCGGGACCGAGCCCAACCTGGGTCTGGCTGGGGAGAGACCCCCTGCACCACCACTCTCCCTGCTGACACAGATTCCAGTGATTCCCCACTTTCCGTCTGCTGGCTGACAGCAGCTACATAGACGTAGGCGGTGTTCCCGGAATTCTGGCCCCGTGAGGTGACATTTGTCACTCCTGACTCACTGCAGCTCTGGGAGCATGAGTAATGAGGGGGTGACGTTGCCTGTTAGTGAGGTCAAGCTTAGCAGGAAGAGCAGAAGGGAGTACTGACTCACCCGGGGCTGGGGGCTGAGCAGAGGGGAGACTCCGGGAGCCCCAGCCCCTGCTAGCCGGGGCCACGGCCAGATTCAGAACCGGTGGGCTGAGGGTTTGGAGACGGGAACCTACAGCCAGCCAGTGGTCCTCTCCCGGTTCTTCTTTAATCCAGAAAAGTCTGCGCACTTTGTGACTGAGTTCCGGACAGCTTGGTCTATGAGCGCTCTCCTGTGGCACCCTTCGGGGTGCTGGCCTCACAGCGAACTAGTGAGGACACTGGAAGATGAGTCCCCGACACTGCGTCCAGGCCTCCTTCCCGGGGGACAGCTTCTGGGTGTTGGGAACGTGAAGTAATGGGTGGCAAACACAATGAGAAAGAGAGGAAAGGTGTCTTTCTGGCGATAAAGCATTTATCCCATAGATTAGTCAGGCTTTATGTGTGATTAATAGTTATGCGTGTATAACTCACAGTTTTTTGTTTTCTTAAATGTTTTTATTTCAGAGAGAGGAGGGGAAAGGGAGAGGAAGGGAGAGAGATGGAAACTGGAGTGATGAGTCATTGATCGGCTGCCTCCTGCAGGCCCCTAGTGGGGATCGGGCCCAAAACCCGGGCATGTGCCTGACCAGGGATCGAACCCTGACCTCCTGGTTCATGAGTTCACACTGAATCGCTGAGCCACGCCGGCTGGGCTGTACCTCACAGTTTTATTAAGAGTCATCCACAGGCCTAGCTAAAGCCCACAAGCTCTGTATCTTCTCCATTCAGTCGCAGGAGGTGCTTTAACAGTTCTCCAGCCAGGTGTGTAGGTGCGTGCAAAGCACACAGACCAGTTTACAAACCTCCAGCGATGTGTATATACCTCACCTTATTCCAAATAAATTTGAGGAGAAAGTTGACGTAGAACAGAACAGTTAAAAACAAAACCAAAAACAGGTACAGTGAACATAGGGAAACAGAGAGAATGGCAAAATAAAGCCGGCAGGGTTCATGACAAGCCGTGGAAGGGGTGACAGGTGAGCCTGCGCTAGAAGCGAAAGCAAAAGCGATTATGTGCTTCATCTTGTGCTGTTCACAGAAACCTTTCAGTGACCTCGAGGGCACGCGGTCTTTTAGGGGACAGTTTTCCAAGAAACGTTTTTCTCTAGGGAGTCCTCATCTTTAAAGGTGATGCAGTGCACCTCGTGTGTGGAAGCATTTCCAAGGTAAACGTCATAGATGCTATGTGGCTGTCCTCGAGCCTCGTGTGTACGTTAGGGCTACACCACCCACCTCGTGTTATTCAGTAAAAACACACAAAGGCCAAACTGATTGTTCGATTTTTCCACTCATCCGGTTTGATCAAGTTAAAATTTAGCAATATCATAGCAAGAGAAAGTAGAGAATTGAATACTTTTTATGTAATCTTTTATAAACATTAGGCAAATACATTTTTATTCTTTTGCCAACAGTCAATAAGGGCATATGTAGACACTTTAAAATCAAAAGTAGGGTTGAAACCTCAGAAAATGAAAGAAATTTAGCCAGACTTGAGAAACTGTCGCCCACACTGTGTGCGGGTGAGCTGCGAGCCTCTGCCAGTGGGCCCCGTTTACTGAGAAAACTCTCTGGTGGGTCCACATGACCGCAGTTTTCTTGATAAAATGGACAGTTGGGGGCCTGTCCAACTCACTGTTGTTCGTTTGTGTTTATTGCTATTTGTGCAGCCACTGTTCCAGTCACTATGGTCCCCCAGGGGCATGGAGCAACCGTCCACTCTACCTGTGGATTCCATGGGTCAGGCTGTGAACAGCCCAGGGGGTGGCCTGTCTCAGCTGCACGGCACCGGGGTCCGAGCTGGAGGACTGGCAGTTGATTTTGGCTCAGGCTGGTGGCCTGGGCTCCTCTCCACAGGGCCTCTCCAAGCCGTCCCTGTGGCCGTGTTGGGCTTCCTCACAGCACTGTCTGGCTTCCAAGGACTAGTGTTTCAGGAGCAAGAGAGGCAGATAACAGCCATATTTTCCTGTGTGACTCAGATCCTGGGCTTCCAGTATCAATTCACCACGTTCTACTTGTCAGGCAGCTACAGACTCTCACCCAGTTTCCAGAGTGGAGATAGATTCCACCTTTTTATGGGCTGAGCAAACTCTGAAAGAAAACGTGGGAGAGGCGATTTTGCTGGGGCTGTTCATGGAAAACAGCCCGACACAGTGCACAGGCCTCAGGACACGCTCTGTGGAGCTTCCTGGCGCCCGTTCTCATCTCAGCTGCACCAGAGGGAGAGGCCGACTGGGTGTGAATCAAAAGTGTACACTTACAAGCCGGGGGACTCAAAATCCTGCAGCGCCCTCACTCCGAACGAATCTGAGGACACAAGGTGACCCTCGCAGGTGGCCGCGAGAGGCAAGGCCAGGGAGTGCTGGTGTGCCACGGCACGAGAGGCCCTTCAGACCCGGCGGCCGAAGCCCGAGGCACAGTGGCTGCAGCTGGGCTCTCGCTGCAGTGGCCGGGAGTACGACACGGGTGGTTGAAGCGGCGCAAACCCACTGCGTTTCGAGAACAAGTCCGAAGACGTGTTTCTACTCAAAAGCTTAATCAGAAAGAAAAAAGATGAGCAGAGCATTGCGAGCATGTTTATATTTTGAGGTTTTAAAGGTGCGAGATTCCCTTGCTACCCAAATCTCTCTGCTCTCTGAGCGTGCACAGGGTACCGATGCCCCTCTTAAAAACGGAGGACAGGGTACCGATGCCCCTCTTAAAAACGGAGGACAGGGTACCGATGCCCCTCTTAAAAACGGAGGACGCAGAGCTCCGTCACTTAGGAGAAGGGAGGCTTCACTTAGTAAAAATGTCTCCTTTGGTTCCCTCCCTCCTTCCCCCTCCCCCCTCCCCTCCTTCCTTCCTCCCTTCCCCCCTCCCTCCCCCCCCCCCCCTTACATCAGAGGCAGTGGGGAAGAGAAGCGGACTGAGAGAAGAGAGACTCCTGCAGGGCCTGGGGCGGAGATGACCATAACCTGACGTTGGTTGCAGTTTAGAGAGCAGGAAATACTGCATTTACTGGGGAGGCTCCAGAGGACCAACCCACCAACCTTTATTATGAAAGGATAAATATTATCATATTTTTAATTAATTTAATTAATTTATTTTAAATATATCTTTATTGCTTTCAGAGAGAGGAGGGGAGAGAGAGAGAAATAGAAACATCAGTGATGAGAGTCATTGATCGGCTGCCTCCTGCGGGCCCCCGACTGGGGATCGAGCCGCAACCCGGGCATGTGCCCCGACCCGGAATCAAACCTCCATCTCCTGGATCCGAGGTCGCTGCTCAACCGCTGAGCCACGCCTGGCTGGGCTTTTTTTTTCTTCTTCATATTTTTAAATAGGAAAATTTAATTTCCTCAAAAGTTTAGAAATGTTATTTTCAAACTACAGAAAATCAAAGAGAAAAAAATCCCCAAAGAAGCCAGAGGCAAAAAGTCACTTTACCTATAGATATAAATTATGTTCAACTTCTCAGGAACCACACAAGCAAGAAGAGAGGGGAGTGAGATATTTTAAGGGGTGAAGGAATGAGGTGCCTGTTAAAGGAAAGAGACTTGCAGTGCATGGCACCAGGCCAGCCCCATGGGCACTCTAAAGTCATTGGACCCAAGCAGGAAGGACAGCATGGTAGCAACTCCGATTTTCACCGTGCTAATGCAGGAAAGGTTTGGCAGGAATCATTCCGCGAGCTTCTCGACTTCTCTTTCAGATGGGAAGCTGTACGATGCGTACGTCTTGTACCCCAAGCCTCCACACGGACGCCAGTGCCCCACCGTGGCCACGCTGGCCCTGCAGGCTCTGCCCGAGGTGCTGGAGAGGCAGTGTGGATACAAGTTATTCATATTTGGCAGGGATGAATTTCCTGGACAAGGTATGCTCTAAGTGAGGTAGAAAAACAACAAATGAATTAAAAAATAAAGGAAACTTTCTCTTCCTTCACTTTACAAATGGTAGGGACCCTGCTTTCCTTCCTCACAGAACCATGGGAGTCTTCTACCTCCCAGCTCTTGACCCTGAGCGCAGGAGGTCAGAGCCTGGCCCTCCCATTAGGCTCATTCCTGCAACGGGATAACGGGCCTGGATGAAATGAGGAGACTCACTTTGAGCAAGGAAATGGCTAAACTCACATAATCAGGGGGCGAGCCACATAGCCTTGGCCAAGAGACTGAAAGTGGTCACTTGCCCTGATGTCCTTGAAACTAACTCCTGAGTATTTTCTGACAGTTTGAATATGTAAATAAGCTCATGTTTAAAGCTGATTTTCTAAACCTCAACCCCCTAATCCTCTGCTACGTAAATAAAACAGGTACAGTATTTACTTCTCTCATTTAATAGCAATGTAGCTTTGGGCTGTGCAGTTGACTCATCGGTCAAATGGGGGTAAGAATGCTTCTCTGACTTGGTTGAGAGTATTAAATGAGTTTAAACCTGAGCAGGGACCAGTACGTATTCGACCCTCAATGGATGAATGTTCCCCCCTTTGCTATAAAGTCGATGGTTGAAATTTGAAATAAGCACCCTTTTTTAGTCACCAGGAAACCAAGATCACTACTTTATTGCATTTGGTAGTGGCTTTAAAAGCTTTCTAGGGACTTTGGATTTATAGGCTACTCATACCCACAGTTACACCACAGCTATATCTCATTCCAGAGCTTTTTAAGTTATGAAATCGTCTTTTAAGAGGAAATAAAAATTCAGCCCAGTGCCCGCTGAAAGCACGTGGGAGAGCTCAGATGTCATGAGCATATCAATATTCATTCATTCACTTGCTCAAATATTTATTGAGCACTTGCTCTGTGCCAGGTAATATTCTAGGCTCCAGAAATATTAAAACAAACCAGAAAGGAAAAGAGTCTGCTCTGGGCGAGGGTGTTGTCTACTCTTATATTCTAAGTATAAGGAGGATGTAAGACTTGGTCTTTAATTCTCAACCCACCAACTTTTATCCATAGCTGGATATTTTGAGAGCTCTCCTCTCCCTGTCACCAGAAGCCATCGGAGTATGTTACCTGGTTTCCAGTTAGTCCTATAAATCCTGGTCATTTAAATAACTATAAAGCACAAGAGGAAAACACGAATAAAGATTAAAATGACATTTGAGCCAACTACATTTTTCTTATCCTTTTAAAATCTTTTTTTAAAAAAAAAAATATGTTCATCATCTTATGCCAGACCTTTAGCTGAGTCTGGGGATACAAAGCTCAGGATGGTGAGACCCTTGTTCTGAGCAGCTCTTGCCCTCTGTGGGCTGAGGAAAGGGACATATCAACAGCTAACCATCAAAACATGTGATTCACGAACATGAAGGACCAATTTTTTAGGGAAAGTAAGGAAGTTTTCACAGAAGAGATGACAAATGTTAAAAAAACCTCTTGTTAATTCCTTCCCGAATCATGTCTATTTTAACGCTCCTTCTTAGTGCCCATTTCTAATGATTCCCCAGAGCATTAAGATCGGCACTGCTTTATTCATGAGATCTGCGTCTTTCTCTTCTTGCAGCTGTGGCCAATGTCATTGACGAAAATGTTAAGCTGTGCAGGAGACTGATCATCATAGTTCCTGAATCGCTGAGCTTTGACCTATTAAAGAACATGCCAGAAGAACAGATTGCAGTCTATAATGCTCTCATCCAGGATGGGATGAAGGTCATTCTGATTGAGGTGGAGAGAGTCAAGAACTATACATCCATGCCGGAGTCGATCCAGTATATCAAACAGAAGCATGGGTCAGTCCAGTGGAGCAGGGACTTCACGGAGGAGTCATGGTGTGCAAAGGCCAAGTTCTGGAAAAAAGTGAGATATCGCATGCCACCCAAAAGGTTTCCACCACCTTCTCCGGCCAGCTGCTGAAATGCACACCCTGTGACCTCACAGCTGACAAGTGGGAGGCCAACGCGGAGTTCTCTACCCCACGATGGAGAGTTTGTCCTCATGCAGTGGCTCGCAGCTGGACACTGGCCGTGTTCAGCCGTCTGCTTCAAGTTTGTCCTATGTACTTGTGAGAGGGACTGTGTTTGTTTGTTTGTTTGTTTGTTTTGATCAAATACTTCTTTAGGGAAAGACATCACCTCTCGAGAAGGCCCTCATTAACTTACTGGCTCTGAACACCCATGAATATTTGCTGAGTATGGAGTAGATTTAGCATTTGAGCCACTGAAAAATGGGACACAGGGAGCTGTAGAGCTATAGTTCAGATGCCAAGACATTAGTACATGGTGTGGCACCTGTGAGGCTAGAGATGGGAGGCTGAGCAGTCAGGGGATGTCAGGAAGGCAGTCTGTGGGCTTGGAGAGGGCCCTGGTCCTCAGAGCATATTTGCTGTGTCTATGAGCCCTTCTCACTCCTCTAGTACAAATAGCCTTGACCACAGTCTTAGCAGGTTGATGCTGGAAGCAACTTAGAGGTCACCTAGACCAGTGGGGTTAACAGTGGTGACACTGGAATTGCCCATTAATCACCCTCCTGGTGAGCCCCATGCTTTGAAAGACTTTACCTGTCCAACCAAAATAAGTTATAATTCACTCATTTTTCCAGCTGGCTTGTGTCAGCCAGAATTCTGAGCAGCATGTGAGAGGCATGGTTATCACCTTGAGATGATGTCATTATAATAAGTCCAAGTAAAACATAGTAATCATTCAGTTAGCCAGTGCACCTCATCATAGCTCAATGTATGATTTAACAAGTCACAAAGACTTTTGATAATAAAAATTAGCTGTAAACTCTTATAACAACTTTAAAGACTCTAACTTGAGGGGCTTGGATACATATAGTCCAACACTCATTCTGTGGTAGATGACACTGAGCTTTAAAAAGTGGCCTGCTAGGACACAAAATTAATAATTCAGAAATTGGTAACATTTTATACACCAGTCATGAACTATCAGAAAAACTAAGAGAACAATCTAATTTACAATTGCAACAAAAAAATAAGGTACCTGGGAATCAATTTAACCGAGGAGGTAAAAGACCTATGCTCAGAAAATTATAAGACACTGAAGAAAGAAACTGATGAAAATACAAATAAGTGGAAGCATATACCATGCTCATGGATAGGATTAATTAACATTGTTAAAATGTGCATACTACCCAAAGCAACCTATAGATTCAACACAATCCTTATTAAAATACCAATGGTATATTTCACAGATCTAGAAGAAATATTCCAAAATTTTATATGGAACAACAAAAGACCCTGAATAGCCACAGCAGTCTTGAGAAAGAACAAAGTTGAAGGTACCTGATATCAAACTACACTACAAGGCCGTAGTAATCAAAACAGCATGGTACTGGCATAAAAACAGACATAGATCAGTGCAACACAATAGAGAGCCCAGAAATCAACACACGGCTTAGGTCAATTCATATTTGACAAAGGAGGCAAGAACATACAATGGGCTAAAGACCACCTATTCAATAAATGGTGGTGGGAAAATTGGACAGATACATGCAAAAAAATGAAACTAGACCACCAACTTACACCATAGACAAAAATAAACTCAAAATGGATAAAAGACTTAAATGTAAGACTTGAAACCATAAAAGTCCCAGAAGAAAACCTTGGACATTTCTTGTAGCAATATTATTTCTGATACATCTCCTAGGGCAAGGGAAACAAAAGTAAACAAATGGGACTACATCAAACTAAAAAGCTTCTGCACCTCAAAGGAAACCCTCAACAAAATGAAAAGACACCCTACTGAATGGGAGAGCATATTCGCCAGTGATACATCTAATAAGAGGTTAATATCCAAAATTTATAAAGAACTTACACAACACCCAAAAAACAAACAATTCAATTAAAAAAATGAGGAAAGGACCTGAATAAACACTTCTCCAAAGAGAACACACAGATGGCCAAGAGACATATGAAAAAATGCTCAAAGTCACTATCAGAAAAATGCAAATAAAAACCACAATGAGGTATCACCTCACAGCTATAAGAATGTTTACCATCAATAAATCAACAAGTGCTGGGAAGGGTGCGGAGAAAGGGGAACCCTTGTGCACTGCTGGTGGGAATGCAGACTGGTGCAGCCACTGTGGAAAACAGTATGGAGCTTCCTCAAAAAATTAAAAGTGGAGCTGTCTTATGACTCAGCTATTCCACTTCTGGGAATATATCCGAAGAATCCCAAAACACTGATTTGAAATACATGCACCCTTATGTTCACTGCAGCATTATTTACAGTAGCCAAGATTTGGAAACAGCCGAAGTGCCCATCAGTAGATGAATGCATTTTTTATCCAAAAAGCCATGGTACATTTACACAATAGAATACTACGTGGCTATAAAAAAGGAAACCTTACTTTTTGCCAGAGCATAGAGGGAACTGAAGATTATTATGCTCAATGAAATAAGCAGTCAGAGAAAGACAAATATCATATGCTCTCACGTATATGTGAAATCTAATGAACAAAATAAACTGACAGACAATAGAAACAGACTCTTAGATACAGAGAACAAACTGACAGCTAGCTGTCAGAGGGAAGGAGGGTTGGGGGCTGGGTGAAATAGGTGGAAGGATGAAGCAAAAAAATAAAGTTGTTGGCCTGCTATGGTCAGAATGTTTGTGTCCCACCAAATCCACCTGTTGGAATCCTAACACCCAAACTGCATGGTATTAGTTGATGGGGCCTCAGGAGGTGATCAGGTTATAAGGGAGGAGCCTCATGAATGGGATTAGTTCTCTTACAGAGGAGGCCCCAGAGAGCTCCCTTGGCCCTTCTGCCACGTGAGGACACAGTGAGAAGTCTGCCGCCGGAGAGAGGGCCCTCACCCTCATCTTCGACTTCCAGTTTCCTGAACTGGAGAAATAAACTTCAGCTGTGTGTAAGCCACCTAGTCAACTGTATTTTGTTTAGCAGTCTGAACAGACTAAGGCATGGCCCCGATTGGCAGCCGGGGCTGGAAGGCATCAGCCCGTGGGCAGGACAGGAGATGGAGGCAGGGCGAGGGCAGTGGGAGGGGCAGGCTGTATTGGAGGAACAGGGTCAGGTCTGCCGGGCCTTTCCGCACAGGCTGGATGGTGTGGTATGCCTGGTGGGGTCTTCAGTGATGAGACGCACATGCTGGACTTTCGGAACTTATGTCCAGGGCGACCTAGTGTTGTCCATTTGTTTTCCATCAACCGCAGGTCCTGACTTGACTTCTAGCGACTCTTTATTATTTGCTCTGTAAAAAATTTTAAATAGTGGTAAAATATATATAACACAAAATTTATCATCTCTACTCTTTGTAAGTGTACAGTTCAGTGTCATCGAGCACATTACAGTGTTGTGCAGCCAGCAGCGCCAGGGCGCTCTCATCTTCCCAAATGGACACACTAAGGGCGCATGTCCCTCTCCCTGCAGTTCCTGGCAGCTCTACCTTCTGTGTCTATGAATTTGACCGCTCTGGGTACCTCATAGTGGAATCCTTTTGTGACTGGCTTATTTCAGGTAGCAGAATGGCCTCAAGGCTCATCCATACATTTGCTTTTTGTTTTATTACTCTTATCTAGTCCTACCCTCCCCCCTTCCTTTCTGCCCCACTGAAGGGCACAGTGAGAAAAGAACAGAAATACTCTCTTACTGCAAGGGCAAGAGCCAGCTCCCAGAAGTAACAAGCTCATTAGTAATAAGCTCCAACTAGTAGTCATTTCTTTGCACCTTGGTTTATGTGGGGATCACAATTTCTCATGGAAAATGAACCAGTTTAAGTAAAAGGTGTTACTCATGGTGGACCCAAGAGCAAAGCTCTGGCCACTAATGTGAGCCTCAGTCTGTCCCGCTGGCCTCCTCGGGCTCTTCTCTGCTTGGTCCCCTGGGTGTCTGCGGTGCTGGAGCAGGCTCAGCGGCACGATGTCTGAACTGCGCTTTGCCCTCTGCTTGGTCTCTTTTATGGGACGAGAAGGGATAACAGCAGTGGCAACAACAAAAGTGGCACCCCCAGGAGCACAGCCCCCCAAAAGACCCCCCAGAACCCCCCCCAGGAGCACTGCCCCCCAGGAGGACACCCCCCAGGAGCACACACCTCCAGGCAGCCATGCGAAGATTCAGGCCCGGGTGCTGAACTTAGATCCCCAGGTTTTAGCTGAAGTGCTGGCATCCACCACCAATGGCCCTCATCTTTTTTTTAAACTACAGACTACAGGATTAAATGCATTTTACATTCCAACCCAGTATCCACATATCTACATAGAATGGGAAAAAAAAAAGTTTTATATTTTGTTTTACTTTAGTCTTGTCCAACTTTTCCATGTGGGTCACAGCCCACCAACTTGTTTAATGATAAACTGTGTGTTTCTAAAGCAATTTGAAACCACGTCGCCAGCGTCAGAGCCTGTGCCGTTCGCTCTCCGTTTTCTTCCATCAGCAAGGCTTTTTCAGGAACTGATGACTCTCCGCTCATTTAACTTCCGAGTGGATTAACTAGTTGAAGCGGGCACAGAACTGCAGGCGTCTCCCAACGGCAGTGCGCGGAGCAGTTTGCTGTCCCCGCTGAAGGTCGGCATCGGGAGGACCCGGGAGGCCCTGCGGCCGGGACCCGGGGGAGAAGCGGTTCCCGCCGCGAGACCGGGAGAAGCGCGGCCAGCAGCCCCTCCCTCGGCGGAAAGGCGGGCGGTGCCTCCCCGCGGGCGGCTGCGCCCCCTGCTGGCGAAGGGACGCGCTCGCCGCCCCCCGCCCCGTCCACGCCGGGCGCACCTGGGCGACACCCGGCCTCCGCCGGCGCGCCGGCCCGCCAAGGTCTCCGCAAGGTCAGGTGATGTTCTTCCCGGGCCGTGGGCCGGGGCGACAGCGCCCCTTCCTAAGTCGCCTGTGTTCCCGGTCCTTGCTTCAAGGACTGGCCATCAGCTGCCCCAGCGCTGCGCGTCCTGTTTCCCCGCGAGACGGGGCTGCGGGCGGCGCGGGTCCCACAGAAGCGGCCCCGACGCCGCCTCGGGACTCCAGCCCCAGCTCCACGCCTGCGAGGGCGCCGGCGGGCTGGCAAAGGGCGACTCCTTCCCCTCGGGCGAGCCCGACTCCGCGGCTAAACGTCCTGCGGCCCGGGAGGAACCGCACCTGCCCAGGGGGAACCGCACCTGCCAGGAGGAACCGCACCTGCCGGGAGGAACCGCACCTGCCCAGGAGGAACCGCACCTGCCCGGAGGAACCGCACCTGCCGGGAGGAACCGCACCTGCCCAGGAGGAACCGCACCTGCCGGTAGGAACCGCACCTGCCGGGAGGAACCGCACCTGCCCAGGAGGAACCGCACCTGCCCAGGAGGAACCGCACCTGCCGGGAGGAACCGCACCTGCCCAGGGGGAACCGCACCTGCCGGGAGGAACCGCACCTGCCGGGAGGAACCGCACCTGCCCAGGAGGAACCGCACCTGCCCAGGAGGAACCGCACCTGCCGGGAGGAACCGCACCTGCCGGGAGGAACCGCACCTGCCCAGGAGGAACCGCACCTGCCCAGGAGGAACCGCACCTGCCGGAAGGAACCGCACCTGCCGGGAGGAACCGCACCTGCCGGAAGGAACCGCACCTGCCGGGAGGAACCGCACCTGCCCAGGAGGAACCGCACCTGCCCAGGAGGAACCGCACTTGCCCAGGGGGAACCGCACCTGCCCGGAGGACTGAAGCTCAGCGGAGGCTGGCGGCTGACGCGGGGAACGCCTTTCGGGGAAGCCTGCGGCGGGGCCTCCTGGCCGCTGCGCGGCGCTCGCGGGCCCGCAGGGAGGAGTCTGTCTCCGCCCCTCGGCCTCCGCGGTGCTCCTGGGCCGCGCCTCTCGCCCAGCGCGGCATCTGCGCGCACACCTGCGTCCACAGGCCAATCAGATCACAAGAAGCCGGCCAATCAGGACAGTGCTATGCAGGCCAATCAGATGGCGCACATTTGGATTCCTCATTTGCATAAAAGGGACCAATGGGGAGGGGACTGTCTCTATAAAAATCAGCCGCCCGTGTCCGCGCAGCGCGCCCTTGGTTTCCCCTGGTCCCCGTGTTTCCCTGGTTTGCAAACTGTTCACTTGAATAAAGTCTCTCGGTTCCCTGGCTCCTGCTGGTGCGGGGCGGGCGCAGCCACCTGCTGACGGCGCCGCGCTGCAGGTAACCAGTCACGGGAGAGGCTGTGGCGCGTAGCGAGAGGTCGGTGCACGCTCGCTCCTTATGGTTACAGTGCAGTAACATGGCCATTTTCACTGTACCGTCATTTTTACTGTGATTATCTTGCGCTTACTGCATTAATGCTGTGATGACAACTAACATTTACTGAGCGCTTGCCTCGCTGGCGGCCTGCCCTGCGCGCCGTGAGCACATCCGTCCTGCCCCGGCCTCGGACGCGGGCGCGCTGAGCCCTGCGTGGGGGAGAGGCCGGCGTGGAGGCTGCTCGGGCGGGGAGGCTGCTCCGGGCGGGGAGGCTGCTGGGCATGGGGAGGCTGCTCGGGGCGGGGAGGCTGCTGGGCGCGGGGAGGCTGCTCGGGGCGCGGAGGCTGCTGGGCGCGGGGAGGCTGCTCGGGGCGGGGAGGCTGCTGGGCGCGGGGAGGCTGCTCGGGGCGGGGAGGCTGCTGGGCGCGGGGAGGCTGCTGGGCGCGGGGAGGCTGCTCGGGGCCAGGAGGCTGCTCGGGGCCGGGAGGCTGCTGGGCGCGGGGCGGCTGCTCGGGGCGCGGAGGCTGCTGGGCGCGGGGAGGCTGCTCGGGGCGGGGAGGCTGCTGGGCGCGGGGAGGCTGCTCGGGGCGCGGGGAGGCTGCTCGGGGCGCGGGGAGGCTGCTGGGCGCGGAGGCTGCTGGGCGCGGGGAGGCTGCTGGGCGCGGGGAGGCTGCTCCGGGCGGGGAGGCTGCTGGGCGCGGGGAGGCTGCTCCGGGCGGGGAGGCTGCTCCGGGCGGGGAGGCTGCTCGGGGATGGAGGCTGCTGGGCGCGGGGAGGCTGCTGGGCGCGGGGCGGCTGCTCGGGGCGCGGAGGCTGCTGGGCGGGGAGGCTGCTGGGCGCGGAGGCTGCTGGGCGCGGAGGCTGCTGGGCGCGGGGAGGCTGCTGGGCGCGGGGAGGCTGCTCGGGCGCGGGGAGGCTGCTCGGGGCGGGGAGGCTGCTGGGCGCGGGGAGGCTGCTCGGGGCGGGGAGGCTGCTGGGGGCGGGGAGGCTGCTGGGGGCGGGGAGGCTGCTGGGCGCGGGGAGGCTGCTCGGGGCCGGGAGGCTGCTGGGCGCGGGGAGGCTGCTCGGGGCGCGGGGAGGCTGCTCGGGGCGCGGAGGCTGCTCGGGGCGCGGGGAGGCTGCTCGGGGCGCGGGGAGGCTGCTCGGCGCGGAGGCTGCTCGGGGCGGGGAGGCTGCTCCGGGCGGGGAGGCTGCTGGGCGCGGGGAGGCTGCTCGGGGCGGGGAGGCTGCTGGGCGCGGAGGCTGCTGGGCGCGGAGGCTGCTCGGGGCGCGGGGAGGCTGCTCGGGGATGGAGGCTGCTGGGCGCGGGGAGGCTGCTGGGCGCGGGGAGGCTGCTCCGGGCGGGGAGCCTGCGCTCCGGGCGCCTGATCTCCGCTCCACCAGCCACGGGCCCATCTCCAGCGTCCAGGCGAGGACAGCGCTTCCTCGGCAGGCTGGCTGTCTTAAATGCGCTATGTAAAAAGTACTTTGGGCCGTAGACAAAGATCTAGTTATAGCATTAGTGTGACTGTGGTACGCCCAGGATTACCTCACAGAGCTGAGTTAATTTATAGAGTAGTTGCACTTTAAGAAAAACCTGATTCTATAAAAAATGTAAGTTCATGAATTGATAGATTGATTACATTTTTTGTTTTTAAAGGAAAGAATTGATTTTAGGGCTTATTTAATGAGTGATTTTCAAAATTTATATGAACTAAATAAACATGAAAACACAAAATACTAGAAAATGTAGATATAAACTACATTGGATCAGACCAAAGGAAAGAGGACCAAATAAATTTATATATTTTAGTACAAATCATAAGTAAAATAAAAAAGCATAAAATAAACTGAAAAAATGTGGGCAAAATTATGGAAGGGTTTACATATTTAATGCACACTAGAAAAAAAATGAAAAGATATGAACAGGAAGTTTTCAAAATGCCTAGTCAATGAGAAAATGTATATAACATCACAAATCCTGCTATCCTACTAGTTAAGACATTTGCAGTGTGCTAAACTCGGTGCTAACCTCTTGAAGCACAGTCTGCCTGCCGGTCCGTGAGCCCTGCCAGCGCTCCTGGGGGATGCCTGTCTCAGCTTAAGACGAAAAGGGACCTGAAGGCGCCTGCGGGTCAGCAGCGAGGGCTCCCAAGCCTGTGAGCCGGGGAGGCGGCAGGTGCGGAGCAGACCCGCAGTTCCCCGAAACGCTCTGCAGGGGGCGGCCTAGCCTTGCCCCGCCCGTTCCAGAGGCTGCCAAAGGAAACTGATTTCAGGGTAAGAACCCGCGGGCACAGCACACCGGGGGGCCGCCGGCCGCCGCCTTCCTAGCCTCAGCTGCAGCGATCGCCCCGCAGACGCGATGCACCGCCTCTGGCTTCCTCGTGAGCAGCCGGAGGGCGTTTCCTGGAGATGGTCCCCCAGGGAAGGGAGCACCCCTGGGGCACCCCGGGGCAGATGAGGCGCCCCCAGCGCCCCGGTTCCCTGCGAGGCTTCTGCAGGGCGCGGGGCGCTGGGTGAGCGGCCGGGGCTCGTGCTCTGCCCGCAGGGAAGCCCCGTGGTGGTAACTGGGCTGGTGGGCACTTCTGGGCGTTTCATTTCTTAAAAGGGAAAACAGAGGAGGCGGTGGGCGCAAGCCGCCCCTGCAGCGGGGAGGCTGCGGGGCAGGCCCTGGGGGTCCCCAGCCGTGCCCGCACCCCCGCCGCGGGGCGCACCTCCCGCGAAGCGGCTGGAGGGCAGTCACAGGGCAGGCGACGGCCCTGGAGGTGGCGGGTGGCCCTGTGCCTCTGCCTCAGCCGCGGAACTGTGCCCTGAAGCACGGTGCATTTCTGTGTACATTTTACCATAATAAAAAACCTTGAAATTGGCCTGACTGTGCCCTTAAATTTCTATGCGCTGCTGATGAGACAAATCGGAGGGCGATCTTGGTCGTGTGCTTATCACAGTCTTATTTACGTCCAGCTCTGATGCAGGACCTTTGCTGCGTGTCATTCTGCGCTCACGCTTTTGAGACCAGCGTGTCGCTGAACCTCAAGTATCGTTGATTCTATGTCCCCAGAAAGTGTGCTATTGACTTGAGTGGTTCCTGCCACCTATGACTTGATCTGGCGTCTCAGATCTGGTTTCGGTGTAGGTGGCGGCCAGCTAGCCACCTGGCGGGACTCGGGAACACTGTGTTGCTCCCAAACCATCTCCACCTGCCTACTACTCTACGAGTCTCTAAAATGAAATAAAACGTATTTAGTGTATGCAGAATCAGCAAGAGTAGTTTCTTAAAATGAAGATGTTCCCAGCAGCTGAGGTGGAGCGCAGATACCAAACGGAGGCCTTGCCACAGGCAGGGCCAAAGCGGACTGGCCGCAGTGGGCTCCGCGCGAGGGCCTGCGTGGGACACCCTGGGGACGGCGTGTTCTCTGTAACCAGGAGGGAGCAGGACAGAGCTGAAGGAATGTAGGTGTTTTGTACAAACACATAAACGTCACAGGGAACTAAACCTGGTATTTTCAAACGGTCCTTCTGATGTCACAGGCTTAATGTTTTGTTGAACATCTACTGTGTGCCGGGCACTTACCATACAAACCCTCACACACCCTTCTGAGGCACATTTTGCAGATGCGGAAGCCAAGCTTCAGAGAGTTTAAAGACCTTTGTCAAACACACGCTAGTATGTGAACCCAGAATGAGCTGACTCTGAAGTTCAGCGCCAGGATTCCCCCAAGTGGTGGCTTCCTTCCTGCCGAGGCCTGTTCCTAGAAGCGCGTAGGTGTGTGGTGGGCCACACTTCTGGTCTGAACATGCATTTCTTACTGTCCTTTTGATTCCATTAGAAAACTTGTTCTATGCATATGGACCCTCTGGGCTAGGCCCGGCTTGGTCCCTCCCAGCACAGCAGGGTCTGCACACAATCTGAAGGTGCCTCGTGACCCAGGATGAACCTCTCGAGGTTGTTTTCGGCTGCAGTAAACCGGGGAATGGTCTGCCCCCACCTCTCAGCCCTGAAGGAGGCCTGCCAGCAGCGATTTCCTTTTCACAAGCAGAGACGTTGTCAGAACCAAGACAGAGTCACGCCACAGTGAAGAGCTGCAGAGATAAGCACTACCGGAGAAGAGAGGGAGCTGGAAAGAGCAAGGGGACCTAGGACATAGACCCTGGATCCAGCTGTGCCTGAATTTCCTTGGAATTCTCAAGTTCAGGAGTCAAATCTTCCTCTTTTCCACTTAAGTTGGGTTTCTGGGTTTTTTTGTTTGTTTGCAGCTTAAAGGATTCTGATACATATGCCTCCTCAATATTTTCATGTTCCCTTCAGGCTTTCTTTCCTATTGATATTAATCATAAGTGGTGAGAATTTTTCTTCAGAATAATGTTGACAGTTTCTCCCCTTGAAAGAGATAAAAGAGCTATATTGGGTTTGGGGGTCCTATGATGAGTGTGTTTTGGTTTAAAATAAAAAATGGTTCAATAGCTGAGAAGCAACTTTTTATGTATCTATGTGGTGTAACCTAGCCAAATAAATGCTTCTGATAGTAGGTAAAATGAAATTAAAGTTGAATGGAGCACTTCCCTAACCCTCCCGCATGCCTCCCTCTCCCCACGAGTCTTGGGAATAAATGACTGAGGCTGATCCTTGCTTCCGACGTAGCAGCTGGAAGCACATGGGCTAGTTATCAGCGGGTTTTCCCGGGGTGGATGGGCTAGCGAGGGAGCACACCCCCGGGCAGGGCGGCGCGTTCGGGCTGCAGAAACAGGCACAGGTTCTGCTGACCACATGCACTTGTTTCTTGCGGCCAGGAAGCCCTGATTTGCTTACTGCTTCACCTCCACCACGTGTGAGCTCACTTGTAAAAAAGCAAGTTTGTTTACTCCTAGTTGTTCCTCAACAAGACGCTTGATCTTTTCTTGACTCCCTTGCCTGAGCTCACGAACAAGATACCTTCATTTAAAGAAGAAAACAAAAATTAAAGCCAACAAGAAAATATTGTATAAGGAGACAGAAGGCTGGTGAGATACTCGTTGGAGGAGTTCAAAAGGAAGCTGTGGAAGTCAGAAAGGTCAGAGATGTGGGTCAGATGCTACAGATCAGCAGAGCAGGTGGGGCCCCGGGTGTTTTGAGCAATGAAACAGACAAACAAATCCAGTGAAGGCCACTGTGGGAATCCATTCTGCCTTAGAGACCTCCACAGGGGCCTACGTACAGACTTGAAGCATCTGTTAGGTTTTACGCTTATTTTCAGGCACCGAAATCCAACTGAGGAACAGAACCATAACATCCCTGGTGTATGACCAACTTGTGTTTAAAAGATACTTTGAGTTGAGATCCACACACTGGTTTCGAGCCTAAGGATTAAAGGAGAACAGCATAGGATTATTTTGAGTTGGTTAGTTTTAGGAAATGGCAGACACGGGAGAAGCTCTGACAGCAGAGTAGAGCTACCCTTTGGTAAGGGATATTTATATTTATAAAAAGTCTCCTTTTGTAAGCCTCCCTCTAATATCAGGAAGAAAAGGAAGATGCGAAATGACCCCATTCTCTCTGCTTTTACTCCTAACCTCTGATAACATCTTTCTTCGGCTTTTTAGCTGGAGGTGGAGTTTATGGTGGCGCTTGGGCCGTTTCAGAGTGTCACTGCTGTCCGCGGTCTCTCCCAGGTACCCACGAGGTGCCCGTTGTTAAGTGTCCGTTTGTTTTTCTCTTGTTAATCTGTCTTCTGTTACAAGCAGGGGGTTTTCAGCTACAGAACCTAGAAGGGCAGAGGGAAAAATTATTTTTCTTCCCCTACAGGTTTAAAACATGAGTAAGACACAGATCTTGAAAATAATCTAATTTTAAAAATCAAAGTAATTTCAGCATAAAATAATATACCTCTCCCTCCTTCAGTGAATTTCCAAGTTCATTCTAAGTTTCATTGATTCTCTTACTTACACATAATGTGGCTCAGGAAGAGCAGCGAGGACAGGGCACAAGAGTTCACGGAGAACTTTCTGGAAAATGTGACTCCTGGGCCAGCTGAGTCAGACGGAGACGGTGGGTATGGGTCAGAGGATGCAGTGAGAGGCAGCGTGAGGGCAGAAGCACCGGAGCCCCACGCAGCCCAGGTCAGCCGGGGCGTGCAGCCTGGAACGCGGTCTGAGAGGGGTCAGCGGGAGGAAAGAGGAGCGGGGAGCCGCGAGGGCTCAGATGGAGAAGGGCTCCGGCTTTTACATCTATATTGTGTTTTAAAAGTTTTTCTGTGTACAAATACTTGAATAAAATTTTGAAAATAGAAAAAGCACACAGAAAATAATTCACAACTCTAGCACACAGACAGCAACACTGTTTATATTTTCATGCTTTATAATATGTTTTAAAATCTGGAAATACAGGCCACTCATGATTATACTTGTTTCAACCCCTTCTTCATTCTTCTTGCTCACTCATTAGTTCCTTGACTTTCAACAAGTTTCTAAAGGTATTTTGATTTGAATTTCTTTGGCTTTCTACATTAATTTATAACATTATGCCTCTTAAAAAATGTAATATCTCTCAATAACTCCTTATGTAATTTAACAACATCCATGTGGGTGTTCACCTAAGCTTCCTAAAGATCTCCTTCTCAGGAATTTTTTGTTTTTGTTGTTACTGAGATGTTATTAATACCTTTTCTCTTCCCATTTTTTTAACAGATTTTGGCTAATAGTATACTGCTGATTTTATTTTATAATTGGCTAATTGCTATTCATTTTAGTATTTTTTAGTGGATTGATTTAATTTTCTTCATAGATGATCATAACTGAAAATAATAATGACCTTGTTTTTCTTCCTTTTTCGTTACTTATTTCTTTTTCTTGTCCAATGGCTAGAATGTCTAGAATTTCATTTGTTTAATAATAGGAATGAGAGTAGATGTCTCTATGGTTTTACCTTTAGCTGTGATGTTTGCTGTTGTAGTAAAAATTGAAAAATTATGTTATGTTTAAATTATTTCAAATTAAATCATCTTCCAGGCCTTTTTATACCATAAGTTTGTATCAAAAAGAACACTGGAATTTATCATATGAGTCTTTGGCACTTGCACCTGAAAAAGCCAACTCATCCTGATGGCCTAGCCCCTTTCTAATGTGAGCGACCCCATTGTATCTTATTTTGTTCAAAATACCATGTTAGCATTAGTTCTACTGCTTGCCGCAGTAACAGTAAGAGCCTTGATGGGTTGGGATCTGGGTTCAGCTCCCAACCAGATGGCCTTAAGAATACCTCTTAGCCTCTGTTTCTGGTCTGCAAGATATAATAATGCCTGTGGACATGTTTGGGGATAAAAACAAGGTCCTGGAACAGTGCAGGTGCTCACACTGTGGCTGCTGCTGTTACCACCGGCCAGCCTGGGCTCCTCCTAGTGCCCCCGCGGTGCACACGTCCTGCGGTCTGTGCCTGCGCTCCGGTCCCCACCGCTGATGTGTCCTCAGCTGCCTGGGCACACTGTCCTGCAAAGCAGAGCTGTGCTGTGCAGCAGGGCTCCTCACGTGTGTGCATGCGTGTGTGGTGTGTCCCCACGCCGGAGGAGACTCCCCAGGTGCTTCTGTGCACCCCCGGCCCCCTCCCCTGCAGGGTTTGTCCGCCTCAGCGGGCAAGTCTGTGTGGGGCGCTGTCCTCGTGGCCCTCGGGACGCTCAGCAGCAGCCTGACCTCTTCTCACTGACGCCAGTAGTCGCGCGGCCCTCCTAGTTGGGACAACCGAAAATATCCCCAGACACTGCCAAGTGTGCCCCGGGGCAGGATCACACCACGCAACACACACACGCACAGGCACTGGTGTGACCTGCGGAGATAGGACAGGATAAACCAGAGGCGTTAGCATGACTTCCTCAGGCAGGCCGGCCCGTGTCCCGCGTGACTGTCCTCGGGCAGGCCGGCCCGTGTCCCCCGTGACTGTCCTCGGGCAGGCCGGCCCGTGTCCCCCGTGACTGTCCTCGGGCAGGCCGGCCCGTGTCCCCCGTGACTGTCCTCGGGCAGGCCGGCCCGTGTCCCCCGTGACTGTCCTCGGGCAGGCCGGCCCCTGTCCCGCGTGACTGTCCTCGGGCAGGCCGGCCCGTGTCCCGCGTGACTGTCCTCGGGCAGGCCGGCCCGTGTCCCCCGTGACTGTCCTCGGGCAGGCCGGCCCCTGTCCCGCGTGACTGTCCTCGGGCAGGCCGGCCCGTGTCCCCCGTGACTGTCCTCGGGCAGGCCGGCTCCTGTCCCGCGTGACTGTCCTCGGGCAGGCCGGCCCGTGTCCCGCGTGACTGTCCTCGGGCAGGCCGGCCCGTGTCCCGCGTGACTGTCCTCGGGCAGGCCGGCCCGTGTCCCGCGACTGTCCTCGGGCAGGCCGGCCCGTGTCCCGCGTGGGGTGCCTTCTCCGAGCCCGCCCGGCGGCCGCCTTCTCTGCCTCGTCGCGCGCGTGCGGGTGGCTCTCGGGAACGCAGCTGCTCCGTGGTTGTGTCCTAGGTGAAGGTGACGCGATGAGAGGCTCCGGGATGGGCCCGCCTCTGTCCCGTCTGCCTGCCCAGCCTTTGGGACCGGAGGCCGCCCCTGGCACCCCTCCGGGGCCCGGGAGCTCACGTGCAGTGTCGCCCGACTAACGGTGAGGAAGGAACCGTCCTCTCACCAGCGGGAGTGGTGACAGGCAGTCGAACTTTCAAAACCACAGGAGGTGCCTCTCCTGAGAGCAAAAGAACCTTTTCTTTCCTTTCTGAGAACGTTTCCCTTCTCAGAAAAAAGGTGCTACAATCACTTTTTCTTGTAAAGCGGTAGCTGGAAGCACCCGCGGGTGGCAGCTGTTAACAGCGGATCTCAGACGGGCTTCAGGCGCAGCTCCTGGCCCCCTCCCTCTCCGTGCCGCGCACTTCGCTCTGTGGCTTTAGGGCATGAGCAGTGACCACCCCCCCTTTTTCTTAAGTTTGAGTTAAATGAAATCTAAAATAATGACAAAGTCCGGTTGTGTGATGTGCTATTCACTGAAGTCTTCACACACGCAGTTGCAGTATTTTGCTGCTACTGGGAAGTATTTTGACTTGAAGGGCACACTTTCCATAAGGAAACAGTTACTCGACTTACACTATCAGGGTTAATCTTTGTTTAAAAATGTATTTTTGTGTTTTTTATTTTTGTGTCTTGACACAAATTTACTTGTTGGAGCTTTTGTAAAAATAAAGTATTTATTTTGAAAATATAAACTCACGCATAGTTCATCTATATGAATTCACGCTCCTTTCCACCCTTCCTTTGAGGACAGATTTTAAAAAATACAAGTTTTAAAATGAGCAGTTGCCTATGAACTCATGTCCTAAGAATGGTTTCTCTGTGGAATGGAAGAAAGACAGCATCCCTTCTACTCTGTTTTCTTGAACTAGTCTGCAGGTTTAAGTGAGATATCAAATATAAACACCTAGACTCCCAGGTGTTTTATCAATAATTAACTATAAATGATTACTACTTAATTGTCCACCTAAATACATCTTTTTCTTTTCTCTTTCCTCCCATGGGCTACCTTATTCACGTTCTCTGGCCCTTAGCTTCCTCAGACCTGGCTGCACAGAAGACTCTCTCGGGGCCTTGATGACATTCATAATGCCTTCCGCGCTCGATTCCAGCGATAGTCAGGTGTAGGCCCTTGCTGTCCATGACCTCTTAGATTAGTCCCAGCTCTAAAATTCTGTGATCTGACAATACCCGTTTTGATGAGGGTGTGAAGCTGGCAAATCATTGCTCTCACTTGGTTAGGTGGGTGCAGAGCTGCTCGGGGCCATTTAGTTGCAGATATCAAAAGCCTTAAACCTAAACTCTGACTCAGTAGCTCTATTTCTAGGCATTTATTTTTACAGTACATGGTGTACCCCCTAAATTTATACACTTTGAATAATTATAAATGCAGTGTTTATTAAAATACATTTCATTTTCAAAATTGAGCTATCAGCAGTTAAAGTGTGTAGACATTTTTGGGGGACACCCTGTATATGCTGTACCAAATACTTAGTTATGAACACATTCACTTAAGTATTATATAAAATAGAGAAAAATGAAAATCAACCTAAATGGGGAAATGTTTAAATAAATTATGATGTAACCATCCTGTGGAATACTATGCAGACATTAAATATCATAATTCTATGAACGTATTTTATAGCATTGGAAAATGCTCATGAGTTCCTAAGTTAAAAAGTAGGTATTACAATAATCTCATTTTGGGGGTAACTCTCACATATACATATATACATATATGTATATATGAATATACACACACACACATAACTTTTATAAGGTTAAAGAGCAAAATGATAAGAATGATTATTTCTGGGTGGAGGGATTAGGAGTAATTTTGATTTTTTTTTTTTACTTATCTGTATTTTTAAATTTACCTATGGCCATTGTGTATGATATGATTGCTTTAATTTAAAAAGTTATTTTAAAATCATTCTCTAATCTGGCTCCTTCATGATATACATGTTTACTCCTTAAACTCTGCTTTGGCCCTTTGTTTTCCAAATTGCAACCTGATGGGGCCTCGCTACAAATCAAGCTTTGCCAGGACTGCTGAGCTCAAAGCGCCAGCATGAGTGAGCCCTAATCTGCATCTTGCCATCAGATCAATGGAGGAGATAATTAAAAGCACAATCCAAACCAGTGACATAAATGTTCAGTAAATGTGTAGCCAGTGCATGGGACTGACTGAAGAGGGCACTTCAAGCTAAGAGGGGTGCACAGAGCCTTCCCAGACCAAGGGACACAGAGAAGGTTTTCCCCAGGTGGACAATGGGAAGACAGACTGCTAGAGTGATGGAGCATACACACTGGGGGGTTCAAGTATGTGGCACATTTGGGTGACACTCTTGGATCTGGGTGACAGGTAAGGCAAGGACTATACATGTGTTGGAATAGAAATTTGGGGAAGTCTCAGCCCTTAATAATTATACCTTTGGGCAAATTAAGGAAAAGTGCCTTTTCCTCTGACCAGGCCCAGACTCTGCTCAGGCCAGGGAGCTGATTTGGTGATTGGAGCATGGGTTGGATTTTAGTTTCCACTTGTTCCATCAGCTGGACACACTTATGCAGTGTACGACATAAGCAACTCTTCCTGCAGCAACACTATGAGGGAAGGATATAGAGGCTCAAGGAAAGTAAATAATTTCTCCAAAGTCACACAAGTCATTTAGGGCAGGGACATGGTGGGTACAGATTGAAGACGCTTAAGCATTATTCTATGGGTGAACCATCACCAGTTTTTGAGGAAACTACATTGAGTTCTAAGACTAGAGAAAAAACTGGAGAATAATTGGGAAGCTATTGCAATAGCCTTGGTGAGATGATGAAGGTCTTGTTACCGGATGGGGACTGGGCCTAGCCAGTCTTACCTCAGGCCGGCCGGTAGTATGTGGGTTCTTGACTCTGTGCAGGAAAGATTTCACAACACAAGTCCAAGTGATTTGGACAGTATGTTTATTGAAGTTGGGACAGTGAAATAAGGAAGGGCTTAAGGTAGAAGAAGCAACAGGAGAGAGAACCTAGGCAGGACTGCTTTGGCTTTTTAGAAGCATTATAGGAAAGAAGTGGGCCACGCTGGACTGAGTGAACTCCCTGAGAAGTAAAAGTCACAGTGATAGAAGTGAGCCAAGGTGGGACTGCTGTTAGCTCATTGGAAAGTCAGAGAAAAAGGAGGCCTTGGTGACAGGTTCAGGAGGTAAGCCCAAGATGAGCTGCTGCTGCCTGCTGCTCCCCTGGTTGCAAGTCTCGTGAGGACTGCACCATGGGTCCTTTTTCTTGAGGCTTTTTATCTTTCTTTATCTGGCGGGAATCTTAGAGGAGGTTTCAGGGGAGAGTCTTAGCAGATTATTCATTAACTTTCTAGGTGTGTCCTTTAATATGTTGATTTGTCAAAATATGTGCATGGGGAGGTCAGGGTTATTTTCTGGTCAGTATCATTTACAATGTCATCTAAGAGGGATCAGGACCAAGGCCAGTCTTCCCCAGGACAGTCTGGAATGTGTGAACCATTTGCTTCTAAGTTTCCTTGGTTAGGGAAGATAAAACCTTGTGATTCATCAGCTGTCTGTAAATTGCTCCAATTGTTTCTCCTTGTTTAATTATTTTGTCTCAGTTTTCCTTATTCCACTTGTCAAAGAATTTCCCTAGCTTCTTGCTATCCTGCCTCAGTCTGAGTCAGGCAATGTCAATGAGTAACAAAGGACATGGATGAGCACAGTGCATATTGTATAGGTATAATGAGAGGATTTTCAAGTAGGGTGAAGTGAGGAGGAGTGAGAAGAAGGATCACCTTGATATTATTACCATAGACAGAGGGGTGGGCCACATGGTGGCTGTGCATAGGACACAGGCACACTGGGATCCAGGGGTGCCCTGAGGACTCCAACCCGCTCCCCAGGATGTGTGGGGGCCATGTTCAGTGTTGAGAGGTGGGTTGAGGGCTGCGGTATCTCCAGACATTCTGACAGCACGTCTTACAACCTCCCACACTGACCCTCATACTGTATACAGTCAGGGAGCTCCAGGGAGTGTCCCCCCTTAGTCAAGATGGCACAGGGGAAGGTTCTTACACTGAGTGCACCAAAGGCTAGAAAGATGAATGGATGGGGCCCTAGCACTCAAAAGCTAGCAAAATAATTGGATAGAAAAAAAGCTCTCCCTTCCCTATCCCTATAAGAAACTCAGACTTGAGCAGGAAGGGGAGATGAGATGGTCTTTGAGACAGGAGTCCACCATTCTTCCAGGTTGTGGCACCTGAATAAACCTCTTTTCTTTTGCACCAACACATATCTCATGAGTTTGGCTTTTGTTTGCAGGCAGCCAAACCCACTTGTTTGGTTACAATATGGGTCTTGAAGCTATAAGTATTTGTTGGTAGTTTAAGTGGTCCCTGGAGAGTCCTTGGAGAGAGAAGTAAGGGCAGATGTTTAGAGAATAAATGCATTTAAGCTGTTGGACTGGAGATAGAAATCAGGAAAGGAATCCAAAAAGAGCACTCAGAGTGATGGGCAACAGACAAAGAAGGGAGTGGGGTGTCATGGAGACCAAGTGTGGAGTTTCAAAGAGAAAGTGGTTGCCATGTTAAGTGATCCCAGTGGAAAACATGAAAACTGGGAAGATTCACATGCCAATCAGATCTTCAGTTACCTTTTCATGAGTAGTTCAAGTAGGTCTGCAGAAATCATACCTTAAGAGTCCGGGGGCCCAGCCGGGCATGGCTCAGTGATTGAGCATCAGTCTAGGATCCTAGGCGATGGGGGTTTGATTCCCGATCAGGGCACATGCCTGGGTGGCAGGCTTGATCCCAGTCGGGGGCGTGCAGGAGGCAGCCGATCAATGACTCTCTCATCATTGATGTTTCTTTCTCTCTCTCTCCCTCTCCTTTCCTCTCTCTGAAATCAATAAAGATATATTAAAAAAAAAAAAAAAGTCTGGGGATAGGTGTGTAATGGGGGTGGTAAATACACAAAAGAACAGAGCTCTTTTGCAAGAAATGGATAAGCAGAGGAAGGCGTAAGGGAGGGCAGCAGTTTCACAGGACAGTGAAGGTAAGGGAAGGCTTTAGCTATGGTGGGGAAGACTAGGACATCTTTAGAGACTGGGGGAAGGAAGCCTGTAGAGACAGATATAAGAATGAGACAAGGCAGAATCCTTTAGACCTAAGACTGTGCTCTGGGCTGGGGGATTGAGAGATCAAATTCAAAGCACAGGTGAAGGGGCAAACTGGAAAAAGGGGCATCTTTGTCAGGGATTAGAAATAGGGAAGAGGGAAAATATGGGTGAAGAGTCTGGAAAGATCCTAAGTTGAGAAAGAGAGGGGGTGCTGGTACCTCAGATGGTGTCCATTTTCTCAGTGGCTAGGAAATGAGACCAGTGGGTCATAGATTCAATGATGCATTTTTCAAGCCAAACAGAAGGCATGAAAGGATGCTATGGGAATGTAAGGGAAAAGACTTTAAATAGAAGGGTCAATCAGCAGTATGGCTGTCTCCTTCCTACAGCTAGATCACATGAATGTGTTAGTTTTGTGAGAAAACAGTGTTTATCATGCTGATAAAGAGAAATTTACGTTTATCTTACCATTCTATTTCCATGATATAACACAGTGCCTGGCCAGGTAGATGCTCAATAAATATCTATTTAATGAATAAATCTGTAATTGGGCAGATCAGTAAAATTAGGTGAGTGCCACCAGCATTTATTTAGTAACCAGTGGAAAGCTAAATTGAGCGAGGATTCGGGAACGGGAAGATGCATGACCAAATGGGAACCCCACCCTGGGTCGACTGCCAAACCAAGGTTCCTTTGCTGTTGTGCCAGTTAACTTCCCCCTTGTCACCCTCAAATGATTGAAGAGGGAGATTTTGTGCCCTGGGTTCACAGAAACTTTCCACTTTCTTGTATTTGTCAGTTTCCTCTTCTCAAAACTCTTCTCAAAACTGTAGTGTATCCACAGGCACAGGTGATTTCTGTTCCTCAGGGGGTGCCTACCCAGCGCAGGGGGGCCTCAGGCTGGGATGGACAGGGGCCCAGGACCTCCTCTGGCTCTTCCAAAGTGCAAAGCCCATCGCCCCAGCCCTCTGACTGTTCTTCATTATAAGCAGCAGCTGCTTCTTCTGGACTCTCCTCTTTGTAATAAGATTTTACCTTTTGGTTTTCAGTTCACCTTTAATTTCTATCCTCCAAGTTCAAGCCAATCTCTTCTTTTTGGCCTCATCACTACCAGCCCACATTCCAACCCCATTTCTCTTCTGGTTTTTGAAACATGAAGACCTTTTCCGGGCCCGGGATCTCTGTCCTTCCCTCTTTGGCTTCTGGTTGAAACATCTGTCTGGGAGCCTGTGGCCTCACCGATGTGGCTGATGTTCCTTTGAGCTCTTCTGACACAAAAACTCATGAATCTCATTTCCAACAGTGGGTATTCTCACTTTTACTTTCCCTGTGTTGGCTTACACAGTTCCAAGACCACTCCTGACTGAGTTTTCTGGGGGAATTGAGACTCTTCTAGCAGTTGCTGGGTTCTCTCAGCCCCTGTCTGGATAAGGTCTCTGGCTTTCTCTCTAGCTCTCTGAACCCACACTTCCACTTCAGCCCTCTCCACCCTTCTGAACTCCTCTCAGGCCATCCACTGGCCCATTTGGAGGCTGTTTTAGAATTTATGATATGTCTTAGAATGCAAAAAATGGAAGAATTTTTCTAATTGTTTTGCTAAAAAGCAAAAATTGCACATAAGTTATGGCACTAAAAAGTGACATTTCAAACACAAGATATTGAGAAATATAGGAGAATTACTCTGAATTTGAGGCCATTGAGCCTTGCAATGTCAATAAGGAGGCTGCTGACTTTCGCTCCAGGTGGTGGAGGCTCATTTCTTGAACTACATCACTTTATCTTAAAGTGAGCAATGGAAACCTGGAGAAAAGTGAGTGTTTCCACAGAGGGTGAAGCCCTGATTCTCTGCGGTTCTGCTGGCCATGTGGTTCCATGGATCTGTGAAAATAAGTCAAGTTGCACCAAAAAACCACATCTCGGGAGGCCAGCTGCAGTCCCATGTTAGGCTCAAAAACCACATCCCTTTCTGTGATACGCAAATGTAGAACCAAGTAACTGCTCTCCTCCATGCCCATGGGTTTGACCAGAGATGGACTGAGGCCAGTTGGGAAGGGCCATATGTGACCTTGTCCTTCACATCCAGTAACACAGAGAGCTGTCTGTATTAGTTAGCTCAGGCTGCGTAACAAAATACCTGGGTGGCTTAAACAACAGAGACTTATTTCCTCATAGTTCTGGGAGCTCCAAGTCCAAGATCAAGGTTCCGGCAGGTTTGGTTTCCCCTGAGGCCTTTTTCCTGCTCTCTGTAGACAGTTGCTTTCTTGCTCTGTCCTCATGTGGTCTTTCCTCTGTGCACACACATCTCTGGTGTCTCTCCCTTCTAATAAGGACATCATTCATGGGTTAAGTGCCGGCCACATGATCTCATTTAACCTTAACTACCGCTTTAAAGACCCTATTTCCCAATATAGTCACATATTGAGGTATGCTGGGGATTAGGACTTCAACATATGAATTTTGTGGGGATGCAATTCAGCCATAACACCATCCGTAGAGCAATCTAGGTGATAGCACTAAGCAGCACTGTGGCACATGGGAGAATTCGAGGTCCCTGACCCAGCCGTGGGGGTTGAATCATCCTCTGCTATGGCTCTGCCTTACCCTGAGGGCATGATGCTAAAGTGAAGTAAGCCAGTCACTGATTTCACTTATGAGGTGCCTAGAGGAGTCAAACTCAGAGGGACAGAAAGTGGAATGGAGGTTTGCAGAGGCTGGGGGATTAGGAGATAATATTTTGTGGGCACAGAATTTCAGCTTTGCAAGATAAAAATAGTTCTGGACTTAGATTGTGATGGTTATACACCGTGACTGTCTTTAATGCCTGAAACTACATTTGACAGAAACTTTCACATTATGTATATTTTACCACAATAATAAGAAAGTGGGCTGAGGAGGGAGACTTGGGTTTCAGTCCCCCGTTCCTCTCCCCCACACCATTATTTTACTTTTTTAAGCTTCAGGTTTTGACCTGCAAACAGGGCTAATGTTTCCTACCACGTGACCAAAGGAGATGGTGAAGCCCAGGTGTTGGGAAAGCCTTTGTCTGCAATGAGCATCCAGCAGTGAAGCTGCCAACACAGTAGTGGGGGAATAACACAGTATGCTCAAGGGGGTGCTGGCGTCCCCTTCTGAGCGATGTGTTTCTGGACGGGCCGCAGGAAACTAGCGCCTTGTCTGGGCTCAGAGAACTGTGAGCCTCTGAGCATATCCACGGCCTTTGGGTGTGGGAGGCTTCCCCCAAAGGTTCAGGGGAGTCACTTTTTCAGGCATCTCAAAGGAGTGTGTTACTGTCACGTGCTCGATAAAGTCAAGCAGCTGCAAGAAGAACATGCCGGCATCACAAGGGACCCTGCCAGTTTCTGCCTGTTTTTTGGCCTCCAGCTTCCAGGGCTGCCCACCTGGGGCCCTGCCAGCCCCATTCTGGCTCAGCTGCACCAGCTGCCAGTCCAGTCCCGAGGCTGGCAGTGCATGAACTCCTTGGTCTCATGCTGGGATAAGACATCCTGCCGGCCCACGTGGGACCCTGAGGCCTCTGCCACTCCAGATCTGGGTCCAGTGCAGCTCCAAAGCCCTGACTCTCTGCCCCCTGCCTTGTGGTGGCCGTTTCCTGAGCCCGGAGCTGCTGTACTGTCCTAGGCCCTGGCTGATGCCTGTTACTGTCTCCACACCCATAGTTCCCTAAAAGCTAGCCCAGGGTCTGGACACAGTTCACCCAATACAATCGTTATTGGGATATAAATAAGTTCCATTGCTCCTAATAAGAATACAACCCAGAGCCTCCCCTTGGTACTAGAGGAACAGTTTCCAAATGTGGGCATAGAGCAGAATCAAGCTCCTGTGGCACTTTCTCATCTGTCCCAAGCCCAGGTCCTGATATAAGGGTCTGGTGGATCTGGATCTGCACCAGAGAGTGAGGATACTGCTCCGAGGAGAACTTCCCGAGGGACGGGGGCAGGAGGCTAGAGCGCAGAGCGGGGCTAGTCTAAGGTCTGTGTGCTGCGGGGTGTTGGACTGAGGCACCTCTTTGAGAAGCCCAGGTGAGCGCTGGTCCTTGTGTCCAGGGCTGGTCCTTGTGTCCCTTCTCTCCCCTTTAGGACACACTCAGTTTTGCAGAAGCCACAGCTCCACTGAGCATCACGCCCCTGTGCTCCTGCCCATCCAAACTGCTTCCACCCAGGGGCGTACTGTGCCTAGTCCACTAGCTGCGAACTGGTGGGCCTCAGGGACCCTCTAGCTGTCTCCCCGCCTACCCCATCTCTCAGGCATCAATCTTCGTATGCCTCCCGCAGCTGCTGGCTTCACACTTGACTCACATTTTCCGTATTATCTTTTGGGACTGGGCGGTTCAGCTGGGACTAAGAGCATCACCATTTCGGGGACATTACAGGAGGCAGCATTGGAGACTGGTCCCCAGTAGCTGCCCCCGTGGCCCTGACAGTCCCTACACAGCAGGGAGGGCAGCCTCCGCAGGCTGTCCAGACTCATGATCTCCCTGGGCCAGCAGTGACCCAGTACCTCAAGGAGAGAACACTGACCTAGGCCTACTGACCTCCATTGCCAGGCTTGAGGAGAGAGCCTGTGTCTTTGGAGCAGTGTGATCATTCCTTCTGCCCCCATGCTTCCAATGAGGCCCAGCTCCCCCCTTCCCAGTCCCCCTTCTCTCAAGGTCTCACCACTAGGGTTTCCCTTGGGACTTCAGGTCTAAGCTCATTACTACTGTACCCCGACCTGTGTCAGTCTCCCGAATGCCACACACCCCAGAGGCCCTTGTCTCCCACCTGATATGCTCTCCATGCTCCCCAAACCCCCATAGACTCCTGATTCTGTTTCTACCCCCCCCCCCCCCAACTCCTGAAAACCGTTCCTCCTTTCTCTGGAGCTCGTCCTCCGTCTTTGGTAAAGAAAACAACTGAATGATAGTTCAGTTGCAAAGAAGACAGTTGAAGACAATTGTCTGAGAAGGTGAGCCCGACTTCCGCCAGAACCATCGCGGTGAGTGTCGGGATGGGGCCGCGCAACACTGGGGCTTCGTAGTGGGGGAGAGACTGGGCTCCACTCTGACTACAGCCTGGGCAGGTGGAAGTTACTGCCAAGGAAAGGGGTCAGTGGATGGAAAAGTATTAAACAGAAACATCAGGGGTCAGGGAGCTGCTGGCGAAAGCGAGCTAACGGGATCCAGCTGGAGAGAGGCCAGGGGCGAGGCATCGCCCAGGCGCTGGCGGGGGAAGGAGCCCCGTGGGATTTGGAGGCGGCCACGCCGAGGGGGGCCCTGACACACGGACCTAACAGCATCTCGCTGGAACTGGCTTTTACAAGAAGGTGTACAGATAGCCCTGGAGATGTTCTGGGAGACTGACTGAAGTTTAACAAAGCAAAAGGTCTTTCTCATCCTCAAGAAAACCGCCCGGGTCTGCAGTTCCTCTGTGAAGTTTGCTACCCTCCTGCGGTCTCCCCTGGGTGGCTGCGTCCTCTGACTCCCTCCCACGCCTGCGCCTTTCCTCCCACTGCCTCCTTTCTTTGGGCTGGAGATGTGGCTGGAGCCCTCCTTGCTTACTCCGTTCCCTTCTGGACACTCTCTCCCTCCTTCCTGGGGGATGCCTTTGAAAGGCGTCACGCTCCCCCCACTCCGCCCCACGGCTGCCCGGTCGCTCTTCCTCGCCCCGAGGTCCTGCCTCCCGGGCCCCGGTCCCGGCCACCCCGCTTCACGCGGCCCGGCCGCAGCCGGTCCTTGGGCCTCCCCGAGACCGACCCCTGCAGCCTGTTCATCATCTGACTCAAGCCTCGGTCTCTGCTACTTTCTGCCCCTTTTCTTCCCAGCTCTTCCTGCTGACACCTTGACTCCCACAGTCAAAGGAAAACCTTGGGCGCCGCAGGGCCCCACCTCCAGCTGAAACCCCTTTCCTCTCGACCCCCCTGCACCCCCGCTCCCTTCAGCGCCTCCTCGTTTGCTCCCCCTTGGCTAGATCGCCCCGAGTACGTCCGGCGCCTGCCTCCCTGCCTGCCACTGCAGTGACGTGCGGGAAGCCCGGGTGGCTGCTTTCGGCAACCCCCGCAGGTCCCCGCGGCCTGCCTGTCCGGCATCTCTCCAGGCCTCCGTCCCTCTGCTGGGAGGGTGACTTTACTACCTCTCCTCTCTCCACACCTCTGGTCCTCACTCAGCTGAAGACCTTCCTTTTCCTCTGGGAAAGTTGAAGCCAGGAGAGGACAGTTCTGGGCGCGGGTGCCCATCTCCCCCGCGTGCGCACCCCTTGCCTGCCTGGCGCCTGGCGCTGTGGGTGCGCCCTCCCCTGCGCCAGGCTGGGTCCCTGCTCACCTGCTCGAGGACGTTTCCGCAGCAGCTCTCCCCCTGCTACTTGAGCATCCTCATGGATGGACACTTACATTGTCCTTTCTTCCACAAAAAACCGACACTTGTCTTCTGTCTCCATTTCCCTTCCAGCTTTCCTTCCTCTTTACAGCAAAATTCTGAAGTGGTTTCTCTGTGCCCCTCTTCAATCCCGTTTCTCTCACGCTTCCCTTAGACCGTTAGGGTCAGACTCTCACGGCGGCTTTTCCCCCAGCGCCAGGTCCCCAGTGTTCCCGCGGTGCCCGCGTTGCTGGGCCCAGGGCCCTCCTCCAAGCCGGCTTCCTGCGCAGCCTCCCGCGGCACCGCGTGCTCCATCTTCCCTTCCCTCGCGGCCTCCAGGCTGCACAGTCCTGCTTTTCTTCCCACCTCATGGCCTCTCCTCTCCTGGCTCCCTTTCCAGTTACTCCTCCCCCTCACTTGTTAATAGTTGAACCCCAAGGCTCATTCTGCCTTTTTGCTATCTTGCTGATCTCATCTATTTTAATGGCTTGCCTCCCTTCCCTTCCCTTCCCTTCCCTTCCCTTCCCTTCCCTTCCCTTCCCTTCCCTTCCCTTCCCTTCCCTTCCCTTCCCTCCCCTCCCCTCCCCTCCCCTCCCCTCCCCTCCCCTCCCCTCCCCTCCCCTCCCCTCCCCTCCCCTCCCCTCCCCTCCCCTCCCCCCCTCCTTCCTCTTTCTTGTAGTAAGAACACTTAACAAGAGATCTACCCGCTTAATAAAATTTTAAGCACGCAACACAGTAATCTTAGCTGTAGGCGAACGCTGCACAGCAGAGCCCTAGGACTTACTCGTCCGTGTACCTGAAACTTTACACCCACGAACAGCAACTCGCTCTGCCCCCCGGCCCCTGGCAACCACCACGCTACTTTGGGCTTCTGCGACTTTGACTCTATTCTGCATGTCATGCAAGTGGAATCATGCAGTATTTGTCCTCCTGTGACTGGTTTATTTCATTTAGCATAATGTCCTCCAGGTTCATCCGTGAAATTACATATTGCAGGATTTCCTTTCTGTTTGAGGCTGAGTAATATTCCATGGTGTGTATATACCACATTTTCTTTTGCCACTCATTCATCAATAAATATTTAAGCTATTTTCTATTTGGCTATTTTGAATAATGCTGCAATGAACACCGGAGTGCAGGGGTCCCTTTGAGACCCTGATTCCAATATACTCCAAAGTGTAAATGCTGGATTGTATGCAGATAAGTGGGACTACGTACGTCAAGCCAAAACCTTCTTTCAGCAATGAAACAATCAACAGAGTGAGAAGACAACTTATGGAATGAGAGAAAATATTTGCAAACCATAGCTGATAATATCCAAAGAGAATATCGAATATCAGGAGTTAATCTCCAAAATATATAAGGAACTCCTACAACTCAAAAGCAAAAGAAGCGAAGCTGATTACAAAATGCACAGAGGACTTGAATAAACATCTCTCCAAAGACCACATACAAACAGCCAACAGGTGTGTGAAAATCACTGATCGGCAGGGCAACGAAACCAAAACCACACTGGAAAAAGTACAGGACATTGAGATACAGCCTCACGTCTACTGGGGTGGCTACTGTGAAAACAAAGACAAAAACGAAGTGTTGGCAAGGACATGCAGAAATGAGCCCTGTAAACTGTCAGGTGAAAATGTAAAATGGGGCAGTCACTGTGGGAAATACTATGGAATTTCCTAAAAAAATTAAAAATTGTTTTAAGTAAAATCAATACCCTGACAAACTCCCACATTTATATCTCTGGCTTAGACCTCTCCTGAGCTCCAGACTGCCCACTCCACCTTGCCACTTGAATATTTAACAAACACCTCAGGCTTAATATATTTAAAACCGAGAGTCCCTCCCCAAACCACCCCCACCTACAGCCTTTGTTTATCTCAGTTAATATCAGCTCCTTCCTTTTGGGTGGTCTTTCTTTCTTCCTTCCTTCCATTTAAATCCAACCCAATGCATGTCCAGTTGGCTTTACCTTCAAATAACATCCAAAATTCAACCACTTCTCATGACCCCGCAACTACTTCCCTGCTTCCAATCTGCCACTTAGATGTCTCCAGCTGCTCCCCCTGCTTCTACCTTTGATTCTCTCCCCAAATTTATCAGCCGGGGTAACCTTTTAATACGTGTTTTAAGTTTTAGGTCACACTCCTCAAGCCTCTGAAGACTCACTGTCTCAACCAGAGTGAAAGCTGAATAAAGTCCTTACAACAGCCCACCGCGCCCCCCACTGCGCCCCATCAGTTATGGCGGTTCCCTCCGCCTCTGTCCCTTCCCCGGTCCCTGTGTGCTGGGCTCGCGGGGTCCGCCCTGAGACGTGAGCCCTGCAGGCCTCTGCATCGCAGGCGTGGCGGCTCTTCCCTGCCGGGCAGCTCTTCCCCAGCTCTTCGTGGCTCGCTCCCTTACTTTCTTGGGTTCCACTCAAATGTCATCTTCTCAGTGAGGTCCTCTCCAGGTGTCTTCCATCTAAAGTACATCACCTCCCTTGCAGGTTCAACAGCCACACAATACCCCCCATTTTCACTGTTAATGGTTCTCCTGAGCATGGTCCCCCTTCCAAAGCTCCATGGACCCTACCTGTTGCCTCTGCGCCAGCCCATGAGGGCGGGCCCTCAGCCTCTCGTTCAGCAGGGTGCCTCCAGCCCCTCGGAGAGCATCTGGCCCTCAAGGCCTAGTGAATGGAAAATAAGGATCTGCCGTTAATCACTCCCATTCCACTGAGACACCTGAACAAAGGCCCAGGCTGGCGCCATGATTAGTGAGCCTCACCCCACCTTGGATACTACGCAGGAAATGTCAAAACAGAAATGTCTTTAGACTGGAAGTAGAGGCAGAGTTCTGAAACAACTTAATAGCTCTGTGCCTCTTATCCAAGTCCTCCCTCATCACAGACTAAGCTCCAAGTCCCCCTGAGCCACCTGCTCCTCTCACGCACTCATTCCACTAGTGCCGCTCGCTTTCCTCCGCCTGCGCCTCTGGACCTGCGCTTCACTGGGACCTCTGGGATCTCTATAGATCGGCTGACTCATTCCTTCAACCACAAATTACTTTTTGAGCTCCTGGTATGTGGGGATACAATACTGAGCATAGTAAACACACTCCCTGGCCTCTTGGAGCTCTCAGTCTGGAAGAAAACAGAGACTGGACAAATCACCTACGTGAATAGCGGCACAGCAGGGGAAATATCCCGAGCCATGGGAAACTACAGCAAAGGAAGCAGTTTGAGTCCAGGGCTCCTGAGGAAGCCATTTAAGGGGAACTCTGAGGACATGACTAGGCCTGGGGTGCTGGGGAAGTGAGAGGGGCAGGGAGACGCTTATGTTCCGTTAACAGGCTTCTTCACCCCTAAGTTCCTCAGAGGAGAGTCTCGCTGGCCCCTGAACTTACCTGAGGCCCGACTCTCCCCCAGGACACCGTGCCTCCTGTGGGGGCTCCCTCGGGCCCCCTTTTCTTGTCTCTGAGGAAGGGGAGGAGGGGCAGGGTCTTGCAGTCCATTGCTCTTTCCAAACAGCCTCGCCTGTGGAACTTGGCTGGGTGTTTTCCCTGCTCCCAGCCTTCTTTTCAGCTCGCTGTCCGCCCACACTGCCCTCACCACTCGGAAACCCTTTCAGCAAGGTCTTCGGGACCGACGGGCGCCCGGGCGCTCCGCGGCCCTCTCCCTCAGCCTGCGGTGCATTTGCTGGACGCCTGCTCCTCCTGACGGCGCCCTGCCCGCCTCCCGCCAGGCTCCGCTCCCTCCCTCCTGCCGCACTGGGGGCTTCCTTTCCGGGGGTGCCGCCCCTGACCGGCCGTCCGGAGCTCAAGCTGACCTTCCCTGTGGGGACAAGAAGCCTCCCTCTCACTTAAAATATATATAACCTCCCCCAAGGCTGGGCTGTCGTGTTTTATATTGGAATGACTGCACCGTGACAGTCTCATCCTGAAGGGGCTGACAGTGTAGCTTAAGCAATTTCTGGTTATGTCTTCTTTCTACAAGCGCACGTTGTGCTGAAACCTGCCAGCCGCCCTGGAGACCCTTGCTTTCCGGGACGGCCATGTGGGTGGCACCCGCCTGCCTGGCTGCTCCGCACCTTCCCCCGCAGACCCGCCTCAGGACGCTCTCGCTCTGGGTGTGCCCCTGGGCTCACGCACACACGGTGGCTTCTGCTTTCTCGGCTGTCGGGAAACCCATCGAAGGGCCCTTAAAAGGTCCTGCCCAATCCTCTAGATCTGTCCAGATGCCCGTAAACCACCTCCTCTGTTGTTCGGCGAGGATTTCCCAGACACACCGTTGACCCCATCTTGCGTTTAGGAGGGAGCGCCTTCTGGCAGCTCCTAGATGCGGGCCCCGCAGAGTGCCCACCCAGCCTGCCTTCACGCCTGCCTTCCTCAGTTGTCTCTGGGTCGAGAGCCTGCCCTGATCTACAAGGACAGTTAGGTCCAGGGCATCGCCCTCTCCCTTTTGTAAAGGTCTGTCCTATCCCTTAAGATCTCTACTTGCTTCCTAACTAAATGACTCCCTTCTCCAACTCAAGATTTATGTATACTCTTTACTTAAACAAAATTTCTAACATTACTCCTGTTCTGACTACAGGACCAACACTTGGTTTTTTGTTTTTAAATGAAAATCATTTCTTCTTTAGTGTCCAAGTCAACAGCATTCTTAGAGACAGTGCAAATCTTTTGGAATTTTCTTTAAATTCTTGTTGAGGTTTCATTTTCTTTTGTTTTCAGTTTAAATCTCAACCCCAGCCCAGCCGGGCGTGGCTCAGCGGTTGAGCATCGACCTAGGATCCAGGCGATCAGGGTTCGATTCCCGGTCAAGGCACATGCCCGGGTTGCGGGCTGCAGCCAATCAATGACCCTCTCATCATTGATGTTTTTATATCTCTCTCTCTCCCTCTCCTTCCTCTCTCTGAAATCAATAAAGATATATTTAAAAAAAAAAAATTAAAAATAAATAAATAAATAAATAAATAAATAAAATAAATCTCAACCCCAAAAGGTGGTGGGCTCACTATATGACAAGGTCATCAGTCCTCTTTATGAAGGTCTGCTGATAACCCCAGTGGCTGGGTTTCTGAAAGTCACAAACTTTATCAGAAACCATGCAGTCAATCCAGAACTAACATGAGGCTTCCAGGCAGAGAGCCCCGCGGAGCGTGAGGGCTGTGCAGGCCCCTGGGCCCAGCAGCAGCCCCTCCGGCGCTGCACGAAGGGGGACGGAAGGCCGCAGCTAACCGGTGCTGCCCTGCTCCCCGCCCTAGTGACACCAGGACGGTGTCTGTGCGCATGTGCCCCGCAGCCCGGACAGTTTATATTCCTAGAAAAGAAACAGGACGAAGGGGAGAAAAATGTGGGTTTTCTGTGCAAACCTCGCACTCTAACGGCCCGTCTTTGCTTTGTATCCCGGGGGGGCTACACTCTTCAGGGCCCTTAAAGAGCCACCCATTCTGCTGCCCTGAAGCCCGAAGGCTCGTGCCCTGAAGCTTGGAGGTGGCCTTGCTAAAAGACCTGACTCCCCACTGTCCCCTCACCCAGAGCACTGAGTGCAGCTCGGGTGAGCGCTGAGGCCGGTGGCTGCTGCCAGGCTGTCACAGGGTTGGTTTTCTTCAGGCTGGACATTGTCCCTCAGGTGTCACCGCCTTCGCTAGCCTGGCAGTGTTCCAAATCACAGTGTGTGTTGGACCCTTGGGAATGTTATTCCACAGCCTTCCTCCCAGGTAGGTTCTGCATGACTGACAGAAAAACCCCCAAAGTCCCAAACCTCCCGGGAGAGAAGGTGGGTGCGGAGGGAGAGTTCCCCCTCCGGTGTCACAATTGCCATTTAGAGGCCAGATTCCACCCAAATGTGAGGGCGCCCAGAGCCGGGGACGCCGGGGAGGCACGGCCTGGGTGGCGCCTTGGCAAGGCTAACGGAGGGCTCCCCTTCCCTTTGCGTGTCCTGGCCAGTGCTCCTTCTGCCAGGGGAGTGGGTGCCTCCCGTGGCCTTCGGATGGCAGCACACAGTGGGTCTAGAGCGGACTGTGTCCTGGGCTCGGGGAGCACAGAGCTCCTCATTCGCCACCTCCGGGCGCGGGAACTTGCGACCCACTGAAGTGGGTGCGTCAGCCCGGATCAGGGTGCCTGTGGACACGCGCAGAGCAGTAGAGAACACGGGCCGCCCCACGTGCAGGTTCCCGGGGTGGAACAGGCGAGGCTCCGCCTTCTTGGGGAGCGTCTGTGCTGGAAACAAGGCCCTTTCCACGGTCTACTTACTGCCACGTTTTTCGCCTTTTTGTACTTTTAGTTGGCAATTTGCTGTTTAAATGGGCCCCACGGCTGGTGCTGAACCACTATCTAGTGTGTGGGGTGCGTCAGGGAGGCACACATGTGCTTGACAAGCTCTGTTCAGGGGTGGCGGGCAGTGCTATTGGCTGTGAGCTCAATGCTACTGAGTCAACAGTCTATTAAATAAAGTGTCTCTCAATAGAAACACACATAAAACAAGATATGTATTGATCGGGTCACAAAAATGTGACCAGTGGCTTTCAGACTCCTCTCCCTGTGTATCCCCTGGGAGCAATGGTTCAGGATTTGCAAATCAGTGTTCACATGACTTTATCAAACAGAACTACTGTGAATAATGAGAACCCGCTGTATTTGATTAGATTCAGGGGTGGGGAATGTGCAGCCAGTGGGCCGTATAAGTCCCGAGAAATCATTTGGTCTGGGCCCTGCCAAGGCAACTGCAGGCAGGACTTGAAATTCCATAAATCTAGGAGCTCTTTTCATAACTAATTTTTAAGTTGATGATTTTGTATGGCCCCCAAATGATGTTATAAATATCTAAATGGCCCTTGGCAGAAAAAACGTTCCCCACCCCTGGATTAGAATGATAGTCGTAAAGGCTGGGGTTTGTTTTCTAAATTTGATGGGTGCGAATGAAGGTGGTGATGTGACAATGCTAAGGGCTTGGGCATTTGAAGAAAACGGGGTGCATGAAGGGTATGATTGGATGAGATGAACTGCTGAGGGGTTTCTAATGGAAAATAACCAAACTGACACCAAAGGAATCCAGGGCTTCTCTGGCTGAACATCAGAGTGACAGGTGAGTAGAAAACGATTTGGATCTTGGTCTTTAATTCAAGGTGAATTGCCCTGTGACTTTCATTTCTCCTTGAGAGTTTAATAATGAAGGACAATTTGACCTTTTTGCTGCTGAAATTGGGATGTTATTATATTGTCACTTGGATTTATTCTTCAGTTTCTATTGGTGTATATAGATATTGCATTTGAGCATGACTTAAGACTACAAGAGACTAAGCCCTGAGTTTTTGGCCTCAGTCGCAGAAATGTGTTTAATGTCCTTTGCTGACCCATTGCAGAGCTACTTGGGGACCCAAACTGAATTTTTGTCTCCTTGGAATGGAGAACTAGCTGGTGCTCTTCTGAAGAACAGCTCGGAGCATGAAAGGAGGACTTCCCCCAACATCTGCTGCCGCTTCTCCCAGGGATGACATCACACCCAGTACGCCACGGGCTTGACTGCTGAGCCCAAGGAGATAAGCGAACTGTCGGCTGGGGAATGTTAGACAGTGCCTTTTCCCCCGTCCCATGGTTCTCAAGGGGGCTTCTATTACTGAGGAAATTGGGGGGTAGGATCTAACTTTCAAGTAGCTGCTCACTGAGGTGACATAGCTATTGTCCTAAAATTCTGTCAGGGTGGGTGACTCCCCAGCTCCTTCTGTCCCTTCCCTCTTGTCTTTACTCTCGCCCCTATTGATACAGCAGACACAGGCTCACCTAGAATATATAATTAAGAGGGTAAATCAGGGTCTTGCAGTTCTAAGGCTTGTGCTCAAGGAAGGAGGTAGGGAGATTGGCTTTTTTTTCTAATCCAGATGTACTGTTAAAGTGGATTATCTATCTTGTCCATAGTAGATGTCTTGAATGTATTCAACACTAGCTAGCACCCAGGAGCAGAGGGTTGAGCTGAGCTCTAATGTCAAGGGAATGACTATGAAGGTGGTCTGAGGAGTCCAATATCACTAGTCAAAACATAGAGGGCAAACTAAGTTCAATATGCACATGATTTAATTTCCAAAGAATCAGACCTGCGGAGGAGGTGGCACAACCTCAAAACTTCTGCTTGCTGCTCTAGCTTCTCTAATTGGGCATCAGGTTTAGTGCTTAATAGAAACCTGAGAATTAGGACTCAACACTGGAGAAAGAGGAAGATAGCAGAGAGACGAAGCTCAGACCCCTTGACCTAATAGGTAGAGTTCAGGGTTCAATCTAAAGGGGGCCCCTGAGGAGGTCAGACTTCTCCCCATTCTGAAGGTACAGTGAGGGGTGTGGTCTTGAGGGACTGCAGCCTGGTGGGTGGACGCAAGAGGAGCTGCTGCCACTGGCAGGCTCACTGGGCTGCAGGGTAGCGGAGGCTTTTCACAGACGAGGGTCTCACCATCTCAGCTCCTCTCAGGGCTGAGCTCATAAAGCAGCAGATTCCTAACTCTTAGCAGAGGCTGAGCTGGGGCCGGTAGCCTGGGATTTGACAATCAAATATTTGTTAACATATGGCAGGGCGACAGGTAACTTTGATTTCTTGTTTGTATTTTCCATTTACATATATTTGATTTTTTATGTTAAAGATTTTAGATATCATTGTATAATATGTGCTATATATTATATGATGCATTATGACATTTTATGGTTTATATTCATTTTTATTATTATATATATCATTTTATATTCAGAAAAAAATTTAATTTTTAAACAACTAGGCTAGAACATCTAAGATTCTGCTAAAGGTATAATTTCCATGAAGTTCCAAAACATTTCATGTCCAATAGAAATTTAGATTGAATGAGCTAAAGCTTGCAGAGTGATAAATGTTTGGTCTCTCCACAATCCACTGAAATCAAACTAGAACTGAGCAAGCCTTGTTATTCAGACTGTGGTTATCACTTATCATTATTGTATGTTGTTTTCCCACAGATAAGCTCAATCATTTGACTTTAAGTTTGACCTTGGCTCTCCAAATCAGTTTCTTTGTCCCTGTAGTTGCAGAGTAACTGGAATACCTTTCACTCCCTCCAAGTGAAATTACAAAGTAGCTTTATTCTTATATAATGGGCTTTTACTGAAGTGATCCCTTTCTGTGTGTTGTATGTGTAACAAGAAACATTTATTTCACATATAAGGTAGTTCCATAATGCCTTCATTCTATATAACACTGGAAAATATCAGAATGTTTTAGGGAAATTTAAGGAATGATGTCACCAAAATGCCAGGATAGGAGTTTTCTACCATTCTTCCCTCAAAAACATTGATTTGACAGTCACTCATGGATAAGAGTGCCTTTGTGCGTGGAAGTCTGTGAATCCAGTGGAGAAATCCTAACACACACACACACACACACACACACACACACACATCTGAGACTGGACACATTGAAAAGAAAGAGAGGAACAGGCTCACTTTATCCACATCATGCCAGGCTGACATGGCTCAGTGCCAAGAGACATCTTCTTGGCCCATGATTTTTCTCTGGGGAAAAATAAGAGCACGTATATGAGAAATCCCAGAATTTCTAAGAAGGCTGGTAGAAGATATTTCCCTTGAGAATCCAGTCAGTAGACTGGAAGAGGTGACCACTTCTTCAAATATGAAGACAATAGTGCAAGACTTCAAGGAACATAAAAAATCAAGGAAACATAACACCACCAAAAAAAACACAATAATATTCCAGTAACTGACCCCAAAGAAATAGAGATCTGCAATTTTCCCAATGAACTCAAAATTGCTGTTTTAAAGGTGCTCAGTGAGCTACAAGAGAACACAGAAAAAAATTCAACAAAATCAGGAAAAAATACATGAATAAAATAAGAAGCTTAACAGAGAGACAGAAATCATAAAAAATAACCAGATTGAATTTCTGGAACTGAACAGTAAAATGTATATCATTAAAAAATGAAACCAAAAACATCAACAATAGACTTGATCAAGCAGAAGGAAGAATCTGTGAAGCAAAAGATAAGTCAATTGAAATTATACAGTCAGAGAAGCAATGAATAAAAAGCAAAGAAAGCCTATGAAATACCATTAAGAGAAACAACCTATGTGTTACTGGAGTCCATAAGGAGAGGAGAGGGAGAACGGGAAAAAGCTTATTTAAAATAATGGTTGAGGAGATTCCAAGATGGCAGCAGATTAAATGGAAGCTGCACTGAGACTTCCCCAGGACCAAACTGGAATTATAACTAAAATATAGAAAAACTATCCTGAATGATCAACTGCAACTGAAGAGGAGCTGGAGAGCACCCTCATAACCAAGGAGGAAAAAGGGAGACAGCATAGAGACATGTAGGAAGTACGGAAGCACGAGAGGGCTGGCTGGGTTCCCAAAGGCAGCAGCTGAAAGCCCAGAGGGAGATCTCAGCTGTGGGGGTTCCCACTGAGGACTCTGGGACCTAAACCCCAGCCTGGGCTCCCCAGCCCAGAGCACCAGAACTGAGAAAGGTGCCCACATAACGTCTGGCTGTGAAAAGCAGCAGGGCTGCCAAGGAGAGACACCTGGAAATGCACGCCCCCTCTTAAAAAACCAATGCACAAAGTTTCCTGTGCAGCTGTTCACCTTGAGCTGTGGCAGAGGGAGGGCAGAGTGGCCTGGAGCTGTGTGAGGACAATCTAGGGTTGTGGGTCCTGGAGATAGAGCTCAGAGGGCACTCCTCTGGATTCCTGTCCAGAGTCATTACCCCATACTGTAGAGGATGTCTTTCTCAGGCAGACATTTATCATGCAGTCACCTTTTACCTGGGGGAAGGGGAGCAGGAAGCAATTGACCCACCCACTGAAAACCCCTTACCCTACCTTGTGGAGTTTACAACATGTTGTGGTCTATAGCCTGAGGTTCATTACGAAACTTTGAATAACAATCAGCCTCTGGCTGCTTTGAGTCTTTGCTTGATCTGCTTCTGGACCCAGGGCTTGGAAAAGCAGACCTTGGTGAGCATCTTGGTCCTTTCCAAATGCACTGAGCCTCAGTAGAGGGAGCCACAAGCTGTGGATTGCTGAAGGCCCTTAACAGGGTACTCAAGGCCAGTCACAAACAGCATCTGACATTGGCTTGCACCGGAGACGATCCAAAAGACTGGGAGTCCTAGCAGCTCCAGCTAATACATAGAAACAAATCCAAACAGGCAGCCAAGATGGGGAGACAAAAAAACAAACCCCAATGAAAGGACAAGAGAATTCTTCAGAAGAAGAGATAAATGAAATGGAGATAAGCAATCTATCAAATATATAGTTCAGATACTGATCATAAAGATGCTCAGCAGCATGAGGAAGAAAATGAAAACTATGAAGGAAATTAAGAAAGACATAACAGAAATAAAAAAAAAAAAACATTGGAAGGATAAACAGCAGTTTAGAGGAAGCTGAGGATCAGATCAGCAAATTAGAAGACAGGGTAGAAAAAAATCACTCGATCAGAGAACAAAAAGAAAAAACAAATAAAAAACAGGAGGACAGTTTAAGGGAGCTGTGGGACTACATGAAACATAACAATATTTGCATCATAGCAGTGCCAGAAGGTGAAGAAAGTGAACAAGGGAATAGAGAACTTGTTTGAAGAAATAATGGCAGAAAACTTCCTTAACCTGGTGAAAGAAAAAGTCACACAAGTTTAGGAGGCACAGAGAGTCCCAAGGAAGAAGAGTTCAAAGAGGCCCGAACCCAGACACATCATAATTAAAATGCCAAAATTACAAGACAAAGAGAGAATCTTAAAGACAGCAAGAGAAAAGCAATCTGTTACCCACAAACAAGCTCCCATAAAGCTGTCAGCTGATTTCTCATCAGAAGCTCCACAGGCCAGAAGGGAATGGCATGAAGTATTCACAGTAATGTAAAGCAAGGATCTGAAACCAAGACTACTCTATCCAGCAAGGCTATCATTCAAAATAGATGGTGAAATAAAGTGCTTCCCAAATAGAAAAAGGCTAAAGGAGTTTATCACCACCAAACCAGTACTGCAGGAACTGTTAAAGGGACTGCTGGAATGAGAAGTAGAAATAGAGAGAAACATAGACATTAAGAATTAAAATGACAATATTAAGTATCTATCAATAATAACTTTAAATGTAAATGGATTAAATGCTCCAATCAAAAGACATAGGATAGCTGAATGGATAAGAAAACATCACCCAAATATATGTTGTCTACAAGAGACCCACCTCAGAACAAAAGATTCACATAGACCGAAATTGAAGGGATGGTAAAAAAATTTTTCCATGCAAATGGAAATAAAAAATAAAGGTGGGGTAGCAATACTTATATCTGACAAAATAGACTTCAAAATGAAGACCATACAAAGAGACAATAAAGGTCACTACATAATACTAAATGGTTCTATTCAACAAGATGATATAACCCTGGTAATCATATATGCACTCAACATAGGAGCACACACACACACACACACACACACACACACACATGCATATACATCTATATAAACTTCTGGAGGATTTTAAGGGAAAGATTGACAGCAATACAGTCACAGTAGGGACTTTAACACCCCACTGACTTCACTACATAGATCTTCCAGACAAAAAGTCAACAAGGAAACAGTGATTCTAAATGACACACTAGATCAGATGGATTTAATTGACATTTACAGAACACGTTCTACACGAAAGCTGCAGAATATACATCCTCCTCAAGTGCACATGGAACATTCTCAAAGACAGACCACATGTTAGGACACAAAACAAGTCTCTACAAGTTCAAGAAGATTGAAATCATATCAAACATCTTCTCAGACATTTACATCATGAAATGCTATGCAGCTATATAAAATAAGGACCCCTTACCCTCTGAGACAACATGGAGGGCCCTAGAGAGTATTAAATTAAGTGAAATAAGCCAGTCAGAGAAAGACAAGTATCACATGATCTCACTCATATGTGGAATCCAATGAACAAAATAAACTGATTAATGAAATAGATCCAGAGACATAGAAGCATGGAACAGACAAAACTCAGAGGGAAAGGCAGGCTGGAGGGTGTTCATTATCCTATGAACTTATATACATATATGTATAACCCATGGATAGAGACAATAGTGTCGTGAAGGCCTGGAGGGAGTGGTGCAGGGTGGAGGGGATCAATGTGGGGGACAAAAGGGACATCTGTAATACAATAAAGATAAATTTGAAAAACAATGGTTGAGAACTTCTCAAATCTGGGGAGAGATTTGGATATCCAAATTCATGAAACTCATAGATTCTCCTAATTTTACCACCAAAATATGTTCTCTAAGACATATCATAATAAAACTCTAAAATCAAAGACAAAGAGAGAATTATAAATGCAGCAAGCAAAAAAAATTCTCACATACAAGGATATCAGTGAATTTCTCAGCAGAAATCTTGAAAGCCAGAAGAGAGTAAGATGGTATATTCAAATTGTGAAAGAAAAAAACCCTCCCAATCAAGAATGTTATACCCAAGAAAGATACCTTTCAGAAATGAAGGAGAAATAGAAGCTTTCCCAGAAAAACAAAAGCTGAGGGAGTTTATCATAGACTTGCCTTACAAGAAATGTGACTAGAGCTACCTTACAAGAAATCTGAAAGAAATTCTTCAAGGAAAAATGAAAGGGTGCTAAATAGTAGCATGAAAACAAATGAAAATATAAAATGCTGGTAAAGGCAAGTATATAGTTAAATTAAGAATACTCTAATATAGTGGCATTTTAATCACTTAACCCTACTACAAAGGTTCAAAGGCAATAGTATTAAAAAGAGCCGTAGCTACACTAGTTTGTGAATGGGCACACAACATAAAAAATGTAAATGAGATACCAAAAATATAAGATGCGTATGTGGAAAATTAAGCGGTAGAGTTTTTGTATGTGATTGAAGTTAATTTGTTATCTTAAAATAGACTGTTACAACTATAAGAAGCTTTATGTAAGCCTCATGATAACCACAATGCAAACACCTACAGTAGAGGCCTGGCTGGTGTGGCTCAGTTGGTTGAGGGTCATCCCATGCATCAAAAGGTTGCCGGCTTAATTCTTGCTCAGGGGACATGCTCACATTGAATCAGGAGGCCACCAACCGATGTTTCTCTCTTGCATGGATGTTTCTCCCTCTCCCTCTCCCTTCCTCTCTCTAAAAATAAAAATAAACTAACAAAACCCCTCCAATATATACACACAAGATAAAGAAGGGAATCAAAGCATATCACTATGGAAAATCATCAGTTCAAAAAGACAGATAACAAAATAGGGAGAATAGGAACAAAGGAAATACAATAGAGCTATTGAACAATTAATGAATCCTTACTTATCAATAATTAATTTAAATGTAAGTGGGTTAAATTATCCAACCAAAATCCATAGTGGCTGAATAGTTAAAAAATAAGACCCAGCTATATGCTTCTTAGAAGAGACTCATTTCAGCTCTAAGGACACACATAGACTTAAAGAGAAGGAATAGAAAAGTATATTCCATACAAATGGAAACCAAAGAAAGCAGGAGTACTTACAGTTATATCAGACAAAATAGACTGTAGGTCAAAACCGTAATGAGACAAAGAAGGTCATTCTATAATGACAAAAGTTTCAATTCATCAAGAGGATATGAAAATTGTAAAAACGTATACATTCAACCTGGGAGTACCTAAGTACACCGAGCAAACACTAACAGGTCTGAAGGGAGGAACAGACAGTATGGTTATAGTCAGGGGCTTTCGTTCCCACTTTCAACCATGGATAGGTCGTCCAGACCAAAAATTAATAAGCAAACACTGGATTTGAACTACCCTTCAGGTCAAATGAACCGAAGATACATATACAGAATATTTCATCCTATAGATCATGTGTTAGTCTATCGTAGCAAATTTAAAAAGAGTGAAATCATAGTGAGCATATTTCCCAACCACAATGGTATGGAACTAGAAATCAGTAACAGGAGAAAAACTGGAAAATTCATAGATACACAAAAATTAAACAACACACTCCTAAACAGCCAGTGGGTCAAAAAAATCTTGAAACAAATGAAAACAAAAATACATATACCAAAACTTATAGGATGCCAGCAAAAACAGTTCTAAGAAGGAAATTTATATCTATAAATACCTACACTAAGAAAAACAATCTCAAGTAAACAACCTGACTTTACAACTCAAGAAACTAGAAAAAAAGAGAAGTCTACGCCCAAAGTTAGCAGCAGAAGAGAGATAATAAAGATTAGAGAGAAAAAAATTAAATAGAAGACCAGAAAAGAAATGGAAAAAAAGGTCAGTGGAAATAAGAGCTGATTTTTTGAAAAGATAAACAAAATTGAAAAAACTTTAGCTAGACTAAGAAAAAAAGAAATAAGGCTCAGTGCATAGAATCAGAAATGAAAGAGGAGACATTTGAACTGATAACACAGGGAACAATTGTACACCAAGAAGTTGGGTAACAAGAAGAAATGGTTGGATCTGTAGGAATATACAGTCTACCAAGACTGAACCATGAGAAAATAGAAAATCTAAACAGGCCAGTAACAAGTAAGAACCTTAAATAACTAATCAAAAAACTTCCCAATGAAAGAAGCCCACAATCAAGGGTTGCATTGGTCTTGGGAGATTTTTTGGATATAATACCAGCAGTACAAGTACAAAGGCACAAATAAGCAAGTTTCACTGCACCAAACTAAAAAGCTCTGCACAGCAAAAGACGCAATCTACAAAAAGTCTATCTGTGGACCGGGGAAAAGATTTGCAGACCATATATCTAATAAGGGGTTAATACCCAAAATATATAAGAAAGTCTATAACTCACTAGCTAATAATAATAATACTTTTAAAATGGGCAGAGAACATGAAAATATCTTTTTCTAAAGAAGACACACGAATTATGAACAAGTACATGAAAAAATGCTTGACTTCAATAATCATCAGGAAAACGCAAATCATCTCGCACCTGTTAGGATGCTTGTCATCAAAGACGTTAGCTCACACTAACGTGTTTAACCAGGACGGTGCACGCGTCTTTACATCGGATGGCTCTGTCTTCAGCAACTGGTGGAGCTTTTAAACTTTTTTTAAAAGCATGTTTATTTTTCTTCACATCTAGCTTGAGTACCTACTATGTGCCAGACAATGTGTGATTGATACAGTTCTTATATAATACTTTGTGAAATCTGTTGAAAGCTTACAAAGGTCAGTTACTCTAAAGAGACCAATGGCCAGTGGGTCAAATCAAGAGGCTGCTATTTGTTTCCAAGGATACTATGTTTTACCAAAGAAGCCACACCCTGGCAAAAGCACTGAGTTGTCTCCTGTGCAATGAGAGACTGCACATTAGTATTGTTAACCTGGACGATGAATCTTCAAAAATTTTGTGGGATGTTTTTATAACCCATTTTTGGCCTATAATATCACCTTACCATCCATCATGCAAATTGCAAATATGACAGTCAAAAAAACATCTTTCCCAGAGTCTTCTAAATGTGCCAAGTCCTTGTCTCAATTGTTTTCCACATGAACATAATCACCTGATGCAGTGTCAGGAGCTACTAAGAGGTTTCCGGGCTTTCAAAGGGTGCATTTTCTCAAAGCCATCTTCTTTAGACAGAGTCTATAAGTTCATATTGTTGAGTGCACAGGGTAGCTTGTCACAACCTGCGGAGGTATTGGCAGGTCTTAATGGATTTATAGATTAAAATATGGGGAGGTCAGGCGTTCTCATTAAGAACCCTTTGTAACAAATAGTTTTCTAAAAGATAACTGTAGCTATACAAAGGACACTAATAACTTAAAAGGAGCAAAAGAGCATGGTTGAATCATATCACCTAATATAATTAGAAAAATCATATTTCATTGAATTTTTGTAATTTGTACGAAATATCCCAATGCTTTCATTCAGATGAAAACATAAGCCTACTTATACTTAGTGCAATGCTTTTACCAAAGATTGCATTTGACGGGCAATCTGGGCAGCTCGTTCTTTCCCCTAACTTAGAGCGGAGAGCGCTTCCATCACGGGGCTCGTGCCCCAGGTGTGGGCTGCGTTTCAGAGTCTGTCTCAGCACAGCCCTCCAGGGAGCCACTGCCAAGGCGGCAGAGGTCACAGGAAATTGGAACCTATTAGTCATCCTTAACTTTGTGAGTCTTCCTCTTTCTGCTTTAACCGGCTGACCACATTACAGTATAGTAGCATGTTAAGGTGATGATTTGAGAAAATATTTTTAGCGAGCCCGATGTGCGACTGTTAGAGCTGCACACATGTAACATTGGACCTGGGTTATCGCCGTGAACGTGGAAATTAATGAAAATCCAGGGGGAGGCTGGAGACGGCGCTGGATGTGTGTGCACACGGGAGGGGAGTGCCGGAAGCAGGGAGGTAGCAAGAAGTAAGATGACATCAGAAGCTGAGATATAAGGAACTAGAAATAGAGAAGAAAATAAATGGCAAGGAAAGTTGATAGGAAGGATTGAACTTATCTGTGGATGTGGTAAATTGCTTGAGCAGAAACTGCATCTGCATTTGGCTTTCAAAACAGCCAGAAAGTTTGGGCAGAGGAAGGAAGACCTGGGAGGGAGATGCGCACCTGGGAGCCACCTGCCGGGCAGGTGTAAAATCACAAGGTAAGTGCGGCCAGGGTGGGACAGGCCTGCGGACCCGGAGCTCAGCTGGGGGAAGCAGATAGGAGGCTGAGTCAGGACGCGAGACCGCAGGTGAAGGGTGGGCACAAGAAGACAGTCAGCAAAATGAAACACAGAAGAGAGCTTCTGAGAGGCGTATGGTTGCTGAGAAACGTGGAGTTAAAGCAGAGTTACTCTCTTTAGTGAAGAGCGATTACAGAGGCAGGCGGACAGCAGGAGAGGGAGGTGACACAGGTTGCTCACTGGGTCTGAGGCCATTGGCGACTGGAGTGAAAACCTGGGGCCTCTTTCCATCTCCCTTTTAGACAAGCTTCTTACCACTTTTATTATGCACCCATAACTCCGAGGAAGCAAATCTCATGGTAGGAAATGCTTATCTCCTTAAATCTCTTCTCTTCTAGCCTTTCATCAGCACTGGCAATGCTGACCGTCCCCTGTAGCTCCTCTCGTTTGGGGATTTGGGCGAGCAAGCTGCTCTCGGTTTTCTGTTAGCTCTTTGACTGCGCTTCCCGGCGCCTTAGCCTCCTTCCCCTTCCCCTGGCTGTCAAATGTCCAGGTTTCCCAAGTTTCCCTTCCTTCCCCCTTCGTGTTCTCTCTCTGACGCCATCTACACCTATGGTTTAAATGATGACTTCCATACTCACAACTCCCAAGTTCATAGGTTCAGTCTCAGTTTCTCTTTTGAGTCCATAGATTCAGTTGCCTACTTGATTTTCATTCAAATGCCTCAAAATTTCTCCCAACTCAGCATTTCCAACACCAAACTCAAGTTTCCTTCCCCACAAAACAAAACAAGCCGGCCCTGGCCTTCTTCCTCAGTCCACAGCTGACCACGAGGCACCCTCCTGAACAGCCTGGGACCTCTCCTTTGCCCTCACATCAATTCTGTCACCAAGCCTGCTGACTTTCACTCTCAGATTCCTTTTTCTGCACCTCCGCTACCACCACATTAGTTCAAGCTGCCTCAGCTATCACCATCTCTATCGCAATATGCTTAGTACTGATTTTTCTATTTTAAATATTGCCTTCAAGCTCTCTGATATGCACCCCACTGAGAAGTGAGTCTATGTGTGGCCCCCTCACCTGGGAGCCCTTGGAACTGCGCTGCCCTCAGTAGCCTCATAGAAGCAGCACTGTCAGCTGTGGGGCTGGGCCATCGATGCCAGAGCGGCTTTACCCCGCCTGCTGGAGCCCTTCTGTGGAGCCCCGAGGTGCTGAAGTCGCCTGCTGTTAGGAAACCAAGCCACAGGGAGAGCCCACTGCAGGCACTCTGGTTGGCAATGCCAGTCTGTGTGTTATCTTGGTCAATGCCCAGACAAGCAGTGAGTGGGCGTGTAGAGGATTCCAGCATCTGGGTGTCATTTCACCCTCAGTTTTGAAGCTTCCCAGCTCAGGCCACAGATTCTATGGAGAAACAGCAAGCCAGGCCTTCCCCTGTCTTCCACCCCACTTCACTTCTTCACCTTCCACCCTCAAGACCTGTCCACGCTCCAGAAGCACTGCATCGGTCAGCATGATGGGAAGGCCGTTCTGAGCCCAGAGATGTTGTTATGCAGCAACAGGAACTGAAACAGTGACATGTTCCATCTGCCTCCACACATTTCTGATTTGCCCTGGACACTGAGAGTCAGAGTAACCTCCCAACTTAAAACTCTTCAGCTGTGTCCCACTCCTCTTGGGTGAAAGACCAACATTCTTAGCATGACCTAGAGGACCTGGCCAGGCGCCTGCACCCTCATCTGGTGGCAGCCTTTGCTCTGCTTCGCAGCCACACTGCCCTCCTCTGAGCTCCGTTTTCGGCCGTCGCCCCCCCGCAGTGCTCCCTCCTTCGCCCTGTAGCCGGCCCCCACCTGCACGGCCAGGCGGCTGGTGCTTCCTCAGGAACAAGCGAGGGCCCGCTCTTCCCGTCTCCAGTCGGAATTACACTGAGGTTCTCGCCAGTGTAACAGGCAAGAGACAAAATACATACAAATTGGGGGAAAAGTAAAATTCTCTCTTTTATTTTCCAGAGAAATGAGTGAGTATGCAAAAAATTTACTCAAAGAGAACTAAACCATAAAAGCTCTAGGGCTAATAAGTGAATTTACAATGGAATAGAGATCATATATAGAAATAATTGTTTTTCTATGTGCTGGCAGTAAAAAGTTAGAAAAATATGTTTTAAAAAGAATTTTATTTACAATATGTATGAAACTTCTAGACTTTAAACTTTGGAACATTGCTGAGAGAAATTAAAGTAGATATAAATAAAGATATATAACATGTTTATGGATTGAAAATATAAATAATTATAAGATGTCAATTCTCTTCAAATTGATTTACTGATTCAATGCAATTACAACCAAAATTCCAAATTTGCATGAATTTACAAGCTGATTTTATAATTTGTATAAAAATATAAAGCATCTAGAATAGCCAAAATAATTTTGAAAAAGAAAAACGTTAAAAAGACATATTACCTGATTTTAATATTTACTATAAAGCTATGGTAATCAAGACTGTATATAATCAGCATAAAAACAGATAAATAAATGAGTGAGAGAGCTCAGGGACCCACACTTACATGGTTTTGACCAAGATACCACAATACTTTACTGAGAAAGACTTTTCATAGAAGAGCTGAATATCTATATAAGAAAAAAATCAACCTAGATTCATATTTTACATTATATAAAAACTTTAATTTAAAATGAATTAAAAACTAAAGGTAAAAACTAAAACTATAATACTCTTATAAGAAAACATGGGATAAAATTCACTTCATGTGTTGGGGTATACAAAGATTTCTTAGAGAGGACCCCCAAAAAAAACATTAATCAAAAAAGAAAAAATATATTAGACTTTATCCAAATTAAAAACTTTTGTGCATGAATATTTATGGGAACATGATTCATAATGGCCAAAGTAGAAACAAGCCAAATGTCCATCAGCTGGTGAATGGATGAACAAAGTTTAGTGTATCCCTAGAAGGGAGTACTAGTCCAGAATGGGAGAAATGAAATACTGATGCACGTTAGAACACGGAGGAACCCGAAACACCAGGCTAAGTGAGAGAAGTCGGCCCAAAAGCCGCAGATGTGATGCTTCCTTTTATATGAAATGTCTCCAGTAGGCAAATCTATAGAGACAGAAAGCAGGTGATTGTTTGGGGTTCAAGTGGGAACAGGGATGAACTCTAAGCGGGCCAGAACTGTTTTGTTGGGATGATGGAATCTTCTAAAATTGGGTTATGGCGATGCCTGTAGGACTTAACTTTATTAGAAATCATTTAATTACATACTTACAATGAGTGGGTTTTGTGGAATTAATTTATACCTCAAGATAGCTATGAAAAATAATTTTAAATTTCTGTTCATGAGGGGACAGTATTAAGAAAAGGAATAGGCAAGCCCCAGAGCAGGAAAAAATTTCACAAAAACTTACATTTGACAAAAGTCTTTATCCAGAATGTATCATGAACTCTTACAACTCAATAATAAAAGGACAAACAATTCAGTTAAAAAAATAGACAACGCATTGAGTAGGTACTTCACAAAGAAAAATAGTCTAATGGCCAAAAAGCATCCTAAAAGTACTAACCTTTTGTCATCAGAGAAAAGCAAATCCAGAGCAGAATACCATTAAATACCCACGAGGGTGACTGAACCAAAACCTGGCAGCATTAAATGGGTGTTGATGTGCAGCAACTTCAACTTTTAAATATTGCTGTTTGGAATTTAAATGGTGCAATCACTGTGGCAGTTACACATTTAGTTATGTGCATATCTCCCATGACCCTGAAATTCCATTTTAGGTGTACACACAAGAGAAATAAAATAATATATCCACACATAGATTGGGACAAGAATATTTTAGCTGCCTTTCTCATGATACCCTTAAATTAGAAACAATTCAAAGTTTATCAACAGGAGAACAAACAAACAAGTTGTGGAAAATCCATATCATGAATCCTGCTCAGTGGTAAATAGGAATGAACTTCTTGAAACTCATGAGGACAGGCGTAAATGTCAGGAACATTATGCTGAGCAAAGAAGCCAGACACAAAAGAGTATTGACTGTATGTTTTTGTTTATTTGAAGTTCTAGAACAGGCTAATTGAATCTATGGGGAAAGAAATCTGAACAGTGGCTTCTATAGGAGGGTGAGGGGGTGGGAGTAGTGGAAATTGACTGGGGTGGTATGATAGTCGGCCTCCAAGATGGCCCCAATAATTCCTGTCTCCTGGTAATTATGATTTTGTGTAATTTCCTCCCCCATTGTACCAGGGTTGGCTTGATGGAATAGTATTGTTACCTCTGAGGTTGGTTATAGACACTGTGGTTGCTGCTTTGTTATGAGAAATGGCATTTATGTAAGAAGTGGAGAAAGAAATGTGGAGATAGTATTGCTAATTTGATACAAAATATCATAAACCATTTTCACAGGCTTATCTTATGTACCAGACAGGAACAAAAGCTCATCTCACATATCAGTTTTCTACAATGTACTCTCCAGCTTTAGAGAGTTGCAAAATAGATGAGCTCTAATCAATTTTGAGTCAAAATTACATTTTTTTGAGAGAATATAATGATTCTCAGACTGGCTTATTAGAAAATGTTATAGTATTTATTTATTTTTGCCTTATTTTTAGTATTTCTCAAAAGTCAATAAACCTTATATTTATTTCAAATTGGGGGTCTCCAATTCATTTGTGTTTGGTGTTTCATAGAATGAATTTGTTGGAGATACCGAGTTAGATGAGCAGAGGACACAGGAAGGAGCAGGAAGCTGCTGAGATGGGCCAGGCTATGGGGGATTTGGGCTGGAACAGGATGCTGACAGTAGGAAATAAGACAAGGACATCTGACAGAGATGCTGGGTTGTTAGCATCAGTAAAATTTGGCACCTGGTTGAACATGAAAGAGGGGCAAAGGAGAGGATTCCAATGTGTTGAGTAAACCATCACTAAAAACAGAGACCTCTACACTCAGGGACGGGGTAGGGAGAGGGAGAGGGAGCTGGGATGCACCACCCAAAATATGCTTCTTTGGCATGTGAATTATTTGAGCAGAAAGCAATGAAGAACTAGCAGGCTCAGGAAACGCATTTTACACTCATACCCCTTAGTCACCTGAGAGAAATTAGTAAGGGGGCCTCTACCAGGAAGAGAGCAGTCACAGAGATAACTTTTTATATCTGAGAGACAAATCTGCATGGCAGAGCAAGTTTTGTACCTTTCACCTTCCTGTGACTTATCTCTGAAGCCCTGGGTTCCCTGCACCCCTTTCCTCAGCTCAGGACGGTACATATGCCTCAGTTGCCTGGCTGCTAGTAAGTCTCATATTGTAGGGCTTCCATGTGTATGAAATTAAATGTGTTTTTTTCTCCTGTTAATCTGTCTCTTTATTACCATGGGAAGGGGTGGTCTTCCACCAAGAACCTAGAAGGGTAGAAGGAAAATCTTTTTCCTCCCCTACAAGCCTAATGTACAGATTGGGGGGTAAGGAGGCTGAGAACATCCTGTTATAACTTTTTCCCTCAGGCTTGTAGACTGAAAGGAAGGAAGGAGGGAATGGCAGGTGGCATGAGATTCTGAGGAGATGAGAACAGTAGGTTGGGAAAAACTTTCTCCAGAAGAAGGAAGAAAGAGAAAGTTGGGTGAAGACAGTCTCAGGGAGGAAGAGAAGACAGTCTTAGTGGAGGCGAAAAGAGGTCTCAGTGGAGGAGAGAAGACGGTCTCAGTGGAAGAGAGAAGACAGTCTCAGTGGAGGAGGAGAGAAGAGGGTCTCAGCGGAGGAGAGAATAGGGTCTCAGGGGAGGAGAGAAGAGGGTCTCAGTGGAGGAGGAGAGAAGAGAGTCTCAGTGGAGGAGAGAAGATGGTCTCAGTGAGGGGAGAAGAGGGTCTCAGTGGAGGAGAGAAGATGGTCAGAGTGGAGGAGGAGAGAAGATGGTCTCAGTGGAAGAGAGAAGAGGGTCTCAGTGGAGGAGGAGAGAAGAGAGTCTCAGTGGAGGAGAGAAGACGGTCTCAGTGGAGGAGAGAAGAGGGTCTTAGTGGAGGAGGAGAGAAGAGATTCTCAGTGGAGGAGAGAAGACGGTCTCAGTGGAGGAAAGAAGATGGTCTCAGTGGAGGAGAGAAGACGGTCTCAGTGGAAGAGAGAAGATGGTCAGAGTGGAGGAGGAGAGAAGATGGTCACAGTGGGGGAGAGAAGAGGGTCTCAGTGGAGGAGGAGAGAAGAGGATCTCAGTGGAGGAGAGAAGAGGGTCTCCGTGGAGGAGAGAAGAGGGTCTCCATGGAGGAGAGAAGAGGGTCTCCCTGGAGGAGAGAAGACGGTCTCAGTGGAGGAGAGAAGAGGGTCTCCGTGGAGGAGAGAAGAGGGTCTTAGTGGAGGAGGAGAGAAGAGGGTCTCCCTGGAGGAGAGAAGAGGGTCTCCGTGGAGGAGAGAAGAGGGTCTCAGTGGAGGAGAGGTGGGCGATCCGTGCTGTCATCCTGGTGGCCGGACAGCTGGTCTGCAGACGGCTGGGGGGTGGGCGCTTGAGGTGGGGGGACCGTCGCTATGAAGACAGACGGGACCAGCACAGGCACATGGAGGAAGGAGAGGAGGCCTGAGGGCTGGTGAGGAGGAAAGGGAGGTGGCCGGTGGCCCGGGACAGCGGGAATGGACACAGGGCTTCCCTGGGGAAGCGGCCAGCTGGGAGGCGTGGCTGCAGAGAGATTTCTGGAACCGAGTTTTAACTCGGAGGATGGTCAGTTTCAGGCTGGCTCCAGGCACAGCTGTGCCTCAGCTCGGCTGAGGCAGGATGGAGACGAACGTCGTTCAAAGTGTGGAAATGACAGGTGGAGAATAGAGACCGCAAAGATGGAAGCAAGGGGAGTGGGTCAGCCAGCACAGGGCGCACGCTCAGAGTGCAGAGGGTCGGCAGGGGCCACCTTAGGAGGGGTGGCCAGTCGCCAACAGAGAGCCACCCCGAAACCAGCCTGCACCCCGCCGCCCTGCTCCGGGCAGGCGTCCCTGGAGGCCCGCAGAGGACGCAGGCGGACTCCGGCCCGCTGGGCTCGCCTTCACCTCCCGCTCCGGGGCTCCACGGTGCGGGGCCAGCTGACAGCCGCGGGGCACAGAGCCCCGCTGCGCCCCTAGCGCCCAGGGGTGCGCCCGGGAGCCGCCTCCGGGGCTGCTGTGCCGCACAGTCGGGCAGCGGGGCTGAGTTCTGAAGAGGGAAACTTGGTTTAGCTCCGAGATCTCTGACAGATAGACGTTGCGGTTTGAACGCGTGAAATCTCCTGCGGTCTGCTCTCTGTCTGTGTCTGACAGGATTGTTGTCGCCCTGGAAACAGCAGCTGGGACAGGCTTGGGGGGGCTGTGAGGTCCCTGCGATGGCGAGACTGGGCAGCGGGTGCGAGGCTGCCCTCCTGAGCAGCGGCATGTGCTCTGTGAGCCACGAGTGAGTAAAACTTCTCTTGAACATAGAGTTTATATCGGTAAAAGCTTCCCTAGTACATACAGGGATTAATTTTCTATTAATCCTTGCCCAAGGATGTGCTTTCCACTGAGTTTTAGACAGAGTGGAAGGGGGCAGGGAAGGGGAGAGAGAGAGACGTCCATGTGAGAGAAACATGTCAATTCATTGCCTCCCACCCCCACCCCAGCTGGGGCTGGGGATCGAACCTGCAACCCAGGTACTGCGTGCCCTTGACTAGGAATCAAACCCACGACCCTTGGTGCTTTAACCACCAGTCACACTGGCCAGGGCTACATATATTACTTTTTGAAACAGCAACATCCTTTGCAGACTTGGGACTCTTCTAAAGCTCACCTGGGCCCGACAGGTGATTGCTGAGAGAACGCCGCACGTTAGGAGTGCGTAACTATGATTTTATAAAGCTCCCCCCGCAGGACCTCACTCCATCCCTCCAGCAACCCTGTAAGTGTCGTCGTTGCCTTTATTTCCCAGACTCGGGCCTAGAAAGTGGCAGAGCTAGGGCCCAAACCCACGTCCTCTCATCTTGGCGCTGGATCCCGCTGGAGTCCCACCGCTGCCCTGACTTCACAGCTGACCCGGCGCAGCCTTCTGCAGGCTGTCCCACGTCAGCATGGCCTAGGGGCCACCTGCTAACCCGCCCGCTGGCTTCTGCTTCACAAGAGGCCACAGGTCCAGTGGATGCAGCTCTCCAGCTAAACCTGTAGTGGACGTCCGGCTTCAGGCTGGGAAAGAACATTTTCGTTTCTTGGGAAATGCGTGTTCTGACTGGGAGCAGCAGCGGCGGTCTTTGTCATTTAAGAAAACAGAGTGACATTGGACCTTGGAGAAGCTGCAGGGGCGGGCCAAGAGAAGGGATGCTGAGGGTGTCCGGGTGAAGGGAGGGGAAAAGGCCCACGAGGAGGGGAGGGTGGCAGGGGGAGAAAGGCAAGGAAGGGGGCCGGGAAGACAGCGACTCCTCTCAGGAAGAGGGTGGAGTGAGCCCCTGTCCCCCACCAGGCGGCCAGCGGAGTTTCTAAGCCGGAGGGTCCTGAAGGCTCCCGACTTCTTGGGGGAAGTGGTTCCACGGAAAGTATGACAGGGAAATGCCAGGTGCTTCCCATTTCCAGCTGGGATAGCATCACAAAGAGGCGCTTCTTGTCAAAAGAGCTCCCGACCGTCTTTGTCGTGACCCTTGGAGGAGTGTGGTCAAAGCAGATTCCTGCAGGCTGAGCGAAGGAGCACTTGCTCAGGAGACGGCGCCTGCAGACTCCCTGGCGCCTGCAGACAAGTGACAACAGGGGCAGGCACTTGCTTTAGGCGCAGGCTGCATGGCGGGGCTGCAGGCAGGGGCGCAACCCAAGGTCAGTACTAATGACCCAGGCTTATCTCCGTGTGATGGGAAATAGGATGGGCAGCCAAGGCTTCACTGCTCTGTCAGGTGAGGTTTTTTAAAAAATCCCTTTGAGGGCAGCTTTATGGGCAGAAAAGACTATTCATGCATTTATTTTGTTTTTAAAACTGATACTCAATTTATCAAAGTTAGAAATTTAAAAATCTAGTTTATTATGAATAAAAGTTTAGCTCACAAATCCTATTATACCGTTTATAAGTCTAACGCATTTTAATAAACTTTAACACTAGGTTATCCCATTTACAAAGTTAGTAAACTAAATATCTTCATGTATTATTAAACTGTATTTATATATTTAATGTATTTTATTTTGATTCTTGTGTACTTTGACTAATATTATCCCTCAAATAAATTAATTCTTAATATATTTAAATTCTCTTACAAGTTCCAAAGCTACATATAAATTTATATGCTATATATTAACTTAGTAAATTGATATATTACAAGTTTAAATCAATTATTCAATTGCACCCTTCAAAAAGCAAGTCATAGGACTATGATTCCAATAGGTCAATCACTTAGGCCTTACAAGTACATAATTTCAAGCATTCAGATTCCTTGACACACACACACAAATTATGCTATGGTCTTAATTCTCATAACAGACGTGTAGGTATCTTCCTGCCCAGTCTAAATACCACTGAGTTCCATGTGAGTCCTGCCTTACGGCACCGCAGAGCTCGTGTGTGTTACGTGCCTGCTGTGGGCTCTGGCTCCCGGCGACTCGGCGAGCGTGTGCCTCCCCAGGCCCTGTCCGCGCAGTGGGCTCAGCCCCTGCGCGCATGCCCGGGCCCTCTCATGGGGTCACTCCATCTCACGTTCGGTCTCCCTCATTTCCTGCTGCCTCCTGTTCTCCCGGCATTGTCGTCTTTCCAAAGAACCCTGTGTTCTCATGACGCGCCTGAGGCAGGACAGCTGGTTTCAAAACTCTTAGTGAACATTAAAACATGACCCAGTTCCTTACGGCTCTGACTCAAAAATGTACCTTGATGTTTGGTCACAAATCCAAGGTCATCTTACTGACAAATTGCTTGTATAAAAATATGTAAAATAAATTGCAGTTACTTCTCGTTTCATTTTCGATGTGTTTTGACTTTTAACAAACCCAAACATAGCGCCTTGAGTTCAAGAAGCCCTAACCGTGCCCGGCCGGGTGTGGCTCAGGCGATCGGGGTTTGATTCCTGGTCAGGGCACAGGCCCGGGTTGCGGGCTCGATCAATGACTCTCTCATCATTGATGTTTCTATCTCTCTCTCCCTCTCCCTTCCTCTCTCTGAAAGCAATAAAGATATATTTAAAAAAAAAAAAAGAAGCCCTAACCGCTTCCTATAGATACTTGGTACGTTCATATAGATGCAGCGTAGAGTCAGGCCCCCGGTGCCCAGGGCAAGGAAAATGAACAAAGCAGCTCCTCTTGAAGAGGGATCCCGGGAGCGTCCCAGGCCAAGGGAGCATTCGAGGCTGCTGGTGAGGATCCAAGCGGATTGTCTGTGAGTTAGCCAGCAGATTCTAGCAACAGCAGCTGGACGGAAGGCTAGCCGGACCCGCAAGACGCCGAAGAGCACACTAGGGATTCACACGTAGCTTTCAGTCCCTGCTGGGATCGTCTCTTGTCTCCTTACCTTCAGTCTTCCCACGTGACTGTGGAAGAGACATAAACGTTCCCTACACAAGCTCCACTTAATACGTGTCAGTCATGAGCAACACCACTTAGTCACTCCGTGCACGTGTTTCGCTTTAGTCAGGGTGGAAGCAGAGACCAAAAATAGAGTGCCTCAAACCAGACACGTTTATCTCTGTCTCGGTCGCAGTGCGTTCCTGGGTAGTCGGCCTCTGGGGGTCCGAGTGCGTGCGTCCGATGAAGTCACTCAGCCCGGATTACTCACAGCTTGCTGCTCTGCCTGCTGGCGAGGTCTGTCCTCAAGGTCGGAGGTGGCTCACCACTGATCCCACACTGTGACCTACTACCCCGAGCTTACGATGTGAACACTAGATACTTGCCACGTAGAGGTTAGCCAAGAACCCTGATATTTCTCAGATAATATAACACCTCTGTCTGTTGAAATATTTAGTCTAAAATTGTGTTCCACTGCTGTTTAAACATCAAGACAGAGGCTTAGTTGTAGAATTAAGAATTATGCTATTTAGGCAAAGGGTGCTATTCTTGTGCTATATGGTTGGAGAGGACACCGCGAGGTGATTTCTTCTCTGAAATAGCCCCTCTGCATGGATTTCCACCATTCACTGTGCTTCAAATTCCCACTTTTTCTCGTTGCCCCTAGGGAGGAAGTACATGAATTGCTCGCTTGGCTGGGATAACCTGTGCTCCGAAACGGCTAGTCTACAGTCCTTCGGCAATAATGTCCTTAGGTTTGGAAAGATCAGCAGTTATGGCCAGACGCTATGCTAGGCTGTTTTCACACTGTGATATTTCCACCATGTGACAACTTGGTATCATTCCTCTGTGACAGATGAGGCATCTGTGACTTGTATGAGAATTTAGGTGACTTCCGCTAGACAGTTAGAAGGTTCTTGGGTGGAGCAGAGGTCCTAGGGAGAGAGGCAAAAGCAAGAGGCAGGCGTCAAATACTGTGCGTAGGAGCCCCAGCTCAGTAGTTGGTTCTGTCCTCGGACTTGTTACGAATTAGCTGGGTGGCCTTGGATACTGTAGCATCACCAGTGATTACTGGCAAATGAGGGAGTTGGGTTTAGAGATTCTTTAAATTATTTTGTTGTTCTTGTTCAGGATTTCTACCCAGTTTTCTCAATGGTTGACTTCCACTGCGGATTTTGAACAAATGCTAGCTGATAAAACCTATTTTACCAGGAAGGTTATCTGATGGCCCCTTCGCTGAGTTGCTGAGATGGCAGCCGTCTTTTGGGCAGCTTTTGATCTGTCCGAAGTCCCCTGTTTCATTATCACAGTGGCCCTTTCACTGTCCAGTGTGAAAGGAGTGGTGCTGGGAACCTCAGAGACTTTCAGCTCACAGAAAAATTAGCTCCTTTATTCGGGAGCTGAACATAAAAAGGTTTTCCAATCTTTACCAATCTGGTAAATAAAAAATACAGTAATTTTAAAAAATACATTTTGATATGATGGTTCAAAACATTTATATGCACTTATGGGTCACTTACATTTTTAAAAATATTGTCAGGTTTATTAATTTTTTAAAAAATACATATTTTTTACTGACCCATAAGGTCTTTTACTGTATTAGGGATATTGAAGACAGACTCATACAATGAACCTTTTTCTCTCTCATGTGTTTAAGGATTAATTTATTGATTTTGATTGTAACATCTTCATCCCAGGATGTCCCATATTTGCAGACACACTGCTATCCCCAAGGTTTTACACACAAAATCTGAAACACTTACGCAGCGGTAGCTCTATGTTTTCTTTGATGTCTTCCCGTGCGTTTGGTCGTGGTTATCATGTCTCCGTGAATGTGGGAATCGTCTGTTATTCCTTAGTATTCTTTAATACGTGTATGGCTTGGAATGCAGACCATGCACAGTAAACGTCTCTCAAGTAAACAAGTGGAAGGAACATGACAATCAGTCGTCTTACTTGGCTGTTTTTCAGGGGTCGCCTTAGCTCTCGTGAACAGCCAGGGCCCGTGGTCACCTCTGGTTGAGGCCAGCGGGCTTGGCCAACCTGGAACGGAGGTGGCTGACCACTGGTACTCAGGTTTAAGTTACACAAGGAAACTGAAAACAGAGCTTGCAAAATGCTTCCAGAAGGTTAAGGAAGGAAGGATTTCCTGTGTGAGAGACGACGGACCTCACACGCCGTTACTGAAGCACACGTTATGCCATAACTTCTTTTTCTTGAGTCTTTACGACAAAGGGGTTCTTTGTCCGCACTGGGCGAGTTTGCCTGAATTAGGAGAAGTGTTGATTCACCGCTTATGTTCACTTACCCGTTTAATGGCACAGTCTGGCTCCAGGGGCGGTTTCCAGGCCTCTGGGCGCCTGACGCCTCCAGCGGCCGCTTCCAGCTCTGCTCTCCTGACTTCCGGGCTCTGTTGCCGCGTGCATTACATTATATTCTTCTAAACAACTAATTATCTTTTAAGTGACTTAAATAGTGAGAAGCAGAAGTCTTTATACTTACCACCTCGTTGATATTTCCGGTTCTGTGCACTCTCCATGTACATTGGATTCCTCTCTGATATTATTTCTTTCTGTTTGAAGGGCTTGCATTTAACAAGGGAACTTGTCTGGCGCTCATGAATTGTTTCAGCTGTTTTATGTGTGAAAAAGTATTTCACATTCATTTTTGAACAACATTTTTGAGAAAAGAATCCTAAAGTGACTTTTCTTTCAGTCCTTTAAAGATTTTGTTCCCCAGACTTTGCTTGCATCGTTTCTGGTGAGCAATTCGGTATAGCCTTTGCCTTTATTGCTTCATAGTAACATGATTTCCCTCCCCCCCCCCCATGACTTTTTAGAGTTTCTCGTTACCACTGATTCTGAGCAATTTCATTATGATGCACCTTGGGATAGTTTTCTTCATGCTTTTAATGCTTGAGTTTCACAGAGCTTCTTGGACCTGAGGGTTTTATAATATTCATCAAATTTGCCACATTTGGTGTCATTATTTCTTCAAATATCTTTTTTGTTGTTGTTTTTCCCCTTTTTAACTACTCTCCTCTGGAGATTCAAATTACCACTTACATTAGGTGACTTGAATGACTTGAAAATGTCCCAAACTCACGGATGCTCTGTTTTTTTCCAGTCTATTTTCTTTCTGTGTTTCATTCTGTATAGTCGCTATTCCCATACAATGCATTTTTATTTCATCTGAAATATTTTCATTTTTATCTGTAGGAGTTCTCTTTGGGTCTTTTATTATAGCTACCATGTCTCTACTTAACACAATCTTTCATGTAGCTTTTTGAACACATGGTATCCAGATACAATAGAGCTGCTTTAATGTTTTTTCCTATTAATTCTGTCACCTGTGTGGATTGGGGCGGGTTTTGACTGGCTGGCTTCTCTTTGCATTAGGGCGGTGCTTCCAGCTGCATGCTGATCATCTCTGCCCGCAGGCCGGGCAGTGCTCCTTTGGGCCTGTGGGCCTGGGGCGGTTTCGTTTCCTCTAAGGGCCGTGGGCTGTGTGCTCGCACAGCCTGACCCTCCTGCGTCTTCCCTGAGCTCCCTTCCTGCCCCGGCCATCGGTTAGTCTGCTGCTGGGACACAGCCTTTCTAAGTGCCTGTGTGAGGACTGGGATTGGAGCCTTCCCATTCTCGACGGTGGGGACAGATGCTCCTCCGGCTCTGTGTGAGCTGTGAGGCTCGGCCTGATATCTTGGGGGCTCTCCTTCCCCTGGCTGCAGATGACTCCCTCGGGGCAGGAGCTGACGGGTGCCCAGCTGAGGGGCCACCGGGGCCCCTGCAGGGTTCCCTGGGCCGTGCTCCTGTGCTGGTGCGGCCTCTGAGCTGCAGCTCCCGGGCCCCCGCTGCGAGCGTCCCGGGAGGGGTGGGTTCGTGGATTTTGTCCAGCGTCCGGCTGCTGGGGGACAGGGAAACCTCGCCTCCGTCACCTCATCTTGACCAGACGTGGACATCACAAAGCCTGCTCTTTGAACCCTTAGACCACGCCACGAACATTTCCTATTTCTTTAAATACTATTACTCTACATAATTTTTTGATGGCTGTGGAGTGTTTTATTAGTTTGAAGTACCATAGACTATTTAATGGACTGCTTAGTGTGTATTTAGTTTTTTCTCTCGCTGTTATCGGTAACAGTCTCTGAGAAGCTGAATAGTTTTGAACATCCATGATTTCTTTAAATATGTTAACAGAAGAGGAATCGCCAAGTTAAAAGGTATTTTAATTCATATTTCCAAATTATTCTCTAAAAAGGTTATGCCAGCTCATAGATCCATTATTTCCCTACACTTTTTGCCGGTATTAGGTATTATAATTTTGTAAAGCTTTTTACTAATTGGTAAATAAAAATGGCACTTTTGTTGATTCTAATTTCTATTTCTCCATTACGTTTGAATTACAGCATTTATAATAAGCTTATTGAAAATGTATATACCTTCTGTTAAATTGCCAGTTTATATCTTCTGCCTGTTTTAAAATTAAGTTACTTTTTCTGTATTGATTTATAAAATGCATTTGTGTAGAAAATATATATGTTTGTGTATCTATATAAACTATGTATATAAGCTTATATAAATATATACTGGATTTCAAATATTCCCCCAGGTTTTTTTCTTGGTCTTTATAGTCCATTCAGATGTAATGACATTGATTTGATTTTGCTGTTACCGTTTCTACCAATATAACTATGCTTAGAAAGCCAGTGTTAATCCCAACTCGTAACCAAATAAATCTTTTACTCTATTTGTTTACAGCTTTAATTTTTTTACTTTAAAACTCTAATCCACTTGGAATTTAATTTTTCATTAATTGAAATTTATTTTTCAACTGCTTTGATGTATTTTATAATGCTCATATTAAAACTTTTACAATGCCTATTCAAATTTAAAACAGTTTTAACACCATTATTTATAACCTAGTCTTTCCCCCAGATTTGATATTCTGTTTCTTAATCATTTTATGACACATTCTTACACATTTTTACATCTGTTTCCAGATTTCTTATCATATACCATTAGTCAGTCTGTCTCCTGTGGCTGTTTCATATTATTTTCACTACAGTTACTGAAACTTTGTTGGCTCTCAGTAGGTCCAAGAGAGAATATTTGGAAGACTACATCACCCATTTTCCTAACCCTTTACTATTTTTCACATCCCCCTGCCTGGTCTCAAGTGTCCCTGGAGAGTTGAGAAGCAGCCCCGATATTGGCTAACAGGCCAGGCTTCCCTTTCATGGCACCTGGTTTTGAACCCCAGCCCCCTGTGGCGGGCAGGCTGACTCCACGTGTTTGTTCACTTCTCCGTAGCCCCATTTCCTTAACTGGAAAGTGGGGGCAATAATAGTCCCTACCTTAAAAACTTATGATGATGATGGTGGTGCTGCTGGTGGTGGGAGGAACCAGTGCCTAGCACACAGGAGCACTCAGTAGGAGGGTAGTTTTGCTATTTTTGTTACAGGACTGGTGCCTCAATATTCGGATGCTTGTACTTCAGACCTAAGGCAGCACCTGTCAGATATTAAGTGCTACATGCTACACAAGAGTGTCACCAAATAAGTTGTTTTCTTTTAAACATGTGTCATAGTTAAGGAAGCTCATTTCAGGAGAATTAGACAGGATATTGAAGAAAAACTATTTCAAGGGGGTGACTAATGTAACTTCCTGAAAATGCAAGTTGTGGCCTCTGTGAAATCACCTTTTCCCTTCCACAACCCTCCTTCATTCCTATGTCTAAACTTTCCTCAGCAGCTTCAAAATATTTGGACTTGATCTCAGAAGATAGTCTGTCATAAATATTTACAGGACTAGAGAATTTCAGCATGTAAAGGCCGTGTATAAATTCCTACCAGCCCCAGATGAAACCACCTGGATTGCTAGGTTTTCGTAGACCTAGGACCATGAAGGAAAAAGCTGACATTTATGGAAACAGGAGGAAAGAATGAGGACACAACCTCAAGAGCCGCCTTTCCTCTGAAGAGTTTACAAGATTAGAAGCGGAGGCATGTGGCTGAGGCAAGAGAATGAAAACCTCCGGGTGGGGAGCACTGAGCTCATGACCCACGCTGAGAGTTTCCTCCTACCTCTCACTGTGCAGGAAGCCAAGCATTTCGCTGAGATTCCAGGGAACAGAGGCCATGGTAGGAGGAAAGCATCGAATAACAATAGGAACATTTTGTTTTTAATATATCTTTATTCATTTCAGAGAGAGGAAAGGAGAGGGAGAGAGAGAGAGAAACATCAGTGATGACAGAGTCATTGATCAGCTGCCTCCTGCACGCCCCGGACTGGGGATGGAGCTGCCCTGACCGGGAATGGAACCCCGATCTCTTGGATTCTAGGTCAATGCTCAACCACTGAGCCACGCCCGGCTGGGCAAGGACATTTCTTTTTTTTTTTTTTTTAAATGTATTTCTCTCTTTTTTTTGTTGTTCAAAACATTATAGATGTCCCCTTTTCTCCCCATCAACCCATTCCATCCCGCCACCCCCCTCCCCAGTCCCTCACCGCACTATTGTCTGTGTCCTTGGGTGGAGCATATATGCATAGAAATTCTTTGGTTAATCTCCCCCCACCACCTACCCCCCTCCTTCCCTCTGAGATTCCTCAGTCTGATCCATGCTTCCATGTCATTGAATCTATTCTGTTCATCAGTTTATTAAGTTCTTTAGATTCCACATATGAGTGACATCATGTGATACTTTACTTTCTCTGCCTGGCTTATTTCACTCAGCATAATGGTCTCCAGGTCCCTCCACACCGTTCCAGAGAGTACGAGATCCCTCTTTACAGCTGCGTAGTGTCCACGGTGTGAATGTCCCACAGCTTTTCATCCATCAGCTACTGATGGGCACCTGGGCTGTTTCCAGATCTTAGCTGTTGTAAACTGTGCTGCTATGAACATCGGGGTGCATATATCCTTTCTGATGAGTGTTTCAGGATTCTTAGGACATATTTCTAGATATGGAATCACTGGGTCAAAACGCAGCTCCATTTCTAATTTTTTGAGGAAACTCCACACTGTTTTCCATAGTGGCTGCCCCAGTCTGCATTCTCACCAGCAGTGCACCAGGGTCCCCTTTCCCCACACCCTCGCCAGCACATGTTGTTTGTTGACTTGTTGATGGAGCCATTCTGACAGGTGTGAGGTGACACCTCATTGTGGTTTAATTTGCATCTCTGATGATTAGCGACATTGAGCATTTTCTCATGTGTCTCTTGGCATCTGTGTGTCCTCTTTGGAGAAGTGTCTATTCAGGTCCGTTGCCCATTTCTTAATTGGGCTGTTTGTCTTCCTCTTGCTGAGTGCTATGAGTTCTTTGTACACTTTGGAAATTAGCCCCTTATCAGATGCATCCCTGGCAAATATGTTTCCCAGACCGTGGGGTTCCTTTGTATTTTGAGGCTGTTTTCTTTTGCTGTGCAGAAGCTTTTTAGTTTGATGTAGTCCCATTTGTTTATTTTTTCTTTTGTTTCTCTTGCCCTAGGAGATGTATCAGTGAAAAGTCCACTACGTGGGATGTCTGTGACTTTACTGCCTATGTTTTCTTCCAGGATTTTTATGGTTTTGTGACTAGTCTTTTATCCATTTTGAGTTTATTTTTGTGTATGGTGAAAGTTGGTGGTCTAGTTTCATTTTTTTTTGCATGTATCTGTCCAATTTTCCCAGCACCACTTATTGAAGAGACTGTCTTTACTCTATTGGATGCTCTTGCCTCCTTTGTCAAATATTAACTGACCATAATGGTGTGGGTTTATTTCTGGGGTCTCTGTTCTGTTCCATTGATCTATATGCCTGTTGTTGTACCAATACCAGGCCGTTTTGATTACAATGGCTTTGTAATTCAGTTTGATGTCTGGAATTATGATCCCTCCCACTTGTGCTTCTTTCTCAAAATGGCTGCAGCTATTGGAGATCTTTTTTGGCTCCATATAAATTTTTGGAATATTTGTTCTAGGTCTGTGAAATGTGCTGTTGGTATTTTAATAGGAATTGCATTGAATTTATAAATTGCTGTGGGTAGTATGGACATTTTAATGATATTAATTTTTCCAATCCATGAACATGGTATATTCTTCCACTTGTTTAAATCTTCCTCTATTTCTTTTTTCAGTGTCCCGTAGTTTTCCGAGTACAGGTCTTTTACATCCTTGCTTAAGTTTATTCAGAGGTATCTTATTTTTTTGGTTGGAATGGTAAATGGTAGTTTTTTTTAGTTTCTCTCTCTGAAAGTTCATTGTTGGTGTATAAAAATGCCGTTGATTTTCTGATGTTGATTTTGTATCCAGCTACCTTGCCAAATTTGTTTATCAAATCTAGTAGTACTTTGGTGGCGTCTTTAGAGTTTTCTAGGTACAATATCATGTCATCTGCAGATAATGACAGTTTTATCTCCTCCTTTCCAACTTAGATGACTTTTGTTTTCTTCCTGTTTGATGGCCGTGGCTAGGAGTTCCAGTACTATGTTGAATAAGAGTGATGAAAATGGGCACCCCTGTGTTGTTCCAGTTTTTAAGGGAAATGGTTTTAGTTTTTGACAATTGAGTATGATGTTCGCTCTAGTTTTGTCATTTATGGCCTTTATTATGTTGAGGTATGATCCCTCTATTCCCACTTTACTGAGAGTTTTTATCAGAGATGGGTGCTGGATTTTGTCAGATGCTTTTTCTGCATCTATTGATATGATCATATGAGTTTTTCCTTCATTTTGTTTATGTGATGTATCACATTTATAGATTTGCGAATATTATACCAGCCTTGCATCCCTGGAATAAATCTCATTTGGTCATGGTATATGATCTTTTTAATGTATTGCTGGATCCAGTCTGCTAATACATTGTTGAGGGTTTTAGCATCTATATTCATCAGGGATATTGGCCTGTAATTTTCTTTCTTTGTAGTGTCTTTATCTGGTTTGGGATTAGGATGATGCTGGCCTCATAAAAAGAGTTTGGGAGTTTACCCTCCTCTTGAACTTTCTGGAATATTTGGAATAGAATAGGTGTTAATTCTTCTTTGAATCTTTGGTAAAACTCGCCCATAAATCCATCTGGTCCAGGACTTTTGTTTGCTGGAAGTTTTTTGATTACTGCTTCAATTTCATTAGGTGTTATTGGCCTATTCAGATTTTCTACCTCTTCTTGATTCAGCTTTGGAAGACTGTATGCTTCTAAGAATGTATCCATTTCCCTCGTGTTGTCCAGTTTGTTGGCATATATTTGCTCATAGTATTTTCTTACAATCCTTTGTATTTCTGTTGGGTCGGTTGTTGTATTGCCTCTTTCATTTCAGATGTTATTTATTTGGGTCCTCTGTGTTTCTTGGTGAGTCTGGCTAAAGGTGCATCAATCTTATTTATCTTTTCAAAAACCAGCTCTTGGTTTCATTGATTTTTGTAATGTTTTTTTAGTCTCTATGTTATTCATTTCTGCTCTGATCTTTATTATTTCCTTCCTTCTACTTCTTCGGGGCTTTTCTTGTGGTTCTCGTTCTAGTTCTTTTAGTTGTTGTGTTAGATGGTTCATTAGAGCTTTTTCTTGTTCCTTGAGCTAGGCCTGCAGTGTTGTGAACTTTCAGGACTGCTTTCCCCATGTCCCATAGATTTTGGGTGTTGTCTGTTCATTTTCGTTTCTTTCCATTAAGTGTTTGACTTCTTCCTTGATCTCATTGGTAACCCATTCATTGTTTAATAACATGCTATTTAGCCTCCATGTGCTTGAATATTTTTGAGTGTTTTTATAGTGGTTGATTTGTAGTTTCAGGCATTGTGATCCGAGAAGATGTTTGATATGATTTCAGTCTTCTTGAATTTGTAGAGACTTGTTTTGTGCCCTAACATGGGGTCTATTTTTGAGAATGTTCCATGTGCCCTTGAGAAGAAAGTGTATTCTGCTGCTTTAGGATGAAATGTTCTGTAAATGTCAATTAAATCTTTTAGAACCGGTGTGTCATTTAAAGTCTGTTTCCTGGTTGGTTTTTTGTCTTGATGATATTTCCAGTGATGACAATGGGGTGTTAAAGTCCCCCACTATGATTGTGTTGCTGTTGATCTCCCCCTTCAGGTCCTCCAAGCAATTTTTTACATGTTTAGGTGCTCCTATATTGGGTGCATATGTATTTATAAGGATTATTTCCTCCTGTTGGAAAGATCTTTTTAGTATTATGTAGTGACCATCTTTGTCTTTTGTTATGGTCTTTATTTTGAAGTTTATTTTGTCAGAAACAAGTATTCTGACTCCAGCTTTTTTTTTTTTTTTTTCCATTTGCATGGAATATTTTATTCCATCTCTTCACTTTCAGCCTGTGTGAGTCTTTTTCTCTCAAGTGGATCTCTTGTAGACAGCATATATTTGGGTCATGTTTTCTTACCCATTTCAGTTACCTTATATCTTTTGATTGGAGCATTTATTCCTTTTACATTTAAGGTTACTATTTATATATACTTATTTAATGCCATTTTTTCCCCTTTATGCCAGTGTACCTTTCTCTCACTATTTTTTCTTTTTCTTTAAGCCATCCTTTTAGCATTTCTTGCAGTCCTGGTTTGGTGGTACTGAATTCCTTTAACCTTTTTTGTCTGGGAAGCTCTTTATTTCACCTTCAATTATAAATGATAGCCTTGCTGGATAAAGCAATCTTGGTTGCATGTTCTTGCTTTTCATTACTTTGAGAAATTCATGCCGCTCCCTTCTGCCCTGAAGTGTTTCTGTTGAGAAATCTGCTGTCAGCCTCATGGGGGTTTCCTTGTAGGTCACCGCTTGTCTCTCTCTGCAGCCCTTAATATTCTCTCCTTGTCCTTGACATTTGCCTTTTTAATTATGATGTGTCTTGGAGTGGGCCTGCTTGGGTTCTTTTTGTTTGGGACCCTCTGTGCTTCCTGAACTTGTGTGACTTTCTCCTTCACCAGCTTAGGAAAGTTTTCTGTCTTCATTTTATCTACCAGGTTCTCTTGCTGACTTTCCTCTCCCTGTCCCTATGATGTGAATGTTGTTTTGCTTCATGCTGTCCCAAATTTCTCTTAAACTATCTTCATGTTTTTTAAGTGTTTTTCTTTTTGCTGCTCTGGTTGAGTGGCTTTTTCTACCTTGTCTTCTTAGTCAGTCATTCTATTCTCTGCTTCACTGAGCCTGCTTTTAATTCCTTCCAGAGTATTCTTGATAATAAACATAGCATTCTTCATTTCTGTCTGTTTCTTATTTATCATATCTATATCATTAATTTCCTTGAGCATCTATAACCATTACTCTGAACTTTATTTCTGATAACTTGCTTAATTCCATCTCATCAAGGTTTTTTTCTGGCAATTTTTCCTTTTCTTTAGTTTGGGGGTTGTTTCTTTGTCTCCCCATTTTAGTGACCCTTAGTGTTTTTATCTCTATATCAGATACATTTGCTGTGTCCCAGTCTTGTGGAGTGGGATTTTGTAGTGTATGTACAGTTGTGTTTTCTTTATACTTCTTTGCTATATGCTCCAGGCATGTCCCTTTTGTGGATGTCCCTTTTTTAGGTCCTTTGTGCTTTCCTGTTGTGATTTGGTCTAGGTTGTTGTTGACTCGTTTTGAGGAGGACTCTCCTCTCAGGTTGGCTGTGTGTCTCAACCTCAACTCCGTTGGGTGAGCTGTTGTACAGGTGCTGACAGGTCAAAACAAAAGACAACTAAACTGCCAGGAAACAAACAGGAACTTACAAAATATCCTGACATCACAATGAAAACCACCCAAGAGAAAGTAGAATTTTGAGAGTGAAGCAAGAATAGAAATACTAAAGCAAAAAAGAAAGAGAGAAAGTGATATTATTGCTACTAGTAAAAATAAAATAAAATAAAATAAAATAATAAAATAAAAAATAAAATAAAATAAAATAAAAAGTTTAAAAATAGAGAAGCTTCTGGGAGATAAAAGGGGCAGAGAAAAGATTCTGAAAGGAAATAAGGGAAATCAAAAAAATAAAGGTAGAGAGTAGAAATACGAAAATCTTTGAAAAATTAAAAAAAAATAAAAACACAAACAAACGAACAAAAAGACAGAGACTAAAAGGGGGAGAAAAAAAATGTTATGCCAATGGAAGAAAAAGAGAGGGAGAGGTAAAGTAAAGGCAGAGAAGAAGGCCAATAAGAGATATTGGGGAAACAATTGAGAAAAGCAATAAACTTATTGGTTATAACAATAATACCCCAGTAATAAAGCAGAGAATATTAAGAAAATTTTGATAATAGAAAAAAAACACAAAAAAGCAAGCAACAACAAAAAGCAAAACCAAACAAATCTTAAAAAAATTAAAATCAATTAAAAAATTTTTTTTAAATTCCCTTTTTTTCCTAAAAAAATAAAAAAAAATAAAAACACATTTAAAAAGTCAATCAGGTGAGTTTTGTCTGGGCAGCTTATGTTGTCTGAGGCTCACTGTTTTGTGTGCTGGTTTCGGGTCTCCTGGGAGGTACTTGTGTGTCAGCCAAGGTCAAGAGCTGTCTAGGTTTGGCTCTGGCGTCCTTATGTAACTGGTTTGTCTGAGGCTCTCTCTGTACAACCTCCACTTGTCAGTTATTTTGCCTTCTCCTTGTGGTTGTCTGGTCTCCCTCCAGAGTCTTTTGAAGAGAGTCTAAGGTGCAGGCTGGCTAGTGTAGTTCAGGCTATTGTTCCACTTACTTAGAGACTTTGCTGTCAGGAAGTTAGTCTCTGCTTCAAAGCCAATTCCTCAGTCTGTACCCTGTCCCCCAATTCTAGTTCCCCGTACAATGCCCTGCTGCAGCTTCAGATTGACTCAGTCTGTTGCCTTTTCTGTCTGGGCAGTTTCAGATGCCTGGGCTCAGTGGGTTCGATTAAAAAACATTCTGGTGAGCATGTTGCCAGCCCAGCTCCCAGAAGGGGTTTTAAACTTTTCCTCCAGGTCCCAAACAATAGTCCTCGAGAGTCTTAGTCTTGTCTTGTCCTGTGAGCTGTTCTCTCTTCCCCCTCAGGAATGTGACCTGCGGGAGTGTCTGGGGCTTCAGTGAGCTGAACCAGCCCCTTTGCTGTTGGAGGTGGTGCTCCTAACCTGCAGGAGAGGTAGGTGTGCTCTGCCCCTCCTTTCCCAGATCTGGTTGGCTGATCGCCTGGGGTGCTTATTTCAAACTCCCCACAATGGCGGTACAAATCCCAGTTTTAACTGGTCTGTCTCCCCAGTGCAAGCCAGGAAGGTGGACACCCATTCAGCCATCAGAAAACTCAAAAACGCACAAAACAACACACAGGCAGAGAACCTGCCCTACGAGGTCCCACACCTCGGTATCGAGCAGGAGGGGTTACAAAGTCAGCCGCAAGCAGCTCCCAAGCACAGCTATCTCAGTAAAATTGGGGCGGCTCCTTGGGTGCTATCCTGGCTACCCTCAGAGTGGGTCAAAAAACCTTGATTAGCTGCACCTCACAACTCCGGTGGCTGAAGACCTGACCCGCCCCACCGGCAGCTTGGGCAGCTGGAGCCCCACTGGCAGCTCTGGTGACTTGATACCTGATCCATCCCACTGGTGGCTCTGGTCCCTCTCTGGTGGCGAGAGGGCTCTCTTCCCCTTCCACACACCACACAGTTCAAATGCTTTCTGGGATTCTACACAACGTCTTGCAGGAAAGCTGAGGGTCCCTTTAGGTCACTGCTGAGTGCAGCCCTCTGGCCCCTTTCTTTTCAGAAGCCACACACTGCGGGACAGCCTTTTCTATGGTCAGCACCCAGGATGGATGCCTCCTGTCCCTGCTGCTGCCATTAGGGGTGTTGTTACACTGGGAAGGTACCGTTCCCTCCTCGCGGGCACACTGTTCCCCTGGCTCCCTCTGCCCACGGCACATGGGCTCACCTTCCCTTCTCCTCTGCTCCAGGTTTGAGATCCCAGCATTTGGCTGCCAGCCCACACTCTCAAGGGGAGGGAGCTTTGCAGCCTCTAACCCTCGGGCCTCAGATCCCAGCTCAGGCTTCAGGGGAGACTCCCTCTTTCTACAACTCCCCCTGTCTTACCAGACTCTGCGATGTCTCTTCAGTGCTCCTTACTCAAAATTTGTCCACTCAGGTATATTTCTCCTGTCCTTCCAAGCTGATTACAGATTACACAGTATTTTAGCTGTAAAACCAGTCCATGGCTGGGAGCAGGGGCTCTCTGTTTCTCACAGTGCCACCATCTTCTCTTCTCTCAATAAGAACATTTCTGATCAAGGCAAAGACCGTCTACCCATTCGGACCTCCTGCCCAAGGTCTAGCACCAGCCCCCAACCACTTCCCAAGCCAACCCTTGCCTTTCCTATTACAACTTCTGCTGCCTGCTTGCTGTGCTCCTGGCAGCCACATGTGGGTCATCTCACTGTCCATAGAGACCTGTCCCTCGAGGTCGCTCAGATCCCATTGCTAACCAGTATCGATGTGAGTCAGACCCTACATTTAGAGGCAGCGTGGTGGGTTGTTGTTTTATATAATACAGGGTAAAGGTCTGTTGAATATATAGAATGATCATGTAGAAGAGAAGATGCTTTATCTGATTAGACTAGGAAAGTAGTGCTTTGAAGAACCTTGAAACAATCTCTAAGATAGGAAGTTTCCTCTGATAACAGAAATCCAAGAGATACAGCAGAAGCAGCTTCCTGATAACACAGATAGCAAAGGCTATTCAGTAAGAGCAGAAGCTGAATGCCTGACTCATGTACTTTGTAAGGGAAACAATGCAAAACACCCAAGGAGATCAACCTATATACTAGCAAGGACCTCTGACTCTTACCTCTTTGTTGATAGATCCACAAGGAAAATCTTTGTAGACATATTATTGTCAACAATTACTTACTTGTTGCTAGATAACCAGTTACAGTTGAGCCTAAAGGCCAAGAAGAAGTATTTATTAGCTCACACATGTTGTGGCCCAGAGTTTGAGAGCCTTGGCCGGGTGGTTCACTTCAGGGTCTTTCCTGGAGCTGCGGTCAAGCTGTCCGAGGAGGGAACTGGAGGACTTGCCTCCTCCCTGCCTGTGTGGCTGCTGGCAGGGGGTCCCTTCTCTGAGTAGAGTGCTCCTCCGACTGCTCACCCGGCTTCTCTCAGGACAGGGGCCTGCATGGCAGCCACACGCCTCCTGCAGTCTAATCTGGGGGGCAACTTATTCCATGCTTTTTGGTCACATAGACCTACTGGAAAGACTTTGGGAGGCACTACAGTGCAGTGGTCAGTGGCAGCAGAGAGCACTGCCGGCCCTCTGCAGGCCCTGCCGCACCCGCTGGAGGTGTTTCACCCAGGCCTTCAGTTTGTAGCTCCCCATCCTTTTGTTCCAATTACTCAAATCTTGTTACTCTCTGAACCTTGTTAAAATGTGGAGAAATCTAAGTGTATTTTATAGAAACCATTGACTAAATATTTTCCATTATTATCTTTTGGAGAAGGTGGAGACGTGTGTGTGTGTGTGTGTGTGTGTGTGTGTGTGTGTGTGTGTGTGTGATGAGAGGGAGAGCTAGAGAGAGAAAGAATATAGACATCGATTTTTTCACATAAAAGTTATTTGTTTCTTCCAGTTCGCCATATGGCTCCAATATAACTCCTACTCCCTGTCCCACACCCAGCACCTCTGCTACCTCTCAGCTAAACAAGGAACTTGTAAAACTTTGGAACAGGAGTAGGAGGGAGGGGGGAACACTAACCCTCACGTTTGGTTTTCATTTTTAATTTCTCAAAGAGTGACAGAAAGAGCACTGAATCCAGAGTCTTTGATCTACATAGATTATATTAGGATAAGTGGAGGTCGAGTATTAAGGCTAACTGCTTTAGTAAAATCAAGAAACTCCTGAAAATAGGAAGATTTCTACCAACCATGGAATCATAAATCTGAAAGAACTTACTGTGAAATGAGATTGAGTTTTTATTTCCTGTTAAACACTATGAAGAGAACAGGGCTGTGGGGTGAAAGCTGAAGTGGAGACATACAAGGCTAGTCTTGAAAGGAAGTTCCTGGCTATACATCAGATTTGTTAGAATTTTCTGGGTGGAAACGCTTATCATATAGTGTTCTTTACTTCATAGGTGCTGAGATTCACTTATAAGCCAGTAAACATTTGTATTTATAAGGCTTTTAAGATGTTTTTTCCCCCAGAAACTCTTTACTCCTCGAGAGAGTAAAGCAACAAGACTTTAGAGTCAACCTATTGCGTTGGTCGCAGCACCAGGGAAGAGGTGAGGGGGGTGCTGGAAGGGGAAGGGGGAGCCACGGGGACGTGAAGGGGACCACAAGGCAGATGCGGCAGAGAAAAGGATTTTCAGCCTGCACCCTCAGCTTCTCCCTAGCTGCCTCGCACCCTGGGGGATTGGGGGGGTGCCCATCCGACCAGGGAGAGGTGGAGAGCTCCGGGGTGCCCTGGGGAAGCAGGGGGGGGGTCAGCAGGGGAGGGGGGGAGAGCCCGTTGGGGGTAGGAGGCCAGGAGAGTTTCCCGTGATGCACACACCTTTAGCCAGGTCTGCCACCTTTAGAACTGTTTGCTGTAACTGGGTTTCTTGTGCATACTGGAGAAGTAGCTGATTCTGGGCTTATGATGAGCGAAACAAAGAGTGGACCCTGGGCACAGAAGCCTGAGGCTGAGGAGCCCTGGAGCTCGTGAGCCCAGGAATTAATGAACAGCACAGGGAGAACTCTGGGTTGTCACTTGAATGTGGAATTGTAGTGGGTCCGAGCCAATTATTTCTGGTTCTCCAAAGTGCAGTGAAGACTAGCTAACCTTTTGGATTTGGAAATTCAGTAAGACTTTTGACATTATCAAAGGTCATTTTGGTTTGGATCAGAACTAAGATGTCCTCTTCATGTGGACAGGATCCACGCGGGGACACAAGCACAGGCCCACATCCGCAAATGCACACCCTCCCACACACGTCTTCTCTTCCAGTAGCACCAGTCTGCTGTTCCTATTTCAGATGAACAAATTTGGCCAATTTCCATCTTTCCTTCACGCCACAGATGTTTGGCTTCCATGGAAGAGAATTGCCTTCTGCGGGTTCTGGGCCACTTTTCTTTAGGAGAGTTGCCTCCAAGGGGTACAGTAATTTTTAGTGCCAAGGGAGAGATCCTCAAAAGGAGTGGGAAATAGGCCCTCCCAGGCTCGCCCACTCCCTCCTACTAGTAAGGTGACTCAGCAGGAGTCTCTGAACTACGTCTTGCAGAGCCTTTGCAGATGGAGAGATTATTTTAAAGAGAAACTTCCTGAAGCTGCCCCTGGCTGCTGAGGCCCCTCTGTTTTCCTTCAAATGTTTCCTCTTTACTACTAACCCTGGCAGATGTTGGCCTCCCTGAACTTCATCAAATGTCTTAAACTGTTTACAGAAACATTAAAATGTCACTAACCATCTTGATGACTATCAAGAACATAAGTGGCCACATTGAGAGACTCTTTGAAAGATAAACTCCACAGCAGAGTTGGCCCATGTTCTTAAATACTGCTGTCTGCAGTGATAGAGGATATCAAGAGATCTAGAGTTAGGGCAGGACTTAGCTCAACCATGTCAGAAAGATTTTTAAAATCCTACTCTTGAATACAGACTACTTTATAGTCTTTCAACAAGTTACCCTAATTTTTAAAATATTGAGACTTTGCAAATATCTAATTTAAACTAAAAATTTTCAGATTTGTAAAATGCTAGCCCCCTGACCCTCCCTGTTTGTTCGTCAAGTTTAGGCTGCTTGAGGCCAGGAATGAGTCTTACACTTTCCTTCTGTCCCGCGCGATGCCCGACACTGGGGCGCATCAGTGAGTGCTGTCTGGGTGCGGGTTTAGGTGTTTCCTCCAAGCTGCCAGCAGCAGAGGAGACCTGGTAGATGACCGCATGTAAAAGTGTCCTTTCCACGAGGCCCGTGGAGTCTCTAGGTTCTGCCGGAGGCTTCTGTCTTCTGTGTGGGGACCCTAGGTAAGGGGAGAAGGTGATTCGGCTTTCTGGGTCTTGATGAAAATATGAAGAAAAATAAATATTGAAGTTTGTTTTTAAGTGCAATTGTGGTGGGCAGAATAGGTTGAATACATGAAAGGTCAAAATGCCACCAGTATCCATTAATATGGTTGACCCCTGGCATAGATTGTTCATTTAATCCTGGGCACAATGCCTTTTGCACAGCAGATTTAGAGAGGTGAGGGAATTTGCCCGAAGTCTCACGGCTAGCAAGGGGAAAAGCAGGCTTCGTCTAAAGCTCAGGCACTTCCCACTATGTCAGGGTTTATTGGCAGACGGTGCACCCTGGCTATTCAAAAGTCATCAACATTTTGAGAAAAATCACATAGATGATTCAGGCTGTTTTATCCAGAATCCTAATAACTGTAGCATGTCCACAAATCCGTGTTACAACCACGTGGGACAGGCCATCTGGTGGCATGTGGACAGAGTCCAGTTGTGGAGGTTTTGGGTTCTGGCCCTTTACCTTGAGGAAGGGAATTAGTCAGCCTCCCTGGGTCTTCTAGGAGTGCACAGGAGAGCATGGTCACAATCCCTGCACACAGCCCGGCACGCTAAGCACCTCATGTGTATCAGAGTTTTCAAGACATTCACACTGAGGCATCCACAGTGGAACTCGGTGCAGAGATGTGTGTGTCCCCCAGAGCTGCGGCCTTCAGGAAGTTACAGCTGCCCACCCACTCTCGGCAGGGAGCCACCTGCCGCCTAGATGGAGCCAGGGAGGTTTGGCTGAGAAAGTCACCTATAGCTTCAAAATGAAATATGATCATCTACTGAGATAATATTAAAATTGGGAGTATAGCTTCATCAAAGATCTTTCAAACAGACAATGTGAGGAAAGCTGAAGTTGACATTTGTGAACAGTTCGTCTTATCAGCAGCTTGGTTCCTGTGTCCTCAATGATAAGGAGGATGGGAAGATTAAAGAAGGCCGGCCGTTGTTTTAACACAGAGCCACCAGACATTAGCTTTCAGAGCTCACAAGCTCTGCTGGAGGGAAGTCGTGGAAGAACCAGCTCAAGAGCCACTCACTAGTAGTAAGTGCCTTTGGGGTGTTTTTCAAAAATACCTTTATCTCAAAGGGAGTGGAATTTTAAAACAAAAACTTAGGCTAAAGAGCATCATTGCTATTGATCTTTCGTTTATGAAAAGGCAGTATTAGTATTACCAGTGGGGAAACCAAGTTGGAGACCGATGAAGTCCCTAGAAGCCTTGTTTGTGCTACTTGGATCTTTGGTTTCAGGCATGGGAAGCGTCTGGTGGAAGGTGGGAAGGAAGGGGCCTTACGATACATATACAGAGGGCTCATATTGCAGGTCATTCCTTCTGGAATCCACTAAAACCTGGAAGCTGTGGCTACTCAGACGGTGGAGAACAGAGGAGACTTAGGGAGAAAGGAGCTGCCAGGAAAGGGACGAGGGAAAGGAGTGTGGGGGGGAGAGGTGTGGGGGGAGGAGTGTGGGGGGGGGGAGTGTGTGGGGGGAGGAGTGTGGGGGGGAGGAGTGTGTGGGGAGAGGAGTGGGGGGGAGAGGAGTGGGGGGGGAGTGGGAGGGGAGTGTGGGGGGGAGAGGAGTGTGGGGGGGTAGAGGAGTGTGTGGGGGGAGGAGTGTGTGGGGAGAGGAGTGTGTGGGGGGAGAGGAGTGTGTGGGGGGAGAGGAGTGTGGGGGGAGAGGAGTGTGTGGGGGGAGAGGAGTGTGGGGGGGAGGAGTGGGGGGGGGGAGAGGAGTGTGGGGGGAGAGGAGTGTGTGGGGGGAGAGGAGTGTGGGGGGAGAGGAGTGTGGGGGGGAGGAGTGTGGGGGGGGAGTGGAGTGTGGGGGGAGGAGTGTGGGGGGAGAGGAGTGTGTGGGGGGAGGAGTGTGTGGGGGAGAGGAGTGTGGGGGGAGAGGAGTGTGTGGGGGGAGGAGTGGGGGGGGGAGGAGTGTGTGGGGGGAGGAGTGTGGGGGGAGAGGAGTGAGAACCAGCAGGGGGAAGCAGCGCCGGGTGGAAAATGAGAGTGATGGCCAGGACCAGGCGGGCTGCTGAGGCCGGCCTTTTGGGGGTGGGTTGGGGAATGGCGGGCAGTGAGTGACTAGTGGTGAAGTTTGCAGCTGTCACTGTGCCTGCTCTGGTTGGTGGCTCTGTTTTTCCCGCTGAAGGCAACCCAACAGCGTGTAGAGTCAGTGATGGCAGAACTGGCCCCAAAGCCTCACCCACTGCCAGCTTTTCCTTCTAATGTCCTCCAGGAGTAGAGGAATGGGGGCATGCTTCCTTCCAGCTGCAGCAATTCTTTTACTAGCTCAGGACGCCAAGCTATTCATGTGTCGTTGTCCCCCAAACCTCCATGTGGACATTCGTACCCCATTTCTGCTGTTCTGTGTGGGGTGTTTGAGACAGAAAGCTCCTGTGCGGGGCTGCAGCTAATCCCTGCTCTGCCACGACTGGGTGCATAACCGTCGGCAAGTCATCCAAACTTCTAATCCGTGCATCGCTCACCTACAAAACCAGCCGATTACTACTAACCGAGCTCTGGGGGCCTCTAAAGATTCCATGGGTGACGTAAAGCAGGGTAACTGGCTCACAGTAGCACTGTAAGGTCAGCCGTCATCACGGTCATCATTTCCCTTTCCTGCTTGGGACCCCGTCTCTGCGCCCTGCAGACAGGCTTTGTGACTGCTGATCTGAACCTGACAGGATCCTCAGCAGGACACCGGCTGCTCTCTGCTCTTGAGCAGGTTGCTTAGAGGAAGAGATTGGGCTCGAGGTGTTTTCCTAACTGCATGTCATGATGTTTGGAAATGTGGACCTGGGGTGTCTTTGGTTTTCAGATACCTGCTTTTCCAGTAGGGAAACTCTTCATCTAGGTCCTTCAAAATATTTGTTTTATGATTGTGAGGGTCTATATTTCTCTGGTTACCCCTCCACCCTTCTCAGTCTCCTGTCAGTGAAAGACTGACAAGTGCAAAAGAGAGGCCCTCCGAAGCTTTGGACACTGCTATCCAAGGGCGAATGCACCCTGAGGAGTGGAATACAGGCAGGAGTCTCCCGCAGTGGGGAGGCCGAGACTGAGTGCAGGGAGCACAGCCCCAGTTCGGAGTGGAGGGAAAGGCCCCTCTGGGCTGGAACAAAACTCAAACATCAACCACGTGCAGTTCCCAGGAAGAGGAAGAAAAAGGCTAAGCAGGCTGTCTTCACTCTAAACAGGGGCCTTTGAGAATAGTTTTTATTCTAGTCTGGTAAAAACTCTTAACATGAGATCTATCTTAACAAATTTTTTAAATGTACAACCCAGTGTTGTTAACTATAGACACATATTGTACAGCAGATCTCTAGAAATTATTCACTTGCTTAACTGAAACTTGACTTCTGTTGATTACCTCCCCATTGCCCTTCCCCCTGGAAACCACCATTCCAGTCTCTGCTTCTATGAGTTTGACTACTTTAGATCCTTAGATAAGTGGAATCATTCAGCACTTGCCCTTCTGTGACGGGTTAATTCCGCTTAGCATAGTGTCATCAGCGTGCGGGCTGAGTGTTGTTCCCTTACACGTATTTACTACACCCCCTCAGCAGGACACCGGGCACTCTCTCTCCCTCAGGTTGCTTAGAGGAGGAGACTGGCCTCGAGGTGTTTTCCTAACTGGTCTCTCGATGGACATTTAGGTTGTTTGTACATCTTGGCGATGGCGACTGGCGTTTCAGTGAGCATGGGAATGCTAATAGCTCGTTGAGATCCTGAATTCAGTTCTTTGGACAAATACCAAGAAGTTGGATTGCTGAATCAACATGGTATTTCTACTTGTAACTTTTCCGGAAACCTTCCTACTCTTTTCCATAGCCATTGACCACTTCGCGTTCCGGCCAGCGGCCTGAAGGCCCGTCTTCTCCGCTCCCTGCCCACACGCGTGTCCTTCGTTGCTTTGGCCAGAGCCGTCCTGAAGGCGTGAGGTAGTATGTCGGGTGGTTTTGATTTACGTTTCTCTGATGCTTTGTGGTGACGAGCATTTTTTCATATACCTGTTGCCCATTCGTATATTTTCTGTGGAGAAATATCTATGTCTAAAGTACTTAGTCCACTGTTAAAACTGAGTTTTTGTTCTTTTTTTGCTGTTGAGTTTACGAGGCCTTTGCAAGTCAATCCCTTACAGATGTGTGGCTTCTAATATCCTCTCCCCTTCCATAGATTGACGTTTATTCTGTTGCTTCCTTTGCTGTGCAGAAGCTTTTTAGTCTGATGCCATTTCACGGTCTATCTTCTTGCTTTTTACCTATTTTTCTATGCTCTTGGTGTCATATCCATGAAATCATTGCCAAGACTAATATCATGAAGTTTACCCGTTTCCTTTTAGAATTTTTACTGAGGACTGAGCTCAAACACAGGGGAGAATAGAGGAATGGGGCGACGAAGAGGACTTGGCGAGGGAGGGGACTTGCTCTTTAACACGCTTGTAATAACATAGCAATAACAGCAACAGTGATTATTCCCTGAGCATCCGCTATGTGCCAGCCCCTGAGCCTAGTGCTTTCCATACACAATATGGTGCAGTGCTTATGATAATTCTGTGAAGTAGGGGCGAAATTCAGACCTGGCTGACTCAGATCCTGCGCACCCAGCTACGGCTCCAGGCTAAAGCTGCTGAGAGCCTGGGCGCGCAGCAAAGGCCGGGCATGGGCAGGAGAGTGGCTGGGTTGAGGCTTTGGAATCAGCTCTGGAGCCATGTGTGGCTGAGCCTCAGGTGAAAAGGGACAGTGTCCCGATGGAAAAACACAAATGACCATGATGTCCACTGGAAAGTCATGGAGATTTTGATAAGAGCTTATAACTGCTTCCCAAGGTAGATGGAAAACTGAATTTCAACACCCACAGACCGTACCTAAGACCACTTGCGTCTTTTGACAACTTCCTTAAACGTGATTTAAGTCGATGTTAAGCGCCCATCTGAGCTCATTCTAAGCTGGGAATCGAGACTTCCCTGCACCTTCTCTCAGAAGCCTTACGGGAAAAGTGACAAAGGGACTGAGGGTCCAGTCGCTGGGCACTGGAGCCTCCGCCCTCTTGGCCGCACTGAACACACCCGAGGCTCTGGGGTGGCGGCTTAGCCCTGAGAGGCAGCACTGAAGCCGATGCACCTGAGGTGCCGGGCGCTCTCCCTGCTCCGCACTCTGCCCGCCCCGGGCCCAACCAGCACTCTCTAAGGTCTTCTTCGCCCTGGGCCTTAGGTGGGTAGAAAATAGCAGCCACTCTCTGCTGGAAGCTTGGCTTATTATATATACCCTAGTGCCTGAGTGTCTTCCATTCACGGCCTGAGCAGCAACCGTAAACTTTAAATAAAATCACAGAGTCTGTTGACTCCCGCATTCAGGAGGGATGAGTTCCCTTGGGTTTCACTGCCCTGTAGGAATGGTGAGCACAGAGGCAAAGACAGAGGCTTCAGTGGTGAATTCTCTCATCTTTTTACTTGTCTTGAGCATAACTCTGAAAGATTCTGGGTTGGAATGTGAAAAATTGCTTTATCTTCATTTCACTTGTTTTGAGCACTGTTTCCTGGAAATCTAAAGCATTTTCCCTCCAACGAGTTCCTGTTACACCACTGCTAACATAAACACAGCTTTCAAAAGGCACTGGAGAGCGTACTGGTGGGAGGAATTTTCTGGCAAGTCGGCCCTCTGAGAATGCCATCTATATTAAGCTTCATAAAACTAAGACATTCTGAGGTCCTGGTGACCAAACATCTCACTATGGAGTGGGTCTGCAGAACCTGAGGAAATCAGAAGCTTAGTTCAAACATCTCCTTTGGGTTTTCATTTTTCTCTGTCCGTCAGTGTACACTTGCTGCTACTGTAACAACCCCCTTGCGGTCCGCGGGCGATGGCTTGTGCCCCTGGCCTCTGGTCAGATCGGGGCTCGCTCACCCTCTCCCGTTTCCATTTTCCCGTTTATAATTAGGATCCTTAAATCTGACTTTTCTGTAAACAAAAGGGCTGTATTAAGTAGAAATATATTTGGAGAGAAGATTAATCCTCAGGCTGTGCAACAGGACACCATTCATTCATTTGTTCATTCCAAAGGTATTTACTGAGGACCTCCCTGGGGAATCACAAGCGAACAAAACAGAAAAACATATGTGATGAGTAAGTCAGGCACTTGGGGTGTCCGAAAGCTTTAGGTAAAAGCCATGGAAGGTGCAGTGCGGGGTCCGGCCTTGGGACTGCGGCCGCAGCGAGCAGGGGCGGGGGCCTCCTAAGCAGGAGGCAGGGGAGGGAGCTGGCCAGCGCCGCACAGGGGGGCTCCCGAGGGGGCCACAGCCGGAGCTGGGGGCGAGCTTGGGGTGCTCACGGAAGGGGGAGCCGGAAGAGCACAGGGAGTGGGACGAGGGCGGGGCTAGAAGGGCCCAAACGGGAGGTGTGAGGGTGGCCGACCACCGGGCTGCTTTGTCCACCCCGCGGGATTCGGCTTCCGCTGAGTAGAGGGGAGGCTGGATAGGAGGGATGGTTAAAGGATCTCACTGGCTTCGGCTTTGAAAATGACTACAGGGCAGAAGGGGAGACGCAGAGATGCACGCACAGAGCCTGGCACTCGTCCGGCACAGACGTTAGCGGCCTGGGTCTCTGGCGAGGCGGGGCGCGGGTCCCAGGGCTGAGTTCCGACTGTATCTGGAGGCAGATGAGCCGGGCTTGCTGGTGGCTGCCTGAGGGGGCTGCAGGGAAGGAGGGGTGAGAGCACCTTCTGGGGTTTTGACCTGAGCAGCCGTGAGAACGGAGTTGCCATCCGCCACGGTGGTGAGGGTGGCTGGGAGGGCGGCTGGTGGGCAGCACAGGAGCCTTGAGAAGCCACGGTGCAGACCAGGGAAGGGGCAGGTCGGCAGGGGCGCCTGAGTCTGAAGCCAGAAGGAAGAGCTGGGCCGCAGGTTGAACTCAGAGTGTGACCAGCATCCAGGTGAGGCTCAAAGCCAGCAAGCCGAGGACGCGGCTCGGAGGCCGGGTGCAGACAGAAGGAGAGGAAGCCAGGGACTGGAGGACCCGTGGGCCGGGGGGCGCAGCCCCCGCCTTGGGGAAAGATGGAGGGGAGATTGCTCAACTGCTCGGGGCGCTGGGGCTCAGGCAGGGTCGAGGCTGAGGACTGGCCTCTGGCGGTTCCGGGGGGAGCAGCCGGTCAGCGGCCGCAGCACCGTCCTGTTCTTAACGAGCTATTTAAAACCTGGAAATTTAAACAAACAAGAACGCATGCTCCCCAAATGGACTCAGATTCTGTAAGGTTACACGTGAAACAGTCAGGAAACATACAGAACAAACGAAGAAGGATTCTAAGCTAAAAACTTACTTTACCTGTGCTAAGTTCTCAAGCCTTCTGCAGTGTTTTACAGGGACAGGCACAGCTTTATCACTTAGGAACAGACACCCTCTCCCCAGGGAAGTTTATAGGGGAACGGAACTTGCTCGTTCGTACCCTTGGGCCTGTCGACTTTCGTCTAGTTCCAGGACTTGCACGTCACCTGCACACTAACACATTCCAAACGTGCATCTCCAGCCCTCACATGTCTCCTTAACTTCAAAAGCAACTATCCCGCTGATGACCTGACATCTCCAGGTGTATATCTAATAGACACATCAAGCTGAACGCGTCCAACATGATCTAATCTTACTCCAAAACCCATCCTCCATCTTCTGTGCCCATCTCAGTAAACAGCAATGCCCTTTGTCCAGTGACTTGGGTCAAAACCTTGGAGCCATCCTTGATTTCCCTATTTTTCTCATACCCTATATCTTATCTATCAAGAAATCCTATCAGCAACACCTCTAACTATGCCCCAAATCCAGCCTTGTGTCAACACCTACCCTTCCAGACCCCGGTCTGAGTCACTCTCTCTCTCACCTGGACGGCCACACAGCATCCTAACTTGCTTTTCTCCTTCGTCCCCTGTCCTCCTGAGAAGTATTTTCAACACGCAGAGCGTTCTTGCTTAAACCTACGTCAGGCCGTGCCGTTCCTTGGCTTGAAACCCTCTGGTGGTTTCCATCTCACTGAGTAAAAGCTGAAGTGCTCACGATGAGTCCCGAGGCCATGCATGATTTGGTCACCGGTGGTCTCGGACCTGCTCCTGATTCTCTGCGCACCTCACTCCCCTGAAGCCACGTGGCTCCCCCTGCTCCTGACACCCAGGGGTACGCTGTGCCCGGGCCTCCCCTGCCCCCCTTCCGCCTGGGCCGGGCTTTGGCTGTTTATGAAATGCCCCCTTTCCAGTCAGCTTCCCCGGCTCACCCCGCCTGAGCCTGCACCCCTCCGGCTCTCCTCGCTTCCCTCCCAGGCTCTCTCTTCCTCTCTAAATGGATCACCACCTAAATATTTTATAAATATTTTAACCGATTTATATTTTTATTGTCCTTCTTCCACTAGGATATAAACTGCACGCGGCAGGTAGTTTAGTCTTTGTTGTTCTGTTTGGCACGTTGCTGTACCCCCTGCATCTAAGAGAGTGGTGGGCACCTAACAAAGCAGCCCTCATGGGGCATCTGGGTTCGGCATTTCGCTCTTACAAGGCCAGTTGATGCAGAATTGTTATGTGCACTGATACTAGTTATTAAAACGCTGGAATATTCCTTCAGTGATGAGTCAGTAGCCCCTACCTCAGGAGCCCCCAACACCCTCCACCGCCCTTCCCTCCCTCCTCCCAGCCCAGCAGCCCTGGATTAGGCCCAGCTCCCGTGCGGTGGCCAGTGCCCTGTATGTGGTCAGTGCTGCTTCTGTCAGATATTTCAGGTGTCATATTTTCTCTCTCAAATAACCACAAACAAGGCTGGCTGATTGCTCTTAGTCTCAGATGGAAAAATTGAAATACATTCAGAAGGGAAAATTATCTAAATCTTTTTTTGAAAAGACAGACTGCAGAATTTGTTCTGGTCAAGTTGTTCTTAGAATCATTTGCCAAAAATATTGAGTTTCCTCTACAGATTCTTTGTTATGGAAAGTTTGATGATAAAACATTGGTAAGCCTTCCAGTGGAGATTTCTCGTGGTATCTCATAAATGAACCTGGGTTTCTTGGCTTCAGTACAGTGCTCTTCCTTTTATGTTATGTGGAAGAATATGACTATTTTATTTTACTTTTTATTGAGAAATATCTAACTTAAATTAAAAGTACAGCCTTGGCTGAGTACTCAGTCAGTGTCATCCTGATATGCTAAGGCTGTGGGTTGTCTCCAGTCAGGGCACATACAGGAATGAACCGACGACGCATGAGTAAGTGGAACAAGAAATTAACGTTTCTCCCTCTTTCCCTTTCCCTCTCTCTCTCTCAAAATCAATAAATAAAATTTAAAAAATATTGAAAGCACAGATATCAACTGTTGAATGAGATTTGATAATTATACCCACGCATTTAACCACCATCTCAATTAACAGAAAATACTTCTTCCTCCAAGAGAGTTCCTCTGTACCCCTTTCCCGTCAAGTCCCCACAGTCCCGAGCACGCCTGAGGCTCCCGGGGAAATGCTTGTCCTGTCACTGGGCGCCCTGCAGGTGTGACGTGCAGTGTGCCCCTGCTGTGCTTGATTTTTTTTTGATTTTTTTTTTTGCTTAGCCTAATTTCTTGAAGAGGGAACAGGACTTTATTAATTTTTAATTTGCAACAAACTCAAACCTACAGCATGTGACATTTTTGAGATTCATTATTACGTTGTATCAGTAATGCCTTTCTTTTTATGGCAGAGCCGCTTTCAGTGCCTTTTCTTTATGCATTCTCCTGAGGATAGACATGTGGATTGCTTTCCGCTTTTAGAACGATTAATATGGTATTAATCAACATTCTTTTATAAATGACTGCTGGACACATGCTTTTCATTCTCTTGGATAAATCCTAGAAGTGGAATTGTTAGGTCACAGAGCAGACATTCCTTAATGGTTTGTTTTATTTATCAATTTATGGAGATATAAATGTATATACACTAAAATGAACTCATTTTAAGTGTAAAATTGAATACGGTTTGACAAACATATACCTTACTAAACCGCCTTCTCAATTAAAATCCCATAAATTTATCTTGTGATCCTCTACAGTTAATTGATCCTCCTAATCATTTGTTCCAAGTGACCACTCAGAAGCTTTGCATTTTTAGAAACTTATATAAATGGGATCATATACCGTGGAGCCCACTCAGCATAATATTTTTGAAATTCACCCTTATTGCGTGAATCAGCAGTTCCTTCTTTATATTGCTGATCAGCATTTCATAGGATGAATATAAAATAGTGTATCCACTTACATGCTAACAGTCATCAAGTTTCCACGAACATTTGAGTAGGAACAAGTCATTTTGTGGGCATATGTTTTTGTTTCTTTTGGGTAAATCTTTAAGAGAAGAATGGTATTTATCAGAAACTGCCAACTATTTTCCAAACTCCTTTATCACTTTACACTCCCACCTGCAATGTGTGGCAGTTCTAGTTATATCACAACTTCCTCAGCACTTGGTGTAGTTACTCTTTATAATTTTAGCCATAAAGTAGAATCTCATTGTAGTTTCAATTATTTGCATTTCTCTAATGACTAATAAATTTGAGCATTTTTTTCATGTGTTTGTTGGGTACTGATATATTTTCTTTTGTGAAATCTCAGTTCAATTCCTTTTCTCACTTTATAATTGGACTACTTTGTCTTCTTTATATTAACAGTTATTTATAAATTATATGTTTTCTAATATAATTTATAAATTATATGTCTTTCTTAAGATGTATAATCTGTAAGTATTTTGTCTGAGTCTGTGGCTTGGCCTATTCAGATTTTAAGTATGTCTTTTGAGGAGCAGAAGTTTTTAATTTTGATGAAGTTCAAGTTATTTCTTTTTCTTTCATGATTAGTGATTTTTGTATCCACACTATGAAATATTTGTCCTACTTTAAGTTATGAAAATTTTCCACTATGTAATTTTCTCTAAATATATGATCCATTTTGCTTTATTTTTATGTATATGAGATAAAGATATTTTCCCATACAGCCAGTTTTCCCATCATCATTTGTTGAAAACACTATGTTTTCCCCATAGTCTTTTTAAAATTTTATTTATTTATTTATTTTAATACATCTTTATTGCTTTCAGAGAGAGGAAAGGAGAGGGAGAGAGAGAGATAGAAACATCAATGATGAGAGGGTCATTGACCGAGCCCACAACCCGGGCATGTGCCCTGACCGAGAATCGAACCCCGATCGCCTGGATCCCAGGTCGACGCTCAACCGCTGAGCCACCCCGGGCTGAGCCCCCATAGTCTTATGTTGATACTATTATAAAAAATAAATTTACTGCCTATGTTTGAGTCCATTTCTAGGCTCTATTCTAATCCTTTGATTTATGTTATCGTTATGCCAGTGCAGCCCTGCTTTCATTGCCATAACTTTATATTGAGCCTTAAAGTCATGTCCTGTAACTTCTCCAATTCTGTTCTTATTTTTTAACAGTATTTTGGCTATTCTAAGAATCTTGATTTTCCATGTGACTCGTATAACTCTCACAGGAGTCATAGATGATCATCCTAATGCCGGGAGAAGGAGCATGCTGACCCAAACACAGGAGGACATGCAGGAACCGAACAAGGGTGAGGAGCGCAGGCCCAGCGGCAAGTGCTGCGGGTCTGCCTGGGACAAGCCATCTGGGCCATAGAAACGGGGTCTCACAGGGATCTTAGTTATGCTTCAGTCATTTCACACATGCAGACACTCAAGGCTGCTGACTGCTTTTGTGTGGCAGCGACTCTGTTGCTCCCTCTTGTCTGTCCGGGGCGCACAGAGCTCCTCCGGACCCGCCGAGTGCTCACTCGCTTCCTGGCCCCAGGGTTTCCGTGGGGCCTCCCACGGGTGACGTAGGCCCCGCCTGACTGTGGGAGAGAACAGAAAAGACAGCCTGTTAAGGCAGAGATGTAAAGGCATGGTAGAAAACACTCTGCATCTGTTCAGAGCCATATATTAAAACTGCTTTTCAGTCCAAGAACTCTATTACCTAGTCGGCTGTGCTAGTTCATCCAACAAACGTTTTTGAGCACCTACTTTTTGTAGGCACTGTTTCAGTCATGTGAGTTTTATCACTGACAAAAATGACCAAAAAAATCTTTCCTTTTGGAGCTCATAATTAGTGGGAGAAAACAGAACATAAACAACAAGCGCGCCGCAGAGGTGGGACGTGAGAAGGTGGTGAGTGCCCTGGAGAAAACCGGAGCCGAGCAAGGGGCGGGAACGTGGAGGGGGCATGGCAACCTAAGGTCGACTGCATCGACGCTCAAACGAATACCTGGGTGCCACCGTCTATAGCAGCACTATCCACAATAGCTAAAAGTAAAGCAACCCAATGTCTGTTAACAGACGAATGGGCAACTAACTGTGTAAATACACACAGCGGATATTAGTCAGCCATTGGAGGGAAGGAAGGACTGTCTCAACATGAATGAACCTTGAAAACAGCATGTTAGATGAAGGAAAGCAGATGCAAAAGGTAGTCACTGTGTGATTCCATTTCTATGGGATTCTCAAAATAGGCAAAGCCATCAAGGTGCTGGGTAAGGGGGGGGAGAGGTGGGGGAGTGACTGCTGACCGGCCTGTGCTTTTATATGGGAGGGTGAAAACGTTTTGGAACTAGGTAGACGTGGCAATTTCACAACATCGTGAATGGACTAAATGTCACTGAATTGTCACTTTAAAATGGTTAATTTTATGTTATGTGAATTTTTCACCTCAATAAAAAAATCAGAAGCAAAAAAAGAAAATAAAATAAACTTGTGCAGCCAGGTGAAGCTCATTGAAAAGATACAGTCGGGGCCCCGGCCTGGAGGAGGTGAGGGGTCGCCTTGCGGGGAACTGGGAGGCGCTGCCCAGATGGAGGGCAAGTCAGTGCAGGGGCGCAATCGTCTGGAGCATTTAAGGGTTGGCAAGGAGGACGTGGGATTGGGGAGGAGAGTCAGAGAGATCCTAGGTTTCAGGGCCTTGAGGAGGCTGTGAGGTGCTGGCACCTCCTTTGGGTGGGGTGGAAGGACATTGGAGGCCTCTATGCTTTGACCTGGATTTTAAGGGGTATCTGGAGCCCCTGCGTTAGCAAGAGTCTGGAGAAGCTCCAGTAGAAACTGAGAAGCTGCTGAGATGATGGTGGCTCCCACAAGAAAGGTGGCAGTGGCGGCTGAGAGAAGCAGCTGCAGGTGGGATGTGTCTTGAAGGTGAACCCACAGGATTTCCCAGTGGGGTGCACGTGGGCTACGAGAGGAGGAGTGTGGGCCGCGTGGAGGGCTGGGCCTCACCGAGGGAAGGACTGGGGGCAGCTGCCCTGGGGGAGAGGGCGGGGAGTGGGCACGCAAGCCCTGGTCAAGTCCAAATCCTCCTGAGTGTGCAGTTTCTTCTAGTTTCTGGAGGGAAACATTGGTGAGGCCCAAAGGAGGGTGGAGGGAAGGAGCTGAGCGCTGAGCTCGCCTAGAGTCTGGAGGGAGGGTGGCGAAGAAAAACCAAAAAATCAGTCCTTTGCCCATGGTGACACGGGGAATGGAGCTGGGCCCAGGGCCTTCCCCCCAGGCACAGGCCAGGCCACTGGCACCACATGCAGGATCTGCTCTGTTGACCATCGCAGGCTCGCAAACATTTCATCAGAAAAAAGAGGGAAAGTGGCAGCTCCGATGCTCTCTAATGAAATGGAGAAAAAATGTCCCCTTATTCTTGTAAGAATCACTGAGAAGCTGACCCACTTAGGTTCCTGTGTTTAACATGACAAAAGCTTCCTGAGTTCTGACGTGTTTTGCAGTAAGTGCGGCCACAGCCAGCCAGCTCTGGAGTATGTGACATTCTCGTTTTTATTTAGCTACGAAACCAGGCGAGACAGATATAGAAGGCCCCCAGGATACCCTCGATGTTACTGAACGTTGGGTGCACATTCCAGATGGAAGCAGCTCGCTGCTACTCTGGCAATAAAGGGGGTTTTTGTTTGTTTGTTTTGTCTTTTTGTCTTTTAGTGAAAATAACAGAGAATTCGATCATAAGTAAGGGCATGCAATATTTCAAAACTGTAACCTCCAAACCAGAAAAAAATATGGCCAAATTAGGTTAGATTAATATTGAGTATGGAGAGCAGTTCTGAGAAACCCTGGAAAGGGGGTTCTTTCAGAAAGGAGCAGAGGATGGGGGATTTCTGACTAACTTGGCAGAAATTCAAGGCTGCTTGAAATCTGTTTGTTTTTTTAATTTATTAAAAGTTCACATTTTGTCTTGTTAAGTTACTATAAGCTACTATACTTCGGTATTGGATGGTGTCATAGTAGTTAGAAGCCAAAATGGTTTAGTTCGTTTTTGTTTTTATTAATCCGCACCTGAGGATATTTTTTCCATCGCTTTTTTCGAGACAGAGTGGAAGGGAGGGAGGGGGGAAGAGAGAGAAACATCGGTTGGTTGCCTCCTGCACGAGCTCGGACCAGGGGCAGAGAGCGAACCCACAATCCAAGTGCATACGTGCTCTTGACGGGGAGCTGAACCCGAGACCCTGCCATGCACGGCCAGTGCTCTAACTCGGCCACCCCGCCAGGGCTGGTTTAGTTCTTTATAAAGGAGAGGCTTAAGGGAAATTAGACTAGTTTATTTTGTTTAATACAAGAAGAAAAGCTTTGCTGCTCCAGTCTCTCTGTTTTTAAGTTAATATTAGAAACACAAAACAAGAACTTGGCTTTGAGGTTCAACAAGTTTGGTTTCAGCCACAGCCACAACTGGGTGAACTTAGTCAAACTATTGGATCAGTCTCATCCTTGGGTTTTTATTTTCATCTGTAAAATTATAATGGTGTTGATGAGTGCCGCAGAGTGTTGTACTTTGAGTGACAAGACTTAACTGTTGAACGGAGGACTGAATTACTTTATAATAATAGACTATTAAATGCTTCTGTAAGATTTCATGGTTATTATGTTAAAATTCTAACTGAAACCTCATTTTAAACTAAGAAAACTAATTTAAAACTAAGAAAGCAATGTAAATGTGGCCTAGTTTAATGAATAAATGCATAAATAACATTTAAAAAATGTTTTAGGATACAAAATATAAGTTCATATTCAAGTATAAAAATGTTCAGAATTTTATCATTTTATTTAACAAAACATTGTCTGGAGCTCCCAGTGCCTCAGACACCTTTCCAAGCACACGTGCTCCTGATTCTGTGGTCTCAGGGCCAAAACTCATAGGATCTTGATAATAAAAACTTTGATAACTAACTTGAGATTGACGAGTGGGCCTAATTTTCCAGATTTATGCCAAACATCTCTCATCGTCAGTCGTCCAGTAGTGAGAAGACTGTATCTCTTCTGTTAGAGCCCGTGACCTGTGTCCAAAATCTGATCAACCCCGTGAGGGGGAGGCCTGCTGAGGACCATTGCTGGCCGCGGTGGGATGGGCGTGGGGGAGGGGAGGTGCCATCGGAAATACCAAAAACCCACTCAGGACTCTTCCGTTGCGGTGCCCTCCCTCCTGCCCTTCCTGGCCTGGTGGCGCTGACTCAGCGGTGAGGCACCCACCACTGGAGCCAGGCCGCTTTGGTTCAAATCCTGCCTCTGCCTCTTAGAGGTCTGGGACTGGGACAAGTCACTCAGCCTCTCTGGGCCTTAGCATTCTCATCCGTAAAGTGGGGGGGTAATAACAGCATCTGCCTCACTGGGTCGTCATGAGGGTGTAGTTGACACGTCTTAGTCACTTAGAGCCGTATCTGGCACAGAGGGAGCTTTAGAAAAAGCTTGGCTATTATTATTACTAATACTGTGCTGGTCTGAAATTAGTCCCTGAATCCTTCTGGGATGTGATGAGTTTCAAAATCAAGTTGAACTTATTTGTAATAGAGTCATACGAGCTATGCAGAGCCAAAATCAAATTTGCAATTAACATCTGTTTTACATGTTTTAGTAAGAGTCACGGCCTTCCTGTTGCGCCCCTTGAGGTGGCTTCTTACTCACAGCCCCCGCGAGTTCCCTGAACTCTGTGCAAAGCCCACAGGGACTTAACTCCGAGGAGCAGGAATCTGTTTGGGATGAGATTACATCACATGCTGAACCGTAAACAAGCATTTCCAGGCCCCCTTCGAGGCTTCTTGCTTCTCCTGGCTTGTCCCCAGAGGCTGCTTTTGAAAGGGCAGGAGCCGAATCTGCCAAGACTAGCTGAGCCCGTGGCCCGCATCTGTACACAAAGCAACAAGGACTCTCTGGAAGGGCAGTGTCAAGGCCCTCACATGTCAAGTTTATTAGAGCCGAAATGGTAATAATATCAGGGTGACAAACAGAAAGCATTATCTAGTTTGAGAAACTGATGTTAAAGTAGAGGGAGTCATTTGATTACTTCCCCTAAAGGAATGTTGTCCTTAGGTTTAAATATTTATGTACCAAGGTTAAGAATTCTTGGAACATGATGCACCAGCATTTTTGAACAGTCATGAATTTTGGCACAAAATCAATGTTCAGGGTGGGTGGAGTGGTAACTTGAGGATGCCTCTGAGTGTCTTCCCTCAAAATAAAAGAGAGAGATCTGGCACGTGAGGAGTGTGCAAGGACAGAGCCGCAGAACCAGAAGCCACTCTGAGCGCGGGCCTTGGCCTGGGGTTCCTCCGCCTGCCTTCGGTTTGGGTGAGCGTTAGTTACTTATCTAAAGCTTGTAATAAAACTTTCCCGTGCATTTAATAAAAAAGTATCAACAATCCATGTTTAGAGGAAGTGTGCTTTCATAGAACTTGTGTTTATTCTTATATTTGTCAAATTCTATATTTGTCCCTCTGCTGACTTGTAAAGAAAAAGATACAGTTAAGTGATTCTTTTGCTGAAAGACAAAGGAAGAGTAAGTAAGGGTTCTGCACAGGCTTCCAGGTACGTGCAGCCAGCCTGTGGCGAGCCCTGGGTGTCCGAGGGGCTGGTGCAGGGGCCCGGGCAACCGCGTGGCCATCGCTTTGCCCTCGCTCGCCCGCGTCGCTGAGTGCTTTTCCATGGCGGTTTGCACGTGTGCGTGAGCGTGGTCACGCGCGCTCCCAGGCTGCCAGCCTGTACGGAGGCTGTCATTTTATATCAGCATTTATAATATTTTATTTTTCAGGATCTGTCAAATTTTATGGTTTTAATTTTTTCAAAAATGGAAATTCATTTTCTTTCCTCTTAATTTAGCTTCTTTCAGTCCACAGTCGTCAGACCGAGAAACAGCATGACCACGCGAGGCCGCCCCCTGTGGCCCACGGCTCAGGAGGAGCAGATGCTGCGGGGACCCCGAAACCTGCTCTTAGAAGTGCTCATGCACAGTAAACACCTGCTGTGTGTTAATTCTCCTGTGTTACTAAGCCAGGACAATTCTTGGTTGTACGTATTTTGCTCATGATTTGTATGATTTATTTTTCAGCGGGTGCACTGACAACTCTTCCCAACGAGAAATCTTAAGTAGCACCATCCACCTCCTCGGAGACTGTTACCATCCTATGTCACAGATTCAGCCTGAATAGTCTCAACAATCAGTTACCAACGCTTGCTCTGGGCTGATAAACTGAGAATGAGACTTCTGGTCTTGGCAATTCTAACAGTTCTTATACATTTCACAGCAGCTGCGTTTAGTAAGTATTGATTTTCAACTATAATTTAAAATTTTTTTAATTAAGTAATATCAAGAACATTTGCCTTGTTTTATTTATTATTTATTTTTGTTAATCTTCACCCAAGGATATGTTTTCCATTGATTTTTTAGAGAGAGTGGAAGGGAGGGAAGGAAGGAGACAGAGAGAGAGAGAGACATCGATGTGTCTGGTTGCCTCCCACACCCGCTCGCCTGCCCTTGACCTGAATCGAACCCGTGACCCTTTGGTCCACAGGCTGACTCTCAAACCACTGAGCAGTGCCGGCCAGGGCAGCTTTGCTTTGTTTTAAACTGCTGGCTTACAGTGGTTCCAGCCATGCTGTGACCTGGGAAATTTACTTATGCTCGATAGTCATTCTTTATCACAAAGCTATGAAAATGAATTCCATAATTTTAGTTTTACATATTCAAATGTGTCAAAATTTGACAGAGTGTCTGCATGTGGGAGGTACTGTAAGCATTTGTCAACTGACAATGCACTTTGTGGAGATAGACATGGCTGTTTTTCCACTGGGGCCGTTTGGGGGATTTAGCTCCAAATTGACTCACTGACCTGGTGCCCATCAGAGCATTTTGTAAAAGAGCTCACTCACTCAGGTAAAGTATCACCAAGTGCGGCCCCGTTCTCAGTTTAGTCCTAGAAGGAACTATCCTAGAATGTGAGAAGTGTAACCTTTACACGGTCATTTCAGAATCATAGTCATATTTGTTATTTGCAGGAAAATCATCCTTTGGCCTGGAAAATGAGGCTTTAATTGTGAGATGTCCTAGACAAGAAAGATCTCGATACCCTGTGGACTGGTATTTCTCAGGGACGAACAAAAGTGTTACCACCCAGAAAGGCAATCGTGTGTTTGCTGCAAGGGAACGTCTTAAGCTGCTCCCGGCCAAAGTTGAGGATTCTGGAGTCTATACCTGCATCATCAGAAGGTAGTATCTGCCACACTCGGGCCTGCTCTCCTCGTTAAGAGGCGATAGCCTGAGCTGCCCTCACTTCGCTTCCCTTTCTGGACTTTTTGGTACCGTTGCATTTGCGAAATGATTTGAATAAAAGAGTGCTTCTAGGAACACCACCAGGCGGGGGTGTACGTGATTGTGAACCAACTACTTGGATGTATAACTGCAGGGATTAATTTGTAACCCAGCTAGAAAAGACCTAGTTTTTCTAGTGACCAAGAGAACTGAGACCAATCGCTCAGTTTTGGCTGGAAGTGAGACTGAAGCAGCACAACAAGCAGTAGCCTCGGCAGCGGGGGTCAGGGAGGCCTGTGAGTGGGGCTAAGCGGCAACCCGGGGCCTTACAGCTACCTGAGAGGTAAGCTAAGAGGCCTGTGCGAGGTCGGTGCCGCCCCACTGCTTACTCTGCGTACAGACAGTTAAATGTCTTGACTCTGTGCCCATGTTTGGTACAGAGGAAATGTCAGATGAACTACATCGAAAGGCAGGGCGCGTACAGTTAGGGCAACCAGGTTCTGAGGTCAGACAAGTGTCAGTTTTAAATTCAGGCTCCATCACTGGTTTCAGGATGCTTGCAAGTTACTTCTCTGTCCCTCAATTTCCTCATCTGTAAACTACATGTACTAATATAACCCACTTCAAAGCACTGTGGGACTAAAGTGAGGTGATGTTAATGTCATGAAGGGTACATGGTGAATTCTCAGTAAATAGTGTATAAGGAAATGGTGAATGAGGGAGTTGGTTTTAGGGCTGCCATAGGGGTTATGTTTTATCTTAAATGTAACAAAAAGTATTTTAATGATTATTTTTAAATGAGAAAAAAACAGTATATGTATCGATTGTTTTAAGGAGAAAGACAATAATTAGCAAAAACTAGATTTGGATAAGGTTATTTCATAATGCTAAGTAACTTTTTAAAATGGTTTGATTTATTTCAATAGTCCTACCTTAAATAAGACTGGATATGTGAATGTCACTATATATAAAAAACAACCAGACTGCAGTATTCCAGATGACCTGGTATATTCAACAACCTCTGGATCAGAAAAAAAGTCCCAAATATACTGTCCTACCATTGACCTCTACAATTGGACAGCACCTGTTGAGTGGTTTAAGGTAAAGGCCATTTGGGGGAAATAAATGAAAATTACACAAAATAGATGGAAATGAAGAGTTACTGAAAGTGGAATGGCATTTTGTTTTTCAGAACTGTAAAGCTCTTCAAGGATCAAGGTACTACATCCAGGGGACATATTTACTGATTGACAACGCGACCAGCAAGGACACGGGTGATTATACATGCAAATTTACGCACTATGAAAATGGAGTCAATTACAATGTGACAGCAACCAGGTCATTCAGAGTTGAAGGTAAGCTACGGAATTTAACAAAATAGAATATTTGCCAGAAGATACGGTGGGAGGAATGTGGGCCCGCTTGCCGATGTTCCTGACCTGCCCCCCGCCCCGACCCTCCTGCTTCACGATGTCGGGCCCCTTCTCCGCTGTGACCACTATGACGTAAGACATGTCAGAGGGAGACAGGCTACTAATCCAAAATCACGTGTTCTTTCCTTTTTCACTTAAGCTGTCAAAGATAATGTGATCTAAATGCTAACTTAACTTTTTGACTGGCAGTACAACTATTTGAAGAGCAACGTAAACTTTTCTCTCCCAATTTGTTGTTGAAGATTCTGTAAATAGAAAAAAAAGTGTACTTAATCTTTAACATAACCCCCTGGATTAGAAGTTGAGTGAGAAGCTTCATAAAGATACGGCCTCCACTGCTGTGAAACGAGCCAGCAGACCACGTCTCCACGCGTGCCTGCCACTGATCCGCATGGACACCACAGGGGCTCTTAATCACAGTCCTCAGATCAGCGGGAACCAGGGCATGGGGATGCAGCGCAGGTCCGGAGGGCCGCTCGCCCTGGCCCCTGGGCGTCAGGCCGTGGGAGTGCAGCGCCGGTCCGGAGGGCCGCTCGCCCTGGCCCCTGGGCGTCAGGCCGTGGGAGTGCAGCGCCGGTCCGGAGGGCCGCTCGCCCTGGCCTCCGGGCGTCAGGCTGCAGGACGGCAGCATTTCCCAACAGGGTGGCCGCCTCGGTAGAAACCTGGGAGCAGGAGTGTGCACTTAGGTGTTTATCATTCTCATGGGCCTTTTAAACTCTTCTTTCCCTTAGAATTGTAGTCTTCTAGCAACTGTGAGGTTGTACAATTAATTTAATGGGTTGGACTAGTATTTGCTTAATGAGATAAAAGAGAATAGAAAATATCGAAGAACGCAATTGGCAGTAAGAGGAAGCTACTTTAAAGTTTTGTTTCCTTGTGTGTGTCTGTGTCTGTCTGCTGTGCTGCCATCGCCAGGAAATTTGAGAAACGTTGTTCTGAAACAGGATAGAAACGTAAAACATATGAACCCAGAAGGGACTGTCCAAATGCTGTTCTAACGTTTTACATTCCCTTCTTGTCTTTGACTTAAGAGGAGAAAGGCTTCTCGTTTGCTCCAGAGATTATAGCACCTCCGCAGAATGCAACAAAGGACGTGGAAATAGGTAAGAAACCCTTAAGAATGCTGTGAATATTGCCGAGAAAGGCCTTGCCTCTGACCCCTGCTCTGAAACCCCCAAGTGGAGCACAGTGGACCGTGAGGGTTAAATGAGATGTGGAAACACCTGCCTCAGGCGCTTGCGAATATCAGGAATGTGAGGCACAGCAACGGCCAGCAATACCCAGCATTTTCTCTTTTATGGCACTTTGTAACTCATGTGCCATTGTCACTTCTGTCCAGGTAGAAACTGTTCCCCCTTTATGTGTGTGGGTACGTAGGCTCAGGCAGGATCAATGACGTGCCGGAGGTTGTGACTATTCAATGACAGAAGGCTGAGAACCCAGACTTTCTGACGCTATCCATCTACGTCTTTCCTGGCCTCCCACTAGAGGCGGGGTACAGTTCAAAGTGTCTGTATGTGAACGTGGCTCACGACCTGGTCTTTACCACATGCCGGCCCAGCTGCAGCATTAACCCACGGGCCCGTTCCCATCGCACTGCCCAGCGGATGCTGTCGCCCTGAAGGCAGCATGTCCGCATCCTTGCCTGCTTTTGCCCATGGTGTTCCTCCCTCTCGTCTCCCAACACTAAGCTCAAGGGTCACTCCTCTGTGAGATCCCCCACGCCGCTCCCCTTCGCTGCCAGAGAGCATGATAGAGCTCCTTCTAACAGAGCCCAGGGCCACATGTATCAGTGCGGGGGGGCAGGCCTGCTCCCCGCAACGGACTCTCCACTACATTTTCCTCACTGTGTCACACCAGATCACGAGAACACTTGGTGTTCTGTTTGTTTATACCCTTGTCCCCTTTGGGAAGACACTGAGCTACTTTTCTCTCCAGACTCCTAATTCTAAACCCAAGAACCAGAGAGTCAGGAAGGAAGGACTGGATGCCTTCCCTAGTCCCCACGCCTTCAGTGCAGGGAGGCAGCCCCGTGAGCCCCGTGCTCTCAGTGCAGGGAGGCAGCACCCCAATCTCAGTGCAGGGAGGCAGCACCCCAATCTCAGTGCAGGGAGGCAGCACCCCAATCTCAGTGCAGGGAGGCAGCCCCGTGCTCTCGGTGCAGGGAGGCAGCCCCGTGCTCTCAGTGCAGGGAGGCAGCCCCGTGCTCTCAGTGCAGGGAGGCAGCCCCGTGCTCTCAGTGCAGGGAGGCAGCCCCGTGCTCTCATCTGCAGGGAGGCAGCCCCGTGCTCTCATCTGCAGGGAGGCAGCCCCGTGCTCTCATCTGCAGGGAGGCAGCCCCGTGCTCTCAGTGCAGGGAGGCAGCCCCGTGCTCTCATCTGCAGGGAGGCAGCCCCGTGCTCTCATCTGCAGGGAGGCAGCCCCGTGCTCTCAGTGCAGGGAGGCAGCCCCGTGCTCTCATCTGCAGGGAGGCAGCCCCGTGCTCTAGGTGCAGGGAGGCAGCCCCGTGCTCTCAGGTCTGAAGGAGGGTGGGAAATAGTCAGCAATTCACAGCACACGTTAGGTGATCAGCAATTTTTTTCACATTAAAATTATTTGCAGAATTTAGTGTTATTGGTGACATTCTCTGCTTCTCCAGGACAAAGGGCCAGCGTCAAGTGCTCCGCCTGCTTCGGGAAGGGCTCACAGCTCCTGGCTGCTGTCCTGTGGCAGCTCAATGGAACCAAAGTTGGGAACCTGAGTGGAGCACGCATCTGGGCAGAGCAAGAGCAAAATCACAGGTATTTTCACATTGAAGTTACAGCAGGGCCTTGGCCTCCCGGGCAGCCGCAGTTGAAAGTAACCCAGGGCCCTCTTAGTTCCAGCAACCAGCTGACCTGCCTGAGCAGCCAGCTGACGATTGCTGCTGTGCGAGAGGAGGATCTGTCCGTGACGTACGACTGTTTCGCCCTGAATTTCCATGGCTGGCGGCGGCACAGGCTGAGACTCAGGAAGAAAAAGCCAAGTAAGGGGTGTTTCTGAGACTGGCCTGAGCCGCTGTAGTGCTGGGATGGAAACCATGTTCCTAGGGACAGGGGCTGCAGAGTTCCTGGTTCCGGGGCTCCCCAGACAACGGAAGCAACCTTCTCATAAAACCTGCTTCCCCCTGAGGACGCTGACCTGGCCGTGAGGTCTCCTCAGAATGTCTCAGTTTGTCTGGTTGCCTTTCCACTGCTTTACATTCTGCTCCTACCTCCCCCTCCCTCCCCTCCCCCTGCCCTCCCCCATTCCCTCCCCTCCCCATTCCCTCCCTCCCCCTCTAACCCCCTCCCCTCCCTCCTTCCCCTCCCCCTCCCTCCCCCCTCCCTCCCCTTCCCTCCCTCCCCCCTCCCTCCCCCTTCCCCTCCCTCCCCCTCCCTCCCTCCCTCCCCCCTTCCCCTCCCTCCTTCCCATCCCCCGCCCCCTCTGCCCTCCCCCATTCCCTCCCCTCCCCCATTCCCTCCCTCCCCCTCTAACCCCCTCCCCCTCCCCTCCCTCCTTCCCCTCCCCCTCCCTCCCCCCTCCCTCCCCTTCCCTCCCTCCCCTTCCCTCCCTCCCCCTCCCTCCCTCCCCTTCCCCTCCCCCTCCCCTCCCCCTCCCCTTCCCCCCTCCCCCTCCCCCTCCCCTCCCCAGTGGCCTGGTGCCCCCCTCACCACCAGGCTGCCTGTCCCTGGGCACCTCCCTCCCCCTCCCTCCCTCCCCCTTCCCCTCCCCCTCCCCTCCCCCTCCCCTTCCCCCCTCCCCCTCCCCCTCCCCTCCCCAGTGGCCTGGTGCCCCCCTCACCACCAGGCTGCCTGTCCCTGGGCACCTTCCTGGCCTGACTTCAGCAGCCCCGGTCTCACTCTGTGGGAGAAGACACACCAACAGCAAGCTTGCTGCCTTTCACAGTGTGATAACATGGTCCCTTTTATAATGTATTTTTTGTCATGGAAAGCACACGTGTTGCCAGTGAAGCTGGCCAGGTGGAGGAAAAGGTGAAGTCTTTGATGTCCGCCCGTTTCAATACGAAAATCCTGTTGCTGTGCTTGCTTGTGTCGTCCTCTAGGAATGTCCTCTGGCTGCCTGTGGATTGGAACTGTTTCCATGTTACATGTACTTGGTGATTTTGTTCCTTCTAGTTTATTTATATTTGCTACCTTTCTCCTGTTTTTCTTCAAATCTACGTGGTTTTACTCTGTCTCAACTGTGCGAATTAAACAAAACTTGTTGCTACTGTTGTCACATTGTTATAATGAATTCCTTTATTTCTAATCATAGAATAAAAGAAATCACAGCACTGTCTTTAATTTTAAAAACAAAAACTTAAAAGACCTCTACCCCATATTATTAAATATTATTCAATAAATATGTTATACTCATAGTAATAACATTACATATTTTTTATTGTTTCCTGTGTACCCCGACCTAATTATTTTCCATTTAATTTCTCATATTTTAAAAATCAACACTCCATAAAAAGAGACTGCTACTATCGTCTCATTTTAAAGATGAAAAAATTGGGGCACAGAGAGGCTCCATCACCTCCAGGTTCTAGAGTTGGAGCCACGACCCGACCACAGGCAGCCTCTCCCTGTTTACAAGCCCTTCCAGAAGGCAGCTAGCTGCAGCCGCCGGGGAAAAGCACAGGGCTGCTGACACCGAGGAAGGTGGAGACCGGCAGCCTCCTGAAGGTCCTGGGTTAACGTCTTTCCTTAAGCTGAAAGCAGCCGCGCCCACAGCCAGGCCACCCGCAGCGCCCACAGCCAGGCCACCCCCAGGGCCCAGCCGGGTGAGCGGCGCCCACAGCCAGGCCACCCGCAGCGCCCACAGCCAGACCACCCGCAGCGCCCACAGCCAGGCCACCCCCAGGGCCCAGCCGGGTGAGCGGCGCCCACAGCCAGGCCACCCCCAGCGCCCACAGCCAGGCCACCCCCAGGGCCCAGCCGGGTGAGCGGCGCCCACAGCCAGGCCACCCCCAGCGCCCACAGCCAGACCACCCGCAGCGCCCACAGCCAGACCACCCGCAGCGCCCACAGCCAGGCCACCCCCAGGGCCCAGCCGGGTGAGCGGCGCCCACAGCCAGGCCACCCCCAGCGCCCACAGCCAGACCACCCGCAGCGCCCACAGCCAGGCCACCCCCAGCGCCCACAGCCAGACCACCCGCAGCGCCCCCAGCCCCGCGCGCCGGCCGCGCGCTGCTCCTTTCCGCGCCCCTCCGCGCTGCCGCCCTCGCCGGTCACCTTGGCCATTCTTTCTCATTGTTACTTTTCGCCTATTCTAGGTGCCTCCTAGAAGCGGGACATACCCGTTTGCTTTTCACCTCTGGCCTGTTTCACTTAGCGCACTTTCTGCCGCGTGTCAGGCCCTCATTCCTGCCCAGGGCTGGCCCACCCACACTTAGTCGGGTTCCGATTTAATGTTTTAACAACGATGCTTCATAAGCGGCGCTGTGTGTTTCACATCAATCAGATAAGGAGGCCAGACGCGTGGCTGGCCCTCGAAAGGGACGCTCAGGCTGACCACGGGGTGGCCAGGAACAAAGCCACCCCTCCGTTTGAAGCTCCGCGGCGCCTTCCTCCGCGTCGGCGGCCGGGACTGCGGCGGGGACCTGCCATTCCCGCAGGGGCTGCAGGAACGCTGTCCCCTCCCCGGCACCCCGCTGGCACCCTGGGGAGCGGCACCGCCGCCTTCCCGGCGCTGCGCCCCCCCTCCCCCCCCCCCCCCCCCCCGAGCTGGGCAGCCACGCAGGAGAGGCGGGGGGACGCTCAGCCCCTCTGGCCCGTCTGCTGGTCGGCAGAGCAGGGGCCCGGCGCCCCCCTTTCTCGCGGAGCTGAGTGCGCTGCGCCTTTCCGCGGGCGGGGGGATCTCCCCATGCACCATTCCGTGCTTCTGGGGTTTTACTGGGGTGACACTGGTTAACAGAATTCTACAGGTTTCAGGAGCGCAGTTCCGCGACACATCATCTGTACCCTGTGCTGCGTGTTCACACCCCCAGTGGAGTCTCCGGCCATCACCGTTTGTCCCCCCGCCCCCGCAGTCAGCACACTGTCCTCAGTGTCCATGAGATTTTCCTCCTTTTTTCTCCTTTGCTCAGTCTCTCCCCTCCACACACTCTGCGCCCCGCCCCCAACCGCTGTCAGCCGGCTCCCCGTCCGTGAGTCTGTCTGCGTTGCGCTCGGCAGTTCCTTTTCTTCACTGGGGCCCACACACGAGCGAGGTCACACTGCGCTTGTCGCAGGGACTGCGCCTGGGCCATTCCTGACCTCACAGTGCCGGGCGCTCAGGAAGCTGACAAGCGACTGGAGGGATCTTTTAATATGGGCCAGGGCTTTTCTACATCGAACCTGGGAGCCCTGGCTGTGAGACTTGAGATGAAAGTCAAAAGAGGACTGGATAACCAGTTCTCACCTGAGACTCTTCTCAGGCACGCTGTTGAGCGGGGCTGTTTGTAGACATATTCACAGTTCTAAAGGGGGAGCAAACCGGGAACAGCCGCCAACAGGCCGAAGGGTCACAGCGCTCAGCTCAGTTTGCACAGACCTGCTGGAAGTCCTTGAGGATGGGACCGTCCTGCACGTGTATCTGTGGAGCAATGAGTGCAAGAAGTTCAGTGACGGCCAAACAGTGCTGACCATCGGAGAGGTGGGCGGGGGGCAGGACCCAGTGATTGCTGCTCTATCAGAGAGCTTTAGCTAAAAGGCCCAGCTGGCTCTTCCGTCTTCCCCACTTCCCCAGGCCACCAAATCCAGATTCGAAACCCCCAAGACCTGTTGAGCCTCTCTCCTGGGCGCCCCAACACTGGGCGTGTCCATTGCTTTCTCACCATTGCAGGAGCCTGACCCTCCTCACCTCTTACTCCACTCGGCGGGAACTGCCCACCCACCCTGCTCCAGTCCCTCCCCACAGAAACAAACCTCCCCCTGCCATCAAAGTAATCGTGCTTGAAAACCACAGTCATTGCTAACACGTCGCTCAACACCCTGCGTGGGCTCCCGTGACCTTCAGAACAAAGGCTAGCTGCCAGAACCGAGCCCTGACCCACCTTTCTTACCGCATCTTCCATTAATTCCCCAAACTGGGTGACTCCAGTCCCCGAGAGCACACTGCCGCCCTGCCCTGGAGCGCCTTCTCTGCCAGGAGCAGCGCAGCTCCTCTTCTGCCCTGATCTGGATCTTCCCGGTCTTCGGGGACCACCTGCAGGAAGCCTTCGTTGCCCGTCCTGCAGGAGCAAGCACTCTGTCTAAAAACCTCCGCCAGTTAAAACAATGCCTTTCCTCCCTGCCTGAGCAAGTCTGCATGTGTCCCTGTGCCGTGTGCCCTGAGCATTCCCCACAGGGCCCAGCTGGGCGCCTTGCCCATGTCAGGGCTCAGTCATTTCTCACTGACGGGTTCTTAGAGCAGCAGACAACCCCAAGCAGGCACCTGCTGCATGAATGCCCTGCGCCCCTAAAGGACGTGGGCACCGTGTACTTGTTTATTTTGCTTTGTTTTCATATGATAATGATAGTGTTGTCCTCCCCCATCTTCTGAACAGCTGATCGTCAAAGCACCTACTACATGCTGGCAGCATTTGTCGTGTTACTGATGCTGATCAACATTGTGATGATAATGCTGAAAGTGTTCTGGATTGAGGTCAGTCTGCTCTGGAGGGACATCGCTAGACCTTACAAGACGAGGAACGGTAAGTGGCAAGTTTCAAGTTCTTAAAAAAAAAAGGTCCCATACCGGCTGTTGGTTACTTGTCTCTTAATCTCTTAACAGCTATGCTACAAACCCCAGCTTCCCCTTTGCCTACCAGCATGTAATCATAAATGTCTGCTAGTCCACTCCGAGGCCACTCCTCACCCTGCCTGGTCGCTCCTGCGGTTCTAAGATGCGTCTCAGCAACGCAGGCTCCCTCCCCAGCAGTATTGCTTTTCCCACCAGGCCCCAGGGACAGGCTCTGCCCCAAGCCCAGCACGGTTTGCACATTTTGGAAGATGTATATTGGTAAACATTGTGGAATTCAAAACCTTAACTAAATTGTGCCCGTTTCCAGACGTGAAGAGGTTAGTCAGGCCCATCAGAGCACAGCGGCCAGTTCCATAGAGTCTCTCGGGCCACCTGAATACACATGAAGGAGACAGTGCTGCCCGCTGACTGCACCGCTCATCTGGAGACACATGGGCCACATCCACGGGGTCCTATGCACTAGGCCACATCCACGGGGTCCTATGCACTAGGGCTGGTGGGCTTGTGGGAAACGCAGTTCCCTTAGAAAGCATTACTCCCTTGCCAATATCAGCCTTCAGCACCTTTACTCCTGCAGGGGAAGTGTGGGGAAAGCAAAAGATAAAAATCAAGAGCTTTACCGCACAGCGCACCTTATCCACGACTATCAACACTTGTTAACAGAGTGCTGATGAAATGTGACACTATGGTTTGAACTAAAGTGTCCAGGCTCTGGACTGGCCTCTACCAGTCAGTCTGGGACAATGAAAAAAGGAAACTTTGGGATTAAGATCGGTTTTCCGATGGCATTTTGTGGCAGCAGACTGATGTCATCATCTCTACATTCTAGAATATTCTGGGTGTGGGATACATTCACCAATAACCATAAGACTTGGTGACGAATAATAATTTTTAGAGCCAAGTAATACAGTCACACTTCTTGCTCTCATTTCAGATGGAAAGATCTATGACGCGTACGTCATCTACCCGCGGAGCCACAAGGACAGTCGGGAGACGGCCAGTTCTGTAGAGTACTTTGTTCACCAGATTCTGCCTGATGTTCTTGAAAACAAGTGTGGCTATAACTTATGCATTTATGGGCGAGATCTGCTACCTGGAGAAGGTAACGCTATCAACACACATCAAGGACAGAAGTTCACATCATCAGAGGCTAAGGGACGGGTGGTCTTATCTTTGCACTGGGTAAGGACCTACAACCACCACTCCAGGGCTAAGACCGGAGATTTTAAATATTTCTCCAGAAGAAGGGGATTCTTATTCCTTGCTCTGCCTGCCCCTTCCTCTGATCACGAGGTCTTCGTAGAAGTGTCAGTGAGGTGAAGTCAGGGTAAGGCATCCTTAGTATGTGGACTTAGCAAGGCACTGCCCCTACTTCCTGTGCCCACCACTAAGATTACTCAACATCTCTTAATTCTCTCTAGAAGATTTAAAATATATATATTGATTGACTGATTTCAGAGAGGGAGAGGGAGCGAGAGAGAAACATCAATGATGAGAGAGTCATTGATCGGCTGCCTCCTGAATGCCCCCTGCTGGGGATAGAGCCCAAAACCCAGGCATGTGCCCTGACCAGGAATGAACCACATCTCCTGGATCCTAGTCGATGCTCAACCGCTGAGCCAGCCGGCCGGGGTCTCTGGAAGGCTTGAAGGAGGCCTCTAAGACCATAGAATTTTGTTCTGATACCCAGAGGCACTGCCTAAAATATTTACAGGCTTATATGATTTTCCTTATGTTGGTGAAACATTTGCAAATTTATAGTCTCACAAGAGACTATGAAACTGTGCCTCCTGTTTCTTACTGTTCCTCATCGATTTCGTGCACTTTTGAAGTTTGTGTCACAGTTTCAGAGCCTCCGGAGTTGCTCTTATCTCCCCTCTGTCCTCGCGTCACTGTGGAGCTGAGGCTTCATAGACATCACCTTGCCCAGGGGCTCCGCCTTCCTAAAGATTTTTCCAGTCTGCATCAGATCAGCTTCTAAAACAGGGATCACGGGGAGGAAGCGGATCCAGGGCCCCCTAAAGACCTCAGTTCAGAGGAACAAGGGCTCCTGAGTGTGCGCTCTTTTTTTTTCTTCTTTTAATCCTCACGGGGGGATATGTTTCCATCTATTTTGAGAGCGAGCGGGAGCTGAACATCGATGTGCGAGAGAAACCCTGATCCCTTGACGGGTTGCCCCCCGCACGTGCCCCGGCTTGGAGGGGAACTGGGCGCCTCCTGGGGCGGGGGGACGCTCCCCCCAGCCGAGCCACCTGCCAGGGCGGGGCGAGCTGGGTCTCCGTAATGACAGTTAAATTTAAGCCCTTTTAATACATGAACGCTAATATTCTAGAAAGGCGGTATGCGGTTAACGAGTCTGGATTCTGTCTCCTGCTAGACACCTCTGCATGTGCATTCAGCTGGTCGGAGTCCGCCCCGGTCAGGGCCGGCGCGGCGAGGGGTCAGGCACAGGGGCTCTCCACCCCCCACCCCCCACCCCCCGCCTCTGCGAGCCAGTGCGCAGGGCCCGGCCTCCCACAGCACATTGCAACAGTAACCGCACATTGTAACAGTAACCGCACATTGTAACAGCAACCGTTCTGTTAAGTTCGGAGCACTTACGACCAAAGCGCTAGGCTTGCAAACGCAACAACAGGAACCTTCTCCCCGCCTTGACCCCTAGATGTGGCCACCGCGGTGGAGACGCGCATCCGGAGCAGCCGGCGGCACATCTTCGTGCTGACGCCGCAGAGCGCGCGCAGCGAGGAGCTGGCCTACGAGCAGGAGGTGGCGCTGCACAGCGCGCTGGTGCGCGGCGACGCCAAGGCCATCCTCATCGAGGTGCAGGCGCCCGGCGCGCGCGGCCTGCAGCGCGCCGCGCTGCCCGGCTCGCTGCAGCACCTGGTGCGCCTGCAGGGCACCATCAAGTGGCGGGAGGACCACGTGGCCGACAAGCGGGCGCTGAATTCCAGGTTCTGGAAGCGCGTGAGGTACCACATGCCCGTGCCCAACAGGCCCCCCCGGAAGACGGCCGGCGCCCAGGCGCCCTAGGGCCCCGGGGGACCCCGGGCGGGGCCCCCACTTGGATCGGCGGCCGCAGGCTGGAGACGGGAAGGCGAGCGCGTCGCCCGGCGTCGTCCAGCACGTCGTCCAGAGGCCGCTGCCGTCTCCCGCGCTCCCGGCGCTTGCGGGGCGCTCCCGCGGGTTTACCCGCCACGCCCCCCCCCGCCCCCCCACGCCCCCCCACGCCCCCCCCCCGCCCGCCCGGGGCCTGCCCGTGCGCCCCGCCCCCGCTCCGCTCCCTACCTCGCCAGGTCTGCTCCCTACCTCGCCAGGTCCGCACTTTGAGCTTCAGACTCATTTCAGAGCCGAACTTGCACGCGAGCGGAAAGCGCCGGAGTCCCCTGTGCAGAGGCTGGCGGTGGTCTCCTTCCCATAGGCCAGGATTTATTATATTTTATTTGATCGAAGCTTAATGTTATCGTCCCGACGATGCCCGCTGTGTTGGAGCACCTCGCCCAATTGCCGTCATAATCACGTTCTTTTCAGTTCTAAAATTTGTTTCACATATTGCTATTCTCTATAGAAATATTTTTCTGACTGAAAATTATAGAACAGAGAGTATAAAAGAAAAAAATAATAAAAATAATCCATAGATCTATTATCCTAAAATTATGTACTTGCATTTAAAAAAAATTTTAACTCATACTTAAACATACCGTTTATATAGCTAAGATTACATAGTGTGTAGTTTTTATATTTTTTCTACTTAACATGATACAAACATTTGAAATGTCATTTAAATTTTAACATTTTAAAATATTCATAGTGTTCTATCTCATGGTCGTGCTACAGTTGCTGTGCTTAATTACTTATTGTTAGATATATAAATTGTGTCCAGTTTAAATAGCCGTCATTATAATAATTCTGCAATGGCCATATGAGTATATCTTATATCTTCCAATTAAAAAGGCTTTTAAGTTAAGAAACTTTATTTGTTGTAACATTTCTATGAAATCAGTAGGCCCATCAGTGGGCCCAAAGCTCAGGCAGTGTCGCCAGGGCTGGACGTCCTGTGAGAGCTCAGATTTTGCCAGGGGGCTGGAGATCCTAACCCTTAGTTGAGCTGCTTAATGAAGTGTACGATTTTTTATTTAGCTGCTCCCCCCACCAAAACAAACCAAAAAAGACCCTGCACTGCAGACCCTGCAATCCTGAACTCACTGCATTCAATACTTTGCAGAATCTTGCCTGAAAAGAAATTGTTTCTGCAAAGTTTGCCTGAAGGGGCGATAGCTACCCATCCCTCTAGGTGATACCCCATAATCTAAATCTATGCTCCTTGGGTTACATTGCCAGATAAAGTGCAAGGCATCAGGGAAATTCAGGTAACATTAAGCTTTGATCAAGTAAAATATAATAAATTCTGGCATATGGGAACGAGAGCCAACTCGGTTGAATTCAGAGAACAAGGTTTCATCTAACATCGGTTTGAAATTCAGATTTGCCTGGGTGTCTTGTATCTTTATTTGCTATATCTACTTAGCCTATTCTGGTAGATTATTGTACTTTCATGTGGTAACGTCGAGGTTTGTTTGTTTTTTTAATTACTGAAAAATTAGCCAATGATAAAGGCTATAGTGTGGTTGGTTGGTGAACATCATAGAATTGGGAATCAACAAGTCACCCTTCCTCTGTTAACCAGCTGTGTAACCGTGAGCAAGTCGCCTTCTCCAAAACCATGAACAAGTTAAGTACAGTGACAATAATCACACCGAAAACTCTTCGTGTGTCTGTGCTCACCGAATGAAAAGAAAAGCACTAGTATTGGGACTAGAGTAAGAATTCAGTAAATGGCGACGGTTGTCATGACACCTCAGCGTGTTTCTCAGGATGTGGGTTATATCCCGGGTGCCCTCTCCACAGGACCTCTGACAAAGAATTCTCTCCACCTCACTCAGCACAGATGAGCCTTCATTCCTGCTCTCCACCCACCTCGAGTGACAAATGTGCTGTTGATTTATGGACACAAGACTTTTTTTTTTTTTTTAAGGTTTTTTTATTGATTTTTAGAGAGAGGAAGGGAGAGGGAGAGAGGAAACGTCGATGAGAGAAACATCGATTGGCTGCCTCCCGCAGACCCTCCACCTGGAATTGAGCCCACGCCCAGGGCATGTGCCCGGACCGGGAATCGGACCCGCAACCCTTCAGTGCACAGGACAACGCCCAGCCAGCAGAGCCACACCGGCCAGGGCAACACCACTCTTCGGAGCTGATTTTATTTCCCTCTTTACATTAGTTTCTTGAAAGCATAGAGTAAAATTTGTGATCTTTCTGCAGCAAGTATGCAGGACGTCATAACACGGACTTTATAATAACCTCTCCCCTGGGTCCATGATACCTTTGTTTTCTATTTGACCCGTATTTCTTATTTTTAAATATATTTTAGCTCTCTATATTATAAGCTCCTGTGCAAGTATTTAACAAACTTTACATTTTCTAAACATGTGCTGAGTGTCTCTCTGGAGGGCCGTGGAGGGGGACGCGCAGGTGAGGCACCCTCCCTCCTTATTTACGGGGTTTGGCGCCCACTGTGGGAACCTGGAAGGGAGAGAGAAACGCTTCAGAGGCCCTGGGGAAAGGCTGGCGTGCTGAGCTCACCCATCCGTCCCCTTCCTGACATACACGCCGCTTCCCAGGTCACCCGCGCTCCTGGGGCCTGGGTCTCTGCCACGGCAAAATGAGAGGGTGGAGAGGGGCTCCGAGGGCCCTCTCAGCGCCCCAGCTCATGGCTCCACGCTCGCGCTCAGAGAGCCCGGGAGCTGCCAGGCAGCCCGGCTTCTCCCACCTGCAGCACCCGCCTCTGCTTCCTCACCTGCACAGGGAGGCTGATGGGTGCTCCACCCACCGCACAAGGCGGTATGAATGAAATGAATGGAGCCAGCCCAACCTGTTGAGTGTCTACCCTGTGATTACGGTGAAAATTCCCGTGAATTATGAAAACACAAAGAAGTATTTCTAATTGAGTTAAATTTGCATACAATAAAATGCAGATCCTGAGTTATGCAAGTTTTGACAATTACACATACCTGTGTAATTATCACCCCAAATAAGATATAACTATTTTGCCTGGCCAGCGTGGCTCAGCGGTTGAGCATGGACCTGTGGTGCAGGGGATCAGGTTCCATTCCTGGTCAGGGCACATGCCCGGTTTCAGGCTCGATCCCCAGCAGGGGGAGCACAGGAGACAGCCGATCAGTGATGACTCTCATCACTGTTTCTCTCTCTCCGTCTCCCTCCCTCTCTCTAAAATAAATTAAAAATAATAATAAAGATACAAATATTTTCATCACCTTACAAAGTTCCCTCTTACCTACAAGGCAAATTCTGTCCTGATTCCCAGCTCTGTGGGTTAGAGTCACCAGATCTTGATATTCACATCAATAAAGCCAGACATCACTGTGATCGAGACTTGGACGCAGTGAACGTTTTTGAGATTCAGCCGTGTTTTGCACGCGTGAGTCGTGTGCTCCTCGCGTTACTGACTTGGTTTCCGTCGTAGGGCTGCACAGCAGTTTGCCTAACCATTTTCCTGTCGATGGACATACCGGTTTTTTCTGTTTATAGCTATTATGAATTTGGCTATTATGAACATTCTTGTGGACATATGTTTTTATTTTTTTCATAAAATTCCTAGGAGTGGTCAAAGATATATATTTAACATGTTAAGGAACTGACAAATTGTTTTGCAAACTAATTGTACCATGTTTCATTCCCTGATGTTCCATCTGAGACTTCTGTGGCTCCACCTCCTCTCCAACGATTGCTATTGTCTGATTTCCTGTATTGTAGTTATTTTCGTGGGTGTTGAATGAATCTCGCGGTTTAATCTGCGGTCCTCTGATGATTAATGATGCTGAGTCTTCTTCATGCTCCTGTTGGTCATTCATATATCATTTTGTGAAGGTGCAATCATTTGCACATTTTTAAATTGTGTTGTTTCTCTTCATATTGTTGATGTGTAGAAATTACTTTATATTCAGGACACCAGTTCCCTTTCAGATCGATGTAGTACAGTGAGAATTTTCCAGGCTTATGGATTTCATTTTTTTTAATGGTGTCGTTGATTAGCAGACATTTTTAATTTTGACAGCATCCAGTTGCTCTATTTTTCTTCTACGGTTCTGTCTGTACCCAGCACAGAACTTGTTTACCCGCCCCAAAGTCACAGAGATTCCCTATGTATTTTTATGAAATAGTTATGGTTCCAGCTTTTCTGTTTAGGTCTATGATCCATGGCGAATTAATATTTGTATATGGAATGAGGTAAGGTGAGGGTCAAGGTGATTGTTGTTTTTTCTATAGAGACCTCCAGTTGTTCCAGCAACATTTGTCGAAGACTTTCCTTTCCCCACTGAGTCGAAATAGTGCTTTGGTCAAAACTCAATAGACTACGTATGTGTGGGTCAATTATTCCACTCTGTTCTTTTCTGTTCATATGCCCGTGAAAAATCACACTGTGAAGATTACTACCCCTTATTGTAAAACTTCCAGTCATTGTAAGTCCTTTAACTTTTTTCCTTTCTCAAGATTAACTATTCTAGATTATTTGCATTTTTACATAAATTTTAGAAACAGCTTCTCATTTTATTTGAAAATTCCTTATGAGACTTGGATTGGGATTGCATGAAATATATGGACTCTAACCTACAGAGTCTAAAAATGTATAGACTATAAACCCTATAGTTGGTGGAGAATAGATATCTAACAGTGAGTCTTCCAATCCATAAACATGGTATATCCCTTCGTTTACTTAGCAGTGTTTTGTAGATTTCATAGTAGATATCTTGTACATCTTTCAAATGATTTATACTTTGGTATTTTATTTTTTATGCCATTGTAAATCGTATTTCTAACAAATTTTATTTTCCAAATTTCTATTAAGACTGTACAGAATTACAATTGACTTTGTATATTGACCTTGTGTTCCATGATCTTGTTAAACTCATTTACTGTTTTCAGTAGGTTTTTTGTAGATTTCAAAGGATGATCTACATAAATTTATGCCCCCGTCAGAACCAATGGTTTTATTTCTTCCTTTCCCATCTCTGTGTCTTCTGCTTTCACTGTTTTCCTTGATACAAATCGATTGTCCTAGGTGAGAGTTGCCCTTATATTGCTCCCCATCTTAGTAAAAGCAGTGTTTCACTACTAATTATGAAATTAACTGCGGGTTTCTTACAGATTTTCTCAACCTTATGAAGACTGTTCCGTTCTAGTCGCAATTTTCCGAACATTATGAATCAGATTTTTTAAAATTGTATTATCAAGTTAATTATATTTTCCTTTTATTATATTTCTTACATATAATATTAACATTACGTATTATATTTATCATAGCATGATTTATTTTAATTGGGTAAAATAAATGAAAATCGCTGTAATTAAATATTTTCCTTGCAGGCCACGGTTTTATGTTTCATTTTTGTTTGAAAGATCCAAGTGCAGACCAGTCTAAAAATGTACCCCGAGTCCTACTGCGCTATGAAAATTTGGAAACTCGGTTCCCCTCAGTCTTCCTTGTTGTGAGCAATTGACAGTCTCGGTTCCACGCGGCCGCGCCCTCCAATTGCTCCCCAATAGCGACCCCCCCGCCCGCCCCCGCCCGCCCCCCCCCGCCCGCCCCCCCCCCCCCCCCCGGGCTAAGCAGAGTCCTCAGGACAGACCTGACCCCAGTGCTTGAGGCGGGGGCCCCTCCTGGCGGTGGGCTCACCTCGGGGCCCCTGCCGCGCCTTCGGGGCCCCCGCTGGGCCCCTGCCGCCCCCTCCACGCCCCTGCCCCCAGCGCAGACGTCGCCGGCGGGCGGGCGGGCGCAGGGCCCCGCGCTCAGCCCCGCAGCCCGCAGCCCGCCGCCTGCAGGTGCGTAGTAGCAGCGCCGCCTCCAGCCCCCGCCGGCCGCCGCCCCTGCCGCCGCCCACAGCGCGGAGCTCGGCGCCGGCGCCAGGCGCGGGGTTCCAGCCTCGCAGGCGCCCGCCCCCCGCGGCTCCTGGCTCTCGCCGGCTGCTGCCAGGTGGCTGAGCCCATCCCCGCCGAGCGCCCCCAGATCCGAGCAGCGCCCCAGGAGCGGAGCAGCGCCACCAGGAGCAGAGCAGCGCCCCAGGAGTGGAGCAGCGCCCCCTCTGCGGAGCAGCGCCCCCAGGTCGGAGCAGAGCCCCAGGTCGGAGCAGCGCCCCAGGCCCGGAGCAGCGCCCCCAGGTCGGAGCAGCCCCCGCCCCCCCTTCGCGGGCTCTCTTCCCTCCAGCTCTCGGTCCCCGCCCCCTCGCTGTCGCTCGTGGCTCCCGCTCTGTGGCTCCCGCTCTGCGGCCCCCGCGCCGTGGCCCCCGCGCCGAGGCCCCGAGCTCCCGCGCTCACAGCCCTCCCCCCGCCTCCCGCGCCCCCTCGCCAGGCCGCCGCCCCGCCCCGCCCCGGAGCCCGGCTGCCCCCCGAGGCGCGGTGACTCCGCTGCCCGCGCTCCCCAGGTCGCCGGTCGGTCCCAGCGCCTGTCGGAAGGAGCCCCGACGCGGCCCAGCAGCCCGGGCTTCGTCCTGGGGGCCCGGCGGCTGTCCCGGGGCCCCCAGCCAGGGGCCGGCAGGCGCGGGCCAGGAGGTGGCCCCGGCGGCCCGGACCGCACTGCCTCGGGGCCCCAGACGGTGGTCAGCTGGCAGCTGCCCTGCCCCAAGCCACAGGTTTTGAAAGCGAACCTTTCTCATCCGGAGAAAACTTCATGTGCCTGGCGGCTTACGGGACGTGTGTGTTCTCTAAGTGCACGTGTGTGCACGAGCACACCTACATGCACACATACACACGCACACACGCATACATAAGCACATATATGCAACACACCTAAATATTATCCAATATGTGCTCAAGGCATATTAACTTACTTTCACGTGTGCGGACAAGCCGCCTAGGCCAGCGTCTCCCCACCTTGGCCGCACGTTAGAGCCGCTGGAGGATTTTCACCGGTCAGGATGCCTGGCTGGCTCCAGGCCTCCCACCAGCCGGCCAGACACACTTTTCAAGGCGTCCTGCTAAAGCAGCATTTCCCGGGTAGATTATGGATGTAAGGATGGAAGTCACCTAAGACTCCCCAAAGCATGTATTTTTGCCTTCATTAATTTAATGCCTTCATTAATTCAGCAAATAAACAAGCAGGCAGACAGAAAATGATAATGTCAGTTATCGAACTGCTATAAATAGAAAAATCCAGCCACAGGGAGGGAGAGAGGGGTGTGTGTGTGAGTGAGTGTGGACTCGAGCACACGCCTGTGGATTCGCACCTGAGCAGACGCCGTGGCGTGCTGTGGAGAGCGCAGGGGGCACCCGGCGGCATAACTGTGGTGTCAGCAAACTACAGGACAGACAGGACTGCTAGTCCACACAGAGAAGCAAGCAGCAGCTACCTGGCAAAAACAAGTGAAGCTGACTCGATCTGCACACCAAACAAGAAAATTTTGTGTTAATGGATGAAAAAAATTAGATGTAAAAAAATAACTAAGCCATAAAAATGAAGAAAATACAATAAGTACCTATCTGACCACTGAGAGGAAAGGAACGCTCTAAGTGTTAAAGTATGTAATGGAAAAATCACACAGCAAAGAATGACAGGTTTGACTGCATAAAGACAAAATCTTCCACATGTTAAAACATCGAAACACTAAACATCTAAAAATGGGACAAAAGGCATAAAAAGACAGTTCATAAACAGAAAGGAAAATAGCTGAAAAAACACATGACTAATATTTTGCTTTTTTTTATACCCATAGAAATGCATATTTAAAAAACCATAGATACATTGTACTAATTTCAATACCTAATTAGATTTAAAAATGAGAGTTTTCAACACTTTCTTGGGTGTGATAGGTGAATATTATCTTGCATTATTTAGGGAGTATCAATTGTTACCACATCTCTGGAATGCTGTTTGACAGTATGCATTTGTCATATTTAAAGTGTATTCTTTGTATGCCATGTAGTAACACCAAGAAAATAAGAACTGTAGATAAATAATAATAACTAACATTTAAATGATTCACCAGATATTTTGTAATAGCAATTTATGTAACCTTCGCACCAGCTCTGGGCAGTAGTACTATTATTCCCTTTCTTGGATAAGTAAATTGAGGAACAGAGAGGGTAAGTAACTTGTTCAACGTTGTTCAGCTGACTAAGAGCAGAGTGAGAGTTTAAATCTAGCCAGTCTCGCAACAGACACCGTGTTTCAAAAACTGATCCAAACTGCCTTGTGTGAGAAGGTGGCTATGGGGTTATTTTATAATAAAATACATGCTGTAAATTATAACATCCATATGAAGGAATATTATGTGACAAAATGATGTTAACAAAGATTTTTGTGACACAGGAAAATGCTCACTTATGAAGTAGAAAATGCAGGATATGAAATTATTTAAATCTCATCTTAGTTATTTAAATATATATAAAGTACAAGAAAACATGCTAAGTAAAGTATACATGTTCATATTATTTTCATATACATGCCCTATAACTGGCATATATTACTTTAGAAATCAGAAAAATTTTTTAAAAGAAAGGAATGAAGAAATAAATTTTTAAATAATGTAAAGGAAAAAACTAGTATCAGCATCAAACATAGCACTGAAAAAATCCCCAGAATTTCTACATGCAAGGAATTTAATATTTATATCCTCTTACATATATTTATAACTAACTTATCTATGATGTTTCTCAGAATAGCCTTTCTTTTATAAATGAATTTTATAATTTAATGTCTTAATCTTTTAAATCCACAATAAGTGCATTAGTAATTTTATATATACACACACACAGAGTGGTGCAAATACCAGCTAATTTGCGTACTGGGATCTTAACATGTTTCATATTGAAACTCAGCATTAAATCATCAGAATGGTGAGTTATCTCATAAGAACTTCATCTCTTAGCAAACCTTGAATATGAAAAAAACCTCAAACCAAGAAAACAGCAGTGCTCTTTACAAAGCTGTGTCAATTTAACCAGAGGAAATAACACTTTTTATTCTACCCTAGATAAGAGAATAGATAGCTAATAACAAAATGTGTGTGTGCGTGTGTGTGGAGAGGCTGATTTCAAACCATAGAAATGCTCTAATTTCGTTATGAACAGTTGGTACTTTCCATACATACTTACCCCTTGTGTCTTTACATTATTGAGTGTTATCTCCTGGAAATTACATCAAATGCTTGGTGAACATAAAGATCGATCTAAGTGGTTTGGCAGCTTAGCCATTAATTTAATTTTTATCAGGATTTGAGCATTAACAGGTGTTTGTTGTTGTTGTTGTTTAGTATGGGAGGTGGGCTGTAATTAGTAAGAATTATTTGGGGCTGAGAGGCCTCATGCACCCAGGAGGTCTTCATGGACTTTAGCTCCTTTAATCGCTTGGTAATTTTGAAGCTAGGCATTCTCACCATCTCCACTTTGGAATGAGCGAACAGACTTGCCCAAGGCCCCACCGCTCCTCAAGGTGCAAGCTGGGATGCCAGCCGGGTGTGCAGGGCCGGGGACCTGGCTGTCCCCGTGAGGCTGTGCTGCCCCAGTCAGCACGGCTGGTGCCCGCTGTGAAAGGAACATGGGGCCCTTGTGAAATACTCAGGCCTGGCGTGGGGGCTCCAGCACGGCCTTCCCGCCTACTCTACCCTCTAAATTTGTAATTAGTGGGACAAAGCTGGGTTGGAGTAACATAGAAATTCAACACAGATTCCAGTTCTTTGGGTGTGTTTCTGCCTGGGATGTATGCAATCCCCACTTTGTCTCTCCATTTCCCTAAAATAAACGCATACGGCATGCGAGTGCAGAATCATGCACACCCCCCGCACCCGTCTCTCACTCGCGAGGACCCAGGAGCACACTGAGCACTGCGCTGGACTTGATGACACAGTCATGAAAAGCAGGCTCAGTTCCGAGCTTCTGCAGCTTACGCTCTGCAGCAAGAAGATGAATGAGAGAAAACAGCTGAGCACACGCACTCGCACACGCACGCCTGCAGGGCGGGGCTGTTAAACACAGCTTGGCAGGTCGCAGGCTGTCTATTCACAGAGTAGCAGATTTTCTACAAATACAGTTGTCCTCGACTTTTTTCTTGGAGACAAGATTCAGTAGGCCGGGCCTAAAATACACCAGGCTCCCTGTATCAGAAACGTGTATTGCTAGGGATTTCTTCTGGATGCCAAAATTCATTGCCTTGAAATTTTATTAATTCTACTTGCCTGAAAATTCCAAGAAGCCTTGGTGACTAGATTAAGGGATATGAAAACTTTCTGGGCCCAGTTTTAAAAGTGTTTGTGCCAGAAGATTTTTAAAAACCTTTTTCATGAGACAAGTATGCTTTTATTTGAAAGTTTCAGCTGAACCTGCCTTATTCTGTTCTCCAGGAAAACTTTCTGAAGCAGCATCCTAAAACATGCATCTGGGACAAGTACCCCTGGCACTTTTGGTACTTATGTTTAAGAGCTCCTTAGGTAAGCGATACCAAGGTTTGGCTTTTTTATGTGGAGGTGGCTATTGAAGATGCTGAATTCATTAAAATTAATGAGTAGTTTTAGAGAGTTGCCAAAATTTTGGTGTGTCTGGCATAGAGAATAAAAATGCATGGGAATGGGATCAAATAAAGAATCACGTGGATTCCTTGAAAAGGAAAACATTTGGCCCTCTGAGTTCATGTAGAGAAAGCAGGCTGTAAAGACTTGCATCCTGAAATAATTACATTTTTCTGAGATGGAAATCTGCTTTGTGTTGTTTGAAACTGAATAGGTCACAGATGTCTTTATTACTGATTTTTAGAAAATTTTACGCAAGTTATCTCTTTCATGGGAATACCTTACAGATCCTAAGGAAAATATTAGAGTCAAAGCAACTATACATGAAAGACTCTTCTTAGGCTCGGAATGTCGAGGGCTTATGGCAGGTGTTGAATACCAATTTTAATTTATTAGCAGTGACTGCTTGACGACTTCTTAAGAAATATTTTTTACTTATATTTAGAGAGAGAGGAAGGGAGAGGGAGAGAGAGAGAAACATGGATGTGAGAGTAAAACATCGACGGGCTGCCTCCTGGGGATCGGCCCTGCAACCTGGGCATGGGCCCTGACCCAGAATCGAACCGGCAACCTTCCGGTGCGCGGGATGGAGCATCTTTAACGACCTCCACACCTGCCAGGGATGGCTAAGCAGACTGGTTGAGCACCAGATGGGTGAGACTGCTGATGGTGCAAATCACAAACTATGAAGTCTCTAGGCTCATGGTTTTCTTTTCGATGGAGCGTCCTCAGCTAGGGATGCTTTGGGGAAGGTTGGCAGCAGTCTTTCGTGGCTTCCCTCGTGAGGAAGTTGTCATGCGTAACATTTTCTCTTAAAAGATGACACTACATTTGTGTGTCTTCTGGCTAGGGCAGGTTCAGGCCTGTGGCTTTCCTGTTTTGGAGAAGCTGCTGGAAGCTTCGAGCACATTTATATTCTGGAAGTGCCTTAGTGTTGGGAAACTACTTATGCCAACCTGTGTTTGATTTTTTCTTTTATTTTGCTAATCTTTTGAAGAAACCTGTACGGTACGTCCTCACATTAATGCTGTTGAAGGGGAACCTTTCTTTCTGAAATATTGCTCATTTTCATCAAAGCCTGAGACTAAATCAACCACCACAAAATGGTACAAGCGCAACGAGCCCCACGTGCCCGTAGAGCTGAGCTCAAGCCGTTCGCCCAGAATCACTGTGCGGGACCACGTCCTGGAGTTCTGGCCAGCGGAGTTGGGTGACAGCGGGGCTTACTTCCTCCAAATGGGGTGAGTACGCGCGCTCTGTGTTCGCCTATTTTCCAGCACTTCAGGACTTTGCTCAGCAAAGCAGAGGGACAGTCTGAAGGGGCAGGTGACCCGTGCCTTTTGTCTCCCCGGCTCTTTGTGCAACATGAGATAAATGCTTCATTATTGAAAAATTAAATATTGCCCCTTTGTTTATGTTTCTTAGTGATCTTAATGAAATGAAGGTGGTGAGAGATTTGCCTTAAAATTATTTCCTTTTAGGGGATTCTTGCCAAAGATAAGTGAAGACTGAATGAAATTCATTCTAAGTTTCAGGTGGTCCTGTTGTCTAGAGCGGCTGAGCGTGTGGCGCAGAGGGCAGTGCCGGCCTCCGGGTGATGCTCGGGCTGGGCAGTGGGTTGGAACTGGTGTAGATACATCCTAGCCTAGTTTTCAGGTGTGTTTTGAGAGCCAAGTGGCAGGGCTAGTGAAGGATTTGTGTGTGTGGCAGCCAGTCATAAAGCTATAACTAGGGTCACTGAGACCGGGGAGCACAGAAGGGACTTGGCACAGTCTTCTCATGGCAACCGAGACTGCCAGGATGCTCAGAGTCAGAATCGTAGTTCTGTGAAATGAGAGCAACCAGCTGCATGTGTCAACAATTATTACTGAGCTTGGTTCCCTTTCTGCTTTTTATTTGATGAGATGGGGGAGGAGTAACCGGGAAAAAGAGTTCTCTGTGTGACGGACTGTTGGTGAGAACTTGGGTGCCAGTGTTTATCTGGTACCTTTGTGTTCTCACGTATGTACTTGTGTACCTGTGTATGCATGTGTTTTACAGAGATTTGAGACTGACATATAGAAAATAGCCCGGGGCCAGGGGAGTGGTGATGGTGCCAGGTTCAGTAGATTTTTCATGAGCACCTCTGGAGTGAGTCCCGACCGTTCCCCAGTGTTGTCGAAAGCAGAGTGAGATCGCTCCGTGAAACCTGAGTGTCACCCCTGTGGTTTTATAGAAAGTGAGGGCATTTGGTTTGTTTTTACATGTACGCAGCCCAGGAGGTAGAAAGAAATTCAACAACTCTTTCTTTTTTAATCAATGAGTTTTATGTGACCTTTTAGGAGAGATGATTCTAGAAATGGGTCACAACTAGTCTTTTCACAGGAAGGCAGGATGAGTGCTCACAATTGGGGTAGAGAAAAAGAACTTCTCCCTGGTCCTGGTTGAATAAAGTCGTGATTTAAATGAACAGTGTTCTCAACGGGGCAGAAAGAGCACACGAGGGAGGAGCCGGTCGTGTCCCAGCGTCGCTTGCAGACAGACAGGGACGGGGCATTAACTGCCTGTGATGTGGAAGGCAGAGGGTGCAGCCTGCGTGGGGAGAGGAGTGGGCCCCTCAGGCAGAGGGAAGGTGCCAGAGCGGCTGGGGCCCGCCGCTCGCAGAGCCTGTGGTGACCACTCTGAGGGGCACTGGAGGCTGAGGAGTGAGATGAGACTAAGTGATGGTGGACAGAGCAGGCTTGACAGTGGTTTTGAAAATAAATGGGAATCTTGAAGATACAGACTTTTCCATGCAGTGCCACTGATAACAGCATCTTGTGCTCGCCACGGGCGTGTGCACCACTGCAGGTGAGTGAGGCTGTCGTTTCATGTGGGTTCGTCAGTGACCTTGCTCCTGGAATTGTCCCCTTAGAACTGCAGTCCTTTAATTTCCCAGGATACTGTTACTAATGATCACATACGTCTGGGCACTAATCCTCTAATCCTGCATTGAAAGTCACCGGTCAGATCAAATTTGAAGGAGGAAATCCACTAAGAAGGGAGACACAGGAGAGTTTTGCTCATAGAGGTAAAGAAATGAAGGTGGAAAGAACAGCACCCGCAGAAGGCTCCTCAGGCTCCAGGCTGACAGGCGGCAAGGTGGGCGTCCTAAGGGGCCTCAGGAGAGTGGGCTAGCGCTTCCCAAACCCCCCCTCCGGGTCACCAGGAGGACTGGTCCTGACTGGGCGTGGTGGGTGACAGCTCTGGGCCGCTGGCCGCGGCTTCCCACCAGCCTGTGGGCCCCTCCGTGCCCGGCGAGCTGCTGGCTCGGTGTCTGGTGTGGTGCCTTGAACCCGCGCGGGATGGTCCCCCGGCTGGGCTTGTTGACTGCAGAGGCGGGAAACAGTAGGGCCTGGTGATACGGGAACGTGCACACACGTCATTCCTCGTAAACAGCTTCACAGGGACCCAGGACTGTGTCTGCCCAGCACAGCGAGGTCTGAGTCAGGGAACGTGACAGACACACCTGAGAGGAGGATGCCGCCAGCGGGGCTCGGTCCTTTCCAAGGCCCGGCAGCTCTCTACTGCTTCCTGGCCGCTGGCCCACTGCCTTTAACCCTTAGGACAGCCTGCCAGCCCCGCTCCCTCTGCTCCCCCCCAGCCAGTCTTGTGCAAGTTCCTACGCAAGGGAAAGGGCCAGATTCCCACCGACGTGATAGCACAGCCTCGCGCCAGGCACTCCTGGCCTGGCCTGGCCGTTAGGGCCAAAAGGTGGGAGAGTGCGCGCTGGCCCTGCTGCTTGCCAGGTGTGTGACTTGGGAGAGTTACTGAACGTATCTTGAAGTTTAGCTTTGTCATTCACCATAGGAAAGTGGTGCCTCCGTTGCTGCGCATGGGACAATACCTGGAGCTCGGCGGACACTAGTCTTTCTCCATTTTATTGTAGACTTTAAGGGGAACTGGAAGAGCCTGCAGTGGGTACAAATTTTTCATACACACAGGACAACTTAACAATGGGTGTCTATTGTATTTGGTATAGGAATCTACATATTGCATGTAGAGTTTAAGCAAACATCAGAGTGCAAACAATTTTCTTTGAGAAACATTGTTAAATTTCTTTTCCTTACATTTCTAATTTCTAATCAGGAGGAACAATATCTATTCAAACTAACTTTTGCTCAGGGAGGCACATAAAGTCCTATTATAATATGCTGAGAAAAAGGTTGCAATAAACTACCCTGAGAAATACGGACATTCAGAAAACAAATCCAGGAGTGTGTCTGTAGGCCTCACCAAACCATCGCCTCTCCTGTCTGGGGTATCTGCGGTTAAGACCGCTGAGCTTGTTTATCACCAAAATCATTGGTGTTTTAAACAGTTCTATTTTGAAATCCATAATATATGGTCTGCAGAAGGTTTTGTGTGTGCTCAGGTGTGTGCATGTGTGTGTTTAGACAGCTTGAGTTCTTCTCTTTCACCCCCTTCTACCCCCCTTCCATGACAGTTGCTAAATTTCTTGCTATGCTGAACCAAAATGAGGCAGAGCAGAGTTTGGGCATCAATGAATGAGTCACTTTATACAAAAATAGGACAAAATTTTGTTGCATTGGTTACGCAAAGGTGGTATTTGCTAAGTCCCTGTACTAATTATAAAATATCTTTAAACCTTTATTTCATAGAAATCTTACTCATGAATGGAGTTTAAATGTCATCAGGAGAAGTAAGCACAGCTGTTTTGCTGAAAAACAAGTAATTAGTAAAACTGTGGAAGTTGAAAAAGCTTTGCAGGTGCACTGTGAGCATAGTTACTATCAAAACCTGGTCAACAGAACGGTGCTGTATAAGGTAAGGCTTTCAAAATATTCCGCCTCAAGGCTGGTAGAGAAGACAGAATTCCAAACGAGGGTCTGGCGGCCGGGGCACTTCGCTCTCATAACACACGCGCGGTGGGGCCTCGGGCAGCTCGGCTGCCCTCCCGAAGTTAGGTGCCCTCTGCGGCTGCTGCAGCCAGCCGCGGCCTCACTGATGTTCAACAAATGACCACGGCTTTCTCTCCCATGCTCTTCATTCGTTTTGCTTCTTTCTCAATAATAAGTTAGTTTTTAGAAGTACTAGTTTAAAGATTTTCATTTTCTTCTGCCACATGTACTTAAAATTTTAAATTCTATTCTAGACATATTTTTCTGATTTTATTAGTTAACTTTATAAAATTGGAAGATAGAGAAATGAATAATTAACAGCAGAAATAATTTATAATCCCACCAGCCAGAGACTTTTTCCCCTCGTAAACACCTACTTTAAAAAGGTGGTGTTCTGAACGGCTTTTATTTTCCTTTATTCACTATAAGTATGTTGTGATTATTATTTCCCCACATCTTTAAACACCCTTCCAACCGCTGGGCATATACTCGTATCTGACTAGCTAGCCCCTGTTTTTGGACACTTGTTAGTTTCTACTTTTCACTATTATTTATAATACTAAAATAAAAATTATTCCTGTAAGTCTTTGGGTGTATATGTGAGTCTACCCTCCAACCAAGTCTGTAAAAGTGGGCTAATTGCACCAAAGGCCATGGGCATGTTTGGGGTCCATGTTATCAAACTCCTCTCCAGGGAGTGGCCAGTGTAAACCCCCCCCCCACGCGGCCAGGACCCTGGAAGGCCCCTCAAGAGCATTTAAAAATCGGACATGCCGAGCTTCTGTAGCTCTTAATAATTTTCCCCACTCTTCCTAATAATGAATTAAACATTTTTGTGTATTAATTGTATCTTTGCATTACTACTTTTGTGGATTGCCTACTTTCTTTGTCTGTTTTCTTCAGTTGGTGTACCTTTAACTTGTTAAGTTGTAAGAGCTCTTTTAGACAATACTACAGAGATTATATATGCAGATTTATATATACATTCACATGTATATTGCATACACACATACATGTATACACTCACATGTATACAAATATAATATACACACATACATAAATAATACACGTGCACGCACACAACAAAAATTATATTCTTTCTATAGAAGAGCAAACCTAAAAGACGTGACTGCTTCATGGAAACTTTGGAGAGCTGAGAGAGGGTAGTCTGAACAGAAGACCTTGGGAGAGTTAAAACTCTGATTTCCTAGAAATGTTTGTTTGTTCCTTTTACTCAAACACTGTTTACTCATGATTTTTCAAGGACAGCTCTGACCCAAAATATTTTCTAAACATCTGAGTCAGTCCCCAGTTGACTCGACTCCATTTACTGTCAAACGTGCAAATGTTTGACTGTACATGTAAATCTGAGGTACAGTGTGCTGGGTTTTAAGAAATCCCAAATGCAGATAGTTGCATTTAGAGAATGGGCCCACTGAGGATGTGCTCAGCTAGGCGGCAGACCTTGGGGTTAAGTTTCACAGCATGTTTACGGCTCACGGCCTAGTGAGGGGAGCCGAGCAAGGATGCTAAATCAGTAAACAACTGACTGGGGGAAATGAAGGGTCTTTGATATTTTAATATGGCTTGGGGAAAAATCAGCTTGGGTTTATAAACATTTGTTATATACAGAAGCAGTTCTGACCTGAGGTACAGGCGGGTGCCAAGCAGTCTGCCCACTGCCACCGGCCTTGGCAGCTCTGAGAGAGGAGCCTGCGGGCAGTAGGCTCTGGTCATCTGGCGCCTGAGGAACACGGGGACTAGTCAGGACTAGCAGTTGAGCTCCTGTTTCCCCAGCCGGTCTCAGATCGCTTCCTAACCTCCTATGGTACAGAAGCACTGGAGACGGGGGCTTTCTCGCTGATCCCAATTCCTGGGACATGAATGGAAATATGTGGTAGGGAGATCTGTGTGCGTGTCTGTGGACTTGAATATTCTTGATGCATTTCTAATCAGCCCACTGTCTCCTGGTGCAGGCGTCCAAAGCGGGGAGGCTGCCAAGCACCCAGATCTCTGAGCAGCTCTGTTCCCATGCCCACCGCAGAGCCCAGGGTGGCACAGGCCGGAAGGGTCATGGATACAATCCTGCGGGAAGTTTGGACCCCCGGCGATGTTTTGTACTAAGTTGTTCCTCTCCCCCTCCTGTCCTGCTCCCCCCTCCCCCTCCTTCCCTCCCCCTCCCTCTGGCTGTAAAAGAGTGTTTCAGAGACCCCAGGAAAGTAGCCGTGTGTCCCCCGTATCGCATTTCCCACCACGGATTAATAGCGACAGTGACGGTAGCAGCCGTGGGACTGTTTCATTGTTGCAGCCCAGGCAGGGCCAAATCACGGACATTTACTCGGAGACTGCTAGTTTTCATTAGATTTTCCTTTTTCACTAAAGATCTTTAAAGTTTTGAATTGTTGTCATATAATGTTGTTTTTACCTAAAATGTTTTCACTTGCTTTTTGAAATACAGAACTGTGAACCGATAGGGAACAGCAAGAACCCGTCCCTGAAGAAGAACGCGGAGTTTGCGGATCAGGGGTATTACACCTGCGTGTTCTTCCTCCATCACGATGGGAGGCTGTTTAACGTCACCAGCACCTACAACATCACGATCGTCAGAGGTCAGAGAAACTTTAGAATCGGAGGGAACAAACGTGTCTTGGTAAAATAGAATGTTTCCTTCTAAAGCAGTGCAGGAGGCCAGAGGCACTTAGTTGGAGCTGGGACTGACGCAGATAGAAGGGTCAGAGCCGCTGTGGTGTCACTCACTGCGCGTGGGTAAAGGTCTTTTGGGTAGTAATTAAAAGTTCACCAAGGTGACCCTCCCATGAGTCAGTCCCCTTGTTTGGTACTTGAATAAACTGTGGGGTCTTTAATTGTTAAGCATATGCTTTCACTCAACAAATATTTATTGAGGACTCTGTATTTAATGAGCGGAGCACTGGGAGGGGAAGGAAGCAGGGAGCTAAGAAACAAAGTGAGCGATGCGCTCTCCTGAAGCGTTTGATCCCAGGCAGGAAAGGTGAGAAGCCGCACAGAGGCACCTTGGCACAGATGACCCTGGACCCACGCAGGGGTGAGGGATGCCGAACCCGGCACAGTACACAACCTGCGGGTAACTTTTGGTTTTCCCAACACTCAACTACTAATAGATGGCTCTTAACCAGAAGCCTTACTGATAGTACATATTTTATATGTTATATGCATTATGTCCTGTATCCTTACAACAAAGTAAGCTAGAAGGAAAATGTTATTAAGAAAATTATAAGGAAGAGGAAATATATTTACAGTATTTATTGGGAAAAGTCTACATATAAATGGGCCCATGCAGCTCAAACCTGCATTTTTCAAGGGTCAACTATTTATGAACCCGCAGTCATGTGCGAGGGGCTAAGGGCAGGGAGAGAGCCCAGAGTAAGAACAGGTGCAGGACCCTGTCTGAGCTGGGTCTTAGGGGCTGACCTCGTGGACGGCAGGAGGACGTGCTGGGGACAGGGTGCTCTGAGAAGAGACCGCAAGGGGCACAGGCGTGGTGGTGGGAGGGCTGAGGCTATTAGTCTGGTTTATCATGAACCCAGACTGTGTATAGTGGAAAAACTAAAGCTTGGATTTCGGGGTGACAGAGACCTTAGAGACAATTTAATGAAGCCTCACTCAGTGAAGATGTCCTTCATATGGCACCGCCAGCGACTGATCACCCAGTCGCTTCTTGGGAACTAGCATGGAAATTGCCACATCACATGGGTACAGATTTTAATGTTTGATTGCTGACGGTCGTTTTCCCATTGAGTCCTCTATGCTTTCATGAAGCTTCTCTTCAGTGACTCCCCAGATTAAGTCTGGTCTCCCCTTAAAATGACAGCTCCTTCGAGTGTTTGCAGGTAGGTGGCTCATTTAGCCTAAACATTCTTTCCTGCCATCTAGCAAAACTCCAGTGATGACTCAGTCAACAAAACAGGGGCTACCTGCTGCCAGAGCTGCTTGGCATCCCCAACACTTTCCTCCTCATTTTAACCATCCGCTTCTGTGGCTGTACTCCTGTATCGCGAATGGCAAAACCCGCAAACTCAGTGTCTTCAAGCAACAGGAGCTTAATGTCCAATGGTTATGAAAGACAGAGTCTGAAATGGGCTCGCTGGGCTAAAATCAAGATTTGAGCAGAGCTTTCTTCTGGAGATTCTGGGGAAAGTGGGTTCCTTGCCCTTCCAGCGTCGGGGGCCGCCTGCACCCTTAGCTCCCGCCCTCTGCATCTTCAGCGCCAGCAGTGGAGCATCTTCAGCTCTCTCACCTTGCCCCCAAGTCACTCCGCCCTTCCCGACCCGACCCGTCTCCCTCCTGAGCCACCTGCGTGATTCAGGACACCGTCCTCATTTGAAAAACCTTAATTTAGTCACATCAAACAGTTTTGCCACGTGAGGTGCAATATCCACAGGACCTGGGGATGAGGGTGTGACCAGCTTGGGGAGACCATCATCCTGCTGCGACAGCCCAGAACTAAACTCCAAAGCTCAAATATCAGATTCTCGGTATATCCCCGAAATTCTTCATTTTTACTTTCCACGTATATTCTTTAATCTCATGTAAATCTCTGGCCCCTTGACGCTTCCACCACCAGCGCTCAGCCCATCCGCCGTGCTTTCCGCCCGTCAGCTCCTCTCTTACCCTGCCCGGGACGGGTGAAGAACAGTCCTTCTCAGAAGGGCCGGAAACGGCGCCAGGTGCTTTGGTTGCATCATATGATGCTCACAGCAGCCCCGTGAGCTTGTGACCTTGGGGCGCTAAGGACTTGTTTGGACGGCAGACGCCTCACGGTCCACGGAGGCGTGGGGTTCCTCCCTCGTCGGGCTGCTTTGGGGGCGGGGGACTGAGGGAAGCGTGGAGAATGGTGCCAGGGACGGGGAGAGCTCTGTTGTCATTGCCGCCTGTCGCCTCGCTCCCCACCCTTCGCTGCACATGCTACTTTTCTGCCTTAAGGGCCCATCTTACTTGGTCTTCCTGGGGACGCCAGCTGCGTCCTTCGGGACTCGGCTCAAATGTCTCTCCTCCTCCTTGTTCCCGGGCCTCCTGTTTGCTGTCAGAGTTGGGGCCGCGTGTCTGTGTGTCAGTGGACCGAGGAGCTCCGGGAGAGAAGGGATTGACCGAGCTCTCCCCCATTCCGCCCTCCCGCCCCGGTGCCCGGCCCTTGGTGCATAGTAGGTGCGCACCCACATGTCTGTTGAGTGAGCTATTGAGCCTGCAACAAGGAAGTGTCTCATTCAACAAGCCCGACCCTGAACCATCCTGGCATTTTCCTCTGGATTTGGTGGTTTGCCATCAGTCTTCCCCAATGTCGCGCTTAGAGCCGCAGCAATAGCCAGGAGGGGCCGTGACCTACGCTGAGGACGGCGGGACTCAGCCCCTACCTGCTCCGCGCGGCGTCTTGATCACGGTTCACTGTGGTCACGGGCGTGGATCTCTCAGCTGCGCCTGGTGGGCAGCCACCTGACCCAGTGCCCCTGACCGGCACCCGGCTGCTCACACTGTCCACCTCCTGGCTGGCTGGGCTGGCGGCCTCTCCTGCCGACGGCTGCTGCCATTCTGACTCCAGTTAGGCCGCCTGCGGGACGGGCCCTGGCGCTGTTTTCTTCCCTCCGCTGCCTTCACTGGACACCAGTCTTACGGACCCGGTGCTGCTCTGCGTTCTCAGGAACACCCTGCGCGTTTAGAGTGGATCCAGAGGAAGATCATCGGTAGCAATTCCCCCATTACACACACTGCCTCTTCCCCTCGGCTCTGGAATCAGCTCCCGTCCCTCAGCTCTCTCAGGCCAGAGTCGGCTCGTGGAGCCACCCGGCTCCTGCCCGCCCACGGGAGTTCCAGCCGCGCCCAGCGAGTGTGCGTCTCAGAGGACCTGCCTGCCGGGCCTCCCCCTCGTCTCCCCCTTGGGATCCTGCCCACATGAAGCTCCCCCCTCGTCCACTGGTCAGGCTGCGGCTCTGGCTTCCGAGAGCTCGGGCTGGCGCTGCGGGAGCGCTCGGGAGTCGCGCCTGCTGCCCACCATCGGCCACCCTGTGTGCTGAGCGCCTGGCAGCCCCATGAAGGCTGCCCTGGGCATTAGCTGTAAATGCCCCCCAAGCAGCAGATGTGCTGGCAGGGAGAGCCCCGGTCCCGGGGCAGGTGGCCCGTTGTCGCCCTCAGTGCCTGCAGTATTAGCCGCTCGGGGTTGGGTGCAGCCTTTGGCGGCTGGCTGTTGGAGGTGACTCACTTCCTAAGGATTACTGGGTGGGCTGGAGGTGCAGAGCATTTGTGCACCGCCAGCTGGGGCCAGAAGTCACCGAGGAAGAGAAGTAGAGCCTGAAGGTGTGGGCTTCCTAACAGGGCCGGGCCGGGTAAGGTGGGGCGTCCAGGCCGCAGCGCTGAGAGCGAGCCCAGCGCCGTGCCTGCCCCACCCGAGTGTTGACCTTGCAGGATAGTGTAGTGGAGGAGGCAAGTGAAGGAGTGAAGGCGGAGCGGAGGGCCCTTCCCAGGGACCCGGCCTCTAAGCCCTGCAGGCTCAGGTCTCCCCTGATGAGCAGATGAGCCCCCCCCAGCTGTCAGCTGTGCTCAGCAGAAGCCCCAGATTTTAATGGAGGGAAAACTACACTCAGTGTGCTTCCTCCAGCTGTGTGAGCTTTGAAGTTGACAGAAAGCGAAACAAGAAGCGATGGCCGCTGCAGCCCTTCCGCAGTGAAATTCGGCTGAAGTGCAAGGCGAGGGCTCAGACTGCGAGCCAGCAGCGAGCTGGACAGAGGTTTGTCTCGGACAAGCTCCGCATGACGCTAACGCACTTTCCTTTTTCACTTCTAGAACGCAGTGATGTAACTCCAGCTCTTCTTGGACCAAAGCTTAACCATGTTGGAGTCGAATTAGGTATATTTTCACCTATGTATACTCTGCATGTCTGAGTGGGGGCGAAGTGGAGTCTTCGAGGCTAAGCCTGGCTCACTCTTGACCAGCGCTGTGCACCGCACAGCGTGGGGAGTGAACGCGGCCAGCCCCTGCGGGAGTGAACGTGGCCCCTGCGGGAATGAACGTGGCCCCTGCAGGAGTGAACGCGGCCCCTGCGGGAACGCCTGTCATTGCTCCAATGCTGCTGATTTTAGACTGATTGAAACAAACAGGCTAGAACTGACTGCTTTGTAGATTAGGGTTTTAGTCACCATTTGTGGCTTTTCTCTAATATTCTCTGTGGTCATTGCTTTTAATGTTCCTTTTTTACTGATTTCAGAGAGAGGGGGAGAGAGAGAGAAACGTCAAGGTTGAGAGTCATTGATCGATGGGCTGCCTCCTGCACGCCCCCTACTAGGGATGGAGCCTCCAACCTGGGCTGTGCACTGACCGGGAATCGAACCCTTACCTCCTGGTTCATAGGTCGACCCTCAACCACTGAGCCACACTGGCTGGGCTCTATGGTCCTTTTTTAAATATGAAAAGCTCAGTAAGAATACTCTGCATGAGTTGTTCAGACTTGTGTGGTCTATTTGATTAATGAGTTTCCTGTGAAAGGATGGACTGAACTGACCGTACGATCAGGACCTGTCTAGAGAGGGCTTGATGAGTGAACACCTTCCTTCAAAAGGAAAGGAAGGAAGGGAGAGAGGTTCACATACGTAAGCCAAGTTTTCCCTGAGGTGACTGAAATGAGTCATTGAATGAAATCCTGCAGCAACTCGAGGGTCATTCTTTCCCTTTATGAACTGATGAAGCTCAGAAAGGTTAAGGAATCTGTAAGGTTAAACACTGGGCCGTGCACAGGTGGGATCCAGGAGCCTGCCGCCTGTCTCCAAAGCCCACACCTTCGACCGCAGCTGGCCCTAGTTGTTTGTGACAGACGTGCTCAAGGTAGCTCGGATGCTTTGCCGTTTATATTTGTGGTTTCTCTGCTTTCTATTTTTTATTGATTTCTCAACTCGTCTATTATTTTTCTTCTCCTTTGGGGCTGAATTTGCATGTCATTTTCCACTTGTCCACACGGAGAGTTAGGGAATTAATTTCAATTACCTTCTCTCGTAGTGTGTGCAACTTGAGCTCTAAATTTCCGTATCACTCCTTTAGCTGTTTGTCTCCACAGGTTTTGGTACGCCAGATTTTCATTACTATTCATTCAAAACGTTTAAACAACTTTCTCTTATAAATTTTTCTTTCATCTGTGGACTATGTGTGTTTCTTACTGTCCAAATAGTTGGAGGATTTTCTATAGTCGATGTCCAGTTTAGTTCCATTATGGTCCAAGATTATATATCGTATCATTTCAACCTTTTGAAATTTGTAGTAACTTGCTTAAGGACCAGAATAGAGTGTATTTTGGTGAATGTTCCAGGTGCATTTGAAATAAATGCGCACCTGCACGTTTGGGTTTTATCGTTTTATTAATGTCAATTGCGCGAAGTTGATAAATCATCTATATCTCTCTGACAGCCAGTTTGTCTGCATGTCCTTCAGTTATGTTCATTTTTGCTTTATATATATAAATTTTTAATCCTTACCTGAGGATGTGCTTATTGACTTCAGAGAGAGGTGACTTAGAGAGAGGGGGCGGGAGAGAAACGTTGACTGGCTGCCTCTGCACTTGCCCCAGCCGTGGACCAAACCTGCCCCCGGGTACGCGCCCTGGCCGGGCGAACGCGCAGCCTTCCGGGGCGTGGGCCGCGCTCCCCCGCCGAGCCCCCCGGGCTCTGCTGCGCGTCTGCCGAGGCTGTCTCATGGGCACACGAACTGATGTCTGTTCAGCTGGCTCTTTATCATTAGAAATTCCTCCTTTTCTGTCATGATTCTTCCCATCCCGTCCTGTCTGATACGAGACAGACTCTCCAGGCTTCTTTTGTTTAGGGTTGACATGTTTTATTTTTTACATCCGTTGACTCTCAACATTTCTTTGTCTTTATACATAAAATGTGTCCGACATAAACTGCACCTGGGCGGATCTTATCTAAAACCCAGTCTTTATAGTCGCGTTTACCTCGCTGACGTTGACGAGCTGCGCATACAGCTGCTTTGAAGCCTCTCGTCCTGTTCCCCAGTTGTCTCATGTGCTCCTTTTATCCCTCCTCTCCCCCGGGGTTAATAAAGGGTTTTTATTTAATCTGCTTTGTTTTCCTTTTACCTGTTCCCTTCTGTACCCTTCATTACTTGCTCTCCTAGAATTACTACAGGAAGACACATGTACGTATTAGTACATTTAAAACCTCACAGACGTGAGAATCTTACAAGTTTCATCCGTCCTCTTACCTTATTTTGTGCTATTATTTTATATATTTGTCTCCTGCATATGTTATAAAACTTACAAGATATTGGCATTATTATCATTATACACAACCAAAGATTTTTTCTATTTCCCCAAATATTTGTCCTTTCCTCTGCTGTTTCTTTGTTCATGTATGTCCTTGCTTTTATCTGGGCTGATGTTTCTTGAGTCTGAGATTTTCCTTTTCTGTTTCTTGTGGCGCAGTTACATAAGCAGCACTTTCTTTCAGCTGCAGTTTACCCTGAAATATCTTTATTTACATCCAGTTTTAAAGACTATTTTCTTCAATAATTTCAATAATTCTATGTTGGCACTTTTTACCCTAAGCTGTAAAAATGCCCTGGTTTCCAAAGTTTCTGTTGAAAAGGTAGCCTTTGGTTATTGTTGCTACTTTGGTGTCTTTCTCTTCTGGTTGCTTTCAAAGCTTTTTCTTCCTCTTCAATGTTGACGTGTCCATGTGTGATCTGCTCTCATGTATCGGACTTTGGGTTCCACTGAGCTTCTTGAGTCTGTGGGTTCATGTATTTAATCAATATTTGGGAAATCCTCTGCCGTTGTCTCACTGTTTCCTCTCTCTCCTTCTGGATCTCCAACTCTACATATTAACTGTGCTCCACAGGCTCCCGATGCTCTGTTCTGTCACCTTCCCTTCCCTCTGGGCTTTAGTTTTCACCGTCGCCTGAATTAAAGCTCAACTATTCTGCCTGCTTTCATGCCTGATCTGCTGCGAAGGACCATCAAGCCCTTAAATTTACATGTTTTTTAGTTAAATGTTCATTTGATTCTATTTAAACAGATGGCTGTTCTTTGTGAAAATGTTTGTCTTTTCATCTACTTGCTCCTCGTTTCCTCTGTTTTCTCTGTTTATAATCGTTGTTACAAACCCTTTATCTGCTGAATCAAGCACCCGGATCATCCATGGGTCTGCTTCTATTATCAATTTTTTCTATTTATTATTGTTCCCATTTCTGTCTCTGCATATTTCTTACTTTTCTGTTGTTGTTGCCAATCTTTGTGTATCTAAAACAGCCAAAATGAACAAAGTTTGTATTGTTTCATTTGTTATTATTAACAGTATTACCGATGTCCCCGTGCCCCCCTTTTGCCCCCCTCCACCCAGCACCCGGCACCCCACCCCCGGCCTTAACCAGCTTGTCGTCTGTGCCCATGGCCTGTGCATGTATGTTATTTGGCTAATCTCTCCTAGTTCCCCTCACCCCCTCCCTCTGAGATCTGTCAGCCTCCTCCATGTCTCCAGGCCTCTGGTTCTATTTTGTCAGTTTATTTTGTTCATTAGATTCCACATATAAGTGAGATCATATGGCATTTGTCTTTCTCTGACTGGCTTATTTCACTCTTATTTTTTAAAGAGTGTTTGCCTTTCCTGTGTTAGGCAAATAGTGTGAGGAATTGATCATCTCAATCCATTTAGGCACCGAGTTGGGTGGCCGATAGAACACAGTTTTGCTAGAATGGCTCTGCCCTGCGTCTGTGAGAGCTGGAAGGAGGCTGCAGTCCCGTGTTTGCTGCAGGCCTTTTCCTAGTGGTCTTACTCTCAAGTACCATGAGACTGGAGGAGGAGTTGTTAAGCCTTTGAGCAGCCTCCTGTGCTGCCCAAGTCCTTAGCAATAGTCCTGCAAGCCCATGTGGCTGTCAAATCTCCAGGGACTCTCTTTACTTTTTGAGATTCCCTCGGTATGGTTCAAACCAAAGAAAATTCCTCCAAGGAATAAAACGGCTGTCTGTCTCAGCTCACCCAGAAAGGCTTTGTCCTTGTTGCCTTTCTGTTCAACTGTCTCTCTTTTTCCCCCTGCACTTGAGTGTCTTTAATTTTTAGCTAACTTAATTTAATTTTTGTGACTTATCCACTTTGTTTTTCTAGAAGTTGCAGTGAGAGTGTTGTTTGACACTACCTGCTGAATTGTATGTTGAAAAGAAAGTTCAATGGCTACCCTCTGTTTTAATAATTTATTTAAACATAAACATCTGAAGAGAAGCCAATTCATATTTTAATGAATTATAACTGATACCTAATTTTTATGCTTTATATAATTTTTAATATTTAAAACAAAGCATATCTGTTTTCTTTCTGGAGTGTAGAGCTACACTGGCATTATATATTAGATAATCATATATTGGTTATATTGAAACTTTGGGAAATCCGAGTTTCTAAAATCAGAACTTTGTCCCTAGCCTGTATTACTCAGTGGTTAGAGCACTGGCCCACATACCAAAGGGTCATAGGTTCAATTCTCAGTCAAGGGCACATACCTGGGTTGCAGGTTCGATCTCTAGCCCTGGTTGGGGCATGTGTGGGAGGCAACCAATCAATGTGTCTCTCTCACATTGATGTTTCTCTTTGTCTCTCCCTCCCTTCCACTCTCTCTAAAAAAAAAAAAAAAATTAGTTTCTAAAATCAGAATTTTGGTCCCTGGCTGGTGTGGCTCAGTCAGTTGAGTGTTGTCCCATAAGGTCACCAGTTCAATTCCCGGTCATGGAACATGCCTAGGTTGCAAGTTCAGTCCCCGGCTGGGGTGCTTACTGAAGGCAACCAATAGATGTTTCTCTCTCTCTCTCTCTCTCCTTCTCCCTCTCCCTTCCTCTCTCTCTAAAATCAATAAAAACATACAAAAAATAAAATCAGAACTTTGGTTGTCTACTTTCACCTAGGAAAAAATGTACAGCTCAACTGCTCTGCTTGGCTGAATGAGAAGGACCACATCTACTGGAACTTCCGCAAGGACGACGGGGAAGACCCTAATGTGCAGGAAGGGGAAGAGATAAAAGTCAAGTATGCACATGTGATTATGATACATATAATAACATAGATAAGTGTTATTGTGTGAGATATACCTGATACAGAAACTCCAGACTCCTGAATAGCTATGGGAATGTTAGGCACAAGTGTAAATTATGATAATAATTTATATAGTTTATAATTATAATTCTCATACTCTATGTTGATGGACTGTGTAGAAGTTCATTGTTGAAATCTAAACTAAAGAAAGCCAATGAGGCTCTTCAGCATCACCTTGCAGAAGCAGGTTTTGGTTAGTCAGGGTCTGGTGGGGATGGAGGTTGTGTCTAAGCATCTGATAAAGGAGTGAGATGTTTGGGTTTTGAATATTCTGTTAAGTGCTTTATTTTTACTAATGTGCCAGAGTAAAGACCAGGGCGGGGGCCTGTGACGTGCGTAAGTTAATTTGGACCCTTGTGTACAATAGGTGAGACCGGCCGGCCTCTGGGGGTGCAGATCACTCAGCAGCAGCTCTCCCTGCAGGGCCTGGGTGCAGCCGAGGCCACAGGCCGGCCGTCTCCTGCTGCCTGTCTGGATCTTATCCTGTCCTCACACCTGCCTTTCTTTTTTCTGATTGTTGAAAATCATTCATTATGAGATACTTGAGAAATGCTGAAAATCACAAAGAAGGAAATATCATTCGAATGCAGTGATGTGTGTGTTTGGGGAATTTCTTTATGGGCAAGAGATACACTGACATAGGCACTGGCTCCTGCTCTTTAGAGATAGTTTGTAGCTTCCTATCAGAACATTCTTTACAGTGATAATCTTTCTTAAAGTAATTAAAAGAGCATTGAGGAATTTTATCAAGTATGGAAGGGTTTCCAGAGATTGTCTCAAGCAAATACTAATTTATATTTGCAGTCACCTGGATTGACATTGAACACAGTAATTATTGCAGCAGTTTCTTGTCAGAGCCCATTCATGGAAATTAGAAACACTATGAGAACATGTAGAAAAAGCACTCGGGACAATTATTAGATATAAATATCTAGGAGGCAGCGTTGGTTCAAAACGTTCCAAATAACATGTATTAATACTTGAATAACCTGTATTCTTTCTTGAAAGAGTGGCCAGACTTAATAAGACAAAACAAGCTACGTGTGTGGCCACTGGCGTGTCTCTGAGTGACTCTGGGTCACTGCTGCAATCAGCGCAGGGACACCCGGGTTCTAGTGAGCAGTGGGCCGGAGAGGCCTCTGGGCGCAGCTGCACCGTCACAAGCTCCTTGCCGACGCTCACAGGCTGCTGCCCGCGAGCTGGCTCCGGGGGCTGGTTCTGCAGCCCCGTGGCTCCGCCGCCACTGTGCGTCCCCCGCGTCTGTCCCGCAGGAGGCCCTCATTCCCGCGGCCCCCGCCCAGGGCTCCCTCCCTCATCTTCCGAGAGGTAGAAGACCCACCTCCCAGCTTATTAAAAACGAAGCTTAAGCTGAGCTCAGAGAGCGAGGGGGTCTTTTTTATTGTTGGTTTCGAGCTTTTCATGTCATTTGTTTTGGTTTCTCAGTGGCCTTGTGCGCCTCACTGGGCGGTTCGGTGGTTACAGAGCTGACATTTCTGTACTGGTGGCTCCTGTTCAGAATAATGTTCTAAATGCATTTGAGACAGTTGGAGGCTACAGCAGGCACATGTCCCGGGTACGAGAGACACCTGCTGCTGGGGATGTCAGGTGCGTGACTGTGCCTAGGAGCGCTGGGTGGCACCGTGCGGTCAGAGCCTGTCACTGGAGGGAAGCGGATGTCACCGGCGTTTGCCTTGCGTTTGATGACACAACAGCATGAGCCCTTTAGGAAGAGAAAGGAAACGTGCTCCCGGGGGCTGTCGCAGGGCATTTTCTGACTCTCACTGAACAACCTAATTAGTGTTTCTCGTCTTCCTGGCGGGCGCCTGAGAATAATGTTGTTTGAAAATGTGTTTAAATGCTGAACAGAATAAAGTGATCTTCAGACTCGCACGGACACACTTGATGTGAGCCGGCCTGTGCAGAACGCCCGGCAGCCTTCTCACCGTGGCCGGAGGCCTCCCCGGAGGAGGGGCACTGAGGAGCTGGGAGAGGAGAGAGAGGAGAGGCAATTCAGGGGGGATGTTTCCTTGTATTTTCAGCTTAGCACCAATTCCTTCCCCACATTTAACTCTAGGTGGCTGCTGACCATGCCCCCTGCTGGCCCGGCTTCCGCGGGATTGGGAGGTTCCCTGAGGCCCCGCTGAGTCCCACAGGGAGGGAGCCCGAGGAGCCAGCAGAGCTGCCACCTTTGCCCCTCGCTTGGGACGCTGCTGGCAGCCGACGCCCGACGGCTGAACTACTCTCCTTTCTTACAGGACCTCAGAAGGCAAATGGCGCGCTTCCAGGATATTGAGAATTGAGAACATTAATGAAAATAATCTGAATTTTTTATATAATTGCACTGTGTCCAGTGAGAAAGGCCCAGACACCAAAAGCTTCATCTTGTTGAAAAAAGGTTTGGGAAAGTTTTCTTCTTGGAGTCTGTGGGAATTTCGAAGGTGGCTGCTGGGGGGCTGCTCGAGGCTGCACAGCGGGGAGCAGGCTCGGGAGGGGCGGCCTCCTGCCCCCGGCACACTCCTCCTCTGCAGGAGCCGGGCCCAGGGCGGAGCCGGTCGACTTTGGGGCCGGGGTGCTGGCGGGCGAGGGTCAGGGAGGAGGCAGCAGGGAGCTCTGGCACCCCCAGGACACTGGAGGCAGCCAGTGTAGACGCTGCCGTGGTCCTGGGAGTCGTGGGCCCCCAGCCCGCCCAGTGGCACTGGGCCCAGCGGCCCGGGGTGTGGCCGGTCCTTCCGTAACTAGCGGGGGCCTCCCTCCTTTGGCTCGTCCCTGAGCTTGGCAAGTGGACAATTGATGGCTCTGATCAGAGGGCTCCTAACGCTCTCGGCGTAGACCTGCGGAGCTTTCTAGAGTCGCCCGCCCTCGCCCTCCACTAACAGTGCAGCCCGGAGCCCTCAGCCCAGCACCTGTGGGAACCGGCTGCGTCCGGGCCCAGGAGCCCGCAACCCGCTGCCCACTCCAGGCGGGGCCGCCGCGGATGCCACGGGCAGGCAGGGCCCCAGACGGTGCACAGGAGAAGGAATCGGGCGGGCAGGGCCCCAGACGGTGCACAGGAGAAGGAATTGGGCGGGCAGGGCCCCAGACGGTGCACAGGAGAAGGAATCGGGCGGGCAGGGCCCCAGACGGTGCACAGGAGAAGGAATCGGGCGGGCAGGGCCCGAGACGGTGCACAGGCGAAGGAATCGGGCGGGCAGGGCCCCAGACGGTGCACAGGAGAAGGAATCGGGCGGGCAGGGCCCCAGACGGTGCACAGGAGAAGGAATCGGGCGGGCAGGGCCCCAGACGGTGCACAGGAGAAGGAATCGGGCGGGCAGGGCCCGAGACGGTGCACAGGCGAAGGAATCGGGCGGGCAGGGCCCGAGACGGTGCACAGGCGAAGGAATCGGGCGGGCAGGGCCCCAGACGGTGCACAGGCGAAGGAATCGGGCGGGCAGGGCCCCAGACGGTGCACAGGAGAAGGAATCGGGCGGGCAGGGCCCCAGACGGTGCACAGGAGAAGGAATCGAGATGAGGGGGGTGTTGTGCTGGGCTCTGTGAGAAACCCACGGACTGAGGGAGGGACGACCCAGGCCAGAGGCCCCTCTGCAGGTGAGATGCCCTGGTTGCCCGTCCGAGGCTCTGTCTGTCCACCACGCGCACTAATGATAAGAGCCAACGTTCTTTATATGCTTGTTGTATGGTAAGCTCCGTGCTAAGCTCTTACCATTATTTAACCTGATCTTTACAACAAACTTTATAGGTGAAGAAACTCACCCCACGTCACACAAGTAAGGATATCAAAACTCAGACCTGATCAACTCTGAAATTAACTGATTTACTCGGTGATCTTGTCCTCCCTAGGAATTGTCACAGGTGTTCTCCACCTCGTGTGGACATTCATACTTGGCCCGCGAGCATGTGAGGGAGAGGCTTGTTCGTTTGGTCCATCGCCTTGCCTGGACTCGCAGTGACCGCTCGCCCCCAGCCACCTCTCCCCTCTTAGATTAGGGCTTGACTGTCCTACCCCTGCCATAGAAGTTTCTCCCTGATCATTCCCCCTCTGCTATGCCCACAAATGTCACCGGGGTCTAGGGTCCTCCACTCCACCATTCCCCGCCCAGGAGTGTGCGCGCCGGTGCAGAAGTGTCTGTGGCACTCGCGGACACGCAGGCCTTTCAAAGCTGCAGGAACCAGGGTCTGGCTTTGTTCAGAGTTCACTTAGTAAGTAGATGTGGTTGCTCACTTATACCTAGTAGTTACTTTTACTGGAAAGATCACTACTAAATGTGTGCCAAGATGTCGAGAACTTCATGCATGTTTATACTCTTTGGCCTAGAAACCCCTCGACCTTTAGAATCTACTCTGGGAGGGTAATCAGACGCACGCTTAGAGGTTACGCGCGTGTTCATTGCATGAGCATACTTATAAAAATTATGCACACTTAAAAAAGTTATGATCAATTAAATATTGGGATATTGTGAATTATAGTTATGAAGATGCAGTGAACTGCTCATAATACAGCGTGATGCAGGAAAGAGTGATTATCATATGATCCCAATTAAGTCAGTAGTTTTAGGGGGAAAAAAACCCCAAAGGAAATATACTAGCATGTTAGCATGCCCATTACCACAGTGTGGGATGGTTAAAAATTATTTCATCATTTTTACTCTTTCATATTATTTCATATTTTCCATAGTGAGCATAAACTGAATCAATCTAAGAAATGTAATCTTTCCACAAAGGGCACTTTTATAAAACGTGCTGAAATTCAGAGCTGTGTGCCAAATGCTACCTTAACTACTGATGTGCAATATCTCATCTAATCTCCCCTCAAAAAGCAGCCCTGTAAGTGAAGCAGAAATTATCATTTAGCTCCCTATTGCAGATTAAGGTACTAAGAGTTAAGGGCATCAGTGACATTTCCTAGGACACAAAGTAAGTGGCAGAGCCGGGCTGGGAGCCGGATGGTCTCAGCTGAGTGCTTGCTTTCTCAAGCCTATCGCCTCTGTGTGTGTTCACAACCGCTCTCAGACACTTGTGCTTGGCTCCCTCTGTGTCTCACCCTGGCTTTTTACACCCCTTAGAGATCTGCCTTCCACAGGCAGGGATGGGCTGCATGCAAGGCTTCAGTTCAGGGCTCTGGATGTCCTTGTATACATTTTTATTTTAAAAATGGGAGTAGAAAGGTCATCGCTCCAAACGAAAGGCGGGATGTGGAGTAACCCAGTGGAACGTGTTGGGCAGACAACTGGGTCAGTATCAATGGCAAAAACGGGCGTGGCAGAGTGATGGTGGCACAGGCATTAAATCTCGTTGATTAATTCTTCCCGTTTCCTTTTTCTTTCTAGAAGACCTGGTTGATATCCCAGGCCACGTGTTCACCAGAGGAATGATCATAGCTGTTCTGACCTCAGGGATAGTCGTGTGCCTAGTGACTGTGGGTGTCATTTATAGAATTGACTTGGCTCTGTTTTATAGACAGTTCATGGGAAGAGATGAAACGTTAACAGGTAACAAATACCGTAATGTCGGGACTTCTTATCCTATGGTTTTATTGGGAAGCCTAATAAAGAAGCACTAATCTTCATCTTATTTTGATTATATTGTTGACTGAATGTGTGGTAGGGTTTTCCACAGGAAAGGTGGCTCTGAACGCATCGTCCCCTGTGAGTGTTGTCTGCACCACCTTTTTTTGTACTTACATGTTGCCAAAAATTGTTCTCTAATTGTTTCACATATGTGTGTCCTGTCTTGTACGTGCCCATGAGATGCTTGGTCCCAGTGGCTCAGTTTGCACACCACCTGGGCACCTTCTGCTGTGCGCTCACTCAATAAAGGTCATTTAAGTGGAACTGAATTGTATCATGGTTCATTATTCTCACCTGGCAAAGGAGGCTGCCCGAGGTACCGGGATGAATCATGGACCAGGAGCCCAAGGACGGATTCCAGTCCGCTAGGCCGGCCAGCGTTTACCTATTTCTACTTGGTGACTCCGTGTCTCAGTTCCCCTATTCTTAAGGTTGGCTAGAAATTCTCAAGGTTCCCTGTAATTACTGAATTTAAAAATCAGCCTGATTCATTGTGCTTGCTTTTGTTTTCGTGTGTGTGTGTGTGTGTGTGTGTGTGTGTGGGACACACATATCGAAGCACAGCCTAAGAGGTTACACAGTGAAAGCTGCCCCCCAGCCTGCCCATGCCAGCTTCCCAGCTTATCCCCCCCGAGAGGATAACTAAACAAAGATGCCTCTTACTCTGCTTCTGTTTCAGAAACAGATCTTCTTGTATAGTGCACACTCTTCTGAACTGTGCTTTTTCTCTTCTTCAGATATCCTGCCATATTAGTTTATAAAGTCTCTCATTTTTTATCCATAGAAATAAAATCCTAGAGTCCTATTTCTGTGGAGGTGCCACTGCTTATTTAGTCACCTTTTGATGGACATTCTGGTTGTTTACAGCCTTGTGTTATTACAGAGAGGATGTGACGTGTAGCTCTGTCCTGTCTTTACTTCATATGCGAGCAGTGTGATTGGAGGGAAAGTTCCCCCTCGTGGACTGGCTGGAAATGCAAAGCACAGGAGCAGCTGTAATTTTGAAAGCTGTTGCCGACCGGCCCTCCCTACTGCCCACTGCCCTCACGGCGGGGGAGTAACTTCTCCCCATGGCCTTACCCACAACCTTTCGGGTATCTGCCAGTCTGATAGGGGAACAGTTGTATCTCAATGTCATTTTCATTTGCATTTCACTTACTATGCCAGAGCATGAGCAACTTTTATTTGTTAAAGAGCCATTTCTATTTCCTTTCTCAAAGTACCCATTCATTTCCTTTGCCCATTTTCTATTGGGTTGTTGGCTTTTTTTTTTTTTTCTTTTTTGGTTATTTCTAGGAGCAATGTACATTTTAAGGAGGTTAGCCTACTGTCTATAATATGAAATGCAAATATTGTTCCCAGGATGTCATTTGTCTTTTGTCTTTGCTTACATGGAAGATTCCCCAATGTATTTAAATATATTCTTTCTTTTATGGTTTCTGGATTTGTGGTCATAGTAGAAAGGCCCTCCTAAGCTCAAGTTATAAGGGAATTCTTACATTTTTTTTGAGATTTTTATAGATTGATTATTCACATTTACAACTTTTAATTTACTAATATAAAATTAGCAGAGTTAATTTAGCTGCCAATCTGCATGTGTGTGTGATTTTTCTGTGGAGAGCGGTGCTCCAACAAACTGGGAGGGGGGGACTGCTTTTTTTTAATGCTTGCCTGAGGATGTTTTCATTGATTTTTTTAGGGAGAGAAACATCGATCAGTTGCCTCATGTACATGCTCAGACCGGGGATCGAACCTGCAACTTTTTGGTGCATGGGACAATGCTCTGACCAACTGAGCCACCAGGCCAGGGCTGAAGGGTGGGGGTCTCTTTTTTATATTGTGTTGCCAGGTCTCTACCTGCACAGACCAGTACATATCTCAGAATAGGCATTCACTAATCTCTTTTTGATTTTCAATTAAGGTTTTATTTACCCCTCTAGTTGTGTTTGACCCAATGCTCAGATAATTTCTTAAAATTCACATTTCTTAGTTCTCAGTGTGGCTGTGCATAGAGGCATTTAGAAATGTGCTCCGCAGCAGCTCTGCTTAGAGTGTGGTCCATCGATGGAAATCAGTTGTGAGAAGTAAAAATGGAGATACAAGTATAAAAATTAAAACGTTCACATTATAGTAATTTTATATTGCTGCACTATCAAAGAATGTGTTCTGTTATTGGTTTATGAATGATTGGAAATGAAAGAAGCCAATCGCCCTGGCCAGCTTGGCTCAGTGTCTAGACCGTCGGCTCATGGACTGAAGGGTCTCGGGTTCAATTCCAGTCCAGGGCACATACCCGGGTTGCAGGTTCCATCCCCGGCCCCTGTCGGTCCACGTGCGGGAGGCAACCAATTGATGTTTCTCTCCCACATCGATGTTTCTCTCTCATATCGATGTTTCTCTCTCTCCCTTCCTCTCTCTCTGAAAGGCAATGGAAAAAAATATCCTCTGTTAAAGATTAAAAAGAAAAGAAATAAGCCAATCAACCAAAAACACTGAAATTAAGTTAAAACGTGGCCATTTGCCACCAGTTTGTCTAAGAAGCACTATTCTAACTGGCACTTTGCTGTCCCAAGTATCCATTCAAATGTTGGTTTCATTTACACAGAACCAAGAAAAGAAATTATTAGCTTTCAAATTACTTATCTTGGGCACTTCACTTTGCCATTACTTGGGTTGAAAAATAAATTGTAATATAAATTAGCATATTTGCTAAACCAAGAGGAGAACTGCTTAAAAAATGAATTTGAAAGCTAATTAATAGTTGAAAAACTAATTTTTCATGGGTAAGAATAAAGCCATATCACATGTATATCACAATATAAATTTGACTGAATTATCTATCCAATTCATTGCAATTAGTTACATTCTGATTATGAGAAAAATATACCTTTTCAAAAAGTGTACTCATTTATTTCTTACCTCTTGGTGCCTGATTTACTCAGACATGATGACTGTACTAATGGGAGATTAGCTCCTGTACAAATAAACAGCTATGTGTCCCAGCATCTACCAGAATTATCCAGGGGTCCACTTATTTATTGTATTAAGAACTGGTTTTATTTGTACTAACTTTTAATTTACCTTTGATATGCATGTTAACTTTGCAGTTTTGACCAAAATGTCCTATCATTCACATGCGCGCAATTCTGCAAAGCAATTGCTCTACGTCAGCAACAGGTTCCGATTGAAACTGCAGAACCAGAGTGGTGTCGGTGGGACTTGGAACCAGAGCTGCAGGCGCAGCTGTGGACCGGAGCGCTGCAGGTGGAGCTGAAGCAGCTTTTGCCTGAAACACAGTGTTGTTTTGTGAACATGGATGCTGTTAAAGAAATGGGGCCTGCTGTTGAGCATAAATGATGTGACACCACAAAGAACATGGGCTTAGAATGGTTCCATCCTGTTAAATTTTAATAAAGGAGCCAATCCTATTTAGCCTTCAACTCACTAGCAAGTTGATGAATCCCAGTTAAGACCAAGCACAAACGTCACTCCTGTGCCCCTAAGCAGCTGCCGCGGCCACAGCCCCTCCCTCCTCCGCTGTCCCCGAGCACATGTTGTATCCCCGAGGACCTGACTCAGTTCCTTCCTCCAGGGAGCACGTCCGAGATGACTCCTTCTCTCTGACCAGATGATTTTGTTTTGTTTGTGTTACACTTTCTTGTTTCTGCCAGTGTGTTATTTGTAAACTTTTCAAGTCATTGCATTTGTCTGCTAACTCTTCTCAAAAGGACTGAAGGTTGAAGAGAGAAATGTATGTAATTTTTTAGTAGCCCAGTTAGTAGAACGGCTTCTGTTACGTAAGGAACCCATTCCTTTACATTTGTCCTTTGGCCACCAGAAACTGAAGACGGCTTCATTACGAGGAGGAAGGGGGAGCGCAGGTTACCGTCCACGCTAACCTCTCCGGGCGCGGGAAGTCCTGTGTTGGCACTCAGTGGCACGTGGCGTTCTAACACGGCACAGCGCGTGGACCGGCAGCGTGTTCCTTCCATCCCCTCTACTGTGTCCTCCCGCTCCCCAGCGGAAATGCTCAGCGTGGTGTTTTTAAATGGAAATTTTATTTTATTTTATTTTTTTAAATATATCTTTATTGATTTCAGAGAGAGGAAGGAAGAGGGAGAGACAGAGATAGAAACATCAATGATGAGAGAGTCATTGATCAAGCCCGCAACCCGGGCATGTGCCCCGACTGGGAATCGAACCCCGATCGCCTGGATCCTAGGTCGACGCTCAACCGCTGAGCCACGCCCGGCTGGGCAAAATTTGATTTTCTAATTGTAGTTTACATTCAGTGTTTGTACTAGCTTTAGGTGCACAGCATAGTGGTTAGACAATCCCATGCTTTACGACACGGTCCCCGGGTATTCCAAGTTCCCGCCTGGCACCTGCACAGCTATTGCAGTATTGTTGACTGTTCCCTGGGCTGTACCTGATACCCCGTGACTGTTTTGTACCCACCAACTTTATCATCACTTTCCAGGGGTCCTTTTGAAGGTCTACATTGGGATGGTGGTAGAATTAAATGATGTAAGTAGAATAAGCCAAGGGGAGACTTACTTTCCAACCCCAGCCCGAGGACATGTTTGGGCTACTTGGGCCCCTGTCATCTTTAAACTCCTTCACTCCTCAGACCTGTGACTTACCTTTCTCGCTGTGTCTCTGTGGTGTCAGACAGTGGGAGTCTTAATGTACATGCTTAAAAGCAAGGGCGTCTGCTAACTGGTTGCTCGATGATCATACGAGCTTCGAGGATGGTATTTTTTGTCTCCTTTTTTAATCATCACCCAAGGAGTGAGGATATTGTTTCCATTGAATTTCAGGGAGAGTGGAAGGGAGAGAGCTGAGAGAGACGGCGAGAGAAACATGGATGCGAGGGAGACTCGGGCCTTGGCTGCCTCCCGCGTGCACCCCAGGCGGGGCGGGGGTTGGCCTGCAGAGCAGGTGAGGGCCCTTCACCGGGAGCAGAACCGAGACCCTGCAGAGCGCAGGCCGGCGCTCTGACCACCAGCCACGCCGGCCAGGGCTACGTTTTGTCTTTAATAATAATGGAAGTTATTCCTGGTTTTTGACATTTAAAAATTCAGAGATACAGAATAATGCATAAAAAAGGGTAGTGAAACAGAGGAATATTTGAGGGCCCTTAGGAATTACCTGCACGTTCTTGTTTTGTTTTTCAATTTGTTTCCTCTCAAAAATATTCTTTATTTTTTAACAGCTTCATCCAGGTATAATCAATACACAAAGAACTGCACATTTTTAATGTGCACAGTTTGATGAGTGTGGACACAAGGAAGACATATTTAACTCTACTTTTTCAGTAATTTACATTGTGGTTTTTGGTGACTTTCATTCAAATTTGAATTTAAACTTTTATTTACACCCTAATTAAAGGAGCAAACCTTATCTCCTAGATGGAAAGACATACGATGCCTTTGTGTCTTACCTGAAAGAATGTCGACCTGAGAATGGGGAGGAGCACGCCTTCGCGGTGGAGACGCTGCCCAGGGTGTTGGAGAAGCGTTTTGGGTATAAGTTATGCATATTCGAAAGGGATGTCGTGCCCGGAGGAGGTAAGAAAAGGAACGCCAGGTGCGAAACTAGTGGAGACAGTGTCTATAAGATGAATAGCTTAGGTAACTCTGTTCTGCTTAAAAACAAACAATTAAACGTGGTCGTCTTGTCAGAAATAACCCGCTAAGTCGCTAATGAGCAGCGAGAGAACAAGCTGCTGGTCCCGCAGCGCCGCCCCAGGCCCCGCCCGCTCGCCGCGCTTCCCGTTCTCGGCAGCTGGGCAAAGGCCCGCCTGCGGAAAGGCCGACAGTGCGATAGAAACAAGTCCTCCGGGACCAGGCCTCTTGGGCTCAGATTCCGCTGCTGCCGTTTACTAGCTGTGTGACTCCGGGCAAGTTACTCAGCCACTCAGTGCTTCGGCTTCACCTGTAAAACAGGGGTGATACTTTCTTATAGGGTCGTTATGATGACCAGATGAGTTAATACACGTGAAACGTTCAGGAAAGAGCGTGGCACAGAGTAAGTGATAAGCAAGTATTATTGTTAGCTAGATATTTTTAATAAGCATATACAGTTTTGAATAAATGTTTGTCTTAAAGAAAAATGTACTTATGAACTTCAGAATTAATACGAAATTAGACTGTAGAATGATTTTTATCTCATGCTCACCCTTCCAGTTCTCTTAATTAATATTCCACATCTTGCATTTTCAGCTGTTGTTGATGAAATCCATTCATTGATTGAGCAAAGCCGAAGACTGATCATCGTCCTAAGTGAAAGCTATGTGTCTAATGAAGTCAGGTATGAACTTGAAAGTGGCCTTCATGAAGCACTGGTGGAGAGGAAAATTAAAATAATCTTAATTGAATTTACACCCGTCAGTGACTTCACATTCTTGCCCCAGTCGCTGAAGCTTCTGAAATCTCACCGAGTCCTGAAGTGGAAGGCTGACAAATCTGTCTCACATAACTCCAGGTTCTGGAAAAATCTTCTCTATCTGATGCCTGCAAAAATGGTCAAGCCCTGTAGAGATGGATCTGAAGCCACGCCTGTGCTTGCCGGGTCCCGATCTTCAGAAAGCTGAGTGTGAGAAAGAGACCTGAGGCTCTGGAGACTGAGAGGATGAGCCTGCTTATAACCAAGGGCTTTATTCAGATATTTCACTCTGGAAATCGTATGCCCAGTCTGAAGACGAAGCATCATCAGGCCGCCAGGGACAGGACTGAACACTGAGCTGTGCTTGTGTCCTGGAGGACCCTGGAATTTTACAGAAATGGGTCTCCTGTTTCTCCCTCTTCCACACTGGATATGAGGCTGGGAATTATGCCTTACAAAAAGGGCACATCTTTAGGTTTTTAATGCTAACAATTGAACTAAAGGATTTTAAGTTTATGAAGTGGCATTTTCTGTGAGCCAGTAGGTGACACAGAAACTGGCATGGTGCTGACACCTCTAAACACCGTGACAGTCCCTGGACAAGGGAGACTGCTGCAGGGCTGCATGCAGGGTAGGGGCGAGGTCTGCACCCAGTTATTATAACATGACCTGGCCTCCCCGCCGCCGTTGTGGGCCCGTGGTTCTTGGAACGCTACTGAAACACTGCACAGGGCCTGCTCAATTGAGCCTATTTGTGGGAACTTCTTAAAAGCAACCCGAAGCAACTTTGTGTCTTTCATGATAAACACAAATTTTAATCCAAATAATTCTCTAGATCTTTCAAAATTGGTCAAAAATATTTGTTGATTCTAAATAAATACTTATATAGCGGATGGGTGCCAGATCATATTAGCCATTAAGCAATGAAAAATGATAGTTACTTGCTTGATTTGTAAAAAGTTGCATATTTAAAATGCCTGCAGGGTGGGAGAGCATGGCATGGGTGTTAGGGTCTGAGCTGTGCAGCCAAGGTGCGTGAGCTCAAATCCCCGCTTTGCTACTTGCGCCTGTGACCTCCGGAACCTCTTCTAATGGATCTGTGCCGTGGTTTCCTCGTCTGTAAAATTAGAATATGTAACAGTTATACTTCGCAGGGGCACTAAAAGAATTTTTAAAAGTACTTACAACAGTTCTTGACCCGGACTTAACATTCTGTAGGTATTTTTATTACTATTATTATTGTTATTAATTATTACTTAGACCGATTTTTTTAATCCTCATGAGGACATGTTTTTTGTTTGTTTTTTAAAATTTATCTTTGTTGTTAAAAGAATTTCAGATGACTGACAAGGGTATGTTTTTATTGATTATTTAGAGAGAGAGGAATGGAGAGAGATGGAAAAAACACACATCAATCTGTTGGTTGCCTCCCGTACACGCCCCAACCAGGGATCGAACCGGCAGCCTTTCGGTGTACTGAGCCGCCCGGCCAGGGCTGGGTCAGCATTTAAGAGGTGGAGTAAAGTGGAAGCCAGAGAGCAGGGAAGGAAAGAGGCTGGAGGGGGGGAGGGCAGTTATACTCGGTACAGGGGGAAGGGTACGGGAGAAGCAACCAGTGGGCCAAGGCAGTTCTTCGTGGGCATGTGCGGTGGTTGACGTCGGGAGACGTGTCTGTCTCCCTAAGTGCGCCACACTGTGGGCTTTCCCGTGGCCTCGGCGGTAGTGTCTGTCCAGGAAATCACCAAGCGAGTGACAAACATCAGCCTTAAAGAGAAAGGAGAGCGTTGGCTAAGTTTGGAAGGCTGGGTAGAGCATCTGTGGATGTTCCGTAAAAGTCCAGAGACTGTTTAAAAAGCTGTGGTACACATTGCTGAAAATTAAGGAATAATGATATTTTCATTAGATTTTCGGTATCAGAAAGTGATTTAATTTTTGTAGAGCTTACAATTTTGTGTTCTAGTTGTATGACTAAGAAAAGTAGAACTGTATTATGTGTTTTATGTGTGAAAATATATGGTCAGGAGAAACTTTATTGCTATCATCATAGTCGCTAATACATAGAATAATCGTGCTTTTCTCTTTTGTTATGTATGCTTTAAAATATAGCAAACGCATTTTTACTGAATATGTTAAATATGTACATTAATATGCTTTAAAATATATTAATGAACCATTGGTCTAGTGACTTCAGTTTTGAAATGTCTCAATGTCTGTTTCATTTCAAGACTCCAATCCTCATTCTCAGTGTAGATTCCCACCTGTTTGACTAAGGTATGGGTCATCCTACATTGATCTTTTTTTTAATATCAGACTACTTTGTACTTACCTTCTTTGTCTTACAACCCACCTGGGAGTAAAAGAAGAATCCCCTTCTCTCTCTTACAAGGTCAGTTAATACTCAGCACATGCTGGTTAATCAGTGTGTATATATTTAAATTTAAATGCAAAAGTTTCCAACAAGGACCAATGAATAACTTTTATTGATGGAATAAAGTCTTTCTCTTCTGTGACTTCAGATGCCCTTAAACTGTGGAATCCATTTCAGAAAATCAGTAAATAACCTACTCTAAGATATAGAAAGAAATATATGTATGTCTATTATGTACCTGAAACATTTGTTAAATTAAAGTTACACTCTCTTAAAGCAGAGAGAGACCTTATTACCCACATATTCCAAACCCAGCAACTAAGAAACGGCAAGTCCAGGGAATGACCCAGGGACACAGCTGGCTGGTGGGAAAGGCTGGGGCAGAGACGGGTACTGTGCTCTGTCTTCAGAATCGCCTGTTGGAAGTGAGACAGACAAGGCACGTTTTGGAGGCCGAGGGCACTTTCCTGGGGAGGCACCTTACTAGGACTATCTAGGACAGAGGCCTGCAGGGGAAAACAGGCTGCTTAGGGCGGCTCCGAGGACAGAAGAAGAGTACAAAGAACTTCCAGGCGTCCTTGTCGGCTCCTGGGGTAAGGACGCAGGGGGCCAGCACTCGAGACCTCTGCCGGAGGAAAGCGTGTGCTTGCCTGGAGCACACCCGCTGTGGCATCTGGCAAGGGAGGGGGTTGGACCCCGACAGGACCGGTTCCTCCTGTGCTGATGCTGAATGGTCGGGCAGCTGGCCTCCCAGCACTCCTTACCAAGAGCGGAGAGATCAAGCTCCCCTGCACCTGTCAACATGTTTGCCTGGTCAGGACATTGGCCAAACCAGTGGCCAAGGCTGGATTGAAGCACAGCTTTTAATACTCAGAGCAAATGATTCGTCACTTTGGCCTAAAGCACAGCTCTGAGGGAGGAGGCCCGGGGGGGGGGAAGCCATCATTTTGAGTAGAAGCTACTCTGAGAAACTGGCTCATGAGCAATGCAGGGCTGCTCAAAGAGTGTCCAAGCCGCAACTCAGACGGGAAACAGGATGTGTGTGAGCTGAGGGCAGGGCAAAGGGACTCCCAGCCCCCTGCGTGCCACACGACAGTGACCACAGTCCAAGCCGGGGCTCAGAGACCAGCGCCTGCACGTCTGTGCGCGGCTCGTGAGAACCAGCTGTTACCTCCCATCGCCTATTCTGTGGATGCACAGAACACCCAGGGATGCGAGACCCCACGTACACAACCGCTACAACTTGGTGTGTGTTTCACAGTCAGTGGGGTGAGCATGTTAGAAATGGACTTTCGGGTGGTGTTTTCCGAGCTCTCTGTTCCTCAGAAATGCCCGTACTTGCTTTTTCTTGTTTCACCGACAGTGATTAAACCTCCCGCATGAAGTTAAGTAACAGGAGATGCGGGTGCCTTTGTCTTGTTCCTGGCTTGTGGGGAAGGCCCTGGTGCTTCCCAAGGGAGCATAGTGCTGTTCTACACATCTGTACCATATATGTAGATGTAGGTCATTCAATTAAGTGCATTTCCATTAGTTCCAATTTTATTAAGCAATTTTTTAGCATAAATTGGTGTTGACTTTTGTCCAATGACTTTTCTGCAACTATGGATATTATTAAATAATTTTTCTTCTTAGAGAATATTGTTTTCATAATATTGAACCATTCTTGCATTTCTGGGATAAATTCCACTTCATCCTAACGTATCTATTAAAATAAGCTATGCATTTAATTCAGTAATATTTTATTTAGAAATTTACATATTTGTTTCAAAGCAAGATCAACAGATCCATCTACAGTTTGTGTATGTGTTTATGTGCAATCCTTAAATATTCTTAAATATTAGAAAAATCACTGCACATGTGAGAAAGCTCCTTACTCTGAAAGGTCAAGATTAACAGCAAAATGGGGTTGGAGGAAATGGAGATAAGCTGAAGGAAAAACATATTTAAAAACAAACTTCAGTATTCTCAGAGAAACCAGAATTGATGTTACATTAGAGCATAATAAAGTAGAGTTGGAAATTAAAAGTGAAATACCTGAAATGGAAAACAAACCACCAGGGCTGGAGGTTGGTGAGGTGTCTCCCAGAATGTAAAACAAAAAGCTAAATAGATTGCAAATACAGGGGAGAAAAAGAATTGGCACATTAGCCTGAATTAAAGTATTAGAATATCTATAAACCAAGAATAAGCAGGCACTCTATAAAAAGAAAATAAAGAAATAAAAATAATTATTTTAGAAATAATTAAAGGCACTATCTCAAAATTGAAGGACATGAGCTTCCAGATTGAAAGGGCTACCGATTACCTAGGAAAATGAATCAAGAAATGTCCTTGATGAGGGGAGGCTGGTGGCCCTGTGAGCAGCAGCAGAGGCCCCGCTCCCAGCCACGGACTCGATTTCCTCCTAAAATCCTCCGTAACCAGCTTGAAAAACCAGAGAAACGTACCTGAGTGGACGGAGTGCGAGTGGGGAGCACTGAAGAGACATCACGGAGCCCGGTAAGAGGGGGGCGTAAAAAGGGGGAGCCCCCTGAAGCCTGAGCTGGGCTCCGAGCCCAGAGGCCTGGAGGCGGCAAAGCTCCCTCCCCTCGGGAGTGCGGACGGCATCCAAGAGTGGGGATCCCCACCCGGAGCAGAGAGGGGAAGGAGCGCCCCACGCACAGGGCAGAGGGACCCCGGGCAGCGGTGAGTCCCGGAGGGGACGGCGCCTTCCTGGGAAACAAAGCCTCTGGGGGCGGCTGCTGCCGGCGTGCGGTGCTCGGGGTGCCGACCGTAGGGAAGGCTGTCCCAAGGCCTGTGGCACCTGAGTGGTAACGGACCAGAGGACTGCGCTGAGCAGCCGCACACGGGGACCCCCTGCCTCCCTGTGGGGCACTGTGCTGAGCCCCAGAAAGCGCTGAGTCTGCGTGGCGCGGGGGAGGGGAGGAGCCCTCCCGCCCTGAGCTCCGGTGCCGGGAGGCTGGGAGCTGTGACCAGCCCTGAGGGTGTCCTCCCGCCCTGAGCTCCCGGTGCCAGGAGGCTGGGAGCTGTGACCAGCCCTGAGGGTGTCCTCCCGCCCTGAGCTCCCGGTGGGAGAGGCTGGGATCAGTGACCAGCCCTGAGGGTGCCCTCCCGCCCTGAGCTCTGGGTGCAGAGAGGCTGGGAGCTGTGACCAGCCCTGAGGGTGTCCTCCCACCCTGAGCTCCCGGTGCCAGGAGGCTGGGAGCTGTGACCAGCCCTGAGGGTGCCCCCTGCCCTGAGCTCCCGGTGCCAGGAGGCTGGGAGCTGTGACCAGCCCTGAGGGTGTCCTCCCCCCCTGAGCTCCGGTGCCGGGAGGCTGGGATCCGTGACCAGCCCTGAGGGTGTCCGCCCACCCTGGGCTCCGGGTGCAGAGAGGCTGGGAGCTGTGACCAGCCCTGAGGGGCCCCGTGGTGGCGCGTGAAGCCGCCCCAGCTTTGCTCAGACCAGCGGGGCAGGGAGCTGCATGGAGCGGACTTTGGGTCCCCTCCGCTGGGCGCCTTGGTGCTTGGGCGGCGGGACCCTGCAGGGAGGACTCTCTGCCTGCGTGTTGCTTTGAGTGTTTGTGAGTTTGATCGGGAAACTGGCTCCCATCTTTCCGGCCTGCACTGGGGGACAGAGCAGCGGAGGCTGGGAGTGGGGTCTGCACAGTGGACGGTCTGAGGGGCGGGCCTGGTGCGACCAGCCAACCAGAGCTGGGCAGGGAGGGGCGGAGCCCGCCAGCCTCTCCTGCAGCCGGGAGCCCCGCCCCCAAGAGGAAAGGGGCGGGTCCCGCTCACTGAGGCCCCAGACACCCCCACAGGGCACAGTCCTGAGGGGGAAGGAGAGCAGCTCATAGGAGGACTTTGCAAGAATAAGACTCTCAGGGGCTATCCTTTGGGAGCTGGAGGAAACGCTGAAACCCCTGCTGGGGGCTGGGCAGGCAGAGGCCCCACCAGAATGTGTTCTTAATCGAACCCACTGAGCCCAGGCTGCTGAAACGGCCCAGACAGAAAAGGCAACAGGCTGAAATCAATCTGAAGCTGCAGCAGGCCAGAGCCTGGGGGACTAGAATCAGAGGACAGGGTAGGGCTGAGGGGCTGATGGTGGAGCAGAGACAAACTCCCTCAGAGTGAGTGCCTGACAGCGACACCTCTAAGGGGAGTGACACCCTGGGCTACACTAGCCACCCTGCACCCTAAAGACTCTACAGAAAACTCTGGAGCAAGACCAGGCAACCACAAGGCTGCAAAACAGCTGACAAGAGGAGGTGGTCCATGGAGAGCCTCAGATCAACTGTCTACCTAAGGACACCAGAGCCAAACCTGGACGCCCCTCACATTGGGTGATACACAAGCACCTCCCAGGAGAACGGAAATCAGCACAAAAAACAGTGAGCCTCAGACAACAAGCTGCCCAGAAGAGACTCATCTGATTGACTACTTTTTTTTCTTCTGTTTTTTGTTTTGGTTTGGTTTTGGTTTTTTTGTTTGTTTTTTGCTTATGGGATGTTTATTTTTTCTCTTTTTTCCTTAGGAAGAAGAGAAAGGGGAGAACATTTGTTTTTTCTTCTTTTTTAAATTTTATAATAATTTTTTTTTTATTTTTTTTAACATTTTTTAACTAAATTTTTTTCTCTTTTTTACAAAAGAATTTTGTCTTGCTTATCTTGCTTTTAGTTTTGTTTTGGTTATTTGCTTTGTTTTGTTTTATCCTTGCTTCTAATATCAAGACGTTCTTGATACCCCTGCTTAACAACTGGGACTTTATCATTATAACCAAGTTTACTGCTTTCCTCTATAGTTCCCCCCAAATCTCTTACAGGACTCCCTTCCTGCCTGAGATATATCTCTCTCTCCTCTCCATCCATTGGCATAACTTTTTTTTCTTTTTCTTTTTTTTTCTACTTTTCTTTCATTCTTTTGTTATCCTCCCTTTTGTCTTCCTGTCTTTTTGTTCAATTGTTAGTTTCTCTTATTCTCTTTATTGTATTTTTGTTTTCTCATTTTCAACTATTATCCTATTCCTATTCTCTCCCTTAATTTTTTGCTGGCCTTTCTTTCAGAATCTTTTCTCTACTTCTGTTATCTCCCAGTAGCTTCTCTATTTTTTAGATTTTAGTTTATTATTATTTTCTAAATTTTCACCACTATTAACAGTGTACATCTCTCTCTCTAAGCGTTACTTTTCTTTCTCTCTTTTTTTTAAGCTTTTTTTTGTGTGTGTATGTTCTCCCTTCATTCTCCCAATTCTATTTTCATGTGGGTTGCTTTCATTGTGACTGTCAAGATATTTTGTAAGATACCCATTGTTTCCTGGAAGTTTAGTTGTGTATTGTCCTGCCTTGCCAGCACCTGTACAACAGATTACAAGACGAGGTTGGGGCTGAGACACAGCCAACCTGAGAGGAGGGTCCTCCCAAGGACTTATCAGCGACAATCTAGACCCAACCACAACAAGAAAACATAAAGAAACCACAAAAGGGATACCCATAAGAGGGACACGCCTAGAGCAAAGAGCTCAGAAGTATAAGGAAACCATACCTCTGGCCTCCACTGGACCCACAAGACAAAATCCCATCCCATAAGACAGGGAGGCAGCAATTATATCTAATATACAGATATAAACACTAAGATCTACGAAAATGGGGAGACAAAGAAACAACCCCCAAATTAAAGAAAAGGAAAAATTGCCTGAACAGGACTTTGATGAGATGGAGTTAAGCAAGTTATCAGAAATGGAGTTCAGAGTATTCATGATAAAGATGTTCAAGGAACTTAAGAAAACACTAGATGATAAGATCGAGAACCTTAGTGAAACATGAAAAAAGAGATACATACCATAAACAAAAGACAGAGATAAAGAATGCTGTATCTGATATCAAGAATGCACTAGAAGGAATTAAAAGCAGGCTCAATGAAGCAGAGGATAGAATAAGTGACTTAGAAGACAAGGTAGAAAAAAATCAATCAGATCAGCAAAAAGAAAAAACACTTAAAAAGCAGGAGGACAGTTTAAGGGAGCTTTGGGACAACAGGAAGCAAAACAACATTAGCATTATAGGAGTGCCAGAGGGAGAGGAAAGAGAGCAAGCGATAGAGAACTTGGTGGAGAAAAAAATGATAGAAAACTTCCCTATGCTGGTGAGGGAGAAAGCCACACACAAGTTCAGGAAGCACAGAGGGTTCCAAACAAGAGGGACCCAAAGAGACCCACTCCAAGACACATCATAATTAAAATGGCAAATGGCAAGGACAAAGAGAGAATATTAAGGGCTGCAAGAGAGAGACAAGCAGTGACCTACGAGGGAACCCCCATAAGGCTAACAGCTGATTTCTCAACAGAAACTCTTCAGGCCATAAGGGAGTGCATGAACTTCTCCAAGTAAAGAAAAGCAAAAACATGCAACCAAGATTACTTTATCCAGCAAAATTAACATTTAAAATTGAAGGTGAAATAAAGAGCTTCCCAGACAAAAAAAAAGCTAAAGGAGTTCAGTACCACCAAACAAGCATTGCAAGAAATGCTAAAAGGACTGCTTTAAGAAAAAGAAAGAATAGTGAGAGAAAGGTACATCAGCATAAAGGGGAAAAATGGCATTAAGTAAGTTGATATCAATAGTAACCTTAAATGTAAACGGAATAAATGGTCCAATCAAGAGACATAGGGTAGCTGAATGGATAAGGAAACAGGACCCAAATATATGCTGTCTACAAGGGACCCACCTGAGAGCAAAAGACTCACACAGGGTAAAAGTGAAGGGATGGAGTAAAATATTCCGTGCAAATGGAAAGGAAAAGAAAGCTGGAGTAGCAATTCTTATTTCAGACAAAACAGACTTCAAAATAAAGACCATAACAAGAGACAAAGATGGTCACTACATAATACTAAAGGGATCAATCCAACAGGAGGAAATAACCCTTATAAACATTTATGCACCCAATATAGGAGCACCTAAATATATAAAAAATTTATTGGTGGACTTTAAGGGGGAGATTGACAGGAACACAGTCGTAGTGGGGGACTTTAACACCCCACTGTCAGCACTGGACAGATCATCAAGACAAAAAATCAACAGGGAAATGCAGACCTTAAATGACTTACTAGACCTAAGGGATTTAATTGACATTTACAAAACATTTCATCCTAAAGCAGCAGAATACACATTCTTCTCAAGTGCACGAGGAACATTCTCAAAAATAGACCACATGTTAGGGCACAAGGCAAGTCTCTACAAATATAAGAAGATAGAAATCATATCAAGCATCTTCTAGGATCACAATGCCATGAAACTACAAATCAACCACAATAAAAAAACTCAAAAAAAATCAAACACGTGGAGGCTAAATAGCATGTTATTAAACAATGAATGGGTTACCAATGAGATTAAGGAAGAAATCAAAAACTTCATGGAAAGTAACAAAAATGAACAGGCAACAACACAAAACCTATGGGACATGGCGAAAGCAGTCCTGAGAGGAAAATTCATAGCATTACAGGCCTATCTCAAGAAACAAGAAAAAGATCTAATGAACCATCTAACACAACAACTAAAAGAACTAGAACGAGAACACCAAGAAAATCCCCAAGGAAGTAGAAGGAAGGAAATAATAAAGATCAGAGCAGAAATTAATGACATAGAGACTAAAAAACAATACAGAAATCAATGAAACCAAGAGCTGGTTCTTTGAAAAGATAAATAAGATTGATGCACCTTTAGCAAGAGTCACTAAGAAACAAAGAGAGAGGACCCACATGAACAAATCAGGAATGAAAGAGGCAATATAACAACTGACCCAATAGAAATACAAAGAATTCTAAGAAAATACTATGAGTAACTATATGCCAACAAACTGGACAACATGGGGGAAATGGACAAATTCCTAGGAGCATAGAGTCTTCCAAAGCTGAATCAAGAAGAGGCAGAAAATCTGAATAGCCAATAACACCTAATGAAATTGAAGCAGTAATCAAAAAACTCTCAGAAATCAAAAGTCCTGGACCAGATGGATTTACAGGTGAGTTTTAACAAACATTCAAAGAAGAATTAACACCTATTCTATTCAAACTATTCCACAAAATTCAAGAGGAGGGAAAACTCCCAAACTCTTTTTATGAGGCCAGCATCATCCTAATCCCAAAACCAGATAAGACACTACAAAGAAATAAAATTACAGGCCAATATCGCTGATGAACATCGATGCTAAAATCCTCAGCAAAATACTAGCAAACTGGATCCAGCAATACATTAAAAAGATCATACATCATGACCAAGTGGGATTTATTCCGGGGATGCAAGGCTGGTACAACATCCTCAAATCAATAACGTGATACATCACATAAACAAAGCAAAGGAAAAAACTCATATGATCATATCAATAGATGCAGGAAAAGCATTCAACAAAATCCAGCACCCATTTGTGATAAAAACTCTCAGCAAGGTGAGAATAGAGGGATCGTACCTCAACGTAATAAAGGCCATATATGACAAACCTACAGCCAGCATCATACTCAATGGTCAAAAACTAAAACCATTTCCCTTAAAAATAGGAACAAGACAGCATGTCCACTTTCACCACTCTTATTCAACATAGTACTGGAAGTCCTTGCCACAGACATCAGAGAGGAAGAAAACATAAAAGGTGTCCAAATTGGAAAGGAGGAAGTAATACTGTCATTATTTGTAGATGATATGAGATTGTACATAGAAAGCCCCAAAGACTCCATCAAAGTACTACTAGATTTGATAAATGAATTTGGCAAGGTAGCTGGATACAAAATCAACATCTGGAAATCAATGGCATTCTTATACACCAACAATGAACTTTCAGAGAGAGAAACTAAAAAACAATACCATTTCCCATTGCCACTAAAAAAAATAAGATACCTAGGAACAAACTTAACCAAGTAAGTAAAAGACCTGTACTCAGAAAACTATGGGACACTGAAAAAAGAAATAGAGGAAGATTTAAACAAGTGGAAGAATATACCGTGCTCATGGATTGAAAAAATTAATATCATTAAAATGTCCATACTACCCACAGCAATTTATAAATTCAACGCAATTCCTATTAAAATACCAATAGCATATTTCTCACAGATCTAGAACAAACATTTTAAAAATTTATAAGGAACCAAAAAAGACCCCGAATAGCTGTAGCCATCTTGAGAAAAAAGAACAGAGTGGGAGGGATCACATTACCAGACTGCAAACTGTATTACAAAGCCACTGTAATCAAAACAGCCTGGTATTGGTACAACAACAGGCTTATAGATCAATGGAACAGAACAGAGACCCCAGAAATAGACCCACGCCATTATGGTCAGTTAATATTTGACAAAGGAGGCAAGAGCAAAGGAGTAAGGACAGTCTCTTCAATAAGTGGTGCTGGGGCCCAGCTGGGTGTGGCTCAGCGGTTGAGCATCGACCTAGGATCCAGGCAATCGGGGTTCGATTACCGGTCAGGGTACATGCCCGGGTTGTGGGCTCGATCCCCAGTGGGGGGCGTGCAGGAGGCAGCCGATCAATGACTCTCTCATCATTGATGTTTCTATCTCTCTCTGTCCCTCTCCTTTCCTCTCTCTGAAATCAATAAAGATACATTTAAAAATAAAATAAAATAAAATAATTTTTTAAAAAAGAAATGTAAAATAATAATAATAATAAGTGGTGCTGGGAAAATGCGACAGATACATGTAAAAAAATGAAACTAGACCACCAACTTAAACCATACACAAAAATAAACTCAAAATGGATAAAAGACTTAAGTGTAAGTCATGAAACCATAAAAATCCTGGAAGAAAACATAGGCAGTAAAGTCACAGACATCCCACGCAGTGGACTTTTCACTGATACATCTCCTAGGGAAAGAGAAACAAAAGAAAAAATAAACATATGGGACTACATCAAACTCAAAAGCTTCTGCACAGCAAAAGAAAACAGCCTCAAAATGCAAAGGACCCCCACGGTCTGGGAAACATATTTGCCAGGGATGCATCTGATAAGGGGCTAATTTCCAAAGTGTACAAAGAACTTACATTACTCAGCAAGAGGAAGACAAACAACCCAGTTAAGAAATGGGCAAGGGACCTGAATAGACACTTCTCCAAAGAGGACATGCAGAGGCCAAGAGATATGAGAAAACGCTCAGTGTTGCTAATCATCGGAGATGCACATTGAAACCACAATGAGGTGTCACCTCACACCTGTCAGAATGGCTCCATCAACAAGTCAACAAACAACATGTGCTGGCAAGGGTGTGGGGAAGGGGACCCTGGTGCGCTGCTGGTGGGAATGCAGACTGGGGCAGCCACTGTGGAAAACAGTGTGGAGTTTCCTCAAAAAATTAGAAATGGAGCTGCCTTTTGACCCGGTGATCCCACTCCTAGTGGCAGGCTCGTCCCCGGCTCGTCCTAGGAACGTATCCTAAGAATCTCAAAACACCAATCAGAAAGGATATATGCACCCCGATGTTCACAGCAGCGCAGTTTACAATAGCTAAGATCTGGAAACAGCCCCAGTGCCCATCAGTAGCTGATGGATGAAAAGCTGTGGGACATTTACACCATGGACACTACGCAGCTGTAAAGAAGGATCTCGTGCCCTTTGGGACAGTGTGGAGGGACCTGGAGAGTATTATGCTGAGTGAAATAAGCCAGGCAGAGAGAGACAAACATCACATGATCTCACTCATATGTGGAATCTAAAGACCTTAATAAACTGATGAACAGAATAGATTCGGTGACATGGACGCATGGATCCACTTGGACTTTGTCATCCTCTGGTTGTGGGTAGACATACCCCTGGATCTGTGAGGTGCTCTGAGCAGCAGCCTCATCTTCATTCGAACAGGAGGGGAGGTGTTTCTCCGGCTCAACCACAGCGCTTTCAGATAAAGCTCTTTCTGACCATTGTGGTCTCAGAGTGTTGGAGGGGCTCCATTAAATGATTTTAGTTGTTCTACCAAAGAACAGTGGTGTTCTTGCCCTAGCCAGTTTGACTCAGTTGTTAGGATGTAAGCCTGCGGACGGAAGGGTCCTAGGTTCGACTTTAGCCAAGGGCATATGCCTCAGTGGCAGGCTCGTCCCCGGCTCGGTTGGGGCACGTGCAAGAGGCAACCAGTCCATGTGTCTGTCCTGCATCGATGCTTCTCTCTCTCTGTCTCTCTCTCTCCCCCTTCCACTCTCCCTGAAGAGCAATGGAAAAAATATCCTTGGGTGAGGATTAAAAAACAATAATAATAATAACAGTGGTGTCTTTCATTCTATGTTATGTTTTGAAGACTTCTCTTAATATATAGGTAAAAATAAAAACCACCTTGGTGATTTTAGATTATGTCCTAATCACAAGAAAAGGTTAGCTTATATTTTCCAGGTTACTCTTTTGAGGGTTAGTTGTACGAGACAAAAAAAAAAACCCACAGTTGAGAAGTTGAGTGCTAATAGTCTACAGGAAATTCCTGTAAAGGAAATAGGCTTACTCAGGTTTCAACTAAACCTCACCGCAAACCTGGTATTGTTGAGGGGGTGTCAAAGAGTCTAAGTGCTTCGTCTTCGGGCATTTCCTTTGACTGACAGAGGTAGCTCTTTATTTTCCCCCATGTGACCGCGGATTTGGCAATGTCAGTGGTCACTTACAAAGTGCTACGGTTTTCTTTGTCTCCAGGTGTATTTCCAAACCTGTAAGAGAGAAGCTGCCGTGGTCTCCTCCAGCTGTTCTCTGGCCGGGAAGAGACACAGTGGAACTCTTTGAAAATGGATCTTCTCACATGATCTTCAGAGAGAAACGCCGGCAGGCACTGAAGTGACTGGAAGTTCCTTCCTCTTTTTTTATGTCTTAAGAACAGGAAACAAAGGTAAGGCAATAGCACCTTTTTTCACTAGATTTCCTAAGCGGACAATGTAAGCTGGGAGAAGAGCTTAAGCAAGTTTCAATCTGAATTGCTAACAAGGTAGAAAAGAGGTCAGATAATTTTCAAAATGAATTGTTAACACAATTCCTTCTCAAAAGATAGTTTGTAATACTAGATGGACTATCTAACTGGCAAAATTTACATCTCTATGTATCTGGAGTCTTCAGTTTACAAAAATCTGGTGGCCGTACATAAACCTATTTATAGTACTTGGAGCATTTTGTGGGAAAGGGACTCAAGATGTTCGCAAATTTGACACCTGCCTTCTCCAGCATGTCCTTCTTTCCCGCCAGAGCTTCGGTCAGTGAGAGTCTTAGCAAAGATAGTTGAATTGTAGCCTTGACCAACTGAGGACTGAGCCTCACCTGACAGGAGAAAGACAGCCCTCAAAAGAACTATGCAAATGTTTTGAAGAAGAGACCCAAGAGACCCTTCGGACACTGCAAGTCACGGTGACGGGCTCTCACCTCTGTGAGGCGGCCGCAGGCTGTAATGGGACAACCAGGGTCTTTGAGACTCTACATCTGTACACAAATTCCTCTCCTAATACTTACCCATTAATAGTGGGGACCACTGTTTCAAGCAAGGTGAGTTTTAATTGTCCACCAATAAAACAGAAGGACAATAGTATGTCCCCGAGAGTGACTGAGAGAGCAGGAGTCCAACAGGACACGGTCACGTCAGTGAGTAACCTGAGGGATGACTGCTGGCAGGCGTGGTAGTCGGGAGGGAGGGGTGGGGGTCATTATGCGGGGAGGGGTCCGGGAAGGTCTTCTGGGGGAGAAACCCAGGGAAGACGCGAGAGCCGAACCAGGTCACTCAGAGTTTTACTCAGGGCGCTTGGGAACTGGTTCTTGTCTCACAGGCAGTGGGCTGATGCTTAGTGTCAGGAGAGGACAGCCTCAGGCTCGCTCTCAGGAAGATGCCTCCAGAGGCTGGAGATGGGCGGATTATTTGTTCAGGGGCTTTGTGGACAAAGGAAAGGAAGGCGAGGGGCAGGCCACATCTCGAAGGGCACTTGCTTTCTCCTGCCCTTTCCTGACCGCCTTCATGGCCAGGCGGAGGCCCCGTACTCCTGCTCCCACCCGACAGAGCTGGTCTGGATGGGCCTGCCCACGCCTGGCCCTGCCACCTCCTGCCCAAGATAACACTTGTGGCTTTCGGGCTGGGTCTCTTCCTGCCTCCCCAGAGAAATCACTCTCGCTCCTCTCTGACCTGCCGCCTGCCTGTCCCCTCACCGTCGGGTCGTGGTAAAGCCTCCCTTTGCCAACAAAGGAGCAAACGCCACCGCCTTCCCTGAAGGGTGCAGCTTGTGGACGGTGTGGCTTGTCCCCGCTCCCCACCTATGTTCCCTCCCCCTCCCCCCAGCACAGCTCTCCCTCGCCTCACCCCCACCCTGTGCACACTCCCCTGACCCACTGCCGGCCACTCACGATGGACACTCGCAGGCTTTTTTGTGCCCAATTGCTCTACAGCTTCTGACGTTGACATCTAGCCTTTCCCCACAAGCTTTCTCTGTGGTGGTGTCGGGGTGCTCTCTGTGTTCTGTTTTTTGTTTTCTCCCTTTGAGTACATTCTTTTTAATTTTTTCTTGGCCCTGACCCACCCTTCCAGGCTGGTCTTCCTCAGGGAAGTCTATCTGCTTTTTCCTGGCAGCTCACAGACTTCTCTGGCTTGACACCTCTCGCCCCCCATGCTGCTGACCCCCAGACTCCTCTCTGAGTCCCACCCTGCTGTCGTTGGACGGCTGCAGTTGGACCCCAAAGACACCTCAAGCTCACTGTGTCTGCTAAAGGAGCATTAATTATTGATAACTAATTTATAAATATTAAAGTTGTTCCCTGCTCCTCCCACATCTGAAGATGTTGGAGACATGATGTGTGTGTGTGTTGGAAAATGGTTAAAAATGAAGAATTTTATAAGATGAGAAAAGCCAGGTGTTTCTTTATGAGGAAAGACGGAGGCACTTGGAAGGAAAGGTCCTGGGAAAGTCGTGGGTGGAGGGAGTGGTTGCAGGAATGGCCAGTGAGTGACAAGAGGACTTGCAGGGCTGGTTAGATGTGGGTAGAGAGAGATGATTCTGTTTGCTTCCTAAAAATCAGAGATGGGGGGGGGGGGGTTAAGGGAACTCTCAGGGTGGCCTTGCAGTATTTGGTCTAAGTTGTTTTCTTCCTGCCCCTCCTTCCGTTTTTTTCTTCCCTCCCTATCTTTTTTCCTGTTATCACTACATTTGTTTATTTCATTTTCCTGGAATTGTTTATTTGCATGTTCACGTTGACAAAGGCTCTCTCCTTGACCACACTTTAGAGGCTGGGCTTTGGCCCCAGGTCTGCCTTTGGTGGCCCAGCCCAGTTTCAACAAAGATTCCTGCTAAGTCACCCTCCCCTCCCTGATATTCGATCAGCCACCTTGATATGGATGGAGCCTCTCTTCTCCCACCCTTGTTTCTCAGTCCTTAAACTCTCTTCAGAAAGAATCTGGTTAGGTCAGTTTAATAAGAGCTCCCCAGCCCTTGGCGATTCTTGGCAATTTCCCGTCCCCTGATTTCCTCGCCTGCTCCTGGGCTGTAAGCCTCGCCCGTCCTTGTGTTCTGAGCTGAGCTTGGTCTCTCTCCCCTACTGCACTAGTCTTGAACAAAGTCTTCCTTGCCGCTCAAATCAATGTCAAAACAATTTTTTCTTTAACATTGGTCTCCACACTGTGTCAGACCCTGAGAACAGGGGCTGTACCATTTTTATGCTGTTCTTCCCTCCTCAAATTGCTAAAACAGTAGGGAAGAGTTTTAGAAGAAAGTTTTAGCTACGGTTCAGGGGTGAAATTACCTCATTTCTGTAACCTCAAGAATCACATACAGGTTATTTTTATGTTAGTGATAAAAGTCAGAACTCTCAGAGGCAGAGGCAAAACTGCTCTATAGGAAAATCACTTTTATTTTCCTGCTCAAAATAAAATTAAATAATAATCCAGTATTCCCCACCACTGTGATCTGAATGTTTGTGTTCCCCCAACCTCCAGATTTATATGTTGAAATCCTAACCCTCCAAGATGATCCCCTAGTGAGGGTATCAGAGGTGGGGCCTTGGGGAGGTGCTTAGATAATAAGGGTGGAGCCTCCATGAATGGGATTCGTGTTATAAAGGGGACTCCAGGGAGATCTCTAACGCCTTCCACAGAGCGAGGTCACCCCGAGAAAGCACTGGCTATGAACCAGGACTAATCATGCGGCTGCCTTGATTTTGGACCGACTACCCAGCTTCTCGAGCTGTGAGAAATAAATTCCTCTTGTTCAGAAACCAGCCAGTCTTTGGTATTCTGTTATGGCCGCCTGGGTGGACTAGGACCCCCTCCCGGTATCTTTCTCTCTCATGTCCTGTAAATGATTTGAAAATTCCAGGACCACCGCACCAGCAAGGGACAAAACCACCGGGAACACAGCGCAGGGTCTCACTCTCTCTCAGGGGGCTGCTCACCCCATATTCAGAGGATTGGTAGGAATGCCATCCAGCAACAGTGTTTTCTTTGTAGGTGAGGCACAGAGAGTCAAGCAGCCTCTGTTCCCTCAGTTATTACACACTAGTAGTGAGCGGAGAGCCTCCGACACACACCTACGGGCAGGCCGCCAGCTGCCCCGAGCGTGGGGAATCTAACATTTTCATTCAACTTGAGCCTGTCTTTTCCTTTCCCCAGGAGATATTTCACTTAACTCTTTCCAAATTACTCATGGGCGTGGACATGCCGGGTGAGGACGTGGCAAGGAGAGCTCCGTGAGGAGATGGAGCCCAGGGCACAGGGCAGGGCGCAGCTCCAGGCCACCGTGGGCGCCCCGCGTCCCGCCGCCCCCAGACGTGCGAGGGGCCCCACAGAGGCTGCTGTGTGACGGGCCTGCCCGTCAGAGCTTCCTGTGGGACTTTGGTCACAAGTTCCGATTTCGCTCCGCACCTCGGTCACAGAAAGGAAGAGGCCCGTCGGGCAGCGCCGCCCTGGCTGTGGCGGGAGGACGCCTTTGCCGAAGGGATGACAGGAGCCAGGCAGAGCAATGCTTTATTTGGGATGGATGTTTCTTTGGCTTGTCGCAGGCGGGAGAGCTAAAGGATTTAACGTCTCAGGTAGGGTTTTCGCTTTTCATGTCAACACTGAGCTTGCGGCCACAGTTTAAAGTGACAGATAATTTGACAGCTCAGTAGCTGACGTATGACTGGCGATGGGTGCGGGGAGAGGCGACGGGCGGGGGGCGGGCAGCCCCCAGCTGGTTCCAAGCCTGGGGACCGCCCCCCAGGGGGAGCCCAGGGGCGGGGGGGCGGGCGCCTGCCCCGCGGCCTCTGCCACAGCCGGCGCTGGGGCCCTGGGACCACGCTAGGAGGGGCACTTCCTTTTTCCTACAAAACGGGGCCCGTGCAGTGCAAATGCATGCAGCCCCTCTTTGTAAGTATAAGTCAGGGTTTCACCTTCTAATGCATTTCTGTGTTGCTTTGTTTATTGTGGTTTTCAGGTTGCTCCACCAAAAAATTTCTTTGGATGTATTCTGCAAAGAGTGAGGAGCAGTTTGTGTTATTTTGTGACTTACCAGAGCCACAGAGATCCCATTTCTACCACAGAAATCCACTCTCACCAACCCAAGGCCCTGAACGCCTGCCCTGCAGTGGTAGTAAGGACCTATCTGATGTCCAGTGGTACCTACAACCTCAAAATGGAGGTGCATTAAGGGAAATTACTAAAAACGATTCTCACATCACCCTGGACAACATTACTCTGCATTTTTTGACCATGGAGATGAACACTGCTGGGTCATATATTTGTACACCCAGGATTAGGTATGTCCCAAATGCAATTCTTATCTGAAAACATTCCCAAATCCTATATTACCCGTATACAATATCTATGTTCACAGGACCTTGTTGACTATCCTAGGAGCCCCAAGGAAGAGGCCTGTTGTGTTAAGATGGTCTTAGAAGTTAAGCCCAAGACAAACGTCTCCTGCATGAGCTCAGTACCACATAAGCAATACCTTCTTCTTGGTAGCACTGCCTCTATTTACTGCCCCAGTCTCGGCTGCCAAAGAGACCCACAGAGTCCAAAGGTGACCTGGTACCAGGTAAGAGTGACTTTTCCAAAACTCATGCAAGAGTATGGTTTTAAATGGTAACATCTCTGTCAGGATATAGAAACGTGGGTTTCAGGGTCCACGGTCTAGAGCTTTCCAAAGGCTGGCCTGGTGCCTACAAAGAAGACCCCACATTCTAAAATGGTCTTTGCCCCAGGTAGCCACAGAGACAGATATTCCAATTATTAGATGGTGCCAGGGAAACTGCTAAAAGTCAAGTATATCTGTGTGAAGTAAGACGTAAACTTACAACATCTGCTAATGCAGACGGCCACAGTCCATTTGCCTCCTTTGGAAAACAATGAGCATTGCTAAGGGGAGGGAGCACCCCGCAAGCGAGAAGAAGGGTCTCCCAAAGACTCCAGAGTAGAACACTCTCCTAGGCGGAGACCAAGGCAAACACTGGGTGGCCCTGAGCGACAGGTGAGACAGTGAGGAGGGAGTGCAAGAACACTAAGAGGAAAGGGAACAGGGAACAGGAAAAGGCAAGTTTCATAAGGACTGAGTTATAAACCACATGTGAGTAAACATAACAGAAACACTTCACGTTTTCATTGTGTTTTAGTTACACCAAGTGCTGGCAGGTATACAGCTGGGTGTGGCCACTGCCAGTGGCTCCTGCGTGATGGAATCAGGGAATAGAATTTAAATTGCCCTCTACACTTGCAATCGTTGTTTAAAGTCTGGGACTTCGCCTCAAAAATCATGTAAAACTTTAAGGTTGACTTTAAAATATGCCTGTTTGTTAATATAAATATCATTTTAAATTGTCACTGACTGAAGTCAAGAAGGCAGCCCGTGTGCCACTGGTTTTGTGTGCTGTGTACTCCAGACGTCGCCGTGGAGACGGGTGCAGTGCCTGGTGCGGGAAGCATTTCCTCACCCAGTTCTCTTGAGACCTGGTGACCATATGTGGACAGGTGTTACTATGGCCTTTGTAGAAATAACTGTTTGGGATGATGCTTAAGGTCTCACATTTGTATTTTAAAGTGACACTGAAAATTGCTGACTTCAAAAATTCCCAATTTCACAAATATTAATTTCATAACCTCTAAAATGAGGTAAGAAGAGTCAATGGTTCTGTTCATTATTTTCAGTTCTCTCTTAAGAACCAAGCTTCCCTTGGTTCAAAAGTATGTGTGAGCTGGTGACCGCTGCCTGGCTCTGTCAAGGTAGGCTGATCCCGGCCCAGTGAAGCAGGCTCGCCCCTGCTTTTCAGATGAAATGCTCATCCCTGAAATGAAAGCTTATTTTCGCTTTCAGGCGAGCCCAAGCCAGAGCAGTTGCCACCTTTCTGCATATATTGCTCCTGTCAGTGAAGCCCTAAGGCTGTCTGACATTTACAAGAGGAAACCTGATTTCACTCCTCTAGGGCCTTGACTGCAAATGTTGGGATGGGTTCACTGGTGACGAGGCATCTGTTCTAAAAATAGGCAAATGGCTGTTGTTCAAACTGCACCTTCCGATGCAGCTTTGAAGAGGCCATGGTTTAGGTTATGTTTCATGCATGGCCCGTGTGTGTGTGCACACGCATACCCACATGTACACACACAGATACTCGCATGCCTGGGACTCACAGACCTCACGGAGCAGTGGCTACTGCCAGTGATGACATTAGGCAGGAAATAGCACCTAATGCCCCTTTCCTTCAAGCAAACCCAGGTGCTCAGGTGGCAGGTGACTCACACCTAAGCCATCTACAGCAGATGACACTGAAGCAGACAGACGGCGAAACCCTGGTGCTCCTGAACCCTGTGAAGCTGCTCCCCAGGGACGACCTGCGGTGTCTAGAATACCCTAAAACAGAGCCACACGCTGGTGTCTCTGAAGTTTCCAAAACACTTTTAATAGACGTGTCAAAAGATGTAGGCTTGGAGTTCTTGATTGAAATATTTAATGATTGAGAAGTTGGAATTGAAGTGAAACATTTATTATTTATTCTACTAATATTTTTCTATGTTTTCTTAATTTCTAAAAACATAATGAAAAAATAACCTTGGCATAAAGAAACTTCAATGAGAGGACATTTTGTGTTCATTGGCCGAGAAAATATTTGACATGGGCAAAATTACAGCAAAGTCAATGAGAAAGACTCTGTGAATTCCCGGCAGTCAGATGAGCTGTGAGTGGCTTTGCCACTGGTGGTTAGGACCACCTCACGCATGTGCCACACCAGCTCGCCACAGTGCTGAAGTGGCTGCCAGCCTTTTCGAGCCCACGCAGACCTGCGCTTCCCCTTCCCGCTTCCTGCGGGCCGCCCCCTGGCTGCTGCTGGCACTTGTTGGCTGCTCTGTGCCTAGTGACAGGGGGAACTGCTGGGAGTGGTGACCAGGCTGGACCAGAGACTAGTGTGATTCCAAGTCGGGAAGAGGTAGGGATCATTCGGATTCGGTTCTTGAAACCTGTTTCCAAGGCCGATACACTGGCCCATTTGGTAGTTCTCATGGTTAAACGTCAGACCTCTCAAAATCGGGGCAACCTCCTCGCTCGGGTTCAAGGCTCCGACCCACGTGCCGTCTCACCAGCACTGAGAACAGAGCGCCGCTGCCTCCTGCTCTGAGCAGTGCCCCACCCCTGACGCCAGTCAGGCTTGTGTGAGCCTGGGGACGGCTTCTGGTGGGGTCGAGTCACTCTAAGTTGGCAGGTAGGCCTTTTTCACAAGAACTGCAATTAGACCAATTCAGTTTTGTGATAATAGGGTGGAATTTATAACCCACGTTTATGACTTTACATTCACTCCGATTAAACTGTAATTTCTCGGTTTTAGCCCATCATTTTACATGTGGAAATGTTGGAGTTCTGACTTTGAAGTGCAGCATGTTCACTGTCACCTCTGTACTTATGGGACTTGTAGACGAGAGGCAGGCATGGCAGGTCCTCGCCGAAGCACTCAGTGAAACTGCGGAGCTGCCTGGCACTGAGCACAGCTCTCAGCTGCTGACCCTGAGCTGCCCTCAGGTCACCTGTGGCCCATCAACCCGCAGCTCGGTGGGGGTGAGGGCAGGGCACTGCTGCTCCGCTAACGAGAGAAGGCGCTCAGTGTTGAATCGCTTGGCCACACGTGCCCATTTTGTTTAAAAAGGAGATCGTGAGAGTATTTTCTGAACGACTTCCTACAGTTAAGATATAGTGCGTCTGCTGTATTCCTCTAAGCCTTTGGTCTAACCATTTTATCCTGGAAGGTAATGAAAGCAAGCGGCTGATAGCAGCCACCTTTTCTTTTCTAAGCGTTCACAAACCCTCTGTGTAGTGATTCATTCAGGACCTTGGCTAGGGATTGACATTTAGCTCCTCAGACTATAATCTCTATAACATACCTTTTCCCATTAAAAGATAAGTATTAGTAGAGAATTTATGTATAAGTAGAAGGCTGTCAGTTGACTGCAAGGGACTGTGCAGCCTCCCTTGGCAGGAAAGTGCAACTGACAACAGAAACAGAAGCATGCAGGCGCGTCCCGGGCACCGGGCGCTGCTCCGCGCGTGGAGGCAGGGGGCCTTGCCTGGTCCTTAGGGTTAGGCTGCAGATGCGGGCGGTAGCTGTGTTACGTGGCATTGTCACCGGGTCTCTGTTGATGGGCTTGAAGTTTACACGTGTAAGTCCTGATCCGGGGACTTATCATTGGGAGTAGAAAGAAGATGGTGGACCCTAGAGATATTTTCAAGGAATAAAATAAAAGATAAAATGCTTCAACTAGAGGGTGTGAAAGAGATGACTATCACATTTTGGGACTTTATGGCTCAAACTAAATTCATAGTATTTACCAAGTTGGAGAAAGTAGCAGCTAATTCAATTAGGAATGAGAAGAGGTGACACGTACAGAGCTGGACACAATGAGTCATTAAACGGACATGGAAACATCAAGTCTACCAGGGAAGACGGGTCTTGAGATATAGATGCTGGCAGTCCTCCGAGACCAGGTACCAAAGCCCAGGCAAGGATGCCCGTGTTGCCCAACCCCAGGGAGCGCCCTTCACACAGAGTAACACAGTGTGCACCGCGTGCCCTGCAGTGGCAGGACTGCCGGTAGCGCAACAGGTTGGTGACATCAGAGTGAAATATCATGACTGCCCCGGGCAGCTGAGCCTTCTTTGTTGTGTTCCTCTCCTTGCTCCGCACATACCTTTAAAAGCCCTTTCAGGCAGCTCAGCTGGTCGGAGCGTCGTCCCACATGCCTAAAGGTTGTGGGTTTGATTCCCAGTCAGGGCACCTGCATAGGTTGTGGGTTCGATCCCTGATGGGGCGAATATAGGAGGCAACCAATCAATGTTTCTCTTTCACATAGATTCCTCTCTCTCTCTCTCTCTCTCTCTCTCCCTCCTCTCTCTCTAAAATCAATTAAAAAAAATCCTCGGCCCTGGCCAGTTTTGCTCAGCGGTTAGTGTCATCAGCCAGCTCACAGAAGGGGTCGTGGATTCGATTCCCAATCAAGGGCATGTACCTTGCACACTCAATCCAGGCCCCGGTCGGGGCACGTGCGGGAAGCAACCAATTGATGTGTCTCTCTCACATCGATGTTTCTCTCCCCCGCCTTCTCTCTCCCCTCTACTCTCTCTAAGAAATCAGTGGAAAAACATCCTCGGGTGAGGGCTAAATAAAATAAATAAATAAAATAAAAGTCCTTTTAGGGTCCTCAGCTTTCATACCTCAGTTCTCTTGGGCTCACTGACACTGCGTGCAGGTTCACACTGAGATGCTCCTCCTTCGGTATTTGTTTTTACATCTGAACAAAACAAAGAATTCCCTGTACAGCCCCATTAGCCCCTCTGTTTCCTACTTGAATCATTTGTGATTGGATTATTACAATTATTAATTATTCTTAACACAAATTGCTTATTTCTTTTCTTTGATGTTTCCTTTTTGTTCCATCTCATAGTCTTACTGGCACATATTGAGCCATATTGACATTTTTATGAAAACACCAGGTCCACTTTGCTCTCACCCGTCTTCCTTGTGGCTTGGCCAAGGTCTTAGTTATAACTCCGCACCTTCTCCCTATCACCTCCTCATGGGATGTCCACACCTCCACTCTAATTTCTGTTCTTTGTATGTTATTACAGTGTTCTGCAGAATTCTGTCTCGGAATTTTATCCCATGTTCTAACCTTCCTTTTAAAGGAGATCAGCTGATAGATTGTTTAACCTTGTCTGTCCCACCACTTGGCCTTGACTTACTTCCCTCTTGTAGCTGCCTCTCCAGCCAGTTCTTCCCCCGCCTTGGGCTGCTGGCCAACCTACTGGACATTCCTTCTTGAGCCACAGGAACCACACCAGAGACTTGGAGTGGTGGATCCCTTACCCTACAAGTCAGCAAGCAAAGTGCAAGGGAAATTCTTCAATCAGAACCTGAAACTCAAATCAGACTACTTTAGATACATTTTCAGTCCTCTCACTGACTAGCTCTGTGTTACAGACCAAAACGCAAAGTCCGGAAGCTCAGATTTCTCATCTGTAAAATGGAAAACAGGATCTATGCAAACCTAGCCAGAGAAGCCTTTGGATGGTCATATGAAATGATATATGAGAAAGAACATTGTAATCTATATGGCTAACAGGCTCTTATCATTATTTCTTTGTTGCTGTTGTTTCTCTCTTTTCTTTTACCTGCAGTGGTGAGAGATGCTCCTTGTACCCTTAGCTGGAAGTTAGAAAGCCGTGGACCACGAGATGGCTCAGGGCTACACGACTATCGGCACAGTGACAATCATTCAGCATCACTTAATGAGCTCTTATTCTGTCCCAGCTCCTAGTGATACAATAGTGATTATGATAGAGTTTGCTTACATTTATAAGACCTTTCACACTGAGTTGCTATTTTTAAAAAAATGTATACTAATGTGTTCGTATCACTCATCACTGACAAAGAGCACCCTACTGCTGGCCACCTGCCACAGACTGGAGCCCAATATCCAACATCAGCCCCTTCCCCTTGGCCTGACTTCCCATATACATGCTTTGCTCCAAATGTCCTTAAAATGATACTTCCCTTTAGTTGACTGAATCCTCCATAATCTCCAAAGCTCTGGTTGGCCCGGAGGGGCCCTCCTGCTCCCTATAAGTGAGTCAGAGCCCTGGAGTGCATAAACTCTGGCTTACTACTCAGGGCCTGCATTCTGAGACTGAGTCTCCCTGAGAGAAAGGGCCCGTGTTTATTCCACCCGGTGTGTCCAGGACCAGGTATATGTCTTGGCAAAAAGACTGCTCTCCACAACTCCAGAAAAGGAGACACCTAAACACCAAACACATCACATAATTACTATACAAGGGTACACACGATGATGGAGGTCTGAGCTCACTGCTCGGGGAGCATGTAGTGACGCCTGACAACTTATCTCCAGGAGAGTTACTCTTGATTGGGGGTTGAAGCTTGAGCAGCAGCCTCCCACTGGGGAGAGGTGGCGGGAGGCATGCAAGTGCATGGGCTGAGAAAGAACATGGTTATTTAGGAAATGGCAAGTGGTAGAGGGGCACTAGCAGGAAATGAGTCTGGGAAGGAATGGCAAGATCACACTGTAAAGAATTTTAGACTTTATCCTAAGGGCAAAAGAGCGTTGCTGATAGATTCCAAGAGAGGGAGAGAAATGTTCATAATCTGTTTCAGTCCTCATACGACTTTGGGTCCACTATGAGTTAAATAACTGTTTTCCAATCATCAGTCATTATTTGTCATATTTATGTACTTAATATTTTTAGTTTAAATTTTATTATTTTATTAAAGTTAAATTTATTTAAAGAGGAAGCTTTATATTGGCCCCATATACAGAAAATCTGCATCAATTTTCAGACATATAAACATTTTTTTGTGGTGTTTGTCTTTTCTTGTTTTTCAAAAATATGTCTATTGATTTCAGAGAGAGGAAGGGAGAGGGAGAGAGAGAGAGAAACATCAAAGAGAGAGTCATTCATCTGCTGCCTCCTGCACGCCCCTTACTGGGGACCATCGAGCCCACAACCCAGGCATGTGCCCTGACCTGGAATTGAACCTCCACCTCCTGGATCATAGGGCGATGCTCAACCACTGAGCCAGGCCAGCTGGGCAACACATATGTTTTTTTTAAATCATTTCGGTATTAGCTACTTAGAACATGATGAGTTTTCTAGAATATTTTCAGGGCCCTGAGCCATGCTTTGGAAAATAATAAGTTAAATACATCTTAGTGAGAGAGAAACAAGCTGGTGGCGTAGGTACCAGCTGCACCCGCCGCCTCCCGCAACCACATCAAAATTACAACTAAAATACAGAACCACCATTATCAGAACCTCCTAAAATCCAGCTGAACAGAAGCCCTGCAACCAGGGAGCTGAAGAAGACCGAGAGCGGGAGGAGGGGCAGAGACGCGGGCTGACTGGGGCTGAATTGCGGAGACGTGGCCGCGGGCCCTCACCCGGTGCCGCAGAGTAAACCCGGGAGGGAATCTCAGCGGAGGAGGTTTCCCGGAGGAGCGAGGGGTCCCAGCCCCACAGCAGGGCTCCAGGACCGGGAAGAGACAGCCCCACAACTCCGGGCTGTGAAACCAGCAGGACTGAGGGTCTCGGAGGCCGCGGGAGCCCCAGCAGCTCCTGTAAAGGGCCCGGCACGGACTCCCTCGGACGCTCCCTCTGAGCCCAGCGCCGGGAGCAGCCGGAAAGGACCCGGGACACTCGGGAGGAACTAACCTGCCTGAGATCCGGGCGAGAGGCGGAGGGCGGCTTCCTCCCAGGCAGAAGGGCTGGCGGAGGCCATGGCTCCTGTGGGGAGTCCTCCCCGCACACAGCCAGCAGGCAGGCGCCATATTTGAGTCGCCAGCACCTGACTCACACCTTTGGCCCCGCCCCGTGGTTCCCGGAGGCCCCGCCCCTCCCCACCTGCTGCTCATCTGGGCCATTTCCAGGGGCTTTTCTGTGCAAGTGGCCTCTTGAGCCCCATGCTTAGGACTTTCCTAAAATCTCTCAAACAAGTAGCAGCGGGCCCCATACGGCTTGATAAGCGGCCCCAGGCCTGGCACTAGCGGCAGCTGCACTGGCTCATAGCTTGGCCTCTCCTGGACACCTCCAAGCCCAGCACAAGTAGCAGCCAACTACGGTTTGCTGTGTAGCTCATGCTGGGTGGCCCTGGGCAAGGCACAGGCAGAGGCTGACTTTGCACCTCCCGGGAGGCCCCAGGGACAGTGCACCTGGTGGTCAGACTCGACCACGCTGGATTACAGCCCTACCACATCCATGAGTGACACACTCAAGGGGCTCACTTGGTGAACACCAAAGCTCCACTGAAGTAAATCCTGCTCCATAGGGGTGTCTCCAGCACAGAAGCTCTTTGGCTGTAGTTGCAGCTGGTCCTCACAGCCGATTGGTCTGGGGGTCAGTTCCTCCCAGTGATGCCAACAGCAACCAAGGCTCAACTACAACAGGACAGTGCACACAGCCCACACAGGGGAGCACCTAGAAGGCCCAGCTCAGGTGACTGGGGAGGCTGAGCCACTGGACCCTACAGGACACCTACTACACAAAGCCACTCTACCAATTCCAGGAGACGTAGCAGCTCTACCTAATACATAGAAACAAACACCTGGAAGCAGCCAAAATGTGGAGGCAAAGAGACATGTCACAAAAGAAAGAACAGAAGAAATCTCTAGAAGAGGAACTAAATGAAATAGATCCAAGCAAACTAACAGATACAGAGTTCAGAATAACGGTTATAAGGATGCTCAAGGATATTAGTGAGACTATTACAGAAAGTAGTGAGATCATCAATGACATAATAAAGTACAAATTTGAAATGAAGGCTACACGAACTGAAATGAAGAATAATTCATAGGGAATCAACAATAGAGTAGAGGACGCTGAGAATCAAATCAGCAATTTGGAGCATGAGGAAACAAAAAACACCCAACCAGAAGAGCAAAAAGAAAAAAGAATCCAGAAATATGAAGATAGTATAAGGAGCCTCTGGGACAACTTCAAGAGGCCCAACATTCATATTATTGTGGTACCAGAAGGAGAAGAAAGAGACCAAGAAATTGAAAACCTATTTGAAAAAATAATTACAGAAAACTTCCCCTACCTGGGGAAGAAATAGACTTACAAGTCCAGGAAGCACAGAGGGTCTCAAACAAGAGGAACCCAAAGAGGCCCATAGCAACACACATCATAATTAAAATGCCAAAGGTTAAAGACAAAGAGAGAATCTTAAAAGCAGCAAGAGAGAAGCAGTTAGTTACCTACAAGGGAGCTCCCATAAGACTGTCAGCTGATTTCTCAACAGAAACTTTGCAGGCCAGAAGGGAGTGGCAAGAAATATTCAAAGTGATGAAAAGCAAAACCTACAACCAAGATTACCCAGCAAAGCTATCATTTGGAGCTGAAGGTCAGATAAAGAGCTTCACGGATAACAAAGAGCTAAAGGAGTTCATCACCACCAGACCAGCACTACAGGAAAAGTTGAAGGATCTTCTTTAAGAAGAAGCTAATGAACAAAAGAATCTGACAAACTAAGTGGATCCAGAGACATTGATGCATGCAACAGACAATCATATTTCGGAGGGAAGAGGGAAGGAGGGTGTAGGGTGGGAGGAGATTGACCAAAGAAGTTATATGCATATGTGCATAACCCATGGACAGGGACAATGACGGGGTGAAGGCCTGAGGAGAGGGTTGGAGTGAGGTGGAGGGGGTCATGGGGGGGGGGGAATGGGACACCATAGTGCTTTCAATAAAGATAAATTAAAAAAAAAAAATACATCTTAGTGGGCTGATCAGGTGTCCTGATCTCCACACACAATGTAATTGTATTTAAAATACATAATGAAAGAATTTTACAAATGCAATTTTTGAACAGAAATTTCTTCATAGCTTCTGGGTGTGATTGTTATGTCCTGATCTCAGACTGACTTTCCCCTTCCCTGGTTCAAAATTGTGAAGTTTTTTGAAAGGTGCAATTAATAGTTATAACAATTCTCTGGTTAAAGAACTTTATTTGATTTCCTTGTCTTTTGGATTAGAATGGAAGACTACTCTCTGAACAAAAGAGCAACCCAATGCTCCTGGATGAAATTTATCACTATCACCAGGGCCTGTATGCTTGTGATTATACTCAGTCGGAAGATGCAAGTTCATGGACAGTTAGAGCTGTTGTTCAAGTGAAGACCATTGGTAAGTGAGATTTTGGTTCCAAGATCCCAGATTTGGACCCCAATCACCCAATTAAAATTATCTTTCTGTAGCTTAGTAATTTCTTCCTTTTTGGAAAACGAAAAAGATAGACATACACTGTAGTCGTGTACACCTTTGAATATTGTTGAACATCAATTTTCCCATCACCTGGATTCCATTCTCCAGGGAAGGCTCATGTTCAAGTTACCACAAGTTGGGTTTTCCATGCATTGATCCCTGGTTTGTTTTTATAATAAATTAAAAGAACAGGGTTAATAACCCACACACTGAAATAACTGACACCTGCACACCAGCTTTAATACTGTTAGCATTTTCCACGGCTTAAAATCTTGCATTTTCTTTGAAGAAACAAAACATCGCAGGCACAGCTTGAGGCCCATGCCGCCATCTCTTCCCTTCCCTCCCTTCCAGATGTAGTTTAGTTTTATGTTTATTTTCTTTCTTTTTATGCTTTTTTTACATTTGTATGTATCCATTCATAAAACAGAATATTGTCTATGTTATAAAACGTGATTTGTGTTATAAGCACCTGCACTATTCTGAGGTATCGTCTGCCAGTTTACACCGTCATCGGTGATGGACAGGTCTCTATTACTCCTAAATAACACTTGGTGTCTTCAGACTGCTTTTTACTGCTGCCACGTGGGTCTCTTTTATTTATATCCATTTACATTTCTTGAATACTAATGAAGTTGAATATTTTGTCATGTTTATTGGCCCTTTGGGTTTATTGTCCCAAGACATCTCTATTTTTTGGCCCAGCCTTTCCCTCGGGCCATTCCTACTAGATCTGCAAGTGTCAGTATGAATCAATGGTAGCACGTAGTTAATCTAAGCATGGCCTGTGTCAAAGCATAACCAAGCCGGTCGTTCATGTTTTGTGTTAAACAGCTGCAGAATGGTTGGTTTATCTCTTGGAAATGCATTAATCAGTTTTACCTCCTTTTTGTTGTGAGATACAGTCCACATGGGCACCCTGAAGCCAGGCCCAACACCCTGCCTACATGAGCCCTGCGCTCTTCAAGGCTTCAGGTCTCAGCGATTTAAGTTTCTATTAGGTTGTCCCTCGGACGAGAAGATGGGGTGCAAATAACCCACTCACACCGCTTGCCCCTCTGGTGATGTGTGATTGCTCTTTTACTCACGTGTGACCACGCAGCCCATCAAATTCCCAGGGGCAGGATCTGCGTTCCTGTTTCCCCAGAGACTCCTTGCAACATCTGTTGCGCTCTTTCAATCAAGCCTGTCTGTCATCGTTACTGTCTTCCTCAGGTGCTCATTCCGTCTTTTATTTGTTCATTCTCACACAGATATGTGTTGAAAATCTGGTATGTGTCAGGCACAGGGCTTGGCGCTAAGGATGTAAGAATGGGTTCATTCTGTGGGGCAGACAGGGAAGGAGCAGGTTGCCGCAAGACCATGTGGCGAGTGGAGAAAACGTGGGGCGCATGGAGGGCCCCCCACACCCGAACCTGGGCATACAGAGTCCAAAGGGAGAACTGAGGGGAGAACAAATCAGTCCAATGGAGGTGGGAAAGAGGCTGTTCCAGAGGGAGCAGCAGAGCTAGTGCCGGGAGGCGAGAGGACGGTGAGGTCCAGGGAGGGCAAGGTCAGTAAGGGCGAGTGTCTGGAAATAAGGCAGACGCCACACTGCTCAGGAAGGACGGACGTTATCCGAGGAACAGTAGGGAGCCTCGGAGGGTCCTAAGCAGAAGAGTGTCATGAATAGATTTGTATTTGAGAAAGGTTACTGTCTGCTGTGTGGAAAGTGGACTTGGGGGCGAGAATGGAGACGGGAAAAAGAGTTGGGAGGCTGCCGGGGTCGGGCAGGCAGCGCAGACGGCCGCCCTGACTGGGAACGCGGCGGGGTCGGGGAGAAGAGCGTGGGCCCAAGAAATAGTCAGGAGTACGTCCGAAAGGGTTTGGAAGTTGGCAGTGAAGACGAGGGCAAGGGCTGGGCCCAAGTGAGAGCGAGGCTGCAGCTGGGCCGCTCGGTGGGCTTTTGTCACTTGCTGCTGGAGGACAGGATGGGCCAGCCGGGCCGGGGCAGCCGACGGCCCGTGGGAGGCGCGGGGGGAGAGCGCCAGGCTCGTCTGTCCCTCCGAGATGTCTCTGGTTGCTCTTTGAATAGAATTAGCAGAGGTGGTGAGAAATGGCTTTTGGATACATAAATAGAGCATGATGGCGGATTTTATCGGGAAGATAAGAGAAAGAGAGACATCAAGAATGTTTTCGTTTTCTGGCCGGGATAAGTTGGTCAATGGTGGCACCATTTAATGAGACAGAAAAGGCCGGAAAGGACAAGGTCTGAGGAAGACATAGAGCTCAGACTCGGCAAAGGGGGTTGCAGTTGCTCCGACAGAAATAGCACAACACTCACAACTGTAAAGCTACTTTTGCCCCACCGTGTATCACGCCTGAAGTCATTCAAATCGTGACGACAAGTAGGTATTTGGATAAACAGCTCTGGAGAAGTTGGGGCTGGAGATGTGAGTGTGATGGTGGCCAACATAGTATGTAAAGCAAAAGTCCTAAACGAGGTTGCCTGGGGAGTGCGTACAGAAAGAGGAGAGAACATTCCCGCACTTGGAGAGGGGTCGAGGAGAAGCCCCCAAGGAGATGGAGCAGGGGTGTGGGGATGAAGGAGCACTCTCCCAGGGCGCAGTGACGAAAGCCTCTGAAGGACTGGGCCATGCACGGCCTCCAAGGGCGAGGCCCGAGCTGGTCGCTGGGTTGGGAAGGCAGAGCTCCCTGCTCACTCAGTGGGCGTCCAGGAAGGACAGGAGGAGGCGGCAGAGGGAGCGAACGTGATGATGTAGGAGAGGGACCGTTCCAAGGACCAAGAACGGACCAAGGACCCTGTTCTCCCTCCCGTAGCGAACATGCCTAGAGTGAGCCGCACTGCCCAGGGAGAGGAGAGCAGGAGGCCCCAGGGGGAGAACGGGGAAGAGAAGTGAGAGCCGCAGGGGGCACAGAGAAGGGAGCAGAGAGGCGAGCAGGGAGGAACAGGAGCCCCAGCCCAGGAGGAGAGGCCCCGAGGGCGCGCCAGGGCCGGAGGAGTGCGCGGTGGAGCGCTCAGCTGTGCGCAGCGGGCTTCAGTGCCAGGAGGCTGCTGGTGGCTTTACCCAGAGCAGCTCCAGTGCAGGGGGCAAAGCCAGGCTCCAGGGGCGGGGAAGGGGGAGGCGATAAGCACCAGCACTGGGCACCTTCTAGGGGAAGTTTCACAATGGAGGCATGTTTGAAAGTTGGCAGGAAGTTGAGAAAAAAATGATTATTGAAAGGCTGGACTTTATTTTGAAACAAACCATGAATGTAAGGCCTGGTTGACTTGTGCCTTTTCTCAGGGGGCTCTCCTTCATGTTGGGTCACTCAGCCATGCGGCACCAACAAGCAGGCTTGCAGAAGTGGGGGGGGGGCTCGGGTCTGTGATGGGTGCGCAGGGCTGGCATGGAAGGAAATGCACCCGGGCAGATACGGATTTATCCAAAACTAGTGTTTTGCTGGCACCTGCAGCCTGATGGCACAGTCATTTTTGGAAGCTTGTTTTTCACATGGAAACCTGAGTTTCTAGCCTATGGAATATAAATAAAAGCTGCAGAGACAGCTCCAAAATATTTAGGTCTAAGTGTGACCATGCACACACACGTCCAGCAAGCAGGCAGTCGGATTCCCCAACGCAAATAATGCTTTTTATTCTCATCTGTCAGTGAAAGACACTACTCTCAAGCCGGATATTCTGGAGCCTGTCAAGGACATCCTGGAAGTAGAACTTGGTAAGGAGGCAGAACCACCACTCTTGAATGACATTGTGATTCCGAGAGCTGGCCCAACAGTGATGTGATGTAAGGAAAAGAGAATCGAATTCCAGCCAGACAGAACTGGGTGTGGATCTTGACTCAGCCGCCATGTAGTGCTGTGACCTTACACAGTCACTTAATCTTTCTAAGTCTCAGTTTTTAAATCTGTAAAAAGGCAGAATTCAACTGACCTCACAAGGTTACATTGAGAAATATAAGATAGTTCATATTAGGTGGTTGCTGCATTTGACATGACCAATGGATTTTACATTCTTTCTTACTCACAGCAGGAGCAGGTGGTTATATATATTATATATACTAGGTCCATGGGCTTGGTTAAGTCTATAAATTTAACCAGTTTACCAACTTGAATAGAATTAACCTTAAAAAATATGGTAGTTAGTCTGGTCTTTAAGATAATTCTAGGAGAATGCTACTAGCCCTGCTCAATTAATGTATTCTCCAAAGTGGTGTCTTCTTTTAGGTAGAAAGGCAAAGCGACTTTCATTGTGTCAACTTCAATGACACTTACACCTCACCAAACAGCCAAAGCAGAGCTGCATTGTTTAAAACCAAGTACTGGCTGCTCCAATAAAATAAGTGTTCTTGAAAGTAGATACTGTATTATGGTAAAAGACCGCTAGGTGGTGATGTCAGTATGGTTACAGGACTAGCAATGTGAGCAAGGACACAAGAATGAAAGGAGAGAAGGAAGAAAAAAATGCTTTAATTAAAAAAATAACAAAGCTACATATGGTGTCAGTGAATTTTTAAGTATTACTAGGGAGGAACAGTATTAAGGTGCATAGATGAGTTTTCAGACGGAGTCCCTCATCGTTTCATGGTTAAAACACTACGCCTGAGGCAGAGCGTATCTGGAAAGTGGGGAGATGGGGTGTGATAAAATGCATGCACATCCATAGTGCATTGTCCAGAGCAGCTGAATATCTGAATAATTTCTTCTTTAAACTACATACTACAGTAAGCTCATGATTTTTTACACAATATGCAAATATTGGTTAGGAAAATGTTCTTTATTAACACACCTTATACTTCAACAACAGTATTGGAAGACCAAGCTGGTTACTAAAACTTCACGTTTTCCTTGTTTATGTCCCCAAACCACGTGGGAACCCTTGTTACACTGACCATACCAATCTTCACTTTAAAAACATGTGGTCATAGGAAATCCTACTTTTTGCAACAGCATGGAGGGACCTGGAGAGTATTATGCTGAGTGAAATAAGCCAGTCAGAGAGAGACAGGTACCATATGATCTCACTCACATGTGGAATCTAATGAACAAAATAAACTGATGAACAAAATAGATCCAGAGGCCCGGATACTGGAACAGACTGACAGAGGTCAGAGGGGAGGGTATGTGGGGGGGACAGGATGAAAGAAGGTGAAGGGAGTCGCCAAAGAGCAGGTATGCATAGCCCGTGGTGAAGGCAGGGGAGGGGGCAAAGTGGGAGGGCAGGGGGAATGGGGAACATCTGTAACAGCATCAACAATATAGATAAGATAGAGGGATAGATAGATGATAGATAGATAGATGATAGATAGATAGATGGATGGATAGATAGATGATAGATAGATGATAGATAGATAGATGATATAGATAGATAGATAGATAGATAGATAGATAGGTAGATAGATAGATAGATAGATAGATGGTAGATAGATGATAGATAGATAGATATAGATATAGATAGATAGATAGATAGATAGATAGATAGATGATAGATAGATAGATGATAGATAGATAGATGGATGGATAGATAGATAGATGATAGATAGATGATAGATAGATAGATGATAGATAGATAGATGATAGATAGATAGATAGATAGATAGATAGATAGATAGATAGATAGATAGATAGATGGTAGATAGATGATAGATAGATAGATATAGATATAGATAGATAGATAGATAGATAGATAGATAGATAGATGATAGATAGATAGATGGATGGATAGATAGATAGATGATAGATAGATGATAGATAGATAGATGATAGATAGATAGATAGATAGATAGATAGATAGATAGATAGATAGATGATAGATAGATGATAGATAGATAGATAGATATAGATATAGATAGATAGATAGATAGATGATAGATAGATAGATAGATAGATAGATAGATAGATGATAGATAGATGATAGATAGATAGATAGATGATAGATAGATAGATGATAGATAGATAGATAGATAGATAGATAGATAGATAGATAGATAGATAGATGATGGATAGATAGATAGATAGATAGATAGATGATGGATAGATGATGGATAGATAGATAGATAGATAGATAGATAGATAGATAGATAGATAGATAGATAGACAGATGATAGATAGATAGATAGATAGATAGATAGATAGATAGATAGATAGATGATAGATAGATGATAGATAGATGATAGATAGATGATGGATAGATGGATAGATAGATAGATAGATAGATAGATAGATAGATAGATAGATAGATAGATAGATAGATAGATAGATAGATAGATGATAGATGATGATAGATAGATGATAGATAGATAGATAGATAGATAGATAGATAGATAGATAGATGATAGATAGATAGATAGATAGATAGATAGATAGATAGATAGATAGATAGATAGATGATAGATAGATAGATAGATAGATAGATGATAGATAGATGATAGATAGATAGATAGATAGATAGATAGATAGATAGATAGATGATAGATAGATAGATAGATAGATAGATAGATAGATAGATAGATGATAGATAGATGATAGATGATGATGATGATAGATAGATAGATAGATAGATAGATAGATGATAGATAGATAGATGATAGATGATGATAGATAGATAGATAGATAGATAGATGATAGATAGATAGATAGATAGATAGATAGATAGATAGATAGATGATAGATAGATAGATGATAGATAGATGATAGATAGATAGATAGATAGATAGATAGATAGATAGATAGATAGATGATAGATAGATAGATAGATAGATAGATAGATAGATGATAGATAGATGATAGATGATGATGATGATAGATAGATAGATAGATAGATAGATAGATAGATGATAGATAGATAGATGATAGATGATGATAGATAGATAGATAGATAGATAGATAGATAGATAGATAGATAGATAGATAGATGATAGATGATAGGTAGATGCTAGATAGATAGATAAATTTATTTAAAATAAATAAACAAGGAATTTGGCTCTGATAAAGCCATTTTGCAAAATATCTGGTATTTTATTACACATTTATAATACAAACCTTAGAATTGATATAAACATTCTTTCACACACAAAAAAACAACAACAAAAACCATATAGTGACATGTCTGAGATCTAAGTGTTGCCGGTCAGAGACTAACAGCCTGGTCTCACTTGTTTCTGGATGAGGGACAGGCAGACACTTGGTTCTTTCCCGCACACCTGTTCCACCGCCACCCTGTGGCACCAGGCGGCGTCCTCAGGCGGGCTCTCCCTGCTGCGCCCGACCAGGTGTTCTCACGGCGTCCTCCTGTTTCTGCCGCCCCTTCGTTTTCAGGAAAGCCCTTGACTCTTAACTGCACTGCGCGATTTGGCTTCGAAAGGGACTTTAAGCCAGTGATCAGATGGTACAGCAAAGATTCCAGCCAGGAGCTGGAAATCCCAACGAAAGAGAGAAGGTAAGAAGGATATCAGAGAGCTATATTCTTTGCAGCCCACAGCAAATGCTTTCACCTTTGGAAACCTCTAAAATGCACACACAGAGGGGAACACACGCATGCACACACGCACGCACACACGCACGCACGCAGTTGATGGTGCAGCTGCGAGCACCAGCCAGTGGTGAAAATAAAAGTACAAAAGTGCATGTTAATTTTAACGTGGGAGTCAAATGCAGTTTCTGACGGGGCCACGTAATGAAGTATTGTAGTTGCTTTAAAGCTCAGTTTTAGCAACAGTTTGCCGTGGCTGCTTTAAACGTCAGGTTCACGGGGAGACAGACCCACCACCAGGCTGCTTGAGCAGAAGCCGCCGGTCCGACGAAGGGGAGGAAAGCTGCCCCCTACCCGACTCCCCTTTCCCCAGTGCCTGCCGTTTAGAGGGTCCAAGACTCTGGATTCGTAACAGCCAGAAAGTATGAAACGAGGAAACGGTACGAGAATAAGGGGTCTGACCAGACATCATGTGAAGTGAGGTATAGTTGAAGCAATGCCACCTGGGGAAGGAGACTCAGGCCCAGTATCTCTCTGAAGTGCTTGGAAGCTGTTATGTTTTATAAAAAACTAGACTTAGTTTGTTGATCTCAAGAGCACAGAACCCAGATTAGTGGCCAGAATTCACTGGGAAGGCAATTTGGCTCAATAAAGTGGAAAACTCTAGCCATTCAGGTCGATCCAACTCCTCGCAGAGCTGGACATGGGCCCCTGGAGGGTTAAGGGCTTGGACCAATCGATCAGGCACGTCGATGAGGGATATAGTTCCTCGGCTTTCTAAGATCTATTCCAAAGTCAGGGTCTATGGATCAAGCACCCTTCTGATTTTTAAAACATTTCAATAAACAAATATAATATCATCTTGAAAGTATGTAACAGTATAAAAAATAAAGGACAGATTTTGGGAACAGTAATAAAATTTAGCAAGAACTTCTAAAACAAGGAAAGTCATTGGGTCCCCTACTAAGCTCTGATATTGCATCAAAGTTCAAAGTTGCCCAGTCTGACAGAGTATGTTCTGACTTCACCTGCCCTTGGGTTTGGATCTGTTTCCCACCCGCCGGCAATGTGAGCCCTGTGAGCCTCCACCCCCCCATCTGCAACCCACCCCCAAGGCCCCTGTAAGGAACGGGTACGCGAGAGGGGACAGGCTTGGCGCATCAGGCAGGTGGGGAGCGGTCTGTGAGAAAGGCTTGGCTCTGTAGTCTTCAAGCAACACGGCCTACCACGTCATTCACCAAACGACGTTCCTCCAGGTGAGGACAGGCTAGAGATCGGCAGCTTTAGAGAATCCAAATTGTGAATGAACGCCAAGACTCCACTCCCTGGAGGGAGCAGGACGGCACAGGCGGGGAATCAGGTTCCCACGTCGGGGCGGTGTGAACGCAGACCCCCTTCTTGTGCCTGGTCTTCGGCGCCGGCCAAGGGAGACCAATCATGCCAGTGCCTCGGGTGCCTGTGAGGTGCGAGATGGCGGGGACTCGATACCCCCACTTTGTGCTCAGAAGAAGGCCTGGTAGGTAGAAGCCCTGTGTAGAAGCTAGTCGCTCTTAATGTTATTCTTAAATTATTGATAGAGTCTGTTCTCAGGGGAAACGCTAGACTGAGCAAGGTCAGTTGAGGCCTACAAGGAAATTAGAGCTTAGTGTATGTAAATGTCGTGAACGATGCGTAGCAGATTCAGCAATTTAAAAACGAGCCCTCCCTGACCATATTGTGTCCTTTTGGCATCTCCTACTGTTGGGCCCCAGGGCTCTTCAGAAAGTCAACTGTGGGCTGTTCATATGGGTTCCAAACACCGCAAGTGGGTGTCATTTACCGACTGAACTGCTGTGATATTTTTCCTCCTTTCCTAGGGTTAAAGCCACCTTGGAGGATGAGGTCTTTGAGAGCGTCATCTGCTTGAAAGAAGTTACTCAGAGTGACCTTCACAATACGTTCATTTGCTTTGCCCAGAACTCCATTGGGAACACCACCCAGTCCGTCCAGCTGAGGGAGAAGAGAGGAGGTAGGCCCGGAACGTCGCGGCAGAACGCACACAGCGCTGTCATCGGGGCGGGGGTTCCTACGTCACAGCGATGGTGGTGCAGCAGTTACTGTTTACTGGGTCAGACAGCGTTCTACGCACTTTGCTGTATTAACTCATTTAATACCTTGACCAAGGTCACACAACTAGGAAGTTTCATGTCATCGATCCAGAGATGGTCTTCTTAACCAATATTTTGCATGCTGGGGCTATGTCAGAAAAGCTTATCATTTATTCATTTACTCATTCATTGGATAAATACCTATGCAAGTTCTAGGCAAAAGGTATTGTGCTAGAACCTAGGTCCCTTTTCCTATTTTCCTTTCCTGGCTTCCGAGCCCAGAAAACTTGATGGTCAGGTATTGGAAGTGAGAGAAAGTAATTTTGCTCAGTATCCAGAAGGATATGTGTACATGGCAGATCATAACCCTGTAAAGCTGGAGCAGATATTCCTAGTAAGAAATTGCTTTTAATTCTTTTGAGAAGAGGCTCAGAGATGAAGTTGATATCATTCATTCATTCAATTAATAAGTGGTTCTAGAACAGGAGATTGTGAATGCCCACAAGACTTAAATAAGACAAAATCTGGGTCTGGTCCCTACAGGACGCTCTGTAAAGGTGTGTCTCATGTGTTAGGTGCCACAGAGGGTGCACGAGTGAGCCACATGTAGCTCCTGGCCTCAGGAAGCTTAGACTTTAGTAGGGACAATAATACATGAAAATAACTCACAGTATACAATGAGAGGGGTGCACATGTATTGTGTGGAAGTTTATGGGGAAAATAAATAAAAATGGCTATGACCAGGTTCCCAGGCCACCCTGATCAGGACCCGCCCATTCCCCTAGGTTCTCTCCAATTCAATGTAAGATAGTCCCCTCAAGGTGTGACTTAAGGCATTTCCATATTCAAGAGAAGTGCTTCCAGTAGCAGTGATCCTGATGGAATAGTGGGGCCCAAAGAGGCTCTGGGGGCCACAGGGTGCGGCCTGCCCCGCAGTGCTACTCTGCGTTTGCTCACGCTCTGCGCCCCCCCAGTGCTGTTCCTGTACATCCTGCTGGGCACCGTCCTGACCCTGGCGGGCACACTGACGGCAGGCGCCCTCCTCTTCACATACTGGATCGAAATCGTGCTGCTCTGCCGAACCTACCAGAACAAGGACGAGACGCTCGGGGGTGAGTGACGCCACTGTGCCTGACTCTGCCTCTCAGAGCCGACGTAGGCAGAGGAGCCCCAGAAATGGACAGTCCCTGAGGGATGAAGTCACGCTCCCCGGGCCTTGAGGCTTCTCCAGGTCTGATGGTGCCCACCTGGGAGGCCTGGAGCAGGCAGAGAAAGTCTCTTTTCATTCCAGTTAGCAGGAATCTTGCCAAAGTTGGACTTGAAAATAATCTCCCTGCTCACCAACTTAAAGCAATATCATAAATGACTGAACACCTCCGTGCCTTAGTTTCCCCTTCTACAGAGTGGAGTTGTGACCACAAATTCGATCACAATGATCGCTGTGAGGGCCCGCTGGGCTAACGCCTTAGGCTTTTAGAACAGCCTCTAGCACACAGTGAACACTCAGCACTGATTCTCCCCAGCACCGAACCACGCCGCTCGGTGCATTGGCCGAGTGAACTGTCACCGCAGTCCTACAGCCAGAGCGGCCTGGGTCACCTGCCCAGATTGAACTGCTAGGCAGTGTTAGGGTTGGGACATGCACCCAGGCAGTTTTGCTTAGAGACCCATAGCTATTACCTCAGCCAGCCTCATTTATAAAATGAGGGGCTGGAAGTTGGTGGAACTGTCCCCAAAAGCGTGAAGTTCCATAAAATGCAAGTAGCCTATTAATGAAGTGCCAGTGTTCCCATGAGGCAGAATCAGGGCGCTCGTTAATGTCTGCTTCTTCAGAACGGACGAGCTGCTTCTGTGTTTCTCTAGCCCTCGAGTCCCCCGAGCTTAGAATGTTTGCAGTGTAAGCAAATGATCCTGTTGCTTGGAAAGAGCACAGCCCTTCTGCTGGACTCTGGGGCTAATCCCTTACCTGGCAGGGAGGCCCCTCCGCGCAACGCTTTCCCCACACCAGCCACTAAGGGGCAGCTGCCAGATCCCCCGGGAATCGTGAGTCAGAGATACACCGGTCCCACCATCCTTGAGACCATTTATTGAAAATCCATACTAGAAATCCTTACGTCAAGAGTGTTTTTGAGACCTATTTAAATGAAAAGTTAGCCTTTTTGAATTAAGCCAATATCTAATCAATGTTTTAATTGTTTCCCTGGACAACTTCATAGTTCTTCTACTAAAATGCTATTTGTCTTAAGATCCTAGAGCTTGTACAGAGAGGCAATCAGCTGGAAACACTGAAATGTGCCCGTTCCCTTTCTACTTCGCACGAACACTTTAGTAAACTCTGATGGGGCAGAACCTATTTTCAGGCACAATAATTCAGTGCCCTCTCTGGCTAACCTAATGTTTTTCAGCAAAACTGTTTCCTGTGATGTTCATGACAAAAGTTTCGAGAGACGTAGAATGTCAGAATTTTGGAGGACCTAACAGGTTTTCTAATACTTCCACTCTCTAATTTTATTACCAAAGAAATGTAATGTTTTCAGATTACAGAAAAATCCTCGTTTGCTGGACTGTCCAGCGGACCTGGAAGGAACTGAAGCAGCTGTGGCATGTTCTGTGTTTAACTGCACAGCACTTGCCTGCTGGCCACCCCGTGCGCGGGGCCTTCCTCCCGGCAGCGAGGAGCCTCATGAGGGGCCTCCGGGGCCCGGCTCCTTGTGCCCCCCTCTCACTCCAGGCCTCCTCTACTCTGGCACTTCCGTCCACTAGGGCCCTTCGTAGGTCCACATGGAACCAGGGTTCGAAACTGTATCAGCAGCGGTGCTATTACCGTTCTGTAGCATTACTTACCAGGCACCACGCTTTTCATGCGCCTTGTCTCGTGCGCCCTGAAAGCAGCCAGCCGGGGCGTTTCGCTGGTCGTTTGGGGGGTTCAAGGGGGGGTGTGCGTGCCCAGCCCTCCCCGGGCCTGCTGGGCTCGGGCAGAGCTGAGCGCCAGGCAGCACACTTCCCAGGGGCAGGCTCTTCTTCGACGTGTGACTAATGAGACAGCAGCACTGGATGCAAAGAAGGCTCCGAGGAGCTGGGGAGCACTGGAGGCTGAACCCCAGAAGGCAGCCCGGCTGCAGCAGTTTCAGCAAGTGCACTCGGCTCCAGCCCCGGGCAGCCAATGGGTGCCACTCCGCTCTTCAGTTTTGGAATGGACTCGCTGCTGTTTTGTTTAATCAATTCAGTAATGCTCCCAAATCTTAATTCTTTCCCACTTGCCATACATTTCAAGCATTTGTAGGTATCCCATGATAGCCAAGAAATCCGTAAACAGCTTTCGTTTTTTATCACCCCCTCCTTCAGATAAAAAGGAATTCGACGCTTTCGTCTCCTATGCGAAGTGGAGCTCTTTTGAGAGTGAGGCCGCTTCGTGTGTGAGTGAGGAAAACTTGGCCCTGAATCTGTTTCCTGAAGTTCTGGAAAACAAGTTTGGATACACCTTGTGCTTGCTTGAAAGAGATGTGGCCCCAGGAGGAGGTAGGTCCTGCATGCCAAGAGAAATTATAGAGCAAAGGGATAGTTAAATGCCCGGGCTCTAAGTGTTCCTGTCACGCTGTCTGTTGGGATATACACCTTCTGGAAGGTTTTGTGAGCTCAGACCATTTGGGGCAACGGCACAGGAAGGCATGTGTTGCTCTGCATGTCCCATCACCTAAAACATCCACCCTCAGAAGGAAAAATAATGCCGGGCCATAGGGAGGTTTCCCCACAAAGATGTCTTTCCTGGCTCCTCAGTAGGAAGCCAACTGTCCTTCCAAACGGCTGGCCCTGCTCCCTGGGACTCTGCCGGCCACAGACCGCAGCCCTGGGCCAAGCAGGCTGCTGGAGCCTGGGCCAGGCCTGGCTTGCAGCCCACGTGCGGACCTCGCCCTGTCCTGCTGACCTCCACCCCAGATACCCGCCGAGGGGCCTGGAACGTTCCATGGCCCTCTGTGACCCCAGCCTACCTCGTTCCAACAAGCTTTGCTCCTAGAGGGACTGATTGTGTGAGGAGAGGAGCACAGGGAAGAACTGTGAGCTGAGAGCCACTAGATTCGAGTGTACCCGAGTAGATTCGAGTATACCCGAGTAGATTCGAGTATATGCGAACTGTGGGTAAAGTGGGCATGGCCATTGTGAGACAGCCCACCAAGCCCTGTTCCTTCTGGAGGCGTGTCCTTGCAAGGAACCCTCTGGGTAGACCTGGGAGAGATGAGGTTATTGTGACTCAAGGTTGAACAATAACAGTGCAATTAATTAATTCTTATTTCCAGCCTACACAGAAGACATTGTGAGCATAATTAAGAAAAGTAGAAGAGGAATATTTATCTTAAGCCCCGGCTACATCAACGGGCCCAGTGTCTTTGAACTGCAGGCAGCGGTGAACCTCGCCTTGGATGACCAAACACTGAAACTCATTTTAATTAAGTTCTGTTCCTTCCAAGAGCCAGAATCCCTACCTCATGTTGTGAGAAAAGCTCTCCGGGTTTTGCCCACAGTCACTTGGAGGGGCTTAAAGTCAGTGCCTCCCAATTCCAGGTTCTGGACTCAGATGCGCTACCACATGCCCGTGAAGAGCTCTGAAGGGCTCGCGTGGAGCCGTCTCAGGGTTTCCTCGAGCACTTTCCCACCCGAGAGACTCAGGAAGGCAGAAGCGCCTGGGAGGGACTCCCAGCCCGGGGAACGGGGGCCTGGCCTGCACCACCGCCCTGCCCCCTCGCAAGGAGAGACGTCGATGGGCCGGGCGCAGCTGGTCTGAAGTGCAAGGTGCTCGGCCAGCCCTGGGTGAGCCCCGCAGGCCCTGGCATGGCCCTGACGCCTGGCGGGCCTCTGCTTTCCTGGACAGGACAGAGGGACGGGGAGTTCTCCAGACACCACCCGGTCAGCACGCAGCGCCCTGAGATTTTCTTAGTGCTCCACAGAACCAGCAAGCGCATCCACTTTGACTTTGTGGTTATGGGCTATCACGTCTACTATGTATTGTTCATGAAAATTTATATATATTTGCAATAAAATAAATATTATTTTATTAGAAACAAGCAATCTAAGCTGCCAAGAGCTTGCCTGTGAGGAAGGTGATCCTTCCTGCACGGCCACCTGTTGACTCTGGAGAACAGAAAGAGGGTGGAAGGGCAGAGTCGCGGACCGAGGAGAGGGGCCGCAGCAAGTCTCCACTGGGTGCTTGGGGGAAGCATCCCCTCTGGGCAGGTGAACTGGGCTGATGCCAGAACACGAGGCCTGGGGAGCACAGCAGGGATCTTTTCAGCCCCTGCCTGCGCCTTGCCTTTGTGCAAGGCCTGAACTACAGAGCCTCTCTCGCAGCCAGCGGAAGCTGGGACCATCTAGGCCAAAATGATTGGGCCAGTGAGCAGACCAGCAGCGACAGGCGGAGTGGGGAGGCAGCCGAGAAAGAGTCTGAGAAACGGGTACACACTGGTTAAAGGACAGCAAGGAGGAGCTTCTGAGCCATTGGCCCCCGAGGCTGACACTTCCTACATGTGCTTCCTGATCTCCTGGTCTCAGGTGAATCCTCCCAGGTAATGCGTGACTTGCTGATAGACAGGAATTTTATTCTCGCACCTCTGTTTTCCTCCTGAGGGTTCAAACAGTGTTCTAGGCACGTGTGGATGGAAAACCTTCATGCTCTCGCCTCCCTGATGGAATGGGATGCTTCATTTGAATGATACAGAAAAGCAACTTCTGGGCTCATTCACATGGAATGTGTCACATCCACTGAATAACTGTGATCCAAATTTGGAGTGACTAACAGCCCTGTCACTGGGCCACGGTCGGAGCCGTGTGAAGCCTGCCGGAGTCTTTCTTCACAGACGCGCCCACATCATAAAAACCACTGTGGCTTTGGCACCAGCAGCATCCTTGTTGGGAATCCAGTGATGAAGTTAAAGATGGGTTGAAGGGTATAAATTATTCTTGCAGAAGTTTCTTGTGGGAAGGCTCATTGTAGGGCTGGTTGGGGAAGAGCCCACACTGTCCTCATGACTGTGCTATGGGGGTGTCAGAATCCCCCGTTTTCCTACCGTAAACTCTCTGGGACCTAAGACTCAGATACCTCTTTTGGCCAGTCTATCTCAGTTTATTTATTCTAAATAAATATTGCTATACTTAATCTGTCCTGTGGTCCAGAGTTCTGTTCTGAGCTTAACAGAAACTCAAACTGAGCCTCCGGTTTGTATATACACACACAAAAAAACGATTTTAGTCTAACATTTACAGAACACACTCTCCAGGTTAGTTGGTACACAGGAGATGACAAATGAACATTCAGGACAAAGGTTTATTTACATTTTACATGTAAATCAATGAAAACAAAGTGAACAACCAAAATTAATTTATTATATATATGAGAAGGATGGTAATTAAACAATTAGACTCAGAACACAGTGAGCAGAGTGTCATTTCCCACGAGCCCTTCTAAACAGGCGGTGCTAGGTTCTGGTTCCTGGCTCTCACCTATTGTCCCGTGGGATTTTGACGGTCCGGAGAATTCTCACTCCCACAGAGCTCTAGTTAGGACTGTGGCCACCTTACTCCTGACCCTGGATGGTGTCTCGCAGCAGGCAGGCCACAGCTTTCCCGGGCTCTTCTTGCTTTTAATACCTATATTTTACTGTCTGTGTTATTTTCAGGTCACAGTTACAGCATACACACCTTATCTCTCCCGGTAATTAAGCTATAAAACCTGGAAAACGCGTAGACAATCAGTCTGAACGTTCAGAAAAGTACATAGAAACAGGAAGACTGGAGAAGCCAAGAATTCAAAGTTCCATGGTTTTAATCTTCTCCAGTGTCCGCTGGCTGAGACTCGGCGCAGCCTGAAACCCAGACGTGGACATTCGTGGTAACAGAACGAGTTCCAGAAAAGTCCTCTAATTCTGCCGTGAAGGCTGAGAAAAACGTTTCCTAACACTCCTCATCTTTTCCTCTCTGAGATCTTTCCCGTCCCGGCCCCCGGGCAGTCCTGTGCCTTGGCAGTTGTACCAACAAGAGGAGCGGTGCTAAGGTCCCCAGGGTCCGGGCGCGCCCGGAGTTCGGCCCGATCTCCAGCAGGGCGCGGGCAGGAGCGGCCGCCGAGGTTTCTCTCATTGACGTTTCTCTCTCTCTCCTTCTCCCTTCCTCTCTGTCTAAAATCAATAAAACCATATTTTTTAAAAAAGAAAACATATATTGGGTAAGATATCTAAATACCACTTGCAGTGGTAAAATATTAATTCTGAGTAGAAAGTGAAAACATAAGTGATTATATTTTAATCCCTTGTGCAACCACTAAAACAAACAAATAGAAAATATTGTTAAAACATGATAGATAAATTAAAATGGAAAATAGAAATGCTCAAATATCCCAAAAGAAGAAAGGGAAAGGGGAACAGGGAAACAAAAAACTGAGGATACAAACGGAGATCAAATAATACAATGGTATACATAATTTCAAACATATCCATAATTACATTTAATGGGAAATGTATGAAGATAGTTGTCAAAAGACCAAGGTTATTAGAAAGGATTTTTTTCTACCCTCACCCGAGAATATTTTTCCGTTGCTTTTAGGTGGAGTGAGAGGGAGGGTGGGGGGAGAGAGAGAGAAACATTGGGGTGAGAGAGACACATCGATAGGTTGCCTCCTGAATGCACCCCAACTGGGGCAGAGGAATGAACCTGCAGCCAGGGTACGTGCCCTTGACCAGGAATCGAACCCTTGACCTTTTGGTGCTTGGGCTGAGGCTGTAACCACTGAGCAACACCAGCCAGGGCTAGAATGGACTTTTTCAAATGACCCAACTGTATTTCCTCTACAATAGACACATCTCAACTATAGTGATACAGGAGGTTAAAGGTGAAGGGTTAGACAGATCCAGCAGGTGAACATTAGCTGAAAGGAAGTCAGAGGACCCATATTACCACCAGCTCAACCAGGCTGGAGAGCAAAGAGCATCACCAGGGTTAAGGGTGATACCACATGAAACAAGAAGACACAACAGTCTCAAACGCGCATGCACCAAACAATAGAGATTCAAATCACATGGAGGAAAAACCGACAGAGCTAAAAGCAGAAAGAGAGAAGTCCACACACGGAGTTAGAGACATTGATAAAATTAGTAAACAAATTCATTCAGCGAGGGCTGTAGAAGACCTGAACAATACCACTTAATTCATAATTGCTGATCTTCTAGACAATGTAGAACACCCCACCAGCAACAGCAGAATACACATTCTTTTCATGTGCACATAGAAAACTATCTAAGAATTTCCTTACCAATATCCTAGGTTATAAATGAAGCGTTAACAAAAATAAAATAATTATACAAAGTATGTTATCTGTTTAAAATGGATTTACACGAGAAATTAATAACAGAAAGATGAAGGAAAAATCGTAATCTTAAAAATTAAACATTACATTTCTAAGTAATCTCTGGGTAAAACAAGAAGTCTTGGGAAAGTGAAATAATATTTTGAACAGAAAAAAATAAAAATACAACGTATCAAAATCTGCAAGATGAGGTGAAAGCCATACTTAGGGGAAATTTATAGTGGTAAGTGCTTATATTAGAAAAGGAAAATATTTCCAATTAATAATCTAAACTCCTACGTTAGCAGGTAGGAAGAAGAAAATAAGAAGAATGAGAGCCCAAACTGATTCTGTGAAACACAGGGGAGCAATGGAGAATTAACAGCAGAAGCAGGTTCTTTCAAAAGCAATGAAATTAATAAGTGTCTAGCAAGGCTCACCAGGAAAAAAGAGGGCGGACACAAATTGCCGACATCAAGGACGAATAAAATGATAACACTACAGACCCACACATCTCAAAAAGGGTAAGGAAGGAACACAAGCTATAACTACAGGAGCCCACACTCGGCGACATGAGTGAAGCAGCAGCTCGTCAAAGGCCATAGCGCACCGAAGCACACAAGACAAAGAGGTCACCTGAACTGTGCATAACTAATAAAGAAGTTGGATTCATAGTTTAAAATGTCCAAAAAAGAAGTCTTCAGACCCATATGGTTTCACTGCCTAATTCTACCAAACATTTAAACCAAAAAAAAATTAACACCAACTCTACAAAATTTCTTCCAGAAAATAGTAGATAAGGGCTCATTTCCAAAGTTATCCAATATGACCGGAATTTTCCTAATACCAAAACTAACTATAAGAAAACTATGGACGAACAATCTTTACAAACATTGACAAAAAAATATTCAAGAAAATATTAGCAAATTGAATCCGGCAATACACAAATACAATAATGCACCATAACCAAGTGGAGTTTATCCTGGGTGCGCAAGGCTGGTTTAATATCCAGATTTGTTTCAACGCCGTGCTCTATATCAACAGTCTAAAGAAGGGAAACCACACAATCAGATCAACCGATTCTAGGAGAGCATTACACAAAAATCACCCGCCATCCACCTTAAACACTCAGCAAACTGGAAATAGAAGGAAATTTATTATGACAAAGGGCTCTATAAAAACAAAAACAAAAAATAAACAAACAAAAACCCTACAGCTAAAATCACTTTGACAGTGAAAGACTATATATACTTTTCACACTGGGAACAAAGCAAGGGTGTTTGCTTTCACCTTCCTATTCAAAGTTATACTAAACGGCTTCACCAGTACAATGAGGCAAGAAAATAAATAAAATGAAGGCAATTTGGAAAGGAAGAAATAAAACAGCTCTTATTCCTGACACATGATTTTCTATGTAGAAAATCCAAGACAGCTATAAAAATAGTCCTAGGACTTGTAAGTAAGTTTAGCATGATCTCAGGACACAAAATTAACATGCAAAAAACAAATATACCTCTATCTCTAGCAATGAACAATTGAAAACCAAACATTGAAAAGCATTTCTATTAGCTGCAAAAAATAAATAAAATAAAAGACTACTTAGGTATAAATCAACAGAACATGGAAATGTTCTGTGTGCTAAAAACTACAAAATACCTATGAAAGAAATCAACAGTTTAATTAATGGAGAGGCAGAGCATATTTATTGACACAAAGGTTTAACATAGTCTCAAAGCAATAATTCTTCAAAAATTGAAGTTTAACACAATTCCAATCAGTATCCCAGTATCCAAGAAGGGTTTTTTTGTAGAGATAGACAAATTAGGTAAACTGATCCTAAAATTTATATGAAAAGGCAAATGACTTATAAATAGCATAGCAATTTGAAAAAGAAAATAATGCTGGAGGAATTACTCTATTCAATTTTCTGAATTAATAAAAAATTACAATCAAGACTGTGTAACAGTGACAAAGTGATAGATCAATGGAACAGAGGCAAGAGTGAAAAAAATACACCCACACAATATGGCAAATTCATTCTTGATAAAGTGTCAAAGACAATTAATAAAGAAAGGATGGAGTTTTAAACAAATGGTGTTGGATTAACTGAATATACATAGGCAATAAGATGAACTCCATGCCTTTCACAAACATTAACTCAAAAATGGACCATAAATCTAAATGTAAAACCTAAACCTATAAAACCTGTAGAAGAAAACATGACCTTATATTAGGGAAAGAGTTCTTAAATAGGATACCAAAAGCATGATTTATAAGAAATAGATTGATAACTTGGACTTCAACAGAATTAAAAATTTTGTTCTGAGAAATACTATTAAAAGAATAAGAAAATAAACTTGAAACTGTAGAAAATATTTGAAAGTTACATATACAACAAAGGACTTTTATCTAGAAAATATAAAGATCTTTCTAAATTCAATAATAAAAAGCAAACTACCCTATTTAAAAAGGAACAAACTTGAATAGACAATCTGACAATTAGAATATATGTAAATAAGCACATGACAAAATGTGCAACATCATTATCTATAGAAAAATGTTAATTAGAACCACAAACTAGAGCCCTGGCTGGTGTGGCTCAGCTGGTCGAGTGCTGCCCATGCACCAAAGGCGGCAGGTTCACTTCCCCGGCAGGGCACATCCCTAAGTTGCAGGTTCGGTCCCCGGTCCAGGTGCGTACAGGGGGCACCTATCAGTGTTTCTCTCTCCCTCTCTCTCTCTCTCCCCCTTCTTCTCTCTCTAAATATCAATAAAAACATTTTTTTAAGAAAAACTACAAACTAAAGAGGCCAAAAAACAAAGAAAACAACAAAAAGAAAAGAAATTCGACAATACTAAATGCCCGTGATAATACGGAGCAACTGGAATGCTCACGCACTCCCGGTGGGAATGCACAATGGCATTCATCTGCAAAACAGCCCAACAATTTCTTATAGCGAAATATACACTTACTATGTATCCCAGAGATCCTACTCCCAGAGAAATGAAAACTTATACATACCCAACCACCCCACACGCACAACTTGTACGTGCATGTTGGTAGCAGCTCTATTTATAATCATCGATACCTGGAAATAACTCTATGACCTTCAACTAGTGTATATCAGTTTGGGTTCAACTGAGAGTCAGAAACCACACAGTAATTTTAAGAGAGAAATTTTAATATAAATAATTATTTGACTAGAAGAGAGCGACTATAAATATGTAAATAGAACTTGAAAGAGTGTCTTCAGGCCGAAGGAGAGTGGGCAGAGAAACTTGGAAGGGCCCGGTCTCCAGACTGGGCCCTGGATGATGGTGGAGAAGGTGGGGTGCTGCCCGCTGAATGGGGAAGCTCCCTGGGGCCTGGGACAGAACTAGCGCACGCAGCTGAGGAGCAGCCAGCGAACCCCCAGAACTCGCCAGCCCGCGGCTGGCGGGCAGACTTGAAGCACCAACAGGGAGCGGCTGCGGGTGGGGTCCCTGGAGCTCGCGGCGCCCGCATTAGGACAGCGCCCTGGTGTGCGGGTGGGCCACAGCTGCCGGGGGCAGGGGCGCGTGGGGTGCGCTGGGGGCAGGACGCTCGGGGTGCGGTGTCCGCGTCAAGTGGCCGTGGGAAGGTGACCGCCCGGCTCAGAGCCCGGCTGCAAGGTCACTGAAGGACCGCTCCCTCTGGGTGCGCAGCCTGGGCTCGGCCCCAAGAGATGTCCTTACACGCCCATGCTGATCGACGGCGCAGCAAGAACAAGGAAAGATGCAGAAAGCCGCAGCTGGAACCAGGGAGAGCAACCCCTCCGACCGCCCCTGCTGAGAAAGCTGAGCGACACTCACTGTAAAGAACAAAGGCCTCAGAACGCCAGGCCGCTGTCGGGAGCAGCTGCAGAACAGGGAGTCCAGGCTGATCACCGCACAGGCCACGTCGGTCAATAAACAGCTGTACATGCAAAAATTAAATACTCAGTATTTAAGAAAGAAGACACTACCGAGGTGCACAGCTTGGATGAATCTCGAAGCATCATGCTGAGTAAAAAATAGTCTCAAAAGGTTACATTTTGCTGCTTGTATGACATTATTTTAAAAGGCAAAACTGGCAGAGGAGGGATCGGCGGCTCCATGGGTTAGGGATGGAGGCGGGTGTGACAGGCACACAAAGGGGAGCCCTGAAAGTGACCTGGCTGTCTTGGTGATTATGTGGACCTCTGGGGCAAAAGCAGGGCTACAGTGGATCCTGTGGAAAATAATACAACAATTAATAAATAATCACCCAAGAATAAACTCTTTCACATAATCACAACTGTAAACCTACGTTTGCCCCACCCCACATATGTGTTAAACTCTTACAGCCGTACACCAGAAAGACCAGTTTTATTATATGCTAATTTAAAAACAAACCTTTAAAAAGCCTAGTCCAGTCTAAATTCAAATCAGTTGACACTCCTCCCGCTGCCCCGGGGGGGCCACCCTGGGAAGGCACAGACCAGCAGTGGGCAGGGGACTGGGCTTAGCTTTTTCTCCTGTTCCCCTTCCTCTTGTCTGGCTCTGCTTTTCCTTTGTTGGCTTTAGAGGGAGGAGGGACCGAGGGCGAAGGAGGGAGGTCTCTGCCCTGCGAGGAGCTCTATGAAACGACTCAGTGACGAGCTCTTTCTTCCAACGGCAGTCAAGCTGCAGCTGCTCCCGTGGGGGGCACTCCCCTCCCCCCAGCCCCTCCACCGCCCCCGTGCCCCTGATGTGGGTGACGCCTTCTCTGGGCGTCCCTCACCTCCTGCCTCCAGTGAAGCCTTAACGGTCAGTTCTGTCCATGTGACTCACCTGGCTCCTGGGGAGTCAGGTGCCCCTTCTCCCCCATTGCGCCCCCTGTTTCTCCTCTCTCCTTGCTTTCCCGCTGCGGTTGTTCTGGCCGATGTCCCACTGCGGTGACCTCCCTCTGAGGCCCAGGCACCCCTACGACCTTTGTATCCCAAATGAAAAATGTCAAACTCTCCCAAGACGTTTTCACTCTTCTGCACCCCAGTCGCAGGAATGCCGTGGGAGTGATGGTCTCCCCGTGTGAGCCTCCAGGCGGGGGCGCGGCCCCTGCCTCCCAGCCAGCTCCGGCTCCACCTCTAGGATCTGCTCTTCTGGGCCTCACTGACGCAGGCCTGGGCTGCCTCCTACACAGGGTGCTAGGGCGTGTGATTTGACACTTTGGCTGCCCTTAGAAAGTCCTACGAGGGTTAAGTCTATCATCTCTGGACCAAGGGGGCACTTGTCACTCACAGTCCTTAAATTTGTGACTTCCGCTAAAATCCAGAGCCAACTGGAAAAGTCCCATTTAACACCTTGTTATAGCCAGCCCCAGGTAAGGTTCTGTGCCATGATAAACACCAACTATGTAAAGGCAAGTTTCTGACCAGATTTTTGCACATTTAAATATCACATGCGCACTATCTTTACCTCTCTAATCTGGCTCATTTCACACCCAGGAGTTTTTCACAAACCTCTGCTACTGAAACTGGACCGCTGAACACACTGAAGATACTAAAGCATCCGCAGGAAACGGCTTTCTTCCCCTTCCACCGCTGCGGCTCCACATTGCCCATGGCCCCCTTCACATCTGATCTCACCCCAAAGCAACCATTCAGCTAAGAACAGGCGATCACTCGTGTAATTGTGCCTTGAATCTGACCCGAGCTTGCTGCAGAGGTGTGGCACAGACGTGCTCTGTGATCACCAGAATCATTGTTTCTTCTGAACACGCAGGCTGGCCACTCTTCCCAGCCTCCTTTGTAGCTGGTTGAGACAAGTGACAGTTTTTTTTAAGAAAGTAAATGGAAGCGATATGTGATTTCTAGAGTGAGGCAATTAAGTGGAAGTATAAGGTTTCCATACTCTCTCCCCCTGCCATTGTGACCTTGGAGGCACATGCTTGAAATGGCATCGCTATGTGATCAAGGAGGGGTCCCTGCCTAATAGAAGACAGAAGACTTCTCAGATCAGCGGAAGAACTTTGCCATCAGAAACTGTTATGTTTTTCAGAGTTAAAGAAAATTATGTTAAAACCGTTTTCTTTTGGTGGGGAGAGCCCTGATTTCCCCGCACATTCCTGACTCATTTCCCCTCTGCTCCAGCCCGCTGCCTTCTTATTCTGGTCCCTGTTCCTGTGACAGAGCAGTTCAGTCAGCAGCTATTGAATTTAACTGATTTTTGTCTTTTGCTTTATGAGCTGCCACATAAGTGAGGATCCTGAAGAATAACTCCACCCCACTGACCAAAGGCTTATACAAGACGTATTCAGAACTTGTTACAAAGACTGTACAAAAAATTAAAATAGCAAAGAGCTATTTTTTTGAAAAGATTAATAAAATTGACAAACCCCTGGTTAGACTCACCAAGGAAAAAAGAGAAAAGACCCATATAAACAAAATCAGAGATGAAAAAGAAGTCACCACAGACACACAAACAATCACACTAGAATAATATGAAGGACTGTATGCCACCAAATTCACTAACCTTGGAGAAATGGATAAGTTCCTATAGATATATAACCTTCCTACACTAAATTATGAAGAACTGGAAAATCTAAATAGACTGATCAGCAGTGAGGAAAATGAAACAACCATCAAAAACCTCCCAAAAAATAAAAGTCCAGGACCAGATGGCTTCACCAGTGAATTCTACAAAAGGTTCAAAGAAGATTAAAACCTGCCCTTCTCAAACTCTTGCAAAAGATTGAAGAAGAGGCAATACTTCCTAACATATTTTATGAGGCCAGCATAACCCTGATATCAAAACCTGGTGAGGATAACACAAGAAAAGAAAGCTACAGACCGATGTCTCTGATGACTACGGGTGCAAAAATCCTAAACAAGATACTAGCAAGTCAAATACAGCAGTACCTAAAAAAACAAAACAAAACAAAAAAAATCACTATCAAATGGGGTTCATTCCAGTAGCAAAGGGATAGTTCAATATATGCAAATCAGTGTAACAAGCCACATTAACAAAAGAAAAGATAAAAAATCATGTGATCTTATCAACAGACACAGAAAAAGCAGTTGATAAGATACAACATCCATTTATGATTAAAGCACTCAATAAAATAGGAATAGAAGGAAAGTATCAACATTATAATAAAGGCCATATCTGATAAACCCTCAGCTAATATCATGCTCAATGGTTAAAAACTGGAAGCTTTTCCTCAAAAGTCAGGAACAAAACAGGATGCCCACTCTCATCACTCTTATTCAACACAGTTCTGGAAGTCCTGGACAGAGCAATCAGGTAAGATAAAGAAATAAAAGGCATCCAAATAGGGAAGGAAGAAGTAAAAGTGTCACTTTTTGCAGATGACATGATTCTGTACATAGAAAACCCTAAAGGCTCCACCAAAAAAAAAACTATTAGAAACAATAAACAAATACAGTAAAGTTGTAGGATATAAAATCAATGTATAAAAATCCACTGTCTTCCTGTATTCTAACAAAACTTCATAAAAAGAAATGAAAAAAACAATTCTTTTAGCAACTGCAACCAAAAAAATAAAATACCTAGGAATAAACTTAACAAAGGACGTGAAAGACCTGTATACTGAAAACTACAAAGCATTATTAAAAGAGACTGAAAAAGACACAGCAAAATGGAAAGATATCCCGTGTTCATGGATTGGAAGAATCAACATGGTTGAAACGGCCACATTACCCAAAGCAATGTACAGGTTCAGTGCATCCCCATCAAAATCCCAATGTCATTTTTTAAAGAAATAGAACAAAAAATCATCAGATTTATATGGAACCACAAAAGAGCCTGAATATCCAAAGCAATCCTGAGAAAAAAAGAATGAAGCCAGAGATATCACACTATCTGACTTCAAATTACACTACAGAGCTACGATAACCAAAATAGCATGGTATCAGCACAGAAACAGACACACAGATCAATGAAACATAATTGAGAGCCCAGATATAAAACCACATGTAAATGGGCAGATAATTTTTGACAAGGAGCCAGAAACACACAATGAAGTAAAGAAATTCTCTTCAATAAATGGTGCTGGGAAAACTGGAAAGCCACATGCCAAAGAATGAAACTGGATTACAGTTTGCCTACATGTACAAAAATGAACTCAAAATGGATCAAAGACCTAAATATAAGACCTGACACATTAAATTACATAGAAGAAAGCGTAGGTACCAAAATGATGGGCCTTGGTAATTAAGAACATTTTATGAACTTGACTCCAAAGGCAAAGGAAGTAAAGGCAAAAATAAATAAATGGAACTATATCAAACCAAAAAACTCTACACAGCAAAACAAACTGACAATAATACAAAGAGGCAGCCAACCAAATGGGAGATATTTGCAAACAATAGCTCCAACCAAGGTTTACTATCCATAACATATAAAGAACTCATAAAACTCAAGACTAAACAAACAACCCATTTTTAAAAATAGACAGATGGCCTGAACAGACACCTCTCCCAGGAAGACATACAAACAGCCAACAGATATATGAAAAAATGTTCAACCTCACTAGTAATTAGGAAAACACAAATCAAAACTATAATAAGATACCACCTCAAACCTGTTAGAATGGCTATGATCAACAAGACAAATAATAGCAAGTATTGGAGAGGTTGTGGAGAAAAGGGAGCCCTCATTCACTGCTGGCGGGAATGTTGACTGGTACGGCCAACTATGGAAAACAGTCTAGTGATTCCTCAAAAAATAAAAATAGAGCTACCATATGACCCAACAATCTTTTTCCTGGGTTTACACTGAAAAAACTCGAAAACATGTATTCGCAAAGATATACGCACCCCTATGTTCAGTGCAGCATTATTCATGGTGGCCAGGACATGGAGACAACCAAAGTGTCCTGCTATAGAGGACTGGAGAAAGAAGATGTGGGACATGGACACGATGGAATTATCAGCCATAAGAAAGGAAGAAACACTGCCATTTGCAACAACATAGATGGACCTTGAGAATATTGTGCTAAGTGAAATAAGTCAATCAGAAAAAGCTAAGAACCATACAATTTCACTCATATGGGGGATATAAAACTGAAACTCGTGGACACAAACAGCACTGTGGTGGTTGCCAGAGGGAAGGAGGTCTATCTAATATGTGGTGACAGATGATTTGACTTTGAGTGGTGGGCACACAGTGCAATATACAGATCTTGTAACATGGAAACCCACACCTGAAACCTACATGATCCTATTAACCAATGTCACCTCAATAAATTTAATTTTAAAAAATAAATAAAATAAATCTTATTACAACAGAAACTCTTTCTAATACTTTCCCAAGCCTTTCTTTCTTTGTCTTTTCTCCTCTTAAAATTAACAAAATGCCTCTTCTCTTTTGTTGGCTAAGTAGATATAGACATTTCCCAGAGGGAATAGAATACACTAAAGTCACATCCTTTAGTATATATCTCAGTAAAATGGGATCACTTATGGGTGTGTGGACATGGGTACCCCAATGCAAGTGGACTTAATTAGTGTGAAAAGATCACATTCAGTCCACCCCACATCTTCTGTCTCCTTCCCCTGCCCCCCCCCCCCCCACACACACACACACACTCGCATGGACACGGACTGGAGCATGCACATGGACACTGAACTCAATGGAATGCAGCTGACTGCACCAGAAGGAACACATACTGCATATTTTGTGGCTGATTTCTCGACTTTCTAGCTTCCTATTGATCCCAGAGTCACTCACTTTCTCTGTATAATGAGATTCCTGTAAGAGTTGACAAAGTAACCCTATTCTTGGTACCCTACTAGTTTTGATCCTCAGAGTTTACATCACTATTGCACATAAAATTGCACTAATATTCCATGACTTCTGTTTAAGGGATTTACAAACCAACCTTGTGTGTTCTTAGTTCTTGAACCAAAGTCAACATTGATTAAGGCACACTATTGAGTGAGGAGAAGCCAGACAATATCTGGGGCCCCGACTTTCACCTCTGCCCCTGCTTTCTTGTGTGCCATAATTTTTTTTCTTACAGGGAACATCCTGACTCTGATTAAAATCCCTCTTACCTGAGTGATTCTAATAATAACTTTGGGCTAAAAATAATGTACATAAATTCATTTGCCAACAATAAGACATGATCTAAATGGATTAAAGACTTGAATATAAGATCCAAAACCATAAAACTCTTAGAAGAAAACATAGGTAGTAAGCTCCTTGATGCTAGTCTTGGCGATGATATTTTGAATTTAACACCAAAAGAAAACAAAAGCAAAAATAAGCAAGTGGAACTACTTTAAACTAGAAAGTTTCTGCGCAGCAAAGACCATCAACAAAGTGCAAAGGCAACCTATGAAATGAGAAAATAATTGTAAATTACATATCTGGTAAGGATTTAATATCCAAAATAACTTGTATAAGTCAGGGCACATGCCCGGGTTGCAGGCTCGAACCCCAGTAGGGGGCGTGCAGGAGGCAGCCAATCAATGATGTTTCTTTCTCCTTCATGTTTCTATCTCGCTATCCCTCTCCCTTCCTCTCTCTCTAAAAATCAATAAAAACATATTTTAAAATATATATATAAACTTGCAGTTATAAAATCACTAAGTCCTGGGGACATAATGCACAGCCTAATGACTATAGTTAATAATAGTGTACTGTACATTTGAAAGTTTCCGAGAGATTGAATCTTAAAAATCCTCATCAAAAGAAAAACTATTTAATTGTGTGTGGTGATGGGTGATATACAAATATTGAATCATTATGATGTGCACCTGAAAATAATGTTACACATTGATTATATAGAAATAAAACAAAAATAAATTTTAAAAAAGACATTATCCCACCCAGCTTGCTTCAATTATCAAAAAGCCACCTCACTGTAAGAGACTTTCTCTTATGCCCGAGATGAGCATTTGGTAAGCGCCCCAGAAACAGGTCCTGTATTCTAGCTTAGGAGTCCCTTATCTTTCCACTCCCAGCCTGACAAATTTCTAGAACCACATGTGTTGTGCTGCCCCGGCTTTCCACATAGATTGTCCTCCGACTGTCTCTTACCCACCTTGTTTTTCTCTTGAGAAATCTGCTCTCATCTCTCGGTCATGGAGGAGAGGAAGAAGCCGGCCTCTGAAGCAGGGGAAGCATTGTCCCCGGACTGGACTGTGGGATTTCAGGCCAGCAATCATCCGGTAGCTGGGGCCAGCAGGACATGCAGTCCATGCTGAGGTAGTGGAGATTTTACCCAGGCCCCAGCTTTCCTAAAGGATTGGGGAAAGACAAGGTGTGGAGGTTTGGAAACGACCTTTCCACCGAGGCATTCTGGGAGATTGGGTAGCTGGAGAACTGTCTCCGTCTCTGCTTTGACTGCCACTGGGCCAGTGAGCTACTGGGTGGTTTCTTCAGCTCTGTGGTCAAGGGTTCTGCACCGAGTGGTCTGTTTCAGTGATTTAATATGGAAGACCATTGGACAATCTATCCAACACTTCATCAAAAATCTTGCCTTTGTTAAAGGCTGAGAGTCTTGACTGTTATATCATTATGGGTACAAACTTTTGTCTTGTAATGAAGCCACAGACCTCAGGAGTCCAGAGCTACCTGAGAAAGCCTTTTAGATGAGGGATATTTATTAACAGTCTCTTCTGTGTTAATAAAGTACCTAAGGAAACCGAGGCTCTGCCAGCTGAAAAAGCAGAAAGAACAAATTCTATCTCAGGTGACAATTAGCTTCATTGCAGGAAGTCAGGAATTAGGCCATGGCAAACTTCCTAAAAGTATCTGCAATGACCTGAATTATGTTCCCTAAAAATTCATATGTTGAAGCTTTGACTCGATGTGACTGTATTTGCAGGCAGGGTCTTTAGGAGGTGATTAGGTTAAGTGAAGTCATAAGGGCAGGGTCCTGATCCAACAGGATTAGTGACCTTATAAGAAACAACACTAGACACCTCACTATCTTTCATGTGAATGTGCCCAGGAGAAAGGCCAGGTGAGGGCACAGGACAGGCAGCCGTCCAGAAGCCGATAGAGAGATCTCACCATATATTTAATTAGCCAGCACCTTGCTCTTGGATTTCCCAGCCTCCAGAACTGTGGAAGAACTCATTTCTGTTGTTTAAGTGACCTGGTCTATAGTATTTAGTTATGGCAGCCCATGCTGACTAACAGTCTGCAAACTCACTTAGGCATTTGGTGTTAGAGATGACGTGAGGCAGGCAGAAGCCTTGAAGGGGATGAAGCTTTACCTGGATTGAGTCACAGAAATGGGAGTTGGTTTACTGGCATGCACGTGGGTCCCTTGAGAATGAATTATTGAAAAGATCGCAATTGTGCCTTCTCTACGCCATCCACGTTCTTGAAACCCAATTAAAGGGAAAGGTGGAGACACCCTCTGGCCCACCGTTTTTCCCCACATCTCACTAGCCTCTATCTGTCACTTCCATTTAACCAAACTGCTTGCATATCTACCAGTGGTTCTCCTGCACTAACAAAAGAAGGCTTTCCCATGGCAGCACATGCCAGCCACCCACTGTACTGAGAATCAGGTTCCTCACATCCAGTCAAGGGAATAGAAATGTTGTTGATGAAAAGTAAAAAAGAATGAGTAATTCCAGAGAGGAGATGGCATTCCTAGAACAAGTGATGCTGCTGGGTGGCGGACGACAAGAATAGGAAGCTGCAGTTGCCGGTTCTGCCACATTACTCTGGGCTCAGCCAGCTTTGTGACTCGTTTCAGAGAGTGGAGACTGATGGTGTGTGTAAGTAGGATACGATTATATACTTCATTTCAGTCACCGAATTCCTTACGTCAGCCATCCATTCATTAATTTAGGGTGTATTATGCTAAGAATTTCCTTAGCATTCCAGTGGTTATAAAGGGGTTCTACCTATATGAAGTTTATAACCTTGTTGAAATAAACTGAACTAACACTCTTCTCGTGTCTACTACGTACTAAGCATTTTCCTTTCTATTATGTATTGTGCCACTTAATCCTCTCACGTCTTCTAAACAAACATCATCCTCATCATTGTCATAACCATCATTTTGAAAGATAAGGCAGCCGAGGGTTGGAGGTCTTTAAGACATGCCCGAGATCACACAACTTCACGTTTCTCCCCTCTACAGAGCCCCTCTTTTCTTAATGGAAGCTATCACAATAGACTTGTAAGACCATGACCACGTCTTATTCCAAAGCTCACATGCATGTTCCCCACACCGTCACGGTGCCTATCCTCTCCTCCTTGTGTTAGAGAATCTCCCAGAGTTGATTACACTCTCCAACAGTCCCCTGTGTTTCTCTCTTAGAAGTAGAAGACTTTAGGTAGCAAGAACCGAGATCAGCTTCTCTGTCCTGAAAAACAGGGTCATAGCTCTTGATTTCACTCCAGCTTGGGATGCAGGCTTTCAATTTAGGGGTAAGATGTGCCAGAACTCAATCCAAGGCCATCCAGCATAATTGCTAGCTATGGGCTTGGAAAGCAAATCATGTTTCTGGACAGCAGTGACCAATTCTCTATCACTGCTTTCTTCTGTCTAAAAAAAGAATAGAAACTTGAGTCTCTGCAAAGTAGCAAGAGTTCAGGGGCAAGCAACAGATACTTGAGTCCCAGAAGTGCTGCACAAACACTTCTGATAAAGTCAATTACCACCACACACTGCGGGAAGGAAGGAAAGATGTGCTGATCATTTTGTTTAAAACTGCTCTGAGAGAGAGATGCTTTTCTAGTTCATTATGTGTCAGCTTTGCTCTTGTTCCTTTTGGAGCTTTCCTAAGACAAAAGTTGCCCTTGGGGACATGAAGGTAAAGAAGGAAGAAAAACAAAAGCCCAAATTCTCTTTCCAACTGTGTACAGATGAAGCCCTGGGTGGTGGGAGATTCCCCTGTTGGGTGTACCCCCTTCAATTAGTCTCATGAGGGTGGACCAGATTTGGTCACTGAAATTATAAGGGACCCACTGGGGAGAAGACATTGGTCATTCCTTCCCACCCCTGGACTCTATGAGTAGATGGGTTTCCAAGAGCACATGACAAGGATCACAAGGATTTTTGGAATCTGGCACCAAAGAGGGTCAGAGCAGATCAGGTTTCTATTACCAATGTAATTTGCTGGATAATTACACCAAAAGTTTCAAATAATTCTGTAGCTTGTTACTGACCTAAAAATCCAGAGTAATTCCTTTAATTCTCTGCTTTGCAAGTGAAAGTTGGTTTCTAGTCTTCCATTTACATTGCAAATCTCTTTTTCTTTTTTCTTTTTAATTTATCTTTATTGTTGAAAGTATATATGTCCTCATTTTTTTGCCATTAACCCCTTCTACCCACCCCCACCACCACCGCCTTCACCACACTATTGTCTGTATATTTTCTAATCGGTTGTAGTTTGTATGGAGGAAAATTAATTTGGTGTACTTTCCAATTTTTCATATGATTTATCTATATTTATCTATTCATATAATAATTAGGGTAACAGAATTCCTAACATTTAACCACTTGGCACTCTTAGTATGAACTGTATTTAGTTGTAGTGGGTTTTCGTGTGTGTATTTTTTTTAATTTATCTTTATTGTTGAAAGTATTACAAGTGTCCCATTTTTCTCCCCATTGACTCCCTCCACCATGCTCTCACCCCTTCCCCAGGCCTTCACCCCACTATTGTCTGTGTCTATGGGTTATGCATATATGCATGTAATTTTTTAATCTCTTCCCACCCCCCACCGCCTATTCCTCTTCCCTCTGAGATACACAGTCTGTTGTATGCGTTAATGTCTCTGGGTCTATTTTGTTTGTCACTTTTGTTCATTAGCTTCTTCGTAAAGAGCATTTAACATTTCATGTGATACTGGTATAGTGGTGATGAACTCCTTTAGATTTTTCTTGTCAGGGAAGCTATTTATCTGACCTTTAATTCTAAAGGATACCTTTTCTGGGTAGAGCAATCTTGGTTGCAGGTCCTTGCTTTTCATCACTTTGAATATTTCTTGCCACTCCCTTCTGGCCTGCAAAGTTTCTGTTGAGAAATCAGCTGACAGTCGTATGTGTGCTCCCTTTTAGGTAACTAACAGCTTTTCTCTTACTGCTTTAAGATTCTCTCTTTGTCTTTAACCTTTGACATTTTAATTATGTGTCTTGCTGTGGGCCTCTTTGGGTTCCTCTTGTTTGGGACCCTCTGTGCTTCCTGGACTTGTAAGTTTATTTCTTTCCCCAGGTAGGGGAAGTTTTCTGTAATTATTTTTTCAAATAGGTTTTCAATTTCTTACTCTTTTTCTTCTCCTTCTGGTAGCCCCATGATTTGACTGTTGGGCTGCTGAAGTTGTCCCAGACACTGCTTACACTATCTTCATATTTCTGGATTCTTTTTCTTTTTGCTCTTCTGATTGGGTGTTTTTTGCTTCCTCATATTCCAAATTGCTGACTTTCCAGCGTCTTCTACTCTACCGTTCATTCTCTGTAAATTAATCTTAATTTCATTTCATGTAGCCTTTATTTCTGACTGTTTTTTTAATTGTCATTGATGATCTCACTAGTTCCCTCAAGAGTCTTACTAACATCCTTGAGGATCCTTATAACCATTGTTTTGAACTCTATATCTAGTAGCTTCCTTGGCTCCATTTCCTTTAGTTATTTTTCTGGAGAGTTCTTCTGTTCTTCTATTTGTGACATGTTTCTTTGCCTCTACATTTTGGCTGCTTTTTGGTGTTTGCTTTATGTATTAAGTAGAGCTGCTATGTCTCCTGGAATTGGTAGAGTGGCTTTGTGTACTAGGTGTCCTGTAGGGCCCAGTGACTCTGTCTCACCAGTCACTTGAGCTGGGCTTCTATGTGCTCCCCTGTGTGGGCTGTGTGCACTGTCCTGTTGTAGTTGAGCCTTGGTTGTTATTGGTGTCCCTGGGAGGAATTGACGCCCAGGCCTATTGGCTGTGAAAACCAGCTGCAACTACAGCTGAAGAGCTGCTGTGCTGGAGACTCCCCTATGGAGTAGGATTTACTTCAGTGTAGCTTTGGTGTTCACCCAATGTGCCCCTTGAGTGTGTCACTTGTGGATGTGGTAGGGTTGTAATCCAGCATGGTTGAAGTTGACCACTGGGTGCACTGTCTCTGGGGCTTCTCAGGAGGTGCAAAGTCAGCCTCTGCCAGTGCCCTGTCCAGGGCCACCCAACATGAGCTACTCAGCAAACAGTAGATGGCTACTACTTGTGCTGGGCTTGGAGGTGTCCAGGAGAGGACAAGCTATGAATCAATGCAGGTTGCCACTAGTGCCAGGCCTGGGGCCAGTTATCGAGAGGTATGGGGCACACTGAGGCCAGCTCCTGCTTGCTTGAGAGGTTTTAGGAAGCATGAGGCTAAAGAGGCTACTTGCATAGAAAAGCCACTGGAAATGGCTTGGATGAGCTTGCAAGTAGGGAGGGGAAGGGTCTTTGGGAATCACCAGGGTGGGGTGAGAGGTGTGAGTCAGGTTGATGAAGATTCAGAGAAGGTGCTTGCCTGCCCAATCTGTTGGGGGAAAGCTCTTCAAAGACCAATGGCCTCTGCCTGCCCTTCTGTCTGGGAGAATGCTGCCCCTCCAGTTCTCACCCTGATTCCAGGCAAGTTAGTTCCTCCCTGAATGTCCCAGTTTCCTTTCAAGCTGCTGCCCCAGCACTGGTGCTCAGAGGGAGTGAGTCTGAGTAAGTCCATGCAACGCCCCTTTAAGAAGAATTGCCTGGGACTCCAGCAGCCTCTGCTCAGTAAACTAGAATCCCTGCTGGCTTTTACAGCCCAAAGCTGTGGGGACTTCTCTTCCCTGCATTGGAACCCTGGGCTGGGACCCCTTGCTTCTCTGGGAAACAACCATCAAGATATCTCTTCTGGTTTTAAACCATTGCACCAGGTATGGGACAGGGGTACGTCTCTGCAATTTAGCCCAGATTCTGCCCTGTGTCTCCGCCCCTCCTACAAGTGTGAATGTGTGTCTTCAGTTCCCTAGTTGTAGGACTTCTGTTCAGCTAGATTTCAAAAGGTTCTGAGTGATGGTTGTTCTGTATTTTAGTTGTAATATTTATTACAACTAAATTTTAGTTACCTGCACAGCCATCTGTTGTCTCCCTCACAAACCTCTTTTTCTATGAACAACTATAGACAGGTAAGTGCCTAACATCCTGTGGTGCCTTGAGGCCTCATCAACTGATCTTTGTCAAGGAATTAAGTTAACCAATAAATATAATTTAGATCTTTTTACAATGTGGACACTTCAGGAAGAATTTGTTTTAATTAAACTATGAGGATCTAACTAAAAGGCCCTTGGCCCTCTCTAAAGTCTGCATCTTCTTGGTCTAGTCAGGGAAACCTGCACATCCTAAAAAGTGTTCTTGAAACATTATATTCTCTTCCTGGCACATCTCTTCCTTCCTGTCATGCCCAGAAAATATGACAGTTAATGTTTCCTGTTTGTTGAATGAATGAGTAAAGACCCTCATCATCATCATTCTATCTTCTCTCCCTTTTCTTAAACAAATTCTTACTTAGTGTTTCTTATGTACCTGGAACTGTTCTGAACACTTTATGAATATAAAGTCATTTAATTTTCAAAACACTTGTTTATTATTTTCCTTATATTACAAGTAAAGAAACCAAGGCACAGAAAGGTTATGTACATTTGCCAAGGTCACACAGCCAGTAAATAGTACAGCTGGATTTGAACCTAGGTCTTCTGGCTCTAGAACCTGTGTTCTTAATCACATTTTCGTACTGTCTCACTAAGAAGCTTTCTCAAGATACAGCTTTTCCAGCAGGACTTATTAACTTGTCTTCCTTAGTTTTGACCCTCTGAAGAAAATAAGTTTGCTGTGAAACTTTGAAGTAGGAGTTTAATGTTTCCATATTGAGGAAATCAGATTGTGGGACAACTGAGGCTGGTGAGGAAAACTTTATTTCTGCATCTACCAGTCCAGGGCTGTCCCTTTGTGCCAGGCACTTCCTGGACACTGCAAATTTGAAGATAAGCATGATGGCTATGCTTTATGAGCTCACCATCTTGTGGGTAGAGACAGGTTAACATAAATTTGAGAAGCACTCTTCTGAGTGAAAGAAATTGAGATGCCTTTTTCCCAAGTCTCAAAGAACAAGAATGTATTGCACTGATGAAGGGCAGTGATAGGAGATAGAATTGGGCTATTCCAGTCAAAAGGAGCTACATTTAAAATTGCTCAGGTTTAAAAAGGCTTCTCCCAGGAGGATTGGGAGAGTAGGTGGATCTCACCCACAGTGCCTCCCAGAACCAAACTGGAAATTACAACTAAATTGGGGAACAATCACCCTGAATTACCAAATGTAGACTATCTGAATAGGAGACTTTTAACCAAGGACTGGCAGAAGCCACCTTGAGACTGCTTCAGACAGGTTGCCAAGGGCAAGGTGTGGACAGCGTCTGGCATTGGCTTGCACCAGAGAACTTCACAGGAGGACTGGAACCAGCACACCAGGTGGTGGGCTTTGAACAGCATTGGGCAGGATCCAACAAGCTTCACAAACAGCATGCCCAAGGGGAGATCACAGCAGGCACTAAACTCTGCTGAGGCAAACTCAACCTTTTTTGAAAATTATTATTTTCTTTATCTTTTTCTTTTCAACTTTTTATGTGTTTTCTCTTTTTTCTTCTCTCTTTTGCTTCATATTTATTTCTCTCATTTTCTAATTCCATTTTTCTTTTTTATCTTTTTTCCCCATTTTCCTTTTCCTATTGCTTATTTCTTCTTTTTTTTTTTTCCTTTTATATTCTTTTTTCCTTTTTTTCACTTATTCTTTTTTCTTCTGTCTTTTATTATTCTTTTGTTCTTTTTAATTTTCTTACTATTTGTTTGTTTGGTTAGGGTTGGTGTTTTTTTTTGTTCTGTCTTGTTTTGTTCTATCAGCATCTGTATAACAGTTGGCACAAAGTGGTTAGGGTTGAACCACACAGTCAGCCTGAGAGTGAGCCACAAGTCAGATAACAGCAATTAGGGCCCAATTACAACGTAGTGCACACAAAAGACTTTCCTGGAGCATCCAGTTCAGGAGATCAAGGAGACTGCATCACTGGGTCCTGCAGCACACCTACCTATGTACCTCTAAGGACATAAGGTCACACCAAGAAGCCTGGGAGTCACAGCACTTCTATCTAATGCATAGAAACAAACACAAAGATACGGTTAAAATGGGGAGACAAAAAAATAAGCTACAAATGAAAGAACAGAAGGAATCTCCAGAAAAAGATCTGAATGAAATAGAGGTAAGAAATTTATCAAAATAGAGTTCAAAGTAATGGTTGAAAGGATACTCAAGAACTTAGTGAGAGCTACAAGAAACTTAATGGGGCCAACAACAGCATGAATAAGAACATAAAACCATAAATAACAACCAGTCTGAAATGAAGAATACCATATTGGACATCAACAATACACTGGAAGGAACTGAAAAGCAGGTTGGATGAAGCAGAGGATTGAATCAGCTATTTGGAAACTAGGTAAAAAACCCACCCAATTAGAGTAGGAAACATGAAATATAACAACATCCACATCATAGGGTTCCCAAAAAGAGTGAGCAAGAGATAGAGAGCAAGTTTGAAGAAATAATGGAAGAAAACTTCCCTAACATAGTAAAGGAAAATGTTATGCAAGTTCAGGAAGCACAGAGAGTCCCAAGAAAGATGAACCCAAAAAGATCCACACCAAGATACATCATAATTAAAATGGCAATGATTAAGAACAAAGAGGGACTCCTAAAGGCAGCAAGGGAGAAACAGTTAGTTATCTACAAGGGAGTTCCCACAAGGCTGGCAACTGATTTCTCAACAGAACCACTTTAGGCCAAAAGATATTGGCAGGAAGTATTTAAAGTAATGAAAAGCAAGGACATGAAACCAAGATTACTCTACCCAATGAGGCTATCATTTAAAATCGAAGGCAAAATCAAAAGGTTCCTAGACCAAAAAAAAAAAAAAAAAAAAAAGGCTAAAAGTGTTGATTACCATCAAATCAGCACTGCAAGAAATGTTAAAGGACTGCTTTAAGAAGAAGAAGAAATATATAGAGAGAAAAATATAGTTATAAAGAAAATACAGCAATAAATAAGTACCTATCAATAATAACCTTAAATGTAAATGCTACAATCAAAAGACATAGGGTAGTAGGATGGATAAGAAAATATAACCAGTATATTTCTTGTCTACAAGAGACCCACCTAAGAACAAAAAATTCAGACAGGCTGAAAGTGAAAGGATGAAAAAAAAAAATATTCCATGCAAATGGAAACAAAAAAGAAGCTGGAGTAGCAATACTTATACCTGACAAAATAGACTTCAAAACAAAGGTAATAACAAGAGACAAATAAGGTCACTACATAATACTAAAGGAATCTATCCAAGAGGATAGAACCCTGATAAACATATATGCACCCAATATAGGAGCACTTAAATATATATTTTTTAAAAACTCTTGGTGGATTTTAAGGGAGAGATTGACAAGCAATAAAATCATAGTAGGGAACTTTAACACCCCACTGTCATCACGAGGTAGACTTTCCAGACAAAAAGTCAACAAGGAAACAGAAACATTAAAATGACACACTAGATCAGGTGGATTTAATTAATATTTACAGAACATTTCATCCCAAAGTGGCAGAATATACATTCCTCTCAGTGCACATGGAACATTCTTAAGGATAGATCACATGTTAAGACACAAAATAAGTCTTAATAAATTCAAGAGGACTTAAATCATATCAAGCATCTTTGGATCACAATAGCATAATTCTAGAAATCAACTACAATTTTAATATTCAAAAACATTCAACACATGGAGGCTAAATAGCATGTTATTAAACAATGAATGAGTTACCCATGAGAGCAAGAAAGAAATAAAAAATTACCTCGAAACATATGAAAATGATCACACAACGACCCAAAATCAATAAAACACAGTGAAAGCCGTCCTGAGAGGGAAGTTCATAGCATTACAAGCCTACCTCAAGCAAGAAAAATCACAAATAAACAATCTAATCCTACACCTAAAAGAACAACAAGAAAAGCCCATAGTAATAGAAGGAAAGAAATAATGAAGATCAGAGCAAAAGTAACTGACATTGAGACTAAAAAGATATATGAAACATCAATAAAATCAAGAGCTGGTTCTTTGAAAAGGTAAACAAGATTGATGAACTTTTAGCCAGACTCACCAAGAAACAAAGAGAGAGGACCCACATAAATAAAATCAGAAATAAGAGAGAAGTAACAACTGGCATCACAGATATACAAATGATAGTAAGAAAATGCAATGCTGGGAGATTCCAAGATGGCAGCAGAACAAATGGAAGCTACACCGACACTCTCCTGGCTGGGACCAAACTGGAATTACAACTAAAATATAGAAAAACCATCCTGAATAATCAACTGAAGAGGAGCTGGAGAGCATCCTTATAACCAAGGATCTAACGTGAAGACCACGTAGAGACTGGTAGGAAGTGCAGGGCTGCGAGAGGGCTGGCTGGCCTCCCACAGGCAGCAGCTGAAGTTCCAGAGGAATATCGCAGCTGTGGGGGGTTCCCACTGAGAACTCTGGGGTCTAAACTCCTAGCTGGGCTCCCCAGCTCAGAGCACCAGAACTAGAAAGGTGCCCATATAACATCTGGCTGTGAAAACAGTGGAGTTTCTGTCTGCTAGGGAGAGATGGCTGGAAAGGCAGAAACACTCTTAAAGTGCCAAAGCACAAATTTTTGTGTGCAGTCACTAACTTTGAGCCCCTGAGAAGGGAGGGCAGAGTGGAGGAGAATCCAGGGTTGGAGGCTTTTGGGTAGAGCTCAGAATTCTGTGTTGAGTCATTCCCCTAGACTGCAGCAGACACCTTTCTTAGGCAGACCTTTATCATATAGGCAGCTTTGTCTGGTGAGGGGAGGGGGGAATTGCCTGACTCATTGAAAACCTCTCACCCCATGCTGTGGAGTTTACACCTTGCTGTGGTTTAAAGCCTGAGGAGACTGTAAATCACAATCAGCCTCCGGGTGTTTTGAGTCTTTGCCTGATCTTGCTTCTGGACCAGGGCTTGGAAAAACAGAACTTGGTGAGCATCTTAGTCCTTTCCAAATGCACCCATCCCCAGCAGAGCAAGCCACAAGCTGTGGATCACTGGTAGCTCCAAACAGGATACTCAAGGCCAGTCACAAATAGCATCTGACATTGGCCTGAACCAGAGACCCTCCAAAAGGACTGAGAGCCCTAGCAGATCTACCTAATACATAGAAACAAACCCAAATAGGCAGCCAAAATAGGGAGACAAAAAACAAGCCCCAAATGAAAGAACAAGAAAATTCTGAAATAAATGAATTTGAAGAGATCAATAAATTGGAGATAAGCAATCTATCAGATATAGAGATCAGAAACTGATTGTGAGAAGGCTCAACAGCATGAAAAAAGATATAGAAACTATGAAGGGAATTAAGAATGACATACCAAAAATAAATAATACATTGGAAGTAATAAACAGAAGATTAGGGGAAGCTGAGGATAAGATCAGCAAATTAGAAGACAAGGTAGAAAAAATCACTCAATCAGAAATCCAAAAAGAAAAACCAATTTAAAAACAAGCTGGACAGCTTAAGGGAGCTGTGGGACATAAAATGTAACAATATTCACATCATAGGTGCGCCAGAGGAAGTCGAAAGTAAGCAAGGGTTAGAGAACCTGTTTGAAGAAATAATGGCAGAAAACTTCCTGAACCTGGTGAAGGAGGCACAGAGAGTCCCAAGCAAGAAGAACCCAAAGAGGCCCACATCCAGACCCATCATAATTAAAATGCCAAGAATTCAAGACAAAGAAAGAATCTTAAAGGCAGTAAGAGAAAAGCAATCTGTTACCTATAAAGGAGCTCCCATAAGGCTGTCAATGGGCTTTGCATCAGAAACTCTATAGGCCAGAAGGGAATGGCATGAAGTATTCAAGATAATGCAAAACAAGGATCTGAAACCAAGACTACTCTATGCAGCAAGGCTACCATTCAAAATAGACGGTGAAATAAAGAGCTTCCCAGACAAAAAAAAAAAAAAGGAGGGCGGGGGGCTAAAGGAGTTTATCATCATCAAACCAGGATTGCAGGAAATGTTAGAGACTGATATCACAAGAAGTTGAAATAAAGAGAACCAGAAACATAGGCATAAAGAAATAAAATGGCAATTGATAAGTACCTATTAATAATAACCTTAAATATAAACAGAATAAGTACCCCAATCAAAAGACATAGGGTAGCTGAATGGATTAGAAAACAAGATCCAACTATATGCTGTCTACAAGAGACCCACCTCAGAACAAAAAACTCACACAGGATGAGAGTGAAGAGATGGAAAAAAATTTTCCATGCAAATGGAAATGAAAAAAAATGAAGGCCACAGAAGAGACAAAGTAGGTCACTACATAATACTAAAGTGATCTTTCCAACAATAGGTAGAACCCTGGTAAACATATATGCACCCAATATAGGAGCACCTAAATATATTTTAAAAAAACTTCTGGGGGACTTTAAGGGAGAGATTGACAGCAATACAGTCATTGTAGGGGACTTTAACACCTCACTCACTTCCCTGAATAGATCTTCTAAACAAAAAAATCAACAAGGAAACAGTAACTCTAAATGACACACTAGATCAGATGGATTTATGAACTGCCATTTGACCCAGTGATCCCACTTCTGGGAATATATCCTAAGAACCCCGAAACACCAATCATAAAGAACTTATGCACCCCTATGCTCATAGCAGCACAACTTATAAACAGCTAAGATCTGGAAACAGCCCAAGTGCCCATCAGTAGCTGAGTGGATAAAAAGCCGTGGGACATTCACACCGTGGAATACTATGCAGCTGTAAAGAAGGGTCCCTTATTCTTTGCAACAGCATGGATGGACCTGGAGAATATTATGCTAAGTGAAATAAGCCAGGCAGAGAGAGACAAATATCATATGGTCTCACTTATATGTGGAATCTAGTGAACAAAATAATCTGACAAACAAAATAGGTCCAGAGACACAGAAGCATGGAGCAGACTGACAGGCAGAGTGGTGGATGGGTGGGAAGAGATTAACCAAAGAACTTATATCCCATGTGCTTTCTTATGAAGCCATGGCTGAGTCATAACAAATTATGACTGTCCTCTCTCACTTCCTAGTTTTTTAAACAGCTTTATTTGGATATAATTCTCTACAATTCACCCACTTAAAGTGTACAATTCAGAGGTGTTTAGTATGCTCATAGAGCCGTGCAACCATAACCATGAATTTAGACTATTGCATCAACCCAAAGAAATCTTCCAAACAACACGTAGTCACTCTGCATCCCTCCCTCACTTCTCTGCCCCACCCCCACCCCAGGCCTAGACAACTAATCTCCATTCTGCTTCTAGAGATTTGCTGTTCTGGACTTGTCACAGAATTAGAGTCTTGCCGATGGTGGTCTTCTGGGACCATCTCCTCTCACTTAGCGTAAGTTAACCATTGCTTTTCAAGTTCCCCCTTGTGGTGGCGCACATGCTTCCTCTCAGGTGTCGACGGTTCGCCTGCATTTGTCCATTCACCAGGCAGCGGGCGTATGGGTGGGTTTCACTTTTTGGCTGTTATGTATGATGCTACTGAAAGTAATCATGTACAGGTTTTTTCTTTTTCTTGGGCATAAATATGTGCAGATATACATATATATACACACACATGTATATAAGATTGCTGGGGTATGTGTTAATTCTTTCTTTAATATTTGAGAAACAGCCCAACTGTGCCATTTCGATTTCCACTGGCGTTTTAGAGTCCCAGTACACTCTTGCCTGCGTTGGTAGGATTGGTGTTTCCTGTCCTTTTGTTTGCTTGTTTGTTTGCTGCGTTAGCATCTTAGGATGTGAAGCGGTGTCCCGCTGTGGTTTTGATTTGCGTCTCCTTAAGGACTAATGATGTGGAGCTTTTTTTCCTGTGTTTATTGACCATTTGTATATTTTTTGAGAAATGTCTGTTTATATTCTTTACTCGTTTTTTAATTGGGCTATTTATCTTTTGATTATTGAGTTGTAACAGTTCTTCATATATCCAAGATGTACATCCCTTATCAGATGTGTGATTTTCAATTTTTTCTATTCTGTGGGGATTTTTACTTCCTTAATAATATAGTTTGGAGCAAAATTTTGTTTTATCTTGATCTGTCTATTCTCCTTTTTATTGATTGTGGTTTTGTTGTGTATGAGAAAAGGTTTTGCCTAATCCATTTGTGAGATTTTTAAAAAATATATCTTTATTGATTTCAGAGAGAGGAAGGGAGAAAGAGAGAGAAGCATCAATGATGACAGAGTCATGGATCAGCTGCCTACTGCACGCTCCCTACTGGGGATCAAGCCCTCAGCCCAGGCATGTGTCCTGACCAGGAATCAAACCGTGATCTTCTGGCTCATAGGTCGATGCTCAACAGCCGAGCCATGCCAGCCGGGCCCATCTGTGAGCTTTTAATTCTATTTTAGCTCCCTTAACCATGCCTGCCTTGTTTTTCTAATGCTCTTTGTTGAGTTTGTTGAGGGGGAGTTATCTGCACTCACTAATGTGAACTAAGAAAAGAAATGCAAGTCACCCTGCAGTCTGATATGAAGAGTGTTGAGATAGTGACACTGAATAAAACTTCTCATTTTCTATTGAGCACTCTGTCATCACAATAGAGTTCTTATTTCTCATATAGAAAATGTGATTTAAAACAATAAAAGTTACCATTTATTAAGTGCCAGATAGGATGCCTGCATTACCTCATTTATACTGCTAGTCACCTGCTGAGGCAGCTATTACCCTACCCTCTCCACAGGAGGACACTCGGAAAGGTCGGGGACTGGCCACGTCACCTGGCTAGACACAGAGATAGCCAGGAGAGGGCCCAGGGGCCACACCTCAGCCTTCCTTCATAGACTTGCACTTCTTTTTAACAAAGGGACTTAATAACAAAATCCTTGAAACTGAAACTTTGGACCTGCCGTGGAGTTTTTCAAAACTGGTTTTTACGCCTGTTCGTGGAGCTTGTGCTTCTGCTTATTTGTTTGTTTGTTTAATACTGTGAAAAGGTGACGGGGAACTAGAGCTTCATTCTTTCTTTGGGCTACTGCTCGCAGAACCCAGGGCTGAGCTCCTCCTTCCCCGCCCCTTCCCCACCCCTCCTCTTCCTTCCCCACTTGGGGGTCCCATAGGACCCCGGGCGCAGACACTCCTGCTTTACACCGGTGGTCTGGCGCGTAGCGATGGCTTTTCCTCGCTCAAAAGTGCCCTGGTTCAGATGACGGCTACATGGCCGCCCTAGCGGCTTGTCACTGAGCCTGCCAAGGTGTCCTGTTGTGGCTGCCCACTAGGTGTCAGTCGTGTGAGCCCCAGAGAATCCTCGGGAAAGTCAAATCAGGGCAAATAATTAAGTATGTTCAAGAGCAACCTGCAGCCTCGGCCACTGAGCAAGTGAGAGAGCGGGGAGGAGGGGGCAGGTGCAAGGCAGGCGGCCGCGCCCACTGGGGAGACGGCCTCCAGTGACCTGAGAAGGCACGTGGCGTTCGCACTCGCAAGATCAAGCCAGGGGCAGGGCAGTGAGGAGGCAGCTTTGACTTCAGACATATTTCGCCTCCACAATTTGCTCTTCAAATCACAGCCAGATAAAGGTCGCACAGGTAGCTGAACAAACGCAGCGAATGACTGCGTCTGAGCCAGAAGCGGAGCTGCCTGAGCCCGAACCCTTCCAAGGCCGTTGGGAAGCATCTGCCTTCAGACCTCGATGCCCCACTCGGACTCTGGAAAGGCCCGCGGGCCGCGCGCGTGTCGCTGCTGACCCGGTGGGCGCCTGAGCTCCGGGCCCCCTCGCTGTGAGCGGCGCCCACAATGGCCCGCGGGGCGGGAGGAGCCCGCAGCGTGGCTTCTGCAGTGTTCGAGCCTTTTTGTCCTTGGAAGTGGCTGCTGTTGCTAGTAGCTGTCAAGTGCTCGGAAGCAACCTCTGATTTGAACAAACCCGCAAATTTCACCGCCCAGCATGGACCTGACGTTCGGTTCGCTGCTGCCGCCAGCTCAGGGCTGGAGGAGATCACCGTTTTCACGCTGGATTATGACTATGTGCAAATTCCTTACGAGGTCACCCTCTGGATACTTCTAGCATCCCTTGCAAAAATAGGTAAGTCCCAAACCCCGGGTTGTGCAAGGTGTTTTCCACATGAGATGCCGTATGTGGAAACTCCTTGTAGAAAACGCCGTGAGCCAAGTGGATTGTGACTGTTACTGCTACGGCATCTACAGTCCTGTCCCTGACTCCCGGGAAAGCCAGGCAGCTTCTTATAAAGCCACTTAAGGCTTCAGAAGTGTGCTTTGAAATTTAAAAGCATACCTTGGGTCCTCGGTTGTTTTGATGTCTTCTCATTTCAGTGTGACAACCATGTGACATTATTTGGTGTGCAAAAATCTCAAGGTTCTGTGCTTTAAAAATACTATAGAGTGAAACATGTAGACCTCAGCATGATGGCCCTTGGGAATATCGGGAGCCATATAATGATTTTTCTGTAAAATATTTTTCCTTTATTCTTAGCCATGTAGCCAAGGGCTTCATCAATGGTTCCCACTGTTAATTCCTTAAAAGTGCTTGTCCTCCTTGAAAATTGACAGAAAGCAAGGAACAAGACAATCACAGGCGACTCCTACGTACCTGGGGGATGGGGGACGGGGGCATATGGATGATATCCATCAGTAAAGTAATGCTTTACAACTGAGCCTAAAGAAGCCAGTGGGGCACCAGTGCTTTCCTTTGTGAAATAAAATGAATTCAAATTAACAATTAAATTCTGATCAAGGTCCTTCGTGCCAAAACCAATGTGACGGTTTACACTCTGTGACCATTTAATTCCTAACCTATTTGGGCCCTGGCCGGGTGGCCCAGTGGGTTGGAGCACCATCCCCTGCACCAAAAGGTTGCAGGTTTCACTCCCAGTCAGGGCACATGCCTAGGCTTCAGGTTCAGTCCCGGGTCAGGGTTCGTATGGAGGCACCTGATCAATGTTTCTCTTTCACATCAATGTCTCTCTCTCTCTCAAATCAATAGAAGCATATCCTCAGGTGAGAATTTTAAAAAGTAAAATAAAACTAGCTTATTCTAAAGTGCAAAACGGATACAATTATTTCAGTTATTGTGTATAACCTATACTTTGCCTTAGTTATGAAATTTGTTGAGTAGATAAGTTGCTGTATTAAAATCTATGGTGCTCATTTACATTCTCCCTCTAAGGTGGTGTGAAATGTGGGTTGAGTCATGAGATCTGCCAAATGATCCTTGGGACTGTGGCATGTTAGGATGCCAGTGTATTAATCAGGTGCTCCTTCATAACCGCTATTCCTCTTGAGCTGGTAAGGTATGAAGATTAAACGGAAATTGTTAGCTTGAAGAAGCCTTGAGTCGTCTGTCAAATGATTAAATTATACAAAGGGTCTCACATCATCTCTAAGAACTGCTCAAGCAAAAATGGCTTTCTAAAGGGCTAATATTCTCAGTTCAGAGCTAGGGTCTAACACCTTTCAGACCACCACATGGACACGGAGAACTTTCCCGGTGGTCTTGTGTGGATCTTAGGTTATCCACTGTAAACGATGCTGGAGATCCTCCCTGCCTCGCCCCTTGCTCCTCGCGGGAACTGGTGGAGTTGTTCTGGGGTCAGGAGCCGGACTGCCAGTGGCTGGCGAGTCACTTTGTCTTTCTAAGTCTCAGTTTGTTTGTCTGTGAAATTATTTTTAAGACATCTTTTTGGTGCAAATAAGGAATTTTTTATAAAAAAGAGGCTTATGTTCTATGTCAGTAAACATCTCAATGCAGAAAGGATATACTTTATCTCAGTTTGATTTTAGCATAAAACAGATTTTTCTTTAGAGGTATCATCTGTGACCAGACTCACTATGTCTAGAAGTATAGAGTGTTGTAGTGGTTTAAATGTTCTCGATTTTCAAGTTGATAGAATTCAACGTACTTTAGAAGAAGAAAATAAGTAAGCTTTTAGATGGATGATGAACATTCAAGTGCGATTTCATATTTGCTAGTCTTTAGGAATTCAGGTCATTTTTACATCGCACATGACAGGAAGGCCATGTTTATTGAATATATACTCTGTGCCAAGTACTGGGCTTGTAGGTTTATAGATAGTGGCTCATTCACCTGGGCCAAAAAAAAAAGACATAAAACTTTAAGACAAAAAACCCATATAGATTCTTTTAGGTTCTATATTATGAAACTGGAATCAAAATATAATTAATAATTATTATTCATTCTTTTATTCAGTCATTCTGCCAAGCCACATTTATTGAGCACCCATGCAATATGTGGAAATGACCATGATTCCCAGTGTCAAGGGATTCAGTTTAATGGGGAAGACAGGCACTGTGACAGAAAACATCACAACTCTCCCCAATCCTTTTTGTTTATTTTTTTAAATATGTTTTTATTGATTTTAGAGAGAGAGGAAGGGAGAGGGAGAGAGACAAACATCGGTGAGAGAGAGAAACATCGATCAGCTGCCTCCTGCACAACTGCTACTGGGGATCGAGCCCAAAATCCTGGCATGTGCCCCGACCAGGAATCCAACAGGCGGCCTCCTGGTTCATGGGATGACACCCAACCAACTGAGCCACACTGGCCAGGGTTCCCCAATCCTTTTACAAAAAACACCCACTGTGCATGTTGTAAGAGAATGATATTTTAGAACAAAGATAACACAAAGTCACTTCAGACTTTGCTATTTATCTTTTATTTCAGTTCCACTTCTTTTAACTTTCTAGAGGGATGTTCCTGAATCATTGGGCAGATGGAATGGAGGACTGTCTTTGATCTATAGGTAGGACTTGGTTATCTGTGGCCCTTTAAGTTTCAGTCACTGAAACTAAAAAATCTCTAAGTGGCTGACTCTTGCCCATCACGAGAGGGGTGAAGAGCTGTGAGCATGAAGGGCGGCGGCACTGCCCTCTGCGGTGCCCTCCTTGCAGGCACGGGGCCTGTTTCTGCTGTTGCTACGTAGGCACAGCCTGGCGCGTGGTGGCACATGTACACATTTCAGGAAACTGGGTTCCGGGGAGCAGCGCCAAACTGGGGAGACACAGGGCCTGGTAAAAGTCTACTAAGGGCTCTTCCCCCTCTTTCACATTTTAAAAAGTTCAACGTGTTTGAAATAAGCACCGCAAGGTGAAGACGAAGGTGGGGGAGGAGGAAGGGGAAGGGAAAGTTCTCGTTCAGAAACAGGGCGCGCAGGGCTCTAGCAGGGGGCCTCGGGCTGGCTTGGAGCCGCCGGGCCGGTGCGTGGTCTGGGGCGCTGTCTCGATACTGATCGTGGGCCGGGTATGAACCAGCCTGCTGTCGTGAATGAGAATTCAGGGCGATGGTCAGGGGAACCCACAGGCTCTTTGGGTGGCTGACCCTGAAAAATGCCTCAGGAGACAGTCAATGGCCCCCAGGGTCTATGGGAGGAAACCTACGCTCCTTAACCTTGAATTCAAGGCCCTCGTTATTTGGCTCAAAATCATCTTCTAACCCCTTTTCCAGTGCTCTTCCCAATGTAAAATTTGCTCCAGCCAGGTGGAGCCCCTCAGTGAATGTCGGAGAGACCAGGCTGGCCACTCCTGCCCCTTCCTCTTTCCCTTGGTGCTCAAGCCTAAAACGTCTTCCGTTCCGTTGCCTAACTATGTGAGCCCCGAGAACTCTGCAACACCTGTTCAGCCTCTACCCCCGTGTAAAACCTTCTCTCGTGAACGTTTAACCTGCTCCTTCATTCTTTTATGCACACAAATTCTCCCAGCAAGTGGGCTGGCTGTTACACAGCAGACAGCTTGCTAAGCGCTGTGGGAGATATGAAGACGTCTATCATTCCGCCTGGGCTTGAGTTCAGAATTAAGTACGGGAGATAAGTCACCCACAAAAATGGTAGAAAGGGATCATTGCTGTTAGACAGGTGCGGATAAAATGTTATAATAATTCAGAGGAAGATGTATTATTTCTTTTTGCTTAACCTCAAAGACTGAGCAGGACCAAAGCAGTGTGAGTAAAAGAACAATCCAGGCAGCAACAACAGGACATGGAGACAAGGGGCCTGCGGGGCGCTAAGGTGTGTGGCCGGCTCTGGTGCAGGAGCGTAAACACAGCCCCGCGTGACCGGGCTCTCACCCGCGACGGGAAAGGACCGCCTCTCCTATCTGCCCGTGTGCTATGTGCATTTCCCTGCATGCTTACACATTTTATTGCTTTTGTCTTATTTGGTAACGTCTTGTTTCTAAAATGCTGGAACTGTAGAAAACACTGTCGGCCCCCCGCCTCCCAGTACTTCCCAGCGGGCTGGTTGCAGGAAACTCGGCAAACACCCTCAGTTTAAAATCCGTGGGACGCGTCGTGTGCCTTCGTCGGTGGGGGATGAGACCATCGGACTCGCGTGGTGTAGAGACGTCATCTGGCGGCAGGATGTGGAGCGAACTGGGGGGTTGAGGGTGAGAGAGAAGGTCGGGAGGGCAACGCAGTGGTTAGAAGAAACGGGCAGTCCAAGTAAAGGTGGCCGCTGTAGAGTCGGACAGAAGGGGAGGGACTTCAGGGACAGCTAATGAGAGACATTACTGACGAAATAAGGAGTTGATTGAATAAGGGGACACAGGTGATGGGGTCATGAGAATGAGACTTGATTTCCCTCTTCAGTGACTGACTGGGTGATGATGTCATTGATTAAATAAGGGAAACAAAATACAGGCCTTTTAATTTTTGTTTCTTTGGAGGAGAGGGGAGTGAGGTAAGGTGAGCTTGGAACAAACCTGGGCCGTAGGCGATGCTGAGAGACTCTGCATGAGCTTTACAGGTGCTTTTGCACGAGTGCAGACAGGCCCCCTCCTCTGCCCCCTTCCCTCCGGTGCCTCAGACCCTGTAAGATGGGGAAAGCAGGGCCAAGGAGGGGGGGCTGCTGCCTGGGAGCCCTGACTGCCACCTGCCCCGGGGCTGGCCTGCGAAGCACTTGGACCTGTGTAAGGCCCCCACAGCTCTTCCAGTTCCTGCCGCCCGGGGCGCTGAGGCTCGGAGAGCACCCCAGCTTGCCCAAGGTTCCCCCCGCATGGCTCTGAAAGAACCCTGTCCCCACCTGCTGCTATCTCGGTGCCGCATTATTAGCAAACAGCTAAATGTGGGTCTCTGCTCCCCCAGGCTTCCACCTTTACCGCAGACTGCCCGGCCTCATGCCTGAGAGCTGCCTGCTCATCACCGTTGGGGCTCTGGTGGGAGCCATCATCTTCGGCACCGATCACAAGTCGCCTCCGGTCATGGATTCGAACATTTACTTCTTGTACCTCCTTCCCCCCATCGTCCTGGAGGGCGGCTACTTCATGCCCACCCGGCCCTTCTTTGAGAACATCGGCTCCATCGTGTGGTGGGGGGGCCTGGGGGCCCTGATCAACGCCTTCGGCATCGGCCTCTCCCTCTACTTCATCTGCCAGATCGAGGCCTTTGGCCTCAGCGACGTCAACCTGCTCCAGAGCCTGCTGTTCGGCAGCCTGATCTCCGCGGTGGACCCGGTGGCCGTGCTGGCCGTGTTCGAGGAGGCCCGAGTGAACGAGCCGCTGTACATGATGATCTTCGGGGAGGCCCTTCTCAACGACGGCATTAGTGTGGTGAGATGTCAATGACAGGTCCCCGGGGAGCTGAGGGGTCCGTGGGGCAGGGGGCAGGGGGCAGGGGGCAGGGGACTGTTTCCAGGGCTAATGGAGAAGGCTGAGCAGGACCGAGCCACAGCAGGGCAGAGATTGGCTTTGGTCAATGCAGAGTGGCCCAAGTTTGGGTGACACTCCTTAGGATAATTGCTCACTAACACTGCTTGCCATTCAATACCCAACTAGCTTCAAAGAGTGGAAAATAAGTGACAAAAGTCATTCTGTAGTTAAACTCTGTTTGTCACTTCGCAAACAGAAACTGTTGCTAAAGGCTCCTCTGGGCTTGCACGTGGGGCCAAGCAGTAGCTTATGTGTTTATTCTCTCTCACCCATAGAACCTCACCCTCATTCCCTCTGGATGCTTATTAATTTTTTAACATGATGCATTAGATATGAAGTTAAATAAAAGATAAGGTTACTGAGAGAAGATGACAGAGGGCTTGTAAAAATGTTAGCTTATGTATCGGTCTCAATTGCATGACTCATGGGAAAATAGGAAAATGGGATTTTGGCTTAGGGGTCCCTCTGAGAGAAGCTGAGAAGGCCGTGCAGCTGACGCCCACAGCGTCTGGGCCCAGAAAATGCCTGTGGCAGGGCTAGGGTATTCTGGACCAGCCTTCCCATTGCTCAGTTTCATTGCCTTACTGCCAACCTTCACCAGTTGTTAGCCTGAGATTTTTATGTATACTTTGAGACACTTTTCTTATTTTAAAATTTATATCACATCACATAAAACTAGAGTGCATTTTCAGTGTAAAAGACTCAAATCGGACAAAATTATAAAGCAAAAGCCCACAAAAGCTTCCACTTGCCCCTCCTCTCACCCTCTATGAGACAGCCCGATGGATATGTAGATATATATTATCTTACATAAATTGGATGAGATCACATTACATATATTGCTGAGAAGTAATGCATTGGAATTATTTCTAAGTCTTTTCAACTGTTGCACAGTGTTTCATAGTTTAACTATAATTTATTTACCCATTTCCCAATAGATAAATATTCAAGCTGTTGCCAACTTTTTGCTTTTAAAAACAATGTCACAATGAATATTTTTGTTTCTGCAAGTTCTAGGAAGTGAAATTTCTGGGTTAAAAAGTAGGTACATTAAAAACTTTGAGAGACGTTTTAATCACCACGTCTTTATCCGACTGATGAGGGAGGGATCCCCGCTGCAGGGTTAGGGAGTGACAGCTGATACTGGACAGCGAGATCAGTAGCCGTGTACCGGTGCAGGCCCAGGGGAGGACACCATGCCGGGCCACATGGGGGCGCTCTCAGGAGCAGAGGAGCCACTAGGGTGTGGAGGGCAGGCTGTGCGGAGTTGCGAGGATGAGGCGCCTCCCAGCTCCCACGGCGACGAGCTTGGTCTGTGTGAATGAGGCCATAGGCTGGCGGGGGCTGAAACCCACTGCTCGGGGTGAGCAGGGGCCCTGCCTGGCCCCCTTGCCAAGGAAGGGAATTGGCGAGGGGACTTCGTCCACAGGTCGGACTGGGGACAGAGCTTGCAGTTGCCTCACTCGAGACCCCCTGTTTTACCACATGTCAAGGAGAAGATAACACTGGACGTTAATTTTAGTTCTTACACCAAGGTCACAAATATGTTTCAGAACATCTCTGTGAGCTTACATTTCTATAGTATATTGAGTATCGCGTCAGTACACCTCCTGGTATCGCGTCGACAAGGGACATGGTTTTCTCAATGTTTTCGGATCTAACGAGCAGAGACGAATGACTCACGTCTGGTCTCACTTGCGTGGTGCTATCGAGCAGCGGTCCGATGATGGTGATCACTAATGTTTCTCATGCTGCAGATTGGAGGCTCGCATCCTTTTGGGGTTGCCAGACTTAAAAACAATACCCGAAACCCAGTTAAATTTGAATTTCATAAAAACTAGATAATTTTTTTATAAGTATGTCCCACTTATTGTAGGCAAATATCAAGTCTTGTCCATTTTTCTTGGGGACCACTTGTTCTTATTTTTAATAGATTTGCAGGAACTCATTAAATTACATTTTTAACTTCTAATTGTTGCATTAAAATCAAGTATTTTCTTCCATTCTGTGAAAAACTTTTTTAGATTATGGAATCTATTACCCTATTCAAGTTTTAAATTTTTAGAGAGTGAAACCTAGCTAAAGCACTCTTTTATTGCCTCAGGATTCTCATTTGCTTTGGGAGACTGTGCCTCACAAAAAGACAGGCAACCAAGATGTTTTCTATTTTCTCACCTTTTCCAATTAATTATTTAATTCGTCTGGCGCATAACATTTTGTCATGAGGATTTTGTGAAAAATGACAGTCAGAGCCCTTCCGGTGCGGCTCAGCGGCTGAGTGTCGACCCAGGGTCCAGGAGGTCATGGTTCGATTCCCGGTCGGGCACATGCCAGCTGTGGGCTCGACCCCCAGTGGGGGGCGTGCAGGAGGCGGCCGATCAATGACTCTCATCATCGATGTTTCTCTCTCGCTCTCCCTTCCTCTCTCTCTAAAAATCAATAAAAACATATTTTAAGAGAAGAGATGACATTTTTAAAAGAGGGAGGGAGGGAGGGAGGGAGGGAGGGAGGGAGGGAGGAAGGAAGGAAGGAAGGAAGGAAGGAAGGAAGGAAGGAAGGAAGGAAGGAAGGAAGGAAGGAAGGAAGGAAGGAAGGGAAATGGGTAGCCAGAGGGAACGAAAGCTCTTGGAAAGTAATCCAAGACGTCGGGGTGGGTTCTGCAGGCGAAGGAGGCCACGCGTGACGAGCGCGGGAAGGAGTTATTTATTCACCGTCAGAGCCCTTAGCCGACGAACAGGCACTGGAGTCAGGGCCTGCGCACTTTCTCCCTCTGGCAACATCACGAAAAGCCAGGTTGCGGGCCAGCGGCGCCCGGACCCCAGGCTGCCTGGGATCAGATATTCAGTGTCCCCGAGGGGGCCCTGGCCGCTGCCTCAGAAGCACCCTGCTGGGCTCGGTGGCTCCTCGGAGGCCCCGGCGCACCCCAGGCTGCGGGCCCAGACTCCAGGAGGGGAACTGGGAACTGTGTCCCTAACAAGCACCCCAGACGATGGCTGACGTTTCAGAACTACTGGGGTTTTGCCTTTAGGCTGAGAGAAGTCAACGTCTCTTGATCCAAAATAAAGAAACGTGTAGAAGGGGGGGCGGCCAGGGAGCCTCTGCCTCCCCGTTCTTTCTTTCGTCGTTTCCACATTTTCGACCTGTTACGATGGAGTGAGGGTCCTGGGCCGGGGTTTTTCACCGGCCGTGCTGTGTTCATTTGGTACTTAATCTCCCCGCGCAGCCCTCCTTCACGCACGTCCGTGTTCCTCAGGGGGGCTTGTTCACGGGACCCCCGCCTCTGGCGATGCCACGGAGCGCGTCTGTGACCAGGCCGGGCCCCTCCTGGCAGCCAGCCCGCAGCAGCGTCAGCCTTTCCCTCGGGCGCTGTGGAGTGTGGACGTGGCCTCCCGAGCCCGCTGCGCTGTCACGGGGGCTCCTTCCCCACGGCGAGCTGGGCTCGGGACGGAGCCTTTGCTGGGGCTGGGCTGCAGCTGCCGGCGGAAGCGCGAAGCCGCCCGGCTGCTCGAGGTGGGCGCCGCGAGCCCGGCGCAGCGGGGCTCTGGTTGGTTTTTTCCCCAGCAACGTTTGTTTCATTTTCCCAAAGTTTAATTGCTTCCACTTGGGCATTTTTTTTAAATGATACTTTCAAAATAAAATTATAATTATCAAGTGACCAAAGTATCTGCCCAGGACGCGCTCTGAGTCCCAGTGGGCGGAGCTGCCGTGTGTCCCTCCAAGGGTCGCCGCGTCACTCGTGTCCCCTGTGGTCACCATAGAGCAGAGATAGGAAGTGTGCGCTGGGCACTTCTGCGTTCCTGCGTGAAACCAGAGCAGCCCAGGGCCAGATTTGGAAAGCAATTTGGGAGCAACTGGTAGTTAATGCGGTCTGGTATTTTGAGCTCAGGGCCTTGCCCTCACCCTTCACTGAGGAAGGAGCCTTCCCAAGGGCAGCAGTGAAACGCGGGCTCTTTCCGCAGAAAGTCTGAGTCATCTAGACAGTGACCTGTGATCTGGGGGCTCCGAGTGACAACTCCACAGGTCTGCCTGCGGGGAAGAGCTGCCTCCTCCCCGAGGAGAAGGGACTACCCCAGAACCGTCGGAATATTTATAAACCTGACTCTCCAGGTCTCTTGTCCCACTTGCTTCTCCTGTTGCTTAATATTTTAAGTTCTGACGCTTATCACAGAACAAACTCTTAATGGTGGGCAAAGGGAGCAGCAGTAAAACCCAAACAGCTTTAACCCGTCGAGGACCTCGCTGAATTTCAGCCAAAACCACAGCAGGAGAAAGTGCCTCCACTTTCTCAGAAAGTGCCTGGCCCGTGTCGGGCCCTTTACATCTATTATGTTATTAAATCTTTACATTTCACTCTGCGGAATGAATTAATACCCACATTTCACAGATGGAGAAAATAAGGCCAAGTAAATGAAAATAAACCGAACAAGGACATGCTTGCTAGCGAATGACGGATTGAACGGGTGCTCTGGTCTGTCCTGTCCCAGTCCCTCCCCTTTTGTCCCCGCGCTTTGAATTTCCAGCTCGTGGAGCTGGCAGGGAACCCACGTGTTGCTGATACGGAGACGGGGCTCGTGTCCAGTTAGTGAAGCCAGTGATCTCTCCGTAAATCAGAGCCGGCTGGCTGGGCCGAGTCCAGTGTGCTGGGACGATGCTGATGGTCCCTGTGCCTCGTTTCTGTGAAATCAAAGTGATGGTGTTATTTAGCTCGTGGGTCGCTGGAAGATTCACACGCAGCTCCCAGTACAGTGGGAGGGCGAGTGCCCGCGGGCGCCGGGCGCGCCGAGCCAGCTGGGCGGCGGCCCCACCCGCTCCTGGGCGCGGGGCGGCCGGCTTCCTCTCAGTGGGCACCTGCTGTTCAACACGGAACTGCGTCGCTTACGGGGCAGACGGTTCTCGCCTTCCTTCTTGGTTTTCCTGGATCGGTTTGCTGAGCAGACACAGGCAGGCAATGCCCGCAAGGTCTCCGTGAGCCCCGCCCCCGCCCCCCACTCCCCCTCTCCTGGGAGGTTCAAAAGGCAGGACGGGCGGGGGCCTGAGCCCAGCGTCCTGCTGCAGACCCTCTGCTCCTGGCTGCTCCAGGCCGCGCGCTCCCTCTCCCCTCCCACCCCCTGTCCGGTTCCCCGCCTTCCGCCTGGCAGCGTCGTGTGCCATCTTGCTGCGACCGTAGCCCAGCTCTGAGAACGGAGTGAGTGAGAGCCGTGGAGGGTGCGAGAGAAAAGTTTGGAGCGCAGACCAGGGGCCAGTCGCACCGACGGCCCCACCTGTGTTCTCCTATTCGAGCCTCCTGAGGACCCGGTGCGCTCGGGATTGCGTCTGTTTTGTGACGGGACAGTGGGCAGTGGCTGAGAGCAGAGACCCTCTGCCCCAGGCCCCGGGGTCCACATCTCTGTTCTGGCCCTTCCGTCCCTGGGACCGCTCAGGTGTGTTACCAGCTCCCCAAGTGCCTGTTTCCTCACCGCTGGTTTGATTATAAAGACACAGGCTGCCAGAGGAGTTATTTAGTTATTGAATATAACTTATTCTCTGTAGCTCAATATCCAAGAGATACACTGAAAAGTGGTCCTCCCACTGCCTTTCGCAGCGAGGCGCCCATCGCAAGCTCCACCTTCCATGGGCTCTGCCCCTCCTTGGCGCGCTCTTGCTGCTGGCATTAGACCCTGTTTCCCGGCCCCTTACGCGAGGGTTTCTTCACCCCGTATCCTCTCTCCCTCCATCCCCTTACCAGCCTAGTTGCTACCTAGCTGCCTGTGATCGTTCTCTGAGCAGCTCCCGCCATCAGCACCGGGCCCAGCGCCAGCCCGGAGTGTTGCAGGCGGTGCTGAGTAATCGCCGTAGAGCGGGGTGGGTGCTCCGGAAAGAGCGAACAGACGGCGAGAGACAGTGGCGGGCCTTAGCAGAGGCTCCGCAGAGGCTGTGCGCCTGGGGCTGGCCTGCGGCTCTGGCTGTCTCGGGGACCTCAGCCCTACTTCCCTAACCCCCAGGGGTGACACTCCGAATCTGGATTTGTCAGAGAAGCAGTGAGCAAACTGGGATGTTTTCCCTCTGAGAAAGTGCCACCACTGAACTTCAAACTGCTCCCTGAGCCTGAGTGCTGGGGGTGGGGTGAAAGTAGGGGCAGGCGGGGGACCAGAAGAGTACAGTGTCCTTTCTTCCCACCCCTGGTGGGGCACCTGCCCCCTGACGCCGTCCTAGGCGCCCAGGGCATGAAGGTGAGCCGGGTGGGCCTGGCATGCAGGCGACCACTGGGTGATGGAGGGAGCAGCTTGCCACGAAAGCTGCCTTGGCCTGGCCGGTGTGGTTCAGTGGTGAGCACTGACCTGTGATCAGGGGGGCACAGTTGGATTCCCGGTCAGGGTTTCAGGATCCATCCCCAGTGGGGAGGTGCAGGAGGCAGCCGATCCATGACTCTCATCATTGATGTTTCTGTCTCTCTCCCTTCCTCTCTCTGAAATCAATAAAAATTAAAATTAAAAAATCTAAAAAAGAAAGCTGCCTTTGATAAGAGAAAGATAAAATAAGTTCATCTGGGGGCAGATTTTGGTTCAAAATTCTCTGTGGTTTATCTTTTCCTGCTTCGGAGGGGTCCTAGCTCCAGGAGCCTCCCATTCGAGGGGCAGGGAGGAAAGGCCACGCCTCAGGGCAGGCTCTGGCTCCACTGCTTGCAAGCTGTGTGGCTTGAGGGGAGTTACTTACCGCGGGGGCCTGTTTCCTCTGTGCTGCAGATTTGGCTGTGAGGGTCAAGTGAGCCGTTACATACGAAGCATTTAAAGCAGCACCTGGCACAGGGTGAGCAGAGAGTGAAGTGGTGGGTGGTGTTACTCTCAGGCGACCGTCACTGGAGTCCACCTGTGTTGCCCTCTGAGCCACGGAGCTCTCCCCGAGTCCCACGTGACGCCGATCGTCGCGTCCGTCTGTCTGGAGTTCACGGCCTCCGGGCTGCTTGAGAAGCCCTGTGTGCAGAGTTGAGCAGACTCTGGAGGGAACAGTGGCAGGCAACTTTTCCTTGTCTTCCTTTTATCTTATTTCCTTCCACTTAATTCAGGCTCCTAGGGTAGGAGGTGGGAAGCTCCGGATGTCTTTATAAGGGGACAGTTTCCTCCGGCCAAGAATGCAGGAGCTCAGTGTGTAAGGGGAACTGGGACCCACAAGCTGTGTGATCTTGAGCAAGTGACTCCGTCCTTTTGTGCCGCAGGGTCTCGCATGTAAATGGGGACAGTTAATCTAACCTCAGGGGGTGGATGGGAGACAGAGGTGAACTAAGACTCAGAGACGCCTGGCACATAGTAGGCGCCCTTCCAGGAAGTGAGAGGAAGTTCGACAGGAGAAGGCAATCTGGTTGGTGTCTGTCTGAAAGAAATGGGAGCGAGCCTAAAGCTCAGAAGAGCGGGGCCCTGCCGCCTGGCCAGGCCAGCCTCCGGGGCTGGGGAGGGCCTCCCGCCCAGCGAGGGCCCAGCAGGCGCCCCAGCTGTGCTGCACCCCCCCCCCCCCCGCTGCTCTGACTCACTGTGGGGAGGGCCGGCACGGGTGCCCACCCGGGCATTGTCCTTCAGACCTGTGCTCAGCCAGAGCTTTTGGAGGTTTGTCCGGTGCGCTTCTCCTGGGCCCACAGCAGCCACTGACAGTGAGAATGGTGCTGGCTGCACGGGGCTGTGGGGTGTCGGGAGTGTACAGGTGTGAGTGTGTGAGTGTGTGAGTGTGAGATACAACAACACAAACAGGCTGGGATGCTGCTGGACCAGGGTGGGGAGCTGGGAGAAGAGAGGACCCGGTGTTGGTGGGTTTCCATGAACGAGGGTATTGGAGGCGATGGAGGCCCACCTGCCTGGAGGACGTCTGACTCCTAATCTTCCCCCGCTGGCGGCACCTCTACCTCCACGTGCCTGGGCCTCAGCTGCAGGCGCCCTTTAACCAGCAGCCGCAGGTCCAGGCCTTAGGCCCGCGGTAGAAATTCAGAGACGCGCGGCGGCCAGGGCAGCCGCTGCCCCACTGGAACGCCTCAGTGTGACTCGTGAGCACCCATTGGGTTTGTATTCTTCCTCCCGAAGGAACAGAATGATTGCAGCTCGAATTACACAAACCGGTTTTCAACCAGCCTACGCTACGAGCCGCTTAGTGATGGTGAGAACGCACCCCAGCTTCAAGAGCAAGAAAAAGGGGCAAAGCCCCGCTGGTACCGAGCCGGCCCTCCTTCGGGAAGTGGGGGTGAGCAGCTGCGGAAATGTATTTGAAAAACCACGTAAGGAGAAGAGCCAGCTATCTGAAAGCTTTCGGGAGCCATCGGAACGGGCACAGCGAAGCCCGTGAAAGCGGCTCTCCCGAAGTGGCGGGGCCCCTGCACACCACCGCACGGGGCCGGGGGCCCCACCAGGGGGACAGCTTCGTGCCTGCCCCGCGGAGCCACCTGGAACACGGGGCTTTCCTCTTTACGTCTGTAAATTCTCCCTACCCTACAGTCACGGAAGGACCTATTCTTCTGTTTTCTGATAGTCCTTTCAAGCCGTAGAGATTTCCTGGGAGGTTACATAATACATGAATAGAACCACTGACGGAGAAGAGCCTAGGCCTGCACACAGGCCGTGTTTCCTAGGTCAGCGGCTGTCAGCAGCGCCCTCCCCGACAGCACGTGTGCCCACATTCTCGCGGCTGTGGCGGGTGTGCTGGGCCTCACTATGGAAAAATAGGCTCAGAATTATGTGAAAAGCCCCATAAGCTGGCTCTTCGGGAAGAGCTACTTGGCAAGTAGTTCCTCTATAGCTTTCTCGGTGATGGTGTGGAATGAACGATATGCAGCAGAACCAGTTCTCCAGGCCCGCTCGGTACCATTGCTCCCAGGCCATGGGTCAGAGGCCGAGCCTCTGTGGTCGCCTGTATGCCACTCCTTACCGCCCAGGATTAGTGATACTAAACAAGCAGCGTGGGAGAAAACTGAAGTCATGACCTCCAGCTCCCTCATATCAAAGATCAAGTTCAGTACAGTTTGATTGAGCCTGAGCCCAATTTTTTTATTTATTCATTCTTCATTTATTCGTTCATAAAAATATTCCTGAGCAGCTACTTTCTATCGCAAAGTGCTCTTTCCACAGTGCCAGGATGGCTGTCTCAGACGCAGCAGGTCAGCAAGCTGGTCTTCAGTGAACCTGAGTCTACTGGTCACAACTGCCACATGCTTTTATAGTTAGAAAAGTGCTGATGTTCAAGAGGCTCTTCTGTTCGTAGGTGTACTAACACCAACAGTGAAAGACAGTCCCATGGACATTTGCTCCAGGTTGGCGTGGGGGTGGCAAAGGGGGAAGACTCGGGGCGTGAGGCTTGGGCAGTTCCTTGGGGACATCATGGATGGGGAACAGGGGTTGGATGTGGGTAGGAGATTATTGTCAGGTTAGTTTTGAGCTACTGAATTTGAGACCTACAGGCCACTGAAAAGAATTTTTCAACAGTTTCAGAAATAGGAGTCCGGAGCCTGGGGGAAAGCACAGTGGGAAGGCATATTCGGCCTTCGTAGAAAGCAGGTGGTAATGCCAGCTGGGACACTGGGCAGTCCTCCGCCCTACCATTCTTCAAGCTGAGAAGACTTTTCCAACTTTGTAAATTGAAAATGAGTTTGTTTTTTAATTCTCACCCAAGGACATGTTCTTATTGATTTTAGAGAGAGAGGGATGGAGAGAGAAAGAAAGAGAGAGAATCATCAATGTGAGAGAGAAACATCAATTGGCTGCCTCTCGCTTGCACCCCGACCAAGGATTGAACCTGCGGCCTAGGTATGCGCCCTGACCGGGAATCGAACCCGCATCTTTCTTTGGTGTACGGGACAGCGCTCCAACCAGCTGAGCCACCCTGCCAGGCTGAAATGAATTCTTTAAGGGAATGTCTTTGCAGTTCCCTAAGTCAATAAAATGCGGCCACTGACACCTCGCTCGCCTTTGTTAAAATGCCTGGCATCTGTTCGGCTCACCGCCCTGGCCTCGGCTCCCTGAGGCTCTGATCAATGACTGTTCGGAGAGGAGCCTGGTGGGTCCCGGGAGTTATCGCTCTTCTGCCCTGGGCTGTGGGAGGGAAGGCTTCCCCCTCCCGCCTTGTACGTCAGTTTGCAGTGCCTGCTGGGTAATAGCTTGTTTCTTAGATGATTTTCTTTAACAGTCAGAGCAAGCAGCTGTCAAGGAGCCGGTTTACAGCTAAATTTAAAGTGCCAGTGCCCCTACATACAAAATGGGTTTATTATTTCATTTCCCGTGTAAGACTGATGACTGCAGTTCTTCACGATATTCTCTGTGTCTTCATAGTATGTGACATACAGGAAAGATCGCTTTTACATTCTCTGTTGTGACTGAACTTCCAGTGCTTTCTGCACGTGTGTAGAGTCAATAATTAGTTCGGCTTTTCTTTTAGGAACTGGGTTTATGGCAAGCTCAAGTCATAGGGATGAGTTAAAAGATGCACAGGGCAATCAGGAAGACAGAGCCTTCGTTAGTCTATGAGGGCTGCCACGTAAAATGCCACAGACGGGGCAGCTTTGTCATCAGTGGGGTGCTCCCTGTGTCCCCCCTGTTACCGGTGGAAGTAGACTTCTTGTGATGTCACAACTTAAGGAATTCCTGAGACCCGAGTGGGAGAAAGAGTGACCTTTATTTGTGTGGAGTGAAACCCCTGGGTTTGCAAGGTCCCACCTCCCTCCCTCCCAACATGACAGAGGCCCAGCCGTGTCCTCAGCAGGGCTGGAGTCGAGGCCACTGCCCAGAGTCCCTGCTCCACAGTGAAGCACAGCCCAGCCCAGCGTCTGGCTCGCTTAGCTCGTGCTCCCCGCTGCGGCCCCTTACACGTGGGGCCTGCAGGGTCAGGGGCCACGCGGCTGCTTGAGGCCCACGTCGGACTCTTGCCCGGGCGAGTGGAGGCCACAGAGCAAGCGAGCGGCAGGAGCACGAGAGGAACAAGCAGGAGAGAGGCTCTGGGGTCGTAACTAGGAGCTCAGCCAACGCAGCCTTCGGTGTTCCCTGCGCTCGCAGCGGCTCACTCCCGCGCCAGCCCTCCTTCCCAGGTTAGGCTGACAAGCTCCTGCCCTAGTCCTGGCCTCACTGCGCATGCGCCCGCTCCCCCTCTGTTGGACCCCTTCCCTAGCGATTTGTGGGGAATGGACGGGTGGTTCCCTGGGGAGTGTAAAGTTGTAGCTTCCTGGTGAAGCTGCCCAGATGACACGCCTGTAATATTTGGCCTTCCCGTTTGCAATTTTCCTGTTATTAATAACTAGGTTAATCACAACAGTGTCATTGGGAGCCGTGAATCAGAAACCCTGGGAAAGGCCAAATATATGTGAGAAATATATTTTGGCCACATGAAGGACCAAATATGTATTTCTTATAAATCACAGTACCACAGGGAGTGATTACTTTCCAACTAACATTATGAGGCCAGCTTTGCCCTGATACCAAAACCAGGCAAAGATAATCCAAAGAAATGAAAGTAAAGAACAGTGTTCTCATAAATATGGACCAAAAGTACTTAAAATATTAGCCCATCAAAACCAACAATATAGCCCAGCCGGGCGTGGCTCAGTGGCTGAGCATCGACCTAGGATCCAGGTGATCAGGGTTCGATTCCCCGGTCAGGGCACATGCCCAGGTTGTGGGCTGCAGCCGATCAATGACTCTCTCATCATTGATGTTTCTATCTCTCTCTCTCCCTCTCCCTTCCTCTTTCTGAAATCAGTAAAAAAGATATATTTTTTTAAAAATTAACAATATAGAACAAGGCTAATAAATCATGACCACATAAGGTACATCTTAGAAATACAAGTTCTTTTAACACTGGAAGAAAATCTATCAATGTAATTTATAATGTATATAAAATAAATGATTGTATCAATAGATGCAGAAAACCATTTGACAAAATTCAACACCATTTATACTAAAAAACCTCTAGCAAGGTAGGAAGAGTAAGCGTCTTCTTCAACCTGATAAAGGATATTTATGAAAAACCTACAGCTAACCTTAAAGAAAGCAAAAGACAGAAAAAAAGACAAACAATGAAAGGAAAAAGGTAATACACTGGATTTTATAAAGAGAATAAATTTTGCTCTTCAAAAAAGCCAGCCACGATGGGAGAAAGTGCTCACTACGCATATATCTTACAAAAGACTTACATCCAGGATACACTTATAACTCAATACATGTAATAGGAACACAAACAACTCAGAAATGGGTAAAAGATTTGAACCTGAGAGATGGTGTACAAGTATCAATTAACACATGAAAATATGCTCAATATCTTTAGTTATAAGGAAAATGCAAATTAAAATCACAATAAAATACCACTACACACTCATTAGAGTAGCTAGAACTAAAAAAACTGACAACATAAAGTGTTGACAAGGATATTGCACAACTGAAAGTCTCATACATTCCTGGTAGGAATGGAAAAAGATCCAATAACTTTGGAAAATAACCTGGCAGTTGGTATGGACTGAATGTTTGTGTACCCAAAAATTTATAGATTGAAACCTAATCTTTAATCTGATAGTATTTGGAAGTGGGGATTTTAAAAGGTGATTAGGTCCTGAGAGTGGAGCCCTTATAAAAGAGGCCCCAGAGAGCTCCCTTTCCCCTTCGGCCACGTGAGGACACCGTGAGAAGACAGCTATGTAAGAAGCAGGGAATGGGCCTTTAACAGACACTGAATCTACCAATGACTTGATCTTGGACTCATCAACCTTCAGAACTGTGAGAAATAAGCATCTGTTGTTTATAAGCCACCCAGTCTATGATATTCTGTTAGAGCAGCCCGAATGGACTAAGACAGCAGTTTCTTAAAATTTTAGCTTGCATCTGTCATACTACTTAGCAATTCTAGTCAAAGGTATATATCAAAGAGAAGTGAAAACATGAGTCTACATAAAAGACTTATGAGTATTCATAGCAGCAATATTTCAATAGCAAAACTAGCTGGTGGGGGAAGCAGGGAGCTATAGCCATAATGGAATATATAAAGAAGGCAAGGCAGGAGTCACAAATACAGGTCACAATATGGGTAAATCCCCAAAACATTATACTCAGTTGAAGTAGCCAGACACACAAGAGCACGTACTTTATTATTCAATTATATAAAATACAAATTAATCTGTAGTGACAATTACAGATCAGTGGTTTCTTGAGGTTGGGTTAGAGAAAGGGACAGAAGAGCCTTTCTGGGTTCATGGAATTATTCCAGATCTTGACTATGGTGGTGATTTTATAGGTGTGTACAACTGTCAGAATTCATTCGTTTTAGATGTAGTTTATCATAAGTAAATTATTCCTCAATAAAATTGACAGAAAATATCTCATCACATTGATATCAACTCTCCTCTGCTAAGCCTTGGTTGGTGGGCTGGCGTCTTCAGTTGTTACTCTTGTTGAAAAGGCTTTGCTGTTATTGTGATCTTGGAGGCTTGGTGAGCTCATTAAAGTAACGCATTTCCTGACACACCTCTGAACTGTTTTTTGTTTACAACATCGCTTCTCACGCCAAATGTGTGGGTGCTTTCTCCCCTATCAACCAATTCTCCAATTCTCCAGACAAAATTCAATTCAATTCTGACAGTAACTATCCAGAATTACCAGACGTCACAGTTAAGATCTTAGTTGCACACAACTGCCTCCACTTCAGACACCAGCCGTAATCTGGGCCACGCATGTTTCTAACCAACAGGCTATAAAATTGGGGGTTCCCACAGTCCCCTCCTCAGGCTTGATAATTTGCTAGAACAGCTGACAGAACGCAAAAAAAGCAGTTTACGTCCTGTCACTGGTTTTTTATCAAGGATTCAGCTCAGAAACAGCCTGGGATGCACAGGACAAGGGGCGGGGGAGGGGCACAGAACTCTCTCCAGTCTCACCCCCCTCCCAGGACCAACTGGAAGTTTTCCGAAAACCATCTTTTAGGGTTTTTACAGAAGTTTTAGTACATAGGCATAATCAACTAAATCATTGGCCATTGATTATTGAACTTAACCTTCAGCTCATCTCTTCTCCCTGGAGGTCAGGGGCGGGAGGGGGGACAGGAGGGGGGTTAAAAACGACAACCTTCTAATCACATAATTGGATTCTCTGGCCACCAGCCCCCATCCTGAAGCTCCCTTGGGCCAGCCGGTACCTCATTAGCGTAAACTCAGGAGTGATTGAAAAGCCCTCTTTATACATAACAAAAGGTGCTCCTCTCACGCCAGCACTCCGGGCATCGCCAGGTTTGCCCTGGCCCGTGTGGCTCAGTTGGCTGGAGGTTGTCAGTACGCGGAAGGGTGGTGGGCTGATTCCCAGTCCGGGCACATGCCCAGGTTGCGGGCTTAATCCCTGGTTGGGGCGCATATAGGAGGCAACTGAGCAATGTTTCTCTCTCACACATCGATGTTTCTCTCTCTAAAATCAATGGAAAACATATCGCCGGGTGGGGATTTTTTAAAAAAGAACAAATCAGAAGGTTTTTTTAGGTCCTGGGAGGGTGCCGAGGGTGGTGTGACTGGAGAGGGCATGGAAGCTTGGCACCCCTCCCCCATCCCTGGCCCTATGCCCCTCAGGGTGTTTCTGAGTTGAATCCTTTATTTAAAAACAAACAAACAAACAAAAAACAGTGATAGGGAACTGCGTTTCTGTCTGTGTCAGGAGACAGACAAAATTATATACAGGGTGCGGCAAAAGTAGGTTTGCAGTTGTACCTGATTTTGCCACACCCTGTATTTTACACATATATATCTACACACACATATGTATACATATATATATAATATATCTTCTTATGTCACATGTCACACCCTCACGCTGAGTTAACAGGGTAAGTAACCTGCTTTCCATTAGTGCTGTGGGCTAGCGTGAGGTGTAGCGCTGGCTGCTTCACCTCCAGTGTGCGAAAAACGCATGACCATTCCTGTGACTCAAAATGAGTCCGAGACGACCTTTACTAAACATAAGGACATCCAGAGCCAGGTAATTTGAAAGATAAGAATTGTGTTTTACATAGTCAGTGTGCATGGTGTCCATAAATGTAGTTGTCTTCTGAAACCGCGGTGGCACCTTCCGGGCAGGGCACCCGGTCCAGGGGCAGGCTGGCCTGAACGGCTCGTCCAGGCCCCGGGAACACACCGGGAGCTACTTATAACCTGGAGCTCCACGCAAAAGAGGTTTGTTTGTGGCAGCAACATGCAAATCTTTGAGTCTCAGTGGAATTCCCTGAGTTTTCTCTGAGTTTGAGAGTCAAATAAACGCCCAGGTCCCACCCAAATGCATTCAGACCTGCCTTGTCTGGGTCTTGTGCAAACATCTGGCTCCTCATCTTGGTTTAACTCCCTGGAAAGTGAGCACAACGCCGAAGGTGCAACACCCAGGGCCTCTGAGACCCAGGGGTGGGTTGCTCTGAGGTCAGGCCGAAGGGTAAATTGGACTAAACAAACTCTCTGGGTTGAGATACAACCACTAAATTTCTTTTGGATTTGTTTTGAAGCCATAAGTCACAATTTTTTTTTATACAGCCAAGATTTTTCTTAAAACATGGCTTCATTTTGCTTAAATAAAACAGACCAGTATTATAGCCATTTTGTGAAATATGGTTGATACATAAACAGACGATCATTGACCCCATTTCCTTGAGTTTTAGCGTGTGCCCCATCTGATAGTTTTATTTGTCGTAGGGTAAGAGGCAAAGGCTAGTAGGTGTGTGCTATGAGTTCCCAGGACTCTGTCAGGCCGATGTCCTCACGGGTCTTTATTTTCCGCAGAGCTCTGACCTCATTTCTTTTATGTGTCTCATTAACTGCCACTTCGCAGAAGTTCAGTTTAAGTTCTGGACTTGCCCAGTGACATGAAACAGAGATCGATGGATCACTGCAACTTCATAGAAATGTTGAAATAAGCAGAGAAATAGTAGAAACATTGGGAGTATGCATCACATGGGCGAGAGATTTGCGGGGGTGGGGGTGTCAGTGAGATGACCTATATGGAAAGAGTAGCCAGGGGGCTTGGTCAGCAAAGAGAAACCACAAGTAGGATAAACAGTGGATTCTCTTTCCTGATTGTACCCCACTGGCATATATGAACCCTAATGAACAAAATAAACTAACAAACAAAATAGAAACAGACTCAAAGATACAGACAGCAGGCTGACAGTGGTTAGAGGGGAGGGGAGTTGGGGAGCCGGGTGAAAAAGGTGAAGGGATTAAGCAAAAAACCCAAAAAACCCCAAATCTTATAAACACAGACAATACTATGGTGATTACCAGAGAGAAAGGCTGGGGGTGCAGGGGAGGTAAGGCGGGATAAATGGCGATAGCAGGAGGCTTGACTTTGGGTGGTGGGCACACAGTAAAATGTACAACGTGTTATAGAATTGTACATCTGAAACCTATATAACTTTATTAACCATATCACCTCAATAAGTTCAATGAAAATTTAAGAAATAAGTTAATTAGCTACATGAAAGGAAGTGCTATAAGATACGAGGAACTGTCTATGGCTGCCTACAGAGACGGAGAAGCTTCGCAGGGGTTTCGGTCTCACTGGACAGGGGGAGGCTGCTGGTTTAGCCAGGCTGCAGCTGGCTTGGGCTTACAGTAGACCAGCCCCGAAGGCAGGCAGGGAGCCGTCGGTGGAGCACCAGCCGCAGCAGGACCCCCGTCTTGGGAGGCGAGTAGAGCCGGTCGCACCGTGGGGCTTGGGGGGGGTTGTCCCGGTGGACCCTGGGGCCCCAGGCCTGCTGCAGGGGGGCCCTGCTGGGGCCTCCCCCCCCCCCGTGTGTCACCAGGCCAAAGATGGGAAGCTGCAGAGGGGCCCCGTGTGGGCCCGTGGCTCGGGCAGCATTCACCAGGGGTCCGCATTCCCGCCCGGCTGGCCCGCCCCAGGCCCGGGGAAGCCGCAGGAAGCCCCTGCTCCCGCGTGCCCTTCTGCTGAGAGAGCTTAAGGGTGCCCGCCTGAAAGGAGGGACACGGAAGGAAGTTCACGGTTTACTGTAGAGCCCGTGCTGAAGGGCCCATCTGGGGCCAGAGGAAATAAATTGATAATGACAGAGCTTAGCAAGAGACTGGCACATGGTAGGTGCTCAGTGTTGGAAAGCTGTGAAGATGATACTTATTCAGAAAAACTAAATAAATTTAAATTAGTTGGAATACATTGAAAAAGTAAGCAGCTGTGTTAATATTGTTGTGTATCATTTAACTAGATACAAAGTTAAGAATCTGTATGTAAAATATTTCTCACTTCTAATCATGTTTCTTTCCTTTTTTTAATTTTCTTCTTGTCCAGGTCTTATACAATATATTAATTGCCTTCACAAAGATGCACAAATTTGAAAGTATAGAGCCCGTCGACATTTTGGCTGGATGTGCCCGATTCATTATTGTGGGGGTTGGAGGCGTATTTTTCGGCATCATTTTTGGATTCATTTCTGCGTTTATCACACGTTTCACTCAGAACATCTCTGCGATTGAACCGCTCATCGTCTTCATGTTCAGCTATTTGTCTTACTTAGCCGCGGAGACCCTCTATCTCTCTGGCATCCTGGCGTGAGTACAAACAACGAAGGAGAGCTTGGGGCCGCATCTTGGGGCCAGCGTCCGGCAACGGCTGGACGGCGGGCGCTGACTCTCAAAGGCCTTGCAGGGCTCGGGTCCATCAGACACACGTGGAATCTGACTCAGGTCCTCCACCAAACACTCCTTCCAGCGTTTCTGTTTGCTCTCCGCTCGTGATTGCCTGAGGAGAGCGTAGCAGTTATAAGGCATTTAAAAATGATCAGAAAAGCTGCTGCAGACAAATGTGGGAGAACTTCCAGGTTAAAGTCTCGTCTCAGTATTTTTTTCTTTGGAAAATTCACTATCCTAAAGTTGAGGGGAGGTGTGCCAGAGGGACTGTCTTCTGCTCTTGGGCTCTGCCTTCTGCGTTTCCTTCAAACCACATCACAGCTCCAGGGCTCTGCAGTGCAGAGGGAAACGAGGGAGATGGGATTAGACTGCAAGTCCAAACTTCTTTTTTCTTAATGAAAGTATTTTTTTAAACATTTATCCTTGTGTAGATCTTGGAATGAGGCTTCTCAACTTGGCTCATTATATCTGGGCATGTTGTTCTCATACTCAGCTACTCAAGTTAATTTCCTTGTACAGAGATAACTATTTTAGTTAAATATAATAGTGTAAAAGCTAAACACTCATTATTTTCCCACCTTAAAAATGATCTGAGCTACTAAGACAAGGCAAAGGTCTTTCTCCACCCACACGCTTCCTAATTGGATCTAGACCAGAAATATTTTAAATGAAAATTGTCTCATTAAATTATTGTAAGAAATATTGCTCCGGTGGAGAAAACGGGGCCCTTGTTGAATTGGTTTTCCTAGGTAACTGCAATGGATTTATTTTGGTTTAAAAGGCGGAGTGACGTAGAGAGTGAGAGGGGCCTTGACAAAGCTCTTGACGAAGGAGGGCAGGATGGGAAGAGTTCGCTTCCAGTTCCGCCTGAGCCACCTGCCGCTTTGCTGTGGGAAGGCCATGGCACCCTCCTTCCCCCCACTCAAACCCCTTGGGGAGGGAGAAAAGGCGGAAAGAAAGCCTGTGGGATAGCTGCAGCCAGAGAGAGTGGAGGAGGTGCTCTCTCTGGGTAAAAACAGGATCCCTGTATCTGTGGCATCAACAAGAAGGTGGGTGGGGGTCAGGGGCAGGATCTTGTGCTTCTGTCTGAGACTCGGCTCCTTCTGCAGGATCACAGCCTGCGCGGTGACCATGAAGAAGTATGTGGAGGAAAACGTGTCCCAGACATCCTACACGACCATCAAGTATTTCATGAAGATGCTGAGCAGCGTCAGCGAGACCCTGATCTTCATCTTCATGGGCGTGTCCACCGTGGGGAAGAACCACGAGTGGAACTGGGCCTTCGTGTGCTTCACCCTGGCCTTCTGCCTGATCTGGAGAGCCATCAGTAAGGGACAGCAGGGCCCCCAAGACTCCTGCCTGCTGCTCTTAAATGTTTTCCTTATTCCTTCTGCCCTGTAAGAACATAGCAGTGAGGTGATAAAAACTGGTTTTACTGGTTGGGGGAGTGTGGGCACCTTGTGGTGACCAGGAATGTTCTGTTTACTTTCTCAATCAGTTCAAAGTCCTTAGTGGCTGATAAGGTTCTGCCCAGAGCAAGGAACATTATTTTTTAGTTGAAGAGAGAACTTTCACATTTACACATTTAAATATAACAGGAAATTTCTCCCTTGCTCTTCACTTCTGGTGTTAGTTTGTCCCCTCTTGCACCTTAAATCAGATATAGACTATGAGCTGCAGGCAGTTACAGGGAAAGTGAGATGTCACAAATTGTATTCTATGTAAGGCAGGTTCTGTTAAAATTTTTTCCTAAATAATATAGATGGTTTCAGTTGAGGTTTGAGAGTGATGTATAGAAATCAAGGACCAGGGAGTGAGTCTTTACTTTTAAGAAGTGCTTAGTATTAATTAGTAAAGACAACTCTATACATAAGGCAACTGGCATCACCCCTAAAAAATGAGATGTCAGATGGCTGCTGATTTATCTTGTTTTATGTTTCTGGACCTAGAAAAACCATTAAGTACTGAACTACAATATATGTGTTGTCTTTTGACCAGAAGCAATTATCTTTTTCAACGATTTCACTAATATTTGAAGCATTTTAAATGACTGCTTAATATTGTCAAACCAATTACTCAAAGAGAAATTAAGAGAAATGGCAGAGAACTTATTGAGCATATCAATTCTAAATTAATTTAGGATGGGCTTTAGGATCTCTGAAAGAATAAGTGAAGAAATATTAAAATATTCATAAACCTTACTCTGAATATATGTGCCTATTGCATCCCCAGGAGAAAGAATTAAGGAAACTGATAGAAAGTTATAATCCCACATCAAATGCTGGCACTGTAACTGACTAGCATTCAACCGCGGACAGATATTTAACTACGCGAAATACTCCTCCTCACCACAAACTGGTGGTGGGGCAAATCTCCAAGTTCCCTTTCCGTCCTGACACTGCAGGAGTCCCCAGGGTTAGGAAGGCTCACGCCAAGAGAAGTCGCACTGCAGAGCTTCAGCCCGGCCGAGAGCAGGAACCACCTAGGAGGGGATGGATACCGTGGGCCCCCCAACAGCTCTGACCCTCGGCGACCGCCCAGCCCGGCCCCCATCTTCCAGCTGAGGGCAGTCACAGGAGCAGGGCTCCTCGCCCACATCCAGGGACGGGCAGGGCCAGGTGTCGGGCCCAGGCCTCCCCTCCAGCCTGCCCTCTTCCTCGCCTGGCTCATTACAGCTAATAGCAGTCCACGTCATGAACCATGCGACAAATTGTCTATAGTTATGAAATTAATTTCAACCTCACATCCACCTTCTGAAGGAAATACTCTCATTACCTCCATTAAGCGGGCGAGGGCTTTGAGGACATGACAAGATTAAGAGCCTTGCCCGAGGTCACAGGACTACTAAGTAGATGGAGGAGCCGGGACAAACCGCAGGAAATGGGAAACTGACACACCTGCGGCCGTCGGAGGCTGCCTGCGGCAGGCCCTGTGAGGAGACCGAATATTCTGCGGCGAAGCTTCTGTAGTCAGCACGTCAATGAAGGCACCTGTCGCCGTGGTGGTGGGTCCTGGGGGTCACCCGGGGATGGAAAATCAGTGTGGTAGAAAGTACTTGTGTTTTAGATGAGCTCCCACCTGCCCCCTCCGCTTACTGACAGCAAGGAGCCCTCCTCTTGAACTCCTGCCGGCATCCTTTCTTCTTTGCACTGAGTCTCAAGAAGAACCAAGCCAACCACAAAAGCCTTGCTCACCCCGCAGGGACCAGAGTCACCGAGAAGGCGCCTTCACGCTGACAATTACACACCCCCTTTGGCTACTCAGTGAGCACGTGAGGTGGTAGGAGCGCTTGGACTCCCTGGCCGATGGCCTTGCTCTGCCTTGGCCTTGGCCATTGAAAGGCAGAGCAAAAGTTATGAGTCTAGACAGAAGGTATCTGCCATTTCTCATGTCAAAAAGCATCAAGACTTTATTACCTTAAATACACACGTAGAGGACTTGAGGGAGCCACTGGTGTGCAGAAGCACTCTTTGGGACAGGCAGGCAGGGTGGCTGGGACTAGGACGCCTGGCTTTGAGTTCGGGCGCCTGGCTTTGAGTTCGGGCGCCTGGCTTTGAGTTCGGGCGCCTGGCTTTGAGTTAGGGGGCCTGGCCTTGAGTTAAGGTGCCTGGCCTTGAGTTAGGGCTCCTGGCTTTGAATTCAGGCGCCTGGCCTTGAGTTCGGGCGCCTGGCCTTGACGGCTTTGTGCAGGTCTGGGGCCTCTGACCTGCCCCCACTCACTGCGACCTCTGCTCTCCCCGTCCCCCAGGCGTGTTCGCGCTCTTCGCCGTCAGCAACCGGTTCCGGACCTTCCCCTTCTCGGGCAAGGACCAGTGCGTCATCTTCTACAGCGGCGTCCGCGGAGCAGGAAGCTTCTCGCTCGCGTTTTTGCTGCCTCTGTCCCTTTTCCCCAGGAAGAAAATGTTTGTCACTGCGACTCTGGTAGTCATATACTTTACTGTATTTATTCAGGTTGGTGGACTTGTAATTTTCAGGTTGAAAATTACACACCCTCTTTGGTTACTCAGTGAGAACATGAGATGATGGAAATGCTTTGCCTCCCCAGGCAATGTCCTTTGACTCATACACACTTATTAGAAATAAGTAGGTTCTTTCAGGATTATGTATTAAATCACTATAATTCCAAAAAAAGTACAGTTTATTTGATGCTCAGACATGATTTTCTATCTTTATATCCTCTGTCTATTATTTTGAGAAATTAGATAATATACCCAAATTAAATTCCAAAATATTTCTAGATCATGTTTGTGGTATCTCTCAACCTCTAAAATATGTTGGCTTTTAATCAGTAAAACATATTAATCAAAATATTCCTGGGAAACATGAATTATAGCTACTCTCCTGTGTATTGCTAAAAATGAGATTCCAATTAGTACTCGATAGCACAAATTTTTATTTTAGCTTGAGCTACCTTTCAGCAAACTAATGAGAGGTTGTTTTAAGGCAGGGGTGGGGATCCTGTTTTCTGCGAAGGGCCATTTGGATTTATAACATCATTCGAGGGCCATACAAAATAATCGACTTAAAAATTCGCCTGCTCTATTTGGTCAAACATTTAATTAACTCCCCCCTAATGTGACGGCTGGAGCTGCTTCTCTTTAGGGAAGCCTTGGCAGGGCCAGGCCAGATGATTTCCCGGGCTGTATATGGCCCATGGGCCAGAATTTCCCCATCCTTGTTTTAAGGGATGAAACCAAACTCCTGCTTTAAAATATAGACATAATGCCTATTTTTTATTACTGAGTTTAAAAGAATTAAATAAAAACTAAACTAAACTGACGCATTTAACCAGTAGAAGCTAGTACAAAACAAAGACATAAAAATTGGAAGTCCTAATAGTTTTGCTAATAGGTCTGTTCTCTACAGTGACAACCTTCACTACAACAAAGCCCTTTATTTTGTTACTTATGATCTAGGGAATCACAATTGGCCCTCTGGTCAGGTACCTGGATGTTAAAAAAACCAATAAGAAAGAATCCATCAACGAAGAGCTTCACATCCGTGTAAGTTATGTCTTTGTCATAATTAGTAAGTTAACAAAATGCTCCCCATTTGCCACCCATGGGAGTAGTCTAGGGCTTTGGTGAGATGTGTGCACATGTCCCTAGACATAGCCTCTTTCCTCTCCAGCTTCACCAAGAGTGACTGTACTAGGTCCCTATTGCTGCTGTAGGAAACTACTACAGCCGGCCAGCGTGGCTCAGTGGTGGAGCGTCCACCTATGAACCAGAGGTCATGGTTCGATTCCTGGTCAGGGCACGTGCCCGGGCTGCCGGCTTGATCCCCAGTCGGGGGCGTGCAGGAGGCAGCCGATCAATGACTCTCATCATTGATGTTTCTCTCTTTCTCCCTCTCCCTTCCTCTCTCTGAACTCAATAAAAAATCACATATTTAAAACAAACAAAGAAATTACTACAAACTCAGTGGTTTAAAAAAACAGCAAGTTATTACCTTATATTTCTGGAAGTCAGAAATTCAAAATGGGCCTTGCCGGGCTAGAATCAAGATGTCGGACGGCACTGCTCTCGGGGGTTTCAGGGAAGACTCTGTTTCCCTGCCCCTTCCAGGGCTGGAAGCTGCTGGCATTCCCTGGCCCCCCGGGCCCCTCCGCCCTCGTCTCTAGCGGTGCCCAGGCAGGTCTCTCTCGTGCGGCATCACCCCCATACTGACTCCTCTGCCTTCCTCTTCCATATTAAAGACTTTTATGATTATATTGGGCCCATGTGGATAATTCAGGATATTCTATCTTAAAGTCAGCTGACTGGCATAGCTGTCTTAATTCATCTCATATAATTAACATGTTCACAGGTTCTGGGTATTAGGACAGGGGCACCTTTGGAGGCTGTTATTCTGCCTTCCTCAAAGATTCATGTCTGTTCCACATGCAAAATACGTTAACTCTATCCCAACATCCTGAAAGCTTCAATTCATTATAATATTAACTCAAAGACCAAAAATCTCATCTAAATCTTATCAGTTCACAAGTCCCAAGTATGATCAATCATCTAAATCAGGCATGGCTAGGCCACTGGGTATAATACACCCTGAGGCCAAGTTCCTGTCCAGTTCCGAATCTGTGACACTCAAGAAACAAGTTATGTGCTCCCAAAGCACACTGGCAGGCCAGCCACGGGACAATAGCTATAGATACTCACTTTCAAAGGAAGGGGAATGGAAGGAAAAAAGGAGTCACCTATCCCAAGCACACTTCTCAGCTCACCTGGGAAAACTATTTGGTTTCAAGGCCCGAGAACAATCTTCTATGATTCTTTGTTTCACTTCTTGTTCTAAACTCCACCCTCTGAGTCATACTTCCTTTCCCATCGAAGGTTGCAGGTTTGGAGCACAGTAATTTAATCAGCCCGTTTCTTGCCTGGAGAGTTTTGGGGATCGAAAAGCCTTCTTTCATTTGTCTTCTCTCTGTCCCTTTTGGTCCAAGCTGGCAGTGTTTCTGAGAAGAAAAGCAGGACCAGTAGACAACATATATTAAGAGCTTTGTTACAAGAAATTGGCTTGCCTACTGTGGGGACTGGCTAGGCATGTCCAAAATCTGTAAACAGGTCATTAAGAAGGGTGGACTGGAACTCAGGCACCAGCTACAGCTGCTGTGCACAACTGGCGGGCTCAGCTCTCCTCTTTAGGCCTTGCAACTGACCAAATCAGGCCCTCCCAAATTTTCTAGAATAGTCTCCCTTACTTAAAGTAACTGACTCGGGACTTTAATCATATCTGCAAAATGCCTTCACTGCAGTATCTAGATTAGTGTTAATAATAACTGGGGACTTTCCTAAATAATTTGACACTTAAAAAAACTCTCACTGTGACTAATGTTGAGAGTTGTCCTACTTTGTTCTAAAACCTTTGTTCCAATGGCGTGTGGGATCCTCTGCCCTTCTGAACTTTTAACTGGAAGGGGTAAAGGCTTCTACTACTGCAGACAAGACCTCGTGGCAGTTTTCAGTGAAAATATCCAAGTCTGACAAAGATGAGAATGAAGTTGAATATGGTTTCTACCTGTTTGTTTTATTTAAATTCAATACAATATTGAAGGGATGTCATTCTGAAAGGCTCCAAGGAATAAAACTGAGAACTAATGTTTAGCAGATGTAAGGAGACAGGCTTCAGCTCAGTTAACAAGGACCATTCTGACTTGTCTCATATGGCACACCCGAAGCTGAAATGGGCGGGTGCTAGTAACCACTGGGAACACTTGGCCTAGATACTGTGCAGGAGGCTTGGAGGGGATGATTGACTCAGATAATCTTTAGGTTTCTTTTATCGTTGTGAGTTCATGTTTCTGAAGCTGGAGAGACTGCTGAAATCATTCAAAATCAGCCCTGAATTTCATGGCTAAGGTCATCTGAGGAAATAAAGCAATTAAACTTCAGGAAACCCAAAACAAAAATTTTCAAGGTCATTTAAAGATATTCAATAGATGAAGATAGGGAGTGAACATTTTAAAATAAGTAATGTTTTAACCTAATTAAAAATTTTGTCTCCATCTTTCTCCCCTCTGCTCGTAACTTTGAGAAATTAGAGATTACAAATCTAAGACAATAGAAATTGGATATTTCCTTCTTTCTTATTTATTTTTCTCAAAAAAGTTATAATTATTAGTAGAATATTCATCAGTTAAGTATTTCAGAATTAATTTAATATTTTCACCTATATTGCAAAAAAATTTAGAAGCTAGTATGAACCTTACTGATTATAAATTTAAATTATAGGAAGACTAATTTATAAATTTTGAAGAGATTGTGCTTTTCCCCTAAATTTCTATGAACAATTTTTATAAATCGAATGTAGTAGTATTGGCTTGGATGATGAAATGTAAATACTGAGACAAAATGTCAGATAAAGAAATTAGGCATGTAGGTAAAGTGTATTGTTATATGTTATTGTAACAGAATATTTATAGTATTATATTTTAGAAACTATAAATTGGACAGTGACATTCTTTTCTTTTGCAATGAAATTAAAAGTAAAAGCTATTATGCTTTATATCCACGTGATTTCAGTAATGAGATATTTTCTAGATCATTCTAGAAAAATATTATTCAAAGGAAATGGCAAGTGCCCTGTTTTCATTGCAAGTTATGTGCATTATTAATGAACTTTTTTCTGCAGAGTCTTTCAATTATGAAGTTAAATTATTATGAAAAGAATGACAAGTTTCATTTACATGAAGACAGTGAGAAAAAAGAAGCAATGCTCCAGGAAACCAAGGCATCCTTTGTTCCCTGAGCTGCATGGATTTCCCTGTGTCTTTCAGAGTTAACGTTTCACTGGCAATCATTTCCTTGTGTTTGGTTTGGCAGCTGATGGATCACTTGAAGGCAGGAATTGAAGACGTGTGTGGGCAGTGGAGCCACTACCAAGTGAGAGACAAGTAAGGAGACAGGGTTTCAATCTCTAGAAAGGATGTTGATGGCACAGGGAACCTCAAAAGGTTACATTGAAGATGGGCATAACACTAGAAAGAATCTAGAGGAAGGGGACCAGGAGATAAAGGGCCTGGGAGCCATGGCATACAAGAAGCAGGTGGGAAGTAAGAATGACTCTCAGATTTCCAGGTAGGGAGTGTATGGAGATTCCAATGTCATGGTAAATTTATACACCGTCGGCAAATGTTTAGAATTAAATATAGATTCTACCTAAGGTGTCTCAAATGTATATTCAGCCCCCTTTTGGAATTTAGTCTCAGTTTAAGAGGAAAATTAGGGCTGAGATAAAGGTTGTGAGGTGCCAGAGTGTTTGGTAACCGAAGCCACGGGCACGGGTGAGGTCACTACAAGAGTGTGAGGAGGGGAAGGTGGCCGAGGACAGGACTCAGGAGCCCTCATTTCTACGGGACAGTAAGGAAGAGAAAGGGCGGGGAGACTCAAAGGAAGTGGTTAGGGAGCTGGACGGGAAGCTAGTGTCAGCGAGGGGGGCGGGGGGAAATGCCCAGCGGTGCATTGGGAAGCCACATGGCAAGTGGGCAAGGAGAGTGGCAACAAGCAAAGCAGGCAGACTGATTTCTTCCTGAACATAAAATGATCGGAAGTGTCGAAAATTTCTACTCCAAACAAATGGCCAGCTCCGAAGGCCTCAACACATAGGCTCACGACAGTCAGCTGCCATCAGCAGCCCGCCTGAGAGTCCCCGTCATTCAGCCTGTCAAGGTGTAGGTGGGTCTCACCACCCCTCCCGTCCTCCCTTAACTGGCAGGACTGAAAGTGATCTGCGGCATAACCACGGGCCACTTACACTCGCCAGGTTTTGGCGGACAGGCCGGCGTTGCTGCAAGCACAGCGGCCGCGAGCTGTTAGAATGAAGCACCTGCTCAAAAGCCTCGGCGCCCTCAGTTCTTCTCTTACGACTGGAGCTGAGCTAGGCTGGGCCTCCCTGCTCCCCGCTTATGCACACTTTTTGTTCTGATTGCTTGTCCCTTCGTTTTGTTTAGTTGATTTTCAATGTATTCAGGACAGTAATCCATTCTTTCTTTATTTTAAAAGATATTTTAATTTTATGATTATAAAAAATTTTTTTTAAATGTGCTCAATGGCTATGAGTTCCAGGCACTGTCCTGGTGTTCCTCAGACTAAAAGTTAAGTAGTAATTTGTTTTAAGAAAAATACATAGTTGTATAACACATACAGAAAATAAACATTTCCAAAATGTTGGTTTTCATTTTTAGGTTTAAGAAGTTTGACCATAAATATTTACGGAAAATCCTAATCCGAAAGAACCTGCCAAAATCTAGCATTGTTTCTTTGTACAAGAAGCTGGAAATGAAACAAGCTCTTGAGATGGTAGAGACTGGGCTCCTAAGTTCTACAGCGTTTTCCATGCCCCATCAGTAAGTCATATCTGCTCTCCGATCTAGATTATTTTTTCATATTTAATTTTTTTTTAATTGCAGGCTACTTTCAATAATATTGTGTTAGTTTCAGGGGTACAGCATAGTGGTTGGACAATCTTATACTTTACAAAGTGGTCCACTGATATTTCAAGTACCCACCTGACACCGGGCATAGATATTATATTACTGACTATGTTCCCTGTGCTGTACTTCACATCCCCCCGGGACTATTCTGTAACCACCTATTTGTACTTTTTAATCCCTTCCCCTTTTCCCCTCAGTCCCCAACCATCCTCCCCTCCGGCAACCATTGATGTAGACTCTTAACATCAGGATTCCAAGGGGCCCTAATGCATTTGGTTTACTTATGGATAATACAGGGAGTGAAGAGGCACGAATATGAGGAATTGTGAAAAAAGATTACCTAGCCCGGCCAGCTTGGTTCAGTGGTTGAGCATCGGCCTAGGATCTAGAAGATCGAGGTTCGATTCCCTGTCAGGGCACAGGCCTGGGTTGCGGGCTCCATCCCCAGTTGGGGGCGTGCAGGAGGCAGCTGATCAATGACTCTCATCATTGATGTTTCTCTCTCTCTCCCTCTCCCTTCCTCTCTCTGAAAAAAATAATGACATACTTAAAAAAAAAAAAAAGGTGATCTAAGTCTTGGCATTTTGTAGCTTGGCCATGATCCACCTGTTTCACCTAATTCGTGAAAATTACTTTCTAGCAAAAGTCGCCTTCTTTGGAAGGGAGGGGCAAGTGAATTTTTAGAAACCGAGCATATTTTACAAGACTTTCTCTTTTTAATTAGAAATCTCTACCCTTTAACCCCGTTCATTTGATTCTGCATTCCTCCCAGGAGTCATTTCTTTCCACTCTTGTGTGAGGAGAGACTGGGTCAGCATCTGAGATGCTAACTTAAATTTGGGGGTGAGTAGGGGGAGCAAGAGGTGTGGTGGTTGGTGGGCTATTTTAAAAGAAAGCTGTGTTTGTCATTGTGTCTAAGGCCAAAAAATCTGTGTGAGATTTGCCCGGAGTCTGTGTGAGACTAGCTTGGAGTAGGACCAGGGAGGGGACTGGCTTTCTGTGGGACACAGGGCCTTAGGGCACCGGTGCAGGGGTAGGGTGTAAGGAGGGTGAGGGAGTCATTCCTCGATGACTCCCTCTGAAGCACGGCACTTGGGAAACAACTTACCCTAAGAGCTGGCTCGATATTTTTTAAAGCTTCTCTAACTCTCTGACATTTCACTAGAGTCCCTTTAATAAATATCACAAAAATTAATTTACTCCCCAAAGATGCACAGTTTTCTTCCAAGACATGCTTTACGCGTCCAGCAGGTCAATCGGAACGTTATTCGGGATGAGGGACGCCAACCCTCCGTCCTGTTTTGCTCAGTGGTGAGGACACTTGATCACCTGCTTTAACAATGTCCTCAGGTTTGAAATCAGCTGAGAGAAGAGCTAAGAATAGATATTAGCAAAGTTGTCACTAGTGTCTGAGTGCTTTCTGTCATCCGTCACCTGCTCATGAGCCGGAGACCCCGGCCCCTCTCCCATGCCTGGGGGAGCCGTGGGCGCATCCCTGAGTGGGTCGGGCAGCCGGAGCTGTCTGCGGGCCTTGCGGAGAGACCGCCGTTGCGGTTGGTTCGTTTGTTCTGGTGCTGCCCCTTGCATGGCCTTAAGGGAGCTCTGGAAGCTGAATCGGGACCGAGCTAACAAGTACTTACTGAGAGGCCGCCCAGAGCCGCACAGCGCCTGAAGCAGAAGGAAAACTCTGTGACATGGATCAGCCCTTGTTCCAGACTTGATCGTTTACTCAGCGTGGATGATTTGCACTGACCTCGTGGATGTTATTTCCTGAAGCATTGCGTTCAGATCCTACGTAGCTTGATTCCTGACCCGTGGTGCAGAGAGGCAGGGAGCCCCGTCTGTGCCTCCCTTGGCGCCCTCTCACAAGAGCCCGCTGCCTCCCTCGCCTCGCTGCGGGCTCAGCCCTGTTCCTCGGGACCTGCAGCGTGAGAGCAGACACAGTCTGTCCTGCTGGAGCTGGGTCCTGACATTAATGCAGAAGCTTCTATTAATAAAGACGAAGGTCACAAACATGTAATTCTGAAGTGTAGGGAGCTGCGAGAGCGGAAGATGTAAAGCTCACCTGGTCCCCAGGCACCTGAGCTGCTCGCTGCAGGGTGACGGCTGCTCAGGGCACACAGGCCCAGGCTCAGTCAGGCACGCTGGGCCCTAGGTGCAGGGTGACGGCTGCTCAGCGCACGGGGCCGGGCTCGGTCAGGCACGCTGGGCCCTAGGTGCAGGGTGACGGCTGCTCAGGGCACACAGGCCCAGGCTCAGTCAGGCACGCTGGGCCCTAGGTGCAGGGTGACGGCTGCTCAGCGCACGGGGCCGGGCTCGGTCAGGCCTTGCTGGGCCCTAGGTGCGGGGTGACGGCTGCTCAGGGCGCACAGGGCCGGCTCGGTCAGGCACGCTGGGCCCTAGGTGCAGGGTGACGGCTGCTCAGGTTGCACAGGGCCAGCTCGGTCAGGCACTCTGGGCCCTAGGTGCGGGGTGACGGCTGCTCAGGGCGCACAGGGCCGGGCTCGGTCAGGCACGCTGGGCCCTAGGTGCGGGGTGACGGCTGCTCAGGGCGCACAGGGCCGGCTCGGTCAGGCACGCTGGGCCCTAGGTGCGGGGTGACGGCTGCTCAGGGCGCAAAGGGCCGGCTCGGTCAGGCACGCTGGGCCCTAGTTGCGGGGTGACGGCTGCTCAGGGCGCAAAGGGCCGGCTCGGTCAGGCACGCTGGGCCCTAGGTGCGGGGTGACGGCTGCTCAGGGCGCAAAGGGCCGGCTCGGTCAGGCACGCTGGGCCCTAGGTGCGGGGTGACGGCTGCTCAGGGCGCAAAGGGCCGGCTCGGTCAGGCACGCTGGGCCCTAGGTGCAGGGTGACGGCTGCTCAGGGCGCACAGGGGCCAGCAGGGTCAGGCACGCTGGGCCCTAGGTGCAGGGTGATGGCTGCTCAGGGCGCACAGGGCCGGGCTCGGTCAGGCACGCTGGGCCCTAGGTGCAGGGTGACGGCTGCTCAGGGCGCACGGGGCCGGGCTCGGTCAGGCACGCTGGGCCCTAGGTGCAGGGTGACGGCTGCTCAGGTTGCACAGGGCCGGCTCGGTCAGGCACGCTGGGCCCTAGGTGCGCTGGGGGCCGTGTGAGCCCTGGGTCTAGGAATGTGGGCGCGCTTATCTCTGATGGCGATCAGCTGATCCTGCACTGACAGCATTTGAGTCTCTGTGTGACTTGGCGTTGGTCATGAACCGTTGCCCAGTTTCTGACCTCAAGGAATTTTTAAGCCAGCTTTATCTGGGGGGGGGGGCTCTGCTGTTTCAATTATTTTTTTCAGACAGTTTGAACACATTGATTCAAGATTAGTAAGAGAGCCTTATAGGGGAGAGACAAGGTTTTTCCATCTGTTGTCCAAACGGGTGGAGAGGAAAATTTCTAAACGTATACTTAACTCAAGTTTAGTAGTTAAGTCCTAGGCAGGTTTGCCTGGTGGTTAGAGTGTCAGCCTGCAGACTGAAGGGTCTCGGGTTCAACTCCGGTCAAGGGCACCTGCCTCAGCTGCAGGCTGGATCCCCAGCACCGCTGGGCGTGTGCGGGAGGCAACCAATCAATGTCTCATATCAATGTTTCTCTCTCTCTCTCTTCCATCCACACTCTCTGAAAAGCAATGGAAAAAATATCCTCCAATGAGGATTAAAAAAAAAAAAGTTTAGTAGTTAAATTGCATTTATTTGATCTTATCAGAAATATGTAGGACATCAAGCAAAAAGGAATTCCCCTCCTTAGATCAAAGCAGCTAATTTCTTAATAAATAAACTTTCATACAATAATAGGAAAAAGAAGTGTGTATTCAGCTCACTTTTTATTATTCTGTGTAAAATAAAAACAGCAAAGTGCACATATATTTTTTTCTTTAGAAGTTTAAGCAATTGTTCTACAAGAGGTTTAGATCTGCAAACTCCATGACCTTCAGAGCCCCTGCCACCAAGGCTGCCTGCGCAGTGGACGCTGCTATGGAGCTGCATTGGCTTTACGCGCATTCTTTCATTTGGACCTCAAAACAGCCCAATGGACTAGGTAGAGCATGTGCTTCAATTATTATTTTAAGTCTGAGGCATCTCATTTTACCAGGGAGTAATAAGCTCTTAGAAATACCAGAAGATAGAGGCTCAAATTGATTAAAATGTAGAAGCTTTAAAAAATATTTGGTTAATATTTTTAAAATATTAAAATATTTATAAATTATAAGCATAGCAAACAACTGTACAACTTCAAAATATTATATTTAAAAACTCCCAAATAATTTTAATATGTTGTTTATAAGAAGTATAAATGTCTTACAGATTAAAGTTTTTTATTTGATCGCATATTGACAGGTCTAAGATTAGCTCTTGCATTCTTATGCCAAAGGCTCTGGCATGAAGACTCCGATGCCATTTTCATTCCATGATGGAAATGGTGTTGTGGTGAGTCCGGCTTCTCTGCCACTCTCCACTTATTCTAAACCTTGTCCATCGAGGCGACCTTCCTAAAATTTCACCCCAATAAATTTAATGGGAGGTAGGCACTGAGCAAACACGCTCACAGAGGAGCTGTGGGGCACGTTGCCCGCACCGTGGGCATGGCCTTGAGCCACCGCACCGTATATTTCTCGTGGGTTTCATGTGTAAAGGTGTTAAATGAGGATGGGTTCCTCTGAATGAATCGGGGTGTGACATTTAACGTGTGGGAATTAACATTACGGCACGAATATAACATCTACCAGATTTTATATCTATATTGTTTGGAATTGAAGCCTCTTTTTACATGATTATAGCATCTCATTTTTTTAAAAATTAAGATAAGTGTGAACCTTTTATTCAAATACATTTAGATTCACACTTTCCTGTTTGATTTCAACAGCCATGAAATTTCCACAGGACTTTTATTTAATGTGACAGAGATCTCTTTTATGGATAATGAATGAAGGTTCCAATGACAAAGGTCTTTCAGTTTATAATTTTCCTCTTTTTGACCAAGAAATTATTTTCATTTTTCTAAAGATTGTGTCTTTCCCATGCTTGTGATATGATTATTTCAGGGGTGATTCTGCTAGTCGAGTAGCATGTGGAAACTCCAGGCGTCACCTCGCCCAGGTAAACAGTGTGCCCGTGTCACTTCCTAGCTGTAGCTTCTGTGTGGCTCAGGGGAGACGGTGCCTGGGGGTGCCGTATCACACAGCCAGCCAGCAGCCTGAGCGGACCTTCCATTAAGCTTGGCGCTTCCTAAAGGGTCAGTTATAAACCAAGGAGTGCGCCACGTTACATCTACTGCTACCTGAAGTTTAACTTTAACGTGCCCTTTACCAGTGGTTTTCCCATTGGTTGTTTTATTACGCATACAGAAAATGGACTGTTTGATCAGCTGTTTTTTCTGCTTAGCAATAGATTACTTCCACCATAATAAAGGAGTGTATTCAGATTGTGGGAATGTGTGGGTGTATCTGAATCAGAATACATTTTATTTGAAGGACATTTGAGCAGTGAAGGTGAAATGCCTTTATGATAATATTCAGTTCACCAAGGGTGGTAACTGGGTCTCCATAGTGTTGACATTTGTAGTTCTAAGATATGGAAACTCTGATTTCAGTGATCGTATAGAAAGGGTATTAATCAGTGTGCAGATAGCATTGCTAAATAAACCCTGGCATACTGTGATAGCTAGTCCTCACGGCCTTAAACATCTTCTGCCAACTGTACATTACTTACAGAATGTCCTTGCTATTTATGGCTGTATTGCTACCAATGCTTGGGAAAAATACTTTCAGAGTGGCCTGTATGGAAACTAGTAACTACGATCAATCTGATCAGTTATCCTGAGACCTTCGCAAGCAGATGCTAGCACAGCAGTGCCCCTGTGTATGCAGAAGAGCTGCAGCTAGAGAGGGGGGAAAACCAAGGCTCTGTAAGGGTTTACACCGAGATGTTAAGAGAGGCAATAGTATTAAAAGGTGAGTTTAATTTCTTTAGTTCTCTGTTTTTGTTCTTATGTTCTACAGCGAACATACATTACTCATGCAACAGTAATAGACATTACCTGCATGAAACTCAAATGATTGAAATCAAATACATCTGTCAGTGCAAATTCTGCACATAGCAATGTCATGACTTCGAAATCTCCAGAGCACAATTGTGCATTGACTGTTAACCTGGGCATGACTTGGTTTTTGAACCCTTTGAGGGGGGACAGTGATGAAGGAAAATGTGGGGAGCTGGCCAGTGCAGAGGCAGTGGGCAGTCGACTGTTTCTAGACTCTCACAGAGTTCCCACTGTCTCAGAACTGGGTTGGCCTTCTCATGATGAAAATGTCCTAATTCTCCTTGTAAAATATGATACTAGTTTCTTACAATATTCTTCAACCAAAGATAAAATCCCTAAAGGAACAATCCCACAGTAGCTGTATTCATGAAAGTACCCATAGAATTGTAATACTCTTAGCTGAATGCTAGTGAACGTGTGGTGGGTGAGGAGCCGTCTATGAGCTGTTGGGCTTGCCCATGGTACACAGAGACCTGACCAAGAGTCAGCCTTCACTGGGGAGTCTTATTTCTGTTTAATCTAATAGTAAAACATTTGGTCAGTGTTTTATAGTATTTTTTATTTTATTTTCTAATAATTGACTTTTATTTTACAAACATGTTTGATCACAGCAGATATGAAAGGAATAAAATGAGTTATATTTTCAATATAAAAGCTAAAGGCAAAGAAACTATATTTTCAAAATGTGAATCAAGACGTGTACTGACTTTTCACAGTAGGAAAGATTATGAAAAACAGGGGCTCCAGAACTTAGAACCCCCACAGGTCCCGGCACTCTTGCCAAGATGGAAAAATAATGCTTGTCTTTCTCCAATGATGCTTCCAGGGCCCAGAGGACACAAGGAATCAAAAGGCTGTCCCCCGAAGATGTGGAGTCCATGCGGGACATCCTGACACGCAACATGTACCAAGTTCGGCGGAGGGTGGGTATAAGCCGGCTGGCTCGTCCCTGTGCCTGTCCTGGGAGCCAGTCCTTCGGGAACCAGCTCCTGCTCACGCCACGCTCTCTAAAGCAGCCTCTTTGCTGGACAATCCCTCCCTGCTTAGTCTGGAGAACAGAAGGTTAATTGTTATGTTTGTGCTGCAAAATGGGCACCTGTGGTATAAAAAGAAATGCAAATCCCCTTGCTGGCCCTAGGGGTCAGGCTGCCCTAGCCCTGCAACCTGCTGCTTCCCAGCACCAGCAGCCTCCCCGTCCCTCCAGAGGACAAGCGGGGAGCTCATCGCTGCCCCAGGCGCCGAGCGGAGCTTCTCAACCCGCTGGCTGTAGCAGAGCTCGGGAAACTGAGCCGGTTTCGGTTAGAATGCAGAAACTACAATGCTGAAAGCCTTAACGAAAGGTGGAAAGAGGTACCTTTTTCCAAAAAACAATACCAGCACTATACCAGCACTTAGGAACTGGTCCAAAGTGCAGAGGAAGGACATTTCTTGAGTCAGTGGGTGAGTCATTCTGGAGCTTTGACTGTGTCCAATGTTATGTAAACTCAGGTCCTCTAATTAGGAGTTTAAGTTTGAGGATTCCATTGATCTTCCCAATTCTTGAGTATGATTGTAAGTGAATTGTTTATGAGGGCCTTGGTTTTTGTGACTATGTCATAAATCAGTCTTGATGGGCCCCAAAAATTATCTACTCAGAAGTCTTCATTTTCAAGTAGAAAAGGCTGAGGTTAGGGGAGTTGTTTATCTGACTTAAGGTCACTAAACAAACACATGAGCCCAGGTCTTCCAGCTGCCTGTCCGGAGCTCTCTCTGTGACTGTATTCACGGGATGCAGTGAAAGTGAATGTCCCCAGCTCCCTATTTTGGAAAGGTCAGTGATCAAGGGGAATGTGTCATGGAAAGTCTCTGCACCTGCTGAAGGAATATAGGTCAGCGGCCACCCTAGCTCACGCGGAGTGAAGGCAACAGCTTTCAAATCATTCCAAGTGAAACTGTTTCGGGCAGATTATCGCCCTCTGCCTTAGCCAGAGTGAGGAACTCCCTGGCTTCAGGAATGTGGGCTGCCTTAGCGAGGGCCGGAGCCCCGGGTGCCTGCTACTCAGCCTTTCCCCATGTTGACGAAGGTTGAATTTAGGGAGGCGTCCAGACGTGGAGCTAGAGATCCTGGGTCTCTAGCCCCTTCTAAAACGAGCTCACTGCCCGGTCTCTCACTGTTTCTTTTATGCAGTTATCCAGGCAGCCACCTCTCCTCTTTATCGGTCGCCTATCCAGTCTGTCCTCGAGGTTTCTCCCTTTGAAGCTATGCGGTAGCCCCCTTCCCCCAAATAAGCAGATGGGTTATGGAAAGTCACATGGGGAGAACACAGATAATACACAGAGGGGAGTTCCAGGCCTCTGAGATGGCTTCTGCCTCCGCTTTGTTCTGCTTTCAGAGAGCAGAGCTCACTAGCTCTCCCCTCCTGTCTTTCCTGTCTCACTGGCTTCCTCAGAGGCCATGGCTCCAAACCTCACCACATCCTCTTGCTCTCTCCAAGGAAATGCAGCTCTGCAGATGCCACCCAGGACAGCCATCTGACTGCTTTGGTTCTAGTGGGCAATCTACAGTTTTGAGGACTGTCACAAAAGGTGACCTCTGCAGTCCTCTAGTCTGGGTGTTAGGTCACTAGACCTCCCACGGTGGTTGGGACATTTCTCAGTCCACATCTTGGAAAAGGCCATCTTGGGAGCCAGGAGTCACGTCAGGGCAAGGCTGGAATGAGCGCAGGGTTTGACCAGAGGTCCTAATACATAGTTGATCTGAAACTGAGCTGGCCCTGTGGGGTCTCTTCTACCTGGGAGGGCTCCAGCAACTCCTGTTTGAAGCTGTACCGCTCAGCACATCTGGAACAAAGTCTTCACTGGTGGGGAAGCTGAAGAGCTCGCCTCTGGAGGTTCTCAATGGGACGACCACAGCAGAAGTGCTTCAGAACGCAGTGGGGTGGAGATGAGAAACACTCCAAACCTACACGAGGGGAGACCAGCCTTCGCCCAGATGCTGAGGATAAGTCCAAGCTGATGGGCACCCCTGGGGCTGCCTAGATGATAGGGTCACACTCAGAATTTCCATATACTTTCAAAGGAAAACAATTCATTTAACTTCAGTTCCCTTCATCGAGGATTTAATGCACATCTAGAATGCACTTCTTTAGCCCATAGAGCTCAAGTTTTAGTGGGAAATACAGGTTTTAAACAGTTCCCTCATTAAAAGGCAGAAAAGGAGGAAGGAAAGGAAACTTAAATATACATTATGTGCATAGGACCTACTATGCTCCCTTCAGACAGGCAAGCACATGAGTCATGCAGTATGAGGCAAAATAGAAAAAAAAGTGTCTGAATTTTTGTTAAAGTACAACCTTCCCTCAAATCAAGGTGTAGGAAATCCCTACTAGCAACATATGTATATATACACACACACATATGTATACACATATGTATATGTGGTAAACACACACAAAGTTCAGCTATGCATGAATTTAACATTGATAAAAATTATAAAAGTTCATCTCAGTATTCCAGATGCTCACGTCTTAGATATTTTTAGGATAGTGTCATATGTCATTCTTTAATGTTTCAGTGTATAAAATATATGTAGGTTGAGATCCATCATTAGTGATGGTGGGTAAAAGTCCATATTTCAAACTGTCTTCAAAATTCAGATTTTTGGACAAGTTCTTGTCAGATTGGTTAATTTGTCAAGCGTGGCTGTCAAAGGTCTCCCAGCAGCAGAAAGAGAAAGTTGGCTTTGCTAATTCACCTTTGTTTCCTGGATCCCCAACTTATGCCTTCTTTATGGAACTATTTTCAGACAGTTGCCATTTTGTGAGGATTAGTTAACTGTTATTGAGTTAATAGATGATAAAGGCCACAAATGTACTTACCTGGATGTGTATACCCTAAAATGCAAACAGTGAACGAGCGATGTGTGCCCTCGGCCTGCCCACCGTAACTCCCCGCAGACCCCGGCACCCATCACTTACCTGTGCACATAACAGTATATGCGTATCTGTAACTCCCCCAGTAGACTATAAGCTTTTTGAAGATCATAATTCTAATGTGTCCATTGTTTAAAACCCCACGTCTGCCATGGTGTCTGGAGCATAGAGCATTTGCTCTCTTGCTGTTGAACTGAATGTCCTTACTAAAGCACCCGTTAACCTAGAGGGACGCGTCTGCAGCCTTGACCCACAGGAAACAGGACACTCGCTGGTGAACCTCGAGTGAAAAGAAGGGAGAGACACTCCAGTTATGCACTTTGTAAGCATCTGAGGACTGATGTTGGTCTGTCGTTCAAGACAGGTTTTCACTGGCCTTGGTCAGAACAAGGAAGAAACTTTTCATAAAGCTAAATTTTATTCAATTCAAAGGACTGTTCTTTACCCGAGATGATGTATTTGGGTGATTTTTTAAATGTACCTTTAGTGGGCAAAATTTAAAAATAGCAACCTTATAGAAATTCCCAAAGTAGTTCTGACAGTTTCCTGATTCATTATATTCAGTAACCACTAGCCTAGTATGAAAAACACAACCTAGGCTCTGGCCGGTGTGGCTCAACCTGTGCGTGGAAAGGTCGCCGGTTCAATGCCCCGTCAGGGCGCGTGCTCAAGGTGCGGGCTCAGTCCCCGAGGGGGCATCAGGAGGCAGCTGATCGATGTTCTGCTTTCACATCAATATTTCTCTCTCTCTCTCCTTCTCTCTTCCTCTCTCTCTAAAAGAAATCAATTTTTAAAAATCTTTAAAAGAAGCAAAGCCTAGGAAAGAAAGTGTGTATATGGGGCAGCCCAGGTCTGTGGGTGTCGGGGGACCTGCAGGGCGGACAGAGGGGCGGGAGGCTGGCGAGCGCTGCTCTGTGAGCCAGGAAGCACCAGCTCCAACCGCAGGTCTGTCCCAGTAGCGGTGGCCTCGGTCACAGGCCTTTCTTCTTGGGGCCACAGCCTGCTCCCCTGTAATTAAGGAAAATGCTCAGACGACTTCATGGTGTCGTCTTGCTCTAGTCGTCTTAACCCGTGATATTTTCATGGCCTCCTGAGCTTGGTAGTTATACCCGAGATTCCTTTCGTGTTTGACGTCTCGTCTTTCCGCAGACACCATCCTACAACAAATACAACCTCAACCCCCAAACAATTGAGAAGCAGGCTAAAGAGATTCTGATCCGCCGCCAGAACACCCTCCGAGAGAGCCTGAGGAAAGGCCACAGCCTGCCGTGGGGACAGCCGGTAAGGAGGGGCCTGCGGACACAACCGAGGGCTGGGCCCGTCCCTGGGCAGGGCCTCCGCAGGTGACGCCCCCTGATAC